>NC_064616.1:142764412-144014412 GCF_023898315.1 Schistocerca nitens | reverse complement strand
TTTTGGTGGGCAGGTATATTGGTACATCGAATTAACTTATGCATCTAAATATTTCGATGGCACAGAAACATCCCTTAGTTACACTACCGTAAAATTAAACGCAACGGAATCTAAATGTGAATGACAAAACTATTTGCCCCTGAGCAGTAAAACTGAAGTTGACATGATGTATTCTACTCCAAGATTACTCCTACTGTTTCCCACATAGATCAAAGGAATGCTGTATAATTGAATAACTGATGACATTCAATATAATGGCAGATATTTGTTTCTAAAAGACATGAATGACATGGGGTATAGATCATCATAGCATCTAGATTACATTCATACTCCTTTTTAATTAAACGAGGAGTGTTCTGCTATGTGGTTGATAAAGTTGGAAACACAGTGGGAAATTAACTCTAACTTTGGCTTTAATTGTGGATAAGCGGTCTGACGGTAACTAATTTGTTTGGCAGAGACCGAGAACTGCTAATCGGAAAGCTACAACACGCTTAAATCGGACAGTGACTGCTGCTGTTGCAAGAGCACGCGGCAGATAGTGAAAGTAACCTTAAAGATTTGAAAGCCGCGCAGGGTAGCCGCGCGGTTTGAGGCGTCTTGTCACAGTCTGTGCGGCTCCCCCCGTCGGAGGTTCGAGTTCTCCCTCGGGCATGGGTGTGTGTGTTGTCCGTAGCGAAGGTTAGTTTAAGCTAGCTTAAGTAGCCGATGACCTCAGCAGTTTGATCCCAAATACTGATGCAGCAAAATGCTCAACATCTCCATGTAGTTGTATAGAATGTGGTGACCATTGTGCCTCTGTGTCGGCTATATCCGTGGACCTCATTCGCCTCCTCCCATCCTGATCCACCTTCGAGCCCTGAGTCCAGATCGATCTCTCCTCTTTCGTTGCCACTGCCTGCATTTGCTCATAGACACTCCTTTCTCCTTCAGACCACTGTGGGAGTCTCACTTCCTCAGAATCCACCCAAGTCCGCAAAACACGCCACATGTAGCACACGCCAAAAAGCTCAACATCACCGATCTAAAATGGTAGCATTCTCCTGCGCCAGTCACATAAGTCTCAGCGTATCTTACAGCCTCCCTCCAGAAGACGAGAAAAATCCATTCCTCCAATCCCAACACATTTCTTGGTATCGAAAATGCGCCAAGTGGTACACTTGTTGATGTCACAGGCAGCGTCCCAATCAAACACGCTTACTTTGCACGCGTGAGACGCAGCGCCGCTTGGGTGCCTACGTGACACTGAAAAAACGAAACAGCAAGCCCAGCGACATAATGTCGGGTCTCTTCCAATAGAATCTCATTTTGGCCGCTGGGGCGAAATGTTTTCATGAGCCTAACAGATACTGATTTTGAAGGAACGTCCACAGGAAACATCATCAGCTCATCTGCACAATCTGAGGAATACACTCTCCTATGTCGACAACCATCTGACCATCGTGGATCGGTGAAAACAATCGTAACAAGTTCTGGTGCAGGCTCCTAGGGCACTGTATCGTAGCCCTCTACAAGGTAGTGGATCCCCTGAATATCAGGCCATATCCTCCACCTAGCCTTCCATTGCGTGAAATCGCCTCCCCAAGCCTGCCCTTGCTCGGCCTATGTACCTACTCCCACACCTCATTCTCCGAACTGGCACCAGTAAATCGGTCCAGCAGCAGCTGTGACTGCTATACAAAACATGCGCTCAGGTCCACCATCTCTAATTCCTTCAGGCAACTAGGTATCATTGATTTCAGTATCATAACCACTATCGCCCCTTTTTAATGAGCATCACTGATCACAGAACCTTCCTAACCTCATGAAAATGTCCTAATTATATGTGTCTGCCTACCGACATAAGTAAAATAGAAGAAAAGACGAGATCCAGGGATTACTGCTCTTTCAATATTTGTTACGAAAAAAATTCGATATGTTGCGCCGTTTCTAAGTTATTTAGAGCTGACGTTAATAAGGCATTGCTCATGGAATTTCAAGAGTTCCACCAGAGGTGGTGTAACCAAATGCGCTCTTCCTTTGGTTACCTAAAACTGAACTACAGAGTGCTATAAAAACTGGACATGGATGGAAGGAAGAATCGGACCCGAGCCTAAGGATGAACACTCTCGTGTGCTATCGTCTATGTTGTGAGAACAACTGACACCAATTGTTCCTGGCGGTCCACTTTAATATGCGCGTGCAACGACATGTCTGGAAAACTTCCATGATAATTAACTCAGAGATGGCATAAAGTATCGACTTTTTTCTTAACAATTATTTCTAATCACAACATACCTTACAAGCTTTTCAGACTGTATCTGACCACTCTAAATACATATATTTTTTCTCGTAATGTTATAGAAGATGTGGCTAAGAATTCCTACAACATACTGTAGTAACCCTACCACAAATTTGTGAAGTTTTTGAACAATAATTGTTACAGATACGACAGAATGATTGACACACACCGAATAACTTCCTTAGACAGAATCTATATGATCTTATAGGCAAGGGACAAATAGAATAAAATTTCGAAACATCTATGAATAGATCACGTAAGTCACAACTTACCAGTGATCATATCAGAGTGATCAAATCATACATTGTGGTAGGATCGAAGGAGTACACCGAAAGCCACGCTGCTGGTCTCAGTCAATTGTTGGTGAATGCGGAATGAAAGGAGTATCAAGTTTAATTTTTATTAACAGTAGAATACACGATTTTACGCATATACAGCATAATGAAGAAATTATGATATGGTAAAGTAACAGAACACATGCTGCTAGACAGAATCTATTTTTATTAGTTACAAGGAAAGAGGAAAGTTTTGACAAAGTATCATCTTTTAGATTCAAAAGGGTATAGAGTGCACTGCAGATATATTAAAATCTGTTAAGCGGTAGGGACATTGTTGGTGGAAACCTCAAGTTCGCAACAAGTAACAAATCTGTAGGAAGTCAAAAACCTTGGAGAATATGCCGTTGCCGGCCGGAGTGGCCGAGCGGTTCTAGGTGCTACAGTCTGGAACCGCGCGACCACTAACGTCGCAGGTTCGAATCCTGCCTCGGGCATGAATGAGTGTGATGTCCTTAGGTTAGTTAGGTTTAAGTAATTCTAAGTTCTATGGGACTGATGACCAATGCAGTTAAGTCCCAACTGCTCAGAGCCAATATGCCGTTGAGACTGAGCGCCATATCACACTAAATTACAGTAAAGGTGTTGTAACATGCAGGGACATGATGGGATCCCCAAAGAAGACCTCACAAATGAGTGGGACCAAGAATGCACTTCAGACGTACAGAATATTATGAAAAGTGTGGAAGGGGATCTGATTAAATCCGACTCCTCCTTCCTCACTTTTAATAGCACAAATCCCTCAGAATAATTTAAGACAGGGTTTCTTCAGTTAACTGTGCGACCCTATGTCCCCAACCCAATGCGTTGTTTTAAATGCCAGTGCTTTGGGCACACACTCTTGGAGGTAAGGAAGAAGACACTTGTGGAAAATGTGGTAAGGCTGCCCGTGAAGGTGTTGTATGTTCATCTCCTGAGTGTGTGAAATGCCCTGGGGCTCACCCTGTTTGGAGTATGGACTATAGAGTTTTCCTTGAAGAACGGAAGGTACGGGAGATCAAAACTGATAAATTTTTATTAGGCCATGAAACACCTACGTTTGCTACCTCCTTTGCTTCAGTCGTTCAACAGCCAGTTCAGAAAACCAATGCCGCTACACAGATGGATGTTGCTGATGTCAGCACTAGTACATGCGTTCGCCAGTGCTCTTCTTCTGCTGCAGTTACTTCAAATACTACACCTCTTCCCAGATCAATAGACAGGCCTAAGTAGCTTATATTGTGGAGCTCCATGCTCCTCCAAAAGTTTAATCTAGTCTAGCGTCCAGTGCTGCTACTACCACTGCCGTAGCTGTAATTCTGAAGCCTACCCAGGGCAAAAAAAAAAAAAAAAAAAAAAAAAAAAAAAAAAAAAAAAAAAAAAAAAAATCAAGCGTCTACCACTGATGGAGTGGGAAGTAAGCAGTCAGACGATGTCGACGTTATTATGTCTGACGTTCCTCATGCTTATCCTGTAGAGCTAATGCACCTTTTCAGGACGCACGTGGAGAAACTGAAACTACGAGCGAGGAACGCCTCCTGTGCCTGAATTTAAAGAAACACGTTTTAAAGCTGTGCTACGGTACTATACCGTTTACCGAAAGGATGACATGAGCAGGGATAGAGCCAATGGAGTTGCTGTGTATGTCAGTAATGCACACCACTCCTCTGCTCTCCCCGGGGCTACTGACCTTTAAGCAGTTGCTGTTGAAATTGATGTTTGTCGGTGGGTCACTGTTTGCTGACTATATTTATCTCCGAAAGATCCAATACACTCTGAGGCTCTCAGATCTTATGGAACAACTCCCACGACCATTTCCATACTGTGAGAGTTCAACGTCAGTCATGTTTGTGATGCTCGACTTCTACCTGCCCTTGAGTTCAGGTTTTGAAGAGCCTCATCACGTCTCACGAGCTGTTCATCCTCAACACAGGTACTGCTGCTGACTCATTCTCAGCCATCGACCTCTCTTTCTGCTATCCATCTTTCGAAGACTCTGTTCAGTGGGAACTCACTGACGACAACATTCCAGTGACAACTTGCCACTGCTCATTCACCTACTGGATGGAGCATTCCCTGAAGAGAAGCCACCAAAATGAATGACAGCAGGGCTACGTGGACGCTGTTCCGCCAGTGGCTGTGTTTGAACACGGTGACAGTGTCCATAAATTGGTGGACCACGTTACAAGAATAATCCATCATGCCACTGACTCATCCATCCCAAAATCCTCAGGTCATCTTAGGAGCTAACATGTCCCTTGATGGACTGGTGAGATCCAGTCAGAAATCTGGGTCAGGGGTGCTGCTCTTCGATGGTTTTAGTACCACCCAGCAGCACAGACCCTCACAGCATTTCAGGTCACAAGAGCCAACACATGACACATAGTTAAGGAGAGGAAGAAAAGGTCATGACAAATCTTCCTGGACTCCATCTTCCATTACACTTGTTCTACAAAAGTATGGGAAGCCATCAGGAGAATTTCTGGTCAGCACAGTCGTTTACCAACAGCAGAAGTACTGAAACAGTGGTGTCTCCAAACAACGCCCAGAGACATCGCTCAGATGCTAGCAGAAAATTTTGCAGAAACCAATGCCAGCCAGAATCCGGCGTTTCGTCACTACTGTGCGACTATAGAGAGGGACAAGTAGGACTTCAGATCCAACAATTCTTAGAACTACACTTTCTCCATGTGGGAGCTGGAATCGGCAATGCCTGAGACTCCGGTACTGCGCGCTTCAGCATTTACCAACAGTGTCAAAGGAAATCCTCATCGAATGTTTTAATTTAATATGGCAGACAGGTCAATTCCTCAACTCGTGTAGTGAGGAACTTCTGAGACCTCTCCTTAAACCAGGAAAATCTCCCAGTATTTAGAGCAGCGTTGTTTTAACGACGTGTGTAGGGAAGACCCTGGAGCAAATGTTAGACCAGGAAACTCCTTAGCAACTCTAGTGTGAATTCTGGAGATTTCGATCCACTGTCGATCCACTGTTGATAACACGTGTCGACAGTAGGTACAGAACCAACTGCCAAACGCCGAGAGCACTGGGTTAGCGATACTGTTGCCTCTGTGTTTGTCGGCTCTGTATGTCCTCATCGCCATGGGTAGACCGTCGGTAAACCGTAATGATTATACCAGTTACAGAGAAATAGTGTTTCTTTTTTGTCAAAAATATATGTCAAAACACGATGTGCCGATTATACACGTTCGCGTTAATCGCGCCAGTCAACGGATTGCAGAGTGGACCACAGGTGCGCATCAATAGCCTGTGACGATATTTTGATGTTTTGGAGCTGAATTGAGACCAGACCGGTATAAATGTGTAAGACGAAGTTTTTGACTATCTCCCATTGTGTATAACGAGGATATATTACGTTACATACGGGCAACTTAAAATAATAAAGATTACTGCGAAACCTATGTTTCCTGTGTATAACGTTTTTGTTGTTGTTAAGGTCTTCAGTCCAAAGACTGGTTTAATGCAGCTCTCCACGCGACTCTATCCTGCGCAAGCCTCCTCACTTCAAACTACTGCAACCTAAATCGTTCTGAATCTGCTTACTGTATTCATATCTTGGTCTCCCTCTACGATTTTTACCCCCCACGCTTCCCTCCAGTACTGAAGTGGTGATCTCTTGATGCCTCAGAAAGTGTGCTACGGACCGATCCCTTCTTATAGTCAGGTTGTGCCACGAATTTATCTCCTCCCCAATTCTATTCAGTACCTCCTCATTAGTTACTTGATCTACCCATTCTACACATCTAATCTTCAGCATTCTTCTGGAGCACCACATTTCAAAAGCTTCTATTCTCTTTCTGTCTAAACTATTCGTCGTCCATGTGTCACTTCCATACATGGCTACACTCCATACAAATACTTTCACAAAGGATTTCCTGACACTTAAATCAACACTCGATGTTAACAAATTTCTCTTCTTCGGAATAGCATTTCTTGCCATTTGCAGTCTAAATTTCATATCCTCCATACTTCGACAATCATCAGTATTTTGCTTCCTAAATAGTACACCTCATCTACTACTCTAAGCGTCTCATTTCCTAATCTAATTCCCTGATGTAATTTGACATATTCCATTATCCTCGTTTTGCTTTTGTTGATGTTCATCTTATATCCTTCTTCCAAGCCACTGTCCATTCCGTTCAACTTCTCTTCCAAGTTCTTTGCTGTCTCTGACAGAATTACAAAGTCATCGGCAAACCTCAGAATTTTTATTTCTTGTCCCTGGACTTTAATTCCTACTCCAAATTTTTCTTTTGTTTCTTTTACTGCTAGCTTAATATACAAATTGAATAACACCGGGGAAGGCTACAACCATGCCTCACACCCTTCTCGACCACTGCTTATCTTTCGTGCGCCTCGACTCTTATAACTGACATCTGGTTTCTGTATGAATTGTAAACAGCCTGTCGCTTACTGTATTTTCCTCCCACCACCTTTAGAATTTGAAAGAGAGTGCTCCAGATAACATCTTCAAAAGCTTTCTCTAAGTCTACAAATGTTATAACGTTATTGATCAGTCAAAACTCTTTGTAACATCTCAGGTGCCAAAGCCGATCCTCCTTAACCATTAAGCCGTGGACACAAAGATCAAAGGTTAGCCTGCTGAATTAATCCAGATTCTAACAATCATATTAAAAGGAGAATGTTACATCTTGGCCACCGTAAATAGGATTTGTCTGTACGGGCCGGAAGGACTGTTAAACACTGACGTGTGTGATAAGGCGTAATTTTTAAATACGAAAATTGCGGGAAAGAGCAGCATGATTCGAATTGTACAAACAATAAAACCTGAGGGCCGTTTGTTGTGAGTAAAACTTTTTTTTCGCCATAGCGGACAACAGCAGCAATGTTAATGAACTGAGTCTAAAAGTTCGAACGTTAAATTCCGTATGAGTGACTGTAATATTCAGGTGTTAATGTAAGACACATGTAAACATTACCGCTGCTAAATAGGCCAGATACTCGTCACGAATCTAATGGAGAAGTGTTTCCTAGTGATTTTGAACCCAAAATTATTATCTGATCGGTTTAAATCGATTGGTCTCACTTGAATCCCTTACAAGTGGCAGCACTGTCGTAAATACATTCGAGAAAGAGATAGACGGAGACACGAGGTAAGTAAGCTCTGGTAATGTTCCAGATGCAGTACTGCCACACACTACGTCAGTAAACGATCACTAAAGTCTTTTTGAAGCTCATGTAACAACACAAAGAGAACCTCATTTTCTTGCTGTCACTTTTACAATCTACGTAAGATCTGATCGTTGATATGTTCTTCCTCTTTGTTTCCCGATGTTTGAACAAGTGGACTCCTTCAATGCATATGTCGTCCAGTAATCGTTACGCACTATATTGTTTTGTATCTTGTAGCCTAACCGTGAAGTTGACAATATTAAAATCTTATAAATACTTCCTACGACGTTGCTGTAATAACGTAGACGATATTTCATTTATAGCTATCGATTTAAAAATCTGCATAAGATATGATCATGGTTGTATTCTTGCTATTTACTTTTGGTAACGATAACAGTAGAGATTCATTCCTGACAAAGAGCTATCCTTCAGTGCGTAAATCATAACGTAATTAATGTACACTTTTTTTTTTTTTTTGAACTCACATGTGATGGGTGGCAATTACAGTTTTCATCATGAGTTGCTACTATAACACAAACAGTATGTGGGATCCTGCCCACTCGTGTTATACAGGGTGCCTAAAAAGCTGTTTCCTCGGATAGCTCGACAACATACAAGCAAATCATACACTATTGGCCATTAAAAATTGCTGCACCACGAAGACGACGTGCTACAGACGCGAAATTTAACCGACAGGAAGAAGATGCTGTGATATGCAAATGATTAGCTTTTCAGAGCATTCACACAAGGTTGGCGCCGGTGGCGACACCTACAACGTGCTGACATGAGAAAAGCTTCCAACCGATTTTTCATACACAAACACAAACAGCAGTTGACCGGCGTTGCCTGGTGAAACGTTGTTGTGAAGCCTCGTGTAAGGAGGAAAAATGCGTACCATCACGTTTCCGGCTTTGATAAAGGTCGGATTGTAGCGTATCGCGATTGCGGTTTATCGTATCGCGACATTGCTGCTCACGTTGGTCGAGATCCAATGACTGTTAGCAGAACATGGAATCGGTGGGTTCAGGAGTGTAATACGGAACGCCGTGCTGGATCCCAACGGCCTAGTATCACTAGCAGTCGAGATGACAGGCATCTTATCCGCATGACTGTAACGGATCGTGCAGCCACGTCTCGATCCCTGAGTGAACAGATGGGGACGTTTGCAAGACGACAACCATCTGCACGAACAGTTCTACGACGTTTGCAGCAGCATGGACTATCAGCTGGGAGACCATGGTTGCGGTTACCCTTGACGCTGTATCACAGACAGGAGCGCCTGCGATTGTGTACTCAACGACGAACCTGGGTGCACGAATGGCAAACCGTCATTTCTTCGGGTGCATCCAGGTTCTGTTCACAGCATCATGATGGTCGCATCCGTGTTTGGCGACATCGCGCTGAACGCACATTGGAAGCGTGTATTCGTCATTGCCATACTGGCGTATCTCCAGGCGTGATGGTATGGGGTGCCTTTGTTACACGTCTCGGTCATCTCTTGTTCGCATTAACGGCACTTTGAACAGTGGACGTTACATTTCAGATGTGTTACGACCCGTGGCTCTACCCTTCATTCGATCCCTGCGAAACCCTATATTTCAGCAGGATAATGCATGACCGCATGTTGCGGGTCCTGCACGGGCCTTTCTGGATGCAGAAAATGTTCGACTGCTGGCCAGCACATTCTCCAGATCTCTCACCAACTGAAAACGTCTGGTCAATGGTGGCCGAGCAACTGGCTCGTCACAATACGCCAGTCACTACTCTTGATGCACTGTGGTACCGTGTTGAAGCTGCATGGGCAGCTGTACCTGTACACGCCATCCAAGCTCTGTTTGACTCAATGCCCAGGCCTATCATGTCCGTTGTTACGGCCAGAGGTGGTTGTTCTGGGTACTGATTTCTCAGGATCTATGCACCTAAATTGCGTGAAAATGTAATCACGTGTCAGTTCTAGTATAATATATTTGTCCAATGAATACCCGTTTATCATCTGCATTTCTTCTTGGTGTAGCAATTTTAATGGCCAGTAGTGTATTAATGGTGTTTATTACAGTAGTTGAATTGACAATACTTAACTTGCGTTTCTACAATGAAGTGTCGCAAGCAACTGGCGACATGCAAATAATCAATGTCCTTCGCTATATACTCCGTAGTGTCGTCCTGGTTAGCGTTCTACTGGCTGACGTCGTCTCACAGCCTTCTCTACTGTTACGTTCCAGCCCGACATGCCGGCGCTTGATGTTACGCCGGAACACAGTAGTTCATGTTATTGATCTCGTTCTTTCGATCTGTGTAAGCTTTAACAGTGGACGTATTGTTCCTATTTATTTTCAGTTACTGATGATAACAACGACTTTTTTGAAGTGCCACCTTCAATCATCCGTCGACCCCCAATCACTGCACAATTGTTCGATTGTTTCTTGCAATCCACCTGCGATAGTTGGTAACATTACGATTTCATAAACTATTTTCCCGAAATTGCAACAATAACGCACACAGTTCCCGAAATTGCTACAATAACACGCACAATACTCCATTTTAGTGCTATCGTTACCATTGACTAGGCAAACACACAATTACTTTCGTACAAATTGACTAATTCCGGTTGCGCCTCATTGATACTGCAATAACAGACTATTAATTTTGCGTATATAATTTTACATTTCTGAATATTTGAAGCCAACTGCTAACTCACTGCCGGCCGAAGTGGCCGTGCGGTTAAAGGCGCTGCAGTCTGGAACCGCAAGACTGCTACGGTTGCAGGTTGGAATCCTGCCTCGGGCATGGATGTTTGTGATGTCCTTAGGTTAGTTAGGTTTAACTAGTTCTAAGTTCTAGGGGAGTAATGACCTCAGCAGTTGAGTCCCATAGTGCTCAGAGCCATTTGAACAATTTTTTTTGCTAACTCACTCATGCAGCCTGTTGCATCAAGAACTGTTTTTGTGTTTACTATTTCCCTTCTGGTACTAACATGACAATTAGATGTAGTGTTTCGGTACGCAGAACATATGTAAGTAAGCTGAGAGCGTAGAGGTTAGTATTGGGGTTGGAGTCGTCAAAAGCAGGGTTCAATTCACCGTCACATCATGTCCCTTTATATTACTCGTAGTTGAAATGTTCAGCAAGACCATGGCCTATCCTGCTCTCTCCTATTTCAACATTTTTAATGCGGCGTCACTGATGAGTCTGATTCCTTCCAAAGAAATGTGACCTTTAGGAACATTAAGAGTATTCTTTTCGTGATGCACAACGTGTTTGTTCCGGAATCTTCGAAGAGGGATCCTGTCTCCTCCCTGCTATGTAGTGAACATCCTTTCCGGCAGTTCAGCAATGAATGTTGAGTGTAACTAGGCAAACGATTTGTCATTAAATTGTGGTATTAAATTACGCTTTTTGGATAATATACAGTTCTCCACCTTAATGAGAAAACCAACATTACAAATTTAATAAATCGCCATTGTTCAGCTTTGTGTACTGCATTTGTACTTGAAGTTGCTAACGACTGAAACAAAAGAAAAGTGTTAATTCTGCAAGGTTCCGTCGGTTAATGGGCAACATATTCGTTTCTCATTTAATGGGTAAATTCGAATTACATAAGAAACATTTTCAGAATACAGACATCTGGAGTTGTCACAGAAGGTTCAACAAGGAGCCCTGTTCCACGATACAGAGTGGTTCTAACTCACAGGGTCAAAATTATATGAACAGTAGGGAACCTTAACTGTTTTTTGAGGTAAGGAGTCAACAGTCATAAATGAGCGTTTCAGGTGATAAGAGGCTTTAAACGAGGCACATCTGGCAAATGCCTGCCGTACCAACGATGGCGGTGCTACACTAAAAATAAATACACAGTAGTCTTTGATACATCCACGGTTTAGCATATCACTCTCTACAGTTATCTTTAGATGATCGAAGATGGAGCGCAACGCGTTACAAGAACTCGCAGAGATACAGTTGATACTTGCTGCAACTGGAAGTAGTGCCCGAAAAAGCAGACGATTGTACAGACAAAATATTCGCGACAGGCGTTATGCTAATTGGAGAAATTTGTCGTCCTGAATAGAAACTTAACGAAGCCCAGATCGTTCTAGACATAAGAACTAAGTAAGGTTTTCGAAAAAGAACGGTCCCCACAGAAGAATTTGAGATGTGTTGGATCGCGTGGTAGATGATTAATCAATAAGTATTGGTCGACTTGCATGTGAAACGCACACATTGAAAAGTACACTGTGGATAGTATTGGTGGAACAGCAGTCATAAAAAAAGGAGTACAACTAATGGTACCGGGTGGTTCTAAGCTCAGAGTTCAGTTCCGCCAATGGATTACGCGGCACAGTGGTCCATTTCCTATAGTTCCTATTGTTTCAACAATTACGATGTTTTCAATTGTTTGGATGGATAAAATCGATACATGCGCTTTTCTTAGGTTATCATAATTCTGTTGTCTTCGTGGCAAGCGTTACAGTGTCACCTAATAGGAGGTTATTTGCTACCAACATTTGGTGGTGGTTCCAACACGGCTGTCCAACATCCTACGTCGAAATTAACATCCGTGACCACATCAACTCCAGATATCCTCCGTGATCGATTAGGAAGGTAGATTCTTTACCGTGGTCAGCGAAATCGCCAGATCCCCTTCCGAAGAACTTTTTCCTGCGGATTAGCTGAGTTCGTTGGTGTATGAAACCCCAGAACAACTTGATGAGGAAGTGTTTGGTAGGTTTCTATCCACCTGTCTTATTGTACAAAATTTTATGCGCCGGTGTATAGCATGCAATGAATTTGCCAGTCTTTACTTCGGACAATTGATATAAACATACGTTGTTAATATATCTGATAGCTGTTTATGTCAATTAGAACTAATCATCCCTGACCATTAGTTCTTTATCTAATGTATTCAGTTTAGGATGCTGTACTGATTACAGAAATTCGAAACAACAGGTTTTCAGATAAACGGTCTGTACTAAAAGTGACACAAATAATACTTCACCAGAATAACGAATGACAGTTAAAAATGTTTCAGACCACTGTTGTCGGAAATGATATAAAATGTTAATAAAAGTGATATTTCCGTCGCTTGTTGGTAGAACTACTTCATTATTCTGAATCACAAGCACAATATTGCGCAAGTTGTACACTATTAATTTACTTTGGTAACATACACAGATGGGAACAAAATCTCAACACCGAAAAGAATAGTCCATGTAGACTAACGAAATTTCGGGAATACATTTGCCTAGACAACATATCTGAGTGCTTAACATTGTAAGATCAGTCCGCCCCCGGTAGCTGAGTGGTCAATGTGGTGTAACCGCCAGACACCACACTTGCTAGGTGGTAGTCTTTAAATCGGCCGCGGTCCGCTAGTATACGTCGGACCCGCGTGTCGCCACTGTCAGTGATTGCAGACCGAGCGCCGCCACACGGCAGGTCTAGAGAGACTTCCTAGCACTCGTCCCAGTTGTACAGCCGACTTAGCTAGCGATGGCTCACTGACAAATTACGCTCTCATTTGCCGAGACGATAGTTAGCATAGCCTTCAGCTACGTCATTTGCTACGACCTAGCAAGGCGCAATTATCATTTGCTATTAATCTTGTGATGCATGTACCGTCAGACCGATGTTCACCAATTATGGATTAAAGTTAAGTATTCCAGAAGCTACGTACTTATTTTACTAGTCTCAACTCCTTTAACTGTTCCAGACCTCACGCCAGCCTGCGTGAGCTTAAACGCGTGCCTTTCGGCTTCACCTCATAGTGGCTTGGCTGTCTTGCCAAGTCACAACAGTCAACGCGACAGAATGTCAATCCTAAGGGCCCGGGTTCGATTCTCGGCTGGGTCGGAGAATTTCTCCGCTCAGGGACTGGGTGTATGTTGTCCTAATCATCATCATTTCATTCTCATCGACGCGCAAGTCGCCGAAGAGGCGTCAAATCGAAAGACTTGCACCCGGCGAAAGGTCTATCCGACGGGAGGCCTTAGTCACACTACGTTTTTTAGTGTAGGATCATAGATTAAGGTAACCGCAAGAGAAACCATTGCAAATGTGAAATTCTGGTGCCGTAACAACCGGTGAAACCCGCAGTATGTTGAATGCAAGCATGCAGACGTGGAGTGCATTGTTCTGTACAGATGACGGATGTTAGACTGAGCGATGGAGTTCCATGCCTGCTGCACTTCGTCCGCCAATGATGGACGGCTAATGCTGCCTGTGGATGATGCTGGGGTTGTCGTCCGATGATGTCTCATATGTGCTCGATCGCAGACAGATATGGTGATTGAGCAGGCCAAGGCAACATGTCGACACTCCATATAGAATGTTGGGTTACCACAGCGGTATGTGGGCGAGCGTTATCCTGTTGGAAAACACACCCTGGAATGCTGTTCTGGTCGTGCGGTAGCGTTCTCGCTTCCCACGCCCGGGTTCCCGGGTTCGATTCCCGGCGGGGTCAGGGATTTTCTCTGCCTCGTGATGGCTGGGTGTTGTGTGCTGTCCTTAGGTTAGTTAGGTTTAAGTAGTTCTAAGTTCTAGGGGACTGATGACCATAGATGTTAAGTCCCATAGTGCTCAGAGCCATTTGAACCATTTTTGAATGCTGTTCATGAATGGCAGCACAACACGTCGAATCACCAGACTGATGTACGAATTCGCTGTAGGGTGTGTGCGATAACCATGAGAGCACTCCTGATGTCATGCGAAATCGCACTCTGGACCATAACTCCAGGTGTAGTTCCTGTGTGTCCAGCATGCGAACAGGTTGTTTCGCCCTCGACTGGCCTCCTCCTAACCAACACACGGCCATTACTGGCAACGACGCAGAACCACGTTTCTGCAGAAAAAACAAGAGACCTCCACCTTGCCCTTCAATGAGCTCTCGCTTGGCACCACTTAAGTCACAAGTGGCAGTGGTTTGGGATCAGTAGAGTGCAAGCTACAGGGCTCTAGCTCGGGGCTGCCCTTGAAGTAACCAATTGTTAATAGTTCGTTGTGTCACTGTGGTGCCGACTACTGCTCGAATTGGTGCTGCAGATGCAGTATGATATGCCCGAGCCATACGCCGAGCACCATGGTATTTCCTCTCGGTAGTACCACGAGGCCCTCCCGAGCTCGGTCTTCTTACTACCGTACATTCTCATGACCACTGCTGCCACTAATCATGTTCTTTCCTGCCAAGTCCTTCTACAATATCGCAGAAGGAACATCCAGAGCCGGCCGAAGTGGCCGTGCGGTTAAAGGCGCTACAGTCTGGAACCGCCAGACCGCTACGGTTGCAGGTTCGAATCCTGCCTCGGGCATGGATGTTTGTGATGATGTCCTTAGGTTAGTTAGGTTTACCTAGTTCTAAGTTCTAGGGGACTAATGACCTCAGCAGTTGAGTCCCATAGTGCTCAGAGCCATTTGAACCATTTTGAACATCCAGACTCTCGTATCCCTATTACACGACCTTTTTGAAACTCAATGGAGTGTTGATAATGACGTCTTTGTTGCCAAAATCGCATTCTTGAATGACATCAACTCACTACGTTCAATCTCAAGATAATTAACGCTCACGACCGTTACAGCGTGTATTTAAAGCAAACTGAATTTCATTTTCACAGTAGCGATACTAGCGCCAGTCTTGTACGACTGACGTGACATTGGGATAGACATCATCTTTCTGATGTCGAATCATGTCTACCAACTTTCGTTTACGTCGCACAACTCCTTCTTGTTGCTGCGACTATTTTTCGTCAGTATATTTTCGGCTTACAAGGCCATCATAGGACTTAAAAAAACGTCTTCGGAGAGGATTCAACACTCTCTTTGACGACGATATCCAGTTAGTCTGATCATGGCCTTGTAAGTCCAAAATAAATGAATGAAATTACATTTGACACTGCGATTTTTCTATTGTTTTACGAAGAACATACTCCAAATGAACGACGGGAGGACCGCTTGACAATCCCAATTATATTGCAATCTACTCCATAATCCCTTGTCAGAGGTGAGTAATAAACAACAGTAGCGGTAAGTAAAACAGCCGAGTGTGGTGTCGCAGTGGTAAGACAATCGCCTCGCATTCGGGAGGATGGAGGTTCGAAGCCCTATGCAACTATCTAGAGCTCGGTTTTCCATCATCTCCCTAAATAACTTAAATGGAAAGCAGAAATTATTTCTTTGAAAAAGCACCCTAGTCCGAGCTTCTGCAGCGTCTCTAGTGACCGCGACGTCGAAGGGCGTTAAACTCTGATCTTCCTTCCATGTTAGCATGCAAATCCTTCTGAGAAGAGGAGTTTCGTGTTAAAACGTTTGTTAAGATTTTAATTGAAATTCTCGCAAACTTAACTGCGTTATTTTCTCATTACAAGGGAAGAGGTGGGCGGCAAGATACTGTTTGCTCTCCAGTGAAACTGGAAACATCGCTGGAAGGGAAAGGCCGAAGAGCACTTGTGATGCAGCTGCAAGTTCGAAAGATTGTATTAGCTTATATCGCCGTGAAACTATGCATTCCTACTTCTCAAAGGTTGTATCGTAGTACCTCTCTTTTCAAGAGGTTTCGAAAGCCGTTTAAAATGCGTCTCATTCCATTTAAAAAAATCCTATTTCCTAAACTATCTAGGGAGATGAAAAGATATGAGTGACAGTAATACAACAAATGTCTTGACCCCTTGTGTTTTTATATTTATTGTTAACGAGATTTTAGTGCTGTCCAATCAAGCACATTGGAAAGTCATTGGACGAAAACTCCAGCGTCATCCACTGACAGCATTAACCGCCCCTGTACTGACGGACCGAGTGCAGTAGCCATGGACCTCCATCCCACAACCCGACGTCACGCACCTCACAACACAATGCGTGCACGTGTTTCATGCTTACATTCAACATCCTGACAGTTACACCGGCAGTTAATCTACCAGTATTTCACATTTGCAATGGCTCATCTCGCTCTTACATTAACCTGTGATATTGGAAAGATAATCACTTAAATGTGTTATCTAGACAAATATATTCCAGAAATTTCATTACTCCACATTAGTTACTTACCGGTGTTGCGATTGTTTTTTCTGTCAGTGTATTCGACAGTCTGTAAATTTTATACACTCCTGGAAATGGAAAAAAGAACACATTGACACCGGTGTGTCAGACCCACCATACTTGCTCCGGACACTGCGAGAGGGCTGTACAAGCAATGATCACACGCACGGCACAGCGGACACACCAGGACCCGCGGTGATGGCCGTCGAATGGCGCTAGCTGCGCAGCATTTGTGCACCGCCGCCGTCAGTGTCAGCCAGTTTGCCGTGGCATACGGAGCTCCATCGCAGTCTTTAACACTGGTAGCATGCCGCGACAGCGTGGACGTGAACCGTGTGTGCAGTTGACGGACTTTGAGCGAGGGCGTATAGTGGGCATGCGGGAGGCCGGGTGGACATACCGCCGAATTGCTCAACACGTGGGGCGTGAGGTCTCCACAGTACATCGATGTTGTCGCCAGTGGTCGGCGGAAGGTGCACGTGCCCGTCGACCTGGGACCGGACCGCAGCGACGCACGGATGCACGCCAAGACCGTAGGATCCTACGCAGTGCCGTAGGGGACCGCACCGCCACTTCCCAGCAAATTAGGGACACTGTTGCTCCTGGGGTATCGGCGAGGACCATTCGCAACCGTCTCCATGAAGCTGGGCTACGGTCCCGCACACCGTTAGGCCGTCTTCCGCTCACGCCCCAACATCGTGCAGCCCGCCTCCAGTGGTGTCGCGACAGGCGTGAATGGAGGGACGAATGGAGACGTGTCGTCTTCAGCGATGAGAGTCGCTTCTGCCTTGGTGCCAATGATGGTCGTATGCGTGTTTGGCGCCGTGCAGGTGAGCGCCACAATCAGGACTGCATACGACCGAGGCACACAGGGCCAACACCCGGCATCATGGTGTGGGGAGCGATCTCCTACACTGGCCGTACACCACTGGTGATCGTCGAGGGGACACTGAATAGTGCACGGTACATCCAAACCGTCATCGAACCCATCGTTCTACCATTCCTAGACCGGCAAGGGAACTTCTGTTCCAACAGGACAATGCACGTCCGCATGTATCCCGTGCCACCCAACGTGGTCTAGAAGGTGTAAGTCAACTACCCTGGCCAGCAAGATCTCCGGATCTGTCCCCCATTGAGCATGTTTGGGACTGGATGAAGCGTCGTCTCACGCGGTCTGCACGTCCAGCACGAACGCTGGTCCAACTGAGGCGCCAGGTGGAAATGGCATGGCAAGCCGTTCCACAGGACTACATCCAGCATCTCTACGATCGTCTCCATGGGAGAATAGCAAGCAGCCTGCATTGCTGCGAAAGGTGGATATACACTGTACTAGTGCCGACATTGTGCATGCTCTGTTGCCTGTGTCTATGTGCCTGTGGTTCTGTCAGTGTGATCATGTGATGTATCTGACCCCAGGAATGTGTCAATAAAGTTTCCCCTTCCTGGGACAATGAATTCACGGTGTTCTTATTTCAATTTCCAGGAGTGTATTATATACCACAGAATTATTATATAGTTCCTTTTATACCATGCTGTGTTTATGCCTTCATCTATGTGCAATATTTCCTTGATTTTGATGTAAAAAAGATCGGTCGATAAACAGAAAGTAAGCCTATTCTGTGTAAGTAAGTATAGCAGATAACTCACTGTTACAAGTACGTTCAGTTTTGAGAACATCTATAAGACGCTCAAAAATTATTTATTATTCCACCGGTGTTAGACACTAGCCTACTACCAAGAACCTTACGCTGACACTGAGGACATCTGAGGTGGCATCGTGCATACTACTGCCTAACAACTGTCAGCATAAGTTCTGTTACGGGAAGAAATTAAAAAATATAACCACACGATGACTAGGGTAACGCAACACTGACAGTTCACAGACAATATACGTGATGCCATCTCGGATGTGATTAGTATCAGTGTAGGGTTCTAGATGACGACTAGCCCCAAGCATCGATTGAGTAACAAATAATTTGTAGGGAACTACATGTGCTGTTTAAAAATGTTTTTACACTCTCTTTTGTCATAATACACGAGACCCAATAAATATGTCGGTACTTCCGCAAGAAATGCAGACAGAGTTCCCTTCATGCACAGACATTAAAGTTCACTCATACTTGACGAAACGGAACGGGAATTGACATGAAAACATTGCATAGTGCATTTCAAATGACGGCATTAGGGTACGGAAGAGATAGTCAACGTCGAGGTCCCGTGGGTAGAATTTCTGACGGTGATGTTGGTGGCGTCGTCTGCCAACACCAGAAGTTATTCTATTCTCGCCACGCTGGTTCTTGTTACAGTAGACGATTTTTTTGTGTGATTTAATTGGTATTTATTGTTTGCTTTGTTTTCGTAACAAGTTATAAAGGTTCCAAGAGGACTCCCATATTTTACCTTTGACTGTTCCACGACAATAGATGTGAGCAATCTCAGATGAAAATTATTTAGGTTATACAGCACTTGTGAGAAGAAGATGCCTAGACTGTCTTTAAGGAACATAAATTAATGAAACAGTTCTCATTAAATACCCGTTTTTAACTGTGGAAAACTTTGCTCTTATTGAAGCATGAAAATAAAGTTGTCTCTGGAGTTATTAAGTACCGAGGATACAGACTACGATGAAAAAGGCAAAAAGGCTTTATATATAGCCTTCTAAATGTTCTTTGATGTGTCTGTCTGTATGTGTTTTTTCCAAGCAATAAATTTTGGTGTTTTGAAATGTTTAGATGACAATTTTCCTTTTTCATTTCTCAGTAGTTTACCATAGAAAATTTGTGATTACCTTCCTTTACGAAATTATCTTTTGCCATTGATACGTTTTATCATTTCTATTTAATTAATTCGGATACTATATACAAACTTTTTGTATGACGTGTGATGTCTCATAGCCTGACTTCCATCTATCGGTACTGGGCTAAGCGAACTGACGGGTCGTTATTCATGTGCGGAGAACAACTTCCATTTGAAGAAGAGTTCGCCTTCCGTTCAGTTCTCTTCCATTGACGTCCTTCGTGAATTAATGCTCGTGATTTCCCGAAGAAAAGGTCACGACTGGCAGTGAGCTAGACGAGAAGCCGTGTGTCGCAACTGAAGTTATATCTGAGGCTCCACAAGGAATTTTTATAGGCTCTCTCATGTTCTTAACCCATATAAACGATTTAGGAAACAATCTGAGTAGTTCAAAAATGGTTCAAATGGCTCTGAGCACTATGGGTCTTAACAACTGAGGTCATCAGTTCCCTAGACTTAGAGCTACTTACACCTAACTAATCTAAGGACATCACACACATCCATACCCGAGGCAGGATTCGAACCTGCGACCGTAGCGGTCGCGCGGTACCTGACTGAAGCGCCTAGAACCGCTCGGCAATCTGAGTAGTCCTTTTACATTGTTTGCATATGCTGCTGTCGTTTATCGTACAGCATCGTCACCAGAAGATGAAAACGAGTTGCAGATTTATCTAGAGTAGCTATCTGCATGGAGCGGAATGTGTTAATTGATGATAAAAAGTATTAGGCCCTCCACATGAATACTAAAAAAGTTCTGGTAATTGCGGTTACACGATGAATTGCGCGGACTTGAAGGCTGTCGATTCACTGCGGCGACTACATCCGTCATGAAACACCTGAAACGCATCCATATTTGCGAATACGAATAACCATTTGCCATATAAAGGAGTGATGATAATGAGAATTTGTGTTTGCATGTCCGAAGAAAAACTGCATAGTTCTTATTAACAACTCAAGCACTGCAGTATCGTATTTACCCGTCGATATCAGGCAGTAATTCTCTGTACGGGAATTACGTAATGTGTGTCGAGTACCGGTTTTGAATCAAGAACCACGACAAAAGGAAGTGTAAGTCTGGCCGTGGTTGTTGCAAGTTTAGTAGAAACATTTTGGTATGTAAACAGCCGGCACGGTAGCTCAGTGTGTTCGGTAAGAGGGTTAGGTACCCTCTGTAACAAAACAAGTAAGTGAATGGATCAACGAAGAAGCTAAGCGGGTGTCATCGGGCGTCCGCCCCGAACAAATTCAAAGGACAATGTACAGGGTGAAAAGTATTTAAACCGACAAACTCTGGGAGGTTGTAGGGGACATCAAAACAAATATTTTTCCCTAATGTCATTTTGTCCTATGAGGATTATTTAAACCGGTGGAGGCCGGAACTACGCTCTTCAGTTGTTAGACTACGTCTGAAATGAGAACGTGACCATCGACACTGGACGTTGACGCAGTAGCAGAGCGTTGCGTCATTATCCACATCCCGAATTGTTAAACACACTGTCCACCAGTGTAGTAGTGTACTGTCTCTGCTTACTAATGGAGCGATACACCTGGAGTGAGTACACTGAAATGGTTGGTATGTACTACGTAGCGCACCACAACGGATGAGCTGCACAGCGGGTTTATGAACAACAATATCCTAATCGCGGTATCCCGCATCATACGGCCTTTGCTGCTGTGTACCGACGTCTGCGTGAGACTCGTCCATTTCACTTACTGTGTATCCACAACCTGGAGCCAGTTGATTATCCACTCAGATCACAGTTTTCGCAATGGTACCTGGAACAGTGTGAAATGCATCCAACATTTTCATCCTCTGTGTTTTTTACCGATGAAGCAACGTTCGGGCGTGATGGAGTCTTCAACATGCACATTTCGCATGTTTGGAGTGAGGATAACCCACATGCCACAGTTACTAACGCTCATCAGGTCCGGTTCTTCGTTAATGTGTGGGTCGGTGTTATTGGTGATTGTTTATTTGGGCCGTATCTGCTACCTTGTTTATTTGGGCCGTATCTGCTACCTAGGCCATTAAATGGCAGGCACTATCACAATTTTCTCGTCTCCCCACAAGACAACGCATGTGGTTCCAACATGACGGGGCGCCGGCACATTTCAGTCGTCGTGTGCGTTGATTCCTGGATCGACGGTTCCCAGAAACGTGGGTTGGCAGAGGTGGTCCCGTACCATGGCCTGCTCGATCTCCAGATATGTCCCCTCTGGACTATTTTGTGTGGGGAGAGATGCGCAACCTTCTTTACTCAACTCCCGTTGCATCAGAAGAGGATCTGGTTTCCCGGATAGTAGCAGCCGCAGGAACAATTCAGGATACTCCTGGGGTTTTTGCCCGTGTCAGACAGAACATGATCCGACGGTGTAACCTTTGTTTACGTGTCAATGGAGGCATTTTTGAAAATCTACTGTAACTGAAATTAGGTTGTGTTAATGTGTTGTCTCTTGGCCATAAAAAATGGAAAAGTGTTTGTTGGTTTAATTAATTTGGCGCCAGAGAAATCTTCCTCTACCGGTTTAAATACTCCTCATAGGAAAAAAATGACACTAGGGAAAAATTTTTATTTTGATGTCCCCTACAACCTCCCGGAGTTTGTCGGTTTAAATACTTTTCACCCTGTACAACAAAATGAGATAAAAAAAAGTGAAAACGGTTACGGGGACCGTAAAGCGGGAAATCAAGGTTCAATTCCCGATCAAGCACAAATTTCTATTGTCGTCATTCCCTCATACATCTGACGGTTATTCGTTTCATGTATTTCATAATGGCTGTAGTTGCCGCAGTGCCTGTTCCTTCAGATGGATGCATGTCCTAGGGAAGGAACGTTGCGTCATTCTTCTTAACAACACAGGATCTGCAATACCGTATGTATGTGTTCATTTTCCTCACATGCTATTTGATGGTCGGCAAAGGTCTTGCCGCTGTGGATACACCGTTTCCCGTCAGATCACCGAAGTTAAGCGCTGTCGGGCCTGGCCGGCACTTGAATGGGTGACCATCCGGACCGCCATGCGCTGTTGCCATTTTTCGGGGTTCACTCAGTCTCGTGATGCCAATTGAGGAGCTACTCGACCGAATAGTAGCGACTCCGGTCAACGAAAAACATCGAAACGACCGGGAGAGCAGTGTGCTGACCACACGCCCCTCCTATCCGCATCCTCAGCTCAGGATGACACGGCGGTCGGATGGTCCCGATGGCCCACTTGTGGCCTGAAGGCGGGGTGCTAGTTGATTTTGAAATGGTAGCGAAATGTTCTGATACAGATTCTACACATTCCTGTCAAACATTCAAGTGTGAATTGTGGAATAACGATGTAGATGGATACCATTATTCCATCCCATAAACGAAGAATGTGCAGAGGTGTCATCCAACGAAGTTACTTCTCGTGTTTTCTTCCTTTGACGACGATATCTGTACTTGTTTCTAAAACAAAATGCAGCGTCGTCATTGAGTATTCTAGGCGCAAACACCGAAAACACCGCCCGGGAGTAATAAGGACTAATATTCCTTAATGCGACTTCCTAATAGCTGTCCCCTTCTAGTCGTATACCGGTCCCCTCGTGAAAAGTGTTAAGGACGACTCCGCGTCTCGACCACTAACACACTGGTTTCACTTTTAACTCCTACGTCTACAAACACTGCAGTCACGAACTCGCCATTCGCACCACGAAACAGGACTGGACCCGAGGGCTCGTCTTTCCATTGTCCGGTAAGTTTCAGTGGCCGGATGTGTTGCGTATTCTAGAAACGCACGCTGAGAACGCCATTGGGGAGCAACAAATATCCATTAATGCGGCCGCCGATTGTGTGCGGCGTTATCAGAATTAGTGAGTGCTGGCGACGGCACGGCTTGCGTGCGCGCCGACTACGGAGGCATCGCGCACGCCATCTGCAGGCCTCGCGGGGGCACTACGCCGGCCGCGCTAGCGTCTTCTGATAACGCGCCGTTCCACGCACACACACTTCCATTTACGTGGCCAATCTGACATGATACACATGCAAACATGAGAACTCCTGCTGCTCTGAGCCGTGTGAAGGGAATTCTTGCATTAGCGAAATAGTGCCACGTGCTTCCATTTCTCGATTTACATAAAATTTCTGACATATATGCTGCCTGAAATGGAAAGTGCTACACCATGAACCACCAGTTCGAGTATCCTGAAACTTTGGGGTGGGACTTCCATCACACATCGCTTGGTAATTAACTAAACGTTCATTCCAGTCAGAACTGATATCCGTCATCAACATCAGGATGAGGTGTGCCACCCACGGGCACGAATAAGCTTTTGTATTCGTCGTGGTATGGACTCAAACAGTTTCCGAATATCATCTCGAGATACTTCTCGTCACTCCTAAAACACCTGCATCAGTTCGTGAGATCTACTGGCTGATGGCTGATATGAAAGCATTTGTGTTCCCAACGGATCCCAGATATGCCCTATTGGCATCGGCGTCCGCAGAAATTTGTCCAGGAGGGAACAACACTCCAAAAATGCTATTTCTGGTATAGCTAATCAGTTGATTTTGAGACCATGTGATGCTAGAAGAAATAAATGTGACATGGAGTACAAAGGTCTTACGGTGTCTTAAACGTTTGATAGTTAGGCTATCTAATCAATATTATTTTTAAGGTAGATTAATGTTATATCATAAAGGTAAGCATATTTCATAAGTATATCAAAAATACTTATTTTATATGATTAATATGGGTCGTTTGAACCAACTGTTAACAGCCTAGCACTGAACCAAATGGTTTGGCATGTTATTGTTTAGCCATGGCAAGTGCACTAAAAAGTTTATAACTCTGCGGCCTGATGTCGTGCTGTGTCGAACCGCTCACAGTTCAAGAACCATATAGTTTAACATGGTCCAAACACCTTACTGACCTTCATATTTCACCACTTGTCCTAGATTTCAGAAATGGGTGTTTCTTCTGCATTTGTACCCACAGATGAAGGTCAGGTGAACACATCTGCAGTACAGTATGACTGTGTTCCTCATACTGTGCTACAATAGCCCTACCGTGTAAAACTGAATTCAGTTTCAGAAGTCCTTTACCGGTTAAATGTAACCCAACTGTTGAAATTAAAATGTGCAGCAGGCGAAGTGACTGTTCTTGTGCGAACTGATGCGTGCGTGTCGCAGTTTTACTGCAGCCATGTTAGTTCTGTGCTGGGTGTTGAAACTGTCCCTGTCTGTCGTCCGTTACTGGCTGTGCAAGAATGCGACAGAGTAATAATGGGGTACTCAATTTCGGCAATGTCTTATAAGCCCGTATCTCGTGGTCGTGCGGTAGCGTTCTCGCTTGCCACGCCCGAGTTCCCGGGTTCGATTCCCGGCGGGGTCAGGGATTTTCTCTGCCTCGTGATGGCTGGGTGTTGTGTGATGTCCTTAGGTTAGTTAGGTTTAAGTAGTTCTAAGTTCTAGGGGACTGATGACCATATCTGTTAAGTCCCATAGTGCTCAGAGCCATTTGAAACATTTTTGAATGTCTTATAAAGGTTGTGGTGTCACCGCCAGACACCACACGTGCTAGGTGGTAGCCTTTAAATCGGCCGCGGTCCGTTAGTATACGTCGGACCCGCGTGTCGCCACTATCAGTGATTGCAGACCGAGCGCCGCCACACGGCAGGTCTAGAGAGACTTCCTAGCACTCGCCCCAGTTGTACAACCGACTTTGCTAGCGATGGTTCACTGACAAAATACGCTCTCATTTGCCGAGACGATAGTTTAACATAGCCTTCAGTTACGTCATTTGCTACGACCTAGCAAGGCGCCATTATCAGTTGCTACTGATATTATGAATCATGTACCGTCAAGACCGACGTTCTTCATTAACGGATTTAAGTTAAGTAGTCCACCAGCTACGTCCGTTTTTCTAAATTCTAATTTTCTTGTCCTGTTCCAGACCTCACGCCAGCCTGCGTGAGCTAAAACGCGTGCCTTTCGGCCTCCTCTAGCAACACGGTGTTGGCTCTCCTGCCAACCAAAACAACGGTCACATCCTCCAAGACTGTAAAACAACGCCGAAATCGCGACCATGACACGGAAACGGTGTAATTTCCCGTAGATAACCTGGCTACCAAACTACGTGGTGTTTCTAAAGCCACGGTGAGTGGCGATGCTCAGCCATGGCTGAGTGGACTCAAAGACAATCATTTCTAGAAATATGTGAGAATTCTGAAATTAATATTGCATCCCATTTACCATGAGGGGGCTTGCATTATCAGGCTGGAATAAACCGTTTGGTATCCTGGTCACCAAAGGTATAACGAAACGGTTTACAATTTTTTTTTGCATACTGGCGAGCATTCAGCCCACCACTCCCTCAGGAATCAATAAAACAGTCCTGTTACCATACCCTGCAGCTGCCCACAACGTGAATGCATTTGTAAAGATGGAGGCGTTGAGAATCGCTGCTTCCTGTAACCTTTTATGAGATCGTTTGCGCGCACGTCGGCTCAATCTGGCCGCCACATACAGAAAAGAGACTCATCGCTGATAGCCACAGAAAGTCGCCCATTGTACCAGTTGACTGTCTTTACACTATGAAAGTCTGTTCTCTGTATTATGGCGCTAGTGGCAAGCACTACAAGGCAGCACGAGACCTAACACTGTTTCCAGCGATCTGTTCCTGACAGTTTGTGGGTACCTCTGCCCGGCTTTCACCTATTGTTATCTGCTGATTTGTCAAAACTACTCAGCAATCATGTAATCTTCTGACTGTGTAGGTCTCCCTCGTCTACCCTTCTTGCCACGCTGCTGTCCTGAGTCCATCTCGTCGTCACTTATTACGGTGTTTAGTCGTTGTACTACAGGCACCTATCGGTATGATGCTCTTACGTCGTTCAAGTAAATGATTTGACGTTAACTGAAGTCCGAAAGACAAGCAGCACGTACACGCCATTTGCACATGTTGTGTTGTGAATTCCACCTATAAAGTTACAGTTACGTTACATACATCCAATCATATA
This sequence comes from Schistocerca nitens, assembly GCF_023898315.1. Lineage (NCBI taxonomy): Eukaryota > Metazoa > Arthropoda > Insecta > Orthoptera > Acrididae > Schistocerca > Schistocerca nitens. The sequence goes on along the minus strand of NC_064616.1, from coordinate 143,987,861 downwards.
CTCACGGAATTCCCCATTGGTAAGAAGGAGTGGCTTCTTTCTTTACTGAAAATAGAGTGAAAGTGTGATGTTTTCATCAACATACGAAAGCGTACTGAACAGTAATGGTGTGAAATTTTTTGGGTGAAAACACTTAATGTTTTTTTTAAAATACAACAAACGAAATTAACATTTTACATTTGTATTCTTAATACGAGGGCAGTTCAATAAGTAATGCAACACATTTTTTTTCTCGGCCAATTTTGGTTGAAAAAACCGGAAATTTCTTGTGGAATATTTTCAAACGTTCCCGCTTCGTCTCGTATAGTTTCATTGACTTCCGACAGGCGGCAGCGCTGTACGGAGCTGTTAAAATGGCGTCTGTAACGGATGTGCGTTGCAAACAACGGGCAGTGATCGAGTTTCTTTTGGCGGAAAACCAGGGCATCTCAGATATTCATAGGCGCTTGCAGAATGTCTACGGCGATCTGGCAGTGGACAAAAGCACGGTGAGTCGTTGGGCAAAGCGTGTGTCATCATCGCCGCAAGGTCAAGCAAGACTGTCTGATCTCCCGCGTGCGGGCCGGCCGTGCACAGCTGTGACTCCTGCAATTGCGGAGCGTGCGAACACACTCGTTCGGGATGATCGACGGATCACCATCAAACAACTCAGTGCTCAACTTGACATCTCTGTTGGTAGTGCTGTCACAATTGTTCACCAGTTGGGATATTCAAAGGTTTGTTCCCGCTGGGTCCCTCGTTGTCTAACCGAACACCATAAAGAGCAAAGGAGAACCATCTGTGCGGAATTGCTTGCTTGTCATGTGGCTGAGGGTGACAATTTCTTGTCAAAGATTGTTACAGGCGATGAAACAAGGGTTCATCACTTCGAACCTGAAACAAAACGGCAATCAATGGAGTGGCGCCACACCCACTCCCCTACCAAGAAAAAGTTTAAAGCCATACCCTCAGCCGGTAAAGTCATGGTTACAGTCTTCTGGGACGCTGAAGGGGTTATTCTGTTCGATGTCCTTCCCCATGGTCAAACGATCAACTCTGAAGTGTATTGTGCTACTCTTCAGAAATTGAAGGAACGACTTCAGCGTGTTCGTAGGCACAAAAATCTGAACGAACTTCTCCTTCTTCATGACAACGCAAGACCTCACACAAGTCTTCGCACCCGAGAGGAGCTCACAAAACTTCAGTGGACTGTTCTTCCTCGTGCACCCTACAGCCCCGATCTCGCACCGTCGGATTTCCATATGTTTGGCCCAATGAAGGACGCAATCCGTGGGAGGCACTACGCGGATGGTGAAGAAGTTATTGATGCAGTACGACGTTGGCTCCGACATCGACCAGTGGAATGGTACCGTGCAGGCATACAGGCCCTCATTTCAAGGTGGCGTAAGGCCGTAGCATTGAATGGAGATTACGTTGAAAAATAGTGTTGTGTAGCTAAAAGATTGGGAAATAACCCGGTGTATTTCAATGCTGAATAAAACAACCCCTGTTTCAGAAAAAAAAGTGTTGCATTACTTATTGAACTGCCCTCGTATCTACATATCTGCAGCCCTCTGCTGCTAGAAGGCTACGAATTGTAGCGTGTAACATGGTGTGTAATGTAACAACGCCGGTTCGTGAGAAACAGGGTACTGTAATCGGCTGCCAATTTCGAAGAGTTCGTCCACACATGGAGCACCCTTTCCTTAGCCTTACAACACCAGACCACACACGGGCACTGTGACATCTGGAAGAGTGCGACGCCTTGGGTTCACTGTTATCGATCTTCTTCCGTACTGGCCGGACTTGTCCCAATCCGATTTTCATCTGTTTCCAGAACTTAAATAACACTTTCGAGGACAGGACTTTGATACTGATGAAGCGATGCATGCAGAGCCGAGGTTGTGGCTCCTTCAACAAAATCAAACACTCTACAGTGACAGTATCAACAAACTGGTCTCTCATTGGGGGAAACGCGTTCGCCTCCAGGGTGGCTATGTTCAGAAATAAATAGGTAGTAATCAAGAATAAAGATATAGAATACTAATAACGTTTGTTTTATTTAAAAAGCTTTAAGAGATTTCTCATACAAAATTCGGAGATATCACTTTTTAGCACGCCTTCGTACATCACAGGCGTGAAAATCCTGGAGTATCAGTTATGTAGGGTATGGTCTAGGTGTTCATGGTGTAACACTTGTCATGTACATAGTTTATACAAGTTGGTTGGGTAATCCTTGAACACTCCAGTCAATTAATAACTGCCTAAAACATTAACAGATTTATTTACAGTATGTACAGCATAGTTAAATGTTCAAATGTGTGTGAAATCTTATGGGACTTAACTGCTAAGGTCATCAGTCCCTAAGCTTACGCACTACTTAAGCTAAATTATGCTAAAGACAAACACACACACCCATACCCGAGGGAGGACTCGAACCTCCGCCGGGACCAGCCACACAGGCCATGACTGTAGCGCCTAAACCGCTCGGATAATCCCGCGCTGCCAGCATAGTTATATTGTGCATACCTTTTGCATCAATAGTTTCTCTCTTCTTAACTATCTGGGAAATATTTCCATAAGGTCGTTGAATATTAACAACGTGGTACAATGTTCGTAATTGTCTCACTGTGAGTCTTTCGAGATCTGGCAGAACTCGGTGTGTGGAGCCTTAACAAGAAGCACGGGCAGATGCATGTGCATGCAATGAGTAGAAGCAAAGAGGCGTACTCTATTGGTGTCTGTAGCGCCAACCCTAGGAATAGGCGAGCCCCGTACACCGCGCGGTTCGTGAAGGCGCCTATTGGCAGCGTGTTTAAATGATGCTTCTACTGTGGCGATGCGAGCGGCAAGCGGCGTGCTGTATGCTGTAAACGTAGACACCCAAGATATCGTATTACTTCCCATTCTACTTAATGTATGCCGGCCGGTGTGGCCGTGCGGGTCTAGGCGCTTCAGTCTGGAACCGCGTGACCGCTACGGTCGCAGGTTCGAATCCTGCCTCGGGCATGGATGTGTGTGATGTCCTTAGGTTAGTTAGGTTTAAGTAGTTCTAAGTTCTAGGGGACTGATGACCTCAGATGTTAAGTCCCATAGTGCTCACAGCCATTTGAACCATTTGAACTACTTAATGTATGTCAAAATATTGCTGGAGGTCTCTCTAATTCGGGACCCCATCGAAATCTAGAAAAGTCTTGAACGCCACACGCTCTGCTTACCATATTCATTTATCCATCACAACGCAATTTTTCGACAAATTATCACTTTCCCCTCCATTCCCACACACGCTGGATATCTGTCCATCTCATAAAATTGGTAAGAATTTCGTCGCTTCTATTTCCTAAGGGTGATTCTCTGCTATTCATTGAAGTAAGCCGGCCGGGGTGGCCGAGCGGTTCTAGGCGCTACAGTCGGGAACCGCGAGACCGCTACGGTCGCAGGTTCGAATCCTGCCTCGGGCATGGATGTGTGTGATGTCCTTAGGTTAGTTAGGTTTAAGTAGTTCTAAGTTCTAGGGGACCGATGACCTCAGAAGTTAAGTCCCATAGTTCTCAGAGCCATTTGAACCTTTTGAACCATTGAAGTAAACATTATCCCCTATACCTGCAGATTTATTTATTTATTTATTTACATGTCAAGTTCCGTAGGACCAAATTGAGGAGCAAATCTCCAAGGTCATGGAACGTGTCAGTACATGAACTTACAACATAAAAGTAATAACAGATAAAAATGAATGTTCATGAATCTGAAAGAAAATCAGTCCAGCAAACGCTATCAGCAGTACAATGAGAATCAGTTTAATTTTTCAAAGGAACTCCTCGACAGAATAGAAGGAGTGACCCATGAGGAACCTCTTCAGTTTCGATTTTCAAGCGCGTGGATTACTACTAAGATTTTTGAATTCGAGTGGCAGCTTATTGAAAATGGATGCAGCAGTATACTGCACACCTTTTTGCACAAGAGTTAAGGAAGTGCGATCCAAATGGAGGTTTTATTTCTGCCGAGTATTAACCGAGTGAAAGCTGCTTATTGTTGGAAATAAACTAATATTGGTAACAAGATACGACAATAAGGAATATACATATTGAGAGGCCAATGTCAAAATACCCAGACTCGTGAACAGAGGTCGACAAGAGGTTCGTGAACTCACACCACTTATTGCCCGAACCGCCCGTTTCTGAGCCAAAAATATCCTTCTAGAATGGGAAGAGTTACCCCAAAACATAATACCATACGACATAAGTGAATGAAAATAAGCAAAGTAGACTAATTTACGTGTCGAAGTATCACTCACTTTCGATACCGTTCGAATAGTGAAAATGGCAGTTTTAAGTCTTTGAACAAGATCCTGAACATGGGCTTTCCACGACAGCTTACTATCTATCTGAACACCTAGGAATTTGAACTGTTCAGTTTCACTAATCATATGCCCGTTCTGTGAGATTAAAACGTCAGGTTTTGTTGAATTGTGTGTTAGAAATTGTAAAAACTGAGTCTTACTGTGATTTAACGTTAGTTTATTTTCTACAAGCCATGAACTGAGGTCATGTACTGCACTACTTAAAACCGAGTCAATGTTGCACACAACATCCTTTACTACCAAGCTAGTGTCATCAGCAAACAGAAATATTTTAGAGTTACCCATAATACTAGAGGGCATATCATTTACATAAATAAGGAACAGGAGCGGCCCCAACACTGATCCCTGGGGCACCCCCCACTTGCCAGTACCCCACTCAGATCTCACATCACAGCCGTTATCAACATTGTGAATAATGACCTTTTGCTGCCTGTTGCTAAAGTAAGAGGTGAACCAGTTGTGAGCTACTCCCCTTATTCCGTAATGGTCCAACTTTTGGAGCAATATTGTGAGATCAACACAGTCAAATGCCTTTGTTAAATCAAAAAATACTCCAAGCTTTCGAAACTTTTTGTTTAGCCCATCCAGTACCTCACAGAGAAAAGAGGATATAGCATTTTCAGTTGTCAAACGACTTCTAAAGCCGAACTGTACATTTGATAACAAATCGTGTGATAGAAAATGATCAATTAACCTTACATACACAGCCTTTTCGATAACTTTTGCAAACACTGATGGCATAGAAATAGGTCTAAAATTATCTACATTATCCCTTTCTCCCTTTTATAAAGCGGTTTTACTACTGAGTACTTTAATCGCTCAGGAAACTGACCATTCCTAAAGGAAAAATTACAAATATGGCTAAATACAGGGCTAACATGTGCAGCACAGCACTTTAATATTCTACTAGACACTCCATCATAACCATGAGAGTCCTTAGTCTTCAGTGATTTAATTATTGACTCAATCTTTCTCTTGTCTGTATCACAGAGGAGTATTTCAGACGTCAATCTCGGAAAGGCATTTGCTAAGAAATTTATATTATTTCCTGTAGAAACTAAATTTTTATTTAATTCACCAGCAATGCTCAGAAAATGGTTGTTAAATACTGTACATATATCTGATTTATCAGTAACAGAAATATTATTACTGCGAACTGACTTTATACCATCAACCTTGTGCTGCTGACCAGACACTTCCTTCACAACTGACCACATGGCTTTAATTTTATGCTGTGAATTAGCTATTCTACTTGCATACCACATACTTTTTGCCTTGCTAAAAACATTTTTAAGCACCTTACAATACTGTTTGTGATGGGCTACTGTAGCTTGATTGTGACTACTTCTAACATTTTTATATAATTCCCGCTTTGTTCTACATGATATCCTTATCCCACTAGTCAGCCAACCGGGCTGTCCATTACTGCTAGTACCCCGTTTAGAATGTTCTAATGGAAAGCAACTCTCAAAGAGCATGAGAAATATGTTATGGAAAGCATTGTATTTGTCATCTTGCCACTCTTTTTCCTTGACAAGTTTTGAAAAACTCTCTATTGCTGTAGGATTAACTTTCCTACGTAGTTTGTAATTAAATACGACATTGGTTTGAGTACAAAATCCTTTTAGTGTTAAAATTTGTGCATCATGGTCTGAAAGGCCATTCACCCTTTTACTAACAGAATGCCCATCTAGTAATGAAGAATGAATAAAAATATTGTCTATAACTGTGCTACTGTTCCCCTGCACCCTAGCTGGAAAAAACACAGTTTGCATCAGATTATATGAATTTAGGAGATCTAACAACATCCTTTTTCTTGCACAATCATGTACAAAATTAATATTGAAGTCAGCACATATAACTACTTTCTGGTACTTCCTACAAAGTGAATCAAGAACCCTCTCTAGCTTAAGCAAAAATGCTCTGAAATCTGAGTTAGGGGACCTATAAACAACAGCAATTAGAAGTTTAGTTTCACTAAATTCAACTAATGCTGCACAACTTTCAAATATCTGTCCTGTGCAGTGTCGTGATACGTCTATGGTCTCAAATGAAATACTGTTCTTTACGTACAGAGCCACTCCCCCACCCCGCAAGGAACTCCTTGAGAAACAGATTCTAAACATCTTTTCGTAATACACTGTTAACAAATTTCAACTCACAAGTCAGTAAATATCCCTCACATCATACCCTCCCCGTTATATTTGACTCCTTGTCCACTTCTTCCCGTCTCTTCCTACGCTTGCATATTATACATATCTCACTCCCTCCTGCCATCCTCTTCTGTCACACAACATTATTTCCACCTTGAAGGAGATTTTCACCTATTTCCCACCTCTCTCAACTGTACATTTCCTACTTGCAACACAAGACCTAACATTTTAGCACGTTAGCTACAATGTTCCCATCTGTATACATACACATCCCTCATATAGTTTCTTCTCGAGGACTTTATTCTAACAATTTTTTCAACTTTCTTTTCACCAATGACGATAATGACTCAATCAGCAGCACAGTAAGGGTGTCCAGCAGAGACACCTCAACGTTTCAAGATGGTGTTGTGGACCTATAGAGAATCTTTCGGCCCTAATAAAAGTGATTAGCAAGTGAACATTTATTCGTCCAGGTTTCAAGTTCTGTTTCTTCGCATCAGCTTCGGCTGACTCCTCGTGCCAGTGAGATGGTGGAATTCTGCTGACTCCTGTTGTCGGCTCAGCTAACAGGTCGCCAAGACAACTAAACCAGCAGTGCGGTTGAATTCTTGTGGACTGCTGTCTGACAGACTGTAGGTTAATCCATAACATGAGTACTTGACACACTGTGTTACAGCACTCAGAAGCACCCAATGGCCCTCTCGCCCAGCATGACATTGATGTTAGTGAGATAAGACCCGTGAGACGAACTGCTGTTGAAAGACTCTGTCTCCTCAGCAGATATGTGCAAGGCGGTGGCCAATGTGAAGCCCCATGAGTGGCAGATCACGGTTACTTCGATTTTGTTGTATCGGGAACAGCAAGCACCAATACATGAGAAGTGCTGGAACGTCTAACACATGTATGTCACTACACTGCAATATGTATTGAATTGAGTGCTTCAGTACAAATATCACTGATGCTAATAACCAACTGAATTAAGAAGTATTCACGGATACAGGCTTTATGTAATGACATGAGGCTCTGTTCATTACGACCAAATGTTGCCTGCCTGTTTAGTAACGCTCAGCACTTCTTGTTCCACTCTGACTGCTTAACTTATTTAGTCATTTAACTTTGTTATGTACATTAATTATTACATTTTAATTAATTTAAATAAAAACTTTTTATAGGCATTTAACTACACTTTTAAGTCTCTGAGAGGTGTTACTATGTCCGAGATGAAGCTCGTTGGCCGGCCGGAGTGGCCGAGCGGTTCTAGGCGCTATAGTCTGGAACCGCGCTGGCGCTACGGTCGCAGGTTCGAATCCTACCTCGGGAATGGATGTGTGTGATGTCCTTCGGTTAGTTAATTTTAAGTAGTTCTAAGTTCTAGGGGACTAATGACCTCAGCAGTTAAGTCCCATAGTGGACAGAGCCATTTGAACCATTTTTGAAGCTCTTAGCTTCATGTAACAAGAGCTAACCAATATATCTCTGCTCTCTCTCTCTCTTTCTTTCTCTCTCTCTCTCTCTCTCTCTCTCTCTCTCTCTATCTCTATCTCTCTTTCTCTTTCAGTGGACAGTTTGCTGAATGTGTAATCTGTGCCTGGCGAATTAGTGCCAATGTAGCAACATGTGCTCATGTATGCGACCAACTCACAGTGCTGATTAGTTCTTTCCGCTATATAGCTATGTCAGCACATCTGCTGGTGGTACTTGTGGCTGTGTTCGTGTGGCCTTGTGAAAAATGTTAATTTTATCCCCTCTTCTGCTCTGTGAGCAACATTCCCCCTCTTCTTTCAGAAATTCGTGCCAAATTTTACTTTCTCTATGTGTCACTAAGCTAGTGTGGACATGTTTTGTGTATTGAGTATTACTTTGAATTTAATCCATTAATTGCTTCTTGAGCTGAATGAATTTTGCATAACACATCTGGTTGTCTTGGCAAAAATCACAGTTGCCAGTGGCTTGTTCCAAATCATACCTCCTCTGCTAAAGGTTAGTAGCCCAAGATAATCCTTCTGGGCATCAACATCAGTACACCACCTAAGAGAAATGAAATTACCATCCATTCCCTCCCTTCTTTCGATCAGTGTTTATTTACAGGCTCAAAGACAAGCAGTTGAAAAATAATGTTAACTTTATTACCCTAACATATATCCCAACTTACCCCATGTACACACTTCTTTCCTTGAGATCTAAGTTCATGTGGTATATTGCATGTGCCTTTTCCTTTCCTAGGCAACTTATCTTTTTTTAGTAATGGTAAAAGAACCTGCAATAATGTGTCAATCGCGCCTCAAATGGCTTCCCTTTACTGACATGGACTTAAGGCATCTTAATCAGTTGTTGTAGTTCTATACTTATTTTGTACGGTGAAGGCATAGCTTTTGAAACATATGTTCGGATTACAGAAGTTAAATAGGTGTCCTAATCTACATGTTGGCTATTCACATAATGTCTTACATTTTAGATAATGTATTGCAAACTCTTTCTGTTAATCGATTTGCTTGCAGACTCAAAGAGCTGGCAGGTAACTCTGTGATTCGAAAAAAAGAGAAAAACCGGAACAGCTGTTTCATCAGGTCAGATACAAAGTTAGTCTCTTGACCTTTGATTACGCTCTCTGGTATGCCAAACTTTAGTAACCAGCTGTTTACCATTGTCTGTGCAGTGATACTGGGGATCACAAAGATGGTAAAACCTCTTTAAATGACTCCTCAGTCTTGAGGTATGCTGTGCACTGATGAGATGCATGGCTGTTGAGAAGAAACAGTTGCTAGCAGGCAACCTCTGGGGAACCTGCCACACCTCAGTCATATAATACTTACCCAGTCAAGTGGGTCTCTGTCTGGGTAGACTTTCTTCCCTAGCACCTCGTAGGAACACCGTGCAGCCTAAATCCTGTGTTTTTTCCCCAGCAGTTCAGGTGGGCGATTGGACAGTATTAAAACGTAAACTCAAAAGGGATCTCGTGTGGCTAGTCCACCTGAGTCATCACTGACTGTCAACGACAACAATCACAATAAAGGATCATATCTTGTTGTAGATAACGTTTTTGTTTTGATGAAACGCTTGGATGTGTTTTTATTTTTTTATTTTTTAACGATCGCCATTTTATATCCATAAAGCTGTTGAGGGACTTGCAGAGCATCTCAGATTGATCAAGAGGCTGTGAATGGCACTCTTCTGCTGGAGACGATAATGGCTCCCCAACTACAGAAGCTATTGAATGTCCAGCTAGTTGGAGAACATCTCATCAACAGTGAGCTGCACACTGCGTTAAATAGCACTAAAGGTGTTGTAACATGCTGGATACAAAAGAACTATAACACGAATGGGAAAGTGCAAGGGTGACGGAAGTCCAAAATCCTATGGATAGATTTGATGGTGCGCTCCAAATGTTAGTATCATTTATTCTGACATTCAGTTTACCAAACTTGCCAGAGTATATTGCAACTTGATTTCTCCGCCTTAAGCTTATACTCTATGTCCCAAATCCAATGCGCTTCTTCAAGTGTCAATGCTTCTTTCACACCACTATAGGCTGAAACGGTCAGGCTATGTGTGGACGATGTGGCAGCAAGGCACATGAAGAAGGTTTATCATTGCTTTGCAATACAGAGGTATGTTAATTACTCCCAGATCCATTCGGTCTGGAGCAGCGACTATCCTGCTGAAGAAGAGAAGATTCATGAAACTAAAGCCACGAAACGTGTCTCATACGCCGACACGAAGAAGGAATTTAAGGCCACTCAGCCACCAAGTTTTGTCAAATCTCTTTCCTCAGACTGGAGGCAGCCTGTCCAGAAGGTTAGTGTTAGCATCCAGGCTTTAACGACTGAGCATAGAACATGTACCAGCTCCTGTAAATGCAGCCGCCAGTCGGCACCGCTGTCCCCGCAACATTGAATGTTGGCAACCGTAATGTCAGCGTAAATAGCAACCCCTCATGGCAGACATCAGAAGAGATCCAGCAGAGTGTTTATGTTACATCGGCCTTGTCACCGTCCACAAAATCCAAGCTGGGGACAAAGGCCAGACGGCCAAAGCGATGTGCAGTGAAGCCATCAGACCATGCGACTTTGTTGCTGTGTGATGTATCTGATGATGATCATGCCATTGCTGGCATGCATGACGACGTTTGCCTGAGGGCAACAGCGAGTCACTCAAGTGACCCCATCCATTGCTGCCTCTCGACGATCGCATAATGGGAAGGGGAAAGGCAAAGTGAAAGCTCACCAATAAAATGGTTTCCATACTGCAGTGACACATTAATGGGTTCAGGTCACATGTGGCGGAACTGAAACAGCAAATACAGGAACACGCCCTATGCTTGGGTTAGCAGGAAACGCATTTTAAAGCGTCTCATGCCCCTGTCCCAAGGGGCTGTACACCTTATTGCAAGGAGGACCCATCCAGGGAAACAGTGAAAGGAGGGGTCGCTTTGTTTGTCAATAATGCCCACCACTCCTCAACTCTCGCCCTACCTATTGACCTGCGACTGGTTGCAGTTGAAGTTCATGTATGTAGAAGATCACTGTTCGTTCACTATATTTACGTCTACATGATGCGATTGACTCTGAGGCTCTAACAGGTCATATAGAACAACTCCCCTGACCATTTCTCTACTGGAAGACTTCACTGCCCATTGCATATTGTGGGGTTGGACCTCTTCTCGCCCTCGGGGTTGGGTTTTGGAGAGACTCATGCCATCTCACAAGCTGCGAACCCTCGACACAGGCACTCCCACTCATTTCTGTGCTGCTACTGTGTCATTCTCAGCCATCGACCTCTCTTTCTGCTCTCCAGCCCTTGTGGACTCTCTTCAGTGGTATGTCACTGATGAGCTACATTCCAGTGTCCACTTCTCAATTCATGTTCGCCTACTGGATGGACCTCTGCCTGAAAGGGAACAGCCACAACTGATGATCAGCAGAGCCTAGTGGCTTCTCTTTAGCCAGCTGTATTTTGAGTCCTGCAGCAGCATCCAGGGGTGGGTGGATCACATCATATGAGTAATCAACCATACCTCTGACCCCTCCATCCCAAAGTTCTCTTATCATTGTAGGAGACCACTGATGAGTGCTGTACAGGAATTCGGGCCATTTTGGTTAGCAAGGAAGGCAGATGGATAACTATAGCAGCCTTGTTGCGTCAGGGTTGTTTCCAAACAACACCTGGAGACGTTGTACAGACGATGGCAGATAATTTTGCACTGGTTACTGCTTCTGGTATCCAGGTTCCAGCTTTCCATTGTTACGATGCCAGCATCGAAATGGGTGAGTTGGACTTCAGGGCTAACAATTTGGTGTTCTATAAATGCCCATTCTCGAGATGGGAGCTGGATTTGGTACTGTCTGCGGTTCCTGAAACTGTGCCCGATCGCTACGAAATCCGATACAGCATGCAACTGATTTTGAAACCAGTGTCCAAGAACATCCCATTACAACGTTTGAATTCCATATGCAGGCAGGTAACTTCTCCAACTCGTGGAGGAAGGCAATTCTGATACATCTTTCCAAACTGGGACACAACCGAACATGTCCAAATGCGTCTCCTTAACGAAACGTGTAGGGAAAATGTTGGAGCGAATGGTTAACCATCGTCTAGTCTGGATGCTGGAGACCAAGCAGCTCCTAAGTCGCCCTCAGTCTGGCTTCAGGAGTTTCTATCCACTGTCGACAACGTGACCTTGCTAGAGGCAGCCATTCAACAGTGTTTGCTATGTAAACAGTATTGTGTAGGTATTTTTTACTTTTCAGTACAGTGTACGATACTACTTGGAGACAATTTGTTCTAGGGCAGCTCCACTAATTTTCCTTCTCTGGCCATCTCACCATCTTCATCTTCACCCGTCCTTTTTATCAAAGCGATTTTTTCGGTACCAGGTTGGTGACATGCTGTCTAATAGTTTCTAGCAGGAGAATAGTGTTCCTCAAGGTTGTGTTTTAAGTGTTACCCTCTTTGCCATAGACATAAACGGTGTCACATCTACAGTAAAAAGTCCTGTACGATGCTCCTTATTTGTGAACGATTTTTTTGTTCCTCCTCAAGGTTTGTACCAGCAACTCGTCAGCTGCAAGTTACATTGAAGAGGGTGGGTGTACGTCAGATTTAATCATTCTACTAATATTTTTTATTTACCTGAACTGCATGTGTGGAAAACCGTTCTCCCTTTCCGAGTCCCTGTGCGGTTTTCGTGCCTCATTTTTGACTCCAAGCTTTCGTGGTCACCACACCTGAAGGAACTGAAGGCGAAGACCCTGAAGGCATTGAATGTTTTGAAGTGTCTCAGCCACAGTTCTCGGGAGGTGGACAGGGTGTGTCAGTTCCAGTTTTATAGGGCTTTAGTCCCATCGCGGATGGATTTGGGTGCACAATGTATGGGTCAGCACAACCTTCGTACCTAAAAATCATCGACGCCGCACACCGTGATGGGATCAGGCTGCGCTGTCCACGGTTACTTACAGTACTAGCCTTGGTACCCAGTGTTTGTCCTGAGACTGGCGGACCGCCACTTACCGCCTGGTGGCAGCTTCTCATCGTGCATCAGATGTGTCAGCTCCTCGTTCATCCAACTTCCCCAGAATACTGTATCATTTCTCGTTCAGCCATGGAACGCATCTTTACGATTCGCCCACGGGCAATGAGGCTATTTGGGATTCGAGGGAAATGTGTATTGGAGTCCCTTGGTGTAGGCCATGTACAGGCTAAAATCTGGGGTTTGAATCGACAGCGCCGGCCGCAGTGGCCGAGCTGTTCTAGGCGCTTCAGTCTGGAACCGCGCGACCACTACGGTCGCAGGTTCGCAGGTTCGAATCCTGCCTCGGGGATGGATGTGTGTGATGTCCTTAGGTTAGTTAGGTTTAAGTAGTTCTAAGCTCTAGGGGACTGATGACCTCCACTGTTAAGTTCCATAGTGCTCAGAGCCATTTGACCCATTTTTTTTTATTTAATCGACTGCCACCATGGCTACGGCTGAGGCCAAGAGTAATTTTATATTTAGTGCAGTACTGAAGAGATTGGACTCCTGCTTATGTTTTTAATGCGACATTTTCCGACATTTTAAATGAGCACGTCAGCTCTGTAGCTGCCTTCACAGACAGGTCTAAGCAGAGGACCTCTGTCGGCTGCTCTATTGTATTCCCAGATCGTGTCCTCAAGATTTGGCTGCCCCACAGTTCACTATATTTGATACCGAACTATCCACGAAGATGAGGGCGCAGGAGCAGATGGGCTGTGCCATCCCTGCAAAATTTCTCGTCTGTTCCGACTCCCTGAGTGCCCTTCAGCCTCTGCAACGCTTGTGTCCAGCAGAAAAAGTAGACGCCTCCTCCGGCTATAACTAGGGAAGGAAGCGACCTACTGCTGGATGTCATGACACAAGGGTACTGTGAGGAACGAAAGGGCAGAGATAGCAGCCGAGGAGACATGTCTCGAAACTCGGTGCCTACCTCCAGTGTCCTCTCCTCTCGTTGTTGAGGTACAGCGTCGTGCATTGTTGGGAATATGAGTGGCTGAAAATGATGGACAATAAGCTCCGTCTAGCAGAGCAGTGCAGAGCGGCCTTCCGCGCCGGACTCCGAGCCCGCGAGCTTCTACGGCCCGGCCCGCCGTATTCGCCGCGGCCGTCGGCCAGCCTGCGGCGCACGGCTGCAGCAGCCGACCACAGCGGGTGTGCTGCGTCACCGCGCGGGCAACGCTAGACGTACTCACCGCAGAAACGCTTTGGGCATGTCACTAGATAGAGAAAGGTTTCGCGCAGACACTATACCATTCACTCAACATGAGCACCGTGCGTTGCTGGAGAAACATCAAAATGGTGGTCCATTTCATGCCACACACGATTCAACAAGTCCCCGTTCATTCGATTTCTCAGCTCTTGGAAAGCAGCTGCCAGGGAAAAAACACAGTGCTTTTCATGTGTCAGTAAGGAATCGCGAGGAATGTGGTCTGGTGACCTGGGAGGCCAAAAGCAACGAACAAAATTTTGTTGTCCAACTCTTCGAGTCCAACGCCGTGGTATGGAGTTGTTAAGACAACGCCACAGCTAAAGGTGAAAGTGGGGCGGGGTACCGTCATGCGTAAAAATGAAATCATTAGAATCTTCGTGAGGGTGAGAAAACAACCAATTTCGCAGCATTTTCAGGTATGACATTCTTGTCACAGTTTCTTCCGCAATGAAGAAAGGTCTATAAACTTTGTGAACAGAAACGGCACAAAACACATTCAGTTTGGGTGAGTCTCTTTCGTAATCGACGACGACGCTAGGACTTTGTGACCCCTATATTCTTACACTATGGCTGTTTGCTTTACCCGATAGATGTTCGCCCCCGGTAGCTGAGTAGTCAGCGCGACAGACTGTCCATCCTAAGGGCCCGGGTTCGATTCTCGGCTGGGTCGGAGATTTTCTTCGCTCAGGGACTGGATGTTGTCTTGTCCTAATCATCATCATTTCATCCCCATCGACGCGCAAGTCGCCGAAGTGGCGTCAAATCGAAAGACTTGCACCAGGCGAGCGGTCTACCCGCCGGGAGGCCCTCGTCACACGCCATTATTATTACAAGATAGATGAAACGTTGATTCGTCTGGAAAGATAAGACTTTCGGAAAAATTGTCCTCTGCCATATACTGGAGAACGTCAATAAAAATTCGTACCTTCTGTAACTGTCGCCGGGACACAGTAGCTGCAACTTGTTAGCCATCTTTTCAGAACACACCATATCGTTGTTGGAAGGAAGTTGAAGTTCCTGGCCAGACTTCTTGTGCACTTGTAAGGGCTCCGTGTGAAGCATCTCGTGTGCGTTTTGCCGCTCGGAGTGGGTGCGCGATCTAGCGCGTCCTGTCATGGACTGCGCGGCCCCTCCCGCCGGAGGTTCGATTTCTCCCTCGGGCATGGGTGTGTGTGTTGCTCTTAGCAAAAGTTAGTTTCAGTTAGTTTAAGTAGTGTGTAAGCAGTTTGGTACCTTAGGAATTCACACACAGTCGTATGTGCTCGACAATTTCATCAGACGTGGGTGTTCGATTAGTGCTCTTGTCTTTGCATGTGCGATCAGATTCTAAGAATTTTGTATGCCAGTCATAAATACGTTTGTGCAGAGGCGGCTTCTTGCTGAATCTATGGCGGAATGCAACTTACACTTTCGCGCAAAGTCCAACACACAAAATGATTTCTCTTCTGGTGGAGTCACCATTTTGCTACAAACCACAGCGCACTTATGCCGAACTTTGAACCTTCCTCCATCCAGTCGTACGCACGATGTGTTTCTATCTTTTATGGTTTTCTGTAATAAACAAGGGAAATCTGTTCCCTCTTTTTGAATTAGTGCTAACATATATAGAGACAGAGAGAGAAAGAGAGAGAGAGAGGGAGAGGCAGAGAGAGAGAGAGAGGGGGGGGGGGGGAAGGTGGGCGGGGCAGTAGATTGGTGGTAAGCTCCTATGGGACCAAACTGCTGAGTTCACCGGTCCCTCTGCTTACACAATACTTAATATAACTTAAACTAACTTACGCTAAGGACAACACACACACCCATGCCCGAGGGAGGACTCGAACCTCCGACGGGGGGAGCCGCACGAACCGTGGCGAGGTGCCTCAGACTGGGGGCAGAGGGAGGGGTGAGGGACGAGGCACTTCTCCACATCGCTCAGCTAGGCTTATCTTTTTTAGAGCACTTTTCGTGAATGTGATCTGTTGTAAATGTAGAAGTTGCTAAATTATTGTCCTCGCTGTAACCAAGCAAAATCTGTTCTTATTTTGTGTTTCTCTCTTTTTGAGCCTTCTTTTTGTGTTTACAGACTTTATTTAGTAAAGAAAATGTAGGTCGTTTACTGGTAACGACACAATTCTGAAGATTGTACACTCTCACTTGTAAGGCAATACGCTAGTTTGTTGTTGTATTGTACTTTGCAATAAACCAGCGGGGACTGCGAGATCGGTAAATGAAATGATACGTAGTAGCTCAAAGTAAACATGTAACTGTCTAACCAAAATAAGTACATCTTGCCACACGCAAGATTCGAACCCAGAGCCTCAAGCGCTATAATCGTGCATGTGGACACAGGGCCACACCTACGTGAATACTTGACATGGAGCGATGTGCAGTGCAGCACTTAACTGTTCGGCTGTTTCCCGACA
This sequence comes from Schistocerca nitens, assembly GCF_023898315.1. Classification (NCBI taxonomy): domain Eukaryota; kingdom Metazoa; phylum Arthropoda; class Insecta; order Orthoptera; family Acrididae; genus Schistocerca; species Schistocerca nitens. The sequence continues at coordinate 143,971,246 of NC_064616.1, read as the reverse complement.
TTTGCTGCCACATTTTTCGTATGATAAATTATATGTCTCAGCGTTATCTACGTAGCTGCAAAGGTTTTGAAGCATCAGTAAGACTCACTAATGTGTGGAGTGTATTAAAAATGTATGGCATAAATTGCAGGACACATTCCACGCACACGGACGAAGGAAGCATGTGTTATGAACATGGGTCTGGAAACTTCTATATTTCCACGTTGCATCTCATGTTATCCATTGAGTTAAGTATGGGAAACACAAACGAGCATAACGCAACAACATACCACATGCAACGCTTTCTCACAGTTGATGTGAATTATGCCGTCCGTGGGCACTGGTACACGGATCAACCTGCCGTCTTAGTGAATCTCGGATGCGCTGATGTATCCCCGGAGTATTGTGTATGGCTTCGCAGCCTTCCATAATACGGGCACGAGACTCTCAACGTATTGTATTGGGGTACCATACAGTAGACCTTTCAAATGCCCCCACAAATCGGAGTCGTGGACGCAGGCCCGCAGCGCAACACTGCCGGCCCACGGGCTTGCCACGCCCAGTCCACTGGCTCACCTCCTCACGTGAGCACCGGAGTGCTAAGCCCGCAGTTGACGGGCTACGCGGCCTATCAAACATACAGCCCGCGCTGCGTACCGAGGTCGACCACTATAGACGTACTGTCACCTCCTCTCACAAGGGAACTTCCCCATCGCACCCCCCTCAGATTTAGTTATAAGTTGGCACAGGGATAGGCCTTGAAAAACTGAACACAGATCAATCGAGAAAACAGGAAGATGTTGTGTGGAACTATGAAAAAAATAAGCAAAATATACAAACTGAGTAGTCCATGCGCAAGGTAGGCAACATCGAGGAGGGTGTTAGCTTACAAGCGCCGCGGTCCCGTGGCTAGCGTGAGCAGTTGTGGAACGACAGGTCGTTGGTTCAAATCTTCTCTCACGTGAAAATTTTAATTTTTTATTTTCAGATAATTATCAAAGTTCAGGCACTCACACATAATCAACTTCGCTCTCCAGAATTCCAGGACATGTTCAGATTTGCTTGGACATATACAGAATTTGACGGTCTACGCATGATGCAGTTTATGTGACAAACTCTTATGTTTTCGTCACTTTTTTTGGAGTGATTATCACATCCACAAGAAAACCTAAATCGGGCAAGGTAGAAGAATCTTTTTACCCATTCGCCAAGTGTGCAAGTTAGGTGGGTCGACAACATATTCCTCTCATGTGACGCACATGCCGTCACCAGTGTCGTAAAGAATATATCAGACGTGTTTTCCTGTGGAGGAATCGGTTGACCTATGACCTTGCGATGAAATGTTTTCTGTTCCTATTGGAGAGGCACGTCCTTTCGTCTACTATTCGCACGGTTTTGCGGTGCGGTCGGAAAACACAGACATTAAACTTATTACAGTCAACAGGGACGTCAATGAATGAACAGACAGATCGTAACTTTGCGAAAATAAAGAAAGTAAAGTTTTCACACGAGGGAGGACTCGAACGAAGGACCTTTCGTTCCGCGGTTGCTCAGTCTAACCACGAGACCACGGCGCTCATCAGCTATCATTGTCCTTTATGTTACCTATCTTGCACATTGACTACTCAGTTTGTATATTTTGCTTATTTTTTCATAGTTCCACACAAATTCTTCCTGTTTTCTCAATTGATCTGTGTTCAGTTTTTCAAGGCCTATCCATTGTGTTAATTTATAACTAAATCTGAGGGGGGTGCGATGGGGAGGTTCCCTTGTCAGTGAGAGATTTCCATACATTCCGTGGAAAGCGTTTAACACGAAACTGATGAGGTTGAAATAGTTTTCTTCGTTAAAAGAATTTCATTTACACGGTACATCCGAAATAAATGCTCAGCAATATATTTTAAGTAATTTTTTGAAATGCTGTTTGTTGGTTGCTTGGTATGAGGGAGGGGACCAAACAGCAAGGTCATCGATGCCATCGGATTAGGGAAGGAAGTCGGCCGCGCCCTTTCAAACGAACCATCCCAGCGTTTGCCTAGAGCGATTAAGGGAAATCATGGAAAACCTAAATCAGAATGGCCGGACGCGAGTTTGAACAGTCGTCCTCCGGAATGCGAGTCCAGTGTGGTAACCACTGTGCCACCTCGCTCGGTGAAATGCTGTTTGCTTCTAAAATTTACACATGTAGTTGCTAATACATCTGATTAAATACGTTTGACTGGGTGTTGTGTGATGACCTTAGGTTAGTTAGGTTTAAGTAGTTCTACGTTCTATGGGACGGATGACCATAGATGTTAAGTCCCATAGTGCTCGGAGCCATTTGAACCAAATACGTTTGTTTACACTTTGAATAACTCCATTTTAAGCAAAATGATGGCTTGTATTCGTATAGATTTCCCAGGCATTATGATTGTAAATTAGACCTAGACACAGTTATTCATTTTCGGCACACCCAGAACCGAATTCGAAAACTAATTGACTAGCTGAAGGAAATATCCTGATAATGGCAGTACCTGAACTTGCCCAAATTTGACCTTGTTTATACAGTTCGGAAGAACTAACAAAGAAAAATGACAACAATACTTCTGAGTGTTGGCAGTAGGTTGGTGCTGAATATCTAAATACCCCGAGCAATCGGATTGCTGTCGTGTCATACCATTTTGTTACATGCTAAGGAAGAATTAAGTATGGCATTATGTCGGGTCCACAGTATTATTTCGTGTCGACTGATTATTCAGATTAAATATTTCCTTGTTAAGCGATATTCACTGTACTAACTTCTACGCATGAAGACTTGGGGTGCGATGAAACTGCCAACATAATGTCTACAATGTGATGGTAAGTCACAAGGTAATAGTTTCGTTTATTTGGCTGCAGTAAATCAACACAAATCTGAGAATGTTTCGCATCAAAGAATGCTACAACACGCAGGTACAGTGATAGATAACCGATTTAGAAAGAAAATACAACAGAACGTGGTGTGCAAAAATTACTTACAGTGCATTCCTTCATTCATTTTCTCTGATACCAGTGTTACTATGAAGAAAAAGAAGAGCGTCAACGGTGTCTGGGTGCCAAAGGAAACATCGTGCACTTAGAATGAAACCTGCTGAACTAAAATTTCTCTCTGATGCAAAACTCGATGACTGTACGCACAAAATTTTGCTGGCGACCTTCTGGAAAGACGGAAATATGTGTCCGTCTTCATTCCAAAAAAATGTCACATTTTCGACCGATTTGCATTTCTGGTTTAAGTACCCATCCAATTCATCCGTGGCAGTCGGATTGTCTTTAATATTTGCCCACAAAGCACAGTACTGAACTGTTGTTTATGGCGTTAAGACGAAGACTTCTGATATATCGTTTGGCAAATCAGTACAATCAAGGGCGTACCCAGGATCTGAACTGGGGAGGGGGGGAGGGGGGGGCAGGTCATACTAGTCTCAGGAAACAAGCACTCGAAACAACATACAGCACTTCTTATTTGTTCCCGATCTGGCATTTCAGGACGCCAAGATCGCTCTCAGATTCTACCTGGACAGTCTGACAAACGGTTCACACGTATTTGGCTATTGTTTAAGTGAGAAAGTACCTGAGGTAACCGTCTTTTCTGCGGCCGAATTCAGTTTTGCTTAGTACACATGCTTGAAGAAGGAGCCTCCATTTGTGACTCGCCACTCGGAATTATTGATGTAGCAGTTAGTGGATTAGATGTTTTAGCTCTCCCATGACTCCACGCCTCTAAGATTCAGACATCATTTTCGGATGGCAAAATGGCGTCCACAAGAAAGCATTAGCTCGTGGTGCCCTTTCCTTTACATAATTTTCAAGTGGATTCACAAGAATGATTTAAGAAGTTTCTCTGTCTGAGGGAGCGTCGTTCGACCGCTCCATTGTTCTGTCTACGCTATGAACAAGGCAACTTTTCATTGCAAATGTCACAAGCTACTTCTCTAGAGTCGGAACACGATTAAGTTGTGGGCAATTGAACGACATATACAGCATATAAACGTATTTCATATCAGTGTGTTCAGCAAGTGACAGGAACATTTCAGTCTAGAATATCTACGAAGAGCAGGTATAACATTGGCACCTTGGTCAGTCGTAAGGGATACGTCCTTGAGACTATTCTCGTGAATACTTAGGGAGATGAATCTTCTTAACAATTCCTTTCTTATATTTTCGCAGTTTTAGGCTCGTCTGGAAACCGGATCGTAAACAAAAAGGGTGATCTGAGATCCCAATTAACAAAATAAAGAAATGTACGTCTCATGTAATGATTTCTCCTTGCGCTATATGACGACGTATATATGATCGCCGAACATTCATTTCTGTCCGCGTAATAAATTACTTCTGACATAATTTCCTTTCAAGGATTTTTCGATTCTTCTGTCATGTGTGGTACATCAGTTGTCGGGTGAGGCATAATAGGGTTTGCCGGTACTTCTCCGTAAGTCGCTGCACTGTCGACTACTCTCTGACACAGATCCCAAAATCGTTCCCATCTAATAACATAATATCTCTTTCCTGCACATATGAGCACGCGTTTGTCAGTAATCTTGCCCGGAGAAGGTCTAAGAAGGCGTTTTGGGTCAATACATGCCACTTGTTTGTTAGACAAATACGAACGGCGTGAAAATGCGAAGTGCCAGATGATCCTTTAGCGTGAAAGTAAAGTTGAGTGCAGTCCGCACCCTGAACAACAAACATAGTTAACACTGTTGTCATCACCATCTACATCTACTTGGATACTCTGCAAATCACATTTAACTGCCTGGCAGAGGATTCATCAAACCACCTTCACAATTCTATATTATTCCAATCTCGTATAGCGCGCGGAAAGAACAAAAACCTATATCTTTCCGTACGAACTCTGATTTCCCTTATTTTATCGTGGTAGTCGTTTCTCCCTATGTAGGTCGGTGTCAAAAAAATATTTTAGCATTCGGCAGACAACGTTGGTGATTGGAATTTCGTGAGAAGGTTCCGTCGCAGTGAAAAACGCATTTCTTTTAATGATGTACAGTCCATGTATTGTATCATTTCTGTGACACTCTCTGCCAAATTTCGCGATAATACAAAACGTGCTGCCTTTCTTTGAACTTCTTCGATGTACTCCGTCAGTCCTACCTGGTAAGAATCCCACACCGCCCAGCAGAATTCTAAAAGAGGACGGACAAGCGTAGTGTGGGCAGTCTCCTTAGTAGATCTGATACATTTTCTAAGTGGTCTGGCAATAAAACGCAGTCTTTGGTTATCCTTCCCCACATTTTCTATGTGTTCCTTCCAATTTAAGTTGTTCGAAATTGTAATACCCAGGTATTTAGTTGAATTTACGGCTTTTAGATTAGACTGATTTATCGTGTAACCGAAGTTTCACGAATTCCTTTTAGCACTCACGTGGATGACCTCACTTTTCGTTATTTAGGGTCAACTGCCGATTTTGGCACCATTCAGATATCTTTTGTAAATCGTTTTGCAATTTGCTTTAATTTTCTGATGACTTTATTAGTCGATAAACGACAGCGTCATCTGCAAAAAACCTAAGACAGCTGCTCAGATTGGCTCCCAAATCGTTTATATAGGGGCCAATAACACTACCTAGGAGAACGCCAGAAATCACTTCTGTTTTACTCGCTGACTTTCCGTCAGTTAGTACGAACTGTGCCCTCCCTGTCAGGAAATCACAAATCCAGTCACATAACTGAGACGATATTTCATAAGTGTCCAATTTGACTACAAGCCGCTTGTGTGGTACAGTGCCAAAAGCCTTCCATAAATACGGAATCGATTTGAAATCCCTTGTCAATAGCACTCAACACTTCATGTGAATACAGAGCATCTACTGAAATGTCTCCATGTGAGACGTTCCATTGAACTTGGAAAGCAGCATTCGGTTTAGATACAATTCGTAATGACTCAGATGTTCGGTATAGCTATGCCTGGACACAAATATGGACGAAAGTGCGTGATATTTCAGCAGCATTTCAACGCCAACAGAGAATGTCTTTTTCAATTTCAAATTCATAACTATGTTCTGTATGTATATGTGTAATCAATTATCACATACCCGTGTCATATATTTCATATCCCCACTGTCGTCTGCTAGTATGAATGTATAGTTTCTCTGTAGCTTGCACTTCAGGATTCCTTAACCGCCAGGAGTTTTCCTTGAACGTTAAGAGCAGTTTAGTAGACCTTTGTGTAGAACTTTGAATACGGCTACATTAAGGTCAGAGAGGCATTAGTGGTCACTGGTAAGCATTGTAATTAGGCTGTTTAGGTTTTTATGTTGGTAACGCCACGTAGAACTCTGTATGAAAATCACTGGCTGTGCTGTGTGCAGTCTGTGGCTGGTTGGCATTGTTGGAATTTGCTATTGTAGTGTTGGGCAGTTGGATGTGAACAGCGCGTAGCGTTGCGCAGTTGGAGGTGAGCCGCCAGCAGTGGTGGATGTGGGGAGAGAGATGGCAGAGTTTTGAGAACGGAAGATCTGGGCGTGTGTCCATCAGAAAAAGTAAATTTGTAATACTGGATATCATGAACTGATATATATATATATATATATATATATATATATATATATATATATATATATATATATATATATATGCTTTTGAACATTATTAAGGTAAACACATAGTTTGTTCTCTATCAAAATCTTTCATTTGCTAACTATGCCTATCAGTAGTTAGTGCCTTCAGTAGTTAGAATCTTTTATTTAGCTGGCAGTATTGGCGCTCGCTGTATTGCAGTAGTTCGAGTACCGAAGATTTTTGTGAGGTAAGTGATTCACGAAACGTATAGGTTATTGTTAGTCAGGGCTATTCTTTTGTAGGGATTATTGAAAGTCAGATTGCGTTGCGCTAAGAATATTGTGTATCAGTTTAGTGTTGATCAGAATAAGTAAAGAGAGAAATGTCTGAGTACGTTCAGTTCTGCTCAACTGTTTGAAAATCAAATAACGTAAGAGGTTTATCAGCACAGTAATTCAGAAATTTTTCTAAGGGGAGGTTGCAGCATCCATCGTGAGGTTGGTACAGGTAGAAACCGCTGCCGGCCGAGGTGGCCGAGCGGTTCTAGGCGCTTCAGTCCGGAACCGCGCTACTGCTACGGTCGCCGGTTCGAATCCTGCCTCGGGCATGGATGTGTGTGATGTCCTTAGGTTAGTTAGGTTTAAGTAGTTCTAAGTTCTAGGGGACTGATGACCTCAGATGTTAAGTCCCATAGTGCTCAGAGCCATTTCAACCATTTTTTAGAAAACCGCTTACGCTCTCTGGACCCTTCCGGGTTGCTGTGTAGACCCCAGCGACGGGGCAGATAGCTCTGAGTAGTATCTCTTGCTGCTAAGCTGAAATGTGGAAGAGTTAGCATGGCTTGAGTTTACGGTAGTCAGTATGGCGTGCGGCGTTGATAATCATGCCGCACTAACTATTTCAGTCAGGGAACGGTATTAATTTCAGTAACATTCAGTTTACTCGATGAGATCTTTTGTGGGATTGCAACTTGACGTGGAAAGAGGTGTGTCCCCACGTGATGTACAATTTAGTAAGTTTCGTATATTAGTATGGATGTGTCGTGCGCTTTTTGGAATGCTTGTGTTAAATTTTATTTCATTTACTGTCCAATTCGTGTTTCATTCCCACGGACTTAATGCCCGTACTCAGCTGCACCACGTGCGTTTCTTTGTAAACCATTATGTTCCAATTCGACATAAACACCTCTCGTGTTCGAAATGAAGCCTCAGTTTCATCACGGAGTAGATGGGCTCATGTTTGGAAAATTTATTTTCAAAATTAATGAGTTGTACATAATTTAAGAAGTGGGTTTTGTTCTCTGAAATTGACCGTTAAAGCCAGTACCGGTCTGGCCCATTGAGATTACATGTGGAGTAGGAAAGCTTTCTTCTAAATTCTATCTTTCGTTGTTTGAGTGATCACCGTGAAAGTGGTTTGTGTGATCTTAACAAATCGTAACCAGTAATTTAGCAGACTTACTCCACACGTGTCGGTGCAGTTCTTGGGTTGTATAATGTACCATTTGTCGAGATACACTCGCCAGCATTTCTACTAACTGTATTTTAACTTAACATCTGTGTGTGTGCTACTTTTAATGGTGAAGTAAATGTCAATTATTGGTAAATTATTTGCTATTAAACCTCACAGCGCCATTCCGCTCCCTATCAGAATCCTTAAAATCAGTCAGTATGCACCTCCCCTCCAAAATATTTCAATGAAATGATTAAATGAAATTTAGCATGATTACTGTATAACCAATATATGGATTAGTATTTTATTAAATCTTCAAATGATCTGTGAAGTGGCGCCTTTTTATCAGTTTAATTAATATTTAAATAAATTTGGCCCACTAATCAGAAACTTTGTGTTTGGTACTTGGTCGAGGCAAGCGAATGAAGGCTCTACTTGCATAGTCGTTCTTCGGATTTAGGAAATCAGAAAAGAGATATTTTGCGAAGCTGATCCTACCAGTACCTTGCAGCAGCAAAAGACGACGGGTATCTTTCATCATGGCGACCCTTTTGCTACGAGTTCGGTTAAACTAGGAACCTTCTGTTGATGCTGTGAAAATATTGGGATATACTAACACATGATTTTGCTTTTCCACATGTTTCACTCAGTTTCTTTATTGTGGTTGAACAGCGTTGTTATCGCATTGTGCAATACTGCGTTGTTTTTTGTTTAATTTTTACTTTTGTGTGAAGTCCATTTATGTCATTTAGGAAGATTTTAATTGTCGAAATTTTGATGGGCAGTTTTATGTAATTTGTGTGCGTGCGTTGGGATTTGCGTGTGGAGATTCGTTTCCTTGCATTAGGTTGCGTGTGACGAATACCTTACTTTAACCTGCATAACAAATTAGAAAACTTTTAACGTGTATTTAAGTGAAGCTAATTTTATTAAGACATATTTTTCGGTGTTAGTTCTCATTTGTGTTGCATCCAAGATGGATACGCGCGGTCGCTCCAAGAACGGTACGAGAAAAATATATTAGATGTTGAGAAATTATGTAACATGCCAGGAGAACAGGCTTTGGAGACAGAGGCAAGTGGAGGAGGTAGTAATCTCGTCACGTTTTGCCAGAAGAGTACGGAAAATGAAGGAATAGGTCGTTTCGAGGCAAGTAATCTGATTGAGCCGGATTTTAGTGGCGCTGCTGCGATTTTTAATTTAGGTGGTACACAGTTTGTTTCACCCGCGGTTAATAATGTTGCAGATCAAAGGCACAATCTCGGACGTGCGCGTGTGGACGAGACTGAAACGACAGTTAGCGAACAAAGTACACCTGTGAGTGTAGCTCTGAGCGATACGTGGCTGGCCGATTTAGGTGAAACGCTAGGAAGACAAATGGAAACAAAATTTGAGGAAACAGTGAAAAGGTCACGAGAAAGGAATAAAGAGTTAGCTGTCGAAATTGAAAGTGGGATCGAAGCGGAATAAAAGAGGATGTCCGATGAAGTTAGGGTCAGAGCTGAAACACTAGAAAATAAATTACAGAAACTAAGTGAATATTGTGAGCGTGATCGCGAAAAATTTGTCAAGCGCGTAGAAAGTTTTGAATAAGTTGGGAAGAAATCAGACTTGAATAGTGCAACAGTTCAGGAACTAGGAAATAAATTTGGAGTATTGAAGCTACAGGGTAGTGTGTCAAATGAAAAAATCAAAGCGTATCTGGAGAGGCTTACGAAGAAATTGGAGGTTTTGAAGGTATCGGAGAGTGGCGATAGGACCGCACCGGTAAATGCTGCGGAAGTTTCTGCAAGGGAAATATGAGGTTAATAGGGGGCAAAGAATTGCCACGAATGAATTTTACGAACACGTGTGTCACGTGGATAATGTTCTCTGGAGTGATATGAAGCACAGAGTACACGTTCGGAAGAACATGAGTTAAAATAATGATGATAGAGTTTCGGGTCATGAAATTGACTATGAGGTTAGGCGTGAATTTAGCCATGTTAGTAGTAGTCGGGAGAGAGACAGAAACCATTGTGAAAGGTCGCACAGTGAGGAAGCGCAGGGCATTGATTATAAGCGTTTTCTTCCTGTACGAATAAAGGTATTTCGGAACTCGTCAAAAGGGATACACCCTCGTGCCTGGCTGGAACAGTATCAGTATTGTCTTCCTCCTAATCGGCCGAGTGAGTAAAAAATTAAGTTTATATGTGGACATCTCGAGGGGAAACGAGCCGTTAGAATGAGGTCGATAGCACGCACGTGCGCCACTGTGCATGACTTCCACCTTGCATTTATTTCTGATTATTGGTCCGAGGCCGCTCAAAACCGAGTGAAGCATGGAATAATGACGCTGCAGAATTGAAATCAGTCAGGATTCGAGAATCCAGCACAGGTCTTTGAGCACATGCTACAGAGCAACCAGTTTTTATACGAGGGCTATCCACAAAGTACATTACGTTTTGGAATTAAAAATAAATAAAGTATTGGAAATTTTTTTTATTATATACAGATGAAAGCCACACTTAAATACTACTTTTCTACATAGTTGCCATTTAAATTAAGGCACTTATCGTAGCGATGGACGAGCTTGGAAATTCCTTCGTCGTAAAATTCGGCCGCCTGCGCCTTCAACCACATGGTTACCTCTTCTTGAAGCTGTGCGTCGTCATCAAAACGCTGCATAGCCAACCACTTCTTCATTGCTGGGAATAAGTGGAAGTCGCTTGGTGCCAGGTCGGGACTGTACGGCGGATGAGGAAACAACTCCCACTTAAAAGATTCGAGAACTTCACGAGTGGCATTTGCCGTGTGGGCCCGGGCGTTGTCGTGAATCGGCAAGATCTTTGAGCCCAACTTTCCTCTGCGCTTGTTTTGTATTGCTCTTCTGAGGTTGCGCAGAGTTTGGCAATACCTTTGAGAGTTTATTGTAGCGCCTATTTCCAGGAAATCCACAAAAATAACACCTTTTCTGTCCCAAAAGACAGTCATTAAGTGTTTGAAGGCGCAGGCGGCCGAATTTTACGACGAAGGAATTTCCAAGCTCGTCCATCGCTACGATAAGTGCCTTAATTTAAATGGAAACTATGTAGAAAAGTAGTATTTAAGTGTGGCTTTCATCTGTATATAATAAAAAAAATTTTCCAATACTTTATTTATTTTTAATTCCAAAACGTAATGTACTTTGTGGATAGCTCTCGTATAACGCAACCCCTACCGTTCGGGCGAGTTAATTAGGATTCGTATTATGAAGCTACCAACGTATCTTCGTTATATTGTTTTAGCGGGACGGTGCTGAGATAAGTTAGAAGCGTTCAAGTTACTATTACAGGAACTAGAGCATGACTCGCAGATTAATGCGGAGACCGTGAAAGGTCATTATGTAGCGCGACTGCGAAATACTAGTCGTGACCGGAGTAGGACTCGGCGCAAGCAAACACGTGGAGGGGAGCACAGCGATAACCACTACCAACCGTATCGCAATCAGTGGGGAAACGGAAATCGAAATGATATCGTTCTTGTGCAAGACATCTACCTCTTTATTCCCATGAAGTAATGAGTGCTGTCGACAAGAGATCTCAGATCGATTCTATATTCCTAGATTCCATATTCCTAGATTTCCAGAAGACTTTTGATACCGTTCCTCACAAGCGACTATTAATCAAATTGCATGCATATGGAGTATCGTCTCAGTTGTGTGACTGGATTCATGATTTCCTCTCAGAGAGGTCACAGTTCGTAGTGATAGACTGTAAATCACCGAGTAGAACAGAAGTGATATCTGGCGTTCCGTAAGGTAGTGTCACAGGCCCTCTGCTGTTCCTGATTTACATAAATGATCTAGGTGATAATCTGAACAGCCCCCTTAGATTGTTTGCAGATGACACTGTAATTTACCGTCTAGTAAAATCTTCAGACGATCAATTCCAATTACAAAATGATCTAGAGAGAATTTCTGTATGATACGAAAAGTGGCAATTGGCACTAAACAAAGAAAAGTGCGAAGTCATCCACATGGGTACTAAAAGAAATCCGATAAATTTTGGGCACACGACAAATCGCACAAATCTAAGGGCTGTCAATTCTACTAAATACTTAGGAATTACAATTACGAGCAACTTAAATTGTAAAGACCACATAGATACTATTGTGGAGAAGGCGAAACGAAGGCTGCGCTTTGTTGGAAGAACACTTAGAAGATGCGACGAACCCACTAAAGAGACAGCCTAAATTACACTTGTCTGTTCTCTGCTGGAATATTGCTGCGCGGTGTGGGATCCTTACCAGGTAGAATTGACGGAGGACATCGAAAAAGTGCAAAGAAGGGGAGCTCGTTTCGTGTTATCGCGCAATAGGGGTGAGAGAGTCGCTGATATGATACACGAGTTGGGGTGGCAGTCATTGAAACAAAGGCGGTTTTCTTTGCGGCGAGATCTATTTACGAAATTTCAGTCACCAACTTTCTCTTCTGAAAGCGAAAATATTTTGTTGACGCCCACCTACATAGGGAGAAATGATCATCATAATAAAATAAGAGAAATCAGAGCTCGAACGGAAAAAATTAGGTGTTCCTTTTTCCCACGCGCCATTCGAGAGTGGAGTGGTAGAGAAGTATTATGAAAATTGTTCGATGAACCCTCTGCCAGGCACTTAAGTGTGAATTGCGAAGTAACCATGTAGATGTAGATGTAGAAACAGTAGGCTAATGAATGGGAACAGGCATAATTGGCAAAGGAATGGTTACGAGAATCGAGGAAATAATCGTGACGAACGGAACAACGTAAACGCTGGGGTATTTGTTCCAGGAGACGTGTTAATTAGATTAGTAGATCACCGGAATTATCCACCGAAGAATAGTGGGCAACCTCATTTATGACTGATATCTGACAAAGACGGTATTTTTACACGGCCAATAATAACACAAACATACAGAGTGCGCTACATTGGCCATGAAGATATAAGAGAAACATTGCTACAGGAACCAACTACTAATAGAATTCCAGCGGTTAGCCCTGTTATTCCAATATCCATTGGGAAAGTATCTCTATGTTGTCGACACTGGTTGCCCGTTTTCTATAGGGCTGCATTTCGGAAAATGCGAGGCGGCGAGCGCTTGGCCAACTTTGCCGTTTAGGGAACGAAGGTGAGAGAAGCAATTAATGGGAAGAGTGTTGAGGACAAATGGCGGAGTCGGGTCCTTTTTAAGTGTCAGGTAAGGAGTTTGAAGTTGATTTATTAATTTTGCCCCTAATGAATGTGGAAGTGATTCTGGGGTCGACTTCATGAATGCCCACGGTCCAAATGTGGATTTAGGGATAGGTATCATGACAATCAACGTCGAGGGAAACACACTGAGTTGGTTTTTAACGACTGGATTCTGAGAGACGAACCAGAAGGCCTGCAAATTCTCGCTTTTCCAGAGACTCGACGGGAACCGGAAATTATTATTAATTAGAAAGGTGGTGCGAGTTCTCCATTTCCGAGTCTAAAAGAAATGAAGCTTTCGCGATAGTTCTAGATAAGGGGCCGACCTAAAGAGTCTCTATGAGATACTGGAGCGCCATGAGCACATATTTTCCGACGCACCTGGTGCAATGAAAGGGTTCGATTACAAGTTCCATGAACGGGAATGTTAAAAATCCTTTGTCAAACAGTACCCGATTCCATTAGCTCACAAGGCGAAAGTAAAGGCAGAAACTGACAAGATGTGGGAACAGGATGTGGCTGAGACGGCCGTGAGCTCTTACAACCCTCCTATGCCATTCGTTCCGAAAAGAGATGAATCCATGAAGTTGGTATTGCATTCTAGACAAATACATACAGTTATCAATCCTGAAACAGATAGGCCTGAGAGCATGGTTGAGTTGTTACAACGCTTCCATGGTGAGAACGTTATTTCCTGTATTGACTTGAAGGCTAGTTATTGGCAGTTGTACTCCACCCTTCAAGTAGGCAGTACACAATATTAGAGTGCTATGGTGATTGTTATAAATTTAAACTACTTCCGTTAGGACTAAATGTGTCATCGCCAGCTTTCATTAGATGCTTAAACAGCAACGTATCCGAGGACTTGCAGGTGGATGACATTTTGATCGCGGTAAAACCATGGGAGGAACACAGTGATGCGCTCAATCGTTTGTTGGGTGTATTCGAACGAGCGGGTGTGTCTGTAAAGCGGGAAAAATCCCAGCTTGGCAGAAGGAAGATAAAAGAATGCGTTAGTAAACGCACCAACTGCGCGCCCTGATATTTAAGTCAGGATTTTTATTTGATGACGGATAGCTCGCTGAATGGGGTTGCGGTGGTTTTGTTCCAGGTGGAAGAAGGGAGTGATCCTTCCAACTGGAGAACTACACTATGTGATCAAAAGTATCCGGACACCTCCTAAAACATACTTTTTTCATATTAGGTGCATTGTGCTGCTACCTACTTACAGGTATTCCACATCAGCTTCCTCAGTAGTCATTAGACATCGTGAGAGAGCAGAATTGGGTGCTCTGCAGAACTCCCAGACTTCGAACGTGGTCAAGTGATTGGGTGTCACTTGCGTCATACCTCTGTACGCGAGATTTCCATACTCCTAAAAATCCCTAGGTTCACTGTTTCCGATGAGATAGTGAAGTGGAAACGTGAAGGGACACATACAGCACAAAAGCGTACAGGCTGACCTCGTCTCTTGACTGCAGAATGGGCTGCCATTCCCCAAGAAACCTTCCAGCACCTGATTGAACGTATGCGTAAGAGAGTGGAAGCTGTCATCAGTTCTAAGGGTGGGCCAACACCATACTGAATTCCAGTATTACCGATGGAGGGCGCCACGAACTTGTAAGTCATTTTCAGTCAAGTGTCCGGATACTTTTGATCAATTAGTATAAATCTTATGCAAGTCGTGTTCTATCTCGCGCTGAGAAAATCTCGAATGTATCGAGCTAGTCTGGACATTTGCCAAATCCAGGTACTTCCTGTATGGCTGGACTACTAAGGTATTTATGGGCCACCATGCTCAGCAGTTTTTGGTGTCGGCGAAGCTAAGTCATAGGAGATAGGGTCGCTGGGCTCTATACCTCCAACAATATCAATTCACGATCGAGTATATTCACGATCGAGGAAAGAATACAATTGCGGATGCACTTTCAAGGGCACCTGTAGGTCTAGTGCACAGATGGAGATCTGGGGGAGAATAACTTCAGCCTTCTCTATCTCAAGAATGTAGCATCCGAAAATTTTATTACCACTTCCTTGCCAAATGTTGGCCACGAGCAAGACAAAGACCCGATACTGACAAAGGTGAAAGGAAGATGGAGCGATAGGAAGCAAGCGATTATTCAGCAATATTATTTGGCGAAGGACAATATTCTTTTCAGCAGATGGAGTCGAGGACTCGAGGTGGTTATTGGTGATACCGGAAAATCTGATGCATAAGTTAATTTGTTACATTCACCTAAGCTACGGGCAGTTTGGAGCAAGAAAGTGTCTTCAGAAACTACGTGAGACATGCTATTTCAATAGTACGAGGGTTATTCGGAAAGTAAGGAACGATCAGTCGCGAAATGGAAACCACAGCGAAAATCCGATGCAGTTTTGCGCAAGTGTGTTGGGCAGCGTCTCTAGTATGCCCGTAATCGCGTTACGTCGTTCTTTTTTGTTCGGAGCACACTGGGAGCTCATAAAGATACCTATAACAATAGTGTCTCTGACCACACTTGCCAAAAGTAGCTTCTCCACGACACCCAAGAGCAGTATGCCCAAAGCACTGGCATTTGAAACAACGCATTAGTTTGGGTACATAAGGTCGCACATTTAAGCGAAGGAAACCTGCCTTAATATCCTCAGGGAGTTTCGTGCTATTAAACGTCAGGATAAAGGAGTGGGACGTAACAAGTACCCCATCCACCCTCTTCATGATATTTTGCACGTCAACTATTCCTGCTGGAGCCCTGAGTTCCTCTTTGGTAATATCCACCAGATCCCTGCACGTCACAAGACTTTTGCTGTGATTCAAGGTGGCAGCTCAGTTTCGATGGCATATTCCCCAAGTGAGTGAGCGTTCTGGAGATTCTTAGCTTGTTGAGAACTAGCGGTTTCCGCCAACAGCGTCCCATAACGCAATCGCTTAACAGATTTCAAACTACCAGCAGTGACCTTGAGCCCTTTTTGAATACAGAAAGGGGAAACTTTCTCGAAGCTGCCATCTGTCCTTTTAACGATTAAAAATACATTCTGACGGCCAGTATGTGTTCTGTTACCAGTCATGATACTCTCAGATTTCGCTCCTGAGTCAGGAGGACTAGCTACAGGTGCCCTCTTGTTGGATTGGGTGTTGGAACCTTCCAGCGGCCCACCCTTTCCGCTGGGAGGAGGAAAAGAAGATTTCGAACGATCCATCTCGGTCCTACTAGAAGCTGGGTAACTACACGTAGACATAACCCCACGTGCCTAGGTAAGTCTTATAAACTGAGGTGCGGCTGGTTCCCCAGAGTTTGCCTGCTAATGACTGTTCCACCTCAACCGCCATGCGTCTCATCAGCACGCAGCACACCTTGAGATTGAGGGATTTTTTATATAGGTTTATTCCATCCTCGCTATCCGGGCGATCAAGCTGAGATCGCCATTCCCTGAGATCCACAACGTTCCACCGCCGCGCCGCATGGTGGTCGCTGTAGAGCTAACGGTGACAGGGAACTGGCGGCGCTTACCAGTCACCAGCTCAGGAACCCCGGGGTCGCCAAGCCCGTACCCGACAAATGAATGGCGAGCTCCTGGGGGCCCGCAATTCCTGTCACAATGTTGGTTATGTGTGCTTAGAAGGAGATGAATAAAACCGACCTTCATCTCATTGTTCCATCCATTGTCTAATCCATCAGAACGCATAATGAGAGAACTGCAAAAGTTATGTAGGTTGTACTGCCATCGAAAAAATAACACATGGGATGTGTATTTCGAATCTTTCCAAGAAATCCTGAATGAACTGTCGAACGTATCTACGATGTTAACTCCTGTCTTGGCACTGAAGAACACGGAGACACCCAGTAAGGAAAAACAGGCTGTGCCTCGGCCAACAGAGCCAGAATCCGGCACAAGGCTATCACTGAAGGGACGTTGAATAATATCAAACGTGCAGCCGAAGTGAGGCAGAAGATCTGTCAATAGAAAGTAAGGAAGGTTCAGTTTCATGTCGGTCAAAAGTTCTTTGTTCCTTCTCATAAACTATCAAACAAACAAAAAGCAGTATGTAAGAAGTTATTTCGTGTTTTCAGTGGTCCGTACTGAATATGTCTCATTCCACACCCCAACCCGGTGGAGGTCCATATCCTCCAATCGCGCATATCACGGGAATTACATCATATCGCCTATCTCAAGCTGATCGCTGGGTTAACGAGTCAACGACATTAAGTGGCAGTCGGTATTTGGGACCAGGTAGTATATATGTTTTGTTTCATTGTCAAATGTTCTATTAGTGATAAGCTGTAAACAATCAGTGCACATTGTGGACAAGCACTTGATGACCTTCCTAGACTCTGAGAAGCTCATCTGCAGAAAGCAGCACAGTTTTAGGAAACAGCGGTCATGTGAGACACAGCTGGCCCTCTTTGTGCATGATATACAACAGGCTCTAGATACCGGCTCCCAGGTTGATACCATATTTCTCGACTTTCGAAAGGCGTTCGACTCAGTTGCGCACTGTCGCTTGCTCCAAAAACTGCGCTCTTACGGTCTATCCGATGACATATGCGTTTACCGAGCGAGGTGGCGCAGTGGTTAGACACTGGACTCGCAATGGGGAGGACGACGGTTCAATCCCGCGTCCGGCCATCCTGATTTAGGTTTTCCGTGATTTCCCTAAAATCGCTCCAGGCAAATGCCGGGATGGTTCCTTTCAAAGGGCACGGCCGACTTCCTTCCCCGTCCTTCCCTAATCCGATGAGACCGATGACCTCGCTGTCTGGTCTCCTTCCCCAAACCAACCAACCAACATATGCGTTTGGATAGAAATTTTTCTAAAAGACAGAGAGCAGTATGGCGTCTTGAATGGGGTGACTTCAACAGAAACAAGCGTAACCTCAGGTGTGCCCCAGGGCAGCGTAATAGGCCCCCTGCTTATTGCGATTTGTATATAAAATCTTGTTGATGGTATTGACAGCGGCATTAGACTGTTTGCCGATGAAGCTGTTGTCTACAGGAAAGTATTATCACATGAAAGTTGTGATCAAATCAATGAGGATTTGCAGAAAAGAAATGCGTGGTGTAATGACTGGCAGTTATCTCTCAATATTAATAAGTGTAACCTACTGCGTATAACAAGGTGAAAATCCCCATTAATGTACGAGTACAAAATAAATGCCCAGTCTCTGGAAGCGGAAACATCCGTCAAGTGTTTGGGTGTGACTATTCGAAATGATCTCAATTGGAATGATCAGATTACACAAGTAACGGGCAAGGTGAACTCTAGCTTGCGGTTTATTGGTAGAATCCTGAAGCGATGTTGTCCTTCAACAAAGGAAATCGCTTACAATGCGATAGTTCATCCAGTCTTAGAATATTGTTCGTCTGTATGGGACCCTTACCAGCTGGGTCTGATTCAAAAGATTGAAAAGATCGAAAGAAGAGCGGCAAGATTCGTGACTGGTACGTTTCGCCATCGCGAGAGCGCTACAAATCCCATAGAAAGTTTAAAGTGGGACATGCTTGCAGATAGGCGACGCGCTAAACGGAAGGGGTTGCTCACTAAATTCTGAAATCCGATCTTCGCCGAGGATGTAGATGATATATTATTGCCACCAACTTTCAAATCGAGCAATGATCACCATTCAAAGATAAGGGAAATTAGAGCTCGTACTGAGGCGTTTAGACAGTCGTTTTTCCCTCGCGCGTCCGCAGCTCGTGGTCGTGCGGTAGCGTTCTCGCTTCCCACGCCCGGGTTCCCGGGTTCGATTCCCGGCGGGGTCAGGGATTTTCTCTGCCTCGTGATGACTGGGTGTTGTGTGATCTACATCTACATTCTACATTTATACTCCGCAAGCCACCCAACGGTGTGTGGCGGAGGGCACTTTACGTGCCACTGTCATTACCTCCCTTTTCTGTTCCAGTCGCGTACGGTTCGCGGAAAGAACGACTGCCGGAAAGCCTCCGTGCGCGCTCGAATCTCTCTAATTTTACATTCGTGATCTCCTCGGGAGGAATAAGTAGGAGGAAGCAATATATTCGATACCTCATCCAGAAACGCACCCTCTCGAAACCTGGACAACAAGCTACACCGCGATGCAGAGCGCCTCTCTTGCAGAGTCTGCCACTTGAGTTTATTAAATATCTCCGTAACGCTATCACGGTTACCTAATAACCCTGTGACGAAACGCGCCGCTCTTCTTTGGATCATCTCTATCTCCTCCGTCAACCCGATCTGGTACGGATCCCACACTGAGGAGCAATACTCAAGTATAGGTCGAACGAGTGTTTTGTAAGCCACCTCCTTTGTTGATGGACTACATTTTCTAAGCACTCTCCCAATGAATCTCAACCAGGTGCCCGCCTTACCAACAATTAATTTTATATGATCATTCCACTTCAAATCGTTCCGCACGCATACTCCCAGATATTTTACAGAAGTAACTGCTACCAGTGTTTGTTCCGCTATCATATAATCATACAACAAAGGATCCTTCTTTCTATGTATTCGCAATACATTACATTTGTCTATGTTAAGGGACAGTTGCCACTCCCTGCACCAAGTGCCTATCCGCTGCAGATCTTCCTGCATTTCGCTACAATTTTCTAACGCTGCAACTTCTCTGTATTCTACAGCATCATCCGCGAAAAGCCGCATGGAACTTCCAACACTATCTACTAGGTCATTTATATACACTGCTGGCCACCGTAAATGCAACACCCTGAAGGAAGCATCAGAATCAAGTGAAATTTACACCATGGGTTTGCAGCGATAAGATATGCAACTGATTAGAATTTCAGCGCAGACGCACATCACGCGCGCCTGTGACGCCACCTCATAGCGCCATTTAAGGCTTGGCGATTTCGACGAGTGTACGTTCGACACGTGTGTTTACCTTGTGGTTGTTTCACAAGACGATCAGTTATGCCTCGTAGACAACAGCGAACATCGTTTGATCAAGTATCCGAGTTCGACAGAGGAAGGATAGTGGCTTACCGAGATTGTGGATTATCATACAGAGAAATCGCTAGTCGTGTTGGACGAAACCAAACAACTGTAATGCGTATATGTGACCGTTGGATGCAGGAGGGTACGACGGACCGACGTGGTCGATCGCATTCACCTCGGTGCACCACTGCACGTGCTGATAGGAAAATTGTGCGCATGGTAGTGACGGATCGCTCAGTGACATCCCGAACCATAGCACAGCACATTGCGTCTGTAACGCCGTTTACAGCAGAGTGGTCTGTCCGCAAGACGTCCATTGCTTCGTCTACCATTGACGCAGAACCACAGACGTCTCCGCCGCCAATGGTGTGATGACAGACGGATGTGGACGGCAGAATGGAATGACGTTGTCTTTACTGACGAGGCACGCTTTTGTCTGCAGCACCACGATGGTCGGATTCGAGTGTGGAGACACCGTGGAGAGAGGATGCTGGACATCTGCATTATGCACCGCCACATTGGTCTTGCACCGGGTATTATGGTATGGGGCGGTATTGGATATTACTCTCGCACGCCTCTAGTACGCATTGCCGGTACTTTAAATAGCCGGCGCTACATATCCGAGGTGCTGGAGCCAGTTGTCCTTCCTTACCTTCAGGGCTCGGCCACAGCCATATTTCAACAGGATAATGCGCGACCACACGTGGCACGCATTGTCCAAAGGTTCTTCGTCAATAACCAGATTGAATTGCTTCCCTGGCCGGCTCGCTCTCCGGATCTTTCGCCGATAGAAAACATGTGGTCCATGGTTGCTCAACGAGTGACCCAGATTACATCCCCAGCTGCCACACCAGATGATCTTTGGCAACGTGTGGAAGCTGCTTGGGCTGCTGTACCCCAGGAACACATCCAACGTCTCTTTGACTCAATGCCGAGACGTGTGGCAGCGGTGATCTCCAACAATGGCGGCTACTCTGACTACTGATTCTGGCAGGAACCACATGTCACAGACGTCTGTAAACGTTGAGAGGCACCCACTTGCCTTTCTCATACTGTGGCATCAAGCAGTCAGGCCTGCAAGATGAGTGGTTTGCCAAGCGAGTGGATTCTTCCTTAATTTATCGAGTATCATGAAATCTCGTATCTTACTATTTAGTTACAAATTATCCTCCTGTGTGAATAACACGCAACGGAAACACGCATCTGACTATCAGTGATTTATAGAACTCTGACTGCACACTACGCATTGGCAAAACCACATTTACTCTTTGTCTTTGATTTAACGGCTTTTATATAAATTCGGGATATTATGACAACATACAATTTAATGAAAAAGGCCACCAATCTCTTTCTATTCACTATCTGATTTATTCCTAAACACACAAATTCTACAACCTACAACAAAATCACATGAGAAATTCCGCCCAGTGGGCATGGCTTTACGTTAGTGAATCTCTATACCATGGTCTCGTAATCTATTTACCGCAACAGTGCACTCCCTGGATCGGATGGTGGATCTTTTATTATACCTCACACTTCGCCTCTCACAATCATCCTCACGAAACTTTCCTCCAGATCGAGCGATACAGAAGGAACAGGCATACCCACAAATCTTTCGAAACTACCTTGCTACCCCCATGCAAAACACACATACCCAAATTACATGTCATATACAACACAACAATATGAAATGCAACACAAAGAACTGTTACAACATCATCACTTTCCGCTTTCCCACTTCAATCAATATCTATCCCAGTTTTACACGACACTGCCCCACTTTGTAATTCTACTTTCCTACTGTGAACTCTGGAGATAAACGCACGTCTTCCTGTGCAATGCAAGCCAAGTGGCGTTGCTGGAAAAACGGCCGACTCACCTTGATTCTCTCTCAGAGTTTAAATTTAGCGTCACACGGAATGATATTTCTTAAATACTTCAACTTATGATACACACGTTATTTCTTAAATATTTCAGCTTATTGTACACACGCTATTAATTCTTAAATATTTCAGCTTATTGTACACACGCTAGTATCTCAACTTATAACTACACGTGGGCTCATTGTGACCGTTGGTTTACTACAATCCCCTTAAAATTACCTGCCTCACTTTGTAATTTTCCCCACAAAAGTTCCTGGGAAAGAGAAATGATTAGTTCTAACTACTCTTAAATATTCCACATCCATACCATGCCTCCACACTTTCATTACGGAGCACAACAAAAAAAAACAGGTCTTTACAGCAGAAGGTTCAGCGCCAGAGTGCCGAGTCTGAAACATGGCCGTCTTCCGGTTCTCTCGCACCTCTCTCGAAGTGGGAGAAGCACCTTGCTACCTTATTGGTCAGCCACATTTCAGACGCCCAAAGCTCTGGTAAAATTTTCATCTCTTTGGTCTCACCAAAGGTAGCCAAAGGATCGACTCAAAGATGATCATATATTCCCATTCACTATCTGTGGTTAGCAGACGACCATACATTTATTCATTTCACAGATCTCACCAAACTGGATGTAGGGATTTATTTTGAGGGAGTGCACATGTGATCAATTAAATAAATAAATTGTCATTCTTTACCACACTGGTATCCGGCTTCGCTGTATTAATTGAAATTGAGTTACTTTTACACAAAAAATGTGTTGTTCTGACAAGAATTTCGTACCTATTTTCAATGTTGGGCGGTACTGTACCCTTTCAACGTAATCATTTGATACTTGGTCAACATGTTATCTACAAAATAAATTTTGTTGTGCTACCTCTTGTCTTTCTTGGTGTTGCATTTACGGTGGCCAGCAGTGTATATTGTGAAAAGCAATGGTCCCATAACACTCCCCTGTGGCACGCCAGAGGTTACTTTAACGTCTGTAGACGTCTCTCCATTGATAACAACATGTTGTGTTCTGTTTGCTAAAAACTCTTAAATCCAGCCACACAGCTGGTCTGATATTCCGTAGGCTCTTACTTTGTTTATCAGGCGACAGTGCGGAACTGTATCGAACGCCTTCTGGAAGTCAAGAAAAATAGCATCTACCTGGGAGCCAGTATCTAATATTTTCTGGGTCTCGTGAACAAATAAAGCGAGTTGGGTCTCACACGATCGCTGTTTACGGAATCCATGTTGATTCCTACAGAGTAGATTCTGGGTTTCCAAAAACGACATGATACTCGAGCAAAAAACATGTTATAAAATTCTACAACAGATCGACGTCAGAGATATAGGTCTATAGTTTTGCGCATCTGCTCGACGACCCTTCTTGAAGACTGGGACTACCTGTGCTCTTTTCCTATCATTTGGAACCCTCCGTTCCTCTAGAGACTTGCGGTACACGGCTGTTAGAAGGGGGGCAAGTTCTTTCGCGTACTCTGTGTAGAGTCGAATTGGTATCCCGTCAGGTCCAGTGGACTTTCCTCTGTTGAGTGATTCCAGTTGCTTTTCTATTCCTTGGACACTTATTTCGATGTCAGCCATTTTTTCGTTTGTGCGAGAATTTAGAGAAGGAACTGCAGTGCGGTCTTCCTCTGTGAAACAGATTTGGAAAAAGGTGTTTAGTATTTCAGCTTTACGCGTGTCATCCTCTGTTTCAATGCCATCATCATCCCGGAGTGTCTGGATATGCTGTTTCGAGCCACTTACTGATTTAACGTAAGACCAGAACTTCCTAGGATTTTCTGTCAAGTCGGTACATAGAATGTTACTTTCGAAGTCACTGAACGCTTCACGCATAGCCCTCCTTACGCTAATTTTGACATCGTTTAGCTTCTGTTTGAGAGGTTCTGGCTGTGTTGATGTCCTTAGGTCCAGAAAGATCAATATCTATCGCCTTCAAAGCACGATAGACAGGAACGCTGCGCCGCCAGCGACGATGGTAACCACGTCGCCGAGGCATTGCTGTGGCACGTTAATACAGGTAAACGTAGCAAGCCAACGCCCAGCGAGACACCCAGTGCTATGCGTCCGCACTCCTCGACGTTCGCAAAGCGAATGACGCTCCGTACTGCGGCGCAGCTGCAGCCAGCAGTCATCGTGACGTCAACGTCCGGTCACTGAGCGCTACTTGGGCGCCAGCGCGCCTTATCAGAGTGTTGCGCAAGAGACCGGAAGTGAGTTTTCCAGCAACACGCTCCTAGTAATACTAGGGAGCGTGTTGCCCAGGCCGTTTGAATCGCGCGCCACAGGCTACCCAGCCAATCACAAGCCGCGCGGCAGCGAGCGCAGCGGCTAAGTCCGCTTCAAGGTCACCCGCCTAGCGAGCAACCAAGACTCGCACGGCCACCAAATTATAAGTGAATATTGTTTTTAATTAAAACAAAAATCTCACGGGATGGATAAGGATGGTTCTCGGGTAGGACAAACTTTATGTCCTTAGGTTAGTCAGGTTTAAGTAGTTCTAAGTTCTAGGGGACTGATGGCCATAGATGTTAAGTCCCATAGTGCTCAGAGCCATTTGAACCATTTTTTTTTTCCCTCGCGCGATCCACGAGTGGAACGGAGGGGGTGAAATATGACTTTGGCGCGAATTGTGCCCTCCGCCACACACGGCTTGGTGGCTAGCGGAGTATATATATATATATATATATATATATATATATATATATATATATATATAGACGTAGATGTATATGCAGATGACTAGATTACTCTGTGGATGAAATCAAGTGCCGGCCGGAGTGGCCAAGCGGCTCTAGGCGCTTCAGTCTGGAACCGCGCAGCCGCTACGGTCGCAGGTTCGAATCCTGCCTCGGGCATGGATGTGTGTGATGTCCTTAGGTTAGTCAGGTTTAAGTAGTTCTAAGTTCTCGGGGACTGATGACCTCAAATGTTAAGTCCCATAGGGCTCAGAGACATTTGAACCATTTTTTTGAAATCAAGTTAAAGTAAGAAAAGTTAATGATTTCTGAGAATATGTTCTTACTTGTTCACACTTGATGTGTGTGCTATGATCCGATGTTACCGTGATGTCCTAGATGTGGAGTACCCTCTGTGGGAGATCACAGGAAGGTGCTGCGTCGAGCGTGAGGAAGATGCGGAGCGACGTGAAACACATACTTTGCCACAGAGGACTATCGACAAAATTTATATTTTTGTAATAACAGAAATGTTTGTGTTGTATCTTAAGTCATGGTACATGCTTGTAGTAACAGAATTGTTTACTGTGAAACGTCCCCTTAGAAAAATTTTACAAGACTGTGCTTAAACTGACACACAATAATTTTTTTAGCGCAACGCAATCTGACTTTAAATAATCTCTACAAGGGAATGGCCCTGACTAACATTAACCTGTACTTTTCACAAATCACTTACCTCACAAAAATCTTGGTTACTCCCACTACTCCAATACAGCAAGCGCCACTACTGCCAGCTAAATAAAAGATTCAAACTATGGAAGGCACTAACTACTGATAGGGATAGTTAGCAAATGAAAGATATTAATAGAGAACAAACAATGTATTTACCTTGATATCATCATATATATATTTCATGACAAATTTCAAAACTCCGCCATCTCTCTCCCCACATCCACCACTGCTGGCGGCTCACCTCCAACTGCGCAACGCTCGCACTTTTCACAGCCAGCTGCCTAACACTACAATGGCGAGTATTACAACAATGCAAAGCAGCCACAGACTGCACACAGCACAGCCAGTGATTTTCATACAGAGGTGGCGTTACCAATAAAAAAAACCTAAACAGCCTACTTACATAGCCCCCATGCTCCCCACAAAAAATTTTACAAATTGTTTTGGGCACTGGGCAATACATATTTGAAAAATTTTTTCATAATTACAGTAAGAAGGATATCAAATGCACACACTTATTAATACAATTTTGGTCAAAAGCTAAAATTTTCTCACAGACCATAAAGACAGTCCTTATTATTCATCACAGTAAAACTGCCGTTTCTTTTCTCAAAGTCTGAGCAGTAAAAGAAAATGCACACGGAAGTAGTGGATTTCCATGCAGTCTTGAAGAAGTAGTGTTGTCCTTCCAACGGAAAGACAGTGCTGACTCTTGACATGCAGACAGGTAATGGACCACAACAGAGCAAACCCACAGCAGAGTCAGTCGAAGTTTTGAAGAATATTGGTAGATAGGTCATCACAGAGTAGACCCATTGTAGTCCTGGTAGAGATTACGGTATTGGTAGGCCATCAAAGATGCAGACCCACTATAGTCCTTGTAGAGATGGCATTGGTGGGCCACCAGAGGCGCAGACCCACTGCAGTCCTTGTAGAAATAATGGTATTGGTGGGTCATCAAAGGTGCAGACCCACTGTAGTCCTTGTAGAGACGGCCAGCAGCCATCTGTTGCAACTGTGCAGGTGCACAATCACCATCGAAGAGTCTTGCGGACGATATAGCAAGTCCATAAACCACCACTTGTGCACTCACAAAGTTTTTTTAATTGTCCTTAGAACCAGCAATGCTGTTATCCAGTCCCTTGCTGAATTATTAACACACGTGCAAACACTAACAGTCCCTACTTGTCACATATTGTCCATATACTATGACCAACAGAAACGTGTGCAGTGAAATGTAACTTACAAGTTAGTAGTTTGATGATCTGGTGTCAATTACAATTTTATAACATAAGAATACAATTACAAAGGTACAAAATACATCATTAAAGAACATAACAATAGAGAGAACATTTGTAGTAATAAAGGCTTTACAAAAGAATAAAATATACCTATACATTAGTGTTACAGGAATTATGGCATGAGTACATACATAAGAGATCAGAATAAATTTTGAAACATCAACTTTACACATGAGCATTAAAACAGAACAGAATAAATAATGTCTAAACATCTTTACAAAGAAAATAACATATTATTAATGCAAATTATATTTGAGGATAACAGTATTCCTCATCATAGTGAATGTAGCTTAGTACTAGAACAGAAAAAAAATTTCTATGAAACAGTACACAGAGACAGGAAGAAAAGAAATACACAAGGGTACACAAACACATAGCATAATAACACAGGGGGAAAGGACAGGGTTTGTTTTCAATAGAACACTTGGTACTGCAGTATTTTGCGAACAAAACCTTTTTATTCTTGGAGATCTCCCTTCATTCATCATTATTCCCAAAAAGTCCTATCTATACCTCCTTTTTGTATTCCAACCATATTTCTTTCAAAATAATTATGGCTCATTGTACAATACTCATTTTGGCCCAAAACGTTTTCATATACCTTGTCAATGCATTGCTTCCAATTCATCATAGTTAGTTTCTTATATAGTCTACCCCCTCTTACGCTAACTTAAATCTACTGAGCTCAGATGCTAAACTAAGGAACGAGGCAATGCAGCAGCACAAAACAATTAACACAAACAGCAATGATCAAAAATACAAATGGCGTAGCAAGCAGCATAAATTACAACTAATATAAGGCAATGAGCAGCAAACAAGAAAAATAAATCAGTAGTAAAACTGGCTTAACAGCGTAATACAAAGTCAAATTCAGTAACACTATGCATGGCAAACAGCAGCAGCAAATGCTATAATTAATACCTAAGCATGGCAAAGATCAAGCAGAAAAAAATAGTACACTGAAGACAACAATGCAGATCAGCCACAGACTGCACACAGCACAGCCAGCGATTTTCATACAGAGGTGGCGTTACCAATAAAAAAATCTAAACAGCCTACTTACAACTGATGTGGTATAAGTAGTAACATGTGTTTATGTGGTCGTAGTAATGGAGGGTGGTATGAAGCGTAGTTAGTTACTATAGTGAGCCACGTGTTTGGGTAACTGTGACATCACAGGAGGTGTAGCTTGTATGTGTAGTTTGATACGTCACTTTCGCTGTGTGAGAATGTGTCCTCTAATGTGTGAATGGATATGGACTATTGCGACACCTGTTTTTTTATTATGTGACTATTTTTTAGTGAGTCGTCTCCATGTTTACGATTAAGTTAGTAAAAAAAATTTGTCATTCATTTAGTTCCAAAGCATTACTGACACAAAAAATTTTAAATTGTTGTGAAGCCTATATAATCTTTGGGGCATGTCCTTCAATTTCAAAGCCTTAGTGATACATAAATTTCCATGTAAATTTTTTAATAGTGTTGTGGTACACGTTTTGTAAAATTCGCTGAGGCTCACTTTTCATTTGCAAGACGTAAAGTTCAATAATTTTCCTTTAATGTTGTAAGTCCATATTGCAAAATTGTAGATGCAAATCGTTCTTTCTCATTCGAAGTTAGGGTAAAGTTAAGATTAGCTTGGATTACAAATGCTATTGTAAAGCTTACGTGGGGAGACCAAATGGATTATGTAGTTTTCACGCTGTGAATGTACTACGATGCGTATTTTTCTGTGGGATTCAGTGGTCAGCGAGAGTAAGAACCAGCACTCCGTCTTCAGGCCACAAGTGGCCCATCGGGACCATCCGACCGCCGTGTCATCCTCAGGCGATGATGCGGATAGGAGGGGCGTGTGGTCAGCACACCGCTCTCCCGGTCGTTATGACGGTTTTCTTTGACCGGAGCCGCTACTATTCGGTCGAGTAGCTCCTTAGTTGGCATCACGACGCTGAGTGCACCCCGAAAAATGGCAACAGCACATGGCGGCCCGGATGGTCACCCATCCAAGTGCCGGCCACGCCCGACAGCGCTTAACTTCGGTGATCTGATGCGAACCGGTGTATCCATTGCGGCAAGGCCGTTGCCAGAATGAGAACCAGCGAGGTCATAAAAGCAGTGGCGAGCGTCATTTGCGTCAGGATAGGTGGGGGCGGGGGATGCCGGCCGTCTGCAAGATGCCATCGGCCAGTTTCGAACCTCTCATGACGTCACTGCTGTCGCTGCTTGGCCAGGCTGCACATCGGCAAAGCTGATAGCCGCAGCGGCCCCTGTCTTGGGAGGGAGGAAGACTGGCCAGCGACCGTCTTTCGGTGCCGCGAGGAGTTGTCAAAACATTTGCAAACAGTCTGTACCGACGACCTGCGCAAGGGAAGGCTGCCACACATTACGAGCCGTCCTGTTACAACCAATCACTGCAGCACCATCAAGCGGCGTGTCTGAAATCGGGTATTGTGGTGTTACTTGACCTACATCCATGGTAGCTGCTGAAGAATTCGCACACCCAGGGCGGTGAGTTATCAGCAATGGTTGTCAGCACTCCACTCAATGACAGCACCACTCCATGAGGTGTGAGCTGGGCACCTTAGCCCGCAACGAACCGGCCGACTGTGGGCAACGTGCCACTTGGGTTGCTGCCATCCGGTCCTTGGGGTCGACGCCCATCTGCCATATCTGCACGAACCATTGAGTCCTGTGATATGGCTGCGGATGCAATAGGATGTGGGGTCGACATGGGTCACATCCAGACGAAGAAGAGACGTCGGAGGCAAGGAAGTGAAATCCGTCGCAGCAACTCAAGTCGTCTCACTGTCCCCCAAGCATCTCTCATAGAAGTCCGCTTACATCCCCACCCCATCAGCGATTGTCCGTGCGACCTGTGTTCGAAAGTGCTATGAACATAGAGTGACTCACGTGTGTTTTTCTTTCAGCAGGACTGAAAATTATCCAATATCATTAGTTTATATTATTGTTTTTAATGTCTTGAATGAACTTCAGTCTACATGATTAACTGAGACTGAATGTTCATACTCCACTCTCCTTACAAATTCTGTGTTCTTGACAACAGGACTGATCAAAGATTACCAGACTTACTTGCTTAATATTTCACTTTTAAAACTCATGAACTTCAGTCTATTTCACTAATTGAAGAGACCACATTTTAGCACTGTTAACCAATAACTAGATGTCCCATTTTGAGAACTATTGATTCACATAAATTTAAATGAGTTAATGTTCTGGGGTGACTTTCATATAAACACTAGCGGAATGCGAAGAATGCTATATCTTATGTTCTCTGTATAAACACGTTACGACATAATGGCTGTACTTGTTTTACCTGTGGTTTTTTTTTTTTTTTGAAATTTCATCTTCTAAATTTTATGTATTTATTTCTCTGTAACCTGAATTTCATCGGTGTTTTCTTTCTACTATGATTTTGTACATTTCTGTGTTTTCTGCTTGGATTTGTTTGTAGGTGACACTCGGTTTTTGCTGATGTCATCATGTGATTTTATCTTGAAATTTTATATATGTGATTTATTTGACTTCCCGTAATGACTGAGTGCTCTCGGACAAATTTGTAAATGCTCATAAATTCCCACAAAAGCTATATTTAGCGCTCATTTGTCTTACAATCCGCATAACGTAAAATGTTTAGTTTATCACACGATGGAATGTTTGGCACAAAAATTGTTTTCCGAATGATACGTGTTTTTCTTGATCCTATATCGTGCAAAATTTTCGTTTTGATAAAAAAAAATATTGGAAATGACCTTCCATCGCTAGGACTCTCCCTGCTTAGTTTCTTCTCCGGAAGGGTAAGGTTATGAAAAGTCTTGAATTGAGCTCTTCCATTGATCTTGGAAAGAACCTTCGGATTTGCTACAACTCTTATTTGTAGCAAAATTGTACAAGTTATTCGGTATGACTATGCCTGGAGAGAAATGTGTTTGAGAGTGCGTGATATTACAGCAGGACTTCAACGCCAACGGAGGTGCAGTTATTGCGTTGTATTATGTACCATGTATCGAGATTCACGCGTCAGCATGACGAGTAATTGTGTTTTAACTTAACATCTGTGTTTGCGTTAATTTTAATGAGGAAATAAATGTTAATTTTTGCTAAATTCGAGGCTGCTACATCTCACAGCGCTATTCCACTCCCTTGTCAGGATCCTTAAAATCAGTCAGTATGCACCTCCCCTCCAAAACATTTCAATGGACTTTATCAAGAATATTGTATATCCAGTATATGGATTGGAATTCTATTAACTCATCGAATGATCTGTGAGCTTGCCCCTTTTTATCAGCTTAATTTATATTTTAATAAATTTGGCCCAGTAATCAGAAATTTGGTGTTTGGTACTTGTTCGTAGCGAACGTAGGCTTTACTTTCATAGTCGTTCTTGAGATTTAGGAAATCAGAAAAGAGATATTTTGTGAAGCTGATCCTACCAGTAGCTTGGAGTATTAAAAGGCGAAAGGTATCTGTCACTGTTTTAGGGTTGAACCCCGACCAAATAGAATTTTTGGTTCTGTACTCACCAGTCATTAGTTTTTCTTTTATTTTCCATTTTCTTGAACTACTTTCCTTTCTTTTCGAAACCACTTGCAGTTTCAGCACTCTTACCCTGCATAGTAAGAAGACATGATTATATGCTAATGTAAGGGCAGTATTATACCGCCACTTTTATTTGAGAAATAATGAGACAGGGTATCATAGCAAAAGACTGAATAGGAAAGTTCGTAAACGTGTTACAAGAGTTTATTAACGATTCACGCTTCATTTTTTTGCTTCCATCACAATAAGATTGCTGCTATTTATGTTGGAGCAGCTGTGTTATGCATCATCTATTTTAGAAGTATGAAGACGACAGAATGTTGTACAACTGCCACCATACTGTTTATAAAATAAAGCTTAAACGGTGTGCATCAAAATAGCAGAGGCGATTAGTGACGTTAAAGAAGGTAGCCGATGTGAGGAAAACTGGCAGTGAACTAAGAAGCAATACGTTGTAAAATGCAGAATTGCAGTTTTTCTACTAGCGCTTCTGCTAAGGTTAATAAAAGAACTCGTGTGGTCCATTGGATTAAACTCTAAAGCGAAGAAGGAAGATAGCGTCTGATAGCGATCTAGATTATAGTGAAATACTAAAAATAAATGCGAGAGGGAAATAGCCTCCGAAAAAATAACGAAACTCGAGAAAAGAGAGGGGACCTATTACTGTATGACTCTGCACATGGAAGCAGTAAAATAAGTTAATTTATAATTTAATGACGGCTGCAAATGCGCATAACGAAATTAATAATACACTCCTGGAAATGGAAAAAAGAACACATTGACACCGGTGTGTCAGACCCACCATACTTGCTCCGGACACTGCGAGAGGGCTGTACAAGCAATGATCACACGCACGGCACAGCGGACACACCAGGAACCGCGGTGTTGGCCGTCGAATGGCGCTAGCTGCGCAGCATTTGTGCACCGCCGCCGTCAGTGTCAGCCAGTTTGCCGTGGCATACGGAGCTCCATCGCAGTCTTTAACACTGGTAGCATGCTGCGACAGCGTGGACGTGAACCGTATGTGCAGTTGACGGACTTTGAGCGAGGGCGTATAGTGGGCATGCGGGAGGCCGGGTGGGCGTACCGCCGAATTGCTCAACACGTGGGGCGTGAGGTCTCCACAGTACATCGATGTTGTCGCCAGTGGTCGGCGGAAGGTGCACGTGCCCGTCGACCTGGGACCGGACCGCAGCGACGCACGGATGCACGCCAAGACCGTAGGATCCTACGCAGTGCCGTAGGGGACCGCACCGCCACTTCCCAGCAAATTAGGGACACTGTTGCTCCTGGGGTATCGGCGAGGACCATTCGCAACCGTCTCCATGAAGCTGGGCTACGGTCCCGCACACCGTTAGGCCGTCTTCCGCTCACGCCCCAACATCATGCAGCCCGCCTCCAGTGGTGTCGCGACAGGCGTGAATGGAGGGACGAATGGAGACGTGTCGTCTTCAGCGATGAGAGTCGCTTCTGCCTTGGTGCCAATGATGGTCGTATGCGTGTTTGGCGCCGTGCAGGTGAGCGCCACAATCAGGACTGCATACGACCGAGGCACACAGGGCCAACACCCGGCATCATGGTGTGGGGAGCGATCTCCTACACTGGCCGTACACCACTGGTGATCGTCGAGGGGACACTGAATAGTGCACGGTACATCCAAACCGTCATCGAACCCATCGTTCTACCATTCCTAGACCGGCAAGGGAACGTGCTGTTCCAACAGGACAATGCACGTCCGCATGTATCCCGTGCCACCCAACGTGCTCTAGAAGGTGTAAGTCAACTACCCTGGCCAGCAAGATCTCCGGATCTGTCCCCCATTGAGCATGTTTGGGACTGGATGAAGCGTCGTCTCACGCGATCTGCACGTCCGGCACGAACGCTGGTCCAACTGAGGCGCCAGGTGGAAATGGCATGGCAAGCCGTTCCACAGGACTACATCCAGCATCTCTAGGATCGTCTCCATGGGAGAATAGCAGCCTGCATTGCTGCGAAAGGTGGATATACACTGTACTAGTGCCGACATTGTGCATGCTCTGCTGCCTGTGTCTATGTGCCTGTGGTTCTGTCAGTGTGATCATGTGATGTATCTGACCCCAGGAATGTGTCAATAAAGTTTCCCCTTCCTGGGACAATGAATTCACGATGTTCTTATTTCAATTTCCAGGAGTGTAGTTCTACGCTGTAGTAGGAAGGTAGGTGAACACCCATCCTAATATGTTTGTCCGCTTTTTGACGCACAGCCGCTAATAAAAGTTATTACCTTTGATAAATGCCGAAACAGACCTCATGCAGATTCT
The DNA here is from genome assembly GCF_023898315.1 of Schistocerca nitens. Lineage (NCBI taxonomy): Eukaryota > Metazoa > Arthropoda > Insecta > Orthoptera > Acrididae > Schistocerca > Schistocerca nitens. The sequence continues at coordinate 143,937,731 of NC_064616.1, read as the reverse complement.
TTAAGCATTTAAACAACATAAAATAATACCTATGACTCTCTGTCTCTAGTAGTGAATTCCTCGAAGTATCTTCCTGACCTAAAGTATTTTTAAATAAAATATTTTTCAACATATATTGATTCCACTTCCTTTAATAACAAACGTGGCCATCTTTTACTCTCCAAATGTGGCCATGTTACCTTTGTTTCACATTCCATACTATATTTCATATGTCACACATTTCATTATGTATAAAACTGAGTTCTACCGATTTTTTCTTTTGCCGTAATGCTTACGGTATTGGATGAATGATCGTTATTTGAAGTCTTATGAACACATGGAAGCAAACCTACAACTTTCGCCAACAGAAGCACATACTTGTGAGTGTACAACGACAAATACCAGCAATGGGAAAGTAGACTACTGCATTTCTTTCTTCCCTTTTCTTTTTCAATCCAAATACACGTAAGACGGCACATTAGTATTTCTTAAGTCGACACTGTCATATTCCAGCTTCAGACACTGCAAAAAATACACTTTGTTTCAGAAAACTCAGTATGCTAAAAAAATCTGTATCTAGTAGGTAAAACTACAGTAAGCAGCTTTAAAATGACAGTAGAGGTGTGTTGTGCACGCTCTCTACTATACTGTTCGGAGTAGACTGGCACGCCCGGTGACTTCACGGTGTCTCTTCGTCCGACAGTCTATTGCCCAGTGCGGAGCAGTGCTGTGTCGGGCCGTGGACGGGGCTGATTTGAGGGGCTGAGAGTGCTACCCCAGCCCGCTGCACTCCGGTTACAAACAAGCGGCCAAGTGACATCACGGGCTCGTTTCGTCCGAGACTGCTGAAGCCCAGTGCGGAGCAGTGTGGCACCCGCCCGCCGCTTTGCAGGACTCTACCACAAATAAAAGTCCAGAGGGTTTAGGTCCGGAGAGGGTGGAGGCCAGGAAAATGGTCCGTCTTTATCTCTCCATCCGTCACCAAGCGGACTGCTACCGCCATGCCATCAGCTAATCCGTACATCAAATCGGCATTTGCCATCTCTGCATTTGTGAGCACTGCCATTGCACGAGGCAAGTCTCTTATTAACTCGGCAACGTGTGCTTGCAACGGTCGTACTGATCGCTGGAACAGTTGATGTTACCTGTAAACAAGCAGTGATGTACGTCGCATGACAACAGGCACATGTAAAACAAAACACTGGTCGTGCACAACGTAACCAGATGTCACCAAGAGAGCATGTTCCTCATGATTCTAACGTTCTGTTTTTGTGCGTGTCCCATGATCAATGACTTGGAGAAAATTGAGTTGTAACATGGAAACAAACCGTTTCCAGATACATGTTCATTTGACATAATTTTTTCGTCTACTTATGAGGAATGTGTCCTGCAATTTGTGCGGTACGTTTTTGTTACACCTTATACATAAGTTGAGGCTGAATATTGGCCCTGCTGTTCAGTCATAATTTGGAAATAAACTGAGTTTTATTTCATTTCAAAAATTCAAAATTAATTTAAAAAACAGTGTGCGTAAATCAAAAATACGCAACAAAAAGTGCAAAAAATAAAACTTTTCCACCATTACAACAACGGAAAACGGAACCTAATGTCCGAAGACAGTTTACTTTCTCAGGTAGTGGAGTTTTTGTGGAATTTAAGGAAAGAATTCCCTCTTTGTGGCTTGTATATGTCTTCTTCACCATAATGTTTTTTTATCTGACAGGGAAAGTACAAAACCTCTTTAATATATCATTTCTTAAATGCGCGCCACTGTGAATTCTACTCTGAATATGAAAGTTTATTGAAAATATAACCAAATATTCTGCTGTTGGAGTTAACTGAACTATTTCATTCAACTTCAGGGCTCCGCCAACGTTGCTCACAAATTCGATCGAGCGATCTGATAAAGTATTCTCATATATTCGGTTACGTTTCAAGCGAAGGAATATCGACTCTGAACCTATGGGGCCTATACTCGACTCTGTGACCGACCTTGGTTTCGAGTGAGAGGCGTCAGTTCCCTTCGGAACTGGCAACAAAATGGTTCAAATGGCTCTGAGCACTATGGGACTCAACTGCTGAGGTCGTTAGTCCCCTAGAACTTAGAACTAGTTAAACCTAACTAACCTAAGGACATCACAAACATCCATGCCCGAGGCAGGATTCGAACCTGCGACCGTAGCGGTCTTGCGGTTACAGACTGCAGCGCCTTTAACCGCACGGAACTGGCAACGGGGGAGTTATTAACATTGTAGTAAAGATATTCTACGTCTTATCTCTGCCATAACTTCACATCTCTTATCTTCAGGTACCATTTTTATACGACGAAATGGTGGCCAACGAAAAGTTGCTGCCTCATGGCACCTCTGGAAAAGTAACTTTTCGTCTAAGTGCAATTTGAGGCGTTTACATAAAAGTCCTATTTCAGAAGCTTCTCTGTCCTGGGGCACCTGAGTCAAACGCTGCAATAGTGTCATCTCCCATTCCATTTCTCCAGTTCTAATTCCTTAGAGGCCTCTTTGAAGAGCTACAAAAATCCTTATGTTTTAAAAGCTATAAAATAAAAATATTCGAATGTGTGTGAAAATCTTATGGGACTTAACTGCTAAGGTCATCAGTCCCTAAACTTACACACTACTTAACCTAAATCATCCTAAGGATCAACACACACACCCATGCCCGAGGCAGGACTCGAACCTCCGCCACGACCAGCCGCACAGTCTATGACTGCAGCGGCTGAGACCACTCGGCTAATCCCGCGCGGCGCTATAAAATCAACGATGACGAATAAGAAATACAGTAATACAATAGCATACGTACCGTGAGAGGAGAAATTAGTTCTTTCATCAGCGTGATACCAATTCCTTCAATTCGAGCTATTTATCCCTTCTCAGAGAGCTTTTCGCACAAAGACGAATATTGGCTTTCTACTGATTCTAACACTGTCAGCCGCATATTCCTGAGAGTGTCGGTAGATTGGTCCAGTGATCTAGCAAGAACATTAAGAATTCTACTTTTTTGCGTATGTGACGAGTTCTTTCGCCGCAGTCAAATGACCACGAACATGTGGACAACTGTCGCTTACATACTCCGCATTAAAAGCTTTCCTTTGCAGTGTATTTAGAATACGACAGAAACAATTCATTTGTGAATAATCGCGCAGTGCAGCGACAATATTGGCACTTTGATCACTCGTAAAATGCATGTCTTTCAAAGCAGAGTCGTGGATACCAAAAGACATAAATCGTCTCAACAGTTCTCTTCGAATGCCACCCTCTTTTTAGTTCATATGGAAACTAGGTTGTAAACAAAAAACGAGACCTGTGAGTCCAATCAACAAAATAGGGGACAGTACATGTCAGATAATAGTTTCTTCTCGCGCTGCACGTCCATTTGTCTGTAGTTGCTGAGTATTCGCCTGTTGTTATATGAGCAATTACCTCGAACATTATACCTCTTTTAGCACTTTCTGCCATGTGCCGCGACACTGTTGTGGGATGATATCCTTTGCAGACACATTTCAGTATGTAGCTCCAGTGTCGATTAACGTCTGAACAATATTCAGGAAACCTTCCCCTCTTATAGTTCCGTACAACCTTGGGTCTCATGCACACATGGTCACGCATTTATCGACAATTATCTCTTGAGCAGGTTTAGGAACCCGTTTCGCGTCCACACAAGACACTTTTTTATTAGACACGCGTGGATGGTGAGAAATGTGCAACGTGCCGCTTTTCCCTTTAGCACGAGCATAAATTTCACTGCACAGAGAACAGAAAATAAAATTAGTGATTTTCCCATTTCCATCCACTATAGGCTTAAACTGAACTTTTAGGATTCGTTTCCGGCAGTATGGTTCTATAAACACTGATTACTTTTTCTTTTACTTCCCTTTTTCTTGCCGGCCGAAGTGGCCGTGCGGTTAAAGGCGCTGCAGTCTGGAACCGCAAGACCGCTACGGTCGCAGGTTCGAATCCTGCCTCGGGCATGGATGTTTGTGATGTCCTTAGGTTAGTTAGGTTTAACTAGTTCTAAGTTCTAGGGGACTAATGACCTCAGAAGTTGAGTCCCATAGTGCTCAGAGCCAACCCTTTTTCTTGACATGGGCCACTTCCTCTGCAAAGCACTTTAAGTTTATGCTCTCGTTTTCATTGTTAAAAAAAACTGGAGAAATCCCAGCACTCCACTAAACACTGCTACCACCAGCCCGTAGGCCGCAGCTCACAAATGCTGTCGGAACGGCACTGGAAGGTCCATGCAGTGACGTCACGGGCTCGCTCAGTGCAGAACAGTTGGCCGTGCGGCTCTAGGCGCTTCAGTGTGGAACCGCGTGACCGCTACGGTCGCAGGTTCGAATCCTGCCTCGGGCATGGATGTTTGTGACCACAGATGTTGAGTCCCATAGTGCTCAGAGCCATTTGAACCAAGTGCAGAACAGTGCGCCGGCGTCCGTAGGCTGCCTCTCCCTACGCGGCTCTGCTGAGCCCGTAGCACTCCGGTGCTTTCGGAGAACACTACACGCCCCGTGCCATGACGTCACGGGCTCGCTTGACCTGAGACTGCTGTAGTCCGGTTCGAACGCAGGCCCCGGGCCGGGCATCTGTGCACGACTCTGGTGTCTAGTAAAGCCTACAACGCAGCAGTGGTGTACCTCCTTCCAGTTACTCAGACAGTATGAGGTTCACTTGCTCGTCTTCGCATAGGCAACAGCTCTACGACTCATGACTTCTTGCTCCGTCGAGAGGCCCACCCAATGTGCAGTACTTGTTGCGTATACTGTGCACCACTTTTTGTTAGACTGTGTTTTACTTTCGGACGAGACTGCGGCAGCAGATTTACCAACTTGAGCAGGTTACGCTCACACAAATGTCACGCGAGTTGTAATATTTTGTGATATGTCCAACTGTTTCCTAAAATTTTAGGGAGATTTTTTTGTTGTGTTAACAGTGTGAGTGGCTCACCCTCGTTTTTTTTAAGTGGTCAGTCAGTCACATTTCCCTCCTATGGTTTTACATCTGTTTTAATCACAGGTGTAGCACCTTTCATCCTTCCTCAGTGGTCTTGAGGCATGTGAAATAGAGTGATTCTGTGGTTCAACCTGAGTGATGCGGGAGTGAGTGGATGAGTGCCATGTTATGGATTTCCTCCTCACTGTGTACATCAATTTTAGAGACTTTATCCACATTCGTTTGTTTTAATGGGGTTAAATCAACAATATAGTATAAGAATCAGCTTAATTTTTCAAGGAACTCCTCAACATAATAGAAGGTGTGACCCATGAGGAAACTCTTCAGTTTCGATTTGAAAGCGTGTGGATTACTGCTAAGATTTTTCAATTCTTGTGGTAGGTTGTTGAAACTGGATGCAGCGGTATACTGCACGCCTTTCTGCACAGCAGTTACGCAAATCCGATCCAAATGCAGGTTGGATTCCTGCCGAGTATTAACTGAGTGAAAGCTGCTTATTCTTGGGAATAAGCTTTGTTAACAAGAAACGACAGAGAGAGAGAGAGAGAGAGAGAGAGAGAGAGAGAGAGAGAGAGAGGGAGGGAGGGAGGGAGAGTGGTACGGACGGAGGGAGGGAGGGAGGGAGGGAGGAAGGGAGAGAGAGAGAGAGGCCAATGTCAAAATACCCAGACTAGTGAACAGGGGTCGACAAGAGTTTCGCCAATTTACACCACTTATTGCACGAACCGCCCGTTTCTCAGCCAAAAATATCCTTTTAGAATGGGAAGAGTTATCCCAAAATATAATACTATACGACATAAGCGAATGAAAATAAGTGAAGTGGACGAATTTTCGTGTCGAACGATCACTTACTTCAGATACCGTTCAAATAGTAAAAGTGGCAGTTTACTATCTATCTGAACACATAGAAATTTGAACTGTTCAGTTTCACTAATCATATTCCCTTTCTATGAAATTAAAACAACGGGTTTTGTTGAACTGTGTTTTAGAAACTGTAAAAACTGAGTCTTCCTGTGATTTAGCGTTAGTTCATTCTCTACAAACCATTAACTTATATACGTCTAATGAAGAATCCACACCGTCTACAGGTAAATACTGAGCATAACTGGCAATTTAAGGAAGAGCAGTTTATCACGATGTGAATATCTTGTTATCAGTTGTGTTACAATATTATCCAACACCTCTACGTACGCCTGCTTGTGTTTTGCCATCAATTGACTGCAATAATATTCATCCGTCATTTCCACTCTATTCACGGAAACTTCAGCTCGCGAATTACTGGAGCGTTTCGTGGAATTTAAAATGTCGTTCAACTTATCTACATTTCTCAAGTTCTTCATGTAAGCTATGCATTTCGAGGCAACATTGCTGCAAAATTGTGCATCACTGGTTTTTCCTGGAGAATTTTTAAAAGCAGTTCACAATTAAAAATGTGCTTTAAAAAACAGAGAAAGAAAACTAAGTCACTGTCTGGGAGGGTATATTTGAAACCACAGGATTCTCTCCTGATCGTTGCACTGGAGCCTGGACTGATAATTCTTTCATTTAAATCCTCAATTAGCCCTGGACAGTTTTCCTCAGTGGCAGATATTATTCCGGCGTTACAGTTCCATCTTGTTTCACTGTTCGAAAGAAAGTGTTTACTTGCAATTCCGTTGAGAACTGCTGTGCGCTTGGAAGACAGGTGGAAGGAAGCTGGATCACCATGAGGCGTGGAGAAAAAAATCGTTAATGATTTCATACAAGAACAGCTCTCACGCAAAACTAAATTAAAACAATGTGCAAAACAGTGGGAAAAAATAACTTGAGGAATAATTTCACGGATCTTAGGTTTCAGGCCATTTAATTTTCCCCCCAGAGTGGAAGCATCATAATATATTTGGGCCGCCAGTTTGTTTTTCATATCGTAATTTCGAAACACGCCACTCAGCTCAGCGAATAAAGCAGCAGTTACCTTGGCTAACACCGTGAAAACCAAGAAAATGTATTTTTGAATATCGCCATTGGAATCCACTAGTCTCAGGGTAGTATAGGATTGTAACTTGCCTGAAACGTCTGTTCATTTGCCCACAATGCTGGCATAAAATGAGGTTCTATCCAAACTCGAGAATCTATTATATTGACAAATCTCCTCGTTTATACAATCATTTCGTTTTGTATAGTTTTCAGCCCATTTTCCTACAGTGTGCTTTCAAATCTTTGTTTCTGTTGAACACAAGTTTAAAAATGGTTCAGAAATTTCCGGGATTCAGGGAATCTTCTTTCTCATCATGACCTCTGAAAGCAAGCTCTTGCTTCCACAAAAGCATTATGACGTCAGGTAGAGTTTTCGTGATGTTTCTGTTACCTTTCATTTCATTGTTGCAAGTGATTTTCATCAGTTTGTGATGTTCATTAAGTAGCTCTGAAATACTGAACTCTTGTATGGGTAGTTCTTAAATAAAACTGCCGGCTGGAGTGGCCGAACGGTTCTTGGCGCTACAGTCTGGAACCGCGTGACCGCTACCGTCGCAGGTTCCTGCCTTAGGCATTTATGTGTGTGATGTCCTTAGGTTAGTTAGGTTCAAGTGGTTCTACGTTCTAGGGGACTGATGACCGTAGAAGTTAAGTCCCATAGTGCTCAGAGCCATTTGAACCATTTAAATAAAACTGCTTACACGATCTTTGGAAGAAGCATGCTGTGCTAAACCTCTAAAGTGTTTCTTGAGGTAGTTGAAACCCCCAGTGGATCATATAGTTTTTCTTGTGCTTAAGAGCGAACATAGCCGGCGGAATAAGTCTCCTTTTATACGGCTAGCACTAACCACTTGTCCTGCTCATACCACGAACTTCGGAATGTCTGTGTTTTGGACTTATACTTCTCAAGAAGGTGTACGGCCGGTGCAGGACGTCCTTCCTCCCAAATTTAATGTCGTTCTGTTTCACGTCTCCTTGCAAACGAAAGCTCCTGCGAGAAAGTAGTGACATCCTCACCCGAAAACGTTGCGTTAGAACTGGTGCAATGGTGGGCTTCATCCTGATCCTTATTCACTGTACACAGGACAACTAACGTAAGAGAAACCTCGAGAGGCGGACCACAGCTATACTCCGCGCCAGGTATCTGCAAGTTTCGCAACTGTTACAAATTAGCTGCCAAGTGGCCATTCCGTATGCGCAGAGAGGTACTATTTAGTGCTAAGAGATTTGGCTGTCTTCACTTTGTCACGTGTGTCCATTAAGAGCACAGTACAAGTTCGATCGTCCTTTGTGTTTTTCCGTACTTGTAATACAAGTGCGCAGTGACTTCAGTTCGAAAGTATCACGCCTATTAGTACTTCAAAATGGAAAGACAGAAAACTGAATAGTCAGTCTTGGGAGATTGTACACAACGTTTCGATGTTAACACAAGATGAGTCCTCTCAGAGAGGAAATGTTCCGGTACAGCAGGTTCAGCTGAGAGCCCGAGAGGCCACATATGTTTCGCCTGTCACTACCCAGAAAATTAAAAGGAAAGGCAGGCCGTCGGAATCGGTGGAGGAGGGAAATTTGTAAGTCCAGGTAAAAAACGTAAACACAAAATAATTGCAGACAGAGATAGTTTTGATGAAGCGGTTGTTAGAATTGCATACAACTTTTACCTGACCGAAAAACGAATGCCTACAGTGAAAGGCATTAAACATAATTTGAAAGAAGCTGTAGACTTTCAAGATAGCAACACAACTGCCAGGTGGTTATTAAGGAAACTAAGTTTCCGCTTTAAAAAAATGAAGCAAGCAAATATTGGTAAAGACAAGCGACGTCAAAAAAAATTGTGTACCGGTATTTGAGGCACTTAAAAGAAATTAGGAGGGAAACACAAACACTGCTTACGTTGATAAGACTTTCATTTTATCATCACACGTACGTGAAGAATTATGGAGTGATAATACCCCTCAAACCACTGTCGAAGTGACAACAGCTAATAACAACTCACGCGTGCAGTGAAAATGGCATTATTCCTAATCCACTTGTCATATGGAAGTCAAATCAAACAACGTACGAGCACCACAACCACATGAACCAGCAAAATTAAGTGGTTAACAGAAAAAGTGATTCTAATTTCAAACCTAGCTCTATACTAGTTCTTGACAGTGCTCCACATCACAACGTTAAAATAAGTAAAGCGCCAACGCTCAATTCTACTAAACAGGTATCGGAAAGGGTATCCCATTCTCGGATAACATGCTAAAGACTGTTCTCTATGAGGCAGTTCGAAGAACCAACCCAAGGACCGTCGAGCATTCCGTCGATAAGATTCTGCAAGTTGCCATTCACGTTGCTTTGCGCCTCCCTCTATACCACCTGAAATTAAATCCTATGGAGATTAGCTGGTCCGTCGTAAAAGTTTGGTTACTTCCAGCAACATTCTCTGCGACGTAACATCTGTGGAAAGTTTGTGTGAGGAAAAATGTAATTCAGTGATTAAAGTAGATTGGATTCCATTGTGCTAACACGTTAAAAAGATTGAGCTAGAACACATGCAGCAAGAAATCACTTTCGACGATGAAACAGATTAAATACTAATACGATTAGGTGGCGTAGATAGTGACAGCGAAAGTGATTACGGTCATTCTCACTTTGAAGACGATGGAGAACTGGAAGCAGTAACTGTGCTCCCTGATAGTGATTGAAGGTGAGCACTTGTCACTTTTTCCTGTTCGGAGGGCATAAGCTTGTGCCGAGCTCCGTGGCAGTTTTCTCGGCGGTATCTCCCATGCTTTCAGGTATCTGGATCGGAGTATACTGGCCTCTCTTGTCGAGGAAGCGCACGGCTACGATAGCCTGTACCCCCTCTTCTTTGCCTAAAAGTGACGTCATGGTCACCACGGCAACCGAGCGTATTCATAAGAAATAACGCAAGCTAACGTATTTCGCGCTCGCTGACGAAAGTGCGTGAAGGTTTATTGTGGAAATAATTACCGCTACTACGGCGACTACTACTACTACCACCACCACAGAAAAGTGAGGAGACTCGGCTTCCCTTGCCTACTCTGATCAGTCACCACTATTGTTTATTCGATCACATGGCAAGATGCTTCGTTTCGCCTTTGTCCATCGCCATTTGGAATGTTCTTAAGTTCGTAGCCGATCCAATAAAAAATGGGAAGCGGCTCTTTCAGCTATACCTAGATGTTGAACACCTATAATGAACATCGTTGTACCAGCAAAGCAGTGTCGTATAGAATACAATGGAATTGTACAAGTCATGAGACAAACGTCGTTGCTGTAACCCTAGATTCCAACTAAAACTGTTTTTTTTTCCTTTCTTTTTTTTTAAGTGCGTGTGTGCTGCTGAAGTTTCATAAACTGCGACACGTTATTGACTGTGTCCTACGAATATTACTGAAGGTACTGTCTGAGAGGGCACGAATAATCATTCCTTTCCCTAATGTTCTTGATGTCGATGAGGCCTGAGCGTTTAATATTGCTTCAAACTCCAATACCACACCCGCCCTCAGTTACACCGTCTCCAGCTTCAACTGACGTACCAACTGTAAACGTGGTTTAACATTGCAGCCGTGTTTAAGACTTCTTCTATTCCTTTAAATATTTGTTTAGTCGTTAACTTGCTTTCATGGTATTAGAGGAAACATTTACTGAAAACTACCTTAATATACTTAAGTATTAACCCTTACGACATATTGTACCTAAAAAGTATTTCAGTTTGGACGATCATCTTATCCACGCTGGTGTATTAGGTCTTTTTTGTGTATATTCATTACCTGAAAATGATTCAGTAGTTCAATTATCAAAGAATTAAGGAACCTCATTTCATTTATATAAAATGCCACCATTTGATGACCTTTCTGCGAATGCATGAAAGCTACGTAACGTGACAGTACACATTTCATGTAAAAAATCTTGTTATTCTTAACAAAATGAAATACTCGTACAACACAACTGGTGTTTTTAGGAAAAGACAAGTACCTTACACCACTTTAGACTGCAAATGTTGAATGAGGATGACAGAGTACAGGCTTCACTACTCCAGAAGGTCATTATGAACACAGAAGTTTTCCAATGAGAATAATTGATACTGGAGCCACTTTCCTGAGACTGATGAACAGTCCAGTATGAACTGGACTTCAGGGACACAAGATGTTTCTATATCTGGATGAATCGGAGAGACGTGGCGCAGTGGTTAGCATACTGGACTCGCGTTCGGGAGGAAGATGGTTCAAAGCCGCGTCTGGTCATCCTGATTTAGGTTCCAGAATGAAATTTTCACTCTGCAGTGGAGAGTGCACTGATTTGAAACTTCCTGGCAGATTAAAATTGTGTGCCGGACCGAGACTCGAACTCGGGACCTTTGCCTTCCGCGGGCAAGTGCTCTACCAACTTTTTTTCGAGAGATGGATCAGGTAGTGGGGTGGCGGAGGCAAGGTGGGCAGGGGTTGCAACCCGAGGCCTGGCCACGGTGTCTCCTCCCTCCCATCCTGGGGATGTGGTACAAAGGATGCAGTTGGTGTATTATTGTGAATTTTTTATTATTTATTGATCTATTTATTTTTAATTTTTTAATTTTTTTAACAGTAAGGAACTGAAAAGTAGTAAGTGCACTCGTTGCGTCGATTTGGGGACGCACATAACTAAAAACATGTTTATAGTTGTAGGAAAAGGCATAAAGAAAGAGAGCAAAACTAACTGAGCAACCAAAGCACGACTGACGATCCGTCCTCACAATTGTACTGCAGCCAGTACCCCGTCTCCTACCTTCCAAACTTCACAGGAGTTCTCCTGCGAAACTTGCAGGACTAACATTATTGGAAGAAAGGATATGCGAAGACATGGCTTAGCCACAGTTTGGTGGATGTTTCCAGAATGGAATTTTTACCCTGCAGCGGAGTGTGCGGCGAAAAGTCCTGGCACATTAAAACTGTGTACCGGGTCGAGACTCGAACTCGGTACCTCTTTCAGATTCAGGTTTTACCTGATTTCCCTAAATCGCTCCACGCAAACGCCGGTATTTCCTTTGAAATAGCACGGCCGATTTCCTTCCCCAACCTTGACCCAAGCCGAGCTTGTGCTCCGTCCCTAATGAGCTCTACGTCGACGGGACGTTAAACTCAATTTTCCTTCCTTTACATTTAGATGATGATGTGGTCACCTTCAGAGCTACGTTAGAAGATCAAAATGCCAGACTTGGAGAATCGTTGGACTGGTGCCGAGAGCACGATTTAAAACTGCAGGTTGACAGATGCGAGTTCCTACAGAAAGAGGTAACTTACGTAGGGCACATAATTGCGCCAAATGCATTAAAACTCGATCCACAGAAGGTGAGCGTGATAAAAGGGTATCCAAGGTCCAGTACCACGAAGTAATTTAAGAGCCACCCATCAGTGATGCAAACACCCATATCTGGAAAACGTGGTGCAGACGCCATATAAGGAGGACTAAGGAGCAATGGAAGCATATTATTTGGTCGGATGAGTATTGTTTCACATTGTTTCCAACATCTGACCGAGTTTACGTCCCAGGAGAGAAACATGTCTGAGGTTTAGTGACGATTGGGGCAACCATATTGTGGTAGTACATGGGCTCCATGGTTACTCTGCAAGGTAGCATGACCGTCAAGGATTATGTGACCATTTTGGGTGATCAGATCCATCTCATAGCACAATCTTTGTTCCGCAATGCAGACGCTGTCTTCCAAAACGACAGCATCCCTTTTCACACAACTCGATTCGTCCAGGACTTGTTTTGTCTACACGAGGATTTATTACCGCATCTCCCCTAGCCACTGCAGTCATCAGACCTCAGTATTACTGAGCCCTTATGGCCTACTGCGGAGAGAAGGGTGCGTGATCGCCATTCAACTCCATTATCATTACCTCCAGTTGCCATTATTTTGCAGGAAGAGTGATACAATATTCCCTTGAGAGCTATACAGAACCTGTACTTATCTTTTCAGAGAAGTCTGTAAGCTGTTATAATTGCCAACGGGTCTGCTATACGGTATTAGGCATCGTAATCTTTTGCGGTTTTAGTGATTCCATATTTTTATCCAACACATGACTGAACACAGAGGAGGAATAATCAACTTTGCTGGGCACCGGGAAACTTATTGTAAATGATTACGGCATAAAAAAATTAGAAATGAAATTATTCCATTGTTTTGAAAGAATTCTATGAGTCTCTTCCACTACACTTGCTAATCATTGTTACTTGATACCATCAGTTCCCATTTAAACTTTTTCAATAATCAGAAGTATTACATAGCGTCTTATATATACACGCTAGTGAATACTATTTTAGACAAATAGTGTTGGTTCCTTCAGACTAAAATACGCTCCGTCCTGTTCCTCAGCTGCGTGGCGTATCAGTTTAAGCCCAACTAGACAACCTAGGAGCACCCTTGGAAAGAAGTACAACAGATTTGTTGTGCCATTTGCACTTGAGGCTGGTAGTCAGTATCATCCGTCCACAGAGCTGTGCACAAACTCGAACAGAAACTTCGAAAAATAAAGGTAGCTCACAGACTGAGCGTTTCAAACATGCCATCTTTCAAAATCCTAGGAATGCGATAATCTGAACATGTCTGGCTGGCACAGGTTCCCGTGCAACACCGGAGACAAGGCTTGCATCGTACGTGAAACATCCTACACTTTCCTTTCACGTAATTCCCATACATTCAGTACAGGTACTCGTTTGCAGGGATTGTCGATTTCTGTAAGAATTTTCTATCATTCTCACCATGACCGGCTGCTGAGTGATTAACTTCAAGCTGAGGGAATCCTAATGATCTTAGAGGAAAGGTGCCCATTATGCGATAGTTCCCCAATGTAAGACACCCCGAATGTGCTCATAGTAGATGCTGATCTCTGTTGGAGTTCCTTAAACAGGTCTCCAGCGTGTCCGACGACGACACAGCGAGTAGGTCGCCATTGTTGAGCCAGATAGAGTACGTAGAGGCTGTTAAAAAATTTATAGTGTTTGGAGAGTTTGTGACATCATTTTTAAGTAAGTATACCTGCTTAAATGCTTAAGGGGCCGCGAGGGGTAGCCGCGTGGTTAAAGGCGCCTCGCAACAGTACGCGCAGCTCCCCCCGTCCGAGGTTCGAGTTCTGCCTCGGGCGTGGATGTGTGAGTGGTCCATAGTTAGTTTAAGGTAGATTAAGTAGAGTGTAAGCTTAGAGACCGTTGACTTCAAGTGTTTGTACCCAAAGGAACTTTCCATAAATTTTTTATGCTTAAAGGTGAGTGGATATTGTTGTTCTCTTTTATCGTTGTTATTTGTGACTGAATTACCTATAATTATTGCCAATTAGGTTAATTTTACAGCGAACGTTGTTAGCAGGAGCGTGATTATTTGCATAAGATGGTGAGATCCCTAAATGCGGTAGTAAGGGGATCCAAATATGTGATGTTGTTGTTGTTGTGGTCTTCAGTTCTGAGACTGGTTTGATGCAGCTCTCCATGCTAATCTATCCTGTGCAAACTCCTTCATCTCCCAGTACCTACTGCAACCTACATCCTTCTGAATCTGCTTAGTGTATTCATCTCTTGGTCTCCCTCTACGATTTTTACCCTCCACGCTGCCCTCAAATACTAAATTTGTGATCCCTTGATACCCCAGGACATGTCCTACCAACCGATCCCTTCTTCTAGTCAAGTTGTGCCACAAACGTCTCTTCTCCCCAATCCTATTCAATACCTCCTCATTAGTTACGTAATCTACCCACCTAATCTTCAACATTCTTCTGTAGCACCACATTTCGAAAGCTTCTATTCTCTTCTTGTCCAAACTATTTATTGTCCATGTTTCACTTCCATACATGGCTACACTCCATACAAATACTTTCACAAACGACTTCCTGACACTTAAATCTATACTCGATGTTAACAAATTTCTCCTCTTTAGAAACGCTTTCCTTGCCATTGCCAGTCTACATTTTATATCCTCTCTACTTCGACCATCATCAGTTATTTTGCTCCCCAAATAGCAAAACTCCTTTACTACTTTAAGTGCCTCATTTCCTAATCTAATTCCCTCAGCATCACCCGACTTAATTCGACTACATTCCATTATCCTCGTTTTGCTTTTGTTGATATTCATCTTATATCCTCCTTTCAAGACACTGTCCATTCCATTCAACTGCTCTTCCAAGTCCTTTGCTGTCTCTGACAGAATTACAATGTCATCGGCGAACCTCAAAGTTTTTATTTCTTCTCCTTGTATTTTAATACCTACTCCAAATTTTTCTTTTTTTCCTTTATTACTTGCTCAATATACAGATTGAATAACATCGGAGAGAGGCTACAACCCTGTCTCACTCCCTTCCCAACCACTGCTTCCCTTTCATGCCCCTCGACTCTTATAACTGCCATCTGGTTTCTGTACAAATTGTAAATAGCCTTTCGCTCCCTGTATTTTACCCCTTCCACCTTCAGAATTTGAAAGAGAGTATTCCAGTCAACATTGTCAAAAGCTTTCTCTAAGTCTACAAATGCTAGAAACGTAGGTTTGCCTTTCCTTAATCTTTCTTCTAAGATAAGTCGTAAGGTCAGTATTGCCTCACGTGTTCCAACATTTATACGGAATCCAAACTGATCTTCCCCGAGGTCAGCTTCTACCATTTTTTCCCTTCGTCTGTAAATAATTCGTGTTAGTATTTTGCAGCTGTGACTTATTGAACTGATAGTTCGGTAATTTTCACATCTGTCAACACCTGCTTTCTTTGGGATTGGAATTATTATATTCTTCTTGAAGTCTGAGGGTATTTCACCTGTCTCGTACATCTTGCTCACCAGATTGTAGAGTTTTGTCAGGACTGGCTCTTCCAAGGCCGTCAGTAGTTCTAATGGAATGTTGTCTACTCCCGGGGCCTTGTTTCGACTCAGGTCTTTTAGTGCTCTGTCAAACTCTTCGCGCAGTATCGTATCTCCCATTTCATCTTTATCTACATCCTCTTCCATTTCCATAATATTGTCCTCAAGTACATCGCCCTTGTATAGACCCTCTATATACTCCTTCCACCTTTCTGCTTTCCCCTCTTTGTTTAGAACTGGGTATCCATCTGAGCTCTTGATATTCATACAAGTGGTTCTCTTTTCTCCAAAGGTATCTTTAATTTTCCTGTAGGCTGTATCTATCTTACCCCTAGAGAGATAAGCCTCTACATCCTTACATTTGTCCCCTAGCCATGCCTGCTTAGCCATGTTGCACTTCCTGTCGATCTCATTTTTGAGACGTTTGTATTCCTTTTTGCCTGCTTCATTTACTGCATCTTTATATTTTCTCATTTCATCAATTAAATTCAATATTTCTTCTGTTACCCAAGGATTTCTATTAGCCCTCGTCTTTTTACCTACTTGATCCTCTGCTGCCTTCACTACTTCATCCCTCAGAGCTACCCATTCTTCTTCCACTGTATTTCGTTCCCCCATTCCTGTCAATTGTTCCCTTATGCTCTCCCTGAAACTCTGTCCAACCTCTGGTTTAGTCAGTTTATCCAGGTCCCATCTCCTTAAATTCCCACCTTTTTGCAGTTTCTTCAGTTTTAATCTACAGTTCATAACCAATAGATTGTGCTCAGAGTCCACATCTGCCCCTGGAAATGCCCTACAATCTAAAATCTGGTTCCTAAATCTCTGTCTTACCATTATATAATCTATCTGATACCTTTTAGTATCTCCAGGATTCTTCCATGTATACAACCTTCTTTTATGATTCTTGAACCAAGTGTTAGCTATGATTAAGTTATGCTCTGTGCAAAATTCTAACAGACGGCTTCCTCTTTCATTTCTTAGCCCCAATCCATATTCACCTACTATGTTTCCTTCTCTCCCTTTTCCTACTGTCAAATTCCAGTCACCCATGACTATTAAATTTTCGTCTCCCTTCACTACCTGAATAATTTCTTTTATGTCATCATACATTTCTTGAATTTCTTCATCATCTGCAGAGCTAGTTGGCATATAAACTTGTAATACTGTAGTAGGCATGGGCTTCGTGTCTATCTTGGCCACAATAATACGTTCACTATGCTGTTTGTAGTAGCTTACCCGCACTCCTATTTTTTTATTCATTTTTAAACCTACTCCTGCATTACCCCTATTTGATTTTGTATTTATAACCCTGTAATCACCTGACCAGAAGTCTTGTTCCTCCTGCCACCGAACTTCACTAATTCCCACTATATCTAACTTTAACCTATCCATTTCCATTTTTAAATTTTCTAACCTACCTGCCCGATTAAGGGATCTGACATTCCACGCCCCGATCCGTAGAACGCCAGTTTTCTTTCTCCTGATAACGACATCTTCTTGAGTAGTCCCCGCCCGGAGATCCGAATGGGGGACTATTTTACCTCCGGAATATTTTACCCAAGAGGACGCCATCATCATTTAACCATACAGTAAAGCTGAATGCCCTCGGGAAAAATTACGGCTGTAGTTTCCCCTTGCTTTCAGCCGTTCGCAGTACCACAACAGAATGGCCGTTTTGGTTAATGTTACAAGGCTAGATCAGTCAATCATCCAGACTGTTGCCCCTGCAACTACTGAAAAGGCTGCTGCCCCTCTTCAGGAACGACACGTTTGTCTGGCCTCTCAACAGATACCCCTCCGTTGTGGTTGCACCTACGGTACGGCCATCTGTATCGTTGAGGCACGCAAGCCTCCCCACCATCGGCAAGGTCCATGGTTCATGGGGGGAAGAATATGTGACGGTGTCGTATAATAAGAAGCCTATCGCGTACTGGGGTGAAGTCGTTCTCTCGCAGTTTTTTATACATAATTTATACAGTAGGTCTTGCGGTAGCGTTCTCGCTTCCCGCGCACGGGGTCCCGGGTTCGATTCCGGCGGGGTTAGGGATTTTTCCTGCCTCGAGATGACTGGGTGTTGTTGTGTCGTCTTCATCATCATCATCATCATCATTCCCCATTACGGTAGGAGAGAGGCAATGGCAAACCACATCCGACAGGACTTTGCCTAGTACGGCGGTGCGGGTCTCCCGCATTGTCCCCTGCGCTCCTCGGAGTATGGAACCTCATGATCATCATATCATAAGATAAAAATATTTTACTGTAATTACAGTAAAATATTGACAACTGCGATTATTTTAATTTTATTAAATAACCATAAACGGGGATAGCTTTGGCTAGCCGTATGATAGGAAACTGAAATGTTTTCTGGGCCTTTCTATTAGGGCATGTTGTACATAAGTTAATCGATATTCCTCCGAATTCAAAGTTCTCGGATCACCATACCCATAACAATAATCTAACAAATAATTGTCTGGTATCGTATTTATTCTTCGTAGCCGGCTTCGGCACCTGAAGGGAAAACAATGGATGAAGAAACCATGGTTTGTGCCATTACATGTGTGAGAAATGGCTAGATGGGGTTCCTAAAAGTGTCGAAATTTTTTATGGTCTAGCTTGTTTGTAAAGATATGTGAAGAATAAAACTAGTATACTCAATGAGTTGGAAGGGGTTAATCTTGGTAGAAGGACTGCACCTTATTCTCAATTGGAAGATAAACTAGTGAAATACTGCCTTCCAATGAAAGAGAGATTTTATGGTCTTAAATGTAAGGACGAAAGAAGTATGACCTTTTCAGTTAACTGTCAGTAATAGATCGAAGAAACCGATCACTTCACAATATGCTTCAGCAGGAAAATAAATGCCTCCTAGCTTTCCTGAAAAAGATATTCCATTTTATCAATGAGAACTCTTCTGGGTCTCACAGCAGCTAAAGTGAATGACTTTACTCCAGAAAATGTGGAGAGATTTTGTGATATTTCGAATCTGTGATATCTAAAGTCAACCATTACGCAAAAAGAGTCTTGTTGACGATACTGGCGTGATGTCTGTGCAGCACAACCATAGCAAAATTATTGCTTTCAACGGGAGTAGTGGGACAAAGTTCGTGTCACCCCAATCCCCACTGTTGCTGAAGTTATTCAAGATGGCGGATCCAAGATGGCGGCGATAAGTATGGCAACGTCGCAATGACGTCATGGCAGGAAGTCCAAATTTTTGTGAGAAAATAGGTCAATTGGGCTACCTCCACTAACCTAACCCCCTTTCCTCCCCCCTCCCCCTCCCCTCACCCAGAAAATGCAGGACAATGCAGCACACCATGCCTACCTCCACTAACCTAAGAAAATGGCAGGAAAATAGGACACTTGGACTACCGCTACTAACCTAAGTCACCCGACCGCCACCTCTTCCTAGGAACTGACGGGAAAAGGACTCAGTCTGTGCTGGATGGGATGGACATAAGTCTTTATTTGGCATGCAATGTTTATTTAAACAATTTGAGGCAGTACCATCATCAAGTGTGTTCACCACGAGGTCCGGAGTCCATCTGACCTAGTACGCTGTACGGCCATCAGAGGGCGCCATCGCCCCTCCCATGACATAATCCAAGATGATGGTCTGGGGGGGGGGGGGGAAATGGCAGGAACCAATAGGAGCCCTTAATACAGTCACATGTTAGATCTCAGCCAGTAGGATGGCAGTATCTGGTAAAACCATTAGAGGGTATACAGGGCAGGCTCAGCAGCTCTAGGACCTCAGTTTTTCTCAGTCAGCCAGCAGCAGCAGCAGCAGCAGTAGAAGAAGAAGAATCATGAAGCGTCAACAGCAGTCGCAATCCAACACAGCCCTGCAGAACAGGCACAAAGGGATTATTATTATTATTATTATTATTATTGATTGTTTTCGCATCTTGGTCCATATGTAACGCTTCATCATCTTTGTTCAACAGTAGCCCTCGACACGTGTAAGCCCACATGGTCGAGCTCCAACATGCCAATCTCTGCCGCGTCCATCCCTCCAGTAACCTCTGCTGCCATCTTGTTGAGACCTGCACCGACCTTTGAACCTGCGGCAGCAACAACCTCCAGCTTGTCTGAGCCTGTACCGACCACATGGGATCCTATAGTGCACACAGCCCACTTCCTGGAGCAGGACAAGAAGCTGTTATTGTCTGTCCCACTCATCGATTTGTGTGATGAGGACACGCGATCTGCTCTCACCACATCGAACTTTAACTCCCAGTGGAACGAAACGTGTAAACGTTGGTATAGAAGCACGTCATGTCTGGGGTTTGCACGCGAGATTAGAAATTGAAAATGCATTGAAGGGTGTTAAAGTGCCAATTTGCGATATCGACTGGGATGAAATATATCGTGCAGAGCGCTACATCATACAACAGATGACTACAAAGTATTATCCACCTCGTTCTCCCCCCAGACATTCGTCTTACTGGTGTGACACTATTTATTACCACAGCGTAGGATGACTGTGCACTATGCGTGAAATCGGGTGACAACTGTGTTTACCGAAGGCACGCCTCAATTATGAAGTTATGCGATCAGGATACTGCGCTACGTCTTACTTTGGAGAGATTGAACCTTTGATTGCCGAGCATAGACTGTGCATACAATGATGATGTAAACTTCCTATGTGTGCATACTATACATGTTGATGATTTGAAGCAGTACCTTTGTTTGTGCATGGACGCTGAAACGAAAGAGATGAAATGTGCTCGTGAAAAATCTGAGTACTGTGAGGCATCCATTGGCTTGAGGGAGGTAAGCACGGAATTTATTGCATGTCCAAAAGCTCTGTTTGGGAAATACTGTACATGTGCGAAGAAGAAGACAAAGAAAGAGTCTGATGATTTTCTTAAAATACTGCATCCTGTGTATGATATTTAAATAAATAAATACTGTATATGTATATATATATATATATATATATATATATATATATATAATCTCAAACCGTGTTTCTGTTTTATTTTATACCTCTCTCGTTATATTTAAAGTATTAAGCTTCTTAATATCATTTTTTTCAATGCTATACCAACTATTCACAAAAATGAATAATCAAGTTACTCTTCATGGGTAAAATATATATAAATAGCTGTTTTCTCCGAGTAGCCAATATAGCTCAGTCGCTTAAGTGATGGAGCTATAGTGGCTACACATACTATTACCGTCCCTTCAAGTGTATCTTTCTATATATGTCAACTACTACTTAGTACCTGGCGTAGCTAGTATCATGGCAAGGTGGGTAAAACACCCTCATCACAAGGACTTTGTTGTCAGTGACTGGTCCTGTGGAGATGCAAAAGAAGACCTGAAGAAGAAGAAGAAGAAGAAGAACGGAATTCTCCTTACTGATAGTATACGTGCAATTATCGTAAGTCCATCCAATTGTGGCAAGACTAATGTCCTCATGACGCTGCTAACACATGTAGATGGAGTTTGATTTGAACATGTTTCTGTATTCTCAAAAACACTGTTTCAACCCAAGTATCGGCTATTACAGGAGATAATGCACGGTTACATACATAACATTCAGTGAAAGCGGTGATATCCCTCCGCCTGAAAAAGCAAAGCCAAACACTGTCTTTATATTTGACGATCTTGCTGTCGAAAACCAAGACCAAATTCGAAAATATTCCTGTTTCGGTCGTCATATGTGTGCTGATGTATTTTATCTAAGCCAAACATATTTCAGAATCGCGAAACAGTTGGTTAGGGATAATACAAACCTTATTATAGCCTTCAAACAAGACAATCTGAATTTAAAACACATTTCCCAGGCACCTGTCGGAAATAACATGTCGTTAAATGATATTGTAAAGATATGTGCTGATTGCTGGAATCATTCACAGTATGGGTTTGTCGTTATTGATAAAACAAGAAAACTGAGTGATGGTAGGTACACTTTCAAGAGTTTCTTCATATATAGCACGGTAAGAGGGGTTAGTACATCAGTATACGCTGCACCATGGACGAATTCGCGCGCATGTCCTGCTCTCAACCCGAGAGAATGGGTGTACACAGACAGAACATTCACCTATACATGATGCGAAAATTCAGGCTATTGTGCATAAAGTTGAAGATATGCGCAGGGAACTAGAGACGTATTATCAGACTCTTGTGAGAATGGTGAATGCCTTAAATGAATTAGTTAATGATGTCGGTAAGAAAGTAGCCGACTTAACTATAAAAGGTCGAAGCTATTAAGGGGAAAGTAGATGTAGAGTTCCTTGTTGTTGAGAAGGGGGAGCAGGTACATAGTAACAGGAAGAAGAGGAGCGGATATATGAAGCCTCACGCAGCGAAGATGTGTGATTAGTATACACCGAGACGTCAACGAAGCAGAAAGTGATTCAAGCGCGAAAGCAGTTCGTGAGAAATTACGGTTGCTGAGGTTAGGGCATATGGATCGACAGCAAACACTAAAAGAGACCTTTAAGCCAGTTACTCAATCTCTCAGACAGCTTTCAGAAAAAACAAAAGCATACGATAACGATGGTGTTGCCATTGTCGAATTCATTATCCGTCACTCCCCTGGTGAGATATATAGAATATTCGGCGTTAGGAAGGGAAGACCGTACATGTTGGGTATGCATCCTATAACTGTAACTGATGACTCAGATCGGTGATGGGCGGTTTGCGAGAACACCTGGCTTAATGAATCTCATTTTCCTAAGACCTACCAAAAAACCTACAAATTATTCAGTTAATGATAGGGAAATGTACCGTGAAATACTGCACATGATCGATGTACATAAGATCGCGTAAAGCCTAGGCAACAAGAAATATAAAACCGTTAGAAAACCGATAATTGATGGCGAAAACAATAACAACAACAACAGCAGCAGCAGCAGCGGTGATGGTATTGACTTTGAGCATAAAGCAGTGAACAATCGGATCCCGCAGTATATATATTATGACGACCCCAACTAGCTAACAAATCGACTACGGCTGCTCATGGCATCAGCTGCTGCAGGTAATACAGCTCTTTCGAATGAGGCTGTTTCAATAATCTCTGAGCTTAGAGAGAGAGGTATCATCGAATAAGTATGGAGACAGCAGTTCGAGCTGCATAAACCAACACGCAAAACATAGCCTCGTACGCGTGTTATGATTTAGATGACTTATGGCAAGTTGATCTTTTAGATATGAGAGAATATTCACATGAGAATAATAGATTCAAATATATTTTAATGGTTATTGTTAAGTACTCCAAATTTGTTTGGTCATTACCTATTAAAACAAAAACAGGTAGAAATGTCGCGGTTGTTTTTGAGCGTTTACTATAGACAGGGACGAATCGATGTCCAGACAACCTCCAAACCGATTACGGTGGGGAGTCTTACAATAGGTATTTCAAGACCGTAATGCAGCGGTACGGAATACATCACTACTCAACATTCACTCACCTGAAGGCAAGTATCGTGGAGCGTCTGAACAGAACAATAAAAGGTCGAATGTGGGTGCCCTTTAACCTTCGCGGCTCATACAAATGGACAGATATCCTCACTGAAATAATTGCTCAGTATAATCGAACCAAACACATCACACTAAAAATGAGACCAAACGATGCTCGGGATAATGGATCATGGATACGATGTGTTAACGCATTAAAATGCTGGATCCACGAGGACAGACAGCATTTCTGAAGTCATACCTGCGGAACTGGTCAACAGAGATATTTACAGTTTCAAAGTTGCAAAGAACGAATCCTAGAAGGATAGTAAAGGTGAAGAAACCTCAGGCTGCCCCTACACCGAGAAGTTGCAGAAAAGCTCAGAACCGGATGTGTTTCTCGTGGAGACAGTCATAAGACATCTACATCTACATCTACATCCACACTCCGCAAGCCACCTGACGGTGTGTGGCGGAGGGTACCGTGAGTACCTCTATCGCTTCTCCCTTCTATTCCAGTCTCGTATTGTTCGTGGAAAGAAGGATTGTCGGTATGCCTCTGTGTGCGCTCTAATCTCTCTGATTTTATCCTCATGGTCTCTTCGCGAGATATACGTAGGAGGGAGCAATATACTGCTTGACTCTTCGGTGAAGGTATGTTCTCGAAACTTTAACAAAAGCCCGTACCGAGCTACTGAGCGTCTCTCCTGCAGAGTCTTCCACTGGAGTTTATCTATCATCTCCGTAACGCTTTCGCGATTACTAAATGATCCTGTAACGAAGCGCGCTGCTCTCCGTTGGATCTTCTCTATATCCTCTATCAACCCTATCTGGTACGGATCCCACACTGCTGAGCAGTATTCAAGCAGTGGTCGAACAAGCGTACTGTAACCTACTTCCTTTGTTTTCGGATTGCATTTCCTTAGGATTCTTCCAATGAATCTCAGTCTGGCATCTGCTTTACCGACGATCAACATTATATGATCATTCCATTTTAAATCACTCCTAATGCGTACTCCCAGATAATTTATGGTATTAACTGCTTCCAGTTGCTGACCTGCTATTTTGTAGCTAAATGATGAAGGATCTATCTTTCTGTGTATTCGCAGAACATTACACTTGTCTACATTGAGATTCAATCGCCATTCCCTGCACCATGCGTCAATTCGCTGCAGATCCTCCTGCATTTCAGTACAATTTTCCATTGTTACAACCTCTCGATACACCACAGCATCATCTGCAAAAAGCCTCAGTGAACTTCCGATGTCATCCACCAGGTCATTTATGTATATTGTGAATAGCAACGGTCCTATGACACTCCCCTGCGGCACACCTGAAATCACTCTTACTTCGGAAGACTTCTCTCCATTGAGAATGACATGCTGCGTTCTGTGATCTAGGAACTCCTCAATCCAATCACACAATTGGTCTGATAGTCCATATGCTGTTACTTTGTTCATTAAACGACTGAGGGGAACTGTATCGAACGCCTTGCGGAAGTCAAGTAACGCGGCATCTACCTGTGAACCCGCGTCTATGGTCCTCTGAGTCTCGTGGACGAATAGCGCGAGCTGAGTTTCACATGACCGTCTTTTTCGAAACCCATGCTGATTCCTACAGAGTAGATTTCTAGTCTCCAGAAAAGTCATTATACTCGACGTCGTGAAAATAAGGCATTAGTCAAATGGCTTGGTTTTCCTGTTGGATTGATGGCAACTGCCGGCTGGAGTGGCCGAGCGGTTCTAGGTGCGTCAATCTGGAACCACAAGACCGCTACGGTCGCAGGTTAGAATCCTGCCTCGGGCGTGGATGTGTGTGTCGTCCTTAGGTTAGTTAGGTTTAAGTAGTTCTAAGTTCTGGGGGACTGATGACCTCCTATGTTAAGTGCCATAGAGCTCGAAAGTATTCGCTCATCCTTATGTAATGCGAACTGTCAAGTACATGTAACGAAAGGTGGACTCGCTAGTATAAAAGAGGTGGGGAGAATTGTGTTTCCAGTAGACAAGCAGTAACAGCCGAATGCATGTAATGGATTCACAGGTGCGAATGCGGGTAACCATTAGCTGTATAACAGAATGACGTCAGTGAAAATTTGTCCTGGATTGGGACTCGAACTCGGATTTCCCCCTTTACAGGAACTGACGCCTTAACCGCTTTGGTTATCCGTGCACGACTCATGGCCATTCCCAAACTTCCATAAGTCGTCGTTCCTGAACATCACACATCATGTAATTTCTGTACACGGGAGGACATGTTAATTGGGGGTTTCAGCCTGGTGTCTGCGGATAAATACGAAATTGCAGTGCCTGTGTTGTTAGGAAGTACGCTGCAGGCTTCCTTCGGACATGCATGCAAGTGCGAAGAACATTGCATCGTTGTTACGCTGCCACTGCAATATCGAACAGCAGATTGGGTCGGAAAGGAGAGGTTAGTGATATGGAATGTGGACTACTCTTTAGATGTCACCCAAGTAACGAATCCGTCAGGGACGTTTCAACTTTTCTCAAGCTGCCCAAGTCGACTGTTGGCGATGTGACTGTGAAGTGGACGAGCGAAAGAACAACCACAGACAAGGCAGACGTCATGTACTAACGGACATGGACTGTCGAGCATTGCGGAGGGTGGTTGTAAAAAATCGCATGAAAACAGAGGAAGAAATGACTTAAGAGTTCTAAACTATTAGCAGCAGTCCGGCTGTCATGACTGTGAGTGGGGAGACAAAATGAGAGGAGTACAATGGTCGAGCAGCTCCTCATAAGCTACATACCGGGTGATCAAAAAAGTCAGTATAACTCTGAAAACTTAATAAACCACGGAATAATGTAGATAGAGAGGTACAAATTGACGCACATGCTTGCAATGACATGGGGTTTTATTAGAACCAAGAAAAAAACATAGTTCACAAAATGTCCGACAGATGGCGCTGGACAGCAAAACGTCAGTGACTGCGCATGACAATCGTGTATAAAAGGAACTGTAATGTGAGAGAGAATTAGCCCGTGCCAACTGGAATGCCTACCGGGATACCCTCTCCGCCCGGGTCGACAGCCACCCTTTCACCTACAACCACCCCGATGATGTCACCCATGCCGCCTCCTTTCGCCAGCAGACCTTGTCTGAGGCCGTGGAGGCCCACGTTCCTACAGTCGCCATCCACCCCCACCGTCCTACCTTACCCCCACAGGCCGTCCTCCTCCTCCGTGAATCCCGCCGTCTCTACCGTGGCTTCCTCCGCACGCGTGACCCGGACACACTACGACGCCACCGGCAACTCCAGCGACACATTCGTAATTTGCTCGCGGCTAAGAAACGCCGGGACTGGCGACAGACATGCACCCGTTTAACTGCCACCCTACCTATTAACTCGTCCAAGTTCTGGTCAGCCTTCCGTCGCCTTACCGGAACTAAACCCTCCCCCTACTATCCTCTTCTCCATGATGATCACCCTTTCCCTGACACCCTTAGCAAGGCCAATCACTTTGCCTCCTACCTCTCAGATGTATTTTCCATCCCCGATGATCTCCGGTTCGATTACTCCCTCTTCCCAGATATCCGCGATCGAACTGACACCACTGTCCCTCCCCTCGCTCCTGGTTTTCAGTACTTGGACAACGTTGCACACACGGAACTCAATGCCCCTATCACTACACAGGATCTCATTGCTACACTCCGCACAAAACGCAACACCGCTCCTGGTCACGATCGTGTCACCTACCGTCACCTTCGTGAAGCTCCTGTCTCTTTCCTCTCCACCCTGGCCAGGCTCTACAATGTAGTCCTGTCCACCGGTTACTACCCTGACCTGTGGAAAACCTCCCGTATCCTCATGTTCCTTAAACCTGGCAAACCGCCGTCCGCCGTCTCCTCCTACCGTCCCATCAGTCTTACCTCGGTCTTCAGCAAGGTCCTGGAATCTATCCTCACCCGACGCATACACCAGCATCTCCGCCAGCACCGCCTCCTTCCCGTTACCCAGTGTGGCTTTCGGCCGTCCTTCTCTTCCGACGACCTTCTCCTTCACCTCACTCATCTCCTTTCCGAACAGCTTAATTCCCGTCGCTTCGCAATCTTCCTCTCCCTGGACCTCGAACGTGCCTATGACCACGTATGGCATTCCGGTCTCCTCTTCAAGCTCCAAACCTTCGCCCTTCCCATTAACTACGTCCGTCTGATCGGCTCCTTTCTCTCCCGCCGTCCATCCTATGTCACCATCCATAACACAGCTTCCTACACCTTTTTCCCCTCCGCCGGTGTGCCCCAAGGCTCCGTCCTATCCCCCCTTCTGTACCTTTAGTACATGGCGGACATGCCGCCGCCGTCACCCCCCGTCCACCTTCTTCAGTTTGCTGATGACACCGCCTTCCTTGCCCTTGCCCCCACCCTGCAGCGCTCCCAACACCTTCTCCAATCCCATCTTGACCGGTTCACCGCTTGGTGCAACCAGTGGTTGCTCAAGGTCAATCCCTCCAAAACCCAGGCGATCATTGTAGGCAAAACCACCCCTTCCTTCCGCCTCCTTGATTTCTACATCACCATCTATGGCCGTCCTATCGCCCTCACTCCCACCCTTAAGTACCTTGGCGTCACACTCGACCGTCGCCTCTCCTGGACTCCCCACCTCCGGACAATCCAAGCCAAGGCACGCTCCCGACTCAGTCTCCTCAAGCTCCTCTCTGGCCGTACGTGGGGTCTGGACCCCTCCACCATCGTCCACACCTATAAATCCCTCATCCGCCCTATCCTTTGTTATGCCCATCCGGCTTGGATCTCCGCCCCCCCTACCTTTTATAAATCCCTCCAAATCCTTGAACGCCATGCTCTCCACCTCGCCTATCGCACCCGTCTCCCCTCCCCTACGCGGATCCTGTACGATCTCATCCCCTTCCCCCACCTCCTTTTCCTTGAAAGGATACGGATCCTGTACACCTCCTGTAAACTCGATCCTCCTCACCCGCTCATCTCCCCGATCCTCTCTCACCCCCGCCCGCTGCCGCGCCTGTATTCCCACGTCCCACCCGGTCTCCATCTCTCCACCCTCCTTACCCTCTCCCAAGGTGGTTTCCGCCAGCTCCCCCTCCCTGATGATGTCCTCCTCCCCTCCATCTACCCCTCCTATCAACTTTGAACCTGTCCCACCCCCCACTTCCGGTGTCCTTTCCTTTAGGCACCCTCCCTCCCTTCTCTTCCCTTCCCTTCTCTTTCCTTTTCCCCTGTCCCCTCCCTCCACCCCTCTTCCCCCGGGCTTCCCCTCCCCCTTCCTCCCTCCCCCTATCTCCCCTGCCCGTGGCATCTCTGCTCTCCCCTCTCGCTCTCCCACTCCCCTTCCTCCTCCTCCTCTCTTGGCAGGTCACCTGACTCGCACACGCATAGTGAACATTCGCGCGCCGGAGATCATCGCCATCAGTGTCTCGTGTGTGTGCTTCGTTTTGTGTTTCGCGTTCTTTCGCAGTTACAACTCCACTGTTCACATGTGCCGTCGCCGTCCTCCGTGTTTTTCGCGCCGTGTCAACAAGTGTTAGTGTTTTTATCGTCCAGCGTGAACGGCTTCATGTTTATTGTTTTTTGTATCTCCATTTTTTGCCCGCCGTTTTTTTTTTTTTTGTATTGTCTGTATCACCTCTATGTCATGCTATTGTTCCACTTAAGGCTGAAGAGCAGCGTAATATGCTGCTGAAAGCCCGCCTGTATAGGTGATTAAAATTACAATAAAGGAAAAAAAAAAGAGAGAGAATTAGGACTCGCACACGCTCAGTGAACATTCGCGCGCCGGAGATCATTGCCATCAGTGTCTCGTGTGTGTGCCTTCGTTTGTGTTTAGTGTTCTTTCGCCGTCACGCCACCACTGTTCACGTGTGCCGTCGCCGTCATCCATGTTATGTGCGCCGTGTCAACTAGTGTTAGTGATATTTCTCGTCCAGCGTGAACGGCTCCATGTTTTTTTGTTTTTTAGTGTCTACATTTTTTGCCCGCCGTTTTGATTGTATTCTCTGTGCCACCTATATGTAATACTTATTGTAAAACTCAAGGCTGAAGAGCGGCGTACTATGCTGCTGACAACCCGCCTTTGTATAAGGTGATCAAAATCACAATAAAGAAAAAAAAAGAGAGAGAGAGAGAACGAGATGCCCCAGCAGTCGCAGCATGTTGACGTTACCCGAAAAGGCGCTTTTAGTGAAGCTGTATTATCATAATGGGGAATGTGTTTGTTCAGCGTTACGATCCTATCGCCATAGGAGGGGGATTCGAACGGGTAAAGGTCCGTTGACAAATGCAGCTGTGGCGAGAATGATTTCGAAGTTCGAAGCCACGGATTGTTTAGACGATAGACCCCGTAGTGGCCGACCGCGCACAAGGCGTAATGCTGCTGAGACAGTTCCGGGAGAAATGGAGACTGTAGCGGGATCGTCTATGCACGGGGAAGTCAGCGCTCGTGCAGTCGCACGTCTCACGGGCATTCCATACACTACTGTTTGGTTGGCACTTAGGCGTACCCTCCGATGCTATCCGTACAAAATCCATCGGCATCATGAACTGTTACCTGGCGATTTAGTGAAGCGGAGGGCATTTGCGGTGTGGGCGTTTCAAAAGATGGCGCAAGATGACGATTGGTTGAGTAACGTGTTGTGGACCGACGAAGCTCATTTAACGCTCCGAGGGTCTGTCAACGCCCACAACTGCAGAATTTGGGCTACCGAAAATCCTAGAACTGTCGTGGAAACTCCATTGCACGACGAGAAAGTCCCGGTATGGGTTGGATTTACCACATCTACCGTTATCGGGACTTTTTTCTTCGGGGAAATGCGTGATTCTGATTTTGTAACTGCTACCGTGACGGGTGAGAGGTACGCCGATATGTTACAGAATCGCATCATCCCCAGCCTGGCTGATAAACACCTGCTGGAACGTACGATGTTTATGCAGGATTGCGCTCCACCTCATATTGCCAGACGCGTGAAAGATCTCTTGCGCGCGTCGTTTGGTGATGATCGTGCGCTCAGCCGCCACATTCGTCATGGTTAGCCTCCCAGGTCTCCAGACCTCAGTCCGTGCGATAATTGGCTTTGGGGTTACCTGAAGTCGCAAGTGTATCGTGATTGACCGACATCTCTAGGGATGCTGAAAGACAACATCCGACGCCAATGCCTCACCATAGCTCCGGACATGCTTTACAGTGCTGTTCACAACATTATTCCTCGACTACAGCTATTTTTGAGGAATGATGGTGGACATATTGAACATTTCCTGTAAAGAACATCATCTTTGCTTTGTCTTACTTTGTTATGATCAGATGAAGCACCATCTGTCGGACACTTTTGAACTTTTGTATTCTTTTGGTTCTAATACAACCCCATGTCATTCCAAGCATGCGTGTCAATTTGTACCTCTCTATCTACATTATTTCGTGATTTATTCAGTTTTCAAATTTGTACAGACTTTTTGATCACCCGGTATTTCTGTAGTCAGTGCTAAGAGACGCTTGAGGAGGTGTAAAGGTCGACGGTACTGGACAGTGGATGATTTTAAAAGAGCGATTTGAAGTGATGAATCACTGTACATCCTATGACAATGAGATGGAAGGGTTTGGGTTTGGCCAGCACCTGCAGAACGGTGCTGGCCAGTATGTGTTGCCCCAACAATGAAGTGCGTAGCAGGCAATGTTATGGTGTATTTTTCGTGGCTAGGGCGTGATCCCTTTCTTGCAATTAATAAAACACTGAATGCGGATCGAAATGAATAAATTTTGCAGCGTTGTGTACTGCATGCAGTAGAGGAAGTATTCGGAGATGATGACTGTATCGGCATGAGGATGCATCCTGTTATAAAGCAGCATCTGTGAGGCAATGGTTTGTGGACAGTAATACACAAAAAAGGGATTGGGCTGCAGAGACTCCTGACCTAAAAAAAAGGATCACGTATGGGATGAGCTAAAATGTCAACTTCACACCCGACACCAGCGTCCAAAATTACTACCTTCTCTGGTTTCGGCTGTAGAGGAAGAATGGGCTGCCATTTCTCCACATACATTCAGACATACCACTGAAATTATGTTCAGCGGAGTTCAAGGCGTCATAAAGGACACCCCCCCCCCCCTTATATGAATGAATGTGTGTGAAATCTTATGGGACTGAACTGCTAAGGTCATCAGTCCCTAAACTTACACACTACTTCACCTAAATTATCGTAACGACAAACACACACCTGCCTGAGGGAGGACTCAAACGTCCGCCGGGACCAGCCGCACAGTAAATTACTGCAGCGCCTCAGACCTCCGTTATAAATGTAGTATTAGTAGTAGTAGTAGTAGTAGCTACTAACAGACGTCCAGATACTTTTGAACAGATAGTGACTTGTCGAATAAAGCACTCACGTGACTGTAGTGCAGAAGAGAATTCTTACTAGGTGTTAACGACTCACATAAACGTTGGGACTTAATTCATATCTTTGATAAAAGTATATTAGAACGTTCAGAGTATCTGAAATTTGGACTGAACTAGCGTTCGAAGTTAATTCATGCACATTTCTTACGCAGAGGCGTCTAGTATAGCTTTGTCTCATGACAGGAACACCTCCCATCTGACAGATGAAAGCTGCATGGATAAGCATTTTTCAATGAGAGCCGCGGTGAGGATTGGGAAAACGGGCACTAATAGTAGGTCCTGAAACATCCCAGTAATATTCAGATGACTCTGGATCCGTGTTTTGAGCAGCTGAATCCAGACTTAGCCCCTTTTTTGCCGGAAAATTAGTCGCCTGTGAGTAATACAGTGTGGACGAAAGATGCCCTATATTCACAGGTTATCTTTAATTTCTTTGAATAGCCCGGTTAGACTTGCAACGTTCTAGTACAGGCAAACAAGACATACAGGACTTATGAATAAGAAGACAGACTACTGTCTGCGTATTTCATATCAGACGCTATGATTTTTGGTATATCAGTCTCACGAGACATTTTCGAAAGCTGTAATCTTCCAGCGGAACAGCTCAGCATAGATAATGTTTTTTTCCCTTTTCCACGGTGTTCAGTGACGTCATTTTATACTCTACGTGATACAGCATCAGCACTCATTGTGGGCTACAGAATACTGTTCTGCTATTTTAAATAGGTAATGAGATTATGGATTCGTAGAAGTCACTAAGTTATCGCTGGACGACTTGTGTATATCAAGAGGAAATTGCTCGATATTTACCTGTGGTGACACGTCCTCGTAGCACGAAGCAGAAAACGTTGACGTGTGTATGTATGCTCAGAAGAGCTGAAACACACACCACTCGCTGGTTTCATTTTAATTTTGTTTAAACATCAGTGGCAGCCCATCAGTTGTAGGAAGTTCGTCAGCTCCACAGAACAGCAGTTTCTATTACCAAAAGTGTTCTCCGAAAACCAATGTACACTATGTGGCGGACAGCACATAAGTATAAAGTACTGCTGACCATGTCCCATTCCGTCTGCAGGCGGTGAGAGGAAAGAACGACTACCTGTACGCTTCTAAATAGACCCGAATTTCTGTAATTACATGTTCATAATCCTTAGGAGACTTCTGTGTAACAGGTAGTTATACGGCCCTCGACTCTTCTTGGAAGATGAATTCTCAGAAAGTGAGGGGCAATTCCTTTCACGAGCCACAACGCTTTTGTTTCATGTTTCAGTACCCCCTCCCCTTATCACTCGAGTTCAGTTCGTTGAAGACATCTCTCAGCCACCAAATAAACCCGCGGCGAATCTCATAGCTTCTCTTTGAACCTTCTCCGAACATATTCGAGTACAGGCAGCAGGAGAGTTTTGACGGAATGCATCTTCTAAGAACTCTTGCAATGAATCTCAACCGAGCATCTGGTTGTCCGTCAACTATATTTATGTGGCCAGTTAATCTTAAGCTGTTGCCGGTAGTACCCATTAAAATTTTGACTGTTGTGACTTTAATGAAGTATCGTTTATAATGAAGTGAGAAAAACCAGATTTTTTTGTTTATTATAGGCATTGAATTGCCATTGCTTACATTGTTGGTAAATTGCAAATCATGGAAACAAAAGCTGCTGATCTGCAAATTTATCTGTATGCTACGATAACTTTCAACATACGCTCTCTGTTTGTATGTAACAGTGTCATCCAGAAACAATCTAAGAGTGCTGCTAAATCAGGGACTTGTATCTGTATTATAAAAAGAAACTGCCGTGTCACACTTTATAGAGATGCCTCTTAAAATGTAATCTCGTTTTGGATAAAACTACATGCTTTGTCTGCTATAATTCCGCAGTCTAATCACTGCCTGGTCTAGTATTTCGTAAGAAATGCTTCAGTCGGGAAGCGTATTAAGAGGTTCTTTCGAAAGTCATGAAAGTAGGTATCGACGTGGGGGCACATATGAGTGGTTCTCGAAAAGGAGCGAGCTGGATTATACATGATCACAGTTTGCGTATTCCATCATGTTCTCTGTCTGGGATTTCTTCAGTTGGCAGCAAGGTCAACACAGTCGAGCGCAGTAATTTATAGAGAATTGACGTTAGCTTTATTCTATAGACCTGAACATGAAACTTCCTGGCAGATTAAAACTGTGTGCCCGACCGAGACTCGAACTCAGGACCTTTGCCTTTCGCGGGCAAGTTCTCTACCAACTGAGCTACCGAAGCACGACTCACGCCCGCTACCCACAGCTTTACTTCTGCCAGTATCTCTTCTCCTACTCGCAGGAGAACTTCTGTAAAGTTTAGAAGGTAGGAGAAGAGATACTGGCAGAAGTAAAGCTGTGGGTACCGGGCCTGAGTCGTGCTTCGGTAGCTCAGTTGGTAGAGCACTTACCCGCGAAAGGCAAAGGTCCCGAGTTCGAGTCTCGGTCGGGCACACAGTTTTAATCTGCCAGGAAGTTTCATATCAGCGCACACTCCGCTGCAGAGTGAAAATCTCATTCTGGAGACCTGAACATGTTTGCTGCGAACGATCTTGAAGACTAGATGATCTGCGAGTTGTTATTATAGTCACAGCAGGCGATCATACAGTCTTGTTCCCAGAGTGAAGTCTATCAATTTGTTTCCTCCCACAAGTGTTGTTACAGTGTCTTCTTAGTGCTATCGGATGATGTTCAGGAGCCGCTTTTATATTACGTATATCTAAGCTGATCCAGAGAAGAAGAATTTCACTTTTTCGCTGTATTTGCTACGTTAGACTGTGCTGTGTTCTCTTTGAATGGCATATGGTTAATAACGTATTTGACTGAGAAGTGATATCTAGTGCTCTCTCCATTTGGATTATTACTCTACATACGAAACGATTTCAATCCATACCACTTTGTTTCTCATTTCAGCAAGATTAGATATGGTATGATCTAGCATATAAACTCATGGGTCTTGGCCTGCACACCACAAGAAATTGAAGTTTTTGAGGAGTCATCCTTAACATTAGTACTCAACCGCGAACCACAACCCTCTGAGCTGGCACATTAGCGGTGTTTAGTGCAAAGTTTGGACTTTATCTGCAGTGTAAGCAAGTGCAGAGCGATGGGATGGTGCAGTGTCTTCTTGAAAATACAGATCTCATAAATATCGCTTGAGGCGAGCAAATGGATGCAGTTCCATTCCATGTGAACATCCTTCACAGGAGAGCATCTTCACCACCTGCCTGAAACGTGCCCTGTTAAGAGAGAGGGAAGCATAGCTTCATATTGTTTTCGATTACACTGCCGCATGTCGTGTAGAGGGCAGATGTAAACTACTGGCCATTGAAATTGCTACACCACGAAGATGACGTGCTACAGACGCGAAATTTAACCGACAGGAAGAAGATACTGTGATAAGCAAATGATTAGCATTCAGACAAGGTTGGCGCCGGTGGCGACACCTACAACGTGCTGACATGAGGAAAGTTTCCAACCGATTTCTCATACATAAACAGTAGTTGACCGGCGTTGGCTGGTGAAACGTTGTTGTGATGCCTCGTGTAAGGAGGAGAAATGCGTACCACCACGTTTCAGACTTTGATAAAGGTCGGATTGTAGCCTATCCGAATGCGGTTTATCGTACCGCGGCACTGCTACTCTCCTTGGTCGAGATCCAATGACTGTTAGCAGAATATGGAATCGGTGCGTTCAGGAGGGTAATACGGAGCGCAGTGATCGATTTCAGCGGCCTCGTATTACCAGTAGTCGAGATGACAGCCATATTATCTGCATGGCTGTAACGGATCGTGCAGCCACGTCTCGATCCCTGAGTCATCAGATGGGGACGTTTGCAGGACAACAACCATCTACACGAACAGTTCTACGACGTTTGCAGTAGTATGGATTATCATCTCGGAGACCATGGTTGCGGTTACCTTTGACACTGCATCACAGACAGGAGCGACTGCGATGGTGTACTCAACGACGAACCTGGGTGCACGAATGGCAAAATGTCATTTTTTCGGATGAATCCAGGTTCTGTTTACAGCGACATGATGATCGCATCCGTGTTTGGCGACATCGCGGTGAACGCACATTGGAAGTGTGTATTCGTCATCGCCATACTGGCGTATCACCCTGCTTGATGGTATGGGGTGCCATTGGTTACACGTCTCGGTCACCTCTTGTTCGCATTAACGGCACTTTGAACAGTGGACGCTACATCTCAGATGTGTTACGACCCGTGGCTCTACCCTTCATTCGATCCCTGCGAAACCCTACATTTCAGCAGGATAATGCACGACCGCATGTTGCAGGGCCTGTACGGGCCTTTCTGGATACAGAAAATGTTCGACTGCTGCCCTGGCCAGAACATTCTCCAGATCTCTCACCAACTGAAAACGTCTGGTCAATGGTGGCCAAGCAACTGGCTCATCACAATACCCTAGTCACTACTCTTGATAAACTGTGGTATCGTGTTGAAGCTGCATGGGCAGGTGTACCTGTACACGCCATCCAAGCTCAGTTTGACAAAATGCCCAGGCGTATCAAGGCCGTTATTACGGCCAGAGGTGGTTGTTCTGGGTACGGATTTCTCAGGATCTATGCACCCAAATTGCATGAAAATGTAATCACATGTCAATTCTAGTATAATATATTTGTCCAATGAATACCCGTTTATCATCTGCATTTCTTCTTGGAGTAGTAATTTTAATGGACAGTAATGTATATGTATTTGCAATTTGTTTCTTTGCTGGTATACACGTCATGACTACTCAGCGTCACCAAAACGCAAGTGTTGAAGAGTCATGTATGCCATCTGTCTGTAATCCTACAAAATGTATTTAGAGTGTGGCCAACTGTTGTAACTGTGTATGATTTGTATTTCTGAAGCAAAAGTTCTTGACCGAATGGATTTGGAAAATAGCCGAGAAATTCCCCTAAGATCTGTCAAATGGTTCAGATGGCTCTGAGCACTATGGGACTTAACATCTGAGGTCATCGGTCCCCTAGAACTTAGAACTACTTAAACCTAACTAACCTAAGGACATCACACACATCCATGCCCGAGACAGGATTCGAACCTGCGACCGTAGCGGTCGAGCGGTTCCAGACTGAAGCACCTAGAACCGCTCGGCCACACAGCCGGCCTATCTGGCGTTATGCATTATAGGCACGAGTATAACACGGTTGGTTCCGGCTATTCTCGTCCAGTACTGAAGTGGCCAATGATTTACTATATCGAAGACCGTTTCTACAATGTATGACGATCGGCGACGATCCCCTTATCAGCACGCTGTTGCCGATGACGGACGACTATGGAGACGGTGAGTCACCCTGATTCAAGGCGGGGCACCCTGATTCAAGGTTGTCAGTGTCCAGTCTTGGCACAGCGATGCTTGATTAGTCCAGCTTCTACACAACATCTGACAAGGAGACTCTACATACAATGGCTCACCGATATTTCTCACATTTGCACCATAGCAGCACTTACTTGAATATGACGATCGCTGCTTAAGAACGGTGCGCTTCTCAAGCTGCGCTGTAACCGTCGTTCCTTTTTCCGTTGCTGCCTTGTGCTGCTTGGTTGCTTAGTTGTTTGGTGCTCATACACTAGTATGACACAGTATTCTCATCTCTTCTACTGGATGCTGTGGTTGAATGTGCGTGATAACATTTCGTGTGAGTACGACTGTGACTTTTAATTCTTGACAAAACACTACTGCAAGCAACGGATACAAAGACACACACATAAAACCAACGCACTCAGTAAAGGGGGTGGTAACAGCTTGCACTTTTTCAGGCCTATGTTCATATTCCTACTGGGTTATCAAGAGGGGGAAATGATTGTTAATTTGCCATTATTTACTAAGGTAATAGGGAGGTTCTTACTGTTATAATTACGAATCCGAGCTTTGGGAGACGAGAGGTAACTGTCAGAAAATTCCAACTCTGTTATTTAGGTGACTGAAGTTTTATTACAAATCTAGATGCTATAAGCGAACATAATCTGGACTCGTCCTGTGAGGAAGGGGAATGAGCCGTCCTTTGGTAGCTCAGTTGGTAGAGCACTTGCCCGCGAAAGGCAAAAGTCCCGAGTTCGAGTCTCGGTCCAGCACACAGTTTTAATCTGCCGGGAAGTTTCATATCAGCGCACACTCCGGTGCAGAGTGAAAATCTCAGTCTGGAAACATCCTACAGGTTGTGGCTAAGCTATGTGTCCGTAATATACTTTCTTTCAGGAGTGCTAGTTCTGCAAGGTTCGTTGGAGAGCTTCTGTATAATTTGGAAGGTAGGAGACGAGATACTGGTAGAAGTAAAGCTGTGAGGACGTGGCGTGAGTCGTGCTTCGGTAACTCAGTTGGTAGAGCACTTTCCCGCGAAAGGCAAAGGTCCCGAGTTCGAGTCTCCGTCCAGTACACAGATTTAATCTGCCAGGAAGTTTCATATCAGCGCAGAGTGAAAATCTCATTCTGGATAATCTTGACTCACTGGTTCATTCTATTATCGCTGCTGACAAGTACTGAAATAGCTAATGGGTCTCGTATTATCAACCTATCAATGGTCATCTTATAGGGAGAGCGAAGGGAATTCATTATCACACTGCAGGGCACAACCCTTCCATGTGTCGCCACGCTGAAGCACACCGTGAAGTACTACACGAAATGCCGATTCTACATAAATAAATGCAAAATCGCGACCGCACAGAGCTGGGAAGCTACCCAACGAAATGCTTAAGCACATAATTTTCAGGTGTGCTCGTGAGACGAGTCAGAGAGGGGAAGTGGTTCGGGAACTGTATCTAGCATGATATACTGCATTTCACATCTTACCACCTGGCAAACGGGGCGTCTCCATAACGCGTCCTCTCCTCGCACATCCGGGCTGCCGACCGGCTCCCCCGGCCATTGTTCGATCTGCCACGTTCCTATTAGCTGAAGGCCAACCTCCGACCTTTACACTCCTCAGAATCGATCTCTACGAAGTGTCTCAAGCAATCCCTGTGTTTAGCTTTCCTAGTTTTACTTTTGACAAGCCTGCGGCATCTACTGACAATCTTTTAAACAACATTTCACTTTTTTAAGCCGAAAACATTCACAGAACATGCTCACATGCCTACTGGCAAAGTACAGCGAGAACAAAGAAGTGTGAAATATAGAAAAAGTAATCGAAATAAAATAACTTTGTTGCTATCTACAGGTCAATTAGTTGGGTTATTCATGAAGCATACTCACAGTTCCGCTTCAAAGCCTTTTAAAGAAATCGAGGTTCAGAGTTTCAAGAGCCTATTGAATATGACACGAAATTGCGAGCGATCGACCAGTAGTTTGAGCACTTTCTTCTAATATACGTGAAATTCTTATCTTTCAGTGTCCAGTCACACTGACGTGCCTATCGGTGAAAAGCCTGAATAACTATTTTATGCAGCGCGGACAGCTAAGAGGCGTGTAGGCAGTGTCAGTGAGGTTCGGGAAGGTACCGAGCCAACTCGACCCCAGTGCAATGGCCAACAGCGCTAGGTTTATCGGTAGAAGACTCATGGAGTGTACAGCCTGATCGAGGTGATTCCACAGATTCTAAATTGGGCATAAACCCCGGCAGTTCGGTGGCCAGAGAAGTAGGCTAAATTCATCCAGGTGCTCTTCGAACCACGCACTCATGCTGAGAGCTATGCAGGGTCGTCCATTGATAGTGACCGGGCCAAATATCTCACGAAATAAGCATCAAACGAAAAAACTACAAAGAACGAAACTCTTCTAGCTTGAACGGGGAAACCAGATGGCGCTATCGTTGGTCCGCTAGATGGCGCTGCCATAGGTCAAACGGATATCAACTGCGTTTTTTTTTTAATAGGAACCCTCATCTTTTATTACATATTCGTGTAGTACGTAAAGAAAAATAAATGTTTTAGTTGGACCACTTTTTTCGCTTTGTGATAGATGGCGCTGTAATAGTCACAAACGTATAAGTACGTGGTATCACGTAACATTCCGCCAGTGCGGACGGTATTTGATCCGTGATACATTACCCGTGTTAAAATGGACCGATTACCAACTCCGGAAAAGGTCGATATCGTGTTGATGTATGACTATTGTGATCAGAATGCCAAACGGGCGTGCGCTATGTATGCTCCTCGGTATCCTGGACGACACCATCCAAGTGTCCGGTTCGTTCGCCGGATAGTTACGTTATTTAAGGAAACATGAAGTGTTCAGCCACATGTGAATCGTCAGCCACGACTTGCAACAAATGATGATGCCTAAGTAGGTGTATTAGATGCTGTCGCGGCTAATCCGCACATCAGTGGCGGATAAATTGCGAGAGAATCGGGAATGTCAAAAACGTCGGTGTTGAGAATGCTACATCAACATCGATTGCACCCGTACCATATTTCTATGCACCAGGAATTGCATGGCGACGACTTTGAACGTCGTGTACAGTTTTGCGACTGAGCACAAGATAAATTACCAGACGATGACAGATTTTTTGCACGCGTTCTATTTAGCGACGAAGCGTCATTCACCAACAGCGGTAACGTAAACCGGCGTAATATGCACTACTGGGCAACGGAAAATCCACGATGGCTGCGACAAGTAGACCATCAGCGAACTTGGCGGGTTAATGTATGGTGCGGAATTATGAGAGGAAGCATAATTGGCCCCCCATTTCATCGATGGCAATCTAAATGGTGCAATGTATGCTGATTTCCTACGTAATGTTCTACCGATGTAACTACAAGATGTTTCACTGCATGACAGAATGGCGATGTACTTCCAACATGATGGATGTCCGGCACATAGCTCGCGTGCGGTTGAAGCGGTATTGAATAGCGTATTTCATGACAGGTGGATTGGTCGTCTAAGCACCATACCATGGCCCGCACGTTCACCGGATCTCACGTCCCCAGATGTCTTTCTGTGGGGAAAGTTGAAGGATATTTACTGTAGTGATCCACGGACAACGCCTGACAACATGCGTCAGCGCATTGTCAATGCATGTGCGAACATTACGGAAGGCGAACTACTCGCTGTTGAGAGGAATGTCGTTACACGTAATGCCAAATGCATTGAGGTTGACGGACATCATTTTGAGCATTTATTGAATTAATGTGCTATTTACAAGTAATCACGCAGTAACAGCATGCGTTCTCAGGAATGATAAGTTC
This sequence comes from Schistocerca nitens, assembly GCF_023898315.1. Taxonomy (NCBI): domain Eukaryota; kingdom Metazoa; phylum Arthropoda; class Insecta; order Orthoptera; family Acrididae; genus Schistocerca; species Schistocerca nitens. The sequence goes on along the minus strand of NC_064616.1, from coordinate 143,897,049 downwards.
ACAAAGGTACATGTATCATATTGAACCACCGGAATAAAATGTTCAAACGTACCTATTTTCTGTATTTTAATTTAAAGAACCTACCTTTTACCAACTGTTCGTCTAAAATTGTGAGCCATATGTTTGTGAGTATTACAGCGCCATCTATCACAAAGCAAAGAAAGTGGTCCAACTAAAACATTCATATTTCTTTAAGTACTACACGAATATGTAATAAAAAATGGGGGTTCCTATTAAAAAAAACGCAGTTGATGGCGCCATGTTCTGGAACATTGTGGACCATTTGAAGCCTTTTTGTTATGCACTTGGCCGGCCGAAGTGGCCGTGCGGTTAAAGGCGCTGCAGCCTGGAACCGCCAGACCGCTACGGTCGCAGGTTCGAATCCTGCCTCGGGCATGGATGTTTGTGACGTCCTTAGGTTAGTTAGGTTTAAGTAGTTTTAAGTTCTAGGGGACTAATGACCTCAGCAGTTGAGTCCCATAGTGCTCAGAGCCATTTTTTGTTATGCACTTGTGGGGCGACCCATTGGTACGGATATATAAAGTAAGACCCGTCGTGGGTTCGAACGTCAGTGTCGTACCGGTGACGAAGCGAGGAACTGAAAAAGCAGTGCAATGAGTGGACAAAAACAAAGAGTGAGGTGTAAGTAATCAAAGTGATATACTGAATGAATATAAATCGAAAACAAAATAGTGAAAATTGTGTAGAATGTACTTCGTGTATTTGTTAGTAAAAAGTTGATTTAGTTATATTTTAAACAATGCTCAAACGTAAAAGAGGAGGATATCTGGCCAGTTATGAAGCAAAATAGCGAAAACAAAAAGGATAGCGAAAAAACAAAACAGACATGAGCGCGAAGCACGTTTAAGACAGAACGAACGAGAATGAGCAACGTGAGAAGCAGACAAACCAAACAACGAAATGAACTGATTGAAGAATCAAGAATTGCCACACAATCTTATAATAAAACACAGCGAATTCAAGCTCATTCTCCAGGAGCGCGGACGAGTACAAGTAAACAATATAACCTAACAAATGAAGCATTCCACAACGACGAAAGAATATAACACAATAACGTCGTAACCGATAAAATGGATATCATCTGCCAGTTTTGCAGCGCGAAAAAATTCCGTAGAGAAACACCAGGATTTTGTTGCATGGATGGAAAAATTCGATTACCACCACTAGAAGCACCTCCACAAGTATTTTTACATTACACGACAGGGGAAACTCCAGAATTAAAACTTTTCTTCAAAATATAAAAGCGTAGAGCGCCTGCTTCCAAATGACTTCTTTCGGTGTCACTTCGATCAACACTAACAGAGATGAAATCGATCATTATGCCGCTCGGGATTAGCCGAGCGGTCTGGGGCGCTGCTGTCATGAACAGTGCGGCTGGTCCCCGCGGAGGTTCGAGACCTCCCTCGGCCAAGGGTGTGTGTGTGTGTGTTCGTCCTTAGGATAATTTAGGTTAAGTAGTGTGTAAGCTTAGGGACTGAGGACCTTAGTAGTTAAGTCCCATAAGATTTCACACACGTTTGAACATTTTTTTTAAATCGATTACGTTTTTTCTATCCAAGCACAACATGCGATCATTGCTATCACTACCCAACGAAGACCATAGTATATTTCATGAGAAATGAAGGAACAGAAATTGATCATCGATGCACAAATATCAATGGACTGAGACCAGAAGTAGTCCGCGATGTACACTGGATCTTTCACGAACATAATTAACTGATTCACATTTTCAGAACACCACTGGACCGAACGATATCTGGTGACTATAACGTTATAATTCGAGCCGACAAAAGACCACACGCAGAACACGAACGTCCACTTAATGCACGTCAGATACATGATGTCGCCATTGTAATTCTGGACAATGAAAACCCTAGTCGTGACATAACTGTACAACGAAGAAGAGGAACAACGCATTGGAGAAACACGCCGTTCATTTGATGCCCTCCAATGTACATTAACATTTCTGCACAGAGAGGACGGATAACATTTTAACGTGAAATAAATCCTACCAGGAGTTCTATGCTTACCGCTTAATGTTCAGAGACAATGATCATACAATCATATTCGCATTACCTGCATTTATTCCACCAATTCCTGGTTGATATACATCCACCGTTGAGACGCAAACATAAATGGCGGAAACATCGATGACATTGGATTAATAGTATACTTACCCTCATCATATATTGATGCCATGACCAGCATAAGAAAATGTAGACGACTTGACCTCTTCATAACATTCACGTGCTATTCGTCGTGGCCAGAAAACAAAGAACAACTAAGATGCGTACAAGCCCTCGTGCATCGACAGGACAAAACAGCTCAAGTTTTCCGAGAAAAACAAATGAGATTTACTGTAGTCATCACAAAATACCACATCTTTGGAATCGTTAGATGTTGGATGTACAGAATCGAAAAGCAAATACAAGGACTGCCTCGCTCACACAATCTCATATGGCCACACGACAAAATTATCCGACGGATATAGATAAAATCATCCAAACTGAATTTCCCAGTCCAAAAGAAGAGCCGAAACTGTATGACATAGTAGTGTAAAACCTAATTCACTGACTGTGCGGGCCATTAAATTCAAGTTCGCCATGTATGAGTGATGGAAAATGTACAAAAAAAGTACAATACAAAAAAGACTGTAGACGGTTACCTATGCCATACGTACAGAGAAGCATACCAACGTTTAGGACTTGTGGAAAACAACAACCACTAGGAATCAACACTACAAGAAACCTCACTCACAGGCTAAGGTGAACAAATCCAAGACTTACTGGCCATAATTCTAACAATATGTAGCCCATCGAATCCAAAACAGCTGTGGGACTCCTTCAAAGAGACTATGAGTGAAGACATACTGAAACAAATTCGACAAGCTCATCCTAAACTGACCATCGAATACAACGACGACATCTTCAATGAGGCAATCATTCATCTAGAAGATAAATGTTTAGCAATAATCGATCAGACCTTAGTACAACGTGGAATGCAAGCACCACGAAAAGGTGCTGCCAGCGTACTGTACTTTGAAACTGCAAAGGTAAAAAGCTATAACATCAACGAACCACTTCAATACATTGCTCACAACAGACCACTCTTCAGTCAAAAGGGAATTTACAACGTTGTCAAGGACCGTATTGACTTCAACACTGGCGGAATGATGTACTTGGACGCAGCAGGTGGTACGGGGAAAACGTTTCTAATAAATCTATTGCTGGCGGAAATACGTGCTGAACAACACACAGTACTTGCAGTGGTATCATCCGGCATTGCAGCCACACTTACTGAAGGAGGACGAACTGACCATCCCGCCCTACGACTACTGTTGAACGTAGTCGAAGAACAATTTCCGGTATATAAAATCTCAAGAACATCTGGAGGGGGCGAACTTCTAAAGCAAGCTAAAATAATATTCTGGCACGAATACACAATGGCGCATAAACAATCACTCGACGCTAAGAACAGAACATTACAAGACTTGCGAGGAAGCTGTGAAGTGATGGGAGGAGCTCTACTCATACTCTCAGCAGATCTTCGAGAAACACTTGCAGTTATCCCTAAGTCAACACCACCAGACGAGATCAGTGGATGCTTAAAAAAAGTCACGTCTCTGGCCACACATACAAATACAGCGATTAACAAAAAATATGCGAACGAAACAACAGCACATTTTGCTCAAAAACTTTTACATATAGGCGAAGGAAGATATCCTAATGATCAGACAACCGGCCTCATTAAACTCGACAGTGGTTTCCGCGACATACGCACTGCTGAAAACGAACTCATCAACCAAATTTCTCCAAACATTTGTCACAATTATAGCATTTCGAACTGCTTGTTAAAAGGACAATTTTTCAAATAAAAATAATATTTCCGACGATATCAACTTTAATATTCAAAAGAAAATTTCCGGTGAAGAGAGAATATACAAATCGATGCGTATGATGGTAAACGTTGAAGAAAGTGTGAACTTCCCAACAGAATTTCTAGACTCTAATAACATAATTGAAGCCCAACTTATGGCTGGAAAGTACAAAAAAGACAAACCATTTATCCACAGAATATCACTGATTTCTACTGAACTGCCATTCCAATTTGAAAGACTAAAATTTCAGATCAAATTAGCCTACAGTTTTACAATTAACAAAGCACAAGGACAAACTTCAAAACATTGCAGCATCGATCTGAAGGACTTCTGCTTCTCTCACGGTCAACTATAAGTAGCTTGCTCTGGAGCAGGAAATTCGAAAAGCGTGTACATATATACCCCAAACAACAAAATGAAAAATGTTGTTTATAAACAAGTATTCTAAATAGTCAGAATATGTCTTCAATAAAATTGTTTTACCCCTTATACTTCTAAGTTATTCTTTTATTCCAATTACCACACAATCTCGTATCGACTCCCTGAGTGAAGCCCGGTACCCCGGCTAGCTATGATCAATATTCAATATATATTATAAAAAGTAAGTTTACAAAGTGCATGCCGCTAACTTTGAAACGAATCCCGATACCATCAAGGGAGTTACATGGTTTGGTAGTCCTGTAACCGTCATCCATGAAGAAGGTTCCCGTTTTCCCCTGAAGGGCGTGATTTTGAAGATACAAGGGCTGGGAGGTTTCACCCTCTACAAATTTCTAGAACATTCCAGAAAATTCGGCAGTATTCGAGAAAATCCCAAAACATTCGAGAGCATTCTAGAGCTTTCCACAAAGTTCCAGAATGTTCCGGAGTGTTCCACAATGACCCGAGATGTTCTGGAATGTTCGGAAAAAGTCTATAACATGCTGAAAGATTCCACAATGTTCGGGGACATCCCGGAACATCCCCAGATAATTGTGGAGCATTCCAGAACACACTCAAATGTTGTGTAATGTTCTGGAACACGGCGGACCATTCGAAGCTTTTATGGTATGTTCTGGAATTCGTCACTGATGGGGCTATCCATTGGCAGGGGCATATAAAGCAAGACCCGTAGTGGATTCGAATGTCAGTTTCTTATCAGTTACGAAGGGAGAAACCGAACAAGTAGTGCAATGAGTGAACGAAAACAAATAGTGAAGAGTGAGTAGTCAAAGTGCTACTGTGACTGAATATAAATCGAAAATAAACTGGGAAAAGTGTGTAAAGTGTACTAAGTATATTTGTTACTAAAGAGTTGATTTGATTTGTATTTTAGACAATGCCCAAAAGTAAAAGAGGGGGAGTAGTAATCCATACATTTTATGTGTGTGCGTGTGTTCCACATCTCTTCCCAAACCAATGGACCGATTTCAGCCAAACTTGGCACACATGTACCATAATGCCAGGTGACAATCACAGTAGGGGTAACAACCACTTGCCTACGAAATGGGAGAGAGGAGGGGAGGTGGAAAAGAATCGTAGCCCGTAACACGTGAATTCGCAGACTTCATTCATCCAGTATTTGAAAAGGAGAGCATTTAGCACATTGCATAATTTCAAACATTTACACATTGTTTTTCTCACTAACGATGCCTACAACATAATGAAAGGAAAAATTTTTATCACTTCTACTTTTCCGCTGTTCTTGCAGTAAAAGTACCGCATGAGGCACGGCGTTATGGTTTATTAATTCTTTACTACTAACTCCACGCACGACACATTTTGTACACGGTATGCACATATACCACTGAATGACAGTGCAAAATTCTGTCATTGTAATACATGTAGTTCATATAGTTTAAATTTACTACTTCTTTGTTACTAACTTTTTTCGCAACAAACTTTGCAGACGCTATGCACGTACATGGTACATGTATGCCAAGTTTGGCTGAAATCGGTCCACTGGTTTTGGGAAGAGATGTGGCACACATACACACATGATATGTATGTAGCTACAATATTATATCATTGTACGACACATAGTTCAGAAGATATAATGTCACAAACAGTGAGATGTGTGAAAAATTGCCGCATTGTGCATGAAGTTCAAAGTTATTACTTTGTTGCTACTTGAATGTAGTCGCTAAAATTTCCTAGAAAATTGTATCATTTCACAACACGTAGTTCAGGAGATATGACATCATAAACATTAATGTCATGGCTAGAAGCTGCGTGCTATGGACGTGGATGCACACGCCGGGTTTTACAGCTAGTTATAATTATAATTATAGTTACTCTCCGAAGAAACATGATTCGTTGTAGCTATACAAACAAACAAAAAATTACGTTACTCGGACAAAGTTATGTCAGACTTCTTGTCTGACAAGTGCCATCAGACATGAGGATCTTAATACAAATGTGGCCCTATTAATAACCACAATCAAAGAATACAGAAACAGGTAAACTAATATACAGATTCTCGTACATACCAAACTATTTGAACCTTGTAGACCCATATCATAATAACAAACATTTTTCATGAGGTGTTACATGTACTGTGACGATTACTTCCAACAGATATCTACATTTTTACTGCATACAATAATTTAGAATTCCAGAAGAACCTATCTGGTGACCACAGCAGTTACCGATCCAACACACAGTGAGGTTGAAGTTTACACGTTCAACCAGTTACGCTTAGTATATCAAAACAAGCGTCATAGTGCCCTCTACGTTTCAAAACGTACAACGCGCAGACATAAAATACAAGATATACAATTGACAGAAAAAGCCATAGCGTACATAAAAATAACCTTTAAAATCAAATGAATATTTTTTGCCGTTAGAAGTCATAGAAAAACTTAAAAAACACAGGACAGGCATAATAAAAATACATTAAATTACGCCTTCTGAAGTAAAGTATAAGATATAACATTTTATAGGAATATAACTATCCTAAAAGTACATAGTAATTTCTTAAAAACAAATACAGAAATGTTAATCATCAAAAACAGCCTTTTTACATTTCCACAGAAACATCAATTACATGTTTAAAAATTAACTTTTTCAATGGGACGTTACGCCCTCTGTTATCATACTCGACGACTTGACCAACCCAATGCATACATCCTTAACAGGCATTAACAAAAAGGAATAACAAGACATTAACAAAAATATACAATAATCTCCCATATGAAGTAGTGGACCTGTAATACTGCTATTTTTCATTTGAGCAGCTGGCGTTAAATATCAATAATGACAAAGTGGGCGACTGTGGTAACTTCAATGAATAAACAGGCATATGCCAAATATACATTGCAAATAGGGATTAAAAATAAAACTAATATCCACCACTTGCTGTTAGGACACCTGTCAAATACCTCGTAGCAAAACATTGTTGAAGAAAATGCTTGCCTATGTGAACACCATGTTTACGCTCATATCGTGAATCTGTGTGTTGCACTGTATAAGAGCGTCATACCGGCTAATCTTCAGGCTCGTTGTTGGCCTTGTGGGTGGCCCTAATGCCACGTATTTCCTCAAGGCGATCAAGATATTTGCCTTTATATTCCATGTGCAGCGTTTAAAGTTGCGATGTCAAGTCTGGAGGAGTACGGCCTGTATCAATCAAATGTGCTGCAAGTTGGATCTATCGGCAAATCCCTCATATCCAGTGCAATACGCTCACGATATCAACTTCGTGGAAAGGAAGAAAACTCGCAGTTAGATATCATGAACATGTTTCGCTGGAAAGGAGGGTAATTGCCGATAGATCCAACTTAGCGGCACATCTGTTTAATATCGGCCGTGCTCCTCCACATCGCAGCTTCAACTGCTGCACGTGGGAGAAAAGGGCACATATCTCGACCTCCTAGAGAAGATGGAGAGTTTCTGTTGTTTTAAATCTCGGAACTACACGTTGCTTAGTGAGCAGACATTTATGAAAAGTTTGAGAAAACTTTGACAGCTGCTACAGTGCCAGTAACGAGACGGAAGGTTAGACGATATGACGCTCTTATACAGTGCAGCACGCTGATTCACGATTTGAGCGTAAACTTGGTGATCCCTTAAGCAAGCCTCGCAGTTCTTTCCTATAAGATATTTAACAAGTCTGCTAACAGCCCTATTTGCAATGTATATTTTCCATATGCATGTTTCTTCACTGAAGTTATCACAGTCGTCCACTTTGTCATTATTGAAATTTAACGTCAGTTGCCCACGTGCAAAACAGGAGTGTTACAGGTGCAGTACATCATATGGGAGATTATTGTATGCCGGCCGTTGTGAACGAGCGGTTCTAGGAGCTTCAGTTTGGAACAACGCGACCGCTTCGGTCGCAGGTTCGAATCCTGCCTCGGGCATTGATATGTGTGATGTCCTTAGGTTAGTTGGGTTTAAGTAGTTCTAAGTTCTAGGGAACTGATGTCCTCAGATGTTAAGTCCCATAGTGCTCAGAGCCATTTTAAACATTTTTGAATATTGTGTATTTTTGTTAATATCTTGTCATTACTTTTTATAAATGCCTGTTAAGAATCTATGCTGGTTATACCAATAATTGGCTTGGTCAAGTCTTCGAGCATGATAACAGAGGGCATAACGTCCCACTGAAATACATAACGTTTTTAAGGAAATGTTTCTGATGTTAACTTTTGTGTATTTGATTTTAAGCAATTACTATGTGCTTTTGCGTTAGGTGTATTCCTATGAATTTTATTTTGTACTTTACATCAGAGGAAATAATTTTATTGCATTCTTTATCAAGTCTGTACCGCGTTCTTTGAAAATTTTGCTGTGCTGGCCTAGATCATGGCATCAGAACCATCTACAGGGCGAGCTACGAGACGGAAGATTAGACTTTTTTCCCTGCATAGTTTTTTCATACCCCTAGTCCATGTGGGAAAAAAATGGAAATTTGTGGTAAGTTCCTATGGGAACAAACTGCTGAATTCATCCGTCACTAGACTTACACAATACTTCATCTAACTTAAACTAACTATGCTAAGGACAACGCACACACCCATGTCCAAGGGAGAACTCAAACCCCCGAAGGGATTGGCCTGCGAATCATGGCAAGGTGTCCCAGAACGCGTGGCAAGCCCATGTGGACAACCCATGTGATCATAAGTGGGCTGGCAGCGGCACAGTTCGCCGCTCTTCAGCCAGGAGACTACATAAAAGGACACAGGAGAACGGTACATACATAAAATACTAGGATGAAAGATGAAGTTTACACATAGTTTATAAAAAAAATGGTTCAAATGGCTCTGAGCACTATGGGACGCGTGGCAAGCCCATGTGGACAACCCATGTGATCATAAGTGGGCTGGCAGCGGCACAGTTCGCCGCTCTTCAGCCAGGAGACTACATAAAAGGACACAGGAGAACGGTACATACATAAAATACTAGGATGAAAGATGAAGTTTACACATAGTTTATAAAAAAAATGGTTCAAATGGCTCTGAGCACTATGGGACTTAACATCTGAGGTCATCAGTCCCCTAAAACTTAGAACTACTTAAACCTAACTAACCTAAGGACATCACACACATCCATGACCGAGGCAGGATTCGAACCTGTGACCGGAGCGGTTGCGCGTGTGTAAACTTCATCTTTCATCCTCGTATCTTATGTATGTATTTTATGTATGGCTCACAATTTTAAACGAAAGTTGGTAACAGGTAGGTTTTTTAAATTAAAATACAGATTGTAGGTACGTTTGAACATTTTATTTTGGTTGCTCCATTGTGATACATGTACCTTTGTGAACTTATCATTTCTGAGAACGCATGGCCGGCCGAAGTGGCCGTGCGGTTAAAGGCGCTGCAGTCTGGAACCGCAAGACCGCTACGGTCGCAGGTTCGAATCCTGCCTCGGGCATGGATGTTTGTGATGTCCTTAGGTTAGGTAGGTTTAACTAGTTCTAAGTTCTAGGGGACTAATGACCTCAGCAGTTGAGTCCCATAGTGCTCAGAGCCATTTGACCCATTTGAGAACGCATGCTGTTCCAGTGTGATTATCTGTAAATACCACATTAATGCAATAAATTCCCGAAATGATGTCCGTCAACCTCAATGCATTTGGCAATACGTGTAACGACATTCCTCTCAACAGCGAGTAGTTTGCTATCCGTAATGTTCGCACATGCATTGACAATGGGCTGACGCATGTTGTCAGGCGTTGTCAGTGGATCACGATAGCGAATATCCTTCAACTTTCCCCACAGAAAGAAACCCGGGGACGTCAGATCCGGTGAACATGCGGGCCATGGTATGGTGCTTCAACGACCAATCCACCTGTCATGAAATATGCTATTCAATACTGCTTCAACTGCACGCGAGCTATGTGCTGGACATCCATCACGTTGGAAGTACATCGCCATTCTGTCATGCAGTGAAACATCTTGTAGTTACATCGGTAGAGCATTACGTAGGAAATGAGCATACATTGCACCATTTAGATTGCCGTCGATAAAATGGGGGCCAATTATCCTTCATCCCGTAATGCCGCACAATACATTAACCCTCCAAGGTCGCTGATGTTCCACTTGTCGCACCCATCTTGGATTTTCCATTGCACAATAGTGCTTATTATGCTGGTTTATGATACCACTGTTGGTGAATGACGTTTCGTCGCTAAATAGAACGCGTGCAAAAAATCTCTCATCGTTCTATAATTTCTCTTGTGCCCAGTGACAGAACTGTACACGACGTTCAAAGTCGTCGCCATGCAATTCCTGGTGCATAGAAATATAGTACAGGTGCAATGGATGTTGATGTAGCATTCTCAACACCGACGTTTTTCAGATTCCCGTTTCTCGCGCAATTTGTCCGCCACTGATGTGCGGATTAGCCGCGACAGCAGCTAAAACACCTACTTGGGCATAATCATTTGTTGCAGGTCGTGGTTAACGTTTCACATGTGGCTGAACACGTCCTGTTTCCTTAAATAACGTAACTATACGGCGAACGGCCCGGATATTTGGATGATGTCGTCCAGAACACCGAGCAGCATACGCAGCACACGCCCGTTGGGCATTTTGATCACAGTAGCCATACCTCAACACGATATCGACCTTTTCCGCGATTGGTAAACGGTCCATTTTAACATGGGTAATGTATCACGAAGCAAATACCATCCACACTGGAGGAATGTTACGTGATACTGCGGCGGCGAGGTTCTTTCCGTCCCTTTACGACGGAGCTGCACCTACCTGTGAACATTGTCTCAGCAGATCATCAGTAGGGAAGCCGAGTGAAACCTACAGTACTTCGACGTGAACCAGGCTGCAATTAAAGTCACTAATCTGCGGTTCGGGAGAAACACGAAATGAAAGGTTGGAAATTTTGTCCTTAATTAATATATTCTGAAACTTAGGTGAACAATTATCACTGCCAAGCCCGTGCTAGTCTTAACACAGCCACTCACAATCCCTTTCACTCACGTTAGCAAGTTTATAGTGTTGCATTTCCCGAAAACGTAATAGCTACAAAAATACTGATTGTTTTTGATTGATAATGCTCGCCAAATATTAAGTCTGTCGGTACCAAATGCAGTCACAGTTTTTAGCCATCGACCTACTCAAGGACCTGCAAAGGGAAGGGACTTCAGAGAGAGGGAAGACAGAACGTTGGTCAGCAGAGGGGGGGGAGGGGGGGGCGGGGGGCAGGAAGAGGCACACCAAGGGACAGGAGATAGGGAACGTGGGGAAGAAGTGGCCAGGGAGGGAGCAACTGATGAGGGAGTGCAAGGAGTGGCAAGATAAAAATGAGAAGGACAGGGGGGAGGAGGGTAGGAGAGAGGAAACAGCAGGGTAGGTAGGGAAGGAGAGGAGCACAACGGAGGAAGGGAGGGAAGAGGAGGGTCAGAGTTGGAAGGTAGGACAACTATCAGGGTGAGGCACATCATCCAGGATGGGGCGGTATTGGAAGTTCCTTTGAGAGAGGAGGTGGAGGGTGTGGAGATGGAGAGAGGGTCGGACACATCAGTAAAAGGGCGGTAGCAGGTGGGGAGTGGAGAGGAAAGGACACAAGATCAGGAGAGGGGGATCGAGGTGGCAGCTGGTGTAGAGGATACATATGTGTTAAAGGGAAAGGAGGTGATGTGGGAGGGGGGTGAGCTCATAGACAACAGGAGATGGAATGGAAAGTGAGGTGCAGCACATGGTGTTAAAGAATTTGGAGGACTTTATAGAATTTAGGAGGGGTGGAGGCACCGGTGACACTGACATAACAAAGGATGGCACTAATCAAGGATTTGTAGGTATGAACGTAGGTGGAAGGATGCAATCCCCATGTCTGGCCAGGCAGGAGTTCAAAAATGGTTCAAATGGCTCTGAGCACTATGGGACTTAACATCTGAGGTTATCAGTCCCCTAGAACTTAGAACTACTTAAACCTAACTAACCTAAGGACATCACACACATCCATGGCCGAGGCAGGATTCGAACCTGCGACCGTAGCGGTCGCGCGGTTCCAGACTGAAGCGCCTTTAACCGCGTGGCCACACTGGCCGGCCAGGCAGGAGTTTCAGGAGGTGGAGTCTGTTGTAAGATTTGCATTGGATGATAAGGAATGTAGGGAGCTGGGGAGTCCAGGTGATGTGACAGTCAAGGGTAAGGTCAATCTATTTCAAGGTGGTGGTAAGTTGAACAGGGCAGTCATTGATAAAGAGGTAGAAATCATGGAGCTGGAAGGAGGGGGTGGTAAGTCCTATAATGGTTGCTTGGTGTTTGGAAGAATCGATTCGAAGGCACCACTGGTTGCACCAAGTGGTAAACTGTTTTAGGTGGGTTTGGAGGGAGCGCTGGGACCATTCAGGGGTGGGATGGATGGCAAGGAAGCCAGTGTCCTGAGTATATTGAAGGAGATGGACAGATGGGGGTGGTTTGGGCAAATCAGCAGTGTATAGGAGATATAGGAGAGGAGAAAGGATGCAGCCCAGGGGCACACCTGCAGTAGGGTAGAAGATATAGGAATTGATTTTACGAATGGTGACATAGGATGGGCAGTGGGAGAGGAAGTAGGTAATGAGATGGATGAAGCTGATAGCAAGTGCGTAGGTCTGGAGCTTGAAAAGGAGCTCGGAATTCCATACAGTTATAGGTATTGTGGAGGTCAAGGGAAACAAAAACAGCAGAGTGACGGGAGTTGAGATGGAGGGAGAGGAGATGGGTAAAGTTAAGGAGCTGGTCATGAATGGAGAAGGAGGGCCAGAAGCCACACTGGGCAAGAGGGAGGAAGTGGTTTTGGGTTAGGTGGTGATGGATATGGCAGGAGAGGATGAACTTGAAGCACTTACTGAACATAGAGGTGAGGGATATTGGGTGATAGGAGGAGGTGTCAGAAGGGGGTTTATTAGGTTAAGGGGACAACTGGATATGGGAAGTTTTCCACAGGTTGGGGTAAAAGCCAGTGGAGAGGATAGTGTTGCACAGGGCAGCAAGCCTGGTGAGGAAGGAGAGAGGCCATTCCTTGAGGTGGTGGTAGCTGATGCACTCATGATCAGACGCAGTGTTGCTTTTGAAGAAAGTTTAGATTCTTTATTTCTTTGTTGTGATTTTATTCCCCTGTCCCATATGGGCAGGGGAGGGCTAGCAGTGGCACAATCCCCCACTCTTCAGACGAGTGACATTATAGTTAAGAAAAGAGGCAACTGTACATAAAAAAGGGCGAGCAAAGGGGGACATAAAAACATAATAAGTGGGGAGAATTGAGGTTTAAAAATGTTCATAGTGGGACAGTTAAAAAAGTCGACATAAAGTTAAAAAACACAGTTGGCAATTCGTGGAGCACATAAAATACACTGAAGTCACACGCACAAGTTTAAAGTTTACCACAGTATAAAATGCTTCAGAAGGAAGACACTTAAAAACCACTGTAAGAGATGGAGCACACACAACAAAGAATAAAAGCTGCTGGTAGGGACCTGCTGAGGGAGACGAGGCCTGAGAGGAGGGAAAAAGAGGGTAGAGGAAGTTTCAGTGGGGAAGGGGTTGCTGGAGGGGATGGGATGAAAAGAAAAAGGGGTTGGGTTCAAAAATGGTTCAAATGGCTCTGAGCACTATGGGACCCAACTGCTGAGGTCATTAGTCCCCTAGAACTTAGAACTAGTTAAACCTAACTAACCTAAGGACATCACAAACATCCATGCCCGAGGCAGGATTCGAACCTGCGACCGTAGCGGTCTTGCGGTTCTAGACTGCGGCGCCTTTAACCGCACGGCCACTTCGGCCGGCTAAAAGGGGTTGGGTGTCACACCAAGGGGCAGGAGATGGGGGAGGGGGGGAGGGTAGGAGATGGAGAGTGAAGGCAAGTAAGGAGCGAGTACAGAAACACAGAAGTGCATAGGAAAGGGATGGGGGTGGACAAGGGAGGAAAACCGCTCAAAGGAAAGGAAATGAGGGGAGAGAAGCCCTGGGGAGTAGGAGGACGGAAAGGCAGTTGACAGGAGGGGTAGAGATCACGGCAAAGCTCAGGATACAGGAGGGGTAGGTGCTGCAAGTTGAACTGGGAAAGGAGGTAGAAGGTGTGGAAAGGGAGAGAGGTTGGAACACAATAGGAAGGGCGAGGCAACAGGCTGGTAGTAGAGAGGATAGAAAACACCAGGGCCGGCCGGTGTGGCTGAGCAGTTCTAGGTGCTTCAGTCTGGAACCACTCGACCGCTACAGTCACAGGTTTGAATCCTGCCTCGAGCATGGATGTGTGTGATGTCCTTAGGTTAGTTAGGTTTAGGTAGTTCTAAGTTCTAGGGGACTGATGACCTCATATGTTGTCCCGCCAGCCGGAGTGGCCGAGCAGTTCTAGGCGTTCCGGTCTAGAACCGCGCGACCGCTACAGTCGCAGGTTCGAATCCTGCCTCGGGCATGGATGTGAGTGATGTCCTTAGGTTAGTTATGTTTAAGTAGTTCTAAGTACTAGGGGACTGATGACCTTAAAAGTTAACTTCCATAGAGCTCAGAGCCATTTGAACCATTTTCTGTTAAGCCCAATAGTGCTCAGAGCCATTTGAACCATTTGAAGACACCAGGGGGTGGGGATGGGGGACGAGGTGGTGGACAACGTACAGGGTGCGGATGTGTTCAAGGAAAAGGAGAAGATGTGGTAAGGCGATGAGGTCGTAGAGAATCCACATGGGGGACGGGAGGCTGATACAGAAGGCGAGGCAGAGTGAATGGCATTCAAGGATTTGGAGGGCATTATAGAATCTGGGATGGGCGGAAAGCTAGGCGACGCTGGCATAACAAAGGATGGGGTGTATCAGGGATTTGTAGGTGTGAAGGATGGTGGAAGGACGCAGCCCCCATGTCTGGCTGGACATGAGTTACAGGAGGCAGAGTCTACTGTGGGCTTTGTGTTGGATCGGAAAGAGATGGGGTGTCCAGGTGAGGTGATGGTCGTCGGTGAGGCCAAGGTATTTGAGGGTAGGATGTGGTGGATAGGACGACTATAAGTGGTCAGGTAAAAATCGTGGAGTCAGAAGGAGTGGGTGGTATGACCATGATGATTGCTTGGGTCTTGGAAGGGTTGATGCAAAGGAGCCATTGATTGCACCAGGCGGTGAATTGGTCGAGGTGGGTTTAAAGGGTATGTTAGGACTATTCCAGGGTAGTATAAAGGCTCAGGAAGGGGGTGTCATCAGCAAATTGTAGGAGGTGAACAGGTGGAGAAGGTTTGGGCATATAAACAGTATACGGGAGATAGAGGAGAGGGGAGAAAGACCAGATGGTATGATGTTCTTTTACAGTGCAAAACGCTGATTCGTTCCTTGGAAATGCATATCAAAAGCAATATTCCATCACATTTACGAGCGTGTGGTTACCGCGTCCGTGTCATGTATACTGGTCAAGAGGGAACCTGCTTCCTATGTAATGAATGTGGCCAAGCGGAGGATTTTTGTATTAAAGGCGTCATTAGTGCAGCGCCGCAAATTGATGGTTGCTGATCTTCTTCCTTTCACTCCCGCCGCCGGACCTACTTCTGCTTCGGATTATAATGAACAAACAGTCAGTTCTGATAATCGTGTCAATGAATTTCCGCCTTTACCTCCGCGACAGGTTCAGAATTCTATTGGCTCCAGAATAGAACCTATAACGGCGACAAACAAGCGACATCGCACTCAGGAAGGTGAGGGTGAGGATTTGGCTGTGCCTTCTGCACCAACCTCCTCCGCATCGATTGTGTCCTCTGCTCCTCTTGATGCTACGATACCCCCCGTCCGTCGTACGGTGAGTGGCGAAGAATTTATCTCCAGTATCACTCCCACTCGCGAAGTGGCTCCTCCTGAGCTGTCAGTGCGTGGAGAGGGAGCGGAGTCCCCCTCTTCGTCTTTGTGTCCTCCGTTGCAGTCTGACACTATGTAATGTCCTCCTGCTCCTTTGTCTTCAGCTGCCGACGATTTCCTGCATTTGACGACTACGGTAACTCACGAGAAGAATAAAATTAGCGATCAAGTATCGCCAGTTGGATTGGCAGTTCCACAGAATGCTTCCGCCTTAGTGACTGGAGCTTCATTACATGATCCTAGTTCTGAGGGGCAGGAAGCTGTGCCTATGACCCTCCCACACCTCCGTCTGCAGAGGCCACCATCCTACGTAGTCGACAGAAACAGCGTATAAAACCTGACCGAGCGGTGACACACAAGAAATCTAAGAAAAAAGTTGC
Source organism: Schistocerca nitens (assembly GCF_023898315.1). Taxonomy (NCBI): domain Eukaryota; kingdom Metazoa; phylum Arthropoda; class Insecta; order Orthoptera; family Acrididae; genus Schistocerca; species Schistocerca nitens. The sequence goes on along the minus strand of NC_064616.1, from coordinate 143,880,513 downwards.
GGTGACGTGGATTCTGGTCCTCCGATGTCTGATTCCTCTGTGGATTCCGCAATGGACCTTGACTCTCAGCTGTGTACCTAATTCTACTCGGAGGTTCCGTAGATCCCTGTCTAGCTGTGATCAATCACCCAAGCCTACACGTTCCTTTCCTTACGCGTTAATCGTGTGGAATCAGAATTGCGATTGGCTTCGCTGCGTCAGTTCATTTATGATTCATAGTTTTCTTACAGGAGGTGCTATTTAGGTATTTCTCATTACCTGGTTTTCATGTGATCTTTAATGTAGCACCCGAATATTCTACGGGGACCACCTTGTTCTTTTGCAAAGGCATTCCTATTGCTGAGGTGGAAATGTTGGATTCTGGCAGGGGAATAGGTTGTCAACATTTTAATCTACCTTGGCTCTTTTACATGCTCCTTCTGGCACTGGTTGCGTAGTGCATCGTTCGCGTTTCTATAAAGAGGATGTTGTTTATCTGTTGCGTAAGAGCCCTCCAGGTATTCTGTTGGATGGTGATTTTAACTGTGTGTTGCGTCCTGCAGATCAATCTCCAAATTTTAATTTCTGTAGCGAAATACATGAGTTGGTCGGCTTCTTACGCCTGCAAAACGTCTGGGTATGTAAATACCCGATATTAGTTAAATTTACTCACTTTACTGCGACTTCTAGTAGCCGGTTAGATAGATTTTACTTATCAGAATGCCTGCGCGATTGCATTCTCAATGTTGAAGTCATCCCAGCTTCGTTTACAGATCACTGTGCTGTGACTACAATCCCAATCTAGAACGGCCACCAGTCAGATAGTTTCGCGCTCCGTGGATGTTAATCGTCGCCCACCTAGCTGACATCTCTCTCCATGACGTGATGCGAGCCGTGTGGGAGCGTACTCTGTGGTCCAGTAGGAACTACTCTTCCAGCCTTGACTGGTGGACACAGCTGGCAAAACCGAGGCTGAGGCTACCTTTGATACTTTTCTGTGCTGCCAAAGTGCGAGACTTTTGGGGAACTTATGAATAATACTACTCCCTCCTGCGTGAACTTTATGATGCTGCGGATCACGTTCCTCTGAGAACAGCGTACGTTAGGCGTGTAAAGCCAAAATTATTGTCTACATCTACATGGTTGCTCTGCAGTTCACACTTAAGTGCCTGGCAGAGGGTTCATCGAACCATTTTCATAATACTTCTCTACCATTCCACTCTCGAATAGCGCGTGGGAAAAAGGAACACCTAAATCTTTCCGTTCGAGATCTGATTTCTCATATTTTATTATGATGATCATTTCTCCCTACGTATGTGGGTGTCAAAAAATATTTTCGCATTCAGAAGAGAAAGTTGGTCATTTAAATTTCGTAAATAGATCTCGCTGCAAAGAAAACCGCCTTTGTTTCAGTGGCTGCCACCCCAACTCGCGTATCATATCAGTGACACTCTCACCCCTATTGCGCGATAACAAGAAACGAGCTGCCCTTCTTTGCACTTTTTCGATGTCCTCCGTCAATCCTATGTGGTAAGGATCCCACACCGCGTAGCAATATTCCAGCAGAGGGCGGACAAGTGTAATTTAGGGTGTCCCCTTAGTGGGTTTGTTGCATCTTCTAAGTGTTCTGCCAACAAAGCGCAGTCTTTGTTTCGCCTTCCCCACAATATTATCTATGTGGTCTTTCCAATTAAAGTTGCTCGTAATTGTAATTCTTAGGTATTTAGTCGAATTGACAGTCCTTAGATTTGTGCGATTTATCGTATACCCAAAATTTATCGGATTTCTTTTAGTATCCATGTGGATGACCTCGCACTTTTCTTTGTTTAGTGCTAATTGCCACTTTTCGCACCCTACAGAAATTCTCTCTAGAAGAAGGGAAGACTCGAACTTCCGGCGCGAGGACCCGCGCAATCCGTGACATGGCGCCTCAAACCGTGTGGCCACACCATGCGACCAAAATACATAAATCATCCACATACAGTGCAGGGGTGACAAACGGTCTGGCAGAGGTCGTAAGTCCATTGTTGGCATTAAGAAAAGGAGGACGCTTGATATGGAGCCCTGTGGAATGCCATTCCCCTGCGTCCACGGAGAGCTGAGGACAGTACCAACCCAGACTCTGAACGACCGGTCGGGACAGGAACTCGCGAATAAAAATCTGGAGGCGGGCCGCAAAGACCACGCTCATGAAGTGTAAGGAGGATGTGATGGCGTCAAGCTGTGTCATAGGCCTTATGGAGACTGAACCAAGATGGAGGTGCTGACAAGAGGGCTGCCAAACTGTGGTTTCCAATCGAAGTGAATGCTCGATCAGAGACCATCCCTCCATATAGCCATACTGGTAAGGAGATTAAGGGTTACAAGATTCAAGGACCCAATTGAGGTGACAAGCCACCATCAGTTTTAGTAACTTGCATGGGACATTTTACAAGCAGATAGGCTGGTAACCATCAAGAGGTGACACATCCTTGCCAAGCTTAAGGACATGAACCACAATGTTGTTTCTCCTTGGAGCCAAATATGACTTAAACACCTGGAACAGATAATGGCGTTGTGGAGGACTGAGGTGCTGAAGCAACTGATTATGGATAGAATCAGGGCCAGGATCTGTGAAGAAGAGAGGGCCAGAAGAAACTTCCATTCAGTAAAATGTTCACTGTAGGATTCCACCTGACAAAGGATAAAACATACGCATGAAGCGTTTGCCCACTGTTTCCGGAGGAGGAAGGCAACTGGATAGGGGGCTGACACTGATGCCATCGCAAAATTGGTTGTGATGTGTTCCACCAGAAGTGACGTATCTGTACAAAGGCCAACTGGAAAGGCAAGGCCCGGAATGCCACTGACAGCCATGGAGGGTGTACAATGTAGCCCACATCCATGATCCATGACGAAGGGATAGAAGAACCTACATGGGAGACACACCCATTTGCTCTGTTTTATTAAGCAATGGGCTTTGGTGCAAAGACATATAAAGGTAATAAGACCGGCAAGATACATATGCTGCTGAAGATGTTGCAAAGTGCAATGACGATCACGGATAGTGGTGGCAATAGCAGTGCTCCACCATGGAATTGGCTGATGGTGAACAGGGCCCTTCAAGAGGGGAATGGCATTGCTGGCAGCGCGGATTATCTTATCGGACAGATCACGGATGACTTCATCAATACAACCTGACAAAAAAGGTGGAAACACGACCTGAGAGGTATATAGAGGCGAATCAGCACGATGAAAAGCCCAGCTGGATAACCTGGTCATCGGGAGGCGTAAAGGGAAAGAGAGAATCAACGGGAGGCGGTCGCTATCACAGAGGACATCGTGTGGCGAACCGCATAAGCAAGGAAGAAGAGGAGGGGAAGAAAGTGAAAGGCTAATGGCAGAGAAAGTGCCATATGCAGCACTTGAACAGGGGAACAATCATTAAGAAGGAACAGGTCGTCGTCCACAAGAAATTGGTGAATGAGGAGTCCCCAACTAGATGAAGAAGCACTGCCTCACGAAGGGTGATGGGCATTAAAATCCCCAAAGAGGAGGAACGGATGGGACAGTTGGTGAAGGAGGGTAGTTAAGACAGCAGATATAGGTGGTCTGTCAGGAGGGAGACAGAGAGTGCAAACAGTGATGGTAGAGTCAAAGTGGACCTGGAAGGCAATTACTTCCATTGTGGTACAAAGTGAGATCCATGTACTAGCACCAGCAATATGGACCAACCTGCAGACGCCACCGGAACCTGTCGAAGGGCCGACCCAGTTCCGACAGAAAGCACAGAAGCCACGAAGGGTTGGTGAGTAAGCATCAGTAAAATGAAATTCCTGAAGAATGACACAAGCTGCTGAGTAAAAGGCAATAAGGGACTGCAACTCTGGTAGGTGATGGTAGTACCAATTACATTTCCAGTGAGTAATCACGAAATGGGTATCCAGGTGGGAGGCAAATAAGCTGGAGCTAACCGTAGCATGGCCTCACCATCTTTCACCAATGGCAATGGGGTGACACCCATAAATAGGATGTCAGACTCAGGACTCAGATTGCAAGGGGGGGGGGGGGGGTATGGATGGCACATGTGGGGCCAGAGGGGACACCTTGTCTTGGGACTTCTGTATCTTCTTCTTCTCTTTCATAGGTTGAGGAGCGCAGAGCACAGATGGAGGGCAGGCTTCTGCAAGATCCAGAACTGAAGGAGAGCAGGCAACTTTGGGGTGCACAGGCTGTGTGTCCCGTGGCCGAGCTGTGGTAGCAGGCCTTCAGCCTGAGAGACGGTAGGGGGAAGAGGTCTCTAGAGGGAACCCCGTCATTGATAGGCACCAAAGAAGGGGATACTCGTTCAGACAGGAAGGGGGAGCAGTATCCAGAGGGGAGGGAATGGAAACTGCAGGGGTTGGGGGGGAGAACAGGGGAATGGGATGTGGGTAAGCAAGAGGAAGGAGGGGAAATGACGTAACAGAGGTAAAAGTAGAAGTCCTTGACACAGGGTGGAGTCAGTCATATTTTTGACGAGTCTCAGTGCAACATAGACGATCCAGGGACTTATACTCTTGTATCTTCCTTTCCTTCTTATAAGCAAGGCAATCTGGTGTAGAGAGTGACTATCATGACAATTTACACTCACAGGTGGAACTCAGGGTCTCCCCTAATGGTGTGGGTGGGCACGGTCATCACATATAGGTTCTGCTGTACATCAGGAAGACATGTGCCCGAAATGGAAGCACCAAAAGCACCTCATGGGTGGTGGGACGTATGGCTTAATGTCACACTGGTAACACATAACCTTGACCTTCTCTGGGAGGGCGCCAGTATCAGTGGTGTTGTACTTATGACCTTTCTGCAAACATTGAACAAAGTGAACACCCTATTACTCCAGACTGGCCCTGAGTTCCTCCTAAATTTGAAGGATGAAATCTCAATGAAAAATGACTCCCTGGTCCACATTCAAATAGTAGTGATGTTTAATAGACACTGGGCCATTGTCAAGATTATAACAAGCACGAAGAGCTGCATATTGGGCGACAGAAGAAACTTTGATCAACAGGGAAACCGACCGCATCACACTAAAAGACTTCACTTCGCCATCTTGTCTTCAACATTCTCCACAAAAGTTGCGGCTTTGTGGCGGTGAATGAATCCGCGTCCATCCTAGTACAGACCAGGTAGTGGGGAAAGTATTTCACTCCAGCTGGCGAGCCTGGCCCTCCTCCCACGGTGTGGCCAGGGAAGGAAAGACCGTGGGGCCATAGGAAGAAACATTCAATGATCTTTACCTCTTGAAGAGACGGCCATAGGAGAATCGCCAGTGTTTTATAGCTAGATGCTATTCATGCACAAAGCATCCTCCCTGATACGACCCACTTCAGTCAGGGGCTCCCCCGATAGCACCATGAAGACACAGCTAGGATGCTCCAAAATGACAAGCAACCACTCATATTCACGCATGAGGAGGCAACAGCTCAGATATCAGAAGTGTAATACCTGAATTGTCAGGGGACTCAGCCAGATGGGTACATAACAGCTCCACCACATGGATTGGCTACACGTGCTGGTGACCTAGTGTGGCAGAGGTGGCTACAGCAGGAAAGGAAGAGCTGAAAGAAGGAAGGAGAGGATTCCACGCCATAGACGCTAGGGAGGAAGTTCTTCACCAATTGGCTGACACTACAGGCAGAAAAGGGGGACCAAAACCTCCAAAAAGGATGAAAGAGAAAAGACAAGAGAAACAAACCACAAGCCATACAGGAAACCAGGTAAATAGCCAGGTAGACGTAAGTAAGAACACCAAGAGAGGGGGAGGAGGGGACACTGGGGTAGGAGCGAGGATGGGGAGAAAGCGGCACGGGGAAGAAACTGCAGCCTAAGAAGGAAGAATGGGCGCCACGCATGAACTCACGAAAGAACCGTGAGGGGGCGTTTTCTGTTTTAAACTTTCTGTTTTAAATTAAGATCAAAACTTATTAGGATTTTCTGTGAAGTCGGTTGACATAAATTTTACTTTAGAATTCATTGAACGCTTCACGCATGTCCTCGTTACGCTAATTTTGTCTTCGTTTAACTATGTTTGTGTGTGAGACTTTTTCCTCAGTTAAATTTGCTGTGAAGCTCTCTTTGCTTTCGTAGGAACTTTCTGACATGGCTGTCGAACTACGGCGGGTTTTCCGCTCCCTCACAACTTCGTTCGACGCATACCTTACAAGATGACAACGCTGTTCACGCCCTGACGCGTCTCGACTGACCCGCTAAACCATCAGATCTTAATCCTAAAGAAAACATCTCGGACTGCAAGGTTCGCAGGAGAGCTTCTGTAAAGTTGGAAGGTAGGAGACGAGATACTGGCAGAAGTAAAGCTGTGAGTACCGGGCGTGAGTCGTGCTTCGGTGGCTCAGATGGTAGAGCACTTGCCCGCGAAAGGCAAAGGTCTCGAGTTCGAGTCTCGGTCGGGCACACAGTTTTAAATCTGCCAGGAAGTTTCATATCAGCGCACACTCCGCTGCAGAGTGAAAATCTCATTCTGGAAACATCTCGGACTATTTAGAGCAGCGGGTAAAACTCTGCAGAATTTGGTTGCTCTACGAGATCTAGGCTGCATTTTCCATCTCTGAAGAAATGGACTCCCGAATTGAGGTCATTATCAAGGCTACAGGCCTAACGTCTTCGGAGTTTGACGGAGATTTTGTTCAGCATGCTTGTCTGCATTTAGCGACGTAGTAATTGTAATGAGCAGTCAAAGTGGAGACTAGTATCGTGTAGAGTTGCTGTCCCTGCTTCCTGACAGGCAGCAGTATTTTAATTGGTGATATCTCTCACATGCGTTACCATTTGTATGTACCGATTAAAAGCGACGCAGGATTAAGACACTGGACCCATATTCAAAATGAGTGAATTTTTTACCTTTAAAGTTTTAATCTGCATTGTGCTTGTTGTGCTAAGAGACGTTATTCAAGGTTGCCATACTTCGAATCGTCAACACCTTTTGTGTACTACTTTGCGTGATTTCCATACAAAAGTTTCAAAACCAACTGCTATGTAGCACACCCTAAGAAGTGCCATATCTGAGTGTCACAGTCATGTCCAAAAATGAACGCGAAACTGGGAAGGTGGCTGCACCAGGCAGAAAAGTTACACCAAGATGCGCTCGCGTATCAGTAGTTTTATAGCGAAGAGTGGTGGAGAGTGGGAAAGCTACTAATTTTTAAATACCGAGATATAATGGTGTATATACGTATATGCGATTGTATAAATGAGTTTAGCGCCGATATCTAGGTATACAATGAAGGTATTTCAGACGCAGCCGGCCGAAGTGGCCGAGCGGCTCTAGGTGCTACAGTCTCGAACCACGCGACTGCTACGGTCGCAGGTTCGAATCCTGCCTCGGGCATGGATGTGTGTGATGTCCTTAGGTTAGTTAGGTTTAAGTAGTTCTAAGTTCTAGGGGACTGATGACCACAGCAGTTGAGTCCCATAGTGCTCAGAGCCATTTGAACCATTTGAACCAAAACAAGTATTTTTCTCTAATGCCATTTTCTCCTATGAGGAGTATTTGAACCGGTAGAGGAAGATTTCTCTGGCGGCAAATTAACTAAACCAACAAACACTTCCCCAATTTTTTATGACCATGAGGCAAAAACCCCAGGAGTATCCTGAATTGTTCCTGTTGCTGCTACTATCCGGTCAAACAGATCCTCTTCTGATGCAACAGGAGTTGCGTAAACAAGGTTGCGCATCTCTCACCACACAAAAAAGTCCAGAGGGCTCATTTCTGGGTATCGAGCAGTCCATTGTACGGGACCACCTCTGCCAATCCACGTTTCTGGGAACCGTCGGTCCAGGAATCGACGCACACGATGACTAAAATGTGCCGGCGCCCCGTCATGTTGGAAGCACATACGTTGTCTTGTAGGGAGCGGGACGTCTTCGAGCAATTCTGGCAATGCTCTGGCGGGAAAATTGTAATAGCGCCTGCCATTTAATGGCCTAGGTAGCAGATACGGCCAAATTAAACAGTCCCCAACAACACCAACCCACACATTAACGAAGAACCACACTTGATGAGTGCTAGTAACTGTGGCATGTGGGTTATCCTCATTCCAAACATGCGAATTGTGCATGTTGAAGACTCCATCACGCCCGAACGTTGTTTCATCGGTAAACAACACAGAGGATGGAAATGCAGGATGCATCTCACACTGTTCCAGGTACCACTGCGAAAATTGTGCTCTGGGTGGATAATCAACCGGTTCCAGGTTGTGTACACGCTGTAAGTGTAATGGAAGTAACAATTGCTTTCAAAGGACTGATCTTACATTCGTCTGATTCGTCCCCATGTTACGTGCAATTGCACGAGTGCTGATTGAAGGAACCCGCTCCATATGCTGCAACACAGCTTCCTCAAATTGCAGCGTTCTTACCGTGCGACGGTGTCCCTGTCCAGGTAATCTGCTAAATGGCCCGGTCTGACGCAGACGTTGGTACACAGCAGCAAAGGTCGTATGATGCGGGATACGGTGATTAGGGTATTGTTGATAAACCCGCTGTGCAGCTCGTCTGTTGTAGTGCGCTACCTAGTACGCACCAACCATATCAGTGTACTCCCTCCAGGTGTATCGCTCCATTAGTAAACAGAAACAATGCAGTACTACACTGGTGGACAGCAGTTGTCTACAACTGAAGAGCGTAATACGCCCTCTAACAACTGAAGAGTGTAATACGGCCTCCACCGATTTAAATAATCCTCCTAGGAAAAAATGACATTAGGGAAAAATATTTGTTTTGATGTCCCCTACAACCTCCCAAAGTTTGTCGGTTTAAATAGTTTTCACCCTGTAGATATATGGAAATGGAAATGCCGTGCGGCTAGGGCCTCCCGTTGGGTAGACCGTTCGCTTGGTGCAAATCTTTCGATTTCACGCCATTTCGGCGACTTGCGTGTCGATGGGGATGAAATGATGATGATATGGACAACATAATCTCCGACCTAGCCGGGAATCGATGCGGGCCGTTGGGTATCACAGTCTGTCGCGCTGACCACTCAGCTACCAGGGGCGGACTAACTATATAGATATTATTACATAAGACTCCATCCGAACAGGCCTGGGAAGGCCCAATGGTACGAACGGACCGCCGTATCATCCTCAAGCGATAGGCGTCAGTGGATGCGGATATGGAGCGGGGGGGGGGGAGGGGGGCGGCGGGGAGGGGGGGAGGATGTGGTCAGCACACCGCTCTCCCGGACGTTGTGAGTTTTCGAGACCAGAGCCGCTCGTTCTTGATCAAGTAGCTCATCAATTGGCCTCGCAAGGGCTGAGTGCCTCCCGCCTGCCAGCCTAGCCGGACAGCACATAACTTCTGTGATCGGAAGAGAAACAGTGTTACCGTAAGACCGTTGGCGAAGTATTCTCTGGCAGATTCAATGAATACTCGTCGTCAAGTTTAGGGACTCTCCGCATCGACTATCTGGCGCCGCCTTAAAACATAATTTCATGAGTATGCAGCTATTATAATTTAGATCGTGTTTTTTAATTTGACTGGGAGTGCTTATATTTTAAAGTCTGTCTTTTTGTAAGCTGAAGAGAAAAAAAAATTAAATTTTGACAGCTACGTACTCAACACTAGTGCCAGAAGTTGTTAGTTGGCATCCCGATGAGGCACAGATTTTTAATAATGACAGCTTTTGGGCAGTAAACTTTTAAAAAAATTTTTTTAACTTTCCAGTTTTTCATATTTTGTACCTTTATGTTGTGTAAGAAAGACCTGTCGCTCTTCATGTACATTTAGTAGTAATTGCAGATATCTGTTGTTGGCAATAGCCGAAACTGTGTAACAAATAAAGAAATTTTATTTAACTATTTCAACTGTTTTAGTCTAGAAATATTCACATGATCGCGGACTCACACAGGAAATTTAATACCTTTATTAATAAATCCACGTTTAGCCATTCTACCTTTGGCTTTACGTAGTAGAACTATTCTTCCCCAAAAAGAGCACGACTCAGCCTTTCCCCGTTATTGGCCTATTCAAGCTAGTACTACGTCTTTAATCATCTTAACAGCTCTACCATTCTCTCGTTCTTAACACAGAAGCGCGTACCCAGCGGTGAAGCTATAGTAAGCATATTCGCGCCAGCAATGTATGCATTACAGAAACATGTTGTCAGCTCAAACGTAATGATGTACCTCAAAAGGAAAGCGTCTATCATGCCAAACAGCAGAATTTCTTTGTAGGAAGGACGCATTATATTACACTGGATGGAATCTCAGCGACAGATGTACAAATAAATCCAGGACGGCTGCAGGTAAGTGCATTAAGATCATTGATATTCATGTTGTATACTAACGACTGAGCATACAATATTGATAGTAACCTCGAACTGTCTGTAGATCATGCAGCTATCCGTAGTCAAGTATTGTCTGGAAAAAAAAAAACCTACTGAAATATTCAGTAAGACCTTGATGAGGTTCACTTCTCTGCAAAGAATGGCAGCTGCCTTTAAATCTTCAGAAATGTAAAGGTGTACACTCCACAAAACTACAAAATGTAGTATGCTACTACTACAATACAGATTAGTATTGGAAGCAATTAACTCACACTAACACATGGATGTAACAATTCGGTGGAGTATGTAACAGAATGATCACATACGCCATTTGTAGGTGAAGCAGGTGGCAGACTTCGGTTCATTGGTAGGACACTGGGGAAACACAATGTCTTCAAAGAAGACTGTTTACAAGATGCACACCCATCCTAGACTACTGCTCAAATGTGGAGTAACCATGCCAGACATGGTTTTGAGAGGATAAAAAACTTTGTGTGAATTCCTAAGGGAGCAAACTGCTGAGGTCGTCGGTCCTTAGACTTGCACACTACTTAAACTAACTTACGCTAAGAACAACACACACACCCATGCCCGAGGGAGGACTCGAATCTCCGGCGGGAGGGGCCGCACAGTCCGTGACATGGCGCCTCAAACCACGCGGCCACTCCGCGCGCCTTTGAGAGTATACAGAAAATGTACGGAAAAGGGCAGCAGGTATGGTCAGGTTCGTTTGACACATGGGGTAGCGTCGTGGTAATGCTGGAGAACCTGAACTGACAGACTCTTGTAGATAAACGACAACGTATCACCTAAGTTCCCGTTTTAGAATATTAATGTAAGAGGTTACTACAATACTTAGCGTATCCCTCCTGCAGGGGTCACGAAGACAAGACTATACTAATGATAGAATTTGTAACGTATATGCAACCAATATGTAACGTAGCTGCAGCCAATATAATCTGTGTTTGTCAGTGAAAATGGACTCAATAAGCAACCTGAGCTATCAGTGAACGGAATCTAACATGCATAACTTTGTGTGTGTGTTGCACGAGTGCCAGGTTCATTGTCATTTAAGCCCTCAACATATCGTTACACGAGAAGCATAAAACTAACATTTGGATAAGCTGACTGCGTATGTGAATAAGAATTTATAAATGATACAGAATCTGGCTTGTGCAATGGAATTTACTGGATTACAGTACATGACATGTTGTGATGTGTCAGTGTCTCTGTTTTGACCCTAAGTTTTGCACTTACCTCTTTACATGACTGCCTTTTTCCATGTGGTTGACAGGAATTCGAAGTAGCATGCAGCAGCAGTGGCTAAAGATTATTGTTACTACGAACGAATTTAATAAAAAGGAGTTTCTTTGGGTCCTGTTAATTACTAAACAACTTGTGAGAAAGGATTTCCTAAATTAAGCCTATTTAAAACTTCAGAATCATCATGACCAATAACAGACAATGACAGTTACAATGATATAGGTATCAATAATTGATGAGTGCCAGATTAACAAATTATTTCAACTTCAAAGTTACATTAACATTTAATAACCACAGCATATTCCAGAATGAGATTTTCACTCTGCAGCGGAGTGTGCGCTGATATGAAACTTCCTGGCAGATTAAAACTGTGTGCCCGACCGAGACTCGAACTCGGGACCTTTGCGAAAGGCAAAGGTCCCGAGTTCGAGTCTCGGTCGGGCACGCAGTTTTAATCTGCCAGGAAGTTTCAACCACAACATATTATTTAGATGTGGAGAATAATTATTATTATTTGAAGGATAAGGAGGCTTCTTTAACTGACAAGCAAAACATGGGATTATTGAAAACTCGAACTAAGATCAAAATGGTTCAAATGGGTCTGAGCACTATGTGACTTAACTTCTGAGGTCATCAGTCGCCTAGAACTTAGAACTAATTAAACCTAACTAACCTAAGGACATCACACACATCCATGCCTGAGGCAGGATTCGAACCTGCGACCGTAGCGGTCGCTCGGTTCCAGAGTGCAGCGCCTAGAACCGCACGGCCACTCCGCCGGCACCTCGGGCTAAGAATCACGAGCCTAACCCTGCAATTGCTTTTGCGCAATCCTTGCGAATTTTACCTGGAATTCCATCTTCAAGGGTAGCTAAGCCATCTAAATCTCTCCTGGCTACGTAAATGAAATCAGGCCTTGAGTGGGGTAAGATATGCCATCACCGACGTAAGGGCAGCGTGACACGTCTTCTGTCTCCGAGCTCTCGACCGACACTACTACTACCACTCTCGCACACAGACGACGTCTCACAACAATGCTTAGAATCGTGCTCCCACGTTTCGTCCTCAGATTGTTACTATCGATATCTGAGTGCTTACACAATGCAAAGAATAGCGTTTTGTTGACTGTATTGTTTTCAGTGTAATGGAGAGTTCTGACACACTCCTTACACATTCTCCGAGGCTTTTGAGCGATCAATTTTCCCATGCCCCGTACGCTAATGAAAATTTAGGAAGTGCTGCCGCGCGGTATTAGCCGAGCGGTCGCCGGCACGGTAGCTCAGCGTGTTCGGTCAGAGCGTAAGCTGCCCTTTCTAATAGGCAACTGAGCGAACGGATCAACGAACAAATTGAACGGCTATCATCGGACGTCCGCTTTGAGCAAATTCAACGAACAATATAGAAAAAAGTTTGGGGCCGCCGTCTGGCCTAGATGGTTAGGGCTCGGACTCTTACGCTAGAGGTCTCGGGTTCGTTTCCTCCTCTGTCGCCACTGTGTGGGGACGCCGGCACGGTAGCTCAGCGTGTTCGGTTAGAGGGTTAGCTGCCCTCTGTAATAAAAAACTGAGATAATCGATCAACAACGAACTTAAACGGATGTCTTACGACGTCCGCCCCTAGCAGATGCAACGAACGAAAGCGAACAAAATGAGATCTTTTATTAAAAAAAAAAAAGCGGTCTAAGGCGGTGCAGTCATGGACAATGCGGCTGGTCCCGCGAAGGTTCGAGTTCTCCCTCGGGGCCGGCCGGGGTGGCCGAGCGGTTCTAGGCGCTACAGTCTAGAAGCGCACGACCGCTACGGTCGCAGGTTCGTATCCTGCCTCGGGCATGGATGTGTGTGATGTCCTTAGGTTAGTTAGGTTTAAGTAGTTCTAAGTTCTAGGGGACTGATGACCACAGCAGTTAAGTCCCATAGTGCTCAGAGCCATTTGAACCTCCCTCGAGCATGTGTGTGTGTGTGTGTGTGTGTGTGATGACCTTTGTAGTTACGTCCCATAAGATTTCACACACATTTTAACTTTTTTTTTGTGGAAGTACTACAAGAGGTGCAATTGTAAGTGCCCTCTGCCCTGCACTTCGCAGTGATTTCCAAATTATAGATCAAGGTTCACGCGCACACCTAATATATAAAAACAAGACTCCGACGTAAGTCACTCCCTAGTTCAGCTAGTACCTCTGTTGCTCAAATTGGCCACCTCGTGTCTGAAGGTACTACTGTCTCCGCCCGTGAGGTTGTAAAAGGAAGACGAACAATACATACAGTAGTTACATGAGTCGGTCCATCGTAGTCCGCTTTTTCTTGTTGTGTCGGTGGTAGTGTAAAGTGGAAAACATGGCGCATCGCCATTAATTTGGCTAGTTAGCCGCGAGTGTGTGCTGCGGCGGGAGAAATGGCCGGAAGTTATAGGCGACTGGCGACGGCGGCGACAGAGGGGTGCTGTGCGGGTCATTATGTGCGTCCAGCGCGGCGGAAGCGGTCATCCCGCGCCGGAAGCCTCGGCTCCAAAGGATTACCGCTCTGCTCATTTGCCGACCGGACAGCACGATCGGCCCCGTCGACCGTATGTAATTGCTACTCCGGCCGGCGGTCATATCTCATCTCCTCGCGCACCCTTTGTGCAGTCTAATGGGGACTCCATCCGCATGCTCGTAAGGCGATACGGACACGAGATGACCCGGCACAAGAGTGCGCATTCACTAAGGGCGAAGATAAATTCTGGCGCTGGGGAATGTCGAGCTTTACGGAGGGAAAGAATTGGTGAGTACAAGTTGCCAGTGGGAAACGACTTTTGATGCGAAAATGGAACCCCTGGCTGGCTGCCCCACGGATTCCCGTTCGCTCCACCCGTGTTATAAAGATGATATCGTACCTTTAACCGGCTAAGGAACATACGAAGAATTCCAAGTCACTCTCCTTAGTGTTCTTTCACCCCACCTCCTGAAATGGTTTTCCGGAGTATATGTATATCTCTACTAGTGACACAACGTAGGAATTTCCACGTGATTTGGCAGGATTTAAACTAAGAATAAACAAACTCTTCATAAGTAGAAACACGACGTTCTCAGGGAACCCATGATCACTCTTGCTATAGCCGGCCGGGGTGGGCGAGCGGCTCTAAGCGCTACAGTCTGGAACCGCGCGACCGCTACGATCGCAGGTTCGAATCCTGCCTCGGGCATGGATGTGTGTGATGTCCTTAGGTTAGTTAGGTTTAAGTAGTTCTAAGTTCTAGGGGACTGATGACCTCAGCAGTTGAGTCCCATAGTGCTAAGAGCCATTTTTGAACTCTTGCTATAATGTAATGTTGCAGGCGGCACCACTCATTTCTTTCTTGTTTTAAAAAAAAAATTGATTACTGGTTTCGATCTCATGGAGGTATCGTTGTCAGGTCTGAAACTGGTGTTGCCATGCACAGTTTACCCATAAGGGACAGAAACATACGTAGTGAGTAATCCTGACGGCGGTTTTTTCGTAAGTAATCGCTCATTGCTACTGACTTTTGTAACAGCAGATCCCAGCATTGTTCTCTCAAAGGAATGCTATCAAATTACAGGCGCTAACGAATTCTTTCGTAGCTTGGATTGAGTACAATTTCATATTTAAAGATGAAAAGTAAATAAAGTGTATTCTGCTCTTATGATATTTATTAAATATGACCCAGTTTTAGCATCATAGACCATCATCGGGTAACAACTAATTGGCTCCCACAGAGACGTTGTGCAAGAATACCAAACGCTGAGAACTGAAGAATATTTATTGGTAACACAAGCAGAAAATGTCATCTGAAATAAGTGTAGGATTCTTGTTACGTCTTTGAAATGAATCACTCATAAAGAGAGCTCTCGAGACGATATTTAACAAATCACTAACAAAATCAGTACATCACAGATCCGTTATCCACGAGGAACTCCCAACTTTTTGTCTGTTGGATTTATGGTTAAATCTGTACAACGTTATCAACTGTTGACTAGATTTTGTGTAGTTTACAGGGTCAGTAGTTTTTATATATGGCCAGATATGACAGTACACTGTTATCCTTTTCGGAACCACACAAAATTGTTCTATTATTTCAAATACTTTTTGATAAGGGGGTAGCATATGGACGTCATAAATCAGCTGTGTAATGGTAGTTTTTAGTTACTACTCAGCCGGATAGAGAATTACCTTGGTCCATCCGGCTGTACTTCAGAGTTTACTCTTCGAAGTAATTAAGAAGTAACGGTGTTGGATTGCCGTAACATAATTTGTCAACCTATTTACAATAACAGCGACGGTGAATAATAACAGGAAAATGATTACGAAATTCGTACTTACATTTGTTTTGGGAAGACATTACAGAGAGATGGCCAGCAGCGGTCGCCATGACGCAGTGAGTAGAACATCTAAATGTAGACTACAGCACAGAAAAAGCATCACTGAGAAAAATTTTTGGAAAGAGCTAAAAAAACCAGCGTACTGGACACGTGGCTACAGTGTAGAAGGAACTGTAAGTACAGTAAAAAGCAAAACAGAGAAATAACGTGCAGCCGGTTGGATGCGGGACTGTAGACGTTACTTATGGGTCAGGTCATTTATTACTCCCGTGCTCTTTGCTTTGAGTAGCTCATATATTATCATTCGGCTTTCTCACTTTCATTTTAGTTCGGCTTTCACAGATATTCTTTAACAACCATAGTTACAACCGGCAGCATACACTAGGTTATAATATTATCTATTAATATTAACTCTACGAGTCATACGATTTCTTAATTTACTGCGTTTCCACATTACGCGTGCATCGCTGAAACACGGTTTCCTGTGCTCCAGTATTTCAGGTTACAACATTAGTTGTTATTGATGTATTTTGGTTGCGCTTCGGGTCAACAAAGCCATCGAACTGCCTAGATTGTGTGCTGCCGGCACAACGGTAAGTAATTGACTGTATGGCAAGAGGTTTGGCCCCATTGACATCAGGGTCAATATAGTCTGTCGGCGCCCGTGTTGACATGTTTCGGCAAACAAATCAATCTCTGCCTTCGTCTTAGAACCGCCTCGGAATCTGGTTGAAGCAGCGTCCGAGAAACACAGCAAACGAATTTCCTCAGGACACTTCGATGCCTCCAGTTTTGCTCATCACTGCGGTTACAGACTGGACTACGTGAACCTATTTATGTGGTGACGCGTACATCCCATAACTTATTACTCCCATTCATAACATTCTAATACGACACATCCAAAGTTTGGACAAAAATACGGAAACACAGGGAGTAACGCATTATTGAACATAAATGCAGACACTAGCTAAACCTGCAGATTACGCTGTTGTATTTGACCACGAATGGCACGTGTGCCATTTCCTCAATATTTTGATGTGTCAGTCGTTAATAGAACCGTATTTTGTGTAGCTTTGAGTGTATTATGTCGGAGTTAAGTGAATCCTAAAGTGGGCAAATTGTTGGCACTCGCACGGTGGATGCTTCCACAACCAAGGGAGACCAAGTTTTTGGTGTTTCAGGAGGATCCGTGTCGAAGATTTCTACTACAGACAAGGAAAGTAGAAAAACATCATCCGCTAAGTCACAATGCGGACGAAACTATTTGTTCACTGATCGTATCAGATGGTAATTGAAAAGGATTGTGACGAAAATGAAGAGGACGACAGCTGTAAAAGGCACTGCAGAACTGAATGTCGCACAAGCGAACCTTGTCAGCACCAAAACAACACGAATGGAACTCTGTAAGCTGGAAATTGCTGGGGGAGTTGTAGTTCAAGAACCACTCATCAGCGATGTAAATGCTTTTACTAGCAAAACTTGGTGCTGAAGACATAACACCTGGACTATGAAGCAATGGAAGAAAGTTATTTGATCGGATGAGCCTTGTTTCACATTTCCAAACTTATGGCTGAGTTCATGTCCCAAGAGCAAAACATGGATGAGATTTAGTGACGATTAGGACAGCCATATCGTGGTATTCCATTCCATGGTTACTCTGAAAAGTCACGTTACTGTCAAGGATTGTGTGACTATTTCTGCTTGTCAGGGCCAGCTCATGCTGCAATTTTGTTTCCCAATGGTGATGTCGTGTTCCAGACTAGAAGAAAGTGCCCATGATCGCACAGCTAGCATCGTCAAAGACTGGCTTTGTGAGCAACAAGAAATAATTTTTGCATCTTCCCTGGTCTCCACAGTCACCAGACCTCAATATTACTGAGCTTCTGTGGTCTACTGCGGAGAGAAGTGTGCTTGATAGCCATGGAGCTCTATCATCCACAGCTGAACTTACCATTATTTGCAGGAAGAACTGCATGGCATTCCCTTGAGAACCGCACAAGGCCTGTATTTATCCATTCCGAGAAGACTGACAACAAAGGTACTACCATATGGAACAAGCTTACAGATATGTGAATGGCTCGAAGACTCCTTAGATAATAGAAAAGGCGAATGTGCATCAGAGACAATGGTAACGTCAGGAGCGCCCCAGGGAAGTGTTACAGGGCCACTGTTGTTCTCTATGTACATAAATGATTTGGCGGACAGGGTGGGCAGTTGTTGCGGTTGTTTGCTGATGATGCCGTGGTATACGGTAATGTGTCTAAGTTGAGTGACTGTAGGAAGATACTGTAACGTCGCGAGTCAAACAGCAATAGCATTTTATTGCAATAAGCTACCTTGCAGTACGGGCTCGTAGCTTTGGAGTCTGTGGCGGTGACAGCCGCTTGTACCTCGGCGTAGTCGTGTGAAGTTAGCACCCCTTTTTCGAGAAATATACACTTTTTTCACAGTTCTTGTTAGATGTACCATAGTTCTAGAGTTCTTTGTACAAAATTTCAATAGTTCTGCAAAATGTAACGAAGAAAACAACAATACTCGAAAAAATTTTCGTATCGAAAACATTCTCTGACAATTTCCGCAAAATTTAAATAAGTACAAGAGTTCTGAGCACAGTTCTGAACAGAGCTCCAAGAGTTCTTTCGAAAATCCAAGTAACATTTTTTTGTGCAGCTAATAGTTTACGAGATAATTGCAATTTATGAGAAAATCTTTCACTTACTGTGAAGTTGGCACCCCTTTTTTCAGAAATGTATACTTTTTTCCGATTTCTTGATAGATATGCCATAGTTCTAGAGTTCTTTGTACAAAATTTCAATAGTTCTGCAGAATTTAGCGACGAAAACAATATTCGAAAAAATTTTCGTATCGAAAATATTCTTCGTCAATTTTCGCAAATTGTAATTAAGTACAACAGTTCTGAGCACAGTTCTGAACAGAGCTCCAAGAGTTCTATCGAAAACCAAAGCAACATCTTTTTGTGCAGCTAATAGCTCACGAGATAATTGCAATTAAAGGAGAAAATCTTTTCACTTACTGTGAAGTTGGCACCCTTTTTTTCAGAAATGTATACTTTTTTCAGATTTCTTGGTAGATATGCCATAGTTCTAGAGTTCTTTGTACAAAATTTCAATAGTTCTGCAGAATTTGGCGAGGAAAACAATATTCGAAAAAAATTTCGTATCGAAAACATTCTTCGTCAATTTTCGCAAATTGTAAATAAGCACAACAGTTCTGAGCACATTTCTGAACAGAGCTCCAAGAGTTCTATCGAAAACACAAGTAATATTTTTTTGTGCAGCTAACAGCTTACGAGATAATTGCAATTTAAGAAGAAAATCTTTTCACTTACTGTGAAGTTGGCACCCTTTTTTCAGAAATGTATATTTCTTTCACAGTTCTTGACAGGTATGCCATAGTTCTAGAGTTCTTTGTACAAAATTTCAATAGTTCTGCAGAATTTAGCGAAGAAAACAACAATACTCAAAAAAAATTTTCTATCGAAAATATTTTTTGTCAATTTTCGCAAAAATTAAACTTGTACAACAGTTCTGAGGACAGTTCTGAACAGAACCCCAAGAGCTCTATCGAAAATCCTAATAACATTTTTCTATGGCGATAATAGTTTGTGATAAATTGATTTAATGTGGGACACACTTTCTCTACAGAAAATATAAATATATTCGTACAACAGTTCTGATGACAGTTCTGGACATCACGTGAAGAGTTCTATCGAAATTCCTAGTAGAATTTTTTAGTGCAGGTAATAGTTTAAGAGGTAATTGCAACTTAATTAAGAACCCCATAAGAGCTCCTACTGTGAAGCTGGCACCCTTTTTTTCAGAAATATATATTTTTTCTGAGTTCTTGATAGATAAGTCATAGTTATAGAGTTCTCTGTACAAAATTTCAATAGTTCTGCAGAATTTAGCGAAGAAAACAACATTGTATAACATAGCTGATTCAGGAACCCTTTCCTTCTGATACAATTCTTACAGTTGCCACAATAAATCACTTGTGCATAGATTCCAACTGTACTGATCATTACAAAAATACAACCATTGACCAGCGGCGCACATTTCTTGCAGCGTTGTACAAAGCATTCGGCTTATCCGCTGTGAAAATACCACACTTAGCGCTATTTTAAAATTTACGGTGGATGGCTCCCGTTTATCTACAATGTCAGCATCTATCAAATTATCTTCATGCAAATGTGATGCCTGGATCACTCACGTCCCCTTTTTAGGTACGGTGGAAACTAGAGTTCAGTCTTGTGGAAGCTAAAAAAGGAAATGTGGGCATCCCTTCTTTTACTGATAGCAAACTCTAGAGAAATCTCCACGCTTGTTTTTCTTCATCATGCCAACAAAAGAAAAATTCTCCCTTCATAGCTCTATTATCATTCCAGTACTAGTAAACCAGTTGTCCGCTTTCACATTTCGACCTGACTGATATATAGGTTTACACAGCACAGAACAACATCAAAATGTTTATTGCTCAGTTGGTAAATCCTTCTGGTTGCAACACAGCGTATATTTCCAAATTGTACAGGTAAAATACTTAAGAATCCACTCTTAAGAATCCATACTCGTTTGTTTTGATTGATACATATTGGCGAAAACTGTACCTTCCACAGAATCCTTCCAGCTTCTTGTCTACTGTAACATTTTCTCCAAGGGTGTAAGATTTGTGGTAGTTGCGTACAAACACAGTAAATATTTCCCGAATAGCTGTTAGCTTGTCTAATTGTCTCCTTTCATCACGAATAGCGCTACTGTAAAATCTAAGGCTCTCCAGAATAAATTTGAAACATTTTATGTTCATTTGCGAGGTGAAATTTTTCAATGCCATCACCATCAGTTCCACACAGATCTTCCAGGCTTTATCTGTTACTTTTGTTAACAACGATTAAAAACAAGAGACTGATGAAGGCTTTCAATTCAATATCATTCTGACTGGAATACAAAACTATAATAGACAAATATCGTTATCTATGAGGTAATTACAGCATCACAAATGCTGCTTTGGCTGCACCTATTGGTACAGGTAAATTTCGAATAATATTATGCTCTTCGAACAATATGCTTTGGATTTCTTCAACATTATCTAGTACTTCCCACTTACAATAATAAAATTCCTATAAAATAACGCAACCAGGCGCAGTGTATTAATCTGAAATTTGACGTTCAGACAGCGGTTACTGACTATTAAACAGTTCAAACAGAATTTAAGTGCAGTTTACATTCTGGATTAGCTTTGTACTACTTACTACGTTGATAAACAAATAAATTAATCGCTGAAATGAAATACGAAAGGGCACAGTGGATAAAAACGAGCAATCGGCTCATATCTCATCAAGAGAGCATTAGCGTCGATACTGAATCATACAACAATGAAAGGCACACATGAAGTGTATATTTTTAGAATCAGGAAGAACCAGATGAATTTTATTACGTAAAACAGTAATTGTTTTGAGCTCTCATGACATCCAGGACCCACTAACAGCTAAAAATATGCCCAGGACCCTCATGGATGAAAGTTATGTGGCAACATCACCAGCCGCTAGGATACAAAAAAAAAACATGTGCTGTGTGTAACGAATAAATTTGAAATTGCTGTCGTTAATATTGTTGCAAACATTTGTTCTAGTTAGAAAGGAAGTGTGGAAGTTCGATGAGTTACACTACAGCGAGAGTTAAAAGTCTTTACAATGTATAGAAATGTAAGTATATTTACTGAATATATCGTACAAACGAACTAAGTAGTACGTTTAAATCCTAATTCAATACATGACTGATAGAGGTGTTATAATGTTGAGGGGATACAGTATTAAAGTTAATAAGAAGTTCGAAATTTGTAAATAAGAACCTCGTTTATTTGGTCCTCAGTAATCCGGATTTCCGGTTTATCCGGATTCATATTTTGTGTCCCTTGGTATTTTTCTCTTTTTTTCTTATAACACGAAGATGTGTAGTCGGTGAGGTACATAGGCTGCTTATCACTAGGCCGGTAATTTAGTCTAGTACTGAGTGATAAGGAACTCGGAGTGTGTGAATGACATTGTTTCTCAAGTATTGTACATTAATATAACGGTGTATTGACGCCCATCAAGTAAGTTGCATAGTAACCACGCCAACAGCACTCCACCACAGCTCATTGTACCTCTGGTGCGATTCTCGACAGGTGTGACACCATCTGGTTAGTGGCGCGTGTGAATGTATCTGCTCTCTCAGCCATCTGTTTGTTTTGCACTGACGAGCCTTCTCTTCTTGAATCATCTAAGCGTGCACATCCCACGCTTCCACCTACAGTTACTACAGTCAGTCTTAAGAAGGTGTACTGGCATTTGTATAGTGCTGAACATTTAGACTTTTTGTATTTAGTAGAATATACAACCGAGTTTTCGATTTTTGGTTTTCCAACATAAAAGTGAGAATTTACGATCGTACTCATAGCTGTACTTCCAGCAGTACTTTATCTCCTGCGTTCCCAATTTCGTAGAAGTTGTCCTACGAAAATTGCAGAAGAAGCACTCCTGGACGAAAGGATATTGTGACGATATTCTTTCGGCACAGCCTGGGGTTAGAGACCCGGTCCGGCACACAGTTTTTATCTGCCAGTAAGTTTCACATCGGCGCACACCCACTGCACAGTGAACACACCATCTATTTCATAATCTACTGGCACCATAAAAATGTTATGAGGGTTTTTAAAAGAACTCTTTCGGTGCTATCCAGAACTGTCAGCAAAAGGGTTGTGCCAATTTATTATAATGTAGACCAAGTGGGTCTCTCGAAAATGCTATTATCTCATTAACCGTTATCCCCACAAAAAATGTTATTACAGTTGTCGGCAGAACTCTTAGGGTCGTATTAAGAAATGCCATCAGATCTTTTGTACGAATTTATTACTTTTACATGACAAAAGTGAGTCCCACATTAATTATCTCATATAATGTCATCGTCACAAATAATGTTATTATAGTTTTTGGTAGAACTCTGTGGGTGATATTCAGAACTGTCATCAGAACTATTCTACGAATTTTGCTATATTAGATAAAGTGAGTATCAGATTAAAACAATTATTGTATAAACTATTATCGCCACAAAAATGTTCTTATCATTTTCAATGCATCTCTTCCGGTGCTATCCAGAACTTCCAACAGAACTGTTATACAAATTTATTTTTTCCAAACTGACATAATTTTTTACCATACCAAAATTTTGCCGAGTTATTGTTTTCTTCCCGAAATTCTGTAGAACTATTCGTGTTTTGAGCAGGGAAATCTAGAACTATTGCATATATATCAAGAACTGTGAAAAAAATTTATATTTATCGTAAAAGGGCTTCAAACTTCACGGGAAATGCTCATAAGCATTCCTTAATAAAGGCAGTTACTACGTAAACAATTACCTGCACAGAATATGTTACTAGTATTTTCGATAGAACTCTTACAATGCTATCCAGAGCTGGCATCAGAGCATACGAACAGACATAATTTTTTTTTAATAAGAGTGCCCCACAATTAATCAATTACCGTACAAACTATTATAACCACAAAAAATGTTGTTATGATATCGATAGAAGTCTTGAGGTGTTAACCAGAACTGTTCATCAAAACTGTTAAACGAATTTACTTTTTCTGTGGAGAAAGTGGGTCTAACATTAAAGCAGTTACCGTATAAAGTATCATCGCCACAAAAAGATATTATTAGGATTTTCGATAGAGCTCTTGGTGTTCTGTTCAGAACTGTTGTACGAATTTACTTTTTGCGAAAATTGACAAAGAATGTATTCGATACGAAAAATTTTTCGAGTATTGTTGTTTTTTTCGCTAAATTCTGCAGGACTATTCAAATTTTGTACAAATAACTCTAGAACTATGACATTTCTATCAAGAACTCTGAAAAAATATATATTTCTGAAGAAAAGGATTCCAACTTCACAGTAAGTGAAGAGGTTCCCTCCTTAAATTGCAATTATCTCGTAACGTGTTAGCTGTACAAAAAATTGTAATTAGGATATTCGATAGAACTATTGGGGTTCTGTTCAGAACTGTCCTCAGAACTGTTGTCCGAATTTACTTTTTGCGAAAATTAATAACGAATGTTTGCTATACGAAATTTTTTTCGAGTATTGTTGTTTTCTTCGTTAAATTCTGCAGAACTATTCTAATTTTGTACAAAGAACTCTAGAACTATGCCATATCTATCAAGAACTCAAAAAAATATATATATATTTCTGAAAAAAATGGTGCCAACTTCACAGTAAGTGAAAAGATTTTCTCATTAAAATGCAATTATCTCCTAAAATATTAGCTGCAGTAAAAAATGTTACTTGGATTTTCGAAAGAACTCTCGAAGCTCTGTTCAGAACTGTGCTCAGAACTCTTGTACTTATTTACATTTTGCGGAAATTGCCAAAGAATGTTTTCGATACAAAAATTTTTCGAGTATTGTTGTTTTCTTCGCTAAATTCTGCAGAACTATTGAAATTTCGTACAGAGAACTCTATAACTATGACTTATCTATCAAGAGCTCTGAAAAAAATATATATTTCTGAAAAAAGGGGTGCCAGCTTCAAAGTAGGAGCTCTTATGGAATTCTTAATTAAGTTGCAATTACCTCTTAAACTATTACCTGCACAAAAAAATTTCACTAGGATTTTCGATAGAACTCTTCACGTGGTGTCCTGAACTGACAACAGAACTGTAGTACGAATATATTTATATTTTCCGTAAAGAAAGTGTGTCCCATATTAAATCAATTTATCTCAAACCATTATCGCCATAGAAAAATGTTGTTGGGATTTTCGATAGAGCTCTTGGGGTTCTGTTCAGAACTGTCCTCAGAACTGTTGTACAAGTTTAATTTTTGCGAAAATTGACAAAAAATATTTTCGATACGAAAATATTTTCGAATATTGTTGTTTTCTTCGCTAAATTCTGCAGAACTATTGAAATTTTGTACAAAGAACTCTAGAACTATGCCATATCTATGAAGAACTCTGAAAAAAATATATATTTCTGAAAAAAAGGGTGCCAACTTCACAGTAAGTGAAAAGATTTTCTCATTAAAATGCAATTATCTCGTAAACTATTAGCTGCACAAAAAAATGTTACTTGGATTTTCGAAAGAACTCTTGGAGCTCAGTTCAGAACTGTGCTCAGAACTCTTGTACTTATTTACATTTTCGATACGAAAATTTTTTCGAGTATTGTTGTTTTCTTCGCTAAATTCTGCAGGACTATTGAAATTTTGTACAAAGAACTCTAGACCTATGCTACATCTATCAAGAACTGTGAAAAAAATGTATATTTCTCGAAAAAGGGGTGCTAACTTCACACGACTCCTCGGCGTGATTCACTCGCATCTGTCGCTAGCGCGGCCGTGGGAATCGCTACTTGTGTCAGTTCCAGCGACAGAATATTCAAACCCTTAAGAATATAAATAAACTACATTAAATCTTATTCAATTTCGAAAAACTTCATATTTAGCCTTTTGTTATAAAAAAAGGTGGTGGCAAAATCTCAGCTTCCTGGCTGGGATACTTTCAAAGTTAGAGAAAATTACCAAAAATACCAAAAACCGACACTAGTAAGATTAAAGTCAGTTCGGATGCATACCAGTTTGTCCTTTGCTATCAGTTGGAATCATTACTGAAGTTTACAAAATGTTAGGTCAGTATATTTGAATTTTTATACCTAAATAATGTTCACAATTTTTCGTTTTCGTAATAGAGAATTTAGTATGAATTAATATTCATTTAGTAACTATTTGTTTTGTTGTGTAAATAAATGAGAATAAATGAGAGTGTATATGCAGGACATACGTAAAGATTCAGTATTATCTCCTGTTAAACATTATGAAACTTGGTCATGGGAAAGTCTGCAACAAGCTGTTGCAACGGAAACTGTAATTCCTCTTACTTGCTGATGACGTATGTCCAAGTGTGGTTGTTTTTGTAAGAAGGCAGCCAGAAAAAGTTATTTGTAGATTAATGTTTTTCTAAAGTTATATCAAGATCAGTTTTCATTTTGTTTGATTTGGTGGAACATTTTATTAATATTTGCAACATAAAATGACGTAAATGCATCTGTGAATGCTGAGTGGAGTAAAACAGTTTAGGCGCGAATATGATCTTGAACGATTGATCTGATTGGCTGTTCATTTGATCAGTCAATCAGAGTGAAGTCTTTCCGGCGCTCTATCAAGTAGTATATGCGCTATGAGCAACGGCATTGGGTAGTCGTAGTCTTGCTGTCGGACGCGCAGGTCATGTTGAATGTGTCCGTAAAGTTATATGTAAAATGAAGAAGGTACTATTATTTTGCGTTCGGTTTATATTGCCGTGAAAGGAGATGCATTTACGGACAGATTGTGAAAATTTGAGCTTTGTGAAGGAATTAGTTGGAGAGATAAACGCGTGTCCCCTCTCGGCCTTTGTGAAGAAGTCCGCGTAGCATATTTCGTAATCGTTTACGGAATAGTTGGCGAGCAACGTCTTTTAAAGAAATCCACTGAAAAGGGCCGAATGTAAAACTCATGTTGTAGCTGAGTATAAACTGTGAAAATCGCGTAACAATTCGGGTTGAACATTGGTACATTTTTGGCTGTCTTGCATGTGTACTAGATGGTATGAGCTGTGAGATGAGGACGGTGATATTAGCCGTTAGTTTTATATGCGGGCTAATGGCACTACCTATTTGATTTGGCATCTAAAGCAAATATTTGCCGAATTTTGACATTTTTCTAAAAGATGAAACAATCGCCCTCCACCCGAAAATTGTTATAAGATATTTGCATGACATTTAGCTACAGAGTAAATGCGGCCTTTGCTAACGTAAGTATTGACGATGTGTTTCTTCAACGCTGTTTTTAACATCATCAGAACAGTATCTACGTTGCAGAGAAGCGGGTCGCTGACCAGTCGCCGTACTGAGGTAGGTGGAACTTTCGTGGTTGACAGTACGACGAAAGAAGCAATAAGCAGATACGTGAAATTTAGCCCAACAACGCCGCAGTACAAGTCGACTTACACAAAATTTCCAGTTGTTGTGAGGAATGGCAGCTAGCCCTAAATGTGGAAAAATGTAAGTTAATGCGCATGAGTAGGAAGATCGAACCTGTAATGTTCGGATACGGTAGTACTAACATCTTGCTTGATTCAGTCAAGTCGTTTAAATATCTGGGTGTAACGCTGCAGAGCGATATGTGATGGAACGAGCATGTGAGAATTGTGATATAGAAGGCAAATGGTAGGCTTCGGTTTATCGGGAAAATTTTAGG
This sequence comes from Schistocerca nitens, assembly GCF_023898315.1. Classification (NCBI taxonomy): domain Eukaryota; kingdom Metazoa; phylum Arthropoda; class Insecta; order Orthoptera; family Acrididae; genus Schistocerca; species Schistocerca nitens. Next base: position 143,853,368 of record NC_064616.1, on the reverse strand, counting down.
AAAGTACGGTTCACATGTAAAGGAGACTGAATACAGGACAATGGTGCGACCTATTCTTGAGTACTGCTCGGTGTTTGGGATCCGTAATAAGTCTGATTGAAGGAAGACATCTATGCACTTCAGAGGGAGGCTGCTAGATTTGTTACCGGTAGGTTCGAACAACATGTATGTGTTAACGGAGATGCTTCGGGAACTCAGATGGGAATCCCTGGAGGGAAGGTGACGATCTTTTCGAGAAACACTACTGAGAAAATCTTATAACAAGCTCAACTGATTAGGTCCCTTTACTCAAGTGGTGTGCGCCAAGAAGAACCGGTTCAGGTTTGTTACAAACAAATTCCCATTAACAATAATTCTGTAGTTTGCAGAGTTTGGAAATAACGACAATGACATAACAGATTAACAAATAGTTTATTATGAACAGTTTCACTTTCACAATGTATACACTCCTGGAAATGGAAAAAAGAACACATTGACACCGGTGTGTCAGACCCGCCATACTTGCTCCGGACACTGCGAGAGGGCTGTACAAGCAATGATCACACGCACGGCACAGCGGACACACCAGGACCCGCGGTGTTGGCCGTCGAATGGCGCTAGCTGCGCAGCATTTGTGCACCGCCGCCGTCAGTGTCAGCCAGTTTGCCGTGGCATACGGAGCTCCATCGCAGTCTTTAACACTGGTAGCATTCCGCGACAGCGTGGACGTGAATCGTATGTGCAGTTGACGGACTTTGAGCGAGGGCGTATAGTGGGCATGCGGGAGGCCGGGTGGACGTACCGCCGAATTGCTCAACACGTGGGGCGTGGGGTCTCCACAGTACATCGATGTTGTCGCCAGTGGTCGGCGGAAGGTGCACGTGCCCGTCGACCTGGCACCGGACCGCAGCGACGCACGGATGCACGCCAAGACCGTAGGATCCTACGCAGTGCCGTAGGGGACCGCACCGCCACTTCCCAGCAAATTAGGGACACTGTTGCTCCTGGAGTGTCGGCGAGGACCATTCGCAACCGTCTCCATGAAGCTGGGCTACGGTCCCGCACACCGTTAGGCCGTCTTCCGCTCACGCCCCAACATCGTGCAGCCCGCCTCCAGTGGTGTCGCGACAGGCGTGAATGGAGGGACGAATGGAGACGTGTCGTCTTCAGCGATGAGAGTCGCTTCTGCCTTGGTGCCAATGATGGTCGTATGCGTGTTTGGCGCCGTGCAGGTGAGCGCCACAATCAGGACTGCATACGACCGAGGCACACAGGGCCAACACCCGGCATCATGGTGTGGGGAGCGATCTCCTACACTGGCCGTACACCACTGGTGATCGTCGAGGAGACACTGAATAGTGCACGGTACATCCAAACCGTCATCGAACCCATCGTTCTACCATTCCTAGACCGGCAAGGGAACTTGCTGTTCCAACAGGACAATGCACGTCCGCATGTATCCCGTGCCACCCAACGTGCTCTAGAAGGTGTAAGTCAACTACCCTGGCCAGCAAGATCTCCGGATCTGTCCCCCATTGAGCATGTTTGGGACTGGATGAAGCGTCGTCTCACGTGGTCTGCACGTCCAGCACGAACGCTGGTCCAACTGAGGCGCCAGGTGGAAATGGCATGGCAAGCCGTTCCACAGGACTACATCCAGCATCTCTACGATCGTCTCCATGGGAGAATAGCAGCCTGCATTGCTGCGAAAGGTGGATATACACTGTACTAGTGCCGACATTGTGCATGCTCTGTTGCCTGTGTCTATGTGCCTGTGGTTCTGTCAGTGTGATCATGTGATGTATCTGACCCCAGGAATGTGTCAATAAAGTTTCCCCTTCCTGGGACAATGAATTCACGGTGTTCTTATTTCAATTTCCAGGAGTGTATTTACAATTTAGTTTCCTTTTTAGAATATTATTTTTTATACTTACTTCGTATTTTTTATTTAAAGCAATTTGTTGTTTATTAACAATTTTTTGTTTACAATCGTTTGCTTTTGAGAGACTGATTGTTTTACAAAGCTATTTTCTTATGTACAATTCAGTTTACATGGGTTGCTAGTGAAGCAGGATGTCTAACAATAGAGGAAGATGATGATAAACTGCGATGCTACTTTATTAAGAATGTACACAATGGATAACCGTTGATTCCATTTGGACTGGTGTGTTGGCCCCCGGCTGCTGATCAGGCGCTCGTGCTGATTACGGAAAGCCCCATAGAGCAGGCTCACACTACTGAAGGGGGCGTCACACTCCGATCCCCGGAGTGCAGGACACCCAAGTTGTGGCTCCAGCGAGGGCAGTGCAGGCCTGAACTCCTCACTCCGTCCCTTCGGCTGGTGGTGGGGTGGAGCGCGGTTCCCTGGGCGGGCACTCAGCCGAAGGGGAGGGGTTCGAGGCCTGGGGCTCCAGAGGCAGCTGCATCATCTGCAATGGCGGAATTTCACGGACCGATCATACATCAACGTCCTCGACGACTGCAGAATGACGAATGATGGCGTCATCCGGTTTAAACGTGATTCTGTCCACTGACTGCAGTGTGTCACGGCGAAGACTCTCCTCATGACAATATTTAGTAAGGTATTAGTGTCTTCCCGAAGGCAGCTGGATGTCGTAACAGACAGTACGTCGCTTGCAGTAACCGATCTGGGCTATTCAGGCGCATGTTCTCCAGTAACCACTTACCCGCAATGGCGATAACCAACGCGATGTGTCCCATTTCCGTGTCTTGTGGCTTCCTCTGCTGTAACCTCTGCTCTGAGAGCCTTGGGTTTCTACATTTTCATCCCTGATACGGAAATCTCGTCCTCAAGCACTATGACCCACGTTACTTACACTACAGTTTTACAGTCACGGTCTCCACTGGACTAGGCATATTTACTCTCCCATTCGATAACACTTTGCGCTCGACTTCCTTGCTGGGTCTTTGGAAGTGCAATCCTGTCCTTGGCAGGGTAAGCCGTCGGTGGTGCCATGGATACTGCTCAGGATTTGATGGCTGAAGGTGGGTGATCTTTCTTTTGAACTGGAAGTATACACGCCAATAACTGCAAGAATTACACAGATGGCTGTGGTAGAGGTCCATGTTGTGATGATCTGGCGGCGGTGCTCTGTCCTGTATTTCGTCATATGATCCAGAAGATGTTCTAATGTTATGCAGCCCGTTCTGTGTAGCTATCATTCGGTCTAGGGAGGCGAACAGGATTGGGCTTAAGTGTTGTTAAGGTACGTAAGGTTTTCGGTGAGTAGGATCTAAAGTTTGGTCGGAAAATTAAACTGGAGTGTTGGTAAGTTTAAAGGTAATGGTTCCTGTTATAGTAGTTGGTAGCCGGAAAATTGGTCTGGAGATGGCGCACTGGGTGCGGTTAGCTAAAATTCCCTGTGCTTGTAATTACATACGTTGTGTGCCTCCCCGTTGGTTGTGGTCTTAGCACGTGACCATTACAACTACAGGTTGTGGAACTGAGTACACGCAATATAAGCCTACTTAGCGATAGAATTTCGTTTTTGCTACAGTTATTTCATTCTGGCATTTTGTCAGGACTTATTGGTGGTGGAACAATAAACGTTCGCACGACTTAAGTAAGGTGTATATCTGCTAATTAACCCAACTCGGCAACGTAGCAATTCTCGAGCTGAGAGCAGGGCGTGGGACAGACGGTTCGAAGTTACTAACGATATATTCTTACACCTTTGACTGTACTAAACTTCTCAGGGCTTCCCATTACAGGGGATACGTATGCAGGACGTAACATTTTAATCTGTAATATTTGCATGTCAATGTTAATTAGATTTGAATCTGCAAGCGGGCACCTTTAGTCGTGATGGCCACGGTGCCATGCTACAGTGGTACGGTAAGGACTCGTCTCTGGTGAGAGAAAATGCATTGAAGCCCCAAGAGGTGTCCACCGGCCTCCGTAAAATCTAGTTACCCTATTGGGAACTGCTCTGGTGGTAACATTATGGGTTTTCAGCGTCCCTGGACTGGGTGTACCAGTGCTTCCTACAGCTCGGTAGTTTCTATGCGGATGTTGCAATGCTGTCCAAGAGAGTGCGGAATAGCTTTGCATAGCCATGTTGTCTAGGTGATAATATGCCTACTTTGTGGTTCGTGATATCCGCTGCGGACTGTACATGGGTCAGCAGTGTTGTAGCCAAGGATTAAAGTTGCCTGGTATTATTTATCACGTCATTTTCTAGACAGCTAGGTGGTACGGAAGTCTACTGCCTTCTGGTAAGCCTCTTCACTGGCTCACAGCTGTCGCAAGGTTTCGTTGATCTTTTCAGTGTCCTCTGAGTCGGCTCTTCCGAAGACGGTTTTCAGTATGCAGCTGCGCACGTCTATCCGACCCATCATTTTTCGTTGTACCCGTGGGACTATCTCCATGGTCTGGTAAACTTGACTCTGTAGTTGAGTAAGACCTTATCACAGTAATTGATACTCTACCTGGACGTCTCCAGACTCTCTCTTGTTACCTATCGTAGCTTGTAGCACGTCATAAGTACATTACAGCCACCTGATTTTCTTTTTTACTGACCAAATATTGAAATCTAACCTCAGAAAAGGTCATCTCGTTTTGTATTATCGCGAAATACGAGACAGAAGGCCACTGACATGATACGTGAACTGGGATGGAAATAATTAAAACCAAGACGTTTCTTCTCATGAAATTTCAATCACCAGTTTTCTTTTACGACCGCGAAAATGTTTTGTTGGCGCCCACCTACACAGGGAGAAATGAACTTCAAAGTAAAATAAGAGAAATCAAAGCTGACACAGAAAGATTTAAGTGTTCGATTTTCCGGTGCTCTCTTCGAGAGTGCAATATTATTATTATTTTCGTGCCCAGAAAGTATAGTACAGTTATTTACAAATTCAACATAATACAATACAAGACATTATTTACAATATGTACATAAGGCTTTGTACATGTTAAATTGATTCTGAGACCCAAAATCCGGTAATCTTTATTACTAGGACATTTGCTGAAACCAGATCCTCCAGTGTGCATGATTCAGGCAACTTTAGGCAAGCCAAGAGGTGTACACTATCTCGAAGTTCTCCACATTCGCAGGTTCGTCTCCAGAAATGTAGCCCTACCGCTCCAAGATTTGTTTGCACCGCGTCACTTCATGTCACAATCTGTTCAATGTCTTCCACGTCTAATACGCTAGTTGAAACCCGAACGGGCTCTTCCTTCAGGTTTTGGTTGTTACTTCTAGTTGCCTTGTTTCAAAAAATGGTTCTAATGGCTCTGAGCACTATGGGACTCAACTGCTGAGGTCATTAGTCCCCTAGAACTTAGAACTAGTTAAACCTAACTAACCTAAGGACATCACAAACATCCATGCCCGAGGCAGGATTCGAACCTGCGACCGTAGCGGTCTTGCGGTTCCAGACTGCAGCACCTTTAACCGCACGGCCACTTCGGCCGGCTGCTTTGTTTCGCCACAGCACTATTCGGCGAGCGGAAGGGTGTGATGGAATGGCTCCAGTTGTTCGAAGAAAGTTCTCAGGCTAGGACATCACGCTCCGCTTCCAAACATGAGGTTCCGCTGTTTCTTCTTCTCAAGCTCTGTCTCTGTCGTTGTTCTTCATCTGATATCCGGGGGTGGAGAAGTCGGTTGAAGGTGGTTCGATGAAATCTGTGCCATGGACTTAATTGTTGAACTGCAAAGTATGTATATATATTTTCCACCAATCGGCCGACGGCCGACATGATCATGTCTGGCTGTTGCGTGAACGGAGCTCCTACTGTCAAAGGACGTACCTCAAGTGCTTCCGTCATCTCTCACCAGCGCAGTAGACTCAATAGGATGACATCTTCGCGTTACTTTTCCTTACCGTCCCGGACTCAGCGCCTTGTACAGGTGTCCAGGGTCAGATCACTCCATTGTATAAGGGAAAGGAAAGCCTAGTGTTAGTTTATTGTTCCGGCTATCGGCTGAAGAACGTAGTAACGCGGTTTTCTAATTTATCCTCCACCTGATCTCACATATTCCACCTTCCCCTTTGGAGGAAGCTGCCGAAGGAGCAGGTAGTGGGTCTACGGCACCTCCAAAGGGCGGACGCGACCAGTGAGAAAAATCGTGGTACGATTTGCAAGCTGTAGTTCTACATTTGCTGGTGACGGCATCTCTAGCACCTGAAACGGCCCCTGATAGTGGAGCACAGTTTACAAAGTAAAATTTTCGTGGGTTAGTGGTTAAAATGTCTCTAAGCACTGTGGGACTTAACATCTGAGGTCATCAGTCCCCTAGACTTAGAACTACTTAAACCTGACTAACCTAAGGACATCACACACATCCATGCCTGAGGCAGGATTCGAACCTGCGACCGTAGCAGCAGCGCGGTTCCAGACTGAAGCGCCTAGAACCGCTCGGTTACAGCGGCCGGCTTCGTGGGTTGGTTCAAATGGCTCTGAGCACTATGCGACTTAACTTCTGAGGTCATCAGTCGCCTAGAACTTAGAACTAATTAAACCTAACTAACCTAAGGACATCACACACATCCATGTTCGAGGCAGGAATCGAACCTGCGACCGTAGCGGTCACGCGATTCCAGACTGAAGCGCCTTTAACCGCACGGCTACACCGGCCGGCTTCGTGGGTTGGATCTGCCCTTTGGGTGCATGGAATGCTATTTTCGACGTAACGCTCAGTATCTTGCTTGTGCATCATTCATTAGTATGTTCACGCCACTCTGTGTTCCTTTGCTCTACGCCCAGTGTGACCAGAGAGAATCGAGTCATGGGCCTGCCTCAGTACTTCGGTTCACAAGTCAGCTGGCACTACCATTGGCAGCCCACATCTTGCTTGTCCATAAAGGAGACGGTCTTGTCTGCAGAACTGTCGCTGCCTTGCAGCGCCCTGACAATATGGGTCACGACTCTTTGCTTGCTTTCAAACGTCAACATCGACACCAGCGCATTCCACGGCGCGAATTTTGCGACCCAGACTGTCCACATTCTCATGTGATGTGTCACTTCATAATGAAATTCGCTGACATAAAGCCCGCCTTATCAACCTACTGGTGGGATCTGTATGATCTAGTAGTCATTGAGACGCTGTATGTTCTGTAACAACCTTGAAACGTCTACTATACAAATAACATCTGAAATACATTATACCGAATGTGAACGAAGGCATTTCCTTCTCAGTTGTGGAATAGTTTCTCTCAGCTGAATTTAGTTGCCTAGTCGCATATGCTATAGGATACTCATGAGCGTCTATTTCATGACTCAGAATGCAACCAAGAGAAAAGTTGCTCAAATCACTGAGTAATATTATTTGTTTTTGAAAATCTGGAGAAATAAGAATAGTACTTGAAGTTAATAAGGCTTGTAATTTTTTAAATGCCGCTGCTCAACTTTGAGACCATTGATATTTTACCACTTTTCTCAATAATGAGCGGTCTCGAAATTTCAGAAAACTGTGGCATTAAGTTTCGGTAGAAATTCGCCAAGCCAAGACAGTAGTGGGACAGAGAGAGTCTGCATTGTTGCCAAATTTATTCAAGATGGCGGCCATAGATGTGGCAATGTCGCACCGACGTTATGGCGGGAAGTTCAAGTTTTGGTGGGAAAATGGGTCAATGGGACTACCTCCACTAACCTCACTCGACCCCCCCCCTCCACCCTCCCTTCCCCCTGCTCTCCTCTCCCCCTCCCCCATCTGGAAATTTGTGGGAAAAGGACTCATTCTGTGCTGGGCTGCTGGACAAGACAGCTGTAAGTCTTTATTATGCGTATTGTTTACATAAATAATTTGAGTTTCCATAGGCAGTAGCTCCAACCAGTGTGTTCACCTTGAGGTTCGGAGTTTAACTGACCTACTTCACAACACCACCACCTGAGGGCACTGTTGGCACCCCCTCTCTCCTCCCACGATGTAATCCGAGATGGTGGACCAAGGAAAAACGGCGGGAAATTCGCTCATTCTGTGTATAGCTGCTGGACTGGGAGGATGGACGTAATAGTTTACTGTAAAAACTATGTGTTCAGTGGATGAGGTGTCTGTGCTCGAGAAGGAGCAGTTCATCAGGTGTATTAGGTGTAACCATGCAGCTGAGGACTGTGTCGATAGCTACCTGCACAATGTGTGGCAAGCAATAATGTTTGCTACATGTATAAAGAAGATTGATATGCTTCACCAAATAATGAAGTTACACTTTACAAGCCATGTTGATAAATGCATGTGGTGTAACTGTAGATCATTCGATAAAAGTCCAGTCAGTCTTCTGAAGTGCAAGAGACAAGACGTTCACCCCAAAGTCTCCGCGTCTGTTGGAAGAGAGGCCACACACAGGGCTGACTGCACCGCCATGCGGCAGCCGCAAGGGCAGACGCGTGCTAAGTACTCCATGTTGCGTTGGAAATACCAGCAGCCTTGCTTCTTCCCATCCCCGGCATATGTTGCCCTTTTTCGTAGAACACGAACTGTTTTAGGACTCATTAAATCTGGTGTTTAAGCAATATGTGGAATACTGTCACATACATAACTTGAAGATATCTCAGGAACTAAACGTACCATAGCACAAAGAGAGAGTACAGAGAGAGAGAGAGAGAGAGAAGGCCTTAAGGATGATGCGAGAATATTTAAACAATGTGCAATGTAAATACACGATTTATTCCGAGGAATACCATCATGGCCATGCTTGAACACGGACTCTACAAAAGATTGCGGCACACTTGTGAAACTTCCCTGAGATACATCACGCACTTTTGTGGGAAACAGATCCCAACACAAATATCGCTGCAATATTTGAATTTACACGCCAAAACGACGACACGTGGTAGTCGAAATAAATCTCTCTCTAACTCTGTAAACAGAGCGTTCACCACTTTTTGAGTTTTAGCTGCTTGTTTTAAGGCACTGCCACAAACAGAGAGAGAGAGAGAGAAATTTCTGAGCCCTACAGCTGCTGTGATGTTCTGAAACGGTGAGTGGGCTTAGTTTACATTTTCTGCTGGAGTCAGGGATGTTATTTTCTCTCGAACCATACCCTGTTGTCTAAGCACAAACTGGAAAATCAGAACAATTGCACAGACAGAATTCGAAGCACTGTCTTACAGACGAGAAAAATGGTTGGCATTTTCGGAGAATTTTCGTTGTCTTACCTATCCTTTCGGAACACCGTTAGGTTTTTCGCAAAAACGATTTAAGCACGAGTGATTTCTATAAGCACTTGGGGCTCTGGTACTTCCCCAACACAGCTACGACAATTTACAACTGCTATACTGATAGTTCCGGTATCTACGTTCTTCCTTTGTTCGGCCTGCACCCTTTGTGACTGAAGTCCTTTTTCTGTTTTCCCGAGATCCTCTAACCTAAAAAGCCGAGTTGTGGCCCTATCGAGTGTAAGGCAGGCTAGACCTCCTCATCTTGAGCGCTCGGCTGATCGTACAGTATTAATGGCCGGGAGATCCTGTCTGGGGTGTTAGGGCCGTCTGGTGCAAGACGTTTTATTTTACGCCGCTTCAGCAACTTGCATGTCTTTGTGATGAAGATGGAATGAAGTGATTAATATGTAATGTTAGAGAAGTTGGTGAACGCTTTCAAACTTATCACTTCGTTCTACTTAGGCCACGTCAACATGCACGGCTACGTATTTCGAATCACTGTGTATTTTGGAAATTTGTCGTAAGGTCTTATGGGACCAAACTGCTGAGGTCATCGGTCCCTAAGCTTAGACACTAATTAATCTAACTTAAACTAACTTACGCTAAGGACGACACACACACCCATGCCCGAGGGAGGATTCGATCCTCCGACGAGGGAGCCGCGCGGACTGTGACAAGACGCCTGAGACCGGCCGGCTATCCCGCGCGGCCACTGCGTATTTCATAGTCTAATTTATATCATCATCACATGTAAACGTAATTTCTAGTTCCATTCACAGGCTGAGTATTAAAAGAATGATTGAGTAGTTGAGTAACGATAACTACCTAGTATAGAGTAGCCCCTTACATCCTGATGAAGGTAGCAAAATGTCGAAGCGCGAACTCCCGAGACTCCGAAGACGCTGGGAGCCATCCTGACCCACGACCACTAAACTGCCATCGATGAAAAAAAGATATTGGTTGAAGATGGTCCCAATCGGCGCAAATCTCGCTCGACTGCGTCCCAAACGTTCTCAGCAGGACTGAGACCAAAACACATGCGGAGCAACCTAGCAAACTCGTGTTCGTGGAGTGAGCCCCCGATTCATTGTGAAACTTCTTCAGAGTGATGGGATGGCGCTTCATCTTGATGGAGGTACCAGTCGCCTGACAGGTGCCTTAGGCAAATAACCGTGTATTAACGATCTGACAGTGCGTTCCTGTACTCTTCGCCAGTGACAGACTAACCATTCACCACACAGTAATACTTCCCCAACATGCCTGAAGAGCGCTCTGTTGACAGGCAGATGCCTGAACTCCTCTAGTGTTCTACGTATACGTATCTTCCTGCTGACATTTACCTCAACTAATCTGTCCAGTCGACCTTTTTACACGCTTTTAACGTCCATTGGTGGTATTCGTGAACTCATGCCAATATCCGTTCCATTTGATGTATCGTACATGCATAAACAATGCTTTACGCATCCCACAGTTAGGAGATAGTTTTGCGTAACATAAATATTTATCTACTGTGATTGTCAAGCATCGGACCTACTCGTATAGTTTAACGCACAGATCGCTAGACTGTGGGACAGGGAGTTGAGCCACAGCCAAATGGAAGCTGAGCGGTAATTAACGATTGTTGGTCTCGTGCACCGCACTGCCTGAACGTGGTTTTTAGGTAGTTTTCCACGTCCATTTAGGCAATTGTTGGGATGGCCTCTTATCTGCACCTCAGAAAATGCGGAACACGAACAATTTAAATACGGTACTACACTGAACGAAGATTACACGACTCACAGACAGATGGCGTATAGGAGTTCCTGCCCTTAGATTAACTGACGACTATGGAGAAAGAAAAGCCATCTAACAACGCAGTTAAAATAAATTAACTTTGTCAAATCGTGAAAACAACGGACCCGTTACGACGGGATAAATAGCAGAAAAAAAGGGATTTCCAACCCTGAAATGGAAGTAAATGCACTATACTTCGGTCCACCTATCTGCTTTTGTAATCTGCGAAAGACGACGTGGAGCCTCGTCATCAGCACAGTGTGAGCTGCTGCAGCTGAGTGTGATAGCCGCGGTTTTCGCCGAATCGAGGTGAACAGGTACAATCTTGACACAGGGGCCCGGGCCCGTCAAATGCCCTTTCATTGCTAGCACGATCTCGGAACGAAGTGTCAAACGGGTTGGGCTGCCACGGTCGGATGAACTGATATCGATCGCCACCCTCATCTTGAGCTCTATTTTCACGCCGACAGGCAGCACTGGGTGTGACGTCTTCCCAGTCGCGGAACACGTTTCACGATTCTGTTCGCCTTGCTGTCAGGAGCAGTTTTTCTCCAACACAGCGGCTGTATCTAATTCAGTTGCTCATGTCTGTTTGCTGTTGCTCTACGAATCACCAGTGCTTTTTCATTATGTTCACGAACGCAAGGAGGGCTCTAATTTTAAAGCTGAAGAACCATCGAGGACTCTTTTCTGAGTATCGATTCTCCAAATATTTGACGGACATTTTCATGGGATATTACATGTTTTCCTACGAGCGTCTGCTGCATCAAAATTTCTAAGGTTTCTATGGTCTCACTTGAGAGCAATACTTTTAACGATTCGCGCTGTCCTTTTTTCTATATGCACCGTCTCCAATTGCGCAAACCTTAAATATATCCCACAAACTTGAACAGCAAACATAAGATGTTTACGTTTTCATCTGTACTCATAATTTACTCTGAAGGAAAATAAATCCTTATTCACTAAGGAGGCCCCTATCCCGTGGTAATATTGTGAAGTATGTCTGCCAAGTTACCGCTTCGAATCGTTGTGACAGAAAAAAGTCTGATAATCGGGATTATTTCATCTAGGGACGACAGTAACAAAGTATGTTTACTGGCTGTTATTATCGTATCTGCTGGCACTGGGTTTCCCCTTGTCCCATTCATTCTGTACCCGTCCATTACACTATATGAATAAACGACACAGATTTATTTTCTCGTAAGTATATGGTAGACCTCTGGGGAAACACGGCCTTTGTCCAATGTAAAACAATTTATGTATCTTCTTTTCGAAAAGGACAAAATCAAACATGTCCAGCATTATCTAAATGGCGGATTGATTAGCACGGCCGATTTACTTCTGCGTTCTTCCCTAATCCGAGCTTGTGCTTGTGCTTCCCTACTCGTGTAAATACACTCCTGGAAATTGAAATAAGAACACCGTGAATTCATTGTCCCAGGAAGGGGAAACTTTATTGACACATTCCTGGGGTCAGATACATCACATGATCACACTGACAGAACCACAGGCACATAGACACAGGCAACAGAGCATGCACAATGTCGGCACTAGTACAGTGTATATCCACCTTTCGCAGCAATGCAGGCTGCTATTCTCCCATGGAGACGATCGTAGAGATGCTGGATGTAGTCCTGTGGAACGGCTTGCCATGCCATTTCCACCTGGAGCCTCAGTTGGACCAGCGTTCGTGCTGGACGTGCAGACCGCGTGAGACGACGCTTCATCCAGTCCCAAACATGCTCAATGGGGGACAGATCCGACGATCTTGGTGGCCAGGGTAGTTGACGTACACCTTCTAGAGAACGTTGGGTGGCATGGGATACATGCGGACGTGCATTGTCCTGTTGGAACAGCAAGTTCCCTTGCCGGTCTAGGAATGGTAGAACGATGGGTTCGATGACGGTTCGGATGTACCGTGCACTAATCAGTGTCCCCTCGACGATCACCAGTGGTGTACGGCCAGTGTAGGAGATCGCTCCCCACACCATGATGCCGGGTGTTGGCCCTGTGTGCCTCGGTCGTATGCAGTCCTGATTGTGGCTCTCACTTGCACGGCGCCAAACACGCATACGACCATCATTGGCACCAAGGCAGAAGCGACTCTCATCGCTGAAGACGACACGTCTCCATTCGTCCCTCCATTCACGCCTGTCGCGACACCACTGGAGGCGGGCTGCACGATGTTGGGGCGTGAGCGGAAGACGGCCTAACGGTGTGCGGGACCGTAGCCCAGCCTCATGGAGACGGTTGCGAATGGTCCTCGCCGACACCCCAGGAGCAACAGTGTCCCTGATTTGGTGGGAAGTGGCGGTGCGGTCCCCTACGGCACTGCGTAGGATCCTACGGTCTTGGCGTGCATCCGTGCGTCGCTGCGGTCCGGTCCCAGGTCGACGGGCACGTGCACCTTCCGCCGACCACTGGCGACAACATCGATGTACTGTGGAGACCTCACGCCCCACGTGTTGAGCAATTCGGCGGTACGTCCACCCGGCCTCCCGCATGCCCACTATACGCCCTCGCTCAAAGTCCGTCAACTGCACATACGGTTCACGTCCACGCTGTCGCGACATGCTACCAGTGTTAAAGACTGCGATGGAGCTCCGTATGCCACGGCAAACTGGCTTACACTGATGGCGGCGGTGCACAAATGCTGCGCAGCTAGCGCCATTCGACGGCCAACACCGCGGTTCCTGGTGTGTCCGCTGTGCCGTGCGTGTGATCATTGCTTGTACAGCCCTCTCGCAGTGTCCGGAGCAAGTATGGTGGGTCTGACACACCGGTGTCAATGTGTTCTTTTTTCCATTTCCAGGAGTGTATATGACAAATACAGACTCAAACCACATCAAAGCTTAGAAGATATATTATAATCTAATATTATTTTTAGCTCAGTTTTATACTGTCCGCCAGTGATAACTGGTCTGTAACCTGCAATATGAAACTGATGCTTTGCAGGTATTATATTGGGACTATTTATATTAGATTCGTAAGAGTGAGTTGAAGTACGCGGTAGGAGCGGAAACAGACAAAAAATGTTAAAATGTGTGTGAAATCTTGTGGGACTTAACTGCTAAGGTCATCAGTCCCTAAGCTTACACACTACTTAACCTAAATTGTACTAAGGACAAACACGCACACCCATGCCCGAGGGAGGACTCGAACCTCCGCCGCGACCAGCCGCACAGGCCACGACTGTAGCGCCTCAGACCACTCAACTAATCCCGCGCGGCGGAAACAGACAATTTTTCTAGCTTTATAAATATACAAGCTCAGTAAAATAATGGTCTACTGACCCTAATTGTATAGAAAAGCGTTGTAAATGAGTACTGCTTAATAAATTTCAGTTACAGAAAAATTTTACGTCTGAATCTAATGAAGTTATTGCAATATATAACAGTGACACTATGACCGATAGAAAGTAAGAACAAATACATTGTTATGAATGCAGGCCAGTCAAATGATTGTGTTTCAGGTTAGTTACGCAATAACGAAGAATTTTTGCCTTGCGCGGTGACTTCGTTTCAAAAGCGACTATGCCTAGCGGAATATCTTTCGGTCTTGTGATGTTCGCAGTAAAGTGTTTAACGGGAAACTGAACGTGTGCAGCGTGCAACACACAATTGGCAAATACTTCAATAAAGCTGTGGTTATAGCGGGAAATTAAACAAAAAATTTTCCAAAACGTTTTTTCGTGATATTTTAAAACCATTTTGCAGCAGGCATTGTATCTTTCACCTAAGACTTTCTCGTAAAGTAGTATGCAACTGTGATATTTATAGTTTAAAAATAGGAACCATCAATTCGTAAACCCTATAATTGTACTTCAGCCTCGTTTCCTCAGTTTATTTCTGTTTTTGTAATGACAGCGTTGAGTACATTCTTTATAAAGAGCGAGTAATCAAGGCCAGTGAAGGAAAAAGAAAATGTAGACAATAAATTTAAGATATAGTAAAATGCACCGTTGTTTACATACATTACAATCTGCAGAAATAAAATTGTTATTGAAATAGATATGTATGATGCAGGACAGACGTGTGTAATTACCGAAATCTTCCGAGCATTTAATTATTCTGTAACTCCAAACCAATTTAGCTAGGTTAGCAATGAGGCTTGTACTGTCAGGTAAATCCACTGCTCAAACAGTGAAAGGGTCACTTACATGAATCAGATGATTTCCCTAACGCGATGCAGAAACGTGAAACTTAGTTCAACAGTGCCTGCGACCATTCTCTGTAATAATGCAAAGAGGTTGCGCCCTGCGGCGCCAACCTCGTCCTCGAGGACGCTTAAACCGTAAGGTGCCGACACGTGGGAAAAGAAGGCCAGAGCTCGGAAGTTCATTTGAGGTGTAATGTGGGCTAATGATGTCACTTTTGTACCAAATTTAACCAAAATTCTGGCCAATGCTACCGTGGAAGTGTCGCAGTATGGTAAGGTCGCCCCACACCCTTACACACATTTCACACCTACTCTTAACGCGTCTGCGATGGAGGTCATTAGAGGGACGCCTTCGTTGAAATAAAGTGGTTTTATTCTGGGTGGCCGAGAAAAACGTTTCAGACTGACAGTCAGAATCGACAGGTAAAGGCCTCAGGAGGTAGCATAAAGTGCGTGAATGAAACCACCCCTTCCATTGGGCCGTTCATTTTAACACATTTAGCGGTAGGAAACGACAAATTGCAGTGCGATGTGCAATGGATCGACGACCTGGACAGCCTTTAAGACTGTTGACACTCCCCCGCCTTCTCAGGCGATTCAGCCGTTACCTAACTACTCGGTGGGCTGCAACCCCATTGAATGTGATTTGACCCCTCTGAAGTGTATGGCGACTGCAGTCTTGTGCTTTGATATACAGAGTGGAACAACAACAATGGATTTTTCAAAACCGTTCAACGAAACTAGAGTGTAATACGGAGCAGCAAAGAGTGTTTATGCTTTTCCAACCCTCTTCTTTAAAGCCGTCCTGTGACGTGATCACGACCAGGTGTAACCTTGACACGTGCATGAACGAAATGGCAAAGGTTTCCTCAAAGCAATATCCTCAGTGTCACCGTGCGCCTTTGCTGAGCACTATGAAATGTACCTGAACTGAGACAACCCTTGACGGATTCCTGGGTAGCTGCACCTTACAACTAAGTGGCGCTACACTGCTGCTCTAGCACCTGCTCGCTGTCATGCGCAATTGGTGAATGGTCGTCACGTGTTGTTGGATATCGCACAACGTCTAACAAGGTAATGGTCCAGTCCGACATTTCGAAGCCTATCCTGAAATTTTTCCCATAGAAACACTACACAGAAAGAAATGCATCGTTAAAATTTTAGCTGCTAAGACGCACTACAATTATTTAAAACAAATGTTAAAGTTACTCTTTTTTGCCACACGAAGAATAGCTTCTAACAGCAGTTTTACAGCCCTTCCTGATTGGTGTGCGAATTGGCGAATAAAGAGTCGGAGCCGTGAGAGGAGAAAGTAGCGCCGCATAATACCAATTCAAAAAAGCGCACACGTGAATTTTAAGTACTTAAACCACTACAAACATGTTTCAAAATATACATTTTTTGAATAACTTGTAGCTCATATGGACAGCTAAGTTGTTGCTGATGTAATATCGCACAAGTGACTGACAGAAGAAGGAAAATGAAGGCAGTATGAAAGATCAATTTTCAGTTGTGATGCTCTGTGTACCTACGAGTAATCATGAGCCATGAGAGAGCAGTTGAGGCTGCATCTCACACGCCTTTAGTCTGCGTGTGGGTAGCACCTTTCACTGTGTTGTACACAATAATTTTTGGTCTAAGACCTTGCATTTCCTCAATTTGTGACCCAGAGTTAGGACAGATCCAATAAACACATACCAACATAAACTGGTTTTGTGAACTCTACGCAAATCTCAGCCGTTTCCAGAGCAACACATTCCTTATTGAGGATTTGCCCTTTAAGAAATTGGCCGGGCAGTATAATATTTTGTGCAAAAACGCACTTCCTATGACGTTGTGGAGCGAATTTCGTAGGATTCCCTACCAGTCTCCATTATTTTGCCATAAATTGCGTTGCCGACAAGGTCACAAAAATCTTTTTCAAAATCGCACGCCGTGGGAGTGATCTCAAGAGTGTTAATGTCAATATGTTTCATCAACCAGCATGATTTGTTGAATTTAATAGTTTGTATGACTTAAAGTAATGGAAGAAATACATAGTGAAATGGACAGAAATGACACTTTTATTCAAAAACAATGATAAGACTGGAGTCACTGCTCAGTTTTCTGTACATTATTAAAGGCGGGACATGGTTCTAAATAGGTTGTGTGACCACCATGGATGGCAGTGCATGCTATGCAATGTGCTCCTATGCTGGCCTCAGTGATGGTAACGAGTTCTTGTGGTGGGGGTTCCATTCCTCCACCAGTGCGAAAGGCAACTGCTGGTTGGTCGTTGGTGCATGTAAACATGATGCAAAACATCTCTCCAGCACATACATCTCGTGCTTGATGAGATCTGAGTTGGGTGAACTGGCCGACTCTCTTCCAACAACTCCTCCACCTGCATAGTTCGAAGCGGTTGCGCATTTTCTTCCATAAAAATGAAGTTAGGGCTGAATACAACTCTGAAAACAGCACATCGGGAAAGATTATAGTATCAAAATAATGTTGACCGGTGAATATACCATGCTCAAAGATATGGTGGTCAGTACAGCCACGCAACATTACCCCTCCCCACACAAGAACACCTGGACCGACAAAATGATCGTTTTCGACAATGTTCCTGAGTGCATTACGTGTTTCTATCTCCCGCCATATGAGGGTATGTCCAGAGTCACTATTCAGGTTAAATCTGCTCTCATCGGAGAAGAGCACGCAACCCCAATCCTCATTGGTCCAGTCTACATGCTACGGTCCCACTGAAGTGTGGGTGTCAACAGAACACAACATATTGGACTTCAAGCAAAGAGACCACTCCCTGCAGTGGTAGTGCCACTGTGAAGCGTGATATCACATGCCTTAAATCCCTGTTTAATGTCATTACAATTGCTGCTAGTTTGGAAAACTTCACATGCACGTGAAGCAATGCTGTGAGTAATATTAAATTCCTGGGCTACATGACAAATTCACTTGAAGCCTTCCTGAGAGACAATCTCCACCCCTTAACAATGTAAGTGTAGACAAAATGTGGATTGTGGCTTGAATTCAAAGAAATAGTACCGACACCAATTGAGAGGTTCATACCAAATAAATTAACATTCGAAGGAGCTGACCCTCTTGGTACACAAAACCGGTCACAACACTGTTGCAGTAACAACGAAAGAAGGATGCCAAATTTCAACGAACGCAAAGTCTCCAAGATTGGTGATCTTTTAGAGAAGCTCCAAATTTAGTGCGAACTTCAATGCGAGGTGCTTATACTAGTTTCCACAACGAAATCTGGTAGAAAATCCAAAGAGATGCTTGTCGTATGCAAAATATGCTAGCGGCAACACACAGTAAATGCCTTTTCTGCGCCGTAGCAATGGAAATACTGTCGATGACAGTGCTGCCAAAGCAGAGCTGCTAAACACAGCATTCCCAAATTGCTTCACCAAAGGAGACGAAGAAAATACTACAGAAATCGAATAAATAACTGCGGCCAGCCTTGGTAACTTAGAAGTAGATACCCTAGGAGTAGTGAAGCAACTTAAATCACTTAATAAAAGAAAGTCTTCTCGTCCAGATTGTATACTAATTAGGATCCATTCAGACTATGCTCATGCAATAGCTCCATACTTAACAATCACATACAACAGCTCGCTTTACGAAAGATATCTACCAAAAGACTGGAAAGCTGCACAAGTCACACCAACATTCAAGAAAGGAAGTAGGAAGATATATTGTGTTCGAACATTACGAATTACCTCGAAGAGAACGGTCTATTGACACACAGTCAACACGGATTTAGGAAAGATCGTTTTTGTGAAACAACTAGCTCTTTGAATAAAAATCTCTCGGTTTACATGCCGCGTCAATTCTGGATAAAACTCCAAGCTTTCGACCACTACCTCCATGGTCGTCGTCAGGGCTAAAACTGACTGTCGTGAGCTAGCGAGGTTCCCACTTTTATATGCCAAGGACGGCTTCTGATTGGCTGGAATACGTCATAGCAACAGCGATATGGCGCGTAGTGGAGTGGTGCCCTCTACTTCCATAGATGTAGTTTCTATCCTGCGTTGCTTGCAGCGCCATCCCTTGAATCAGGAGGTAAAGCGCGGGAAGTTTTTCTCTGCGATTTTTCTTTATGCAGTGCACTCTTCCAAGTGTTGCTAAGTGCATAGCCGTTGTCTCTGTTAAAGTTATTATCGCTGAGTCTAATTTCGACTGCTTCCCGGATCACAGAGTCCCAGTAATTCGATGCGTGGGCTATTACTCTGGTTTCTTCAAATAAAATCTCAGACGGGATCCCACATCGGCGCTCAGCAGGAAGACAAGGGAGCTACTAAAAAACTCTGGCCTCTCCGACGAACTGGTGAAGAACTTACGGCCGAGAGCACCTAGGCCACCAAGAGTGTACGGTTTGCCAAAGGTTCATAAGGAGGACGTCCCGTTGAGACCGATTGTTAGCGCTATTGGCTCTCCTACGTACAGGCTTGCAAAACACTTAACTAAATTGTTGGCGCCTATAGTTGGTCACTGCCCACATCATATTAAGAATTCAAAAATGTTTGTTGATATCATAAAACAGATGAAGATAGGCCCAAGTGATATCATGATCAGCCTCGACGTGGTTTCTCTGTTCACCAAAGTACCTGTGGATGACACCTTACAACTGTTGGCTGCTCATTTTTCCTCAGAAATTTTGAAGTTGTTCCGGCACACCTTGACGACCACTTACTTTTTATACAGTGGAAATTATTATGAAATGACGGATGGAACAGCTATGGGTTCGCCGTTGTCACCAGCTATAGCGAATTTTTTCATGGAGGACTTTGAAGAACGAGCGTTGAACAGTGCTCACCTCCGCCCATCATGCTTCTACAGATACGTCGACGATACTTTTTTAATCTGGCCACACGGCAGCGACACGCTGCAGCAGTTCGTCGAACATTTAAATGGTGTACATCCAAACATAAAATTTACATTGGAGGTAGAGAAGGAAGGGAAGTTACCTTTTTTAGATGTGTTGGTAGAGCGAAAGCCGGATGGACGACTGGGCCATTCTGTGTACAGGAAGCCAACCCATACAGACTCATATCTGCATAGCCATAGCTTCCATCATCCGTCTCAGAAGAGAGCTATGCTGAATACTTTAATACACAGAGCCAGGACTATTTCCGACAAGGACCACCTCGTTCCCGAGATTAACCATTTGACGACTGTTTTCAAGAGGAATGGTTATTCTGCCGGTGAAATTAAATCAGTTTTGTCCAAGAAAGTAAGACAAGATGCCAGCCATATACAAGAAGAGGACCAACATATAGCGCGGCTTCCTTTTTGCGGTGCTACAACGAGCAAGATAGCCAGAGTCCCGAAGAGGCAAGGAATAAAACCAGTTTTCCGACCACCTAGGAAAATTAAGGAAATGTTGAGATCAGTCAAGGATAGCCTCGGCTTAAGAGTGCCGGGAATTTATACTATTCCTTGCGAATGCGGCAAGAATTACGTGGGCCAGTCTGTAAGAACCGTTGCCGACCGCTGCATCGAGCACCAGCGACACCTAAAATACAGGTATTTGGAAAAATCAGCGGTGGCTGAACATAGCCTGCTTAACAAGCATAAGATTTTATTTGAAGAAACCAGAGTAATAGCCCACGCATCGAATTACTGGGACTCTGTGATCCGGGAAGCAGTCGAAATTAGACTCAGCGATAATAACTTTAACAGAGACAACGGCTATGCACTTAGCAACACTTGGAAGAGTGCACTGCATAAAGAAAAATCGCAGAGAAAAACTTCCCGCACTTTACCTTGAAACGTCCCCTTTTGAACAAATTTACAAGACTGTGCTTAACCTGACACACAATATTTTTAGCGCAACGCAATCTGACTTTCAAAATTCCCTGCAAAAGAATGGCCCTGACTAACATTAAACTATACCTTTCACAAATCACTTGCCTCACAAAAATCTTCGCTGCTCAAGCTACTGCAATACAGCGAGCGCCACTACTGCCAGCTAAATAAAAGATTCAAACTATGGAAGGCACTAACTACTGATAGGGATAGTTAGCAAATGAAAGATATTAATAGAGAACAACCAATGTATTTACCTCAATAGTCATAATATATGTAGCAGTTCATGACAAATTTCAAAACTCCGCCATCTCTCTCTCCACATCTACCTCTGCTGGCGGCTCACCTCCAACTGCGCAACGCTACGCTGTTCACAGCCAGCTGCCTAACACTACAATGGCGAGTATTACAACAATGCAAAGCAGCCACAGACTGCACACAGCACAGCCAGTGATTTTCATACAGAGGTGGCGTTACCAATAAAAAAACCTAAACAGCCTACTTACATAGCCCCCATGCTCCTCACAAAAAAATTTTACAAATTGGTTTGGGCAGTGCCCAATACAGATTTGAAAATAATTTTTCATAATTACAATAACAAAGAAATCAAATGCACACACTTATTGATACAATGTTGGTCAAAAGCTAAAATTTTCTCACAGTCCATAAAGACAGTCCTGATCGTTGAATTGCAGTGTTTTTCTCAAAGACTGAGCAGTAAAAGACAATGCACACAGACGTAGTGGATTTCCATGCAGTCTTGAAGAAGTAGTGTTGTCCTTCCAACGGAAAGACAATGCTGACTCTTGACATGCTGACAGGTAATGGGCCACAACAGAGCAAACCCACAACAGAGTCAGTCGAAGTTTTGAAGAGTATTGGTGGGTCATCACAGAGCAGACCCACTGTAGTCCTGGTAGAGATTACGGTATTGGTGGGCCACCAGAGGCGCAGACCCACTGCAGTCCTTGTAGAGATAATGGTACTGGTGAGTCAGCAAAGATGCAGCCCCAATGTAGTCCTTGTAGAAATAATGGTATTGGTGGGTCATCAAAGATGCAGACCCACTGTAGTCCTTGTAGAGATGGCCAGCAGCCATCTGTTGTGACTATGCAGGTGCACAATCACCATTGAAGAGTCTTGCGGATAATATAGCAAGTCCATAACCACCACTTGTGCACTTACAAAGTTTTTGGAATTGTCCTTAGAACCAGCAATGCTGTTATCCAGTCCCTTGCTGAATTATTAACACACATGCAAACACTATCAGTCCCTACTTCTCACATATTGTCCATATACTATGACCAACAGAAACGTGTGCAGTGAAATGCAACTTACAAGTTAATAATATGATGAACTGGTGTCAATTACAATATTATAACATGAGAATACAATTACAAAGGTACAAAATACATCATTAAAGAACATAACAATACAGAGAACATTTGTAATACAGGCTTTACAAAAGAATCGAAATAACATATACATCAGTGTTACAGGAATTATGACATAAGTAAACACATAAAGATCAGAAGAACTTTTGAAACATCACCTTCACATGTGAGCAACAAACCAGAATAAATAATGTCTATAAACATTTTTACAAAGAAAATAACATATTATTAATGCAAATTATATTTGAGGATGACAGTATTCCTCATCATAGTGAATGTAGCTTAGTACTAGAACAGAAAAAAATTTCTATGAAACAGTACACAGAGACAGGAAGAAAAGAAATACACAAGGGTACACAAACACATAGCATAATAACACAGGGGGAAAGGACAGGGTTTGTTTTCAATATAACATTTGGTACTGCAGTATTTTGCGAACAAAACCTTTTTTGTTCTTGGAGATCTCCCTTCATTCATCATTATTCCCAAAAAGTTCTATCTGTACCTCTTTTCTGTATTCTAACCGTATTTCTTTCAAAATAAATATGGCTCATTGTACAATACTCATTTGGCCCAAATCTTTTTCATATAACTTTGAGTGCATTCTTTCCATATTCTCCATAGTTAGGTTCTTATATAGTCTACCCCCTCTTAAGCTAACTTAAATCTACTGAGCTCAGATGCTAAACTAAGGGACGAGGCAATGCAGCAGAACAAATCAAGTAACACAAACATCAATGACAAAAATTTCAAGCTGGCAAAGCAAGCTACAGTAAATCTAAATTACCAAGCAATTCAACATTACTACTAATATGAGGCAATGCGCAGCAAACAAGAAAAATAAATCTGGCCTAGCAGAGTAACACAAATTAAAATTCAGTAGCACTATGCCTGGCAAACAGCATAACTTATACCTAAACATGACAAAGTTCAAGCAGAAAAAGTATTACACTAAAAATGGCCAAGTCTAATACCTACGTCACATCTTAACACTAGAGTGATGCATCACGAAAACTTACACTAGCAGATAAGTTACCAAATCGTAAAGAAATTGTTTATGCAATTCCTGTGAAGGGAAATGTCTTTTTATGCTCCCTCATTTTTTTTTTGGAAATATAGCACAAAACTATTATTTACTGGATCTGGAGACAGAAAATATTTATATAAGTACATCTATAAAATTTTATTTTAACCAGTGCTGCAGTGCAGCTAGAAACTAGATAATAAACAAAATGAGTAAATAAATACATAAAGCAAGCCATATGGCATTTCTCTCAATTCTCGTAGATAGACACTTGTCCTAATCAGGTGTGCAGATGTAAGAATGTTTCCAAGTTATTATTAGCGTGTCGTATTTACGATGCTTTCTACAAACGAATGTCAATAGCGAGGATAATGGCCTCCCTTTTTTTTTTTTTTTTTAACCTGTGCTTCCGGAAAGGCACACCCTAATGGCTTTTTCTCCAGGCATCGGACACAGCTGTGTGCCCGCGCCGCATTACGTGCAGGTGGTCACTTAACTTTCGTACGGAAATATTTACGACAGCAGTTTCCGCTACAGTGGCAGTCTCATATAAAAATATCTCACAGGTCAAGAATTAGCGTTGCAAATCTGTAGAAACAAAATCCTATAAATATAACAGTGTCCAAGAAATTTTCGCCGTCATTGTGATACATTCACGCATTTACACACATTTCATAACTCTTAAAGTACGATTCTTGGTTTCCAACATCCTTTTTCACAAGTCAAAAGTCCCTAACCGCTACTCATTACTCCTTACCTTATTACACATATATATATTCGTCGACACTTCTTTAATAATTCATCATAAGATACATAGCATAATCAAATTCCTCATATAGCATCAGCTTCTTGACCATAAACATACCTCAGCAGCATAATACACATCGTCGCCGTAATAATAACATCATAAAACCTGTCAAATCTCAAAAATGTCGTAGCTTCCTCCAATAATTTCAAAACCTAAAAAAATACTCTGCTCATGTCAAAAGTGTCATCTGCCTCAAACGTGCTTTAAAATCATGATCCCATACCAAATACATCATTCAAAGCTCTCATAGTATCACAATGGTTCCAAAAAAATATGAACAGTTCACAAAGTACTGACAAAATACAATTTCATAAATGTGAAGTTATTCAACTGTGTAATTACGTAAACATCTGTCACTGCCGTAGTAAAAAAGTTTGTCTCTCTCAGTTAAATAATCAGATAGCTGTGTAATTTGTGTGTTAGAGAAATATGGTACCGATGTGTAAAGTTGTATAAGCAAATACCATATTAGCTAGGGTTCCTTGTGGTTGCCACACACATGGTACACAAAGTAGGTGTGTACCCCCCTGAGGATTAATGTAATTATACCCTCAGGTTACAGATTACAGCAATGGAATGAAATGTATCATGGAAAACTTTCTTTGTAATTCAAAAATCTTGAAAAATAAATGGCATAAATACAAAATTAATCTCTCAAATTCGTGTCCTGTAGCGCTAAATGTGCGTCTTGCTGTAAGATAATTCTGTGGAAGTGTCGTAGTTATCGTCCTCCGAAAGCTAAGTTCTGCAGAAGTCAATGTACTTACCTCATGATAAACAAAAGTGAAATGCTTTGCGTATAGGTATCTTAGTTATTACACTTATTGCCGTGATAAGGAAAGTACTGTGCTGTAACGTATTGTTGTGCTACGGAAAAGGCAGTCTCATTGTAGCTATACCACAAAAGTTACTACTAAAACCTAAGTTACTACTAAAACATGTTTCACTTTTCAGAAGAATTCAGAAAAACTGTGCAGATATAAAACAGATACACCACAAAAGCAACATTGTAAATTGTCACTCATTAGTAGCGTCGTGATAAAATCGTGTAGCTGTCACATAAACTAACCACTGTGTCATCTGGTATCTCACTGAAAGTACTTTAAATCCAGAATGTATTTTCAAGTAAACCAAAATGTTGCATTAAAATCTCATTAGCAGTACCAGTATGTGTCCTAAGTAAGTAAGCCTGATAGTCGTTACGTAATCGTGCAGCTAACAAGCAAGAATGTACAAATACAACACTGTGTCGTCTGTTCACTATAACAATGCATTCGTAATTTCTGTTTAAATAAGTTCTCTTGGTTCTTGACTGGATGTTTAACTTCAAACATTGTTGCATGTTAACAGTTTCTTAAGTCTGACAAGCATACTAGTAATGTAAAGTGAAAAGTTATATGGCGAAGACAAAGTTAAAAAGCAGATTATCTTTCAATAAACGCTTTTACATGTGAAGTGTGGTGAAATCCTTTACTCTTCATCGTACTCAGAGTTTGAACTTGAATGCAATTGTCATGCGGTATACGTCGGTAAAGAATATAGGAATTTTTCTCAAGGTTAGCGTCTTATGTTATTTTTCTCGGAGCCAGCGGGCGCACGCAGCTGCCTGCTGTGCGAGTCATTGTCTGTCTCTTTGTTGGCGCGCGCCGTTATTGGGATTAGGAGACCTAACTTCTACAAATTCGCCTTGCCGAGAGGGCCCAGCTCTGTTAGAATCCCGCCAGTTCTGATGAAATTCACGTCTGTCGTCATGTCGGTAGTTTCTTGTTTGTCGGTCATGTGGTGGAGAATTTCTCCCGGAATCGAAACTGCGCGCCAAACTGTTGCGTCTGAAGTTATTCTGCCTCCTTTTTTTTTTCTTTTTTTTTTTCTTTTTAACAGCTTATAGTAAAAATCATTGTGTCGACAAGTAGCATATCGGTCATTGTTAGGTCGTGTCGGCGGTTCCATCTCAAAATTCGGTGCACATTGCCAATTTCTTTCATAACTTCCGAAATACCCTGTGTTATTATGTTGCGGCTTTTCTGTATTTCTATGTCCCTCTTCCCGTATTGGGGCGCGAGTGTCCTCTGAAATACGTAATTCTTGTATTACTTGTGTCAGCTGATCTTGTACTTCGCGGATTTCTCTTTTGTGTTGATTCAGATTTTGTTTCAGTTTCCTAATTTGTTCACACTCTTCTGTGTCATTAAAGACTACCGGTTTTGTGTCGTTCAGATTATCATCTACCTTCATAGATAAATTAGTGAACTGATCCGAAAGTTCGGCTACTTTCTCCGATAGTGTACTTATTTCCTCAGTGTATTTTTCTGAACCAAGTTTCAGAGTATCTACTGTGTCCTTTAAGTTTTCTTAAGTTTTTGCAAGTTGCGTAACCGAATCGGTAGATGCCACTGAGTCAATTTTAGCCGACAAGGTCTCATGATTTTCATGAACAATGGTTTGCAGTTCTTTTATGGCTGCTTCGTGATTCTGTAATGCATTTTCATGCCGCGAAAAAATAGGTTGAAAATGCTCACAAATTTGTGTTTTTACGTCGTTACAGACTTTTTGACATTTCGATTCAATGTGATGTGACTCATTAGTTAAATCCTCACGTGTTTGTTCAAGAGTTTGCTCCAATGAGTCTAACTTTTGAAGATTTTGTTCCATTGCGTCTAACTGTTGCTGTGTTTGTCTCTGGTGTTGTTCCATTGTGTCTAACTTTTGAAGATTTTGTCCCATTTGTTTCTGATTTTGTTTGAGCGTTGTGACTAACTTTTGAAGATTTTGTTCCATTGTGTCTAATTTTTCAAGCTTTTGTCCCATTTGTTGCATTAATTGTAATAACAATGCACTGGTGTCTGAAACACATTCCTCAGTGCTTTTCGGCAGTGAAGTTGCACCGGCAACATTCACATTTTGACAAGCAGAAAATGTGTCTTGACTTATTTGAGAAAACGGTGAGGACCCAAATCCTGAATCCACAGCATTTCCGAGATTGTTTCCTGTCATTTCGGATTCCTGAGGCGAGCTGTCGCCGACCGATCGATCGATAATGCTTCCCTGCTCACTATTTGTTTCACTGTCTACGCCATTGTTTACCACCAGCTCCATTTCCCTATGCACAGTTACCAAATTACTACTTTGAATATTAGTTAATTCATTACACGGTCGCGCTAACACACTGCTTTCGTCTTCGCTGTCATTTCTCAATTTACTTTGGAGTCTAGTGTTACGTTTTTCACACGCCATTATTGTCACAGTATTTCACACGACAACACAGAAAAACACAATTTGAAGAGCAAAAATAGGGGAACACATTAACATACCACTGAAAGTAACATCTAGTTAATTGCAGCTGCGAAGTACTTGGTGCAAATCTACATGCATGCCACAACTGTTTTACTGTACAACAATGAAAAACTACAACTACAAAGGAGATTCTCTCTACAATTACGCGCTAGCAATAAACAAAATCTACACTAATTACACAAACTATAAGAAAAAATCAGAAGATTCCAGTGAGGTATCCTGGCAGGGTCGCCATATGAAACGTCCCCTTTTGAACAAATTTACAAGACTGTGCTTAACCTGACACACAATATTTTTAGCGCAACGCAATCTGACTTTCAAAATTCCCTACAAAAGAATGGCCCTGACTAACATTAAACTATACCTTTCACAAATCACTTGCCTCACAAAAATCTTCGCTGCTCAAGCTACTGCAATACAGCGAGCGCCACTACTGCCAGCTAAATAAAAGATTCAAACTATGAAAGGCACTAACTACTGATAGGGATAGCTAGCAAATGAAAGATATTAATAGAGAACAACCAATGCATTTACCTCAATAGTCATAATATATGTAGCAGTTCATGACAAATTTCAAAACTCCGCCATCTCTCTCTCCACATCTACCTCTGCTGGCGGCTCACCTCCAACTGCGCAACACTACGCTGTTCACAGCCAGCTGCCTAACACTACAATGGCGAGTATTACAACAATGCAAAGCAGCCACAGACTGCACACAGCACAGCCAGTGATTTTCATACAGAGGTGGCGTTACCAATAAAAAAACCTAAACAGCCTACTTACAACCCCCTGATTCAATGGATGGCGCTGCAAGCAACGCAGGATAGAAACTACATCTATGGAAGTAGAGGGCACCACTTCACTACGCGCCATATCGCTGTTGCTATGACGTATTCCAGCCAATCAGAAGGCGTCCTTGGCATATAAAAGTGGGAACCTCGCTAGCTCACGACAGTCAGTTTTAGCCCTGACGACGACCATGGAGGTAGTGGTCGAAAGCTTGGAGTTTTATCCAGAATTGACGCGGCATGTACACCGAGAGATTTTTATTCAAGAAATCCGTCGCGAAAGACTTCGTAGGCAAACTAGCTCTTTACTCGCACGACGTGTTGAGCGCTGTTGACAAGGGACCTCAAATTGATTCCGTATTCCTGGATTTCCAGAAGGCCTTTGACATTGTACCTAACAAGCGGCTTGTGATCAAATTGCGTCCTTATGGAATATCGTCTCAGTTATTTTACCGGATTCGTGATTTTCTGTCAGTGAGGTCACAGTTCGTAGTGATTGACGGAAAGTCTTCGAGCAAAATAGAAGTGATATCTGGAGTTATAGTCTTATTCGCCCTCTGCCGTTACTTATCTCAGTAAACGATTTAGGAGACAATGTGAGCAGCGTCTTAGGTTGTTTCCAAATGATGCTGTCGTTTATCATCTGGTAAAGTCATCAGAAGATCAAAACAAATTGCAAAACGATTTAGACAAGATATCTATGTGATGCCAAAATTGGAAATGGGCCCTACATAATGAAAAATGTGAGGTCATTCACATAAGTGCTAAAAGGAATCAGTTAAACTTAGGTTACACGATAAATCAATCAAATCTAAAGCCCTAAATTTAAGTAAATACCTAGGAATTACAATTAAGAAGAACTTACAGGGTGTTTCAAAAATGACCGGTATATTTGAAACGGCAATAAAAACTAAACGAGCAGCGATAGAAATACACCGTTTGTTGCAATATGCTTGGGACAACAGTACATTTTCAGGTGGACAAACTTTCGAAATTACAGTAGTTACAATTTTCAACAACAGATGGCGCTGCAAGTGATGTGTAAGATATAGAAGACAACGCTGTCTGTGGGTGCGCCATTCTGTACGTCGTCTTTCTGCTGTAAGCGTGTGCTGTTCACAACGTGCAAGTGTGCTGTGGACAACATGGTTTATTCCTTAGAACAGAGGATTTTTCTGGTGTTGGAATTCCACCGCCTAGAACACAGTGTTGTTGCAACAAGACGAAGTTTTCAACGGATGTTTAATGTAACCAAAGGACCGAAAAGCGATACAATAAAGGATCTGTTTGAAAAATTTCAATGGACTGGGAACGTGACGGATGAACGTGCTGGAAAGGTAGGGCGACCGCGTACGGCAACCACAGAGGGCAACGCGCAGCTAGTGCAGTAGGTGATCCAACAGCGGCCTCGGGTTTCCGTTCGCCGTGTTGCAGCTGCGGTCCAAATGACGCCAACGTCCACGTATCGTCTCATGCGCCAGAGTTTACACCTCTATCCATACAAAATTCAAACGCGGCAACCCCTCAGCGCCGCTACCATTGCTGCACGAGAGACATTCGCTAACGATATAGTGCACAGGATTGATGACGGCGATATGCATGTGGGCAGCATTTGGTTTACTGACGAAGCTTATTTTTACCTGGACGGCTTCGTCAATAAACAGAACTGGCGCATATGGGGAACCGAAAAGCCCCATGTTGCAGTCCCATCGTCCCTGCATCCTCAAAAAGTACTGGTCTGGGCCGCCATTTCTTCCAAAGGAATCATTGGCCCATTTTTCAGATCCGAAACGATTACTGCATCACGCTATCTGGACATTCTTCGTGAATTTGTGGCGGTACAAACTGCCTTAGACGACACTGCGAACACCTCGTGGTTTATGCAAGATGGTGCCCGGCCACATCGCACGGCCGACGTCTTTAATTTCCTAAATGAATATTTCGATGATTGTGTGATTGCTTTGGGCTATCCGAAACATACAGGAGGCGGCGTGGATTGGCCTCCCTATTCGCCAGACATGAACCCCTGTGACTTCTTTCTGTGGGGACACTTGAAAGACCAGGTGTACCGCCAGAATCCAGAAACAATTGAACAGCTGAAGCAGTACATCTCATCTGCATGTGAAGCCATTCCGCCAGACACGTTGTCAAAGAGCCGGCCGAAGTGGCCGTGCGGTTAAAGGCGCTGCAGTCTGGAACCGCAAGACCGCTACGGTCGCAGGTTCGAATCCTGCCTCGGGCATGGATGTTTGTGATGTCCTTAGGTTAGTTAGGTTTAACTAGTTCTAAGTTCTAGGGGACTAATGACCTCAGCAGTTGAGTCCCATAGTGCTCAGAGCCATTTGAACCATTTGAACCGTTGTCAAAGGTTTCGGGTAATTTCATTCAGAGACTACGCCATATTATTGCTACGCATGGTGGATATGTGGAAAATATCGTACTATAGAGTTTCCCAGACCGCAGCGCCATCTGTTGTTGAAAATTGTAACTACTGTAATTTCGAAAGTTTGTCTGCCTGAAAATGTACTGTTGTCCCAAGCATATTGCAACAAACGGTGTATTTCTATCGCTGCTCGTTTAGTTTGTATTGCCGTTTCAAATATACCGGTCATTTTTGAAACACCCTGTAAATTGGTAAGAACACATAGAAAATCTTGTGGGGTATGGGGTAGGCGAACCAAAGACTGCGTGTTACTGACAGAACACTTAGAAGATGCAATAGATCTATTATAGAGGTAGCCCACACTACGCTTGTCCGCCATCTTTAGGAGTACTGCTGCGAGGTGTGGGATCCTTAGAGACAGGATTAACAGAGTACATTGAGAAAGTTCAGAGAAGAGAGGCATGTCTTGTACTTTCGACAAATAGGGGAGAGAGTGTCACTGATATTATACAGGATTTGGGATGGAGACTTAAAACAAAGGCGTTTTTCGTTGCGGCAGAATCTTCTTACGAATTTCAATCACCAACTTTCTCCTCCGGATACGAAAATATTTTGTTGACGCCGACCTAAATGGGAGGAACGATCATCATAATAAAGTAAGGGACATCAGAGCTCGAACGGAAAGATATAGGTGTTCATTTTTTCCGCGCGATGTTCGAGACTGGAATAACGTAAAATTATTGTGAAGGTGATCCGATGAACCCTCTGCCAGGCACTTAAGTGTCATTTGCAGAGTATTCACGTACATGAAGATCAGTCACACTTCGCCCTTCTTCCAATTTCCTCATAGCTATTCCCCACGTAAAGTCATCCATATGTTGTGTCTGGGACATTTTGTAATGAATTAAACCATCTGAGTGCACTGTAACCGCTCGCCAATTGACACACAGTGTCTTTTCCCATTCCTTCACTTACCTCGTGTTGCAAGGCCAGACCATTTTGGTGCTATAATCTCGCAAACCCCACGCCATTTGAAATACAGCTTTCTGTGTGGCACTGAGAGACCTCTGCCAACATGCATCCACACTTCCATTCATTTCTTGTGAGTTGTTAATGTGTACTGTACTGTACGGCTAGCACCTGCTGTCCAACTACCACTCATACAGCAATGTAGTACAAAGTAGCCGCCTTCCTCGCCGTTTGCTACAAGGGGCTTTGGTGATCGCAGGAAAACTATGTGTTGTACTCATAAACACGCTAAATTGTTATTCTCTGAATTTTCACCAGTCGCCATCGTTCCCTGATGGCGCGAGCCTCAGCACACATGGCACTGGGAGTGGTGGTGTCGCACCTTCACTGGTTGTTGTACGCACCTGCTAGCCGCAAATAAGGGTCGCCATTCAGCCAGTATAAGGCAGTTCAAAGTGGGAGTCACTCCATGGCCAAGCCCCAACCATCTGTGGGCCACCAATAAGGAACTCCCTCCACCTAGCACTGGAGTCATTCTATTGTCTGTCATTCCAATGTTTGGGATTGTTCCTTTCCAGCTACACCTATGATACAAAATGCAGGTCCAAAACACAAGACGCTAATGCTGTCTTGTCGTCACGTCTGCCTCTAGGTCAGGACACAGATTTCAACGCAGACCCTGGAGTATGCTTCCACATGGGCTCTGAAGCGGATGAAGTAGTTGCCAAGCTCTGCTTGGACGTTCATCTTGTACAGCATCACACAGTAGAAGATCCTGTGCTGCAGCTGGCGTAGCGCTATTTCCATCAAGGTTGGTCCTCAAACAGCCTTAACACAACTGGATCTCCAGGCTTTCTGGTGCTGATCGCAGTAGCTCTCCACTCCACAGGTGTCGTTCTACTGCAAGAAGAACAGATGGGCATGGTAGTCATCCCTCACACTCCGCTGCATTGGATCCTCTGCCTGCACTATGAGATATTTTAGGGCAGGGTACTTATGAAGATGCTGGGATGTTAACATGTTTCCTGGCGAGTTATGGGCTCAAACATTACTAATACGGTCACATCCTGTTCTACAAGTCATCAGAGCCAGCAGATTCTCCAGCTATTCGTTATTTTCCACGGCCAACCACCTCATCTCCATGGTCCAGAGTGGGCTTAGATTTTGCCTGTCCTTTTTGGGAGCCTTGTGACTTGTGGCAGTCGATGCCTGAACCTGCTTCCCCTTCGTCGCTGTGGTATAGGCCGGCATCCGTACAGCTCCACTTTCAAACACGCGTGTCCCTGTTCGCCACCGTCACTGTTGCACGAGGGCGTTTCCACGAACGATTACACTGCTGTCAATGAGCTGGAAGCATCTCTCCAGAGCTCCAGATGCAGGTATACTTAATATCGAACATTCATACACTGAGCCCATTTTGTGTGTTTGCCAACTGAATAGTATATACAAACTTTAATTTTGGCCAGAGCTCGACATCTTCTCAATAGACATTATATTGTAAAGCGACAAAATTATAAATCTTTTGTGTCTATCACATTGTAGAAGTTCAGCAGCAAAGTTATGTATTATTTTTATTATTTGATATTAAGTGTAAAATAAATTAATATACGAATTCTCTGTTGGACGGCATCTGTTCCTCGCTCCTGTATCCACTAAAGGAACACACTACATGCACGGGAAGACGTTACAACTTCCACATCTTCTACCCAAACTTGCACGCGTTTTCACATTAGAGGGCCACCCTGGTCCATAGTTACTGACAATATACCTCATGTTACATCCATAGAGTTCACTTCATTTTGCGCTACCAGCTGTGCATCACTCACAAACACGACATCTTTTCATCGTGCACAGGTGAGGGATTAGTTCAAACATTTAAAACACAGGCTGTGAAACTCAGCCACCAGCATTCAGTGGATGATGCTCACCCTTTCTCTATTTTACCAAATCAACCTGCAAGATGGCTCCTTGCCTGTAGAAATACTTCACAGGTGTTCACACCTTTCACAGTTCTCTATCCATCATCAGGAGGCTTCATCATATTCTCGGCAGGCTTTCCTTACTTGATGCTGTCTGGGCACTCACCTTCTTCTAGCTCACAACCACCATCACCCAACTTCTTGACTGAGCCATGCACGAGGTTAAATTACGTCATGGCACCCTGTCCAGAAAACAGGTAAACTAAGTTTGGACCTGTCGGGGTGCCATGCCTCCTACTGCAGGAAGTGTTACACAGATGTCTGTTCCAGAAACACAACCCTTTATGGATTTTCCTGCAGGCGCCACCTACACACCAACTTCTCTGGCTGACACACATCAACATGATGTAGGGCGTTGGATGTAACGTCACGATACCCCCAAGGATGCTGACCCATGCCCCGCTTCCCTCTTCCACAGGGCAGAGGACTTGGATATCATCAAAGATTCTGACTTCTGCCTCCAAGTCCCCTACATCCTTCGCCTGGGGAGGGGGTGGGGGGTGGGGGGTCAGGGCTAGGAGGAATACCATACCTCCTTATACTCGTGCATCAGACACCGACAGCACCCAGCAGACCTACAAAAAAAATTGTTTAAATGTTTCTGAGCACTATGGGACTTAACATCTGAGGTCATCAGTCCACTAGAAGTTAGAACTACTTAAACATAACTAACCTAAGGACCTCGCACACAAACATGCAAGAGGCAGGATTCGAACCTGCTACCGTAGCGTTCGCGCGGTTCCAGACTGATGCATCTAGAACCGCTAGGCCACAGCGGCCAGCCAGCAGAACTTGTAAGTCGTTTGGGTTGCTGCGTGCTATGCCTTTGTAAAACAACCGAGCGAGATGGCGCAGTGGTTAGCACACTGGACTCGCATTCGGGAGGACGACGGTTCAATCCCGTCTCCAGCCATCCTGATTTAGGTTTTCCGTGATTTCCCTAAATCGTTTCAGGCAAATGCCGGGATGGTTCCTTTGAAAGGGCACGGCCGATTTCCTTCCCAATCCTTCCCTAGCCAGAGCTTGCGCTCCGTCTCTAATGACCTCGTTGTCGACGGGACGTTAAACACTAACCACCACCACCACCACCTTTTTCAAACAAGCGCTGTCGGAACACAGGAGCCCAGAACTCTGCAGCCCGACCAGTGGTTGGTGACAATAGCATTCCAGCAAGGCTACTAGGTGGTGTGTGCATGGCGATGGCTGAAGTCGTTGGCGTGCTGCACGCTATCTCATATTAGCAGGGTCACTTGATGAAAAGAGGCCTGCATGGATCCTCCCAGAAAGCAGCTATTTGGGCTGGCGTACGAGCTTAGCAGCTCTGTCCCATCGCACCGAGCAACTGATCACAAGATCTCCTCCTTGGCTTTCT
Source organism: Schistocerca nitens (assembly GCF_023898315.1). Classification (NCBI taxonomy): domain Eukaryota; kingdom Metazoa; phylum Arthropoda; class Insecta; order Orthoptera; family Acrididae; genus Schistocerca; species Schistocerca nitens. The sequence continues at coordinate 143,818,506 of NC_064616.1, read as the reverse complement.
CTGGACTCCGCCACTATCTTCTGGAACACCACACCGTCTCCTTGTCTTGAACACTAAGTGTGATCGCCGATGCGTTTGCTGGAACTTGGTATAATATCTGCTGCTTGCTTTCTTCACCAACACATAGTTCCAAGACTTTACTTTCTCCATATATCTTTGCCAGACGTCGAATTTTTTCTGAATTGTATGACCTTCATTGCCTCTCCCGTGAAGTACTACAGTAAGATACTTTGGAAGTGTTTTGCTACCGAAGCCTGTACTAGAGTGCGGACTCCATTTTCAAGCCCAAGAACTGACAATTTTCTTCATGCTGAACATAACTTTATTCCGATGTCAAGATTTGGCTCACCTTTAAAGAGTGATGTGATTAATTCCACGTGTTAAGGAGCTTAATTATTTGTTTTTGGGATTCAGGAACTTTAAATTTGTCGAACTGTAGTTCGTGTGTCTGTGGAAGAATTTTGTTTACTTTCAGACGTAAACGAATTTTACCTCCAGAATAACCCGAGGATTTTGTTAACGTCGTCCGCAGCTCGTGGTCGTGCGGTAGCGTTCTCGCTTCCCACGCCCGGGTTCCCGGGTTCGATTCCCGGCGGGGTTAGGGATTTTCTCTGCCTCTTGATGATTGGGTGTTGTGTGATGTCCTTAGGTTAGTAAGGTTTAAGTAGTTCTAAGTTCTAGGGGACTGATGACCATAGATGTTAAGTCCCATAGTGCTCAGAGCCATTTTTGTTAACGTTGTGTCATATAAATAAACTTTTGTTAGTTTGAGTACCTGCCTCTTTAGTGGTTGTCTCCGTGGAATCGGGTGTATCAAAAACAGAGTAAAAGGTCAGATTAAATAAGGATAAAGAAAGATTAGGCTGTGTTCATTTGAAAACAGTTATTTTTAGGACTTGCTTTAACCGAGAAAACTGACATCAGGATCGATGAACAGAATTATGAATCCCACTTGTCCTTCATGGTAGTCCAGTGTTTTAAATACAGAGTTTGGTGTGGTTAGCCAAATATGATGTTTGGGATCAGGTGGAATTCGGTGGGAGTTCGGCCATGACTATGGAGAAGGAAGGAAATTATAAAATGACAGATTTGGGGAAACTTCCGGAAAGGGGAATCATAAGTTGGATTGGATTGTATCTCAAGGTTAGGATAGATGTCATTCTAGGTTCATTTTCGAATAGCTGCTTTTACATAGAATGTGGCAGTAGCGTAGGCATAACGTTGGTTGTAGGGGGAGGACTTGTTAGCGTAGGTGCAGGAGCATGTCTGGATTCGAAATTAAGGGGAGAGTTCTGAAGTTGCTGGTAGCGAGACTGCACGAGTATTGAAATAATTAAATTTTTTTCCTACGAAACAGCGGAATTAATGAGCTGACATTTGAGTCGTGTTTAGGAGAGCAAACAGAAGCAGATTGGGAATGAGTGAGAGACTGTTGGTGGCGGTGGTCGAGCGGTTCTAGGCGCTTCAATCAGGAACCGAGTGACTGTTACGGTCGCAGGTTCGAATCCTGCCTCGGGCATGGATGTGTGTGATGTGCTTAGGTTAGTTAGGTTTAAGTAGTTCTAAATTATAGGGAACTGATGACCTCAAATGTTATGTACCATACTGCTCAGAGCCATTTGAACTTTTGGTGGAACAAAAGTTCAGGTTACATTCGAATGGATGAGGATACATTGGTTCACGTCTTTACAGGTGTAGTGTGTCCAGTCTCCAGTTTCTGTTAGTACATTGACGGCAACGTCACATTACGGAGAGGGAAGACCATCTGTTTTTGTTTGGCTCTGGCGCACCTTACTGCATCTGCAGCAGCTATTTATGCAGCCGTTGGAACCACAGTGACACAAGGATCTGTTAAAAATCGGCTCCTTCAAAGACAGCCTCGAGCAAGACGCCCAGTAGCGGACGTTCTACTGATCCCAAAGCACAGCCACTTGCGATTTTAGTGGTGCCAAGCGAGAGCTCATTGGAGATGAGGGTGGAGGTCTGTTGTGTTTCCTGGAGAAAGCGGGTTCTGCCTCGTTGGAAGTGATGAGCGTGTGTTGGTTAGAAGGAGACCAGTTGATGGCCTGCAACCAACTTGTCTGTGTGCTAGGCACACTGGATCTACATTTGGAGTTATGTACGAATGTAGGGTGCGATTTCGTATGACAGCAGGAGCACACTGACTGCGAATTTGTACGTCAGTCTGGTGATACGACGTGTTGTACTGCCATTCATGAACAGCATTGTTCAAAAATGTTCAAATGTGTGTGAAATCTTATGGGACTTAACTGCTAAGGTCATCAGTCCCTAAGCTTGCACACTACTTAACCTAAATTATCCGAAGGACAAACACACACACCCATGCCCGAGGGAGGACTCGAACCTCCGCCGGGACCAGCCGCACTGTCCATGACTGCAGCGCCTCAGACCACTCGGCTGATCCCGCGCGGCAGGAACAGCATTCCTGGGTGTGTTTTCCAACAGGATAACGCTCGACCACAACTCGCTTTTCTAACCTATCATGCTCTACTGAGAGTCGATATGTTGCCTTGGCCTGCTCGATCGCCAGATCAGTCCCCACTCGAACACACATTGGACATCATCAGATGAGAACTACAGCGTCATCCACAACCAGTATTAAACGTCCATGTATTGACCGTCCAAGTACAACAAGAGTGGAACTGCATCCAGAAACTAATATCCGGCAGCTGTACAACAGAACACGTGCATGCTTGCTTTCAAAATTTTGCCAGTTACACCGGTTTTTAATGTTCCAAAATCAATTTCCCAAAATCATTACTCTAAATTGATTATTATTATTATTTGATGTTGTGATATTTTCCGTCAGTATATTTTTAGTGGTGTTTCTACTGGATGGTTAGCAGGTGGATTTCGTATCACCGCTTATTGTTGAAGGTTACTTCGAGGCATTTAAGGGTACCGGTTACGTTTAAATGATTAGGAGGAGGAGCTAAGGCTGATGCACTCTGTAACTATTGCTTAGATTTGGAAGCGTTTATTTTAAGGTGCCTCTGGTTTAATTAGGTATTGATCCGGATGAGTTGAGTCGGAGGTGTCGGGTATTTTTTCATGTCCAAGTGAACCGTAGCGCTAAACGCCAAATGAAATCATACCGTCGACGAGGGATCGAACATTCAAGTGTTGAACCTGTAGCTTGAGTCATTAAGCCAAGCCGATCTAACAGTCTAGCGACATAGAACACAAAGTGTGCGACCAGGTAAAGGAGAAAGTGACTGGTCGTCTCTGGCCACAACGAGTAGCGGAAAATGCGCAGTGACCGGAGGCAGGTGGCAGATGGAGCGGACGCGCGGTCCTCGCCGCCAGTCGTAAAAGTCGGATTTCGCCCGCGGCACTCTGCCTCCTTATCTGGGAGCATTAAAGCTAACGATTTTCTATTGAAGTGAATTTTATGAGTTACAGCCCGAATGGGCACTCAGGTCTCCTTCTTTTACAGTCGCCGCGTGACTCCGCCGTGAACAGCAGCGGACAAAAGATGTTTATATCGCGAGAGAAGCTGCGGCCGAATATTCGGCCGCACCAAAAGGACAAACTGGAGCTGCGTGTGTGTCGCGCCAGTCGTACCGCCGGCGTCGTTCAGATCGCTGCCATTAAAGAGTAACGTCCTCTTTTGCCGGGGCGCTTCCCAGATTCTCGACAATGGCCTTAGCACTAAAAGCACCTTCCTTACTTCTTCTCAGTGACCATTCTAGCGTTTAAGCTGTGCGTTCTCAGGAAAATCCTCTCCACGTTCTAGATGATTTAAGTGCTGTGCTGCAACGACCGAGCAGAAAGTAACGTGTTGAACAGGCCTATCTCACTCTAGAAACCGCTACGAACATGAAGTGGACTTCGCACTGATTTGGCGATGTGTTCCCTATTTCCGAGGCTACCATGATACGAGGCTGTACGAGGGATGCAACTTACGGTTGGTTATTTGGTGCTAGCAGACTTTTGTTTCTCAAGTGCTCACACTACAATATGATGCTAACATTCCATCCTGTTTCTCTATAATATCTATGCCTGAGTATTCTATAATTTCCCTTTGTCTCTCCTTATATATATATATATATATATATATATATATATATATATATATATATATATATATATATATATGGGAAGGGCATAACTGAAAATGAGTAGGACTGTATTTTAAAGTTCCGACTATATTTAGCTCATTAGATGTTGTTACCAGCATAGCATAATAAAAAAGGGGACTGCGAATGGCAGTCATATTTAAGAAGAAACGATCGTGGCATTCAGCTGAAGTGTTTGAAGAATCCTTAACAAACGTACATGAGAGTTGCTGGAAGGACATTTGAACTCTGTCCGTCCTGACCCACAATTAGCGTCACCGCCAGTTGTAAACTGTAGTAGTTTCAAAGCCGGATAACGATCTTATCTCAAGGTTATTGATAAGGAAATACAGTGTCAGGTTACAGAAATGGGCACCTTGCTTCCCCCACTCTCTCTCCCCTGGCGAACCACCGGGCATTCATCAAGGTCACCCATGGAGACTCACCCAGGCAATTGTGTCATTTGTGGCGAGAGGCCCCTCCCCTCTAGACCAGGGAGGATCATGCAATCCCCCCACCACCGCCCCTTCAGCTTAAGAAGAGGATGTGTCTATTTATTAATAAAAAAATTACATTGTTACTTCACTTGGCTTCTATTTGTTAATTACAATATTATGTGACACCTGCGGAGACTACACGCAGGCAGATATATGAGTAATCTCACTTTTACAGTTTTTTCATAGTCTCGGAAAGTTTACGTATTTTTCAGTTTTCCAGTTTTGCGTCACTATAGAGGCAGTCTGGAACACAGGGAGAGGTGTCTATTTGCTTGTACGAAATTATGTCACTTGAGCACTAATTATTAATAACAATAATATGTGCCAAAAGAAGTGACCTCACCTAGGCAGATATGTAAATACTCTCAGTTTTTCACATTTCCCTATATTTTATATACGTTTACCTTTTTTCCACAATTTTGCGTATTTTCTCGAATAAAGTAAGACTGTTTCCGACGTCGTGTTGATGCCATGACGTTCTCATGGAATCACAACGCAGAATTAGATATCACTGATACTGAAGCACACCTCTCCAACTCCATTTTCTATAACTGGGACACTCTAGAGCATAGGAAGATGTAGTGTCTATTCGTTTAGAACAAACTGCGTCACTATAGATCTATTTGTTTAATACTTTAAGGCACCAGCAGACGGCATACCCAGGTAGATAATATGTAAGCACTCTCAGTTTTACGTATTCTCCACAATCTTGCACATTGTATCCAATTATGTGTGTACTTCGCGTCGTGTGAAGCCGCGTAGCATAGAGGCCACCAGGTTGCAAATGGCAGAGATCCACAAGTCTGTCCAACTCTGCGTCAGACCACCTCCCCAGACGTGGCAGACAAATTTGCAAAGTGTATGTGTAAACACTTCCAACCTAGTGGCTGTCACAAAATGACACTCAATCGTCCAGAGCGAGGGCGTCCCGTCACAGTAAAAATCTGTCATAACTTGCGACGCCTTTTCCAATACACACTGCTATCAGTTTAAGTGACAAGTGTTATGTAGCCATCGGTGTAACACAAGACAAACTGATACAGTGTTTCCTACGAAGATGAAGAATGAGCTGTGATCAACCAATATGTTTCGTAAGGTTGCTGAACAACTTGTAGCAGTGACTCTTTGGTCTCTGCAGCACATTTTTCTATGAACCGTTATAAGTCCTGACAGTCTATTTTTACGCAGAGTATTGAGGTATTACTCCCTATTAATTTCGAAAAACCAAATAAAATTAGTCTGCCATAACTCGTACTCATCCAGCTAAAAATACAAGAAGTTTTTAAATTTTGCGATCCATGAAAAGATAAATGGTCGCGGTCAGTAACATCAGACCCAGTATTAGTCACTCCCAATTGAAAAATTGTGGAAGGATTACGAAAATTTTGATAGGTCTGCACGACAAACAATGTCTCTCTCTCTCTCTCTCAACCTTTAGCGCAGATCTCATTCAGGTTTCAGAGAGGTTGCACAGTGATTCCAATAGATCACTCATCCTCGTAGCTTTCTAGGAAAGCATCCAAGAGATCTCCCCAGGCACTTTGATCTAGAGTTTATATCACGTTTCAACCTCACTCTAAGATAAATGCAGATATCCTCTGCGACACAAATTGCACATTTTACCAAATTTTTTGACATGTCCAACATATTTAGAAGTTTATGCATTTTTTCGTATGTACGTATACAACTATAAATCTTCTCTTACTGCTTACGCTATCAGATATATGCTATATTTTTTATCCCGTCCAACTCTGATAATGAGTCCCAACCCAGCCATGGTATACAGCTGTTCCTCCATTGGCAGCATTAAGTGTCAGAGCCAATGATAAAACACGCACACGTACATGAACTGCTGTGGTGTCAGTGTGTTGATTTTATTCCTCTGCAAACACACAATTTCGCTGTTTCAGGTGTTAGTTTCCAGCAGGGACACACACACCTTCCCTCCACTGGCATCGGAAGAGTCGTTGGAGGCAGTGGCGACAGCGGCGACGGCGGCAGCAGCGGCGATCAGGGATTGATTGGATGTATTCCAGTGATGGGTCCCTAGCACAACATGTGCGGAAATGTTATTATTCGGTGTGGATCCTGCATGCGCTACGCCCGAGTCGAATCTGCTGGCTTAAGTATCCAGGATAACGGATGGGTGGATCGATCTTCGCAAAAAAAATTCATGCATAAATATCTATATGGATCCACCCACGTATGATCCGGGGCATCACCCGAAAGGCGGATTCGCAAGTAACACGTCTAATAACATTGTTCTTGTTGGATTCAGCATGCCCACCATCAGGAAATGCTATTCAAGGCTGAATCCAGCATGCGGTACATTCGGGGTGGATCTACCTGCCCAAAATCTGAGGTGGATTTGTATGTACAATAATTTCTGGATAATGTTCGTTATGGATCCACCCACATATGGTCCGGGGTAGCCAGATGAATCATCCTGCGTTAGGTCCAATGCCGACCACACCTCCGCCTCCGCCGCCACCGCCGCCGTCACCACAACGGCCTCCAACGACGCCTCCGGCCTCGGTCGTGGGAGGGAGTGGGTATCCCTGCTGGAAGTCAACACCCCAAACAGTGTAACTGTGTATTTACAGCAGAATGTCGTCAGCATACTACCTCCATGTACGTGTGTGTGTGTGTGTGTGTGTGTGTGTGTGTGTGTATGCTTTATCTTTGGGTTTGACAGCGTTACCAATGGAGGAATAAGTATGTATCCTGTCTGGGTTGGGGCTCTGTAGCAATGTTGGATGACAGAAACATAGCAAGCCACATCTGGTAGTGTAAGCAATAAGAGCCAATTTATACGTAGTTGTATACGTACATATGGCAAAATGCATAAACTTCGAAATACGTTGGAAATGTCAAAAAAATCGGTAAAAAGTGCAATGTGGCCACAGAGGATATGTGCATCTATCTTAGAGTCTGATCACAATGTGGCATAAACTCTAGATCAGAGAGTCTAGGGAGATCTATTGAACGCTTTCCTAGAAAGTTATGAGAATGACTGATCTAAAAGAATCACTGTGCAACCAATCTCCTGACTGAGATCTGTGCTAAAGTTTGAGAGAGAGAGACTCGTCGTACATTCCTTGGATTTTGTTGTTACTTATACAGAATACGTTATAGATATGGCGTCACAGATGTACTTAGTGCGAAACAAAATTACACAGGTGTGGTAATCGACCGAGAGGAACTGTAAAGATTAGATATAGGAGCAGTAGTCACAGCACATATACCGATTACGTAACATCAAACCACGACTTGTGCATGGAAGGACACTGCCAGGGAAACACAAATCTGGGTGTTGATAACGATATGGTGGTTGGAATAGTCCATTTAAAGTAGGTAACATGTTGTAGAGTAGAGATATATAAAAAATAAATTATGTCAAATTACAAACCCAAGTGTGAAAAACGTTACTGGTTACCACATTACAGATTTTATGAAGTGGTCACATTGAAACGTCCCCTTAGAAAAATTAATGAATTACTGTGCTGATAAACCTCCTACGTTCTTTGCTTTTCAAACAGCTGAGCAAAACTGAACGTTCTCAGACATTACTCTCTTTACTTATTCTGATCAACACTAAACTGACACACAATATTTTTTAGCGCAACGCAATCTGACTTTCAATAATCCCTACAAAAGAATGGTCCTGACTAACATTAGCCTATACCTTTCACAAATCACTTACCTCACAAAAATCTTCGTTACTCGAACTACTGCAATACAGCGAGCGCCAATACTGCCAGCTAAATAAAAGATCCTAACTACTGAAAGCACTAACTACTGATAGGCATAGTTAGCAAATGAAAGATTTTGATACAGAATAAACAATGTATTTACCTTAAAAGTGTTCAAAAGTCATAATATGTATTTCAGTTCATGACATCCAGTCTTACAGATTTCCAGATCGTCCGCTCTCAAAACTCTGCCGTGTCTCTCCCCACATCCATCACTACTGGCGGCTCACCTCCAACTGCGCAACGCTACGCGCTGTTAAGAGCCAACTGCCCAACACTACAATAGCGAATATTACAACAATGCCACCCAGCCACAGACTGCACACAGCACAGCCAATGATTTTCATACAGAGCGCTACGTAGCGTTACCAATGTAAAAACCTAAGCAGCCTGCTTACATAGCCCCCATGCTCCCCACAAAAAAATTTACAAATTGTTTTGGGCAATGGGCAATACAGACTTGAAAAAAATTTTCAAAATTACAATAACAAAGAAATCAAATGCTCCGAAAGCCCATATCGATGATGTTTCGTTGACACTTGTTGATGGACCAGAATTGAAATCTGCAACAATTTGCGGAAGGGTTGTACTTTTATCACGCTGAACTACACTCCTGGAAATGGAAAAAAGAACACATTGACACCGGTGTGTCAGACCCACCATACTTGCTCCGGACACTGCGAGAGGGCTGTACAAGCAATGATCACACGCAAGGCACAGCGGACACACCAGGAACCGCGGTGTTGGCCGTCGAATGGCGCTAGCTGCGCAGCATTTGTGCACCACCACCGTCAGTGTCAGCCAGTTTGCCGTGGCATACGGAGCTCCATCGCAGTCTTTAACACTGGTAGCATGCCGCGACAGCGTGGACGTGAACCGTATGTGCAGTTGACGGACTTTGAGCGAGGGCGTATAGTGGGCATGCGGGAGGCCGGGTGGACGTACCGCCGAATTGCTCAACACGTGGGGCGTGAGGTCTCCACAGTACATCGATGTTGTCGCCAGTGGTCGGCGGAAGGTGCACGTGCCCGTCGACCTGGGACCGGACCGCAGCGACGCACGGATGTGCACGCCAAGACCGTAGGATCCTACGCAGTGCCGTAGGGGATCGCACCGCCACTTCCCAGCAAATTAGGGACACTGTTGCTCCTGGGGTATCGACGAGGACCATTCGCAACCGTCTCCATGAAGCTGGGCTACGGTCCCGCACACCGTTAGGCCGTCTTCCGCTCACGCCCCAACATCGTGCAGCCCGCCTCCAGTGGTGTCGCGACAGGCGTGAATGGAGGGACGAATGGAGACGTGTCGTCTTCAGCGATGAGAGTCGCTTCTGCCTTGGTGCCAATGATGGTCGTATGCGTGTTTGGCGCCGTGCAGGTGAGCGCCACAATCAGGACTGCATACGACCGAGGCACACAGGGCCAACACCCGGCATCATGGTGTGGGGAGCGATCTCCTACACTGGCCGTACACCACTGGTGATCGTCGAGGGGACACTGAATAGTGCACGGTACATCCAAACCGTCATCGAACCCATCGTTCTACCATTCCTAGACCGGCAAGGGAACTTGCTGTTCCAACAGGACAATGCACGTCCGCATGTATCCCGTGCCACCCAACGTGCTCTAGAAGGTGTAAGTCAACTACCCTGGCCAGCAAGATCTCCGGATCTGTCCCCCATTGAGCATGTTTGGGACTGGATGAAGCGTCGTCTCACGCGGTCTGCACGTCCAGCATGAACGCTGGTCCAACTGAGGCTCCAGGTGGAAATGGCATGGCAAGCCGTTCCACAGGACTACATCCAGCATCTCTACGATCGTCTCCATGGGAGAATAGCAGCCTGCATTGCTGCTAAAGGTGGATATACACTGTACTAGTGCCGACATTGTGCATGCTCTGTTGCCTGTGTCTATGTGCCTGTGGTTCTGTCAGTGTGATCATGTGATGTATCTGACCCCAGGAATGTGTCAATAAAGTTTCCCCTTCCTGGGACAATGAATTCACGGTGTTCTTATTTCAATTTCCAGGAGTGTATTCTCTTCAGTCGTCGTTGTTCCCGTTCTTGCAGGATCTTTTTCCGGCCGTAGCGATGTCTGAAATTTGACGCTTTACCGGATTCCTGATATTCACGGTACACTCGTGAAATAGTCGTCCGGGAAAATCGCCGCTACGTCGGAGATGCTGTGGCCCATCGCTCGTGCGCCGACTATATCACCACGTTCAAACTCACTTAAATCTTGATTAGCTGCTATTGTAGCCGCCGTAACTGATCTAACAACTGCGCAAGACGCTTGTTGTCTTGTATAGGCGTTGGTGACTGCTGCGCCGTATTCTGCCTGTTTACATATTCCTGTATTTGAATACGCATGCCTATCCCAGTTTCTTTGGCATTTCAGAGTAAGACGAAATTCTGGAGTATTACTCCTCAGTGATTCGCCCCATCTCTCAATTAGCGTTATAATTTTTCCTGCGGTTACTTGGAGCTAATGAGATTACTCTATCTGTGGGACGTGCGAGACAGGTCGAAGTTTAATCATTTTCCATAGGGCTGTGTTCAATCTCAGAGTAGTTTCTGCAGGAGTCATGGTCCTGGGTCGTCAAAGACTTACATCTTCTCATTATAAATACGATGGTGATTATACAGTTATCAGGTATGTGTGACCTGTTTGGAAACTTTCTGTTGCCCTTCATCCATGGTTCACAGGATATCGTGCGATGAAAGAGCAAACTGAGTTTCGGACGAGCGACGCTTTCTAAATCCGTGCTGATCTGTGGACGGATAGTTTTCGTGGTCGCAAGACTGATTAGTCAGAGTCACCATGACGTTTCAACTCTACAGTTGGTGGTTTGAGGACGGGAGCCGGATGATGCAAAGTATCTACATACTGTAACTCTGGCACGCCTCTGTTTGGGGTCAATAAGCGCGACGTAAAAGCGTAACTCAGCAACACCTATAGCAGTTTCAATAAAATTTGGTATATATATGACTCATTATTTATATACAAATACTTTGAGATTATGATACCCCTACTACTACTAGGAGTGGGGCTGACGATGAAAAGGTATGACGCGTAGAGGCTTCCGCAACTAGCTTGTCAGTATTTATTTCCTTTAATTAGGAAACTTGGAATAAGCCTACTGTTGAAGTATGATCCACAGTCTGTCTTTTATTTGCATTGTTCTGTGCATCGCTCCAACCGTGGGAGTAACCAATGCAGCAAGCCAACAACTCTCCCCTCGTGTTTCAGGGCCAAACCTGGGGCCACATGGCTTAATACCCCTGATTTCCTTAACACCTTCTCTGTAGTCAATGGTGTAAACAGCGGGCCATCAGGAACATGCCAGCGATAGTCCTTTTCCTCAAGATGACAGTCTGTTACTGGCAGAATTACAAATATCCTCAGAATTCAGCTGAAACTGCAGGACAAATAAAAAATCCTCTAGGGTCTCAGCATTCGTTGGCTGGGTACAGGCGTGGCGACCCCAGGGTTCGTGAGCAGGGGACTGTCCACCGCCGCCAGTCCCCTGTCGCTGTAGGCTCTGGGAATGCTTCAGCGACCACTGTACAGTGCGGCGGTGGAACGTTGTGAAGCACAAGGAACGGGATCTTAGCTTGACATTGCGAGGATGGTGAAAACCTCTATAAAGACTCCCAATTTCACGGTGTGCTGCACTGATGAGATGTATGGTTGTTGAGGCGGAAAAGTCATTAGTGGGCAACCCCTGGGGAACCTGCCACACCGCAGTTCTGTAAGACTTACTTAGGCATGCAGGGCTCTGTCTAGGTGGACTTTTATTTCCTTGGCTGCCTATGGGACAGAGATGGACCCTTCAAAATCTCCTTCTCCTCCTCCTCCTAGTGGAATGGGTGAGCCACTGGTAGGTACCTACATCCAATCACTCAAGTAGCCCCGTGTGACGATCTCTCAAGATTCGGGAGCTGTTAAGAGTGGTTCAGTATTTAGTAACAAAATGCATGCTTTTACATTCAAGAGCGTTTTGAAGGCATCGCAGGGTCATTAAAAACAGTCAAACTGTTGCGAGATGTGACGTCGTTAGTCGAAACCTCTAATTACCAGCAGGGAACGAACCTGCAGAAAGCGAAATGCCTTGGGGAATATGACATTTAAACTGAGCTCCACACCATGTTGAATTACAGCATAGGTTTGTGAATGCAGGGTTCTGGTGGACATCACCAAAGAAGAACTGAAAGCTGAGTGGGCCCAAGAAGGAATTGTTGACATGCAGAATATCATGAAAAGGGTGATCTTATCAAATCCGACTTGTTTATACTGACTTTCAGCAGCATGAAACTTTCAGACCATATTAAGGCAGGTTTCTTCTGCTTGTACGTCTGGCCTTATGTCCCCAACCTAACGCGCTGTTTCACATGCCAGCACTCTGGGCACACCATTATAGGTTTTAAGGGAGGGGCCACTTATGGCAAATGTGGTAAGGCCTCCTGTGAAGGAGTTGGTTGTTCATCTCCTCTGAGTTGTGTAAACTGCTCCGGGGATCACCTTGTCTGGAAAAGGGACCGCAGTGTCTTCCTTGAAGGAAGCAAGGTACAGGAGATTAAAACACTAAGCGTATCTCGTATGGTGAGAGCCATTCAGCTCCCGACGATCGCTTTCTCCTTTCCGTATTTTCTCAAGTAGCCAGTTCAGATGCTGTTACACGAACAGAGGTTGGTAGTGTTAGCTATAGTACCTGTATTTGTCGATGTATTTACGCTGCTGCAGTTACTCTGAAGCCCATTCCTCAGTCCAGAATATCAGACAAGGTCGCGGTTGCAGGCGCTGCAGAGCTTCCTGGTCCTCCAAAGGTTCAGACTGTTCCACCATCCAGTAAGGCCACTTTCACCTCCACGGGTAGGGCTCTGAAGCCACCACATTTAAAAAAATGAAGTTCCAAGGCAAATAATCATCTGCTGATGTAAACAGGAAGGAAGCACTCTGACGATTGGCATCCCTCTCTATGACGTCTCTCATGACTCATCTACGGAGCTGATGCACTTTGATGTCATCCTGGGACACACATCTCAAGCCAACACTATGCCTTGACCCACTACCTCCTATCTGCAGCGGAAAGACAGGGTGAACGTGCATCCCCCGTGATAGATGGTTCACATATTACAGTGGAACATTAATGGTTTCAGGACACATGTGGAGGAACTGAAACAGCTTGAACTGACTCTGAGTCTCTAATGGATCTTATAGAACAACTACCCGACCATTTGTCACACTGGGAGACTTGAATGCCCATCATGTACTGTGGGGATTGGCCTCTACTTGCCTCTGGGTCGTGTCTCACGAGCTGTGAATCCTCAACACTGGAACCCCCACTTATTTTTATACTGCTTCTGGGTCATTCTCAGCCATCAACCTCTCTTTCTGCTTTCCAACTCTTGAGTACTCTGATCAGTGAGAAGTCATTGACGATCTTCATTTCTGTGACCATTTCCCACTCTGCATTCACGTACTGGATAGAGCTCTTTCTGAAAGGACGCAGTCAAGATGGATGATCGGCAGAGCCAGCTGGCTGTGTTTGAATGGAGCGATGGCATCCAGGTGTGGGTGCACAGCATCGCACGAGTAATCCACCATGGTGCTGATATCGCTATTTGAAAGTCCCCTCATCATTTTCGGACACCTTCTGCGTCTTGGTGAACGAATGAGTGCCGTTTAGTCATTTTGGACAGGCATGCAGCTATGAGACGGCTTAAGAGCCGCATAACAGCGGGAAACATAGCAGCCTTTCGATATGTGAGGGTAAAGGCTCAATGCATCTTCAACGAGAAAAAGAAAAGGTCATGGCAAGTGTTCCTGCACGCTATCAACTGCTCCAATTGTTCTACTACAGTATGGGAAGCTATCAACAGGATTTCCGGTAAAGGCAGTCTGTTGCCTATAGCAGCGTTGTTCAATCAGGTGTGTCTCCAAACGAAACCTGGAGACATCTCACACACAATGGCAGAGCGTTTTGCGCTGACTACTGCCACTGCCAGCCAGGATCCAGTGTTCCGTCGTTACCCTGCCACAATGGAAAGGGGTGAATTGGACTTACAGTCTTACAATTTGGAGTCAACAACTGTCCATTCTCCATATGGGAGCCGGATGTAACACTGTCTGCAGCTCGTGATAGTGCGCCCAGTCATTATCTGATCAGATAGAGCATGCTTGAAACCAGCGTCAAAGTAAATCTTCTATAGTGTTTTAATTCGATGTGGCTGACAGGTAGCCTTATCAACTCGTGGAGAGAGGCAATTCTGGAACTCTTCTCAAACTGGAAAAGGACCGAACGTGTCCCAGTAGTTAATGGAACGTCGCCTTTACGAGCTGTATAGGAAAGTCCTTGGAGCGAATGGTTAACCGTCGTCCGGTATGGATGTTGGGGACCAGGCAGCTCTTAAGTCACTCTCAGTGTCGATTCAGGAGATTTCGATCCGCCGTCGACAACCAGATGCTGCTAGAAGCAGCTGTTCATCAGGTTCTTCTACGTAAACAGCACTATATAGGTCTATTTTTTGATATCAGTAAGGCGTACGACACTACTTGGAGACACTGTATTCTAGGGCAGCTCCACTAACCGGGCTTCCATGGCCATGTCTCCACCTTTATTCAGTCCTTCTTACAAAAGCGCACTTTGCGGTACCGGTACCTCGTTGGTGACGTGCTGTCAGTTAGTTTCGAGCAGAAGAATGGTGTCCCTCATCCCACTGTTTTAAGTGTTACCCTCTTCACCATAGCCATAAACAGTATGAAGTCTACAGGAAGGAGTCCCGTACAATGCTCCTTATCTGTGGACGATTTTGCAGTTTTCTGTACCTCCTTCGCTACTGTAACAGGAATTCGGCAGTTGCAGCTTACAGTATAGGAGCTGGAGGAGTGGGCTACAAAGACTGGTTTTACATTTTATGCAGAGAGGTGTGTGTGTGGTCGTTTTAATCGTTCGTATTTTCAATTTACCTGAATCGCGTACGTGGAACACTATTCTCCCTTTTAAAGACGTTGTGCGGTTTTTGCGCCTCATTTTTAACTGCAAACTGTCGTGGTTACTGCACACGAAGGACCTCCAGGTAAGCTCCCAGAGGGCACTGAACATTTTGAAGTGTTGTAGACACAGGCCTCGGGGAGTGGACAGGTACATCTTCTCTAGTTTTACAGGGCTTTAGTGCGATCGCAGCTGGACTGTGGGTGCACGCCGGCCGAAGTGGCCGTGCGGTTAAAGGCGCTGCAGTCTGGAACCGCAAGACCGCTACGGTCGCAGGTTCGAATCCTGCCTCGGGCATGGATGTTTGTGATGTCCTTAGGTTAGGTTTAACTAGTTCTAAGTTCTAGGGGACTAATGACCTCAGCAGTTGAGTCCCATAGTGCTCAGAGCCATTTGAACCATTTTTGTGGGTGCACAGTCGACAGGTAAGCGAGGCCTTTGTACCTGAAGATCATTGACACTGTAAACGATGAGGGGATCAGGGTGGCCACGGGCGCTTACAGGACCAGCCCCATACATAGTGTCTGTACTGAGGTTGCAAAACCGCTACTTACCAGCCGGCGGAAGCTTCTCATCGTGCGTCAAGCGCGTCAGTCTCTTGGTTCTCCCACTTCGCCAGGATACCGTTTCCGTTGCTCGTCAGGCTATGAAAGGCCTCTTTACCAGTCGTCCACAAGCAACGAGGCTCTTCGGGATCCACGCTGAGTGGGTGATGGAGACGCTTGTTGGGGGCTACATGCAGGCTCAAATCAAGTGTTTTAATCGACTGCCTCCCTGATTACTGCTGAGGCTCCGACTAATTTGAGATATAATGAAGTACAAAACAGGTTGTATTGCAGCTTCTGATTTTAATTGCTATTTGACGATATTTTAAATGAGCACCACCACTATGTACCTGTATTCACGAATGGGTCCCAACAGGGAACTTCATTAGTTGTTTTGCTGTTTTCTCGTATCAAATTATCAATATTCGGTTGCCTCCGGAGTTCACTGTATTCGATGCCGAACTATCTACGACCTTCAGAGCGCTGGAGCAGATGAAATGCGCCATGCCTGGTAAATTCCTCATTTGATCCAAATCCCTGAGTGCCTTCAGTCTCTACAACGCTTGTCACCAGCTGATAAAGTAATCAACGATATCCAGGAAGCCTTTATCCGGCTAAAAAGCCTGGGGAAGAAGGTGTACTTTTGCTGGGTGCCAGGGTACATCGGTACTGCGGGGAACGAAAGGACGGATATAGCAGCCACGGAGGGGTGTCGTATTGCTCGGTTAGTTAAGTGTGCCATCCTCACCCATGCTCTCGTCTCGCTGTTGAGGTACAGAGTCATGCGTTGATGAATGACTGGATGTGATAGACATCAAGCTCCGTCTCGTAAAGCCCACAACGTGGCCGTGGTGTACGGCCTTCCAGCCACCCAAAAGGGACGAAGTTCCCCTTACTCGTCTTCGCATAGTCCACAGCCCTATGACGCATGGCTTCTTGCTGCGGCTAGAGGACCCTCCAGGGTGTGGTGTCTATGACGCACAAATCACTGTGCTCCTTATTTTTTCAGACTGTGTTTTATTTCCCGACCAGAGGGCCGAATCTAGAATCTCTGGGACCACCTCCATCGGGTTGTTCCCACCATAGGTCCTCAACTGAGAAACGTAGCGCTGCTGGCCACGACACTCGAATCAGCATGGCTCCAAATCTCCATCGGTACCTTTCAGAAGATCGTTGACTCTCTTGTAGGAAGTTTCGCGATACGACAGGTGGTTATTCAGGGCCTTGACAGGTGATCACATTAATGTGACTAGACGCCATATGTGACATATGCATACAGGGACGAAGCCTCAGGCGAAGGACTACACTACTGGCCATTAAAATTACTGGAGGAGAAAACTGGTGATTGAAATTTCATGAGGAGATCCCGTTGCAACGAAAAACGCCTTTGTTTTAATGATTGCTACTCCAATTCACGTACCATGTTTGTGAAACTATTTCCCCTATTACGCGATATTACAAAACGAGCTACCCTTCTTTGTACTTTTTCGATGACACCCGTTAGTCCCACCTGATGCGGATCCCACACCGCCCAGCAATACTCCAGAATAGGGCGGACAAGCATAGTGTAAGCAGTCTCTTTGGTAGACCTGTTGCACCTTCTAGGTGTTCTGCCAATGAATCGCAGTCTTTGGTTTGCTCTAACCACAATATTATCTACACTACTGGCCATTAAAATTGCTACACCACGAAGATAACGTGCTACAGACGCGAAATTTAATCGACAGGAAGTAGATGCTGTGATATGCAAATGATTAGCTTTTCAGATCATTCACACAAGGTTGGCGTCGGTGGCGACACCTACAACGTGCTGACATGAGGAAAGTTTCCAACCGATTTCTCATACCCAAACAGCAGTTGACCGGCGTTGCCTGGTGAAATGTTGTTGTGATGCCTCGGCCAAGCAGGAGAAATGCGTACCATCACGTTTCCGACTTTGATAAAGTTCGGATTGTAGCCTATCGCGATTGCGGTTTATCGTATCGCGACACTGCTGCTCGCGTTGGTCGAGATCCAATGACTGTTAGCTGAATATGGAATCAGTGGGTTCAGGAGGGTAATGCGGAACGCCGTGCTGGATCCCAACGGCGTCTTATCACTAGCAGTCGAGATGACAGGCATCTTATCCGCATGGCTGTAACGGATCGTGCAGCCACGTCTCTATCCCTGAGTCAACAGATGGGGACGTTTGCAAGACAGCAACCATCTGCACGAACAGTTCGACGACGTTTGCAGCAGCATGGACTACCAGCTCGGAGATCATGGCTGCGGTTACCCTTGACGCTGCATCACAGAGAGTAGCGCCTGTGATGGTGTACTCAACGACGAACCTGGGTACGCGAATGGCAAAACGTCAGTATTTCGGATGAATCCAGGTTCTGTTTACAGCATCATGATGGTCGCATCCGTGTTTGGCGACATCGCGGTGAACGCACATTGGAAGCGTGTATTCGTCATCGCCGTACTGGCGTATCACCCGGCCTGATGGTATGGGGTGCCATTGGTTACACGTCTCGGTCACCTCTTGTTCGCGTTGACGACACTTTGAACAGTGGACGTTACATTTCAGATGTGTTACGACCCGTGGCTCTACCCTTCATTCGATCCCTGCGAAACCCTACATTTCAGCAGGATAATTCACGACCGCATGTTGCCAGTCCTGTACGGGCCTTTATGGATACAGAAAATGTTCGACTGCTCTCACACCAATTGAAAACGTCTGGTCAATGGTGGCCAAGCAACTGTCTCGTCACAATAAGCCAGTCACTACTCTTGATGAACTGTGGTATCGTGTTGAAGCTCCATGGGCAACTGTACCAATACACGCCATCCAAGCTCTGTTTGACTCAATGCCCAGGCGTATCAAGGCCGTTATTACGGCCAGAGGTGGTTGTTCTGGGTACTGATTTCTCAGGATCTATGCACCCAAATTGCGTGAAAATGTAATCACATGTCAATTCTATTATAATATATTTGTCCAATGAATACCCGTTTATCATCTGCATTTTTTCTCGGTGTAGCAATTTTAATGGCCAGTAGTGTAGTTACTGGTAAACAAAATTCTCTATATTTCAAGTAGTAAGACTTATATGATCTATAAGAGTTGCCTGAGTTTTAGATGTGTCGATATGCTCATGCGATAAAACAAGCAAGTCAACACATACATACTCGAGGAATCATCTCAACATATATGTCATCGATCTGTGTATTACAGATATTCGCACTGGACCACAACTGTTTGCACTTCATTAACACCCAGTTAGGACAGTGTTGACCTGGAGTTAATCCGTGGAGTAACATTTCCTTGAGCTATTTGCATGTTGTTGGAAACTAACTGTAATTGGGACTGGTCATGGTTTGATCTGTCACAGATTGCTATGCAGTACATAACAAGACACATTCATGAAAATAGTTTCCGGGGTGTAGGTTTGTATGTACCTAAAACATGGGAGATAACCTCTACAGACAAGATGAGGACAGAATTTAGCGGTGTTACAGAAGAGTACTGAAGATTATATGGGTGAACAAGATAACCAATGAAACGGTTTTGAATGTAATCAGGAGGAAAATATCTTTGTGGCACAACTTGACTAAAAGAAGGGATATTTTTTGTGCACGTTGGGGCACTGCACATGTATTTTTCAGCGAGTAAACTAAACACTGTTTTTTTTTTTTTTTTACTTGTGTCACTTTTCTTGCTTGGGTGCGATATGAAGAGGCCTGTACGGAATAGACTAGAATGAAGAGCTAGCAGTTTACATTCACGAAAAGTAAGAGCTGAATTGTGATTGAGGAGGGCGAATTCAGTCACAGTGCCTATTTTAACATAGTGACGACTTACTAATTTGATGACTGTTGATTATGACTGTCCAAGGCGACTGGGCAGAGAAAGAGTGCACTGGGACAGATGGAACATATGTGCTGTGCCTGGAATAGGTGAAGGCGTTCTCCCGTGTCGCCCTCTGCCCATGGCCGCGGTTAGCAGTATCAAAACAGCTACCACAGAAAAATGGTTCAAATGGCTCTGAGCACTATGGGACTTAACATCTGAGGTTATCAGTCCCCTAGAACTTAGAACTACTTAAACCTAAATAACCTAAGGACATCACACACATCCATGCCCGAGGCAGGATTCGAACCTGCGACCGTAGCCGTCTTGCGGTTCCAGACTGAAGCGCCTAGAACCGCTCGGCCACACCGGCCGGCACAGCTACCACAAGACTGAGTTAACAGCAGTGCCACTGAAATGGACGCCGTCCACCATTCACATTACAAATATCTGTGATGTTTTCATATTTTCTTTACCCTTGACTAACGAGAAGTTTTAAGAAAGTATTTCGAAAAACTGTTTTTCAACAAACAAACAAAAATTATTATTAATTCAGTGTGCATGAACATTTTTCTTTCCTGTGTAACAAATGTACCAGACGCCTCCTATTGCCAGTTGCCTTGCGATCTATATGAATAACATATATTCTATACCAAACTACTATTTTACATGTGTCATAGATGTAAGTTTACTGATGAGTCGTATGGATTACTCTTGTAACCAATACTAACAAATAGGTTTTGGTACATTTCATGTCTGGTGGTATGGTATAATAAGTGTTGCATTTGGTAGAGTAATTGTTGATTAGGTATTTTACGTTTATCCACAGCTCTGAAGAGATTTATAATGAACCGAAACCGGTCGTTATATAAAATTAAAACAATGTAGACGGACAGTAAAAAAATCTGTTTTTCGGCCAATGATTGGGGATTTTCTAGGGCATCATCTCAGTTTTTACAGTGAACAATCTGGCTAGGCATCAATCCACGCTACAAGTCTCCGTCGACATGATGCCAAAGTGGTACTCCGAACGAGGTGGCGTAGCGGTTAGCACAGCGTACTCGCATGTGGAAGAACGAGGGTTCAAATCCCTGTCCGGCCATCCAGATTTAGGCTTCCCGTGATTCCCCAAAATCACTCTAGGAAAATGTCTAGATCGTCGCCTTTTATAAATGCACGGTCGATTTCCTCCCGCACCATTTCGTAATCCGAACTTGTGCTTCGTCTCTCAATGACCGCTCTGTCGGCGGGGCGTTAAACTCTTGTATTACTTTCTTCCTCCTTCCTTTCGTAGCAGTTTTGATGGTTCCGTCACGTACATCTCCATGTACCAGCGAATCCACGTCCGCTCAGTAATTCGGACGACTCGTAATGGTAGTATTGGCAGCGTCTTCCCGTTAATAACACGTTTTCTTATGCCCATATTCAATACAACCAGCATCTGATGGCTCTTTCAGTCTGTTGATCAAGAACTTTCTCTGCCGTGACTCAGATATCCTATCCTTACCTGGACGCAATCAGCAATAAAGTTTCAAAATACGACAATGCGTACTTAACCACTCACGAAAATTTGAGTTGTTAATAAGTTTTCACACAAAAATTAGGTATTTGGTTTCACTTACATATACTACATGGTTCGCATTCTTTTGGTCCAGATAAATTATAAAAATGGATGTGCATATGATCCACATCCCCTCCTAAACCACTGCACCGGCTTCAACCAAACTTGGTACACTTACTATCTGGAAACAATCGCTGCATGAGTAAGAACCAGCCATCTATTCAAGGGGTGGGAGTGAAAAAGCAATGTAGCCTACGACGAGAGAATAACCATACTTTTGCTGTCCAGTATTTGAGAATGAGAGTATTTAGAGACTTGCAACAAGCTTGACACCTAATTTCAAACCTTTACGAAACTTTTCTCGCTGACAGTCCCAAAAAATGATGAAAGGAAAGAAGGTTATCACGTAATATATTTTCGTTGTTCGTGCATCAAATCTGCCGCATCAAGCATGATATTTTAATTTATTACTTATTTACTACTAATTATATTTGTGAAAAATTTTGCAGAGAGCTTTCACATATACCACTGAATGTTCCAGAAAATTTACATGACTGTACGACACTTAGCTCAGGAAATATGACGTCGTAAACACTGAGGTGCGTGAGAAACTGCCGCATCATGCATGACGTTTTGCTTTTTATATTTTTTACTGCTAACTCTATTCACAACAGATTTGGGAAACAGTAGACGCATGTAACACTGGAAGTACATACAGAATTATGTTACTGTACTGTAGTTCAGGAGATACGACGTCATAAAGAACGAGTTGCGTGAGAATGAAACTGCAGGGCGAAATTCGCTAGACATAGAGGTGAAATACGTGTACAGACATTTATGTAATATGTTGAATACAAGGAAATATATTTGACATGTGCATATGCGAGTAAATCCACGGGTAAAAAACTCATGCTAAACCCATGGAACGATCTGAATCAAATCTGATACTCATATTCTCTAAAGAAATACTGTGGGGGTATGAACCACAAACCTCCTACTGGAGTGAAGGAGCAGATTGAGAGAGGGAAGGGGGAAAGATCGGCAGAGGGAGGGGGAAGGATGGGATGGACTAATAAATACACGACCAGGTAATGCTGTGTGTTCAGCTAGCTATTAAATAAAAGAACATCACAACATACAATTTATAAATTTTACGCAGTTCTAAGAACAGCCAAAGACGGCAAGATCGCTAATACATGCCAATATCGATTAGGCCTATAAACTACCCTAAGAAGAAAAGAATTGTTTGTGGTGTGAGAATATTAAAAGTGGTCCTCAAATACTGTGGCAAATTCCTTCTGTGGTGTTGTGAATATCTTTCAACATCAACTGTTGATAATCAATCTAATCTTTTGAACCGGCATGTTCTGAAGCTGACGAACAAATTTGTGCTGCCGATTTTCAGTGATATTAATAGTTATGGCCTTTAAAAAATAAAAGAAAACGATTCATAACTGTCAGACCCAGGTAGTTCGAGCTCAAGTTCCACGCGAACATCATGTAATATGCTGATAAATGAGCTGGACTTAAAATTTGGTAAATTTCCCACCTTTTTACTAAAATAATCATTGCAAAGTTGGCCATGCTGCTCAGCATTGTTTTCCAATCGCTATCCACTTAACCGTCCTCAACAGCTAGTTAAAAAACACCACGTATGAAACTCAATCTGGTTAACAACTGAGAAAAATACTGCGCACAAATTATTTGACAAATGGTTCCGTTTGTGAAATACTTGGAGAGTTACTTGCCTCTCTTTCAAAACACTGTCGAGCTACGTTATTGTGACTACATGCTAATGTCCGGAGCAAACACCATTCCAGCACCCACAGAGGGTATACGAGCTACAAGTGACTCAACTGAGCGCTATCATGTTTTCACCGGTATCTGCATCCATAGCTTCGTACTCCTCTCTTACGTCCTAGAGAGTAGTACGAAAATGTTCCTCAGAGAATGACGCTGGATTACTGCCGGGTGTTCTTCCTGCACTGACTACACTGGGGTTGCGTTCCTTCCTACCTCCCCAGGTATGCCACCGGTCGTCCGGCGTATGAAGCGGAAACAGTGACTCATCGTAGAAGACTCCTTTTCGATTAATATCAGTCCCGTTTTGATAATGGTGAGTAAATTCTAGCACTTGTCACTACGTTTTTAACTTGACTGCATATAAGAAGTGAAGAAACATTGGAAGCCCCCATGTGAAAGGTGTTGAGCACCAGTTTTGCAGATGGCTTGTATCGTTTCCTTTACACTGAAGAGCCAAAGAAACTGGTACACCTGCCTAATATCGTGTAGGGGCCCTGTGAGGACGCAAAAGTGCCCCAACACGACGTGTATGGACTCGACTAATGTCTGAAGTAGTGCTGGAAGGAACTGGCACCATGAATCCTGCAGGGCTGTTCATAAATCAGTAAGAGTACGAGGGGGGGGGGGGATCTTTTCAGAAAAGCAAGTTGCAAGGCATCCCAGATACGCTCAACAATGTTCATGTCTGTTGAGTTTGATGGCCAGCGTAAGAGTTTAAACTCAGAAGAGTATTCCTGGAGCCACTCTGTAGCAATTCTGGAGTTGTGGGGTGTATCATTGTCCTGCTGGAGCTGGCCAAGTCCGTCGGAATGCACAGTGGGCATGAAAGGATGCAGGTGATCGGACAGAATGCTTACGTACGTGTCACCTGTCCGAGTCGTATCTAGACGTATCACGAGTAAATCACTCCAACTGCACCCGCCCTACACCATTACAGAGCCTCCACCAGCTTGAATAGTCCCCTGCTGACATGCAGGGTTCATGGGTTCATGAGGTTGTCCCCATACCCGTACTCGTCTATCCTCTCGATACAATTTGAATCGAGACTTGTCCGACCAGGCAACATATTTCGAGTCATCAACAGTTCAATGTCGGTGTTGACGGGCGCAGGCGAGCCGTAAGCCTTTGTGTCGTGCAGTCATCCAGTCATCAAGAGTTCACGAGTGCGTATTCGGCTCCGAAAGCCCATATCGATGATGTTTCGTTGAATGGCTCGCATGCTGACAATTGTTGATGGCCCAGCATTGAAATCTGCAGCAATTTGCAGAAGGGTTGCACTCCTGTCCCGTTGAACGATACTCTTCAGTTACCGTTGGTCCCGTTCTTGTGGGATCTTTCCCGGCCGCAGCGATGTCGGAGATTTGATGTTTTACCAGATTCCTAATATTAACGGGTACAATCGTGAAATGGTCGTACGGGAAAATTATCATTTCATACCTACCTCGCCTGCCCCGGTGGCCGAACGGTTCTAGGCGCTTCAGTCCGGAACCGCGCGACTGCTACGGTCGCAGGTTCGAGTCCTGCCTCGGGCATGGATGTGTGTGATGTCCTTAGGTTAGTTAGGTTTAAGTAGTTCTAAGTTCTAGGGGACTGATGACCTCAGATGTTAAGTCCCATAGTGCTCAGAGTCATTTGAACCAAACCTACCTCGGAGATGCTGTGTCCCATCGCTTGTGTGCCGACTACAGCACCACGTTCAAACCTACATAATTGTTGATACTCTGCCATTGCAGCAGCCGTAACCAGTCTAACAACTGTGCCAGACACTTATTGTCTTATATAGGTGTTGCAGACCGCAGCGCCGTATTCTGCCTTACATATCTCTGTATTTGAATACGCATGCTTATATCAGTTTATTTGGCGATTTAGTGTACCTTTGACTTTAGTGAGCGAACTGTGTACAGAGAGCCTGGCACTCTTGTGGCCGACGTAATTTTCTATCGCAGATTACGTGATTACGTCTTGCAATAGCTACTGGAGGCGTCGTATGTCGGGCGCGACGGAAAAGGAGTTGTGCGACACAAACGATAGTTGGTAGGCGTGTTTCTACATGATAATGATGGTGTCTATTCACATTTCGCACCACTATTACTTTAAATGCACGGTTGTGAGCGTTAGTTATCTTTAAGATTTTACGTGGCGAGTTGATATTAGTCAAGAATGCCTATAAGGAGACGAATCCGTCATTATCAGTATCTCACTGAGATTTGTCGACGTCGCGTAATAGGGCTACGAGAAGTTGGATGTTCCTTTTGCATACTGCAGGAAAACTTGGCAGGAATGTACTTGATTGCTGGCAGCGGTGGTCACTAGAATGTACGGTCGCAAGGTGACCGGGCTCCGGACGGCCACGTGGCACTACCGATAGCGAAGACCATAGCTTTCGCCGTATGGCTCTGCCGCACCAATTTGAGCAGCAGTTGGCACCACAGGGACATAACGAAATGCAACAAATCGTCTACTTCCAAGGCAGTTCTGAGCCAGACGCCATGTAGCGCGTTCCACTGACCCCTAACCATCGCCGTTCGCGACTTCAGTGCTGTCAAGCGAGAGCTCATTGGAGAGCATGGTGGAGGTCTTTTGTGTTGCCTGATGAAAGCTTGGTCTGCTTCGGTGCCAAGATGGCCGTTTGTTGGTTAGAAGGAGCCAGGCAGTGAAGGTCTTCGAACCAACCTGTCTGCATGCTAGATACAGTGGACCTACATTCTGAGTTCTGGCCTTGGGGCGCAACTTCGTATGAGAGCAGGAGCACTCTCGTGGTTATCCCAGACACCCTTACTGCAAATTTGTATGTCAGTCTGGTAACTGGACGTGTTGTGCTGCCATTCATTAAGAGCATTTCCGGGGGTATTTTTCAACAGAATAACGGTCGCCCACATACCACTGTTGTAACCCAACGTGGTCTACAGTGTGTTGACAGTCTTGGCCTTTCCGAGCACCAGAAGTGTCTCCAATCGATCACACATGGGACAACAACAGAAGACAGCTCCAGCGTTATCCACAGACAGCGTTAACCGTCCCTTTGTTGACAGACCAAGAGCAAACGGGCATTGAACTCCATGCCACAAACTGACATCTGGCACCTGTACAAGACAGTGCATGCACTTCACTACGCTTGCATCCAAAATTCTGGCGCTTACACCAGTAATTAATGTACCAGCAGTTCACATGTGCAAATGCCTTACCTCGTGATTACATTAACCTGCATCTTCCAATGTTAATTTCTTAAACATGCTATCTAGACAAATGTATTCCTGAAATTTAATTACTCAATATTAATTATTTTTTGGAGTGGCGATTTCTTTTCCGTCAGTGTATTGTGATTCGACTACATGTTTACTATAACTGATGCTCTAATTGTTAACGACGGAGTACAATTACGGAATACAAACATTTTTATAATGGCATATCTACACTGTCCACCATTTCCATATGTTTCTTTAACGAATTAACCACCTCCATAGCCGACGCCAATAGCACATTTATACAGTGGCACTGGTCTAGAAAGTATTCCGTTCAAATCCTGAAGGTGGAAGAAATTTTTATCTGCAGTATTTTACCGGGAAGGGAAGGAGCGGTAGTAGTGTAATGCTCTTAATCATCGTCCTTTGCACAGGTATTGTGTATTAAATTCCAAAGCCCGCTGCACGGGAATGAGGGCTTGCGATACTGAAAGGCTTTGGGAGGAAACTTGTTACGAATCACGTATTATATCAGGCAGAAACGCACGCGTAAATGTTAATGCGGTTACTGCCAGGCTAATAAAAGTTTCGAAAGCTAAACTTGACACGACACTTTCACAAAATGTGAACAACCAACTTTACACCAAGAGATGATCTTTTGAACCTAGCCTTAAGTATTTACGTAAGTCTGAAACACATAAATTCAACTAAGCCCTGAACTTTCTGAAGTCTAATAAAGCTACTAGATGTGAATATATTCAGAGTCTCTTACAGCTGTAAGTCTCCGGACTAATTAATGGCTTCCAGAATGCTTTAATGATGAAATATTTCTAACTGATAAACGAGCTAAAAGATCTAATCAAACTAAAGTAATCGCAGTTTTAGAATCAGGCAAAGAAAGGACTGATGTGGCTAACAGTCAACCTATCTCTTCACTTAGCATGACTTATAAATTATGGCGAGCATATCCTCAATCGCATCCGGGAGGTTATTGATGAAATAACGTTAGTCGAGCAAGGTCACTTTAGAAGAAAACAAAGTTTCCGGAATCGAGTGATGACGCTTACAACATTAGCTGAATCTCGATTTCAGAGAGTTTTCAAACCGGTTACAGCTTTCGTGGACGTGGCAGCAGGCTACAATATAGTACGGAGAAAAGGTTCAAATGGTTCAAATGGCTCTAAGCACTATGGGACTTAACATCTGAGATCATCAGTCCCCTAGACTTGGAACTACTTAAACCTAACTAACCTAAGGACATCACACACATCCATGCCCGAGGCATGATTCGAAACTGCGACCGTAGCGGTCGCGCGGTTCCATACTGAAGCGCCTAGAACCGCTCGGCCACAGCAGCCGGCGTGACGGAGAAAAGGCTTGATTCTCAAATTTGCTAACGCAATTCTGTATCATAAGCTAGCAAGTTTACTCAAAAACGTGCTCTCTGTTCGACGGCTTTTAGTTTCTCTACATGGAAAAGCTAGCAGATTTAGAACCCTGAACAATGGTCTGCCTCAAGAATCAGTCCTGGCTTCCACTGAGTTTAATTTGTATGACTATTATATTTTAGTTACTATTTCAATAAAAACAAGTCATTACACATATTATGTGGCATTCGTATGTTAGAACAATGGGTAAACTTTCAAGTGACTTCACCATATTGCATGAATATTTTTTTTTTCGAATAGAGACTTCAGCTAAGCCTAAGTAAAACAGAGGTCTTAACGCCCCGTCTACATAATAACAAAGGCACGAAAGAAATTGTGCATGTTATTTTTGAGGTCTGAATGTGGACATTAGAGCCGTTACTGCCACTTCTAGATCTAGCATAATTTAATTGTGACCTATTTTATCCAATATTGCTCCTCCGGAGCTCATAAGAAAGGCTCTGAATATTAATTTAGTTGCTATAAGTAAATGAAAATAAGCCACTGGGTGCTCAGACAAGAGGATGATCCACTTTAGCTTTCATTACCGCAGCCAATGAGAGCTCAAGTAGTTTATTTTGGTGAAATTTCCCAAGAGTGCTATATCAAGATAGAAACATCTGTCGTCTTTGTCTCACCCAACCTTGTGACGTCATACTATAGCCTCGCTCAACTCAGAGGTAATCTTTGAGAATGAAGCAATTCCAAGAGCCAGATATGTTACAAATTGATAGGATTATTCTACAGCAGCACTGGCTGACTTTTTCATCTCTTATGGAGAAAGACGTCAATACGATATTACAAGGTAGATTGCAGCAAACATTTAGGATCGTATACGGAGGAGTAAACTATAACAGATACCACAACAAATAATGAAAGTTGGATAGGAAAAAGTGATGGAAATGACTGCGAGGAAAGACTGACGGTGACGAGGTCCACATTTCATCAAAAGACACATAAATCACCACGTGTATCTCACATGGAAAAATTTCTGCTTAGTAGGGAGTGCGTCGGAATCGAATTCACATTCGGTGCTACCCCACGAGTGGAAATGCTCTTACGCAGCTCGTAGGAGTTATTACGCACTTTTTTGCGTTTCGCTGAGTGGGCGAGAGCCGCACTCTGGCGGGGCGCAGGAAATTTGCAACAATTCACACGGGCTGCCGAGCATAAGTAATTTTTTAATGCGATCCGGCGCTGGACTGCTATAGCTCAGCACGGGGCCGGCCCCACCTCTGTGGGCGCGCCCGCACCCGACAAAGCTGCCGACGGGAAGACGAGTTGCCCGCAAGTGATTTGCGGGCCCGCATGTAACACAGCCACACCCAGCAGCCTCTTGATTTACGCTCATGGCCATCTGGTTCGCGGCTGCGTCGCAGGGCAGGAGAACAAAGTATAGCAATACATGTTATCATTGTGGGGAACACTTCATCCGGTATCAACTGCCACTGTCTCTTCACAGTCTGGCTATCTGGCCGTCTCTACACACTCTCATTACGTGTCTGTGACTGTAGTGCATATACAGGGTGTTACAAAAAGGTACGGCCAAACTTTCAGGAAACATTCCTCACACACAAATAAAGAAAATATGTTATGGGGACATGTTTCCGGAAACGCTTAATTTCCATAGCTCTGAGCACTATGGGACTCAACTGCTGAGGTCATTAGTCCCCTAGAACTTAGAACTAGTTAAACCTAACTAACCTAAGGACATCACACACATCCATGCCCGAGGCATGATTCGAACCTGCGACCGTAGCGGTCTCGCGGTTCCAGACTGCAGCGCCAGAACCGCGCGGCCACTTCGGTCGGCATTAATTTCCATGTTAGAGCTCATTTTAGTTTCGTCAGTATGTACTGTACTTCCTCGATTCAC
The DNA here is from genome assembly GCF_023898315.1 of Schistocerca nitens. Classification (NCBI taxonomy): domain Eukaryota; kingdom Metazoa; phylum Arthropoda; class Insecta; order Orthoptera; family Acrididae; genus Schistocerca; species Schistocerca nitens. The sequence continues at coordinate 143,788,962 of NC_064616.1, read as the reverse complement.
CGTCAGTTGGCCCAATTGAAGGAAGGTAATGTTGACTTCGGTGCTGCTGTTGACATGCGACTCATTGCTCTACAGTACATCAAGCACATCAGTACGTAGCATCAACAGGTTAGTGTTCATCACGAACGTGGTTTTGCAGTCAGTGCAATGTTTACAAATGCGGAGTTGGCAGATGCCCATTTGATGTATGGATTAGCACGGGGCAATAGCCGTGGCGCGGAACGTTTGCATCGAGACAGATTTCGACAACGAAGGTGTCTCGACAGGAAGACGTTCGATGCAATTGATCGGCGTCTTAGGGAGCACGGAACATTCCAGCCTATGACTCGCGACTGGGGAAGACCTAGAACGACGAGGACACCTGCAATGGACGAGGTAATTCTTCGTGCAGTTGACGATAACCATAATGTCAGCGTCAGAGAAGTTGCTGCTGTACAAGGTAACGTTGACCACGTCACTGTATGGAGAGTGCTACGGGAGAACCAGTTGTTTCCGTACCATGTACAGCGTGTGCAGGCACTATCAGCAGCTGATTGGCCTCCACGGGTACACTTCTGCGAATGGTTCATCCAACAATGTGTCAATCCTCATTTCAGTGCAAATGTTCTCTTTACGGATGAGGCTTCATTCCAACGTGATCAAATTGTAAATTTTCACAATCAACATGTGTGGGCTGACGAGAATCCGCACGCAATTGTGCAATCACGTCATCAACACAGATTTTCTGTGAATGTTTGGGCAGGCATTGTTGGTGATGTCTTGATTGGGCCCCATGTTCTTCCACCTACGCTCAATGGAGCACGTTATCATGATTTAATACGGGATACTCTACCTGTGCTGCTAGAAAATGTGCCTTTACAAGTACGACACAACATGTGGTTCATGCACGATGGAGCTCCTGCACATTTCAGTCGAAGTTTTCGTATGATTCTCAACAACAGATTCGGTGACCGATGGATTGGTAGAGGCGGACCAATTCCATGGCCTCCACGCTCTCCTGAAAGCTCTTGTCTACGCAACCCCGGTACCAAATGTAGAGACTCTTCGCGCTCGTATTGTGGACGGCTGTGATACAATACGCCATTCTCCAGGGCTGCATCAGCGCATCAGTGATTCCATGCGACGGAGGGTGGATGCATGTATCCTCGCTAACGGGAGACATTTTGAACATTTCCTGCAACAAAGTGTTGGAAGTTACGCTGGTACGTCCTGTTGCTGTGTGTTTCCATTCCATGACTAATGTGATTTGAAGAGAAGTAATAAAATGAGCTCTAACATGGAAAGTAAGCGTTTCCGGACACATGTCCACATAATATTTTTTCTTTCTTTGTGTGTGAGGAATGTTTCCTGAAAGTTTGGCCGTACATTTTTGTAACACCCTGTGTAGGGTGTATCGTAATTAATAGCGAAAATTGACATGTGTGACAGTATACGACAACAGAACCGGAGATGTTCCAGTAAGATGATAGCCAATATTGTGAGTAAAGGAATTTGAAAGCTGAAAATCGTTGAACATCTTTTAGCCTCATTTAATCCAACAGATTTCAGAAGCGGCAATGGTATTAAAGGACTATCTAGCCATGCTGGACTAACCTCGTCAATGTTTATATGCCGTTATAAACAGAGTGCTTCAGTGAATGTCAGGAAATATTCGATTAAGGATGCTTAGTGCTCCGATTTTGTTATGGAATTGTAGGTCTACAATGTAACATAGTTGTTCTGACATGAAATAAGTGAAAATGAGTCTTGGAACAAACAAATCCTAAGTAAAACCTGTGACGAAAAGAGAGCATGTTAAATAATTTGTGCAACGTAGTACCTGACGTTGAAGTATACGCATGTGCCCAATACAGGCACTTTCACATAAAACAAGATGCAGTTAAACATCACAGAAACAGTTACTAGAATGGACGTTACTGTCTCTCCTACTCCCACACCGCTTTCTCGTAAAAGTGACGATCTAGATACATTAGACGTAGTTCATAAATTATAAAATAGTTTACTTTAGGCTATTTCAATTGCATTTATGTTAATACGTATGAGGTCTAAATCGTCTAATGATGGAAAAATGCTGGAAACACGTATCAGTGTATTAATTTAGAAAATAAGAAATAAATAAATAACAGGATTGGTAGAAGAAAAAACGAATAATTTCTTCATAAAAATCGTCATACAAACACTTAGCTAATATTGCCAGAGTCAATAAAAAGTACTTCACTGTTTTTCCGAGAAGACGATTCCTCAAGTGTTTGCCGAACGGATTTAGTGGTACTTGCTAACAAACATCCCACTCGTTAAAAGTAGTATGTAACGTAAGCTGAAACATGGTTGTATCATAGCTTATATTGTATACCTTGACATTTCTTCTCGAATGCTGTGAACACACTGCAAGGGAACTGCGAGAAGAAGACGTTGATGGTAAATTTTCCTTAAATACCGATGAGCCGTAAAGTGGTATCAGCAAGGAACAGTTGGCACATTTCTCAGCAGCAAATGTCCCGTGAGCTGCAGTAACGATAGCAATTTGAGACGCATATTGCACGCTGGCGGGCGTTCTGGTGTTTAATGTCGCGGTAAGTCCTGAGCAATAGCGCTGATAACTGAGCGCTATAAACAAAAATGTATCCCTTCTCCAAATCACTAAGTCTATTTCCCTGATGAATAAAAAAAGTCATGCGTTTGTGAAAAATAAATGTCTTTGTGCGTCTTAGGATCTAATCGACATTATATTATGAACTGTTGGATGTTACTGAAATGCTCTGTTGTTTGTGCGATTCTCACTTCGTGGAGCCGTGGCTTAGCTCGATTAGAAGACAAAGGTTGCTCGTTCTCCTGTCAACTTGTTATGCAGAGGAGAAATATTTCCCTTTGTAGTGAGACGTGCACTGGATATTGAAAAAAGGAATTCGTACCAAACATAGTTTTTCCAATTAATGATCCGCAAAGTGCTTTAAGTCAGTAATACTAATGTCGAAATGATTTGTATTGACGTCACTATGAGTATGAGTTAAATGCAGCTGAAATCACTAAAAGAAAGAAGGAAGGTCATGGGATCTGTGATGTTTCATATTTTGTAAGGAATTTAGTATGTGAAGTAGTACCACTGCCAGCCACCATTAATAATACTGTTGTTTTTTACCGAATTTCTGTCATTTTCCATATACGTCACCTGTAAGAAAGCATTCAAAGCTACAATATTTTCGGTACAATTCTGTAATACCCTCCAGTTTCAAATTGAGGTATGTCTTGAAACACATGAATAAAATGGTCATATCTGCGGCGAACAGCACGGATTTCCAGATTATGGGCTGTTAGCTGTAAATAGAGACGCACTTTTCGTGGGAACGAATTTATCTTCTGAACGTTGAAAATAATCCTAGTTTTATTGTGTTTATTTTCTTTTCTTAAGTACTTGATGCAGTTTTCCTGTGCATATTTTGCCCGTCTTGTGGATATACCGATTTTTTCTTCTAAGACTACGTTGTATGCTATGTATCTGATGATGGTTGCTAGGTGTTCTAGCATTCAATTTTTTTGTAGTCGGCATGCATTTTTTTCCACTTTTGTTATCACTACTTTCTTCCTCTTGAGTTCTGGGATTATCTTTTATGGCTTACTGTGTTTTGTTTACCTGACACAGCTGAGTCGGCATATATGACCAGTCATCCTTATTCTCGTTGAGGTCTTTCATCAACGTGGCTATGAAAGGATAGGCCTGAACCATTTTTCTGTGGTGCTATTTGCGACTGAAAAGTCTGCCATGCTAAAGATTTTACTTACCTACATCATGTTAAACGATTTTTCCAATAATTTAAATGAGGAAATAACATTTAAATTACGTAAGATACAAAATTCTGGAGACAAATGTATTTACTTAATTAACCATTCTTTTCGTTTGAAACTAGGTAATGGTACTATTGACAGCAAATAGTATTAGTTGACATTGTTAAGAGTTTTCTCTTGAGAAAAAAACATACACATTATTATACTATCAGACGTAGTTAAAATTATTTATTGCAGATACTTAGACGAAACAGATGACGTTGAGGAATATTTCCAAGTCGTTAAGAAAGTGAAGACGACCGAAACTATATTACAACAAATTCCACCAAAAACGCTTCGACTCAAAAACTATTCTGCAAGTTTTGAATTTCATACTTGTCTTTTTGTCCGTGTTTATCGTACGTGGAAATGAATTAGTCATTCACACAGAAGTATACACAGTATCTTTAAAATGTTATAATTACATATTTAACCAAGAATCAGCGATGCTTGGTGTGTATCCTTGGAGCAGTTTCTGATGAATATTTCTTCAGTTTCATTACTCCTTATCAGTTCCATGAATTTATTGCGGCCCAAAAAATGGTTCAAATGGCTCTGAGCACTATGGGACTCAACTGCGGTGGTTATCAGTCCCCTAGAACTTAGAACTACTTAAACCTAACTAACCTAAAGAAATCACACACATCCATGCCCGAGGCAGGATTCGAACCTGCGACCGTAGCAGTCGCACGGTTCCGGACTGCGCGCCTAGAACCGTGAGACCACCGCGGCCGGCAATTGCGGCCCACTAAAATTAAAACTGGAATTTGTGACGAATACCGTAAAGTACCAGAAGCAAGCCGAAAGAGCTAATACTTTAAATATATATTTAACTTTCCTAGGTCATCAGTGGAAACTAGTCGCGGAAACTACGAATGAAAATACCTTGTCTGTACAATGGTTGCTGTCTCCTTTGAAGAGGGTGTATCTTACAGGGCCGTACAAAAAAACAAACATCCAAAACAGTAGCACTTGATGTTCCCTCACACCTACCATTAATTATTACTGGCTGAGGCACACGAGGTGCGTGCACTGATATGCTGTGCCAAATATGTACGGACTGTTAGTTGCCTCAGTTAGAAATATCCAAGATGTGTTGAAAACGTGATCTTCAAAATGATGTTTTGAATTTCGCTTGCACAGCGCTTATTTGCTGCAGTTTGGCCTTGAAAATGGCACGGTGTGCACCGGTCGAAATATCGGATGCTGTCGACGACGTCACCTGGAAATTAATCTTAAACTTTCATATAAATGCAGTGTATCGTTCAATTTCCTGCAACCATAGTTTCTATCGACATAGGTAGTTATCTCTTACATTCTATTGAACAGAGAAAGTTACCTAATTCCCGACCAATATAGATCTCGCGCTCCACCATCTGCTTTTGTATATGCCCCTATGAGTTTCTGTGAGACAGGACACGTAATATCTGCTGTAAAGACTTTTTACGAGACAACAGGAGGAACCTTTCTGTAGAATACATGAAACACTGACTCATAACACGAGGCAAGTGTAACACAGCCGGCTCAACGACTGTCGCTGAAATTTTGATATAAACTTATGGTTTACTACATGATTCTTGAATACTCTTTCAAAACTGAATCATTCAATACCAGTGTATTCTGTGACCATGCAGAATACGAAATCCATTAATCCTCCTGACACCACACATCATTTGAACACTATGATTCACTATGTGACACACTATGATTCGCTAGAACCTACAAAACTGTACGACTAGGGGCTGAAATTAACGGTTTCCCTCGTAGAAAATTCACTATCTCGCCAGAAAACTTACGTTACGCAACATATGGACTTCACGTTAAGAAAAGAAACAAAAAGGTTGTGCTGTATGTTCATCGTCCCTATGGTTTGAATTCGCGCGCACATATGTGGAGCTGACCTGCAACTCTCCTCTACGGGCAAGCTAATAGCAAAAGTTGGTTCTGGGAAATACTAACTGCAACATCTCCTGTTGTGAGCCGCCGATGTGGTGTACGGCAGTATTGAGTCGTAACATGGAGTCTTAAATGTTTTTATTTTTAAAACACAGCGTTTGCCGGCATTAGTGAACTGCGGATTCCATCTAGTTCTTTGAACTATCCTTCTAAAGAATTTGTTTTATTATGTCTGTGGTACTCATAACGTACAAGCGGAAATTACTTGTAGAAAGAAGGTTGTTTTTATTGATATTGTGGATGATTGGTTAAACAAGGGTTCATATGACTCTGAGCACTATGAGACTTAACATCTGAGGTGATCAGTCCCCTAGAACTTAGAACTACTGAAGGACATCACAGACATCCATACCCGAGGCAGGATTCGAACCTGCAACTGTAGAGGTCGCGCGGTTCCGGACTGAAGCGCATAGAACCGCTCAGCCACAGCGGCCGCCGGCTGATTGGTGATTTATACAGTTTGTCGGTTAGAGTTCTTGATGTAGTTGTAGCAGTCGGTTGGATTTGTCCAGGCACGTACTCTAAGGTGATACTGAGTGAGGCATAGAGGTACATTACTGCACGGTAATCCGTTACTGAAGCCTTTAGTTTCACTGAGTCTCCGAGTATTCACTTTTGAAACATGATAGGGATCTGTAGTCTCATTGCACTACCGACAGCCAACCGTGAGAATTGCGTAAACTGCTGGACAGTCGGCACTAAGGAACAAATACTGCTGGGTGCTATGGGTTCTCTGCAACACCGTTTGGCGCGGAAGAAGGTTAGTGTTGTTTGAGCCTGATGCGAAGTGGTTTCACGAAGTGTGACCCTTTTAGCTGTTCTGTTGTTGTCGTGTCACTTGCTGTTACTGGTCCGGGTTGCCGAAGGTAGGGAATGTTGTGGTTTGTTCATTTTTATCTGTTTTGCTCACTGCGGTAAGGGACGACAGTGTTGCCTTACACCCTTACGTGGGAAGTGGTCACACACAACTTTCCAGTGGGTGTAGACTTTGCAAAAGGCTATCCAATTAATTTTGCTAAATTATTGAAGCGTTTTCGACAGGCCCTACTTGGATGATGCAGTGAAAGTTTTGCTTGTAATCATAACACTGGTTAAGGTGTTATATGCCGTAAGGATTATAGGGAGTAAACATTAAGGGTGTGATAGTGATGTTCCGCATGACCTCGAGCATGGATGTGTGTGATGACCTTAGGTTAGTTAGGTTTAAATAGTTCTAAGTTCTAGGGGACTGATGACCTCAGAAGTTAAGTCCCATAGTGCTCAGAGGCATTCGAACCCTTTGAACCAAAACCGAGGTGTTACGGCGCCGTATGCCAGCGTGCTGTTTCGCTGCTGGTTTTGGATTTAATTTTTTAGTTTAAGATAATTTAAATCAGAAATAAGGCTGTTAAAAAAGAATTCTTTGGAATAACTTAATCTGAAGCTGCGATCAACGATCGAATACGGCTGCGCAATTTGTTTGGGCTGTGGTGTTTGGGCAGTAACGAGTTAAAGCGCAGTGCTGCATTTTAAAGCGCAGTGCTGCATGATAAGCTGCTGCACTGGGCATTTTTAATGGTGTGTACGTATTTTTGTAGAGTTTTATGTTCATTGTGTGGCTCTATGTCATCTGTATTTGGCTTATGAGTACTGTAAGTGATTCTTGTTCACGGGGTCAAAGTACACTCCTGGAAATTGAAATAAGAACACCGTGAATTCATTGCCCCAGGAAGGGGAAACTTTTTTGACACATTCCTGGGGTCAGATACATCACATGATCACACTGACAGAACCACAGGCACATAGACACAGGCAACAGAGCATGCACAATGTCGGCACTAGTACAGTGTATATCCACCTTTCGCAGCAATGCGGGCTGCTATTCTCCCATGGAGACGATCGTAGAGATGCTGGATGTAGTCCTGTGGAACGACTTGCCATGCCATTTCCACCTGGCGCCTCAGTTGGACCAGCGTTCGTGCTGGACGTGCAGACCGCGTGAGACGACGCTTCATCCAGTCCCAAACATGCTCAATGGGGGACAGATCCGGAGATCTTGCTGGCCAGGGTAGTTGACTTACACCTTCTAGAGCACGTTGGGTGGCACGGGATACATGCGGACGTGCATTGTCCTGTTGGAACAGCAAGTTCCCTTGCCGGTCTAGGAATGGTAGAACGATGGGTTCGATGACGGTTTGGATGTACCGTGCACTATTCAGTGTCCCCTCGACGATCACCAGTGGTGTACGGCCAGTGTAGGAGATCGCTCCCCACACCATGATGCCGGGTGTTGGCCCTGTGTGCCTCAGTCGTATGCAGTCCTGATTGTGGCGCTCACCTGCACGGCGCCAAACACGCATACGACCATCATTGGCACCAAGGCAGAAGCGACTCTCATCGCTGAAGACGACACGTCTCCATTCGTCCCTCCATTCACGCCTGTCGCGACACCACTGGAGGCGGGCTGCACGATGTTGGGGCGTGAGCGGAAGACGGCCTAACGGTGTGCGGGACCGTAGCCCAGCTTCATGGAGACGGTTGCGAATGGTCCTCGCCGATACCCCAGGAGCAACAGTGTCCCTAATTTGCTGGGAAGTGGCGGTGCGGTCCCCTACGGCACTGCGTAGGATCCTACGGTCTTGGCGTGCACATCCGTGCGTCGCTGCGGTCCGGTCCCAGGTCGACGGGCACGTGCACCTTCCGCCGACCACTGGCGACAACATCGATGTACTGTGGAGACCTCACGCCCCACGTGTTGAGCAATTCGGCGGTACGTCCACCCGGCCTCCCGCATGCCCACTATACGCCCTCGCTCAAAGTCCGTCAACTGCACATACGGTTCACGTCCACGCTGTCGCGGCATGCTACCAGTGTTAAAGACTGCGATGGAGCTCCGTATGCCACGGCAAACTGGCTGACACTGACGGCGGCGGTGCACAAATGCTGCGCAGCTAGCGCCATTCGACGGCCAACACCGCGGTTCCTGGTGTGTCCGCTGTGCCTTACGTGTGATCATTGCTTGTACAGCCCTCTCGCAGTGTCCGGAGCAAGTATGGTGGGTCTGACACACCGGTGTCAATGTGTTCTTTTTTCCATTTCCAGGAGTGTAATTGAACTCAGATTTCACCATGAAATTTTACGACCAGCTGACATGGACCTGCACACAAATTTAAAAATTAAATTGTCTTGCAAAGTGTGTCTATGCATCTGTTTACCCTTTACATGCCCCTAATGGTTACATGCACTTGTACAAAACATAGTTAAATCACAACACAAAATACACCAAAACCCTACTACTAGTCACTAGCAAGAGCTTAGGCGCAAGGAGCATCTCTAAATTACTTATATTTCACCACATAAACTAAAATTAAGGAAATTCCTGCTCAGTGGTTAGTCAAGCTTACTGACTACGTTATGCAGCTGGCTTTTCTATTATTTCCAGTCCTCTGTTTCTCCGATCTCTTAGTGGTACATGCATAACATCTCCCGAGGGTGGTCTCTGCTAGCAATGCCTGCATCTTTGGTTGTGCCAATTGTTTCTCTGAATTTGAGACCAGCTGCTTTTGTTATTTTCCTCAACATGACCATTCTTCCACTCATTGTCCTTTGAGCTTAGTACGGAGTTTCGCTCAGGTTCAGAACTCATTCTCTTCTCTTCTTGTTTGTATTAATCGAGTTCCATTAAAACGAGGTTAAATTCCGCCAGGCCGCTCTTCTCGACACAAAGAAGGGATCTTACGTGTTCTGTTGGTATTGTATTAGTTGAGAGTTGAATCAGATCGATATTACTGTGTGGCTGATGGTCGAGACGCTTATTCAGTTTAAAAATCTCCTCAAGATACTGCAGATAAGATTGGAAGCATGCTGCTACCAGTGGAGGGGCTTTTAAAATGTCCCAATTTATACCCTAATTTATGCTCTAACCTACCAGTAAGAAATAATGACCCCAGATTCGATTTCCATAAAGACTTTATAGCATCTGGCGGCTGGAAAAACTTTCGCGATAACCTCTCTGCTCATTTGACTGCTGATAAATTCTCTCTTTGGATTGGAAAGGAGTCCGGTAGCCTTCCCTTAAATTGCCCGAGCCAAGTCTTAATATGTAGGTGTTCGCCTGCGGTGTGGATAAGAAACTTCGTTAGTGAAAAGAAGTTTTAATCATCAAAGTCTTTCACCTGACAGACACGGACCTAGGTAACGGAAATCTGCCCCTCGCTGTGACCCAATTTTGTGTCACTGAAACGTGCCAGTAGACGTACATGGCTCTGAGCACTATGGGACTTAACTTCTAAGGTCATCAGTCCCCTAGAACTTAGAACTACTTAAACCTAACTAACCTAAGGACATCACATCTACCGATTTCTGTCCCTTTCGGATAATTCCCCAGGCTAATACCATTGTTTAAAAAGAGTGACACATTGTCAAAAGAGAGTTAGGCAGTACATGTCCCGGATTTCCTGCAGCAAAGTTCTGCTGTGTTACGGGTAACACTACATGAAATTGTGCGACAGAAATGGCGTGGCAACAGAATACGTACTCAAAATGTTATGTTGACGGGACAAACTGAGCGACTGTCGTGTGGGAAACGTCTAAATTGCGCACAGATTCACCTTGAAATCGTAATGGTATATGGGCCGAACGCGAATGTCGCGTCCAGCCGTAATGAAATGGTACTATTAGTTTGACGCAGGCTGCAAAGTCGTGGATTATGTTAATTGGAAAAGAAGGAAGATCTTGCACTATGCGATTACCACGTTTACGGCAAGCTGGAAGATCATCTAAGGGAAAAGAGCTTTTCCAAGGATGTGGACATTCACACAGGTTCTCGAATGGCTGTGTGACAAACGGGCGGATTTCTGTCGTCGAGGAATTGAACGATTGATAAAACTGTCCGACCGTTGTTCACAGAGACTTAGTGATTATGTTGCAATGGAGTGTCACGTGTTTGTGTCCCCTTGACGTGTACTGCAGAATTCAATAAAAGTTAATTGATCTGTCATAGTAATGTGTAATTTGCGTTTCGAAGTGCCCTTGTATATCGAGGACTTCATGATGAAGACGCTAGAAACAGAGAAGGGGGTAATAAAGTGATGTGGTCCAGAAGATCAACTGCATCATATCTGCGATGACATGATACTGCTTGGAGGTAAAGCAATACCTCTTGAGAGAATTCTATCCACACTTGAAGAAGGTTTGCAAAATTACTGGGTGAAAATGAACACAAATAAAACCGAAAAGATTAAAAATGTATGGAGAAGTAGGTATGAAAGAGAAAACAAGAGAAGATCAAAATGAATAGATTGTACAGTACAGATGTTTGGGGAACATGCTAACTGATAACTGGACAAGTGAAAAAGAATTAAGATCAATCACATTGAAAGGTCTCTGTTGGATTCCTTTCATGTTAATTTCTTAAATCTGTTGTCATTTACGGCATAAATTCCTCTTCTAAATTTACTGTGGTGTTTCTGACTATCTGGGAGGAGACTGAGCAGTGAAACGTGTTACTTTTACACATAAACAAGAACGATCTGTCACACTACTACACTTTAAAACACAGTTTATATGTAATTCATGTCACACAGTCTCATACGGACGTACATCCGCTTTCTTTTATATACTGTATATGATAAGATACTGTCATCCCCCTTCCCTTCTGTGTGAGAGGATGAATGAGCAAATGTATTTCTAGTTGCATGCTGGATGGTAGCAGACAAGCCTGTCTGCTAGAGAACAGTAGGACCAACATCGGAACAGGTAGCTACGCTTTCTAAAAGCAAAGAGGTTTCTATCCTTAGTATGGTCCTGTCCGTCCCTTGTCATGTTGGTATAGGAAGCTGCCTCTCTGGTCACTTCCGTTTGTATTTGTGAGCCACCCCTCAGGAAGGGACCACGGCAGTCTGTCCGCGGCGAGCGTCTGAAGTGGTAAGATCTCCGTCTAAGCGCGTGTCTGCTAAGTCCGTAGGACAATGGATTTCTTAAGTTCAGCCTAACTGAAAATTTAATCACCTTTATTTCAGGTTTAGCTCTAAAATATCTAATGTTATCTTAAATTGCAACGCAGTGTAATTCGAGTGTGAAGTTCAGAATATATTCCGGTAGTTGCTTTGTCACTACTTTGTGAGTAAAGTGGAACCACGTGTTGATCAGTAACTCTAACTAGCATCATCAATCTTCAATGCGAATGTGCGTGAGATTATAACGTCTCGTCTTGACAATATTTTTCAATATAGCAACTTTTCTTTATGTTCAACCTACGTGGGGTGTACTTTGTGAGACCAGTACCACGTGCTTATACAATTGTTTGACCCATCAGGTTACTAGTAAGACGATAGTAACCAGTTCGAGGTTTTTCTCTTGTAAATTGCTTTTCGATCTAATTTATTTTAATTATCAAAATTATTGTGGAGTTACACTCTTTGTGTAAACCAAGTTGACCACGTGAAGCATGTGGTGTAAGCATCAAAGTAGCCCTCAGCTATTCTTTTCGGGAAGATTTCACAGAGAGTTAGTATGAATTTAGTATACCAGTGTGTGGTAATTTCATGACGGACAGGATTGCGCTACGAACGTAACTTCTTTGGGTGAAAATTGAATCGCTTGGTGGTGGTTAATTTCCTCTTCGATATGTTTCAACGTTCTTCGTGTGTTATTTTATGAATGCAGTGTTGTATGTAGTCTCCCAATCTTGGCTCCCTATTTGATGTGTTCCGTAAGATTACAAACTCACATTTTCACAGTCCTAAATAAGGCACCAGCTTAGTTATGACTCAAGTTAAATATGCTGACATTTCAATGATCAATGTTAAAATAAATTTCCAAATATAAACTGATTTATTTCTTTTAATTTAAATTCTCTTTATATATATATATATATATATATATATATATATATATATATATATATATATATATATATATATCACCGGTTGTCGGATGACGATTAAAAGATTATAATTAATGTTAGTCTGGTTGGGAATTTGGTAAGCTAGACTGGATACCTGGTGAAACAGTCGTTCAGTAATGCAAGGTTAACTTCCCCAGACAGCTCACAGCTTTTAAACCGCTTTTATTGAATATCAGCACCGCTTTCATAGAAAATTAAAGCAACAACTTTACAAAATCAACGGAAAAACAAGGAACCCAGGAAAAGGAACGCTTATTAGGCAGAAAAATCGTGTTGGAGTTGAGGAAATGTTGGTAAAATGCTTCGTGTTGAATGTTTTTCTGTACGGCTGAGAAAGTCGGACATTGAAGAAGAGAGGAAAATACCAAATTGAACTATTCAGAATAGAGGTTTGGAGGAGGATGGATAAAATAAGGGGGATGGATAAAGTGACGACCAATGAAGATATGGGGAAGGTAAAGGAACGAAGAACATTTCTAAACTTGGTTCAGACAAGGAAATGAGACTTGATTGGACATAGGCTGTAAGGAGAAGGAAATATAACAACAGCTATCGAAGAGACAGTGGAAGGACAGAAGAAAGAAGAAAATCAGATGTAAAAAACGCAACATGAAGTGAAAAGAGAGAGGTACCAGGTCGCCAAGCAGTTGGCTTGGAAGTGGATCATATGGAAATAGCAGCCATGTCTGGCACCTACTAATAGGCAGAACAATTTATGATGGTGGTTCTTCCTGCTATATTGTAAATTAGTAGAACTTTGCTATTTGCTATTTTACATGTTGTTGCACTTTTAATTGCCACATTAAAGAGAGAAAATGAGTGAGTGAGAGAGAGGGAGAGAGAGAGAGAGAGAGAGAGAGAGAGAGAGAGAAAGGACTGAGAGGCATGGAATGTAAGTCATCAACTTTCACTCCGCAAATCGTCTTTCTTTTATATATTGGTCCGAATGAAATGATTTTCTAGGTAGTGAAGTCGAAGTAGATACTCCGTGCGAATTGGTATGGGTGGAGGTTATACTTAACAGCCGAACTAAGTTAATAATTGGCTCCTTCTACCGACCCCCAGACTCCGATGATATAGTTGCGGAACAGTTCAGAGAAAATTTGAGTCTCGTAACAAATAAATATCCCACTCATACGGTTATAGTTGGTGGGAACTTCAACCTTCCCTCGATATGTTGGCAAAAATACTTGTTCAAAACCGGTGGTAGGCAGAAAACATCTTCCGAGATCGTCCTAAATGCTTTCTCCGAAAATTATTTCGAGCAGTTAGTCCACGAACCCACGCGAATTGTAAATGGTTGCGAAAACACACTTGACCTCTTAGCCACAAACAATCCAGAACTAATAGAGAGCATCATGACTGATACAGGGATTAGTGATCACAAGGTAGTTGTAGCTAGGCTCAATACCGTTTCTTCCAAATCCACCAGAAACAAACGCAAAATAATTTCATTTAAAAATGCGGATAAAGTAACACTAGAAGCCTTCCTAAGAGACAATCTCCATTCCTTCCGAACTGACTATGCAAATGTAGACGAGATGTGGCTCAAATTCAAAGATATAGTAGCAGCAGCAATTGAGAGATTCATACCTCATAAATTGGTAAGAGGTGGAACTGATCACCCGTGGTACACAAAACAGGTCCGAACGCTGTTGTAGAGGCAACGGAAAAAGCATGCGAAATTCAGAAGAACGCGAAATCCCGAAGATTGGCTAAAATTTACAGACGCACGAAATTTGGCACGGACTTCAATGCGAAATGCCTTTAATAGGTTCCACAACGAAACATTGTCTCGAAATTTGGAAGAAAATCCTAAGAAATTCTGGTCGTATGTAAAGTACACAAGCGGCAAGACGCAGTCAATACCTTCGCTGCGCAGTGCCGATGGTACTGTTACCGACGACTGTGCCGCTAAAGCGGAGTTACTGAACGCAGTTTTCCGAAATTCCTTCACCAGGGAAGACGAATGGAATATTCCAGAATTTGAAACGCGAACAGCTGCTAGCATGAGTTTCTTAGAAGTAGATACCTTAGGCGTTGCGCAGCAACTCAAATCGCTTGATACGGGCAAGTCTTCAGGTCCTGATTGTATACCGATTAGGTTCCTTTCAGATTACGCTGATACAATAGCTCCCTACTTAGCACTCATATACAACCGCTCGCTCACCGATAGATCTGTACCTACAGATTGGAAAATTGCGCAGGTCGCACCAGTGTTTAAGAAGGGTAGTAGGAGTAATCCATCTAACTACAGACCTATATCATTGACGTCGGTTTGCAGTAGGGTTTTGGAGCATATACTGTATTCAAACATTATGAATCACCTCGAAGGGAACGATCTATTGATACGTAATCAGCACGGTTTCAGAAAACATCGTTCTTGTACAACGCAGCTAGCTCTTTATTCGCACGAAGTAATGGCCGCTATTGACAGCGGATCTCAACTTGATTCCGTATTTCTAGATTTCCGGAAAGCTTTTGACACCGTTCCTCACAAGCGACTTCTAATCAAGCTGCGGGCCTATGGGGTATCGTCTAAGTTGTGCGACTGGATTTGTGATTTCCTGTCAGGAAGGTCGCAGTTCGTAGTAATAGACGGCAAATCATCGAGTAAAACTGAAGTGATATCAGGTGTTCCCCAGGGAAGCGTCCTGGGACCTCTGCTGTTCCTTATCTGTATAAATGACCTGGGTGACAATCTGAGCAGTTCTCTTAGGTTGTTCGCAGATGATGCTGTAATTTACCGTCTAGTAAGGTCATCCGAAGACCAGTATCAGTTGCAAAGCGATTTAGAAAAGATTGCTGTATGGTGTGGCAGGTGGCAGTTGACGCTAAATAACGAAAAGTGTGAGGTGATCCACATGAGTTCCAAAAGAAATCCGTTGGAATTCGATTACTCGATAAATAGTACAATTCTCAAGGCTGTCTATTCAACTAAGTACCTGGGTATTAAAATTACGAACAACTTCAGTTGGAAAGACCCCATGGATAATATTGCGGGGAAGGCGAGCCAAAGGTTGCGTTTCATTGGCAGGACACTTAGAAGATGCAACAAGTCCCCTAAAGAGACGGCTTACACTACACTCGTTCATCCTCTGTTAGAATATTGCTGGACGGTGTGGGATCCTTACCAGGTGGGATTGACGGAGGACATCGAAAGGCTGCAAGAAAGGGCAGCTTGTTTTGTATTATCACGTAATAGGGGAGAGAGTGTGGCAGATATGATACGCGAATTGGGATGGAAGTCATTACAGCAAAGACGTTTTTCGTCGCGGCGAGATCTATTTACGAAATTTCAGTCACCAACTTTCTCTTCCGAGTGAGAAAATATTATGTTGAGCCCAACCTACATAGGTAGGAATGATCATCAAAATAAAATAAGAGAAATCAGAGCTCGAACAGAAACGTTTAGGTGTTCGTTTTTCCCGCGCGCTGTTCGGGAGTGGAATGGTAGAGAGATAGTATGATTGTGGTTCGATGATCCCTCTGCCAAGCACTTAAATGTGAATTTCAGAGTAGTCATGTAGATGTAGATGTAGATGTAATACTATAACCCTCCAGCAGCTTTTGGATTACAGCCTGACTGATGTTGAAAATGTGTACGGGAGCGGAAACGTACTGTCGTTCTCAAAATACTAAGAAGAAACTAGGGAGAAATAATGTGAACCTGAAAAAAATTATAACTTGTGTGACAATAACTATTGTGCGTGTTTAGATGTATTTCCATTTAAGTAACCGTTCTGTACTGCAATGTACAAGAGAGAGGCTTCAAATACACTAGGAAATTCTATTCTTCTCTATTGTATACGTACCATCGGAGGGTACGTAATTAATATCATTAGGCCTGAGGTCATGGAACAATAGCGTACAAGATTAGCGAACGCTATACATCGACTTTGTCTAATATAATTGTGACAGATACTGTCCAGCAGTCAGGTACTAATTGCGCAATCAGTATCGATTCCCACCTCGGCGCGCTAGCAATCCATTACAATGACACCGAGTCCTCACGTGACAGGTGGTTTAATTACGGAGGATTGGATCGACGTGTACAGTCCCTGTGGACTTGGGTTCCGGCGTCCTTGTCTGAGATAAGCCCAGCGTCCTGTCCTCCGCGCTGTGCTCCCTGTAGTACTCTTTTCTTTTATAATAACCCTCAACTGTGTTTTCTAAGCCGTGTTAGCTATGGAAGCATGAAATATAATTTGCTGACACTCATAGTTAAATCGCTGACTCTTTCTGATTAAGCACCTTAGCTGATTTTTAAGTTGCTTGACGACAGGAGACTAGTAAGTAAGCACTTGATAAGGAATAAACACGTGGTACAAAATTTTGTCTCAAACTTTCAATTTCTAAAACCAGAAAGTAATGAAACGCCTTAATGTGTGGGACGTTCATCTTAAGAGTATATTTATGTTCCATGAAACTGCAACATCAATGACGTACCCAAATCAAAGTAGTATAAGTAGCAAATAAGATGCAGACTGACATTTCACATATGATGATTAGGCACAAAGGGCACATAAAAATGACCAGTATTTTCTCACATATTTGTCCATCGTGCCAATAGTGCCCAAACGAGTCCACTGAATTTATTTCTTGTTTACAAGATCTCTACGAATGCCAAGTAGGATCACATGGCACTATTACGTTGTGGTGTGCTTCTTAGGCTAGCAAATGGCGGAACCTACTAGACAGCGTGAACTCGTAACAGGCTATCTACAGGGCGAGGAAGTTACGAAAGGTCACGTCAATTCCGTCTATAAGGAGCAGTCTAATGAAAACGAGACAGATGGAAAAAAGTAAGTAAACTGTTAATTATTTCAAAATTAATTGCCGTAACTATTAATACATTTATCCCACTGTGAGACAAGACGGTTAGTGCCTTTCTATCCAGGAAAATGATTAAGGATAAATCAGTGTTCATAACACAAAGCAGAAACTGAAATACTTATTATTAGTAACTTTGGCAAACTTCTGATCCACGCACATAAATTTGAAGTTAATATCTATATCGCAACTGCACAAAGCCGTATTACGCAATAATGGCTCCAGACGTAATATCGCTCTGTGAAATGTCTTCTCGGCGTCGAAATTTTCTATTTTAGAGCAAACCAATATATGTCATCATACATTCTCCAATAGAAATCCCCGTCCAAGGCATATCTTTTGTCTCATTAAGCACTAGGGATGATAGCTGGTTGGATGCTAGCCACCGACTATATCTGTCACAAAGACTTCTCGCGCTACTTTCTGCCAAACCATCTTTTCCAGTCCCACCTGAGGGGCATCCCTTCAGCTTTTACATTTCATACAATCCTAAGGTTCCTAATCATGAACCAGTTATACATATAATTCTTTAGTACACTGCTGGCCACCGTAAATGCAACACCAAGAAAGACAAGAGGTAGCACAACAAAATTTATTTTGTAGATAACATGTTGACCAAGTATAAAATGATTACGTTTACAGACGTCTGTGGCATGTGGTTCCTGCCAGAATCAGTAGCCAGAGTAGCCGCCATTGTTGGAGATCACAGCTGCCACACGTCTCGGCATTGAGTCAAAGAGACGTTGGATGTGTTCCTGGGGTACAGCAGCCCAAGCAGCTTCCACACGTTGCCGAAGATCATCTGGTGTGGCAGCTGGGGATGTAATCTGGGTCACTCGTTAAACAACCATGGACCACATGTTTTCTATCGGCGAAAGATCCGGAGAGCGAGCCGGCCAGGGAAGCAATTCAATCTGGTTATTGACGAAGAACCTTTGGACAATGCGTGCCGCGTGTAGTCGCGCATTATCCTGTTGAAATATGGCTGTGGCCGAGCCCTGAAGGTAAGGAAGGACAACTGGCTCCAGCACCTCGGATATGTAGCGCCGGCTATTTAAAGTACCGGCAATGCGTACTAGAGGCGTGCGAGAGTAATATCCAATACCGCCCCATACCATAATACCCGGTGCAAGACCAGTGTGGTGGTGCATAATGCAGCTGTCCAGCATCCTCTCTCCACGGTGTCTCCACACTCGACTCCGACCATCGTGGTGCTGCAGACAGAAGCGTGCCTCGTCAGTAAAGACAACGTCATTCCATTCTGCCGTCCACATCCGTCTGTCATCACACCATTGGCGACGGAGACGTCTGTGGTTCTGCGTCAATGGTAGACGACGCAATGGACGTTTTGTGGACAGACCACTCTGCTGTAAACGGCGTCGAATGGTACGTGCAGACACTGGATGATGCGTTACAGACGCAATGTGCTGTGCTATGGTTCGGGATGTCACTGAGCGATCCGTCACTGCCATGCGCACAATTTGCCTATCAGCACGTGCAGTGGTGCACCGAGGTGAATGTGATCGACCACGTCGGTCCGTCGTACCCTCCTGCATCCAACTGTCACATATCCGCATTACAGTTGTTAGGTTTCGTCCAACACGACTAGCGATTTCTCTGTATGATAATCCACAATCTCGGTAAGCCACTATCCTTCCTCTGTCGAACTCTGATACTTGATCAAAAGATGTTCGCTGTTGTCTACGAGGCATAACTGATCGTCTTGTGAAACAACCACAAGGTAAACACACGTGCCGAACGTACACTCGTCGAAATCGCCAAGCCTTAAATGGCGTTATGAGGTGGCGCCACAGGCGCGCGTGATGTGCGTCTGTGCTGAAATTCTAATCAGTTGCATATCTCATCTCTGCAAACTCATGACGTAATTTTCACGTGATCGGATGCTTCCTTCAGGGTGTTGCATTTACGGTGGCCAGCAGTGTACATTTATATTATGAAAGAACCTGGTTTTAAAAAGAACGTTTAGAAATTAATTCAGGTTAAATAAAGTTATAGAAAAAAGTAATTTTATTTCTGTATGCTTCAAGTCAAAGAACGTTATGACACACGTATTTCAGTATTCATAAGATACACAGAGATTACACAGAAGTATCATAATCGATAACAGACATAAGTTTTAGATATTCCTCATGTTTCAGTGATGTTTCTCGTTTAGGATACCATCGTGAAACATCTACAACACTTCACATAGCCTTTGGCGCCACTATATACAAGTTTCAGCAGAAACAACGCATTTTTACACAGGCAGCAATAAATGGTTTGAGCCCATATGGTTCCCAGTGCCTCATATGTTACTTGACATCATACTGCTCCACATCCTCTTACCAAATTTTAGAAAAAAGTAGAATCCATTATCTGATAGTACTGATTCTGGTTTTCGTATAGTTGCAAAGTATTCTATCATTCTGTTAAATACAGCTGTAGTTGTTGCTTTTTCAAGTAGAGAGAGTTTGATAAAATTGCAAAAGACTTCCAGTGCCAATAGCATATATGTAAAAATGTCTGCAGTCTTCAGGTGGGGACCATATAAATCCACAGAAAATAAATCAAATGTGTCTCCATGCATGGTACCCTTATTGGTTCTTATTGTCAGTCTTGCCTTTTGGAAAATATTGCACAAGTTTAGAAGACCAGTCGTTTTGTTTTCTAGGTTATCAAGAGTTACTGTGACATTCGAAAATTTTTCGGTACACTTCTTGGTTCCACAATGTTCTAATGCGAGGTGAAAATAAACTGTTACCTCTGTCTCAAAGTATGATGGCAAACAAACGTTCCAATCACCCATATCTACATTTTTCCGTTTATATAAAACGTCTTTGGATGTTTTGTAATATTGAGCAATGTGTGGATGATTGACATTACCAAAACCAACTTTAAGCAATTTCCAATCTTCGTCCTTATTTATATATGTACGTTCAGTTTTCTCTTGCCCAGTTACTTCTTTACTGAAACGCATCTGGAATGTACCATCGTCATTATTCTCTCTACATATACAGATTAGACATTCTGGTAGCCTATATAAAGCATCTGCCACATAATTGCCGCTGTATTTGGAGTAACAAATATCTTAATCAAGTTGTTGTAGCCATATTGCACAGCGGGATAACCTCCCATTTAATAATCGACAAAATTTTAGAAATATTAGTGCTTTATCATCACTATGAATAACAATTTTATGCTCCCATAAATAATTTTGAAAGATTTTCAGTCCCTGTATAATTACCAAAGCTTGTTTCTCTGACATGATGCAATTTATTTCATATTGATTTCGTGTCCTGTTCAGTAAGGCGGTGGTTTAGTGGCCTGTTTCTCCTGGGCTAATGAATTCTTGCAAGATTTCAACCCCCAATTCCATTTGCAATGCTGTCAGCACTCATATGAAATAGTTGCGTTAATTCTCGATTGTTCAAAACATTATTCCTTAACAATTCCATTTTTAATTCTTCGAAATCGTCTTGGCATTCTTTAATCCAAGTAAAGGTACTATTTGTTCCAAGTAAGTTGTCTGAATGAGGAGTATTAAAAGCCCACAGCCTTACAGATTTACTGTAACATCCACACAGCCTGAAGCGGTTTTTTATTCTAGGGAGGCTACGTTTCACTAGCTGTTAACTTTTCTAGGTCCTTGGCAGTCCCAGATGTTGGATTAATGTACCCAGAAATTCAATTCCCTTTTTGCAAATTCGCACTTAATAAGTTTTAAGGTCATTCAACTTATTGAAGAGCAGTGAAGACTTTACTTAGCAATTCGCAGTATTCTCGCTACTCTTCTGTGGCAAATGAGAGTTCATCTAAGTATAAAGCTATTCTGACATTCAGTTCTCACCCTAAAACTGAATCTAATGTAGGGGATAAAGACGGTAACGAATCTGTTGAGATCAAAAGGAACCTCTTTATAATGGTAACATTTGCCAGCAAATAAAAACGCCGTGTAGTTATGTGGTGCTGCACCTAATGAAACTTTCCAGTATCCATCTGTCAAATCACGGCCTGGTAGATACTATGTATTAGCGAATTTCTGTATCGTCTCATTTAAGGTAGGTCAGCTTCTCATTTAGCAGTTTTACTTTAAGTTTGCACATCACTTACCACTCACTGCCCGTCAGCTTTGTTATCCATTATAAGGAGAGGACTGTTGTCTTCTCTGTTGCTCGTCTCAATCACTCACTATTCAGTCAAGTCTGTTTTTACCTGAACGGCTTGTTTCTTTGCCAAGGCAACTGACAAATGTCTCAAAATAAAAATTCATAACAGTTTATTTGTAAAATACTGTACAATTCATTTTTCTGTTCTGATGTAAGGTCATGTAAAATCTCAGGTACAATTTCTACATCTAATGACTCAAATTTAGTATCCTGTTTAATTTTGTGTCCTCAAATGCTATTTCTAAAGTACCTGATTTAGTGTTAATTCTGACAGTTTCATTACTGCATATAAATAATAATTGTTTGTTTATCCAGCTAATCGATTTTCAAAAGTCATCTTGGCATTCAAATAAGGAGCAACCATAAAATCATATTGAAATAGTTGTCCTTTAATTCTGATATGTACAAGCTTATTCGTTTCTCCAGTAGCCCCTACAACCTAGACACCGTTTACCGACATAATAACTAGACCAGATTAGTCTATGATATAGTAAAAAAATGATTTTCATTACTCACTGATCTGTGACACTGCATCTAAAAATATTTGTAATGTAACACTGTTTATTTCAACGGAAATAATAGGCTGTTTTACTGTCATATTTTCGGAGTTATCTTGGTTCCCTGACAATAAGTCTTAATCGACCATGATATCATTCCAAGAAATTTCGTTAAAGAGATGTTGTTTATCTGCAGATCATCTACATCTGGAGGTTTGTTCCGTTTTCGGATTTCAAACAGTTTTACAATTTGAACTGACTATTGACAGTGTCTCATATCATCCGTAGGTTTTTTCTTTTTCGGTTCTCTGTTCACTTCTGGTTCTTGCTTTGAAATTGTTTCATCTTTTTGAGCATAAGAATGTTTCGCAATGCAATCATCTGATTTGATTGCCTCACCATGCTCTTCATCAGAAGTATTGACTGAATCTGACCACTAGGTGTCGCTATTTGTTTCCAACATAAACGCTTTCCTCTGTCGTGTGGTAAATTTTTCATCTGACCTTTCAACATAATTTGAACATTTAATAATCCTTTCTGAATCATAACAGGCTTTTCGTCTGTGCTGTCTTCTTCATCGAATCGAAGAATGTCTTCTTTCAATTCATATTTCTTGCAGTCATCACGTATTTTAATAATTCGTAAACAATCGTCTGTATTCAATTAGTCTTGACAACTGTCGTTTCATTAGTCAGGAATACTTTCCGATATTGTTGTGCCTTTGCATGCATGTCTGAATGAACATTGCATCGTACGTCTTAACACTACAGGCACTGCAGAATCGTGCTTGTCCGCCGATACTGGGCAGCGACTTTTAATTGAAATGTCCTCATCCTGCGCGGGAATTATATAATGTGTACGAGCGCCGGACGTGAGTCATGAACGATGACGTATAGAAGTTCGGGTCTGTCCGTGAGTCGTGCACAGCCAGCCACAGCAGTTAAGGCGACTGCGGGAATTAGGGGTTTGCATCCTGGTCCGGAACAAATTTTCAGTTTCGTCATCGCATTACACAGCTGATGGTTGACCGCATTCGCAGTTGCGAATGCATTTCAGCAATACTATGGCTAATGACTTCTTCCATTCTCCTTTTGTTTACGAGCATACTCGTTTTCCTATCACTAATTTCAATTACATTGGCAGCTTGAGTACTTTGTGTAGAGCATTTTACCTCAAACCTATCACCTCTTCAACCCTTTCGGCATGCGAAATTTGTGCGGTGCTATGTGTGTCAACATTCTCTCTAATCTTCTGTTCTTGTGCAACGTCTTACTTTCAACGTCCCTCAGGTGCTCAGCATTCGCTTGCTGCCTACGGGTTTGGTGAATGCGGGGTTCTCGTGCTGGGAACTGGTAAGCTCCGTCAGTCCTCTGTTACTGTAAGCTCTGGGCGTGCTTCAGCAATCACCGTGCGATGTGGCGGTGGAACGCTGTGTGTCTCAGGGATCGGGGATCGTGGCTAGACCACCCAGATCGCGAGAATGGAATAAACGTCTATAAAAGGCCCCTCAGTCTCCAGGTGTGCTACGCGCTGATGAGATGCATGGCTGTTGAGGTGGAACAGTCGTTAGCGGGCAACCTCTGGGGGAACCTGCCGCACCTCAGTTATATAAGACTTACCTAGCCACGCGGGGCTCTGTCTAGGTGGACTTCTATTTCCCTAGCTACCAGTTGGATCGATATGGATCCTTTAAGTTCCCTCTTCCACATCCCAGCGGAATGGGTGGGCCGCTTGTAGGTACTAACACCCAATCAAATTACAGGGCTCATGTAGCTAGTCCTCCAGACTCAGGAGTTACACAGAATTTATCTATGCATAGTAACAGAACGCACGCTACCAATCAGAAAGTGTTTTTAATTGTGAAACGGAAACCACCAGAAAGCTAAATGCCTTGGAGAATATGCCGTAGAAACGGAGCTCCACAACACCTTGAACGATAGCGAAGGTGTTTTGAAATGTCGAGATATTGTTGACATTCCCAAGGAGGAATGAATGTATAAGTGGGCTTAAGAGAGGATCGTTGACATGCAGAATACACTGAAAAGGGTGGATGGAGATCTGGTGAAATCTGACTTCTTCATCCTTACATTCAATAGCACGAAACCACCAGAGCCTAGCAAGGCGGGTGTTTTTCGTCTCAGCGTATGGCCATCTGCCCCTAACCCAAATGCGCTGTTTTAAGTGCCAACGCGTTTGGGCACACCACCTTAGGATGCAAGGGTAAAGCTACTCGTGGAAAATGTGGCAATGCCACCCATGATGGCGTTGACTGCTCCTCCCCTCCAAAGTGTGGAAATTGCTGTGGGGATCACCCTGTCTGGAGGAGGGCTTGCATTGTCTTCATTGAAGAGCCTAAGATACAGGAGATTAAGAAATCGAAACGCAGCCCTTATGGGGAGGCCAAGAAGATCAGTAAGGACACCTCCCACATTCTCTATCTCTTTTGCTTCCACCCTTAAAAATCGTCTTTCTACAGCCAAAGCTTCTATAAAAACGGAGGTTGCTAGTGTCGGCACTAGTACCTGCGTTTGTCAGTGTATTTGTGAAGCTGCAGTTGTGTCCAAGCCCATAGCCCCTGCGAGAACATATGAGAAAGCCACCGTTAACGCCATTGCGGAGCACA
Source organism: Schistocerca nitens (assembly GCF_023898315.1). Taxonomy (NCBI): domain Eukaryota; kingdom Metazoa; phylum Arthropoda; class Insecta; order Orthoptera; family Acrididae; genus Schistocerca; species Schistocerca nitens. The sequence continues at coordinate 143,764,179 of NC_064616.1, read as the reverse complement.
CGGTAAATTCAAGGGCAGAGTCTTTTACAAAATCCAGTGCTGCTTCTGCCTCTGTTGCGGTAGTTACCCCAAAAGCCATCCCAGGTCAAGAAAGGAAATGGATAGCTTCCGCCACAGGCGAAAACAGGCCGTAGACCATCAGACCATGTTGATGTCATTCGACTTGATGGTTCTGCTACTTCTGCTTCAGAGCCAGTATACCGCAAAGTCTGCCCAGGGCAACCATCTTGCCCCAAAAATGAAGCTCCAGCTGTTGTGGGCTCCTCGCTCCGGTGGAATGACAGGGTGAAAATCCAACCACCATGGTAAATGGCTCCCATACTACAGTGGAACATGTATGGGTTCAGGTCTCATGTGAAGGAACTGAAACTCCTTGAAAAGGCACATGGGTCTATACCCTCCACCTCCAACATAAGGATGACCTGACTGGGGAACGAGCCAGTTGAGGTGTTGCTCTGTTGGTACTAACACACACCACTCCTCTCCTCTCCACTTAGTTACTGCCCTACAAGCCGTAGCCATTACAGTTCATGCGAGTCTGACGATCACTATCTGCTCCCTGTCCTTACTTCTGAAGGATCTAATAGACTGTGAGGCTCTCGCAGGCCTTACTGAACAACTCCCCTGCCCGTTTCTCTTACTGGGTGATTTCAATGCCCATAATGTATTATGAGGCTCACACTATTTTTGCCTCAGGGGTCGAGTGTTGGAGATCCCCATGGTATCTCACAAGCTGTGCATCCTTAACAAAGGCAGTCCCACACATTTCTCGGCTGCTAACAGGCCATCCTCCACCATCGAGCTCTCATTCTGCGCTCTAGCCCTTGCAGACTTAGCACACTGGGAAGCAACTGATGACCTTCTTTCTAGTAACCACTTCCCACTGTGGATCCACCTACTGAATGGAGGATTGATGGAACAGACGCCACCAAGATTGATGATAAGCAGGGCTAACTGGGCCCTGTTCAGCCAGGTGGCTGTGTTTGAACACTGTGACAGCGTCAAGGTATGGGTGGCCCACATGACATGTATGATCCATAATGCCGCTGTCCTGTCCATACCACAGTCTCTTGGTCCTCTTAGGAGGCGACCTGTACCTTGATGGAAAGAAGAGTACCGTCCAGCTATCTGGGCCAGGCGTGCAACTCTTCGACAGTTTAAACGCTGGCAGACAGTGGACATCCCACAGCCTCTCGAATCGCGAGAGCCAAAGCTCGACACACGTCATTAAGGAGAGCAAAAAACCGTCATGGCAAGCATTCCTGGACTCCATCAATCTTTCCACTTGTTCTACAAACGTATGGGAAGCCACCGGGAGGATTTCTAGTAAATACAGTCGTTTACAGATAGCAGCAGTACTTAAACAGAGGTGTCTCCAAATAGCGCCCAGAGGCATCACTCAGATGCTGGCTGAACATTTTGCAAAAACTAGAGCCAATGCAAGCCAGGATCCGGAATTTTGTCGCTACTATGCAACTGTACAGAGGCCTACTGTTCTGAGGCCTACAGCTCTTCTTTCTCCATGTGGGAACTCGAATCGGCACTGTTTGAGACTCGTGATACTGCACCTGGTCACGACCAAATCCGGTACACAACATTTGCCACTGGCGTCAAATGATATCCTCCTCAAATGTTTCAATCTTATATGGCAGACAGGCACCCTCCCCAACTCATGGAGGGAGGCGGTTCTGATCCCTCATCTGAAACTGGGAAACGACTGTACATCTCTCAGTAGTTACAGGAGTATCACCTTAACGAGCTGTGCAGGAAAACTCTGGACTGAATGGTTAACTGTCGTCTGGTGTGGTTGTTAAGGACTAGACAAATCCTTATCCACTCTCATTGTGGATTCTTGAGATTGTCCACTGTCGGCAACCTGGCCCTGCTGGAGGCGGCTGTTCAGCAGTCATTGCTATGCAACAGTTACTGTATATATTCTTCCACATCAGTAAGGTGTATGGTACTACTTTGAGACACTGTATTCAAAAATGGTTCAAATGACTCTGAGCACTATGGGACTCAACTGCTGAGGTCATTAGTCCCCTAGAACTTAGAACTAGTTAAACCTAACTAACCTAAGGACATCACAAACATCCATGCCCGAGGCAGGATTCGAACCTGCGACCGTAGTGGTCTCGCGGTTCCAGACTGCAGCGCCTTTAACCGCACGGCCACTTCGACCGGCAGACACTGTATTCCTGCACAACTGCATCAGTGGTGCTTTCCTGGCCACCTCCACATCTTCATATGGTCTTTCCTGTCTCATCAGTTTTTTCGGAACCGAGCTAGTGCCTCAATGTCAGATCGTTTTGAACAGGAGAATGGTGTCCCTCAGGGCCATAGCCAAAAATAGTATCACGTCTATGGTAAGGAGTCCTGTACAGTGCTCCTTATTTCTGGACAATTATGCTGTTTTCTGCTCCTCCTCCAGTGTTGCAACAGCAAGCTGTCAGTTGAAACTTATTGTGCGGGGGTTAGAGGAGTGGGCTGCAAAGATGGACTTACAGTTTTCTGCGGATAAGTGCATGTGTGTTGTAAGATGTCGCGGTCTCCTCACCTTCATTGCTTACATGTTCTGCCCTCACAATCATGTTCCGCACATCAAGACGCTTCATTCGAACCCAAACTCGATAAGATAAAGTCAATGTTGTATAAATTCATTCAAACGATATGCAATTGACAAGTGAGCACACCGTGGTTGAAACACTCGAGGCTGGCGTGCACACATACATTCCAGACACGACGGTCACAGAGGCTTTTAGTTCGTGAGAGAGGCCGCACAACGGGACACCAGGCCCTTCAGAGGATGACCCAGCCCATGTCGGCCGGTGACCGCCTGTAGCGGACAGCATAGGCCCGAGTGGAAAGGGGGGGACAACCCCGTGTTCGGCTTAAAAGCAAATTCCGCTACATTGTGTGGGAGTGGCCAGCCTATGCATTCTTTAGACATAGCACACAGTTTCAGAGATTTTCACAGGGAGACAGCAAACGCCAAACGCCAAAGCTACAAGTTTCCGGATTGGTCGCCTTAAACGAAACGTCATTCTCCCGTTTTAGAAGTCCAATGCTGATTGGCAGACGATATTTCTGACGCCTTGAGCTGAAGGAATAATGGAAGAGACCGAAAGATATACCCCTTCACGTCCGGCGTGAGAGGGGCCGTTCCATTGTCGCTCTTGGAGCGAAAACACGTAACGAGAGCGTGCGCGCTCATACATGTACTCGAGAGAGCGAGGAACAAGTCTCTCCTCAGTACTTCACTGGGAGAGCACCTCTGTCGAGAGCGAATGAAAGGGCGACTCTATATTGAGTCCTTGCGATTAAGCGTTGTTCACTGTGTTGGCCGACACACTTATTGTGTGGTGTGAATGGACAGAGTTATAGTTAGACGCCTGCGAGCGAATTTTGAGTGGCATCACGGTGGACTGGTTATCTGACTGGTGTACCACGCCAATAGTTAGACTAGGGGCGAATAGGAATCCTTGACTTCATCAAGGCATAGGGAGAGTTTGATTGGCGAAGGTCAATCCAGATAGAACGAGAGTTATCTTATTTGTCAGCAGCGAGCGGCGCAGACAGCAGTCATCGCAGCTTACGGTATTGTGCGCTACAGCTATTGCGAGCCCCATATTTCCTCCACAACAGTACACTTCACTGCATTTTCCACGCGACAGCCTCGACCGTACCTAGCAACATTCTAAAGGATAATTATTCAAGTTGAGTAGGCATGCCTCTCAGCCATTCTGCCAAGTTAACTACCATCTTAAACTTTGTGTAGACATTTCATTAGCGAATCCTATCCTTGAAAGGTAAACTACACATTCCGAAAAGAACCAGGATATAACTTGTTCAATTCATAACTAAAAGTGCCATTGTGATTTCGCAGAATTTTTGCAAAATAAATAATAACTTTCGTTAGTTCCATGTTTTTCTTACACTAACTAGCACTACTCCAGTACCCAAGTATCCCACTAGTTACGTAAGACATTTTGTGAATTTTTGTGTCATTTCCTTACAGCGAACGACTCCAGAAGATATTTATTGCTGAAAGTTTTTCAGGCATTTCTCTTTAGAACGTGAGAAGCGTTTGTCTGACTTCTGTAGTAGTGTGGGGGTGGAAATTGCATCTTGCAGGAGCCACAGGGTAAAGGATACATAACAGATTAATCCGTTGCGCAGAATAACAGAATAATAGATCAACCCCACACGCTCAGAGTGTTCAATTTAATCGTTTTCTTCGTATTTTTTATTTGCTTGCCTTGCATATGGGGGCACCATCATACATTTTAGAGACTCTGTGCTGTTTCGGGGCCTTATTTTTGACTGGATATTGTCGTGGTTGCCACATCTGAGAGACTTGAAAGCCAGAACCCTGGAGGCACTGAATGTCTTAAAGTGCCTTAACCACAGTTCTTGGGGATCTGACAGGATGGGTTTCCTCCAGTTGTATATGGCTTTCGTTCATTCGCACCTGGACTATGGGTGCACAGTGTACCGATCACTGAGCCCTTCTTGTCTGAAGACCACTGACGTCCACCATGAGAGGATTCGGCTAGCCACGGGTGCTTATAGGACCAGTCCCACACCGAACCTCTATGATGAGACCAGGGAACCACCACTTCCCATCCGGCAACAGCTCCTCATGGTGCATAATGCATGTGAGGTCCCCACAGTTCCGACTTCAGCCGCACACTGTACTGTTGCTCGTCTGCCGCTGGAACGCATTTTCTTCAAATGTACACGAGCAACAATGTCATTTGGGATCTGCGTGCAACTTCTGCTGGAGTCACTTAGTGCGGATCAAGTACAACTTCAAATCCAGATCTTGAAACGTCTGCCGCCCTGGTTACTGCAGAGGCCCACGGTCATTTTAGATTTAGTGCATTACTGGAGAGACTGCACTCCTGCTTCCGTTTTTAGTTCGATATTTACAGATATCTTATACGAGCACCACAATTATGTAGCTGTCTTTAGGGATGGGTCAAAGCATGGGGAGTCCGTTAGTTGCTCTGTCGTTTTCCCGAATCGTGTCCTCACAGTCCGACTGCTTTAAGACTTTACTATCTGCGACTCCGAATTACACTCCTGGAAATGGAAAAAAGAACGCATTGACACCGGTGTGTCAGACCCACCATACTTGCTCCGGACACTGCGAGAGGGCTGTACAAGCAATGATCACACGCACGGCACAGCGGACACACCAGGAACCGCGGTGTTGGCCGTCGAATGGCGCTAGCTGCGCAGCATTTGTGCACCGCCGCCGTCAGTGTCAGCCAGTTTGCCGTGGCATACGGAGCTCCATCGCAGTCTTTAACACTGGTAGCATGCCGCGACAGCGTGGACGTGAACCGTATGTGCAGTTGACGGACTTTGAGCGAGGGCATATAGTGGGCATGCGGGAGGCCGGGTGGACGTACCGCCGAATTGCTCAACACGTGGGGCGTGAGGTCTCCACAGTACATCGATGTTGTCGCCAGTGGTCGGCGGAAGGTGCACGTGCCCGTCGACCTGGGACCGGACCGCAGCGGCGCACGGATGCACGCCAAGACCGTAGGATCCTACGCAGTGCCGTAGGGGACCGCACCGCCACTTCCCAGCAAATTAGGGACACTGTTGCTCCTGGGGTATCGGCGAGGACCATTCGCAACCGTCTCCATGAAGCTGGGCTACGGTCCCGCACACCGTTAGGCCGTCTTCCGCTCACGCCCCAACATCGTGCAGCCCGCCTCCAGTGGTGTCGCGACAGGCGTGAATGGAGGGACGAATGGAGACATGTCGTCTTCAGCGATGAGAGTCGCTTCTGCCTTGGTGCCAATGATGGTCGTATGCGTGTTTGGCGCCGTGCAGGTGAGCGCCACAATCAGGACTGCATACGACCGAGGCACACAGGGCCAACACCCGGCGTCATGGTGTGGGGAGCGATCTCCTACACTGGCCGTACACCACTGGTGATCGTCGAGGGGACACTGAATAGTGCACGGTACATCCAAACCGTCATCGAACCCATCGTTCTACCATTCCTAGACCGGCAAGGGAACTTGCTGTTCCAACAGGACAATGCACGTCCGCATGTATCCCGTGCCACCCAACGTGCTCTAGAAGGTGTAAGTCAACTACCCTGGCCAGCAAGATCTCCGGATCTGTCCCCCATTGAGCATGTTTGGGACTGGATGAAGCGTCGTCTCACGCGGTCTGCACGTCCAGCACGAACGCTGGTCCAACTGAGGCGCCAGGTGGAAATGGCATGGCAAGCCGTTGCACAGGACTACATCCAGCATCTCTACGATCGTCTCCATGGGAGAATAGCAGCCTGCATTGCTGCGAAAGGTGGATATACACTGTACTAGTGCCGACATTGTGCATGCTCTGTTGCCTGTGTCTATGTGCCTGTGGTTCTGTCAGTGTGATCATGTGATGTATCTGACCCCAGGAATGTGTCAATAAAGTTTCCCCTTCCTGGGACAATGAATTCACGGTGTTCTTATTTCAATTTCCAGGAGTGTATATGCGATCTAGCGGGCTCTAGAGCAGATGAGACGTTCATCCAGTGATAAATTTCTTGTCTGTTCAGATTCTCTGAGCGCTCACTACTCTCTCCAACGTTTGTACCCAGCAGTTAAACTCATCCAGAATATCCAGGATGCACTCCTCCAACTACAACGACTGGGGAAAGAGGTGTCTTTCTGCTGGGTACCTGGGCACATGGGAACTGCGGGGAACGAAGCGGCTGATCGAGCAACCAAGGAGGTGTGTCGTGATTGTCAGGTATTGCAGTGCGCCATTGCCCTGCATGCTATCACCTCGCTGTTGAGGTAGAAAGTAATTCGTCGATGGGAAGACGAGTGGCTGGAAGTAACCGACAACAAAGCTCCGTGTCGTAAAGTCCACAACTCTGCCATGGCGTACTTTCTTCTACCCAGTCGACGGGACGAAGTCCTTCTTACTCGTCTTCGCATAATTCACAGCCCAGTGACACAAGGATTCTTACTCCAGCGACAGGACGCTCCAATGTATGGTGCTTGTCGCGTGCAGATCACTGTGCGCTACATTTTATTGGATTAGGTTTTATTTGCCGACCAGCGGACTGTGGCAGATTTGCCGAAGTATCTTTTGTCTATTTTAATCAATGTTCAAACGAATGTGGTGCAAGTTTTAAAGTTTTGTGAACTCTCCAATATTTTCAACAAGAGTTTAGAGAGATGTTTTAAATACGTCAGCCGCGCTGGATTAGCCGAGCGGCCAAAGGCGCTGCAGTCATGGACTCTGCGGCTGGTCCTGGCGGAGGTTTGAGTCCTCCCTCGGGCATGGGTGTGTGTGTTTGTCCTTAGGATAATTTAGGCTAAGGAGTGTGTAAGCTTAGGGACTGATAACCTTAGCAGTTAAGTCCCATAGGATTTCACACACTTTTGAATATTTTAAATACGTCAACAGGATGACTGGTTCACCAAAGTTTTTTTGTAAGTGGTCGGCCAGTCACATTTCTCTATGCTTTTCTCTTAGCTCTTTTGTGTTTTGTTTTTAATGGCTCTGAGCACTATGGGACAACTTCTGAGGTCATCAGTAGCCTAGAACTACTTAAACCTAACTAACCTAAGGACATCACACACACCCATGCCCGAGGCAGGATTCGAACCTGCGACCGTAGCGGTCTCGCGATTCCAGACAGTAGCGTCTAGAACCGCACGGCCACTCCGGCCGGCTGTTTTGTTTTCTCTGTGTTTTAATTTCCTGCACCGCTACTTCCACTCTTAATTGGTTTATTTCATGTGAGATAATGAGTGTGAGTTCATTTCGAGTGCACGAGTATACCGCAATTTTAATCTGTCTCCACATTCGCTTGTTTTGGTTAGTGTAAGGGTGCTGACGACCTCGCCGTCGGGCGCCCATAAGATCCAAATACACATATACACTACTTTCAACGCCTCCTTTTCTCGCTACACTTCTACTTGATTTTCAGACCGCATGACCCTTCTAAAATTGTTCCACAGCCATGTTTGAAAGACTTGTATGAGTGGCTTGTAGACACGATCAGGCTAACTTTAGAACAGATTCACATGACTTCCTTCAATTCTGAATCAAATGTTCTTTCAAAATGGTTCAAATGGCTCTGAGCACTATGGGACTCAACTGCTGCGGTCATAAGTCCCCTAGAACTTAGAACTACTTAAACCTAACTAACCTAAGGACAGCACACAACACACAGCCATCACGAGGCAGAGAAAATCCCTGACCCCGCCGGGAATCGAACCCGGGAACCCGGGCGTGGGAAGCGAGAACGCTACCGCACGACCACGAGATGCGGGCCAAATGTTCTTTATTTTAAGTTTTAGACCCGCTTCAGACTGAGTTGTTTACAGTTTTCTCAAGACCGTCCTACTTCCATTTGGGTCATTCTGAATATACAGCGGGAACACTGCTCCCCTCAAAATCGTTTACAAATTTATAGTGGTGTTTGTTCTGTGGACATGGTAGCAAAACGGAATACCACCTCTAATTTGCAAGTGTATAGATATCGGGTGGACATGGTAGCAAAACAGAATACCACCTCTAATTTGCAAGTGTATAGATATCGGATATATATAATTTACACAGAGAAGTAGGAACCTGTTTTATATGTAATGAGACTGCACACCTGCGCACAAATTACCTGTATCGTGTCACGGTCCTAAAATCCGCTAATGAACATCGTAAAAGGCTAATTTCATCGGACCTTGTTCCCCAATTGGATATTTGTGGTAAGGTCTCATAGGACAACCTGCTGAGGTCGTCGGTCCCTAAGCTTACGCACTACCTAATCTAACGTAAGCTAACTTACGCTAAGGACACGCTAAATCAGTAAGCGGATCGAAACAGCATGTCCAGACATTCTGGGATGATAATGGCATTGAAACAGAGGATGACACGCGTAAAGATGAAATACTAAACACCTTTTTCCAAAGCTGTTTCACAGAGGAAGACCGCACTGCAGTTCCTTCTCTAAATCCTCGCACGAACGAAATATGGCTGACATCGAACTAAGTGTCTAAGGAATAGAAAAGTAACTGAAATCACTCAACAGAGGAAAGTCCACTGGACCTGACTGGATACCAATTCGATTTTACACGGAGTACGCGAAAGAACTTGCCCCCCCCCCCCCCCCGCCCTTCTAATAGCCGTGTACCGCAAGTCTCTAGAGGAACGGAAGGTTCCAAATGATTGGAAAAGAGCACAGGTAGTTCCAGTTTTCAAGAAGGGTCGTCGATTAGATGCGCAAAACTATAGGCCTATATGTCTGACATCGATCTGTTGTAGATTTTTAGAACATGTTGTTTGCTCGCGTATCATGTCATTTCTGGAAACCCAGAATCTACTCTGTAAGAATCAAAATGGATTCCGGAAACAGCGATCGTGTGAGACCCAACTCGCTTTATTTGTTCATGAGACCCAGAAAATATCATATACAGGCTCCCAGGTAGATGCCATTTTCCTTGACTTCCGGAAGGGGTTCGATACAGTTCCGCACTGTCGTCTGATAAACAAAGTAAGAGCCTACGGAATATCAGACCAGCTGTGACGCTGGATTGAAGAGTTTTTAGCAAACAGAATACAGCATGTTGTTCTCAATGGAAAGACGTCTACAGACGTGAAAGTAACCTCTGGCGTGCCACAGGGGAGTGTTATGGGACCAATTGCTTTTCACAATATATACAAATGACCTAATAGATAGTGTCGGAAGTTCCATGCAGCTTTTAGCGGATGATGCTGTAGTATACAGAAAAGTTGCAGCATTAGAAAATTGCAGCGAAATGCAGGAAGATCTGCAGCAAATAGGCACTTGGTGCAGGGAGTAGCAACTGACCCTTAACATAGAAAAATGTAATGTATTGCGAATACATAGAAAGAAGGATCCTTTATTGTATATTTTATGATAGCGGAACAAACACTGGTAGCAGTTACTTCTGTAAAATATCTGGAAGTACAGGTACGGAACGATTTGAAGTGGAATGATCATATAAAATTAATTGTTGGTAAGGCGGGTGCCAGGTTGAGATTCATTGGGAGAGTCCTTAGAAAATGTAGTCCATCAACAAAGGAGGTGGCTTACAAAACACTCTTTCGACGTATACTTGAGTATTGCTCATCAGTGTGGGATCCGTACCAGGTCGGGTTGACAGAGGAGATCGAGAAGATCGAAAGAAGAGCGGCGCATTTCGTCACAGGGGTATTTGGTAAGCGTAATAGCGTTACGGAGATGTTTAGCAAACTCAACTGGCAGACTCTGCAAGAGAGACGCTCTACATCGCGTCTCGAAACCTACAGCTTCTCCAGGTTTCGAGAGAGTGCGTTTCTGGATGATGTATCAAATGGTTCAAATGGCTCTGGGCACTATGGGACTTAACTGCTGTGGTCATCAGTCCCCTAGAACTTAGAACTACTTAAACCTAACTAACCTAAGGACATCACACACATCCATGCCCGAGGCAGGATTCGAACCTGCGACCGTAGCAGTCTCACGGTTCCGGACTGAGCGCCTAGAACCGCTAGACCACCGCGGCCGGCATGAGGTATCGAATGTATCGTTTCCCCCTACTTGTAACTCCCGAGGAGATCACGAATGTAAAGTTAGAGATTCGAGCGCGCACGGAGGCTTTCCGGCAGTCGGTCTTCCCGCTAACCATACGCGACTGGAACAGGAAAGGGAGGTAATGACAGTGGCACGTAAAGTACCCTCCGCCACCAACCGTTGGGTGGCTTGCGGAGTATAAATGTAGATGTAGATGTAGATGCTCTAGGGAGGACTCAAACCTCCGACGGGGGGAGCCACGCGGACCGTGCCAAGACGTCCCAGACCACATGGATACCCCACGCGGCTGTTCCCCAAGTAACAGTCGTTGTACCTAACCAAATTCCTGAGGGGTAACGCGAGTCATTGCTTGGTGGCCCTAATTAATTACCACTGTTAACGTCATATAGGACTTTACTGCTGTAATTTCTGCGTCGCCGCAACTTCCACTTCAAAACAAGTGTAGACTTGTTCAAGATAGTGAGCAGTCAGACCTCTTCCCTTCTCCGCTCTACTGAAAATATTCCGTTGGAGAATGCCTCTCCCCTTACGGAGTTCATATCAGATGGTAAAATGTTAGCTACTGTTCGAGATTCGAAAGTGTCCAGCACCACTTCCGTTGTATCTTCCGAGACCGGGAACGCCTCTTCAGGATCGCATGAGGAGGGACCTGCTCTGGAGTTCCGCACTGTATCGGCGGACTTGCCGGACAACCCTGAGTCTGTAACCAATTACGTGGTGTACGTCCGAAAGTACAGACGCAACATATATAATTAAGGCGATGACCCCCAGTGATCATGTCTGTGCGTATGCGCGCCACGCACGAAGTGTAACGGGAATGGACGAAACTCCGCAAGTAATGAGGATAATGGGCAGGTGAATTAAATTGGCAGTGTTGTGGATAACTTGAGAATTTGGGCCTGATGGGAGGCGGGCTAGAGGAGTCCGTGCAGCTGCGATGATCACTGTGTCCAGATGGCGCAATGGTCAGAGCATCTACAGGGGATATGCAAAATAATGTAAACAGCTGCACTTACTTGTGAATGGTTTATAAATAAGGAGTTGGACCCCCATTTGCCTTTAATACAGCTGCGAGTCTTCTTGGAATACTGGCATATAATTATTGTATATTCGATCAGAGCCTCTCCTAACTCGTGTAGTGACAAGGGAGGTGGAAATCTGCTCCAAAGTCTGCGCTTCAATACCGACCACAAGGGCCCGATAATATTCAAGTCTTGAGACTATGCTGGCTAGGGAAGGCGCTGCAGTTCAGCTGCATGCCCCTCATAACACGATTGTACAGTCCTGGCTGTGTGAATGGGTGCATTATTATCCTGAAATACGGCATCATCGTTGGGGAACAACAGTTGAATCATGGGGTACACCTGATCACCTATTGAGAGTTACGATGGGACCAGCAGAATATCATGATATGGCTGCCCACACCATCATACACCTCTATGCTTAACCGCTGGGATCAAAGAATCAGGATTGTAGGCTTCTTTTGGCGTTCTCGATACGTAAATCTGGTCCGATGTTGGAAATAACGAAAACGTTAACTCGTCTGACCATATGACTTGTTTCCCCTGACCAGCAATGCAGGATTAATGGTTCCGACACCATGTTTTATGCTTCTTTGCGTTGATTGTCGTCACTAATGGTTTCGGTATAGCAGCTCGTCCACGAATATTCGCTTTATGGAATTCTCGGCTGACAGTGTCGATAGAAACATGGTCTCGAAGATGTCTTTTGAGCTCTGCAGTCACTTTAGCCGCCATAGCTTCGTGGTGTTTTGACACAATTCGTGTTAGCTTACGACGATCTCTGTCATTTACATCTGCATCTACATCTACATTTATACTCCGCAAGCCACCCAACTGTGTGTGGCGGAGGGCACTTTACGTGCCACTGTCATTACCTTCCTTTCCTGTTCCAGTCGCGTATGGTTCGCGGGAAGAACGACTGCCGGAAAGCCTCCGTGCGCGCTCGAATCTCTCTAATTTTACATTCGTGATCTCCTCGGGAGGTATAAGTAGGGGGAAGCAATGGAAGCAATATATTCGATACCTCATCCAGAAACGCACCCTCTCGAAACCTGGACAGCAAGCTACACCGCGATTCAGGGCGCCTCTCTTGCAGAGTCTGCCACGTGAGTTTGCTAAACATCTCCGTTACGCTATCACTCTTACCAAATAACCCTGTGACGAAACGCGCCGCTCTTATTTGGATCTACTCTATCTCCTCTGTCAATCCAACCTGGTACGGATCCCACACTGATGAGCAATACTCAAGTATAGGTCGAACGAGTAAGTAAGTCACCTCCTTTGTTGATGGACTACATTTTCTAAGGACTCTCCCAATGAATCTCAACCTGGCACTCGCCTTACTAACAATTAGGTTCAATTTGCGCCCACTATTACGTATACACTGTTCGCATTATTTTTCCTACTCCATTTACCTCATAGGGCCACCGGCCATGTCGCAGTGGTAACACCGGTTCCCGTCAGATCACCGAAGTTAAGCGCTGTCGGGCTGCTCTAGCACTTGGGTGGGTGACTGTCCGCTTTGCCGAGCGCTGTTGGCAAGCGGGGTGCTCTCAGCCGTTGAGAAGCAAACCGAGGAGCTACTTGATTGAGAAGTAACGGCTCCCGTCCCGGAAACTGACATACAGCTGGGAGAGCGGTGTGCTGACCACATACCGCTCCATATCCGCATCCACCGTCGCCTATGGGCCGAGGGTGACACGGCGGCCGGTCGGTACCGTTAGGCCTTCATGACCTTTCCGGGAGGAGTTTAGTTTATTTCATAGGCAGGAGTTCGCGGTTCAAATTCCGGTCTGGCAAAAACTTTCAGCTTGGCGCTGTCTTTAATTTCCTTGTGTCTATTGTTCTGTGTCTTGATGCTACTAACGTTACTAGCTTGTGCCTTATGTTCACTGTCAATACAATTTGGTTGTGTCTTAATACGATTTTCAAGACCACTAGCACTGCTAACCAGTTGGCTACTTCGCGCTTTCATTTGGTTGTTAGGTGTGTACCCTTTGCCTTAATATGTTGTTGTTGTTGTGGTCTTCAGTCCTGAGACTGGTTTGATGCAGCTCTCCATGCTACTCTATCCTGTGCAAGCTTTTTCATCTCCCAGTACCTACTGCAACCTACATCCTTCTGAATCTGCTTAGTGTATTCATCTCTTGGTCTCCCTCTACGATTTTTACCCTCCACGCTGCCCTCCAATACTAAATTGGTGATCCCTTGATGCCTCAGAACATGTCCTACCAACCGATCCCTTCTTCTGGTCAAGTTGTGCCACAAACTTCTCTTCTCCCCAATCCTATTCAATACTTCCTCATTAGTTATGTGATCTACCCATCTAATCTTCAGCATTCTTCTGTAGCACCACATTTCGAAAGCTTCTATTCTCTTCTTGTCCAAACTATTTATCGTCCATGTTTCACTTCCATACATGGCTACACTCCATACAAATACTTTCAGAAATGACTTCCTGACACTTAAATCTATACTCGATGTTAACAAATTTCTCTTCTTCAGAAACGCTTTCCTTGCCATTGCCAGTCTACATTTTATATCCTCTCTACTTCGACCATCATCAGTTATTTTGCTCCCCAAATAGCAAAACTCCTTTACTAATTTAAGTGTCTCATTTCCTAATCTAATTCCCTCAGCATCACCCGACTTCATTAGACTACATTCCATTATCCTTGTTTTGGTTCAAAAATGGCTCTGAGCACTATGGGACTCAACTGCTGAGGTCATTAGTCCCCTAGAACTTAGAACTAGTTAAACCTAACTAACCTAAGGACATCACAAACATCCATGCCCGAGGCAGGATTCGAACCTGCGACCGTAGCGGCCTTGCGGTTCCAGACTGCAGCGCCTTTAACCGCACGGCCACTTCGGCCGGCCTCCTTGTTTTGCTTTTGTTGATGTTCATCTTATATCCTCCTTTCAAGACACTGTCCATTCCATTCAACTGCTCTTCCAAGTCCTTTGCTGTCTCCGACAGAATTACAATGTCATCGGCGAACCTCAAAGTTTTTATTTCTTCTCCATGAATTTTAATACCTACTCCGAATTTTTCTTTTTTTTTCCTTTACTGCTTGCTCAATATACAGATTGAACAACTTCGGGGAGAGGCTACAACCCTGTCTTACTCCCTTCCCAACCACTGCTTCCCTTTCATGTCCCTCGACTCTTATAACTGCCATCTGGTTTCTGTACAAATTGTAAATAGCCTTTCGCTCCCTGTATTTTACCCCTGCCACCTTTAGAATTTGAAAGAGAGTATTCCAGTCAACATTGTCAAAAGCTTTCTCTAAGTCTACAAATGCTAGAAACGTAGGTTTGCCTTTCCTTAATCTTTCTTCTAAGATAAGTCGTAAGGTCAGTATTGCCTCACGTGTTCCAACATTTCTACGGAATCCAAACTGATCTTCCCCGAGGTTGGCTTCTACTAGTTTTTCCATTCGTCTGTAAAGAATTCGTGTTAGTATTTTGCAGCTGTGACTTATTAAACTGATTGTTCGGTAATTTTCACATCTGTCAACACCTGCTTTCTTTGGGATTGGAATTATTATATTCTTCTTGAAGTCTGAGGGTATTTCGCCTGTTTCATACATCTTGCTCACCAGATGGTAGAGTTTTGTCAGGACTGGCTCTCCCAAGGCCGTCAGTAGTTCCAATGGAATGTTGTCTACTCCGGGGGCCTTGTTTCGACTCAGGTCTTTCAGTGCTCTGTCAGACTCTTCACGCAGTATCATATCTCCCATTTCATCTTCATCTACATCCTCTTCCATTTCCATAATATTGTCATCAAGTACATCGCCCTTGTATAGACCCTCTATATACTCCTTCCACCTTTCTGCTTTCCCTTCTTTGCTTAGAACTGGGTTTCCATCTGAGCTCTTGATATTCATAGAAGTCATTTTCTTATCTCCAAAGGTCTCTTTAATTTTCCTGTAGGCAGTATCTATCTTACCCTTAGTGAGATAGGCCTCTACATCCTTACATTTGTCCTCTAGCCATCCCTGCTTAGCCATTTTGCGCTTCCTGTCGATCTCATTTTTGAGACGTTTGTATTCCTTTTTGCCTGCTTCATTTAATGCATTTTTATATTTTCTCCTTTCATCAATTAAATTCAATATTTCTTCTGTTACCCAAGGATTTCTACTAGCCCTCGTCTTTTTACCTACTTGATCGTCTGCTGCCTTCGCTACTTCATCCCTCAAAGCTACCCATTCTTCTTCTACTGTAGTTCTTTCCCCCATTCCTGTCAAATATATGTTATTAAAAATTTAATAATTCCTTCACGCTCAAAAATTTTCACCATCTTGTTCTAAATATCAACATCACCTAATTCTACATCATATATCTCTACCAGTACTTTCTTTATTTGTGATAAGTTTAATATTTCGACAGACTCGTTTACATATTTATCATCTTCCATGTATGGTTCCTTATTTGTGTCTTCTGTTGGTTCTAGTTTTATTTGTGATGGGCTCAGCATTGGGATCTAATTGTTTATGTAGTCACGGTACCCTGGATAAGCTTGTTACTGTACAGTAACGTCATCTGTGCGTCCATTTCGGCAACTGCTAAGCGTCTCCATTAAATTTCTATGTACGACATGTACTTCTCCATTGTGCTCTCTATTGTCTGCTACAGATTACGCATTCATTTTGTTGTTAAATGAAGGATGCAATTTACTTTAGAAATTCCCTTGATATCTGCTACTACTTTCCGTATCAAGGTTACTGAAAGTTTGTGCCACTAGACACTTGTAATACGTGTGTTTTGTGCATGCTATTAAATTTGTTTTACGGTCTTCGCTGTATAAGAAGATGAAGGAATATTCTACTACGGACGCAAAGTGCTGTAGGGCTGGCCGCGAATCAAGCCGTAGCCTGCGTGCCACAGTGTTCAGTGAAACTGCGCCTTTCCCCCATCGCCGCGCCGCTCTGTATGATCGGGAAGAGGGATAAACTGCGAACGCGGCGTATCTAAATGGCAATGTATTCTTACTGCGTACGACTTGGTTTCATATAACTCAACAACACAGATCACAAATGAAATAAATTATCACTATTACTGAAGTATTTTTGGCACGCTGAAGACGTAAGATAAATTTTGTCTGGTACAAACTGTCCTAATAGGCAGAATCAGATGATTTCACAGATTTTTGCACGCAGGTACCCACGTAATCGTGACTTATTTAGTTTTATAACGGAAAATCGCCTTTCACGTACATATTGTGGTCGCAATATATTGTTACGTTTGCAAACTCGTTATGAAGCCGTGGAAACTCTCCCTGAGCATTACAACGTAGACCGCCTGGACGGTGTTAACGTAAGAGGACTTGTCTTTAAAACGGGACTTAAATTGCAGATCAGTCAGTTACATGTACATATGCACAGTGATGTTTTGAACTGAAACGATAAACGGTCTCGAAAACCGATGTAGGAGTGGGAGCGAGTTGCGAGTGGGTACATTGAGGGCAGTTGGAGTGTTTCTAATGGATACGCTTTTCGTGAAATAATTATTTTCAATGTGATACAGCTTTATGCCACCGAAAGTAATTATTTCGCAAAAATCGTGTGCATTAAAAAACTCTGACTGCACTCAACGTACCCACTTACATTGCTATACAACTATTTAGTAGGTTCGTTGAGTGCAGTAGAATTAATTTAAAATCGTATAAATTTTGTAATGATACAAATCTGTATCACTATAGGAGAACAAATTATTGATCCCCGAAAATACTGTGTATTTTGAGCTCCAGCTAAAGCCAGCTGGACTCTGCAGCCATGCACTAGGAGTAATGTAAATAATTCATTTTAGTTTATCAAATTCTTGTGGAGGGTGGTCATAGCCCATGAAATTATTAAATAATATTTTAAATTTCATTCGGTGTTGGATGGTCATCCAACATTTGATTACTGTGACAAAATTAGAATAGAAACTCCAAATCATGAAATTCACTACCATTATTTTTGAGTTTCTTCATTCATTTTGTCTCAGTTTAATATTCCCTTCTTCAAAAACCTGAAAATCCCAATTTACTAATTATTTCCAAATATCTATCTGGCAATATAATTTTAAATTCATTATTCAGTGCTTTGCTTTTATTTTTTAAATGGTTCAAATGACTCTGAGCACTATGGGACTTAACAGCTATGGTCATCAGTCCCCTAGAACTTAGAACTACTTAAACCTAACTAACCTAAGGACATCACACAACACCCAGTCATCACGAGGCAGAGAAAATCCCTGGCCCCGCCGGGAATTGAACCCGGGAACCCGGGCGTGGGAAGCGAGAATTCTACCGCACGACCACGAGCTGCAGACTATTCAGTGCCAAGCATATTTTATGTCCACGTCTAGAATGCAAATCTTCACAACCACTAATACTATATAAAACATTTGCATGTAGCCCACTAATCTTTTTAAAAATATTTGTGTTTCTAATGTTAAGCTTCTTCAAATAGGTTTCCATTTATATAAAATAAATATTTATTAACTATTTTATGAACCATATGGTATTGAATCATAATTATCTACAACAATTTTTTTCATACTGAAATAAGAATTCTTTTTTAACTTGTTTGTTGACTAAATATTTAGTATTTACATCTTTAGTTAATTGGTTGTAGTCCTGTTGTATTTTATTCTTTACTTTGTCCTCAGTTAATCTTGTTTTACATTTGTCATTCAATTTTTGAATATTTAGGCAGTATAAAGTGAATGTTCATGTTTGTTTTTTTCCATCATTTTTCTCATAACTACAGATTTTGGTCCAGCTGAAGCCCAGTTTACAATCAATTGGTTATCTCTTAATTCATCAGTCAATTCACTTAACATACAGCCAGTTTCAACAGTATTTTCACCATTATCAGTATATACTGTACTGTCCTTATCAAAATATATAACTGCTCTTACTAGTTTATCTAACATGTCATATAATCTAAGTGTAGCATTTGATGTAGTAATGCTGCCATATAAATATTTTTGGATGTGTCATTTTCCACATATTAAACTTCGAAACAGTATTTCATTTGCAGAATATTTCCATTCATAAAATTTATGTCTATATTATCTAATCGAACATCCAATAGTATTTACAAAAAATTCTTTTAAACCTGTAACATAATCTGTTTTTCTCATTTTTGGTGTTGTCCAATTTTTTCCCATAAGAATTCAGACATATTTTAGCAACATCACATTTTCCATCATTTTCCAGTATTTCTTTGACTGGTTCTACATATGATTCTTACTTTATAAAATCATGTTTACTGGGTTCTAAATTTATTTTCATGAAATGTTTCACATAATTCTTGAACAACATTTCATAGACATCTAAAATTTTATGTCCTCTTTTTGTAGCCTCATTTGCTTCATCAGTTGTCCTAGTTCAAATAAAAATTTCTTTCATTATCATTATGATTATATTATTTTATTTCACTTCTACATGTGTGACATATGATGGAACCAACAGTTTTTTTATTTTTATCGATCTTCATCCTTACTGGCAAACAGGATGATAAAAATGTCTGAATGCCAATACTTTACAAGTTTATAAAGCTATACCATTTACTAATATAACATTTTGGTTTATATATTTTTATTTGATGGCTTACAGGGTAATAATCATAAAATTGAACAGTTGGATAAAGACTACATTCGTCAATATATTTTATTTTTGTGAAAACACCAGCTGCTTTTGCCCTTAATTTTATTGTATTTACTTGGTCACTATAAAAAGCACCTCTCAGATTTAATTGTTCAACAATTTCTGGTAATTGTTTTAATTTTTGTGTTTTTTTACACACTGTTGAGTTAATCCAATTACATTCCCACTTTTTTACTAAATTTTATCTGGCATTCCATATTTCTACATTTATCATTAATGTTGTTTTACATAAATCATCCATCAATTCATTATTATTATTTTTAATCGTTTCAGTTTTGAAGTATTTTTTGCAACTGTGACAGAAACGGCCATGGTACTGATAAACAGTATTCATTTCTTTATAAAAACCATCTACTTTTTCTCCAGCTATTTTTACCTCTATTGTATCAAGTGTGTGTTGAATATTAGTATTATTTAAACCATTTCTTCACTATAATTTTATTTTTGTTCTTTATCAAATATGGAAATTTTTATTAGGTAAATATTCACAACTGTAAATACCCAAACAAATTTCAGAAAGGATTAAATAACGAAATCAATCGATATTTTCTATTTCTAGGAATTGTTGTCTTAGCTTGAAACAACCTTTTCTTAGTATATCCACATTAGAATTCCACCATTCAAAAATTTCTTCCCTCATATTGCATACATAATTTTCTGTAAGTTTTTGAATATGCCATTTGAGAAATTCTACTCTTTCTTTTGGTTTCACAGTGTCATCATAATAATATTCGATATCAGGAAATGGTCCTATGTAATTTTCATTTTCCATTGTATTGAATAAATGTGTCGAAGTAATCTTTCTTTAATTCTTTCATTTGCAACTATGTATAATTTTTAGACCTAACTCTTGAATCTCCAATAACATTAATTTGTTTCCTTTGTAGATAATATACAGTTTTACTGTATTTTCAACATGATACTTTAAAATAAATAATGAATCTTAATGTTTAACAAAATTAGCTATGAAGGCATAATTTTTGTTTCTTCAGTTATTGTCCATTATTGTGGCAACGATCTCCATAGCAATTTTACCAACCATTAACCACAAATCTCTAATTTCTCTTTTACAAATACCACCTCTACTTCTTTTTACATTTTATACTTTTTCAATGAGACATTTATGTTCCTGTGATCTCAAACAAATCTTTTCACATTCTCCACATTTATAAGCTGCATCACAGACTTCTTGATTATTGCTTAAACATTCTTCATTATAGAAGTATCTGTTAGAGTTTTCACAGTATATTTTGTTCACCACAGCTTCACGTTCTGGAGAGAAGCACAATATACATACTTTTGTTTTTGTTTTATGTTCATATTTTTCGTTGTTATATATTTTGTTACATTTACCACAGAAATATGAAGCTCCTAAGAATGCTGCCATGTTTGTGGTTTTCATACAAATATATTTTTATATTCTCAGGAACATTAGAGGTAACTGAATGAAATTCTCAGTGCATACAACATTTATATTGATATCCAGTAATTGCTCAACATTTTTAATATCCTGTAGAGTAGATCCTCCTCTGTTGTATTCACCTGATTACATAATATTCTGGTTAGCTCTTTCAGGAATTTATTTTTGCCTCCCTCTCTACTTTTATTAGTGTCACCAGCAGTTAGTTCTCTTGCTAAGATAACAATTGTGTGATATGTTAATGCAGCTGTTACTGGTCTAGGGCAGCATAGCTTATCACTATTATTGTTTCTAGTAATACATCTTTTAGTTCTTTTACCATCAGTTAGATTTAATATTTTATTACCTCCACTGCCTCTTGGAATAGGTAACATTAGAATATTAAATATAGTATTTACTGTATCAGTAGATTCATTAGATGTTAGTATATCTCTGATTTTATTACATGAAACTTGAACTGATTGTTTAGTATTATTTGATGCTTTATGTCCTGTAGAAATTGGATAAGCCATTTTCAGATTTGAAATTATTATGTTCAGTTTATCTAATTTTTTAATTTAGTTCCCTTTTTAGCTACTTGTACTTTGTTGTGGCATAACCACAAGCGCCAGAACGAAGAGGAAGACTGCAAAACCAGTAAGGTGGTGAGGTGCCATCAGCCAATAACTTGCTGATATGGACTGTGCCATGACAGGAGCAACCTCTGCAAGAATTCAGTATAAGCCCTGTTCCTACCAGCCTTGGCCGGATATTATAGGACAGTATTAGCACAGCTTAGCATGGAGTTCTATGAGAACAGTCATTAGTGTTCCATATCATTTACTTGTTTGCACTCTGTCTGTAGCGAACATCATTACTGTTTCCATGTCACCCATAGGAAATAATATTTTATCTAGAATTCAGCACTTTTTTTTCATCACTTGTAAAGTATTTGACTTAATCTGTTATCAATGAAATAAGTATGGAAGGATATATACTTAATAATGGGAAAATAAAGAGTAAGAAAACTTAAGTGCTTTATCCACTGAATATGCTGGGTGGTTTCTTTAGGGACTATAAAGAAATTTTATGGGAAGGTGATCTTACTGTAATTTTTGCTCTGGACTCCCAGTGCTGGAGATGCTCTTCTAAGATGGCCTGCCTACAACCAAGCTGGAGTTGAAGTAAAAGATACACTTCCAAAAGAATGTACATTGTAGTAGAATATATGGAAATTCATGTACCAGCTGTTAAATGTGAACCAAATTACAAGTTACAATAACAAGAAACTATATTGAACAATCCTGAAGTTCCGATCCCTTTTTATGAACTGCAAACTGTAGAAGTTGTTGGATTGAGTGGTAAGAAAAATTTTGCCTGAGATATTATGAATTTCTGTAACTCTGTAGAGTTTGATATGCCATATACTGTATCTTTTCCGTTTCAAACAAATCGTAAATATAATCAGTTGCTTGACTCTTCGTCATTTGACCACCTTAAGCTGCAGTATGCATACCTGTAGAATGGAAGAAACAAAGTTTTCCCTCAAGGGATGTGGAATAGTAATCCCGCTAATAACTTTCTCAAACCATAGGATGCGTTTCTCGATTTTAAATAAGTTACACTACTAAAAGTAGATACTGGCGCAAGTCGATATCATTTTGTAATGAACTATCCAACTAAGTGATTAATATGACTTTGATAAAAAATATTGGGACAACTCAGAATACAACAATGAAGTTAGTCGCAATTTGTAATGAAAAAATTCGTGCAGATACTTTAGCATACATAGGTATGTATGGTAAATAAGAAATCACTTATGATGCACAACATAGGATTTTAACTGTGAATTTTTAAACTGAAAAATGTCTGTCTAATTGTATACAATTTTATTCATTATAACTATTTTTGTGAATAGCGCTCCTCATGCAGATTATGTTAGCATTTTGAATTTTTAAAACCGTTTAATATTTAGTTGAAGTATTAACGAAAATCTATCTATTTAGCAGACCTCATAGCGGAAAATATTTCGTAGCTCCTCTCTCTAAAGCAGCTTGTAATTAACTGAGTATTTATCACGAAGCGCCGTGGCCAGAAGGACGCGCGGCCTATCATACCACAGTTTGCTTGACAGCTGCAGGAGATCAGCTGCTTCAGGAAACCACTAACAGATGCCTCATTTTTGTTCTCGAACCAACCTTGTTTCTCAAATACCAGCAATATATACGATTTAGTTACTTGGTCTGCGTGGCACAGTTGAATTGCTAGAGAATTGGTTCAGACGGCCAATACTAGTGTAATTTGCTATCATCGTCGACTGCTTGAACCCATCAAGAAGATGAAGACGCCCGCCAGAAGCAGCTCTTCCAGTGCATACCAATGTACACTGATCAAGACGCAGCAGAGGAAGATGAGTGGACGACACTTAGCATCCAAGTCGCAGTCCAACAGGGATGTTCAGCAAAGAACCCATTGGGGTCGAATGAAATAAAGCGAGTAACATCAGGAAATAAACCCCACCGAGTCTCAGTTTAATGGTCACCGACAAGTTTTGAAGGAATTTCCCATAATTTTGTGTTCGAATTAGGTTTTAAATTAATTCTAGTGCGCGGCCGCTGGCGTAAGCCAGGCCAAAGGCCTAAGCCTGCTTCAACCATCGCTCAAAATGTCCATTGTTTTCAGTTATCTAAAATTTGTCCTCATATAATGATATAGATTTTTATCATTACATTATTATGTATAAGTTAATTCTAATGTGCTCGACGTAGTCAGTTAAAATTTATATAAAGTGGTAAAAGGGTACGCTGAGCAGTCACAGTGTTTTAATGCACGCGCTTTTCACAAAGTACCCATTTACTACTGCATCGTCCTCAAAAACGTTTGGTAAACTATCCTTGTAATTCTTTCAGGTCCACAATAAATTCTTGAAACCTAGCGTTTTCTTTAACGCCTGTGAGGTTAGGGAAATGGACCGTCTTTTTTGTCAGATTTTGTTCCTTTTACGATGCCGTTTTCTTTGTACATGCATCCGCATCAAATCAGAAATACGTTGTTTCTCACCTTGCAATGACTTACTGTAGGCAATGTGCACTGTAATCCACTTAAAATGCGAGGTCTGCAATACATTCCAGGTATTCTAATTTTCGTTCCCGTACTCTTCTTTACCTTCACAAATTCAACAACAGCTGGCTGTACGTCGAAAAATCGTTCCAGGCATGCCCCTTGAGTAAACTACCTCAGCGCCAAGCCCGCAGACTCTATGGACCCTTTAAAAAACGCCAAGCGCATAGATTCTATGGACCAGCGTATTTTGTCGATTAAAAAGCGCTGCGCGTTGTTTTCGCACCCCTGACTATCGATATACGTTATTTATACCGTTCTTTATTATTTGCACGAATAGATGGCGTCACCGAGCGTCTTGTTTTCTCGGTATTTCGTTCGTTACGAGTCGTCGCTTTCGCCTGTGGATAGACCACATTACTGGTATTCTGTGTAAGCGGAACGGTGAGCCGTTTTCTATCTGATGAAGAAATTGCCGATTTGCTGAATTTAGGAGACATTGTCGATCCTATAAATAACGAAGGTAATTTGGACGACACAGGTGTCTTTGAAGGCGCCTGCAGTGCAGTGTGTTCAGGCGCAGAACTGTTTTTTCATTTGCTCTTACTAGGAGTATAAATTAATTTTGGTTACACAATTAATTTCAGACCAAGAAAATGACAATTACTCATTTCATTTCCAACCTT
The DNA here is from genome assembly GCF_023898315.1 of Schistocerca nitens. Classification (NCBI taxonomy): domain Eukaryota; kingdom Metazoa; phylum Arthropoda; class Insecta; order Orthoptera; family Acrididae; genus Schistocerca; species Schistocerca nitens. The sequence goes on along the minus strand of NC_064616.1, from coordinate 143,739,788 downwards.
ACCAACATCTCCAATTAACCAAAATGGACCTGTCAGGTGACTGACACAGAGACATTTCCCGCAACATTTACCACCCACCAACAAATAAATGCCTCCCATGTATGGTATGTTTGTTCTTCAGAATCAAAGAAAGAACATTGGAAAGCATGTCGTAAGGAGACACGTTTTCAGGGCAAGCAGTGCTATGTAGCGTTGTGTATAGAACCCTGTTCTAAAATATTGCATATGAAAATACACTGTAAATCCGTGCAGAAAGTGCTATTGTATTTAAATACGATATTCAGCACTCACTATTATGTATTTCTGAACTCATTTACTGTACCTATATAAATGTATGCCTTTTCAGTTTTATGAAAACAATGTCGTGTATAACAACACAATTTGTCCATGTTATAAAAATAGTTCAAATTGCTCTGAGCACTATGTGACTTAACATCTGAGGTCATCAGTCCCCTAGAACGTCTTAAACCTAACTAACCTAAGGACATCACACACATCCAAGCCCGAGGCAGGATTCGAACCTGCGACCGTAGCAGTCGCACGGTTCCGGACTGAAGCGCCTAGAACTGCTCGGCCACCGCGGCCGGTGTGTCATGTTATACCAGACAGGATTTTGTTCACAGTGTCATGTTAAAGAAGACAAACTTAGCTTTAGTGTGAGTTTTGTATTCATAAAAAAAAAATGTCTCTGAGCACTATGGGACTTAACATCCTCGGTCATCAGTCCCCTAGAACTTAGAACTGCTTAAACCTACCTAACCTAAGGACATCACACACATCCATGCCCGAGGCTGGATTCGAACCTGCGACGTAGCAGTCCCGCGGTTCCGGACTGCAGCGCCTAGAACCGCACGGCCACCGCGGCCGGATTTGTATTCATATGTTCGAAGTTTTGCAAGATATGAATTCTTGAACACAGTTAAAATTGCCTGGATTCTGCGGACATGGAGACGTATTGGGATGGTACTGAGAGTGTTAACCAACTGACTTCGCAGTAATCTACTATAAACGCACCATACTCTTCGTCCAGTTCCATCAAAACTGTTGCACCAGACAGTGGAATAATGGGTGCGAGTTCAGAAATTCAGTTCAGTACTCCATACCTGCAAACTTAGCAGTGGCTCTTAATATACAGAACAATGAACCCCGTCTCTCGATCTTTGTAAATTTTTGCTCTTTCATTGTCAAATAAGTCTTTAAGTTGTTTCTGCATTGTGTTGTAATGTCGTTTCATAGAAAATTTGCAGTACACGTCAATTATGCAAGTGCGTAAGACTTGCTGAGAATTCTCAGTTCTCTCTTCTATCATTCACATTCATTAATTAAGGGTTTATGACAATAGATTTCTAGATTGAATCTTCCTGTGCGAACAGCCACTCGACCTGTGTACGGCTGTCATAGCACGAACAGACAGCACTGACGCCACGATGCTATCGAACTGAAGAAAGTCGTGCTGGCCGAAAAATGTCACACCGAAATATCAAATGCAGCGACACGTTGTCCTAGATGGTGAGTGTTCATCGGAGGTGAGGGTATCATCTGGAGTGCCCCAGGGAATTGTGGTAGGTCCGCTGTTGTTTTCTATCTACATAAATGATCTTTTGGATAGGGTGGATAGCAATGTGCGGCTGTATGCTGATGATGCTGTGGTGTACGGGAAGGTGTCGTCGTTGAGTGACTGTAGGAGGATACAAGATGAATTGCACAGGATTTGTGATTGGTGTAAAGAATGGCAGCTAACTCTATAGATAAATGTAAATTAATGCAGATGAATAGGAAAAAGAATCCGGTAATGTTTGAATACTCCATTTGTAGTGTAGCGCTTGACACAGTCACGTCGATTAAATACTTGGCCGTAAAGTTGCAGAGCGATATGAAGTGGGACAAGCATGTAATGGCAGTTGTGGGGAAGGCGGAAAGTCGTCTTCGGTTCATTGGTAGAATTTTGGGAAGATGTGGTTCATCTGTAAAGGAGACCGCTTATAAATCACTGATACGACATATTCTTGAGTACTGCTCGAGCGTTTGGGATCCCCATCAGGTCGGATTGAGGGAGGACATAGAAGCAATTCAGAGGCGGGCTGCTAGATTTGTTACTGGTAGGTTTGATCATTACGCGAGTGTTACGGAAATGCTTCAGGAACTCGGGTGGGAGACTCTAGAGGAAAGGAGGCGTTCTTTTCGTGAATCGCTATTGAGGAGATTTAGAAAACCAGCATTTGAGGCTGACTGCTGCACAATTTTACTGCCGCAAACTTATATTTCGCGGAAAGACCACAAAGATAAGAGAGATTATGGCTCGTACAGAGGCACATAGGCAGTAATTTTTCTCTCGTTCTTTTGGGGAGTGGAACATGGAAAGAAGGTACTAGTTGTGGTACGAGGTACCCTCCACCATGCAGCATATGGTGGATTGCGGAGTATGTATGTAGATGTAGATGTAGATGTAGATGCAGACGCTGTACCTACTACTTCCGGGAAGGAACGAGCAAAGCCGACACCGGACGACACTTGGTCCGCCCGTGTCCTGCGTACGCTGCACGCACGCAGTGGTCGGCCGTGTTCTACAGGTAATTACCACAATGACATGTTCCCTAATGGAGGAATAATGTTTGACCGTGACTGTGTATGCTAATGGAAGTTAATCGAACGACATTTCGTCATCTAAAAGGTTAAGATTTGAAAGAACGCAACAGTCATTTTTACGGGAATGGAACCTATGACACTATAGTTGGAAAGTAAATCTGTGCTCGTGGAAATCAAAGATTGTGGCCAGCGTAATTATGCAAAGTAATCCCAAGTACAGAATAAACTAAGAACTATATTAAACTTTACTTAAATCATCATTCGGTTTGGTAAACTGAACACAAAAACAACAGCACACACTTGAAAGTATTAGGAAAATGACTATTCAAGAACACAGCTAATATATGATCTTAAGTTTAGTGGCAACAAACTGTTCCACACTAACATATACTGTCTGCTTTAGAGTGTAAAGGACAATTACAATGTGTCACTCAGCATGTGCAAAATGCAAATAATTTGTGCATAGGATAGTTTTAATACTTCAACAGCAAAAGACTGTAATTTTAATATAGTTACCATGATTCTACCAAGTGAATTATCACGTTGGTTTATACATTGTGGTCGACGACTGAAGGTACAGATTTCAAATCTCAGTCTCTGTGTTATCAAATTTAGGCTTCTGTTGCTTCTCTAACTCACTTCAGTTATAAGGCTGGCACGGTTATACATCGATGCCCAATTGAACATGTACATCTTACCCTGTGGGTTTCGGTGTTCAAATGGCTCTGAGCACTATGGGACTCAACTGCTGAGGTTATTAGTCCCCTAGAACTTAGAACTAGTTAAACCTAACTAACCTAAGGACATCACAAACATCCATGCCCGAGACAGGATTCGAACCTGCGACCGTAGCGGTCTTGCGGTTCCAGACTGCAGCGCCTTTAACCGCACGGCCACTTCGGCCGGCTTGGTTTCGGTGTATATGATACGTTAAACGTTCAGTTCCCATCCTTCCTTACTAGACAGAACTCACTGTGTAAAGCAATGGCAAACATCACAGCCTACCATGAAATACACTTACAGTAGTTGCAGATCTTGACATTACGCGGTTCTCAAACGTTAACAGGTTCCTTGGGCTTAAACTGATCGCTCATTAAGTTGGGCTAAAATGTCTTTATGTGTCAATTTTTTATGGTTCCTCTCTGCACTTAAAAAGATTATTTTTGGTCTGTGTGTTGGAATATGTGACTATTTCGTAATATATATATAAGGTAAATATATATATATATATATATATATATATATATATATATATATATATATATATATAAGGTAAAAGCAAAAGATGTTTGTGTACTTCGTAATATTAAGAAAGTTGGTGGTAATTCACTTATGCTCAAAACTACGGGCACAAACTGTTGTACGCCACCAACCACATCTGTACAAGATACCACAGCAGCAGAGAAATATTTGGATGGAAGGGAGATCCAGCTCACGTCAGTAGAATGTGACATAAAGAAGGCCAAAGGGACGAAGTCAGTCTGGATAACGGCCTTCTACGAAGCGGTGCAGACAGCCTATCTCTGCCGTGCCTTGATTTTGCACCTGACATTGCTATGTTGTTGCTGTCCAGTAAACACCGGCTCCTGATGATGATGGCTGAGGCATCGTCCTGCTCCATTCCGAATATTTCCGTTAGGGGCAAGTACAGAAATCGTTATAATTTATCTCCTGCCTTTTGCACCACTGTCTTCTAGTATTACTTTGCCTTAACAGAGCTAAAACATGTGGTGGAAATTTGAGTTTTCAGTGGGTCCACTTTGAGCAAAACATTATTTCTTTTCTTTTCCGCAATTACTTACATACGATTCGTTGAAGTTTCAGCAACATCGGTAGGCTTCTGTTTTCTTCCTGGTGGACAGAAAAGATGCTCTTTACTACTTGTACACATATAAATTTGTGTTTTCAAGAGAATATTTACAAACTTAAAAAACGAAGTTCTGTACATATAAATACCTCGTTACCACATGCTGTGGTTTTCCTGTTCCTTTTAATGTTTCTCGCTGTACTTGCTTACATTTCACAGTTTTTCACCTGCAACCAAATAAAGTTTAATATAGAGATAATGTGAAACTAATTGGTTCAAGAGACCTTGTCATACCACATACATCTATGATGTATATATGCAGACTGAAGTGACAAATGAAAATGCTCTTCGAGTTGAGGGGGTGTACAAAGTGGGCTGAGGCGTGAGTGGGAATTTGGCTTTAGGAGGGAGGCATGACATGGTAATCTGTACAGTTGTGCAAGTTCGTTGTGCTAGGGTGGCGTAGTGGTTATTGCACCTCCCTAATGAGCAAGAGACTCTGGATCGAGTCCTATGTGTGTGTAGGGGGGGGGGGGGCGGGGGCGGGGCGGGGGCGGGGGGTTAATGGGTGAATGTGTGAATGTGTATGGGTGGGTTGGTGGTTGGGTGTGTTCATGGGTCGGTTTTGTCTGATACTTTTATGTGGGCAGAGAACAGAGTTCCGTTGCACAGAGTTGTGTATTCATTTGTTATTCGCTTGTTTTTGTGGGGGCTGTTGCTGCATATGACAATTTTCAAGTTGATGTTGATGCCTGCTGGGTTGCGTTTCATCTCCATAAGGTGTTCAGCAATTGTAGAATAACAGCTGTTACTTTTTAATGCTCTTATGTATCTGTAAAAACAGCGTAATTCTGTTTCTGCATCAAGTTGCGACTTGCTATGCAGCAGTAGCCGTACTGCTAGTCAACAGCAAACAGCAAAGAGGTAGAACAGGAGAGCGCAAGAGCTGGGGAAGCCCTTCTGTCCGAAGAGTGACGTATCACAATCGAGACGATAGTGGAAAAAGTGAAAGTCGTTCATGGAACCGTTTCCAACATATTTTGACCATGACAAAGGTTCTGCCCCTTTGGTTCCGCAACTGCACTGATCCATTCAAAATGCCTGCCAATCGGACACGGCAATGGATATTTCACAACTGTGTCACGCTACTCCCGATTACTTTTTTGGCCGCACAATCATCATGGACGAGCGCTTCTTGTATTACAATGACCCAGAGGCAAAGGGGCATAGCAAAAAGTGGGTGCTTGTACCTTCAGCATAGCCCGAAAGATGAACAGCCAAACATCTGGAGAGGTATGTGATGCTGAGAGTTTTTGGTAGTACGATAGAGTTGTGTTACAACAATATAATCGGAAGGTGCAAACCGCCACAGGACTACACCACTGAAAATTTACGGGAGACTGTTCAGAGAAGTGTCGCAGGAAGCTGTCCAAACGAATACTTTTGCTCCACGACAGCAACCCAGATTTTCCTGTACAACACAGATTTTCCTGTACAGCATACATGTTGCTTCTTTGCGACATTAAATTTTTCCTCACGCTCCCGTATTCTTCTGACGTGGCATCCACTAAGTTGTTCCTCTTTCCTCGTGTTAAGGAACCATTGCTCGACAGCCAAAATACAGACTTCTGCGTCCAAGATCTTGGCGAAATCACTCATCGTTTGGGACAAATGTGTCGCATTGAAGGATGAATATGTAGAGCAAGATTAACATCATCACCCAGTTTCATGTTCTCTGATTTTTTTCGAAGTGGTGCTTCAAACGTTATGACTGTCCCTCGTAATTAGAGAAACAGTCTACTTTTGGGGCCATGATCTGTAAAATACCTCTGTGAACACACCTGAAAACGTCGTTTTACTTACCTTGCATTCAGAGCTGGTCACAAAGGGGACTAATGTTTGTTTATATTGCTATCGGTCCATAGTTGTGGGTAAAGGGAGGGGAGGGACTGTAAGTACGCATATAGCTTTCCTCCTGCAGAATATTGTTTGATTCTTTTTTCTCCAATGAGCACTCTCAGAAAGTTTTCTTTATGTATAATGTTGTGCAGCCTCCACTGTGAGAGCCTATGGGTAATTTTTTCGTCGCGCTGTATAAGTTCTATATAGATGACGTCGAATGCCATATCAATTACATAAATTAGTGATGAAAAAGTTTTGATATTCTTAAGAGATTCATCGCGTAAGTTGAAATCTGAAACTCTGCTCTTTTATAATTCTGCTGACTTATTATGAAATGTCTAAATGTCTAATAGCTGTAAATGTGTCCTTCGGCTGAAAAGTGACAGACAGTGCCACGAAGCTATTGCTGTACATTGCCTACAAAACGGAGCATACATTAAAACAAAGTTTTGACGGGCCAGAACAAAATGTATGAAGCTTTCAACAACTACTGCAGAAAACTGTTATTGGAGCATATAGCTGAAAACTATAACAAAATTTGGCCGTGTGGTAAGGTTACATAGGAGAATTGATGAAGTTTTGTGTCAGGATGAAGCCTAATAATGAATCAGTAGATAAGAATGCGGGTAAGCTACCAAGAACAACATACTGATCGAAACATCTTAGCCACAACAGACTCGAAGTCGACACCATAGCAGTACAAGTTTATATGCCAACTACCTCTACAGACGAAGAAGAAAATGGAAGAATGTACGATGAAGTACAGAAAGTTATCACATAGTTAATGGTAACGAAACTTTATTCGAATTTGGTGCCTGGAATTTGACAGCGTGAAATGGAAGAGATAGGAAAATAGTAGAAGAACATGGAGTGGGACCAAGAACTGAAAGTCTCCTAGTAGAATTTTTCACAGGTCATAATTAATCATCACTAACACATCGTATAAGGATGGAAAAAGAAGACTGTCTATTTGGAAGTGACCTGAGGGCACTGGAACGTTTGAGATTGATTATATAATGGTAAGACCGACAGTTAGCAATTAGGATTTAAAATGTAAGGCCTTTACAGGGACAGTTGTGAATTCTGACCATAATTTATTGGCTATGAATTCTAGATTAAAACTGAAAAAGACGTATAAAGATAGTAACTATGTAGACTTTCCTTGCGTATATGAAATTCTTGTCGGTTTTCCAGCCGGATCAAACTGTCATCTGAGCACAATGTTCAGGGGTCAACCTGGCCGCCGTCATCAGTTGATGGTGGCTAGGTGGACCGATGAAATATTTTGCTCAGATGACAGTTTGATCTGGCTGGAAACCCGACAAGAATTTGATATGAAGATAGTAAATTAAGGAGACAGGGCATGAATTAATTCCAGGAACCAGAGTATGTTCGGAATTTCAGAGGGTGCACAAGGCAAAGTTGTAAAGAAGCAGGGAAAAGGAATACAGTAGGAGATGAATGGCTAGTTTACAAATGAAATCGTGAATACTGCAGAGGATCACATAGGTAAACATTCAGGGTATAGTAGAAATCCTTGGATAACACGGGAGGCATTTAACTCAATAAATAAAAGGTGAAAATAGAAAGTTGGAGCAACTTAAGCAGAATACTGACGTCTGAAAAATGAGTTTGACAGAAATTTCAAAACTACTAAGGAGGAATGGCTATAAGAAAAATGCAAGGACGTAGAAGCGTACATCTACATCTACATACATACTCCGCTATCCACAAAGCGGTGTGTGGTGGAGGGCACTATTTGCACCAAAGTCATATTCCCCCCCCCCCCCTCCTCCCCCCACCGTTCCACTCGCGGATCGCGCGAGGGAAAAACGACTGTCTGAACGCCTCAGTACGAGCCCTAATTTCCCTTATCTTTGGATGGTGATCATTGCGCGATTTGAAAGTTGGTGGTAATAATATATGCTCTACATTCTCGGCGAAGATCGGATTTTGGAATTTAGTGAACAGCCCCTTCCGTTTAGCGCGTCGTCTATCTGCAAGTGTGTCCCACTTCACACGTCCTATGAGATCTGTAACACTCTCACGATGGCTAAATGTACCCGTCACGAATTTCGCCGCTCTTCTTTGTACCTTCTCAATCTCTTGAATCAGACCCAACTGGTAAGGGTCCCACACAGACGAACAATACTCTAAGACTGGACGAACTAGAGTATTGTAAGCTATTTCCTTCGTTGAAGGACTGCATCGCTTCAGGATTCTACCAATAAACCGCAATCTAGAGTTCGCCTTACTCGTTACTTGCGTAATCTCATCGTTCCATTTGAGATCATTTCGAATAGTTACACCCACATACTTGACGGATGTTACCGCTTCCAAAGACTGGTTATTTATTTTGTACTCGTACATTAATGGAGATTTTCGCTTTGTTATACGCAGTAGATTACACTTACTAATATTGAGAGATAACTGTCAGTCATTGCACCACGCATTTATTTTCTGCAAATCGTCACTGATTTGTTCACAAATTTCGTGTGATACTACTTTCCTGTAGACTACAGCATCATCGGCAAATAGTCTAACGTGGCTCTCGATACTATCAACTAGATCGTTTATGTAAATCGTAAAAAGCGGACCTACTACGCTGCCCTGGGGTTCACCTGATGTTACGCTTGTTTCTGTTGAAGTCTCCCCATTCAGGACGACATACTGCTCTCTGTCTGTTAGAAAACTTTCTATCCAACCGCATATGTCATCGTATAGACCGTAAGCGCTCACTTTTTGGAGCAACCGACAGTGCGGAAATGAGTCGAACGCCTTTCGAAAATCGAGGAATATGGCATCAACCTGAGAGCCGGTATCTAGAGCCTGTTGTATATCATGCACAAAGAGGGCCAGCTTTGTCTCGCATTACCGCTGTTTCCTAAAAGCGAGCTGGTTTTTGCAGATGAGCTTCTCAGAGTATTGGAAGGTCATTATGTCTGAACACAAAATGTTTTCCATGATTCTACAACAAACCGATGTCAGTGAAATTGGCCGGTGATTATGTGCATCCAATTTTCTATCTTTTTTATAGACTGCTATGACCTGGACCTTCTTCCAGTCTTATGGAACTTTCCGCTGTTCCAATGATCTCTGATAGATGATGGATAAGAATGGTACTTTATTTGTAGCATAGTCAAATTTTTGGAGTCATTTTTAGATTATGCAGATAAAATATTGCTTTCAAATTCGGTAAAAGAATCTCTCGTTGACCTTTTGAAAGCTGATTTCATTTCGCATAATTTCTGTTTGTCACCGGGGCAAAGACTACGTTTAAAACGACTGTGCAAAATTCTCTGCTTTCTCAGCAACTTCCTAATATGTTTGTTGAACCAAGGTGGAACCTTTCCCTCCCGTATATTTCTGCTAGGCACATATTCCTCTAGTACGTGGTGGACAATACCATTAAATTCCGACCGAAGATGCTGAATATCTTTGTGTCCAGTGGTGAATGTTTGGAGCTGACTATGAAGATATTCATTAATGACGCTTTTATTTGCTTTTCCAAACAAGAAACCTCTACGCTGTTCCTTTGGATTTTTTGCAGCTTCCACTGACATAGAAGCAACAACGACATTATGGTCGCCAATACCTTCTTCTAGATTAACTTCCTCAAAAATATCAGGTCTTTTTTGTCACCAAGATATCTAATATGTTCCCATCTTGAGTTTCTCGAGTTTCCTAACCAATTTCGCATAGTTATATGATGAGAACGCTCCTAGAATAACTTCATACGAATCTTTGCTTCTGCCCCCAGTGATAAACGTGTAATTTTCCCAGTCAATGGACGCCAGAAAAAAGTCTCCACCTATAATTAATGGATAATTTGGATATATATTTTTTATGTACTCAAGACCTTCCCTGAATCATTCCGCGACGTGTGCTGCGTATGCCGGTGGTTCAAAAATGGTTCAAATGGCTCTGAGCACTATGGGACTCAACTGCTGAGGTCATAAGTCCCCTAGAACTTAGAACTACTTAAACCTAACTAACCTAAGGACAACACACACATCCATGCCCGAGGCAGGATTCGAACCTGCGACCGTAGCGGTCGCGCGGTTCCAGACTGTAGCGCCAGAACCGCTCGGCCACCAGCGGCCGGCTATGCCGGTGGTCTTTAAAAACATCATAATACAATGGTCACTCCTTGTCTGATTGACAGCTTTATCCAGACTATTTCACAGTCCGACCCAGTATCAACCTCAACTGCATTTAAAAAACCTTTAACTGCAAAGAACACACCTCCCATAGCATCAGCCCTACCCTTCCTAAACATTGTCCAATCCGAGTACAAACTTTCACTGTACTTTTTTTTGTCTCGTTTCAACCAGCTTTCGGTACGTAATACAATACTGGCGTTACTGCCGTTTATTTCGGAGAGTAACTTGGGGATCTAGCTACAGAAACTTAGACAATTTACTAACATGATATTTAGCATATTTAAATCCTTTGGCGCATGACCTGTTTAGGCGAACTAACAATTTTTACAGTCGGCACAGCCACATCAGTGTCATGAACTGGTAGTTTTTCAGACCAACAGTTTGTTTGCCGTGGGAATGAACTTAATCAAAAAAAAAAACCATGTGCACGCACAAGTACTGTGCTACCCATGTGGATGCTCAATGTGCCCAGTCCAGTACACCCCTGCTCTGTCGAGGGCGTCCTACAACCTTCCATCCCAAAGCGTAGTTCGAGGTACCTACAACCAGTTTCGTCACAGAGTCGACGTAGCCAATGGTTCAGATTCTCCACTCGACTCAAAACCAGAGGACTCCGATCCACCCTGGGTACAAAGCTGCAAATCGTCAGCTTGGCTTCCACTCCTCGAGAGAAGGAGGCCGCCTTCGCCAATTTAGCCAGCCGTCGAAAGGACCCAAGGATTTCCTCGGAACACGGACGACTGGCATCGTTAGTGGCGACATGTGCAACAATCTGCAGCTGACCACATCCTGGACAAGGCCCCCCAGCAAGCAGACCGAGTGAACGTTGGATTTCATCCCCGCCTTAGCCGCTATATTCCTGAGGAGCTCTATGACGTGCCTAACAGTGGAGCTCCCAATAACTAACAAAACCATATCCCCACGTTTCTATCCGGTCCTTGTTGAAGGAGCGGCCACTATCCTGGCAGAAGGTGCATTATGATCTGGCTCAGCCTCCCCCCCCCCCCCCCCCCAAGCACAAGCATCAGGTAGCACACTGAATCTATTAGCAAAGTGCATGGGATTTGGCAGGAGCCTGCGTCCCCCATGCAGCCTTCGCCTTAAGGCTCGAGACCTTGACTCAGTCCGCCACCCACATTGAGGTGAGAGTGAGCCGGCCATCTCAGGCGCACCTGAGGTCAGCTCAGTGACAGAGAGCTGTGACATCCCCCCCCCCCCCCCCCCTGCAGATCTAGTATGGCAGAGACTGCCCCAGGCACCTCATCCCCACCGACCTCAAGTTTCCACTCTGGAGACTGTTCACTGTGGCCAACAAAGCTTCCAGCTACGTTTGGACTGTGGCCAACTCCTTCTGCATCCGCGCACAACAGACACAGTCCCTATCCATCTAGTTAATACGTGATTTACTATAAGAAACTTAAGGAAACCTACTGCCACTCAAGGTTAACAGCTACATTCTAGTTGGCAGAAAGGACACTCAACAATGAAAAACAATAAAAATGTGTGGTAGAAACTAGATCTGGTGCTTATTTTCCAGCTAGGGGCTATCTAGTGAATACTAAAGAAAGAAACAGTGACCTAGAGTAAAGTGATGGGACCGATTTAGTGAATGCTATTAACGAATTAAACAGTAACCTACGGTAAGCTACACCTACTGATTATCCCTCGTATTTATACTGTAAACAAACGTTTACATACACGCGAAAATGACCTAATGAAACTATAAATACTGCTACCTTCAAAGTATCGAGTGTAAATGGCACTAATAAACGTAAATACTGAGTATTGTACACTGACAGATGCAGGTACAAAACAAAACCTTTTGCTAACAATCAGAGTTTAGAATGTACAGCACAAATACGAACTCTACTTGATAGGAACCGATGGGCTTACATTACACCATCACTAAAGCCCACAAGAAGCTAAGGAATTTAAGCAGACGGCGATGTGAGTTTTATCTTCCTGCTAACTAAACCGTATCTAAGAAGGGCTCAGAAAATGTATTATATCACTGATTTACTCAGATATTGTAGTGTAACACTAATTTACCACGTATTTTACGTTTGTTTAACTGTTAACCCTCGCAGGTTGGGCTAGTCAAAAGTATACAAGTGAGGTTAGAATTCACTGTCAGTATCTCTTTTCCTAATAAAAGGTATAAAAACTGCTACGTTCAATGTATCGAGCGTAAATAACACTAATAAACGTAAATACTGAGTATTGTACACTGACTTACTTGATAATCCCGCGTATTTAACGTCAGTTAAGAATGTAAACAAACGTTTGCGTACGCGAGAAACTGTCCTAAACAGAAACTTCGCTTTTCCTATTCAGACGCAAACAAAAAGTGAAACCTTCGATTTATCACGTCTATCTGACACTAATTCACGTAAATAATGTAGAATATACAGCAAAAACATTAATTAGTAGCTAAATTACTTATCTTGTAACACAGCAAGCGAAAAGCGCTCGTAGCCGACGTTAGGGCTGCCGGCCCCTCGTACATTCCACAAGGGGAAAATTAAAGAAACTCTTAGACAACTGAGAAGCAGGTGTATGAATGTCAACGGCTCCGATGGCAACCAAGTACTAAGCAAAGAGGGGAAAGCTGAACGACAGAACGAATATATAAAAGAATTATACAAGAGAAATGAACTTTAAGCCAGTATCATAGAAAAGGAAGAGAAAGTAGACGATAATGAGATGGAAGATATGATACTGCGAGAGGAAGTTGACAGTGCACTGTAAGACGTAACTGGAAACGAAGCCCCTGTAGTAAACGAGATTCCCTGAGAACTACTGAGATTCTTGCGAGCGCAGCCATGACAAAGTTATTGCACCTGGTGTGCAAGATATAAGACAGGGTACATATTCTCAAAGTTCAGGAAGAATATAATAAATCTAGTTCCAAAGACAGAAAGTGCTGAAAACTGTCAATACCACCGAAACATCAGGTTAAGAAATCAACGTCGCAGAATACTGACAAGAATTATTTATAAAGGAATAGAAAAACTGGTGGAAGTCGACTTCGAGGAAGATCAGTTTTGGTCCCTGAGAAATGCAGGAATATTCAAAGTAATACTGACTCTATGCCTTATCCTAGAAGATAAGTCTAGGGAAAGAAAATGTACGTTTACACAATTTGTGGGTTTCGAGAAAGTTTTTAGATGCTGACTGAAATACGTACTTTGAAATTTTGAAGGTAGTTAGGATAAAATACAGGATCCGATAGGTTATTTACAACTTTTACAGAAACAGACTCCAGTTATAACAGTCGAAGGACATGAAAGGGAAGCAGTAGTTGAGACGGGACTTAGACGTGGTTGTAGCCTATTCCAATGTTATTCAATCTGTACGTGGAGTAAGCAGTAAAGGAAACCTCGGAGAAGTTTGGAAATTAAAGTTCAAGGACAAAAAATAAAAAATATTCTGGTACGCCGAAGATATTGTAGCTGTCAGAGGTAGCAAAGAACTGGGAAGACCTGCTGTAAGAAACGGATATTGTGTTGAAAAAATTATTAGCTGAACACCAAGAAAAGTAAAACAAGGGTAATGGAACACTGAGAGAATTAGATTAGGAAGTAACACACTATATGTACTAGATGAGTTTAGCAATTGGGGCAGTAAAATAAGCGATGACGGCCGAAATAAAGAGGATATAAAATACAGACTGGCAACAGCAAGAAAAATATTTCCGAAAAAAGTAATTTCTTAACATAAAAAATCAGTTTAAATTTGAAGAAGTCTTTTCTGAAAGTAAATTATTTATCTGAAGTGTAGCGTCATGTGATGTGAAACGTGAACGACAAGCAGTTCAGACAAGAAGAGAATAGAATCTTTCGAAATATGGAGCTCTAGAATAATGCTGGACATTAGATAGGCAGACTGAGTAAGTAATGAGATGATACTGATTTGAACTGGGAAGAAAAGAAATTTGTGGTACTACTTGCCTAAAAGTGCCAACGGCCTTGTCGCAGTGGTGCCATTGGTTCCCGTCAGATCACCGAAGTTAAGCACTGTCCGGCTGGCCTACCACTAGGATGGCTAAAAATAGTTCAAATGGCTCTGAGCACTATGGGACTTAACATTTGAGGTCATTAGTCCCCTAGAACGTAGACCTACTTAAACCTAACCAACCTAAAGACATCACACACATCCATGCCCGAGGCAGGATTCGAACCTGCGACCGTAGTAGTCGCGCTGTTCCAGACTGAAGCGCCTAGAACCGCTCGGCCACCCCGGCTGGCCCACTAGGTTGGGTGACCATCCGGTCTGCCGAGCGCGTATGGCAAGTGGGGTGCACTCAGCTCTTGTGAGGCAAATTGCGGAGATACTTGATTGAGAAGTAACGGCTCCGGTCTCAGAAACTGACGTACGGCTGGGAGAGCGGTGTGTTGACCACATGCCCCTCCATATCCGTATCCAGTGACGCCTATGGGCTGAGGACGACACGGCGGCCGGTCGGTACCGTTGGACCTTCCTGGCCTGTTCGGGAGGAGTTCACCTCAGTTTTACTTGCCTAAAGGAAGGGATAGGGCAGTAGGACACGTCCTAAGGCCTGAGGAATAGTCCATTTGGTAATGGAGGGAAGAGAGAGAGGGAGAGAGAGAGAGAGAGAGAGAGAGAGAGAGAGAGAGAGAGAGGGAGAGAGGGAGAGAGGGAGGGAGGGAGGGAGGGAGGGAGGGAGGGAGGGAGGTTCAAATGCATGGAGGTCGCAGTAGTTATTCTGAGATGAAGAGGCTTGCTCAGGGTAGACTTGCATGGAGAGCTGCATCAAACGACGACGACGACGACAGCAATATTAAAGGTCTCAGTGGCACAAAAATCGTTGATTAGAGACTTCTGGATGAAACAGGAACCTAATAAAAAAAATGGAACAAAAATAGAAATGTTGAATTCTGTCTTCAGACATTCCTTCACAAAAGGAAATCAAGAAATACTGCCGTCTGTCAATAACTGTTACGCTGCTGTAGTGACGTTGAACAGTGGCGTACATCACTATAACACTATTAGCCTATATGGTCCGATGGAATTCCTGTCAAGCTATAGAGGGATTTTGGAAAATACTACAGGTCACACCTGCCTACGAGAAAGATGTAGAATCGATCCACATAAGTACTGTTCTATATAACTCACATCTACAGGGTTATTCATTTATTCATAAGCTCCTACACGGATTGAGAAGAGGACTACGCGAAAACTATAAAACCTACAGAGAATGAAACATGTCGTTGGACAGAGCAGCTCTCGAACTTTCAAAGCGTAAGACACGCCGTGGCATAGTCGCAGAGCGCACCACTTGGCGGCAAGCACGCACTGCTGGTAGCGGGTGGTGTAAAGTTGAGAATGTGGATCTGATAGGAGGCGTACTAGGTTAGTCCGCGAGGTTGTGGCGACCACTGTGTTCGGATAGCATAGTGGTCAGTGCATCTGCGTAATAAGCAGGAGACGAAGGTTCGAATTCCAGTTAGGCAGAAATTTCAAACTTGCCTCTTTCATATAAATGAAAGCCCACTGGCAACTAATGTCTTCATTTCCTTTGTGTATTGATTCATAGTGGCTGCAGGATCAAAATATTGTCTGTTCTTCCGGATATGTCGTAAAGACACCACACATACATATTGATTGTATTTGATGTACATGCTCTTCCGCCCGTATAGACTTTAGCTGCGTTACAAACCGTGTCCTTACTGTACACTTTTAAAGTGAGTTCAGAATTCGGAGAGACGCTCTATCTACTTATGTGTGTCATTATATCGTATGCTGTGTAGGTCTCACGCAGTCGTTTTCTGAAATTCCAGAGGTACTTGTGTACGACCTTGTATTTGTTGCAGAATCAGAGAACACGTTCTGAGTTCAAGCTTTATAATCTAACTAAAAAAAAGAAAAAAACATTCCACATTCTTAGATTTCCGAAATGCGTGTGATACGGTGCCCCACTGCAGGCTATTAACGAAGGTACGAGCATACGGACTAGGTTCCCAGGTATGTGAGTGGCTCGAAGACTTCTCAAGTAACAGAACCCAGTAGGTTGTACTCGATGGCGAGTAATCATCTTGCGTGCCCCAGGGAAGTGTGATAGGACTGCTCCTATTCACTATATACATAATGATCTGACAGATAGGGTGAGCAGAAATCTGCAGATATTTGCTCCTGATGCTGCGGTATACGAAGTGGCATTGTCATTGAGTGACTGTAGAACATTACAAAGTGACATACACAAAACTTCTAGCTGGTGTGACGATTGGCAACTTGCTCTGAATGTTTAAAAATATAAGTCGACATGAATAAGTACGAAAAACAATTCCTTAAAGTGCGAATACGGCGTTAGAAGCGTACTGCTTGACACACTCACTTAGATTAAATACCTGTGCGTAACGTTGCAAAGCAGTATGGAATGGAACGAGCGCTTAAGGATGGCAGAAGGGATGGCCAATGTTCGCCTTCGATTTATTGGCCGAATTTTGGGAAAGTGTGGTTGATCTGTCAAGCAGACTGCATATCGAAAACTTGTGCCACCTATTCTTGATTACTGATCGAGTGTTTGGGATCCCCACTAGAAAGGATTGAAGGAAGACATCGAAGCAATTCGGAAGCGTGCTGCTATATTTGTTACCGGTAGATACGAAAGTCACCCGAGTGTTACAGGGATGTTTCGTAAGCTCAGATGAGAATCCCTGGAGGAAAGACTATTGAGACGATGTAGAGAACCGGCATTTGAAGCTGACTGCTAAATTATTGCCGGCCGGAGTAGCCGTGCGGTTCTAGGCGCTATAGTCTGGAGCCGAGCGACCACTACGGTTGCAGGTTCGAATCCTGCCTCGGGAATGGATGTGTGTGATGTCCTTAGGTTAGTTAGGTTGAATTAGTTCTAAGTTCTAGGCGACGAATGACCTCAGAAGTTAAGTCGCATAGTGCTCACAAGGGAACCTCCCCATCGCACCCCCCTCAGATGTAGCTATAAGTTGGAACAGTGGACAGGCCTTAAAAACTGAACATAGATCAATCGAGAAAATAGGAAGAAGTTGTGTGGAACTATGAAAAAAATTAGCAAAATATACGAACTGAGTAGTCCACGTGCAACATATGCAACTTCAAGGGTGATGTGCAGGCAGGAGCGCCGTGGTCCTGTGGTTAGCGTGAGCAGATGCGGAATAAGAAGTCCATGGTTCAAGTCCATTCCCGAGTGAAAAACTTTACTTTCTTTATTTTCGCAAAGTTATGATCTGTCCGTTCGTTCATTGACGTCTCTGTTCACTGTAATAAGTTTAGTGTCTGTGTTTTGCGACCGCACCGCAAAGCCGTGCGATTAGTAGACGAAAGGACGTGCCTCTCCAATGGGAACTGAAAACATTTCATCGCAAGGTCATAGGTCAACCGATTCCTCCACAGGAAAACACGTCCGATATATTCTATACTATACTGTTGACGGCATGTGCGTCACATGACAGTAATATGTTGTCGACCCACCTAACTTGTACACTTGGCGAATGGGTAAAAAGATTCTTCTATCTTGCCGATTTAGGTTTTCTTGTGGATGTGATTATCATTCCCAAAAAAGTGATCGCATCGGAGGGACAGACGGACAGTAATAATTGTCTGAAAACCAAAAATTAAAATTTTCAGTCGAGGGAAGTTTTGCACCGAGGACCTCTCACTCCACAGCTGGCCACGCTAACCACAGGACCACGGCGCTCCTAATTGCACAATAACCTCGAAGTTGCATATGTTACACGTGGACTACTCAGTTCGTATATTTTGCTAATTTTTTTCATAGTTCCACACAACTTCTTCCTGTTTTCACGATTGATCTGTGTTCAGTTTTTCAAGGCCTATCCACTCTGCCAACTTATAACTAAATCTGAGGGGGGTGCGATGGGGAGGTTCCCTTGTCAAAGCCATTTTGAGCTAAATTATTCTACTGCTGCCAACATACATTTCCCATAAGGATAATGACGATACGATCACAGAAATTAACGCTCGTATGGAGTCCTAGATTCCCAATATTTCTGTTTGCTAGTGGAACAGGAAACGAAATGGTTAGTAGTGGTAAAAGGTACCCTCCACCGCGTACCACACGGTGGCTTTCTGAGTATGTATATAGATGGAGATCCCCAGTTGGAAGAAGGCTTGGTTTCCGAAAACATGAATCATGTTGGACTCAATTCGCGCTCTTCACACATGATATCCGCTGTCTCATGGATTGCGGGTTGATGATGATATTTGGCTCAGCTGCGCGTTTATCAGCACCCGTACAAATTCCCAATCTTTACACAGTCCAGTCTCACCAGTTTCACGAATGATGATGAAACGATGCAGACAACACAAATATTCAGTCCCCGACAGGAGAAAATCCCTCATCCGGTCGGGAACTGAACCCGGGAGCCCGTGATCCAGAAGCAGCAACGCTAGCCACAAGACCCGCGGACTGGATTGAGGGAGCGCGGTTGATTTGGTTTTTCAGTCATCAGAAATGCTTCTGATTAATTATCCTATAGACGTCTATGAAGAAAATACTGTCTTATGGTTCATCTACGCAGGTTTACGACTGCAGCGAAATTTTCCTGTCAGGAGAACGGAGCACATTATCCTGGAGCCATCTGCAGAGAATGAGGGTTACATCTGGTGTCCCCCACGCAAGTGTAACAGGACTGTTGCAGTTCACGATATGCAGCACACCATTTTAGTTGCCATATCAGGCTTTACACAGATGATAGAATAGTCAATGAAGAATCTATATCCAGGGAAAACTGTAACAACAGCCGGCCGGTGTGGCCGAGCGGTTCTAGACACTTCATCCTGGAACCGCGCGACCGCTACGGTCGCAGGTACGAATCCTGCCTCGGGCATGTGTGATGTCCTTAGGTTAGCTAGGTTTAAGTAGTTCTAAGTTCTAGGGGACTGATGACCTCAGATGTTAAGTCCCATAGTGCTCAGAGCCATTTGAACCTTTGAACCTGTAACAACACTCATTTGGCTCTCGACAAAATATTAACCTTGTAGAAAGACCCCGAACTAACTCCTAACGTTAAGAAATGCAAAGTTGCTAGTTTCATCAAATGTAAAACCACGGTGTGCTTTGACAATCGCATTAGTGAGTCCCAAATATAGTCAGTCATGCCACACAAATTTTTGGACATAACAATGTATGAAGTGAACCGTTTGGACTCAGATGTAGCGAAAGAAAATAACAGACTGGGATTCATCGACAGAATTGCAAGTCTGCAGTTCGTGCACAAAAGAGTTCGCATACCAAACGCTTGTATGGGATACAAATCAGCTCGGAAAATAAGATAGTTACAAAGACAGGAGTCTAAGGAATAGGGATAGGAGGGCACTAGAAAGCCATTAGTGACTGATAAAATGGGATCATTGTGGTTAGTAAAAGCGGCTACATATTAATGGAGCATCGAGTTCATGCACAGGATGACGGTGCGGATTGTGATAGGCTTGTTTCACTGACGAGAGTTTAACAGAGATGTTGAAAAATTTTTCTGCCAGACACTCAAAGACACATTCTGGTGATCTCACCAGAAACTAGTTAGTCAACGTTAAGGAATTTTTGTTAGGGTGGAAGCAACGAATATTTTTCAGCCCACTACACATGTACCCCACTGCGATAGTACGGTTATAACAAGGCAAATAACAACCCGCACAGAGGCGTTCAAGCTGTCACTCGCCTCACGTGTTATTTATCAATGGAGCGAAAGGAAAATTTAATATATGGTTCATTAAGAAGTAACGGCTTTCACAAATTTCACAGTGATTCGCTGAAGCCGGCCGTTGTGGCCGAGCCGTTCTAGGCGCTTCAGTCTGGAGGTCATCAGTCCCCTAGAACTTAGAACTACTTAAACCTAAATAAGATAATGACATCAAAAACATCCATGCCCGAGGCAGGATTGGAACCTGCGACCGTAGCGGTAGTGTGGTTCCAGACTGAATAAGTCCCATAGTGCTCAGAGCCATTTGAACCACTTTGATTCGGTGAAAATAGCTGTAAATGCATAGCCGATTATTTATACAACAGAGCATTAACCGAATCAACTGTCTTCTTTTGGTTGGCGTTATTACTGATACTCATATTGGGTTTAATATCTGCATTCGTACTTTGCAAACCACTGTTAAGTGCATGACAGAGTGTACTTAGCATTCTACACCAGTTTAAGATTTCCTGCCGTTCGAATTGCGCTACGAGTAGTTTAAACTTGCCTTCGCTATCGCTGCGGAAGCTAGGGGGCTGAAGAATATCTCAAGATTATTCACTTAATAATGGTTGCTGAAACTCAATATGTAGGCTTTCGTGAGATAATTCGCGTCTGCCTTTTGAAGTTTTCCAGCATTTCCGAGACGCTGTCCCGTGAGGCCAACAACCGACTATCTGATCTGCCCTTCTTTGTACACTCCTGGAAATTGAAATAAGAACACCGTGAATGCATTGTCCCAGGAAGGGGAAACTTTATTGACACATTCCTGGGGTCAGATACATCACATGATCACACTGACAGAACCACAGGCACATAGACACAGGCAACAGAGCATGCACAATGTCGCCACTAGTACAGTGTATATCCACCTTTCGCAGCAATGCAGGCTGCTATTCTCCCATGGAGACGATCGTAGAGATGCTGGATGTAGTCCTGTGGAACGGCTTGCCATGCCATTTCCACCTGGCGCCTCAGTTGGACCAGCGTTCGTGCCGGACGTGCAGACCGCGTGAGACGACGCTTCATCCAGTCCCAAACATGCTCAATGGGGGACAGATCCGGAGATCTTGCTGGCCAGGGTAGTTGACTTACACCTTCTAGAGCACGTTGGGTGGCACGGGATACATGCGGACGTGCATTGTCCTGTTGGAACAGCAAGTTTCCTTGCCGGTCTAGGAATGGTAGAACGATGGGTTCGATGACGGTTTGGATGTACCGTGCACTATTCAGTGTCCCCTCGACAATCACCAGTGGTGTACGGCCAGTGTAGGAGATCGCTCCCCACACCATGATGCCGGGTGTTGGCCCTGTGTGCCTCGGTCGTATGCAGTCCTGATTGTGGCGCTCACCTGCACGGCGCCAAACACGCATACGACCATCATTGGCACCAAGGCAGAAGCGACTCTCATCGCTGAAGACGACACGTCTCCATTCGTCCCTCCATTCACGCCTGTCGCGACACCACTGGAGGCGGGCTGCACGATGTTGGGGCGCGAGCGGAAGACGGCCTAACGGTGCGCGGGACCGTAGCCCAGCTTCATGGAGACGGTTGCGAATGGTCCTCGCCGATACCCCAGGAGCAACAGTGTCCCTAATTTGCTGGGAAGTGGCGGTGCGGTCCCCTACGGCACTGCATAGGATCCTACGGTCTTGGCGTGCATCCGTGCGTCGCTGCGGTCCGGTCCCAGGTCGACGGGCACGTGCACCTTCCGCCGACCACTGGCGACAACATCGATGTACTGTGGAGACCTCACGCCCCACGAGTTGAGCAATTCGGCGGTACGTCCACCCGGCCTCCCGCATGCCCACTATACGCCCTCGCTCAAAGTCCGTCAACTGCACATACGGTTCACGTCCACGCTGTCGCGGCATGCTACCAGTGTTAAAGACTGCGATGGAGCTCCGTATGCCACGGCAAACTGGCTGACACTGACGGCGGCGGTGCACAAATGCTGCGCAGCTAGCGCCATTCGACGGCCAACACCGCTGTTCCTGGTGTGTCCGCTGTGTCGTGCGTGTGATCATTGCTTGTACAGCCCTCTCGCAGTGTCCGGAGCAAGTATGGTGGGTCTGACATACCGGTGTCAATGTGTTCTGTTTTCCATTTCCAGGAGTGTATATCCCCCGTTTGTCGTATTTGCTATGGATGCTACACAGATGAGCAGTCTGAGATGCAATACAGATGTTTTTGTAAGCTGTTTCCTTTGTAGACTGATTGCATTATCCCGGTATTCTACCAGTGAAACGAAGTCTGCGGCCTGTTTGACATACGACTGAGCCTATGTGATCATTCCATTTAATGTCAATACAGATTGTTACATCCAGGTATTTTTATGAGCTAAATGATTCCAGTTGTCCCTCACTGATATTGTAGTGTCTTTCACATTTACGTGTTTTGTGAAACGCACAGTTTTACATTTTTGTGCACTTAAAGTTACCAGTCTCTGCATCACACTGAAATCTTACCAAGATCCGCAAAAAGTTGGTGCAGCTTTTTTCAGGTAGTACTTCCTTACACATACATCACCTGGAAGGTAAGAATACAAGTAATACTGTTTGCAACATCATTAAAATGCGTAGTGAACAGCTCTGGGACACGCCTGAAATTATTTCTACTTACGTCGTTTGCTCTTCATCCAAGATACCAGTTACTAATTTTCTCTGATACGCCATAAGATCCTACTTTTGTTATTAAATGTGGTCATAGTAGCGAGTCAAATGTTATGCAGAAGTCATGAAATACTGCCTCCATATGACTATCTGGAACGCCGGCCAGTGTGGCCGAGTGGTTCTAGGCGCTTCAGTCTGGAACCGCGCGACCGCTACGGTAGCAGGTTCGAATCCTGCCTCTGGCATGGATGCGTGTGATGTCCTTAGGTTAGTTAGGTTTAAGTAGTTCTGAGTTTTAGGTGACTGATGACCTCAGATGTTAAGTCCTATGGTTCAAATGGCTCTGATCACTGTGGGACTTAGCATCTGAGGTCATCAGTCCCCTAGAAATTAGAACTACTTAAACCTAACTAACCTAAGGACATCAAAACCATCTATGCCCGAGGCAGGATTCGAACCTACGACCGTAGCGGTCGTGTGGTTCCAGACTGAATAAGTCCCATAGTGCTCAGAGCCATTTGAACCACTTTGATTCGATGAAAATAGCTGTAAAAGCAGATCCGATTATTTAGACGACAGAGCATTAACAGAATCAACTGTCTTCTTTTCGTTCTAGGGGACTGATGACCTCCGATGTTAAGTCCCATAGTGCTCAGAGCCATTTGAACTATCTGGAACCATGCCTTTCAAACTGTCACGTGAGAAAAATGTTTTCATAATTCGTAATGATTAAACTGTTCTTACGACTGGCTCTTCTGTACGCACATTGTCAGCTTTACCTCGAATTTAAGCGCAAAATTTGTCTGCAAGTCATGCGAGCTTTTAGCAGTGATCACAGAGAGTATCTTCGAGTCATGTGTACATAATGTACAATCTATATTTTCTGCGATCCTGCCATGTCGACGCTTCCGTTCTCGCGCGCGACACTCAGCTAGGCATGTGGTAGAAAATACGGATCACGCTGGAAAAAGAAAGAGATTGGGAACATGTGTGATACCTTAATGTAGAACTACAGCGGATAAATGCCACCCGCCTTTTCGGGAAACTGTAGTTCACAGAGGGTGAAAGGAGGTGAGCGCAAGGAAAGCTGGCATCTGTGAATGGAAAATTACCGTCATTCGGAAATGAGTAGTAGTGTGAAGTAAGGGGGAGACAGAAGCGAAGTGTAGCAGTGATCTTGTGGCCTAGATGTGGCTACTGGGGAACTGTTCCCGTGCAGCGGCGATCACGACTGCGTGGCCTTGCCATTTTCCGGAAGCCGGTTTGCCAGTGTCGTAAGCGCGCGTCTCTGGCGCTCTGCTGCTACGTAGCCTTGCGCTTTCCGGTGAGCCGCTGCTGCACAAGTAATAGATTCTTATCGCGCTCGCTGACTGTGTCTGCCGACCCTACCTTCAGGCTGCAACACTTGTCAATGTTCGTTGCGTTGAGACGGGAGTATTTTGGTCCACACTGGTGTTTATATAACAGCCTCTCCACGATTCAGTATCTAGTAGGAAGCACTATAGAATTGTAAATGCTTTCTTTAACTTATTTCCTTTAAAGTGCTTAATATATTTTCTGATTTTTATATGTACAAACAACTAACGGGAAATTGTTATGTTGATTGATACTGTTACCTGGTCTGTAATGCTTTTTCAGTATGTATGTGTATATTGCTACTGTATTTCTGAAAGCTTTGGCGCGCTATGGAAAACATCATCTATGTAAAATTTTCACAAACGTTGTAACAGGCAGTAGACTAACTCAGTAGTTCATGGCGGGACTGGGCAGTGTAAAGACGGTCGACTGTGGCATGTCGAATAATCGTTGAAATGCCAGTATATCTTGTAGGGAGAACTTTTTTTTCATAGACACCTGTAGGAGGAGTTGTTTGGGAGAAGTGAATGTGCATCTTGGAAACCGTAAGCAGTTCAAGCTACGACTTGGAAATTTTTAGACGCATCAGTCGTGAATGTGATGTGGTTTAACTAAATTGTGCAAAAGAGAATAGTTTTGGGAGTACGGTAAGGAGGATAAGTTTCCGTGTAATCTGTAGCATAAATTTTTAGACGGTAAACATTGTTATCTACGAGGAACACTAATTGATCGTGTAACATTATGGAAGAAGATTGATTCAATGCTCTGCTCTGTTGTGCCTAATTTTATGAAGAATTCACTTTGGTATAGATGTAGAAGAGGAAATGAAAGTGCAGAAGACATGAGGAGATGAAAACAAAAAATTACAAGCAAGAAGATTTAGAAAATCACCGTGTGGATGACAGTAAAAGGAAGAAATTATAGAGCCATTGCACTTCCTATAATCAGCAGCAATCGATTTCGAGAACACTATTACATCGTCGCTTATTCGGATAGAACACCGCACGTTTACGACTTTTTTAAAGCCAAAATAGAGACAGTGTATTTTACTGTGCTACGGCATTACGAGTTGGGACTAATCGGTATTATTCGGTGCATGGAATAGCTAATTGCTTTGTTTTAAACTGTGTCTCAATAATGTTAATTAAATGAAACTGCTAACAGTTATGTTTTGAACTGTATCTCAGTAGTGTGAGGGCCAAACTTCCGAACAGTTAGTCTGGAAGGAGTAATAAACTGGCGGCTTGCTACCCAAATATACGCTCAAGCAGTCGTCTTTGTTGAGTGTGAAAATCCGTGGTCCCGACAGTGAGCCGATGGACACTGTCCACCATCAGTTAAAGTTCATTTGCCGTGTGTTTAGCTACGTCGAAGCACCGTATACTTTATTTCGGCTTCATTATCTTTCATTAATTAGCAAAATAGATCTAGCCACCTTGCCGAGATCCAGCGGGCTGCCAGAGACAATAGCATTGCATCGACGACAGAGAGTCTACCACACTGCAGTTCATTGGGTGGCAGGAGCATCTGTAACTCAGCGAGTAGCTGTCAACCGCCATCTGTGTCGCACATGCAAAATTCCAACAGCATATTACATCAAAATTTGTTGGGTGGATGAGGTTAAAGACGGTATTAATGTATTTGAAGTTACGACATTTAAGGCAGAGTCTGTTGTGAAATTTTGACATATACTTCGAACTGAGACCGAGTGCAGAAGAGTTATTACTAAACATTTCCATTCAGGGCCTAGTCAGGAAAGCAAATCATTTAACTACAACGACAGTTGACATTGCTACATGCTTCTAGTCGTCCGCAGCTCTTGGTCTAGTGGCTACCGTTGCTGCCCTTGGATCACGGGTCCGGGTTCGTTTCCCGGCCGGGTTGTGGAATTTCTCTTTCCAGGGAGTGGGTGTTTGTGTTGTCCTTTTCATTTCACCATCATCATCATTCGTGACCGTGAAAAAAAAATTGGCCTGTGTAACAACTGTGACTTTGTCCGGCCGCTGATGACCGCGCAGTTGAGCGCCCCACAAACCAAACATCGTCATGCTTCTAGTCCCTACAGTGTACAACATTTTGTTACTACCATAGATCTAAACTTGTACTGCACCGATCTGTCAACTCACATACACTGATAATCCAAAACATTATAACCACTGCCCACCACGACGCTGGATGCCACCTGGTGGCGTTGCGGGCACGTTGCGCGGTAACAAAAGTACGTAAGCGGAGCAGACACGGACGGGGGATCGCCCTAGCGAAGACATGGGCTGTAAATGGGGACTTCCATTGAAATAAGCGACTCTGGCAGATTATTATTAAGCAGAGCCTGTGAACGAGTACCTCAAAAACGGCGAAGCTGGTCGAATGTTCACGTGCTACTGTCGTGAGTATCTACGGAAAGAGGTAGAAGGACAGTGAAACTACCACAAGCGCTAAATGGTTGGATGTCTAGGACCATTCACAGAACGTGGGGTCGGAGGCTTGTCTGCTCTTTAAAGCAGGATAGATAGTGATCTGTGGTAGAACATAATGCTGGTGCATGCAGAAGTGTTTCGGAGCACACCATTCATCGTACACTGTTGAACATGGAGCTCCAGAGCGGACCTCCCTACGTGTTCACATGCTGATCCAACAACATCGTCATTTACGATTGCAGTGGGCACGGGACCATCAGAAGTCGACCATCCATCAATGAAAACGTGTCGGCTCTTCTGGTGAACTCATTTTTGCTACACTAGGTCGATGCTCGTCTCCACAAATGCCGTCATCGAGGTGAACGGTGGCTCGGAACGTGCAATCGCGCCAATGACGCAGGCTGCTGTGAGCAGTGTTATGCAGTGGGAGACATTCTCCTGCGCTTGCATGGTTCCTGTGGTAGTAATCGAAGACGCGCTGATAGCTGCGAACCACCTGCATGGCTTCACGCTTCATGTCTTCTCGGACGGCGATGTCATTTTTCAGGAGTGTAATTTCTCGTGTCTCGGAGCCGGAGTCGTGCTACAGTGGTTTCAGGAGAATTGTAGCGAACTCACTTTGATGTATCGGTGACAAAATTCGTCTGATGGAAATCCTATGGAAACCATCTGGGTCGCTATCAGGCGCCATCATCACATACGCAAATCAGCGACCCGTTATTTACGCGAATTACATAATCTGCGCGTAAACATCTAATGACCATAACACCACAAAGCTACCAAAAAACTGTCGGATCCCTGATACGAAGAATCAGTGATGTATTTCGTTCCAAACACGCTATTAAGCAATTGGTCATAATTTTTTGGCTATCAGTGTAAATAAGGCTATTCTATACGTTTTCTGCATGCATCGCATTTACATAAAGCTATTTAAGTACTAGCCCATGCATCTACGTCCTGTAGCTAAAAGCTTATCATCAGTACAATAGTGCCTATAGTATTTGTGTCTTTTGGATATTCATCGTATAGGATTTATTGTTTTGTAAGTGTAATTCTCGATGTGTATGCGTATTGAATTGACCATTTCAGTCGGATATAAAGAGAAAAATTAGCTGTCACATGATTTCATAGGTGCGTTCGTTGAAATTTGAATGCTTTCTGCTTTAAGTAGAATTCTGCTGAGAGGCGTGTCACAGGGATGAATCCAGGATTTTGGTCGGGAGAGGGGGCTGAAGTCATACCGACTTTTACCGATATGTATAGTGGTGAACTATGGGGCCTATATTAGAGGAGGCCGTGGACGGAGTGTGCTACTTTGTCCCTTATTTAGCCTTCATGCAAGGATATACACTTTCGGCAGATGATCAGCGTCATAAGAACTTGCCAAGTTAGAAGCTATGTCGTCACATTACTCTTTTTTGGAGAAATACATCTCTGGGAGTGGGGGTGCAGATCTGCAGCTCCCCCCACTCCAGCCGCCGCCCCCCCCCCTTTCCACCACATCCTCACCCCTCTGCTCTGGATACGTCACTGACTCACTGACGTGTCATATCAAGCTAGTGGTTGTTGTGCCACGTGTGGGCTCTGAAATACTACTTATTCGGACAGTGTAGTGGAATTTTGCCACCAGAAGCTTCACTACAGAGCGAGGAATGTACTGGTTTTATCATTACTTGTTAACTACAGTCGGATCTCCTGCGGAGCACTTCAAATATTTACAGATTCGGAAAACTTTCATAAAGCTGTCGTAACCTAATACAACCGTAGGAGTTAATCGCTCAGCAGGTAGAGAGTTAGGATCGTTTTAGCCTTTGTCACGTTTGCTCCCTATGTACGAGGTCTAGCTGTAATGGCGAACATTCTTCAATGCGACACATTTTTCCCAACGATGGATGTCTCGATGGAGACCTTGGTTACTGAAGTGAGAATTTCTGATGTTAAGTATACGCTCCATCATTCTGAAAATGTCTCCTATGCAACGGTTTCTCAATGGGAGAAAAGAATCAAAGGATATTACGTCAGATGAGTATGGTGGGTGAGGCACAATTTGATCATCCTGTATAGATGAAGCTGGAGCTTTATTGTGGAGAAAAACTTACCCTCGGATAGCTTCCGACGACGATGCGTCCTCGCAGCCTCTTGTAACGCAGTCAGAAATTTTCGATAGTTTGCTCCTCAGATGGATTTGCCATAACGAGTGTAATGTACGATAATGATGGAAGCTGAAGAAATTAATCGAAACTTGTGCCATGGTCGGGACTTGAACCTGGATCTCCTTGCCTACTAGGCAGGTACGCTAGCATATTTTTTTTGTTGCAGGTGCATTAACCACTGTGCCATCTTTTTTTCCTTTGTGGTAGGTTATAACACTAAGCCATAACGAAACTCCAGCTGGGGACCTTTGCCTTTCAGAAGCAAATGCTCTACCGACTTTTTTTCTATAGGAATAATCAGACACAGTGAGCTTCAGGCTGGGTGGCGACAAGGTGGGCAGGGGTCGAAACCCGAGGCCTGGCCATGATGCCTTCACCCCACCTGTCACTGTGCAGGTCCCTGACATGGACATGGTACTAGGGTGCTTTTCATATATCGTCTTTATTTTGTTTAATTTTTTATTTTCTTGTATTTTCTTAAACTTTTTTTTTACTTTTGTTGTTTTCTTGTTTTATGAAAAGCATACTTGTCCGACAAAAGTTCCACAATTCCAGGACCCAAAAAGAAAACAAATTTTTTCTCTATGAAGAACACAATGACAGAAGCTTCCAGTGAAAAAAAGAAGCTATCCAATTCCTTGACGATTAAAGGCAAGGTGCAACATATTTGCAAATAAAGCACAAGAACGTAGAAGTTTCTGCCACTTCCAATGAGCATTCACCATAGATTGGCGAAAAAACAAGAGGGTTGGGACCGTTGTCACAGACAACTACATAGTGACCGAAGTGACTGAGAAGTCATACGATCGCATTAGTTTTGGTTCGAGGGAAGAGGAAAAGTCCGGACGCAGAAGGATTTCAACCGAGAGAGCAGCTACAGCTCATCGGTTAAGGAATACCAGCTGTCGGCGAATACAGTGCCAGTTTCTCGTCCACAAGAGACATATCTGTGTGGTAACTTATCAGGATGATGATATACGTCGCAAAGACCAGTTAGACTAAGACCAATGCGATGGAGACGTTCGTAGGTCAGGATCAGATTGTGACTGACCCTATACGACGATGAGACGACTTCCATCGGGAGGATAGGAAGACTAACGTGACATCACACTGTTTCCCAGGATACCAACGGCGCGGCCATTTCAGCTGGGGAGAAGTACACTACGTGGCAAAAAGTATCCGGACACCTGGTTGAAAATGACTTACAAGTTCGTGGCGCCTCCACCGGGGATGCTGTAATTCAATATGGTGTTGGCCTTGATGACAGCGTCCACTCTCGCAGGCATACGTTCAATCAGGTTCAAATGGTTAAAATGGCTCTAAGCACTATGGGACTTAACATCGGAGGTAATCAGTCACCTAGACTTAGAACTACTTAAACCTAATTAACCTAATGACATCACACACGTCCATGTCCGAGACAGGATTCGCACTTGCGACCGTAGCAGCAGCGAGGTTCCGGACTGAAGCGCCTAGAACCGCTCGTCCACAGAGGCCGGCTGTTCAATCAGGTGCTTGAAGGTTTCTTGTGGAATGGCAGCCAATTCTTCACGGAGTGGTGCAGTGAGGAGAGGTATCGATGTCGGTTGGTGAGGACTGGCACAAAGTCGGCGTTCCAAAACATCCCAAAGGTGTTCCATATGTAATATTTTCTGTAATAATATTCTCGATGTATTTATGATTGTAATATTTCTATACTCATAATGTAATTACGAAATATGTTAATATCTGCGATGAAAAAATGTAAAATATAGCCACTGAGGAAAATAATGTTATAAGATTACAAAGAGATATTAATAATCAGCAACAGTATAAATAGCACTACATAATGTGCATTCTTTGTCGTCTTCCTCGAGAGCTGAGAGAGAGAGGAACCTGTGACGTAGCATTATATGCATGAGTAGACATCTTTTGTCTGTATCTGTCTTTAGCCGCCATTAGAGGAGAAATTATAAAGGTGTGTAATTTTAATTATTGTTGTGGTCTAAATACATTATAATTTATCAAAATTGTGTATTACTAATGTAAATTAGCATGCCCATGTCATCTATAATATTTCTTAAAAAATTTAATTTAAATAATTTTAAAAGTCATAAATGTGATTAATCAGTTAGTTTGAATTTATCAGCATGAGAGGGTTGCTAAAGTTCACGTAATTTTAAATGTGCTTAATTCTGTCTAAATAAATTTTTATTACCACACATAAAAAAAGGGTGCTACAACAAAGTTCGTACTGAAAGAGTAAATAACAAAAATATTTAAAGCCATTTCTTCCCCTCTTTCATCAATACATTTTACATTATATATATATATATATATATATATATATATATATATATATATATATATATATATATATATATACTTTCATTAAACATAGGATTCAGGTCAGGACTGTCCGCCCCCGGTAGCTGAGTGGTCAGCGCGACAGACTGTCAATCCTAAGGGCCCGGGTTCGATTCTCGGTTGGGTCGAAGATTTTCTCCGCTCAGGGACTGGGTGCTGTGTTGTCCTAATCATCATCATTCCATCCCCATCGATGCGCAAGTCGCCGAAGTGGCTTCAAATCGAAAGACTTGCACCAGGCGAGCGGTCTACCCGACGGGGGGCCCTCGTTACACGCCATTATATTAGGTCAGGACTCTGTGCAGGCAGTCCATTACAGGGATGTTATGGTCGTGTAACCACTCCGCCACAGATCGTGCATTATGTACAGGTGCTCTATCGTCTTGAAAGGTGCAATCGCCATCCCCAAATGGCTCTTCAACAGTGGGAAGCAAGAAGGTGCTTGCCGGCCGCGGTGGTCTAGCGGTTCTGGCGCTGCAGTCCGGAACCGCGGGACTGCTACGGTCGCAGGTTCGAATCCTGCCTCGGGCATGGGTGTGTGTGATGTCCTTAGGTTAGTTAGGTTTAAGTAGTTCTAAGTTCTAGGGGACTTATGACCTAAGATGTTGAGTCCCATAGTGCTCAGAGCCATTTGAACCAAGAAGGTGCTTAAAGCATCAATGCCGGCCTGCGCCTTGATAGTGCCACGCAAAACAACAGGGTGTGCAAGCCTCCTCCATGAAAAACACTACCACACCATAAAACCACCCCCTCCGAATTTTACTGTTGGCTCTACACGCGCTGGCAGATGAAGTTCACCTGGAATTCACCATACCCACACCCTACCATCGGACCGCCACATTGTGTACCGTGATGCGTCACACCAACAACGTTTTTCCACTGTTCAATCGTCCAATGTTTACGCCCTTACACCAATTGAGACGTCGTTTGGCATTTACCGACGTAATGTGTGGTTTATGAGCAGCCGCTCGACCATGAAATCCAAGTTTTCTCACCTCACACCTAACTGTCATAGTACTTGCAGTAGATCCTGATGCAGTTTGTAATTCCTGTGTGATGGTCTGGGTAGATGTCTGCCTATTACACATTACGACTCTCTTCAACTGTCGGCGGTCTCTGTCAGTGAACAGGCGAGGTCGGCCTGTACGCTTTTGTGCTGTACGCGTCCCTTCATGTTTGCTCTTCAGTATCACATCGGAAACAGTGGACCTAGGGATGTTTAGGAGCGTGGAAATCTCGCCTACGGATGTATGACACAAGTAACACCCAATCACCTGACCACGTTCGAAGTCCGTGAGATCCGCGGAGCGGCCCATTCTGCTCTCTCACGATGTTTAATGACTACTGAGGTCGCTGACATGGAATACCTGGCAGTTGGTGGCAGCACAATGCACCTAATATGAAAAAGTATACCTTTGGGGGTGTCCGAATACTTTTGGTCACATAGTGTGGATTAGGTGGTAAGGTGTGTCATTGATAAAATGTCAGCTACCAGAAAATTATAGTATAAAATTTACGTACGTGACACAATTTAGAGGTGAGCCGGCCAACATCGTCAGGGGGAGTGAGACTGGCCTGCCGAAGATACATAAATCAGCGAGATGTAATAGCATAAGTTCCTCGAGTACGTGTTAAAGCGGTACGCCGTATAAACAATAACGAAGACCTTACTTTGATACTGGTAAGTCCCAATCCTCCAAGGGGACGGGGCGTCGCAACCACTTGATACCAAAAACGAAAAATATGACTCCTCCAAAGGAAACGATCGGATATTTGCATGTTTGCGCGCCATCATCGCGAGGCGCCGGAATATTTGTGCAACGTAGCACACTTTGCTGTAAATACTGGGAACTAAGGTCCAGACGTTGTGAAGAGGACGAATTGCTCCTTGAATTGGATTCTTCACCTCCCGCCAATTGAGTGCAGCCATTTTCATCTGACAGCGATCCATGGTAATTCCCAACGATTTGTGGCTAGCGACAACCGTTGGCCGTGGAATGACAACCTGTTTGAAACCCTGCAATGGTAATAGGGTACATTTCCGTTCATTAATGGGGGCCCCAGAGAGAAAAAAAGGAATCCAATATGATGTAGCAATATCAATACATCATCCGCTTAGGCTCGTATGGAGAAGGTCTCTCCTAATATCTTCCAGCCACTTAATTGATCAGCAATACGGTGATGCAGAGGTTCTAAGAACAAGATAAAAAGCGACATGGAGAGGGGGGGGGGCGGTTCCCTTGCGGTAAGCACCGTCTGGGGAATAAGTTGTCCATTCACTACGACACAGGCTTGGATACAAGTAAAAAGATTGAATAATACCTGACACGCATTATGGCTGAGTCTGGTCACCTTGAGCACCTACATCGAGAAACGGTTACTGATCCGGTCAAATGCTTCATGAAAATCAATAACAAGCAAGGCTCCAGAGACAGAAGTCGCTGCAGCCACCGAGACAACGTGGTGGCATTCGCCTTCTGAAATCAGAATCGTACGCGCAGGCACACAGCTTTGGTGGACAGCAAGAATTTTCTCTGGAAGTATTGACAAACGGCTATTAACCACCCAGGCGACAGTTTTGTAATCGAAATTAAGTAGTGTGATCCGGACGAATTTATCAGCGTCTGGACATCCGGTGGTCTTCGGAATTAGAACGATTTTACCAACCTTGAAAGGGTCCGGAATGAAGCCCCCACCCCCCGGATCACCTCACTTACCAGTGACGTAATGGTGTCACCTATAAGAGGCCAACAATGTACATCAGATTCCTGAGGAATACCGTCGAGTCCCGGCGATTTTTGCGTTAGTGAATCAACAATAAGGCGATATACAGTATATCATCGCAAGTAAAGTCACTTAAAGAGTTATCGTTTAATGTGGGAGTAATCACGCAATCGAGGAAAGGAGTAAACCCATCCGGGACAATCGCACCAGTAGTAGGGCCATCATAAAGATTGATAAAGGGATTATAGACTGCCGTGGAAATGTCACGTTTGGATGTCAGTATGTGACTTTTGTGACGGCCTTCGTAGCGACAAACAATTCGCTGTAGAAACGGCTTACGAAGTCACCGCCACATTTTTAATAGCGGGCCGACCGGTCCGCTGGAACAGTGAACAGAAAGATGAAACCCCAAACACGCGGATTAAATGAAAGTCGGTACTTATCTTTATTAACGACGATACAGAACACAGTGGTGAACATGGTCTACAGAAATCTGTCTAGTTCGAGTCGGAGCGGCTTGGTCAGCGTCGGCTGACGACAAACAACAACTCTGCTGCGATGAACACACAACTGACTAGCAGGTACACAATTCGGTGGCGAGTATACAACTGAGCGGCGAATCCAGAACTGTCCTAGCGCTCGCGACTCCAGCGCTTAAGAAGCCAGAAGCCAGCGGTGGCGCGCGCAGACTTGCGGCGATTTCCTGTATCGCTGGCGCTGCTTATGCGGACGGCGTCCGGACTTTGATGCTGCCAACCTTTTTGGCAGCGGGCTCGGTTGGCATTACTGGCTAGGATATAACAGTGACCATCAGCGTATAGGAAGGGGCGTCATACATGCTCGTTTGCGACGCGTCCTCAACAGGATAAGGCGACATAAGGAGGTCAGTTCATCTTGTAGGAAGGAGCGGGATTTTGATCGTACTCTGAGTGCTTCCAGTTGCTTCTTTAACTGGAGAAGTTTCGCCTTAACATGAAGGACATCCACTATCCATGAAGGAACTTGCGTGGCACCGTCATAAAGTTGACGCAAGACGGAATAATAAAATTCCTGGGTCTGACGGAGAACCCTCGCCCTCTCAGCGCAGTAACACATTAACGCTATCAGGAGCAAAAGTTTAGCAGGTCGTGACAGCCATTCCATAAGAGAAGATAACGGTCTTGCGAACGCAAACTACGGGCCCAAAGCCCTAGAACGATAATATCAAGAAAAGGACCCTTTAAGAGAGGTGTGTTCAACATCCAGGGGTGGGGATACAATTTTACTGGTTGCCGCACATGATTTAAAGTTACAGCTACGGCACAGTGATCAGTGAAACAATCGGGAATCACGTCTATCGCCGGCCGCGGTGGTCAAGCGGTTCTAGGCGCTCAGTCAGGAACCGCGCGACTGCTACGGTCGCAGGTTCGAATCCTGCCTCGGGCATGGATGTGTGTGATGTCCTTAGGTTAGTTAGGTTTAAGTAGTTCTAAGTTCTAGGGGACTTATGACCACAGATATTGAGTCCCATAGTGCTCAGAGCCATTTGAACCATTTTTTAGCCACGTCTATCGCTAACAGCTGTCAACATAAAGAAAGATAAAAGCAATCGAGTCGGCTGCGGGAAGTAGCTGTAAAATTCGCATACCTGACGAGAGTGGGATACTGACAGATACACGCACCAGGTATTTTCGAAAAAGGCACCAAATCGTCTAGTTCCTCACCGAAATTAAAATTAGGGGTCTGATCCACAGGACCCAAAACATAATTAAAATCTCCGCCAAACAGGACTTTCTGCGGAGTCTTACAAAGTAAATAAACTATACCCTCTTTAGAAGAAAAGCGCATGATCTGTAGAACGATCAGATCCTGAAGGAGCATAAAGAAGAATGAAAGTAAAGTCACAAAAAGCGCAGCGTATTCCTCGGGCGTTATCAATAACTTCGAAATCTGTTAGTGGTATTATCTCTCTGTAAAATAACATAGTCCCTGTAGAAAGTCCAGGAACCACATTAAAGAAAGTAGAAAAGCTGAAAATTGAAAACTTTTCTGACAATACTTCTTGCAAAAATATCACGTCTGCACCTGAATCGTAAATAAATTGTCGCAGCGCCGCAAGTCCAAGCTCGGAAATAATTCTGTTCACATTCAACGTAAGAAAGGTACAGGTTAGCATCTATCGATTACGAAAACTGTGCAATTGATTACAGTCCATGGCACAGGGAATGAATGTATCTGAATGTAAAGAGATGGATACCGCTCTTCCACCCTCTTTCTGGTTTTTCTTTTTTGCGATGCCGCGCGCTCAGGTTGAAAACGTTTTCTGGTGCGGCTGTACAGGAAGGCGACTGCCGTGCGAGGCAACGTGGGGGAGGGGGATTCAGTATCAGGTGCAGAGTATACATCGCACTCTTCCATAGGTGGACGGTGGGGCTACCAGAAATCAACAGGAACGGAACTGACGGCACGCCTTTCACCGTCGCCACATGTGCTGCTGGCACACTTGGGCCGATCTGATTCCGATCAGGAGCGGCTTGTGGCATGCTTCTCCCGTTAGGGGGCGCAGAAGGAGAGTGGGAACACGTTACAGACTCAGGGATGTCTGGGAGAAGCGAAGAGGAATCGTCTGACTCCTCACCATCTTGCGTCACCTGCGCTTGTTTTTAAGTGAAGCTACAGTGTCAACGTTCCCCAGCGAGGCTAACGGCGGAAATGGGCAAGGACCATCACGCAATGACTCGTCTTGCCCCTCACTTGGGGAACCAGATCCACTAAAATTAGCTTTTTACGTTGTTCGTGAGTGGATTTTAAGATCGTGACAGGACGCGGGCAATTTATACGGAGGTGTCAATTCTCATTACATGTAAAACAGGTCTCTTTTTGTCCTGTGTAAATGAGAAGGAATATTCCGTTTGACCACCATACCCACGAATCGAACTCCGCTATAAACTCGTACACGATGATGAGCGAACCAGGTTCCCGCCGTATATTCCGTGTATCCCGAGACGGAAGCAGGACAGTCTTGAGGAAACTGTCATCAACTTCGGGCGAAAGGTTAAACACCCAAATATTCCTACATTCAACCTCCGCGTTCCCCAGAATAACCATGCTATTAGAGCCATGTTGCAAAAGGAGCCTATCAAACAGAAGCGGGTCTATAAACTGGACGTAAAACACATACGATTCAGAATTGAAGTAAGCTGCGTGAACCTGTTCTGAAGTGACCTTGATCGTATATAGAACCCAATCATGAAGTTCTACGAGCTCGGCTGCACATGACGCATTGTCTTGTCAAAAGTAAAATTGACGGTACCTGAACGTGGAATGTTCCTGGAATCCTTGGACGACATTATGGCGCAAGAAAACTCGGCGTCAAAATGGAATCACAAATACGAGACGCCGAGAGGCAAACAACGATGTGACGCTCACAAGGACTCATACAACACCGAGGACAAACAAGAAAACTCTCGCAGCGCAACGATAGATGCGGGCACATGGGGAGTCTTCTCGCCCGGCGTGTGCAGCAGGAATGCCATTATGCCACCACAGCATTACAGCTAACGCAGCTGCACGGCCTACCTTAGTCCAATCCCCTGCGTGGCACAATTCGATTCACACCTTCAGCTTATTTTCCCCTTCTTAGATCGTAACAATGGCCGAGGCTCTCCAGTATTTGATTAGCATACCAATGTTAGAGCAAGTGCCTATCAAACAAGAGACCCAGGTTTTAATGACAGTGTGGCAGAAATTTTCAACTTTCCCCAGTGATTTAAATCAATGATCCTCATAGCCAACTTCTGTAATTCCTTTGCATCTCAAAGTTACACGTAATAATGTGTACCTTACTTTCTAAGGTCACCACGCACTGTTGGAGGAGAAATGGTTAAAGGTGTAGGAAACAGCTGAAACCATAGACATGTCAGAGTACATAATATAGTTCATTTCATACGAAGTATTAATTACCAGAAAAGCTTCTGAAACGAGGGTGCCGGATTTTTTGAATGATAACGAAAAGCAACTCACATAATTTATTGACTCTGGCTTCCATCTCTTCTCACATCTAAAGGTACGCGTAACGCCAAACCGTTTTTCATCTAATATCAAACTTTTATGAGTATTTTGCAGTCGTCTCAGACTCGCACTTCCGAAGTGGGATCTACCCACTGGGAAAACGTTGAACAACGTACATTTACTTAAAAATGACATATTCCGTAAAACCATTTATTTCTTGACCCATAAAATCACAGTATTTTACTGACAGCCTCTCGCCATAGAATACTGGTTGTTCCATCCAAACTTACGCAGTTTTTTGTATCCATTAACATTCTGAGAAAAACATTTCGAAGGTGTTGAAGACAAACTCACAGATACCCTAGACGTCCGCTATAAGGAGTAATACATAAAGCTTTAATCACCGATCTGGCGACGTTACATACCTTACAGCAGGAAGTGGTTCCAATTTTAAGTTGTAGGCGAATTAGAGCCCGGCAGGAGATAGTGCCGTATATGGCTGGAATGACCAGCGTCATCGACATAGGCCAGACGATTCACAACATCGTAATGTCAGGTCATGTAGTTATCGTTACTCACCGTAAATATTGCCTGACATTTCTGGTATCAAACATGAGTAGAAACCATAGACGTCCCTCATACGGCAGCTGGTTTGTCATCACTCTTCCTGGTAGCCGCCAGCACTGTTTCGGATTGCACAAATCCGGACCGAAACCTGCCGCTTGGCCTCGACCCTCGGGAATCTGCCGAAGTTGCGCGAGTTCCACCAGTGCCACGGGCGGCGTTGAGGATAAAGAATCGATGTCGCCTCGGCCGTTTTCCGGCCGAGTACAATCCGCCAATGACCGGACGAAAACGGACAGAAGCCCATTCGCAAGACAGAAGAGCAGTTCTCGCACACTTTGTTATAGATCACTTAAACAGGGAACATCGTTTAGTGGACTTTTGGAAGTGAACAGACAGTTTGAAACTTCCCATTTGTATGTAAAGAATGCCAGTAGTGGTAAAACTCTTACGTTATTTGATTTCCAAACTGCTGAGCAATACTGAACGTACTCAGACAGTTCTATCTTTACTTATTCTGATCATCACGAAACTGACAATATTTTTAGCGCAACGCAATCTGACTTTCAATAATCCCTACAAAAGAATGGCCCTGACTAAGAATAACCTATACTTCATAAATCACTTACCTCACAAAAATCTTCGTTACCCGAACTACTGCAATACAGCGAACACCAATACTGCCAGCTAAATAAAAGATTCTAACTACTGAAGGCACTAACTTCTGATGGGCATAGTTAGCAAATGAAAGATTTTGACAGAGAACAAACAATGTATTTATCTTAATAGCGTTCAAAAGTCATATATATATCAGTTTCCTTTTTCTGTCGGACATACGTCCAGATCGTCCGCTCATAGTAACCTCTCGAAACTCTGGCATCTCTCTCCCCACATCCACCACTGCTGGCGGCTCACCTCCAACAGCCCAACGCTACGCGCTGTTCACATCCAACTGCCCAACGCCACACTAGCGTATATTCCAACAATGAGTCCAACCAGCCACAGCCTGTACACAGAACATCAGCGATTTTCATACAGAGCACTACGTGGCGTTACCAACATAAAAACCTAAACAGCCTACTTACAAGTTGTTGTAAATTGTATTTGCTATGTACTGTGAAGTCTACCTACGATTATTTGGACTTAGCCATTGAGGGCCTTTTTTGTGTTGTATTACAAGCAGTGTTGCATACATTCTTATTCAACTAGTCACAAAGATAAGTAAACCTTTTAACTTATGTGTGTGACTTTGTTTCTAATTTGTTGGAGTGTTGTAGAACCTTCGTTCTCCTATCCTGTTACCTCAACTTAGCGCATTACTGTGTGATAGTGGTAGGGAGAAATTGTCTTAGCGATGTACTGCACCAGAAGCCGTTCCTTGAACTCACAAACCCGGCCTACCGTAACAACAATGGCAACTCGGCCTCCACAGTAGTAAAAAACTGGCGACCAGGGTTTACAAAACTAACAGCCTAACACCGATCTTCCAGCGTTTTATACGAAGAATACTCACAATGTTTTAATATTTATCTAGGAAAACTGAAATCATTTGATTAATTTTTTGTTTCTATTGTAGGACTCTCTGTAGTCCTGGTACACGCTGAAGTCTCCGCATCATAGGACCGTAATACGCCACTTGACGAGCCACAACAAAATACACAGCTCACTGATAAAGTGGGCTATCGTGTAATAGTTCATTTTCTACATTTGGAGGAGAACGACGCTGCAACATTCCATACTCAGTTGTTGGAAGGGTACGGCAAGAATTGATTATCATAAAACATAGTAATTATGTGGCGCACACGCTTCCAATATGGTTAGACAAATCTGAATGGCGGGTAAGAAGTACACGCCATCTTTCTGTGAATGACATGACACTGCAAAGCAAGTGGATAACCCTGTCCTCCAGAACCGGCACACTGCACTCGAGGCGACAGTGAAAAAGTGGAAGTCAGTCATGGACACATCGCTGAAAAAGATTCAGATCTAACGGTCAGTGGGCCAGGTGATGCTCTAAGTTGTATGGGGCTGCCATGTTGGGGGTGAACCCCAATGTCCTGAAAAGGTCACGGAAGGCTGTGAAGACGAAACGTCGTGGGACGTTGACGTTGTCGAAGGAGGTGTTTTTGCTCCACGACAGTGTCCCGCCCCCCCCCCCCCCCCCCACCATCCTGTATAGGACGCAGTCAAGACGCTTCTTCTTTGGTTTACCAAATTTTGCGTCACGCCGCCAATATTCTTCTGATATGTCACCGAAGGAGTTCTTCATCCTTCCTAGCACGAAGGAACTATTGCGTGGCAGGTATTCTCAGAGTGACGACGAGGTGATTTTAGGAGAAGCAGTCAAAGTACAGATCTCTACAGCGTGTGTCACTACCAAGTCATACGAAGTTGGGAAATATGGCACACATTGTAGGAGTCATATATACAGGGTGTCTCATTTATCTTGACCATCCCAAATAACTGTTGGTCCAGAGGGAAATTACAAAACGTTTTAAGCAAATGCTCTTTAGCCGTCAGGGGGACATCAATCAGCATGACTGCCTACGTTGTAGCTTTGTTTTTTACAAAGATATGGACAACGGTATGACTTTTTTAAATGGTACCCTGTATTTTTTATTCGTTAATTCATTTTCTCTCCAAAAGACCTATTCAGAAATGTATCACAGTGTAACATTCACTGCAACACAACGTTATTAATTACATAACACAACATTGATGTAGACGCTCTCAGCACCTAGTGCAGGTACTCAGGGCAATGGAAAACATCCACGTGCTGACGTTGACAGAGGGCAAATGTAAACGTATGCAGGATGCACACCCGTCATTCCGTCAACCATCGTCAGTTGAAGAGTTGTATGAGTAGAATCTACACCAACGGAGAGAAGGTAGAAATGCTACTCATCTACGGGGAATGTAAGTTAGCAGAACAGTAATTGCAATACTGTTTTCTTATGTATGGGTACATTTAGTACAGTAGTTTAGTCCTTTTACAAGGGTCACTCCAAAAGAAATGCATACTTTTTTTAAATTTATCTTTTATTCCACATGTTTGAAAGTTTTACAGTGTGTAGATACATCCCTTACGAACAATATTTTCATTTCTCCACATAATTTCCATCCCTCTCAACTTCCTTACACCATCTTGGAACCAGTAAAATTCTGGACCAACTTGTTGGAGCCACTGCTTGGCAGCGTGCACAAGGGAGTCATCATCTTCAAACCTTGTTCCACGAAGAGAGTCTTTCAGTTTCCCAAAGAGATGATGATCACATGGAGCCAGGTCAGAAATGTAAGGCGGGTGTTTCATTGTTGTCCATCCGAGTTTTGTGATCGCTTCCATGGTGTTTTGACTGACAGGTGGCCGTGCATTGTCGTGCAGCAGCAAAACATCCTACTTTTGGCGATGTGGTTGAACACGACTCAGTCGAGCTTGAAGTTTCTTCAGTGTCGTGACATATGCATCAGAATTTATGGTGGTTCCACATGGCATTATGTCCACAAGCAAGAGTCCTTCGGAATCGAGAAACACTGTAGCCATAACTTTTCCAGCAGAAGGTGTGGTTTTGAATTTTTTTTTCCTTGGGTGAATTGTGAATTTACATGATGCCACTCCATTGATTGCCTCTTCGTCTCTGGTGCAAAATGATGGAGCCATGTTTCATCATCTGTCACAATTCTTCCAAGAAATTCATCTCCTCATCTCCACCAGTCTCATACTGTTCCAAAAGTTCGCCGCATACCGTTTTTCTTGTTTCTTTGTGAGTCACTGTCAACATCCTGGGAACCCACCTGGCACAAACATTTTTTATCGCCAACACTTTCAGTATTCTGCAAACACTTCCTTCCCCTATCCCAACGTAGCGTGACAATTCGTTCGCCCGCATCTCGTGCTCGTGCGGTAGCGTTCTCGCTTCCCACGCCCGGGTTCCCGGGTTCGATTCCCAGCGGGGTCAGGGATTTTCTCTGCCTCGTGATGGCTGGGTGTTGTGTGATGTCCTTAGGTTATTTAGGTTTAAGTAGTTCTAAGTTCTAGGGGACTGATGACCATAGATGTTAAGTCCCATAGTGCTCAGAGCCATTTGAACCATTTTTGACAATTCGTTCACTGTGATGCGTCTGTCAGTAGTCACCAATTCGTTAACTCTCAGCACATTGTCTGGAGTGTGTGCAGTACGAGGCCTGCTGCTGCGAGGACAATCCTCAATATTGCCGTGCTCGCTTTCATCACCTAACCTGCTTGCCCACCGATTAACTGTACTGCGATCGACAGCAGCATCTCCATACACCTTTTCAACCTCTTGTAGATGTTTCCCACTGTCTCGTTTTCACAGCACAGGAATTCCATGACATCACGTTGCTTCTGATGAGCATCAAGTGTAGCAGCCATCTTGAAGACATACTGTGACGGCGCCACTCACGGGAACAGCTTGAACTAAGTTTGAAAACAAGCGGGAAGGAAGTACCTACACACTGTAAAACTTCCACGCATACAGAATGAAAACTGTATTTTTACAAAAATAGTGTGCATTTCTTTTGGAGTAACCCGCGTAGATACTGTCGTGTAGAGTAGGCATAAAGTAAAGGCTGTCCTTCCCACATATTGTATCGACGTAACGTTTCTTTAATTGCTGTTGTTGAAGATAGGTGGAATGCTACGCAGGCAGCGGAACTGTACAGAGAGCGATATCCTGACAAGAACCCACCTTCCCGACGGATGTTTTCTCGTCTTGTTGCAACGCTTCAGGAAACGGGAAGTTTCATCCCATGACAACACAATCGTCGCAGCACTCTCACAGACTGAACTGCCGCAGTTACTGTTCTCGCTTCCGTTGCTGTGAATCTACATGTGAGCACACGACGGCTTGAACGCGAGATTGGCATTCCGAAAACCACTGTACATCGTATTCTTACACGTCACCGGTTCCATCCTTACTATGTACACCTACATCAAAAATTGCATGGGAATGATTTGCAGTATCGTGTACAGTTCTGTCAGTGGGCACAGCAGCAAATCCTCGCCAGCCTGAACTTCTCCAATGTTCTATTTACCGATGACTGTTGCTTCTCAAACAAAGGACAGGTAAGTACAAGGAAAATACATTATTCTTCCAGCAACAACTCACGATGGCTTAGACAGGTGGAACATCAATGTCAATGGAGAGTTAACGTCTGGTGTGGGATGCTTGGTACTACAATTATTGGCCCTTATTTCATCAATGGTAGTCTAAACGGCACATCGTATGCCGACTTCCCCAGACGAATTCTTCATCCTTTTCTGGATGAAGTGCCGCAAAGAACCAGAATGCTTATGCGGTATCAACACGATGGATGTCCAGCACATAATACCTTGCTTACACGTCGTGTGCTGAACCGAAGGTATCCTACTAGATGGATTGGTCGAGGAGGAACAGTTACTTGGCCTGCTAGGTCTCCCGATTTAAATCCTCTGGACAACTTTCTTTGGGGATAAATTAAAGACGTTGTCTATCGCTATATTCCAACAACTGCAGAGGTCATGCACGAACGTATCGTCCTTGCTTGTAATTCTCTTCAGCAGGCAACACTGGCAGCAGTAAATAATTCTTCCATTCAACGAGTGCACCAGTGCATCGGTGGCCAGGGTCATCACTTTTAGCACCTTTGAATGGTCTACTGCTGGGCAATGGTACAGGAGAGTTAAAGTCAATTTTTTGTTATGTTTTTACTTAGTTTCATTTGTTTTCTGACAACTCCAGCAAGTGGACGAGTTTGTGATCCCGGGCTCAAATTCAATGTTGCGTTATGTAATTAATAACGTTGTGTTTCAGTGAGTGGTACACTGTGATCCATTTCTGAATAGGACATTGGGAGAGGAAATGAAGTACCGAATAAAAAACACAGGGTGCCATTTGAAAAGTCATACCGCGGTTGATATCTTTGTAAAAA
Source organism: Schistocerca nitens (assembly GCF_023898315.1). NCBI lineage: Eukaryota > Metazoa > Arthropoda > Insecta > Orthoptera > Acrididae > Schistocerca > Schistocerca nitens. Next base: position 143,695,538 of record NC_064616.1, on the reverse strand, counting down.
CAAAGCTACAACGGAGCAATGATGCTGACTGATGTCTCCCTGACGGGTAAAGAACATTTGCTTGAAACATTTTGTAATCTGCATCTGGACAAACAGTTATTTAGGGTGGTCAAGATAAATGGGACACCGTGTATAGAAGGACTTGCACCATCAGCAAGTTTCGTGGTCGCATGTTTACCTGTTGCGGGCATTTGCACATTGATGAGGGGTTTTGGAATTCCATTGTTAGCGAGTGCGACATCCTGTTCCGTAATGACTTTGCAGCTGTCGTCCCTTCACTTTCCATCAAAATCCTTTTCAAGAAACGGCAAGCACTTGGGCTCTCTTGGTTACGGAAGCACCAATAATGTTCCCACGTTCGAATTCACTTAGCTGTGACATAATGCACTCAAAACTACACAGAACACGGTTCTGACAACGACTGATACTTGCAACGTGTTGAGGGGAAAGACAGCGTATATTGGATACAAGGTGGACTGGTTTTCAGGTGTCACACAATTATTCGATGGACATATTTCGGGATGAATGTTAAGAATTGTGTTATCCAATACACAGTTGAAACAGTATACGTTGTTAGAGACGATCGATTTCAGTCTAGGATCAGACCATCATCGGGTCCACTGTACCAATATTTCGGAATGAATCTACACAGGGCGCTTCCAAAAACCCTTCGAAACACATCAGCCAAAATTTTGCTTCTCGCAACAAACGTATTCTTACTATATATAAGTGTGCCGGCTTTCATTTCCAATGTCACTGAAGGTAAAACTTCCTATGTTATAAGGCCATGTCATGTTCTTCTTAAACTGCTTTCTCAGTATTAGACGTGGGAAGATGGCAAAATGGTTCGAATGGCTCTGAGCACTATGGGACTTAACATCAGTCCCCTAGAACTTAGAACTACTTAAACCTAACTAACCTAAGGACATCACACACATCCATGCCCCCCGCAGGATTCGAACCGGCGACCGTAGCGGTCTTTGAAAGTTGGACGTTTATATTTTTTGGAAAGCTGGTTACCGATTCTGCTGTTGCGTGCATACACGAACTCTGCATCTGAGGTATTATTATCGGGAGTGGTAGGTAGCGAATAGTTGTTGAGGGTAGTGGGACACAGCCAGCCGTGGAGGAGAAGCTGCGCGTCAGGAGAGGTCGCAACCCGCTCTGACCGTGCTAGCAGCGCCAGAGGAGGTTTTGGTATTAATCAAGGATTTCTGGCAATTTGCCTTTTTGCCATAAGTAGTTGTTGCTTGCTTGCACACTGGAGGAATTTCATCAGATTTGTGTATGCATACCTTGAGAGTAATATTCCTATCTATGTTGTGACCAGATACGTTATTATTGATCATAAACATCTTCGTTTAAGAATATAGTAAACTAAAAGTTTTTATTGGTCCCTTTCATTTTTACACCGTTTAAAGATTGTTGGCCAGTCCCCTCGTGATCATTCAATTTCTATACATATAAAAAAAAAAAACATAGGAGTAGTTGGGTCAGTAGTTGTAGCTCTACATTGCTATCTGTATGGATCCTAGTATTTATTTTGAATTATTTCAACATGTTACCGGTCATGATGTTGCAGCGGCAAGACGAGGTAAGTTGTCTGTTGTGTATAGGAGCATTTCAGTGTAATTGTTACGAGACGTTAAGGAATATTTTAAAATTCGAAGTCAGAAACTAGAGAACTGATTTTTCATGATTTGTGTGAAGAGTAATTAATTTGTTTTTTGTTCTCTATCAGAATACTGACATGTGCGATAATAGGAGGCTCTAGAAAATGTTTGAATACTAACATGGCGGAATAAAGGTTTTCATAATACAAGTTGTAGGGCTACATATCAAATTTTGTGGTCACGATGATAAAGTTTCACTAGAATGTCTTGCAATTTTTAGAGGAAAATATAGAAAACGATAATATTGTCAGAGACTGAGGTTTACACATTTCCATACGTCTTTCAACATGCCAATAATAATAATTATTACAAGTTTTGACAAAAAACCTTACAACGTTTTGAGACCTCTATTGGGATCTTCTTCCGGAATCATTAGGTGTCCACAGCTGGCTGAACCGAACCGAGAACATTAAAAGATTCCTAAATAAGCTCCCACTAGAGGAGTAGAAATGTCTAACGTTGAAGGAGTAGTTTGAACATGTTGTGTACATAGTTCCGCATAGTCAGCGCGTACACAACTTTCCCACTAGAGCGCGCCCCGCTAAGCACAACAGCGCAGGAGCAGCGCTCGTCGGTCTCCGCACTACGAGATGGCGCTGCCTTAGAGACGGACCAAATTCTGCTTCCGCCGATCCGCATATTAATATGTCACGCACCAATGAGATTGCTGCTAACGTAGAACCTTTTCTCCTCACGGATCACACTCGCGCAGTGATACATGAATGCGCGAGGTATTATAACGAGTGTACAGACCTCCGATTAGTCAGTCTGCATTTGTCTGTACCAGTCTGCAATAGTCTGTACCAGTCTATAGTCAAGTTTCAGTCTGCGCCTAATAAGATTATCATATTCCTGTACATAGCCATGAAGATAAATGTATAGACACTTTGTCAAGTATCAGAGATATGTGAGAATAAGATTAACGTACCAAGACCAAAGGAACTTCAGATTGTGAATTGTAAACAGCATCCAGAATCTACAGTCTGGAACTGCGCGACCGTTACGGTCGCAGGTTCGAATCCTGCCTCGGGCATGGATGTGCGTGATGTCCTTAGGTTAGTTAGGTTTAACTAGTTCTAAGTTCTAGGGGACTGATGACCTCAGAAGTTAAGTCACATAGTGCTCAGAGCCGTTTTTGCATCCAGAATCAAGTTACGTAATATCCATGATTTTTATTATTTTAATAAATGTGTGTGAAAATTAATCAAGTTCTGTTTAAAGTTGGTCACCGTCAATCTGCTACTCTAAGCGTGCAAGTGGCATTTCTATCGTCTGACCTAACGGCAGAAGATAAACACGCCCCGATAAGACCACGAGACATATTGCTGACACTCGCCTACTTCACTAGAGCGACAAGTCAAATAATCTGATGGTGTGTGTACCGAAGGTCTTACAGTACGCACCCCACAGAACAAGAACATGAAGCGGCCTTGTGACCTAGAGAACTTTATGTACAATTCGTAACCTGTCTGGTTCGAAATGAGGTGTGCACAACCTCTCTAGCACTCAATTTCTTAACTGTAGATTATTGCAGGTCAGTCTGATACCGTTCCGTTCTTGTAGAAAAAAATAGATATCTCGGTAAATGAACCTTTTTACACAATCACTATTTGTTACAGACTTATCCCAGCGGACGATCTGTGATTTCAACCCAGTATTGCCTCACTCTCTACGATGAAGGAGGTAGGAGGTTGAGATGTGCCTAAAGGTCCAAAAATTGATGTTTGTGGTCACTCACTGTCTGAACATTAGCCGTCTACAAAGAACCTTGGATCCATTAAAAGGCCTGATAGCTACCACCGCCGGAAGTAGTCAACATGGCAACGCTATCTTCATGATCATAACATTTCAATAAGCGGGTGAAGCTCCCCAGCCGGCCGCGGTGGTCTCGCGGTTCTAGGCGCGCAGTCCGGAACCGTGCGACTGCTACAGTCGCAGGTTCGAATCCTGCCTCGGGCATGGATGTGTGTGATGTCCTTAGGTTAGTTAGGTTTAAGTAGTTCTACGTTCTAGGGGACTTATGACCACAGCAGTTGAGTCCCATAGTGCTCAGAGCCATTTGAACCATTTGAAGCTCCCCATTAAACTAGTTAATGTATTCGATAACAACTGAACTAATTGGAAAGCCCTGAATGGTCTACTTCGATTATGAAACTAGGTTTCTCGAAAATACTTATACTTCAGGGATTTGTCGTGAAGAACATTCTCTGTGCCAAGAAGAAATAAAAATACAGAGTGGTAATTCAGAACTAATAGCCATCTTTTGTAATCTAGCAATTTACATTATCTTTTCGTTCAAAATTTGATTCTGTATGACATTATCTCATCCAGTTTCATTGTCTCAGCCTTTGCAGCACATGCAAAAAGTTAACGTGTCTTATGAGAGTGGTGGAGACTAAACGCTAAAAGTCGTCCGATCTGAGAGACATGCAGCCAGTCCAAAGTCAGAATCAAAAGACCGTACTATTTATTTCACGTTTTTCAAATTGCAAATCCGTTGGAAATATTGAATCTGGGTGCGAAAGACGCTATGGGGAATCAAAATGACAATTTTACGAATGCGTCGCTCGCAACATATAGAATGTTTCATTATTGGTTCGCACAGAGAGCTAGTATAGTGATTGAGTGACAATGTATATACGAGTCCGTGGATGACTAAGGAGTGCTTCTAAAGATATTCATTGTATTTGTGTGGGAACATATGGAATTAAGAGAAGTAGAAATTTGCTGTCAGCACTTACGTAGCACGTAGCACAACTGGAGACATTGAATTCAAGGTCCCCATCCGATGGAAACCCTCACATGCTCAATCTCGATTAGAGACTGAGGAAAGGTTTGGAGTTAGCCCAAGACATATCCACACAGTGTAGTCATTAGGAATTTCGTGCAGTCATTAGTCTTGCCGGTTACGTCAAAATGGTACCGATGGAAATTTGATTTATCCCCAGGATTCGTAGTGTCTGCTCGATTAGAGACTGAGGAAAGGTTTGGAGTTAGCCCAAGACATATCCACACAGTGTAGTCATTAGGAATTTCGTGCAGTCATTAGTCTTGCCGGTTACGTCAAAATGGTACCGATGGAAATTTGATGTATCCCCAGGATTCGTAGTGGCTGCTACCTAATCGAACATCACCACCCTCCCTTGCGTTATCAGGATTGACTTCTGAGCTGAATAGTACTATAGCGAGGGATGAAATACAATAACAGGAAATTATTAAACATATTTACGCCAATATACAGGATGACAGTTATTGAACTATATGAAAGAAAATCGTCATAAATTTTGACCGTTTTGCATTAGGATGTTGAAACTGCATGTTTGGCTGCGGGTAATGATGGGAAATAGTATGCATTGTATTCTTTGGTTTAATGACGAAGCCCATTTTCATTTGTATGGGTTCGTCAATAGGCAAAACTGGCGGATTTGGTGGAGTGAGACCCCGCATTTCGCGTTAGAGAAGTCTGTTCACCCTTTAGGGTGACTGTGTGGTTTGCAATGTCTAGTGGCATAATAATCGGTGTGATATTCCTTGACAGCACGGTAGCTACCGAACGGTACATGAAGCTTTTGGAAGATGATTTCATCCCCATTATCCAAAGTGATCCTGACTTCAACAAGATATGGTTCATTCACGACGGAGCTCGAACCCATCGAAGCAGGAGAGTGTTTGATGTCCTAGAGGAGCACTTTGGGGACCGCATTCTGACTACTTGGTACCCAGAACCCATTGGCATGGGTCTCGATCGGCCGCCATATTCTCCGTATCTAAACACATGCGACTCCTTTTTGTGGGGCTATATTGAAACCAAGGTGTACAGCAATAATCCCAAAACCATTGCTGAGCTCAAAACAGCCATTCAGGAGGTCATCGACAGCATCGATGTTCCGACACTGTAGCAGGTCATGCAGAATTTCACTATTCGTCTGCGATACACCGTCGCCAATGATGGCACGTACATAGAACGTCTCATGACCCAAATCTGAATATCTGTAGTGATGTTTGCATGTTGAATAACGTGTGTGCACGTTGTAGTTTCTAACTAATTTACGTCTTTTTCCATATAGTTCAATAATTGTCACCCTGTATGTAGGATGTGTGGAACACGTCTGTCTTGATAACGGATCGGAGGCCATCTGTCTTTCATAAAGTAGGCAGGGGTAAGTGGGAGACGTTATTTCAAACGTTTCCGTCTTTGGAGCATACTACCTGAAATTTTATTCCATTAACATGATCATTTTCCCAGTAGTTTCTGCGCATTCTGGGACTTTTAATGTGCGGTTTCAGAGTACTCTACACACAGAAAAGTTTTTGATAAAGTTCTTAAGGTTTCATGAAGCAGAGAAGACTATACGCAGCGGTGACGATTTGGGATAAGGTAAAATTGTGTCCCGGTCCGAAACAAAAATTCAACTTGTCATAAATGTTCTCTAATGCGGCGTCTCCGAGGAGGCTCATTTCACTTTTGTTAACCATTTTTTTCAGATTAATTTGTGGCCTCACTGCTTCCAGTGTTTGAAATTCACAGTTACAGATAATATTCCTTCCCTTGCGCATTAAACGCCACTATATTTTAATATTCAGCCATAGTGAATACAGCTAGATATGTCACGTGTGGATCACATTTCCTCCTCTGTGATATAATGCTGTCTTTCACATCTATAGCGTTGTTAGACGTGAAAATTAGTGAAAGGTCTCCAATACTTTGCTAGTGTCAGATGTGGATTGTAGTAATTTTAATGGAGATTATAATAGTAAAATAGCGCGTTTATACAATATACCAGTACTGACAACATCTCGAACCGATACAAAATAAACAGCTACAGAGGTAATGAAAAAACCGTCATAATCCTGAAAGGGAACCATGTCTTCAAAATTTATTAATTCATCCTAAATAAATACTATTTGCAAGTTGTTTACAGCCGTTTATTCGGCAAGCCCGTCTAAATAAACATCTCACTATTATTTGTGTGACAACTACAGTCAACAACAGCGGAAAACAGACTCTATAGTATCATAAGGAAATGATGGGCCGTGATAACGTTTACCTACTCCCAAGTCAAAGTAAGTGAACTGGAACTGCCAGATTATGAAGTGTTAGTGGAATAGAGATCGCACATGCCATGCACATCTTCGTGCAGTTTTTATATCTGTTACAACTCTGAATAATACTCAAACAAGAATCTCTGAACGCAAAGTGAACTTTTATATTAGTCCTAGCCGAGTACACAGTGTTTCCCGGGTACGACTTTATTCCAGTCTTCTATTAGTAAATATCCTTATTCCCCCTCTCTCTCTCTGCCCTTCTGGTCCTCTTCCCACTGTCCAGACCCTCCTCCGCTTCCCCTCAGTCTCCTCTTCACACCTTCTAAGTTCATCTCCTCCGCCCCCCTCTCCTTGTCCATCTCCTCCTGCTCCCTCTCTCTGTCGATCTCCTCCTTCCTTCTCTCTCTATCCACATCCTACTTCCCCTCTTTTCCCCCCGCTCTTGTCCATCTCCTCCTCCTCACATCTCTGTCCCCCTCCTCCTCTTTCCTTTCTCTGTCTACTTCCTCCTCTCCCTTCTCTCTGACCATTGTTCAATTCTTTGTCCGCCCTGTCTCTGTCTATTATCACTCTTCCCTTACGCTGTCCATCTGCTCCTTCCCCTCTGTCCATCTGCTCTTCCCCATCTAAATCCATCTCCTCCTCAGCCCTCTCTCTGTCCATCTCCTCCTCCAACCTCTAACTGTCCATCTCTTGTTCCCTCCTTTTATTGTCGATCTGCTCCTCCCCTCTGTCTCCACCCACCTCCTCCTCCCCAATCTCTCTCCACGTTATCCTCCACCCCAACAGGAAGTTGTTGGTTCTTTTCTCCACAGTATTTCCTTCAGATAGTAAGTAATTTGTGTACAACGTTTGGATTAAATCTATCCAGGGATTTACTAGAAACTTTTTACTCGTGGCTCTGCCCACGTACGCACATGTCGCATACATTTTGCACATATTTAACGTATTTCACACATATTTATACACTTATTTCACCTGTAATACGGCAAATTTCGTCTTGTAGTATCGTTTGCATGCAGCGGAATGTTAATGACTTCGTATCTCCTTAACTTGTGTCGTACAACGATGGAATTTTGTAGTTACATCCAGGGGTATATGCAAATACTGTCTGCAAAAGGTGTTGCGAACAGACTTAGTAGTAAAGAAGTAATAAATAAAAGATCATGAATGATGTGGAAGTTTTGACGCATCTCATTGTTTATGAAGTCATATCTCCTGACCTATATGTCGTACAATGGTCTATTTTTGCAAGTACATTTAGTATTATGTGAGAATTCTTTCTGAAAAATCTGTTGCAAATAAATTTAGTAGCAAAGTAGCAATAAATTGAAAGGTCTGATGCGGGAGTGTTGTTGGATGAACAGCGAAAATATAGTAAGCGATACACTTTTTTCCTCTCAATATTTTGTGGGTGGATGTCAGCGAGGAGGAAAAAACTCGCAAGATTTTGAAATTTTATGAAAATTTAGTTGCAAGTCACTAAGTTCTCTCATTCTCGAATACTGGAAGAAAATATTCTTGCTATTGGCGTGTCGTGAGCTATACTTCGTTTTAGGCCCCACCCCTTTGAGAGGTAGGTAGTCCTTACCCCCACAGTGGTTCTTTCGAGACAGTGAGTGATACGTGTACCACGTTTGCTTAATGTTGATCCACTTGTTTAGGAGGAGATGTCGAATACACATACATAAATCTACTTTTATAATATGTATGGATCTGATGAGAGCCGATCTGCAGCGAGCGCAGTCTTCCGTACGACTATTACCAGAAAATGCTGAAGCATATAACACTTGCCACAATGAAGAATGTGCAAAGGATTTTTGAATGGTGGTACAGTTTAACAGGGCGTGGGTAACAGCATGGCCAGTTGCAGATCATAAGCATCGTATAAGCACATGGTTGTGGCGAATACGAAGCAAATTTTGGTAAACAGATGCGGATACCAGGTTTGTTAATAACTTGCTCTATTAGAAAGCCGCTCCTTTTACAGATTAAATAAATATGCAATGACGGTCATTGATCAACACTGAAACCTATGTACAAAATATGGGTCACTTTACGTGAAACATAAAATAATGGTGTCAGAGTCGGACTGACTTGTTACCGAACGAGAGGAGGGGTTTAGTATCCAGTATGCCTATGTATGACAACAGAATGTATAGGTATCCCGATACATGTGGACACATGACCCAAACCCTCCCACACCATCCACGTTCCACTTTCAGTCGGGATACCAAAGAATCTGAAATATTTGTTGTATGTAATAGCGACCTTGGGAAAATAAACTCGTCCAAAGGGAATGCAGCAGACTGTATTTGTAATGAGGCTTTACCAACATTTATGAGCATTAAGTGAACACAGCCCAGCCACAGACAACTGATAACCCGATGGCCGACCAGAACCAAGACAGAAACAACAGAATTTGAATCACAAAACATCGAAGCTCAACTGCGGTAAATACGAACTCTCGTGGCAAAGAATATAACTGGCCATCACAACCAAAGAGCCTCCCATGAGACTCACCATGCATCCAGCAGCTTGCTAGTCCCGAGAGCTACACAAAGCACTTCAGCATCATACATAATGGTTTACGGGCGTGCCTGTTTCATATATGACGTAGTAGCGTTGCTTTAATGTGCCAATGAAACGAGTCGTAAAGCAGACGGCTAGCTTGAATGCAATGTGTAAAGTAGCAGTTAAACTTTTTGAGAAAGGTGAAGGAAAAAGTAACTAAGAGTCATTTACCAGTAGGCTATGTAGTCGAATCTACAACTAACGAGTCGTATGAAAAAAAAAGAAATCCTCTGTCAAGGAGGTTGAACATACGAAAAATTTGAACTTTGCAACCAAAACTACCTCAATAACAACCCAGAGTGTTGGGAACATGTATTTGTAATTGAAAGTAAATGTAATGTTTCTTAACAGATGCTAAAGCTCGTGTGTGGTTAAGTGCCAATGAAGGACTGCATAAGAAAATATCTCACGTTACAGTAAAGCACACCAGACAAAATATTAGTCTCCCCCTCGAAAGAACACACTGGTCATTCTGGAGCTCCGCAGATGGTTTCGAAATACGAGGCCATTATATGACCCTCCACCGCTTACGTGGGCCAAGGCTGTTACGTGATGTGTATGTGTCGCTCAGTTGTAGGGAATCAAGCCAGTAAGATGGATTGACGAGGAGTCGTGACGCAATGTCAGAAACGAGCTATCGTGTTGGAACATGCATACGATAACATCGTGATTTCAGTAGCCCGATTTGTTTGCGTATCAATGCAGACTGTCCAACTTCTCTACTACGAGTGGTTTTCCACGTGCAGCCATATAACACGGTGCGAAAACAGTGATGGTAATAAGATTCTAACTGACAGAAAAAATGGTTCAAATGGTTCCAAGCACCATGGGACTTAACATCTGAGGTCATTAGTCCCCTAGACTTTCAAGTACTTAAACCTAAATTACCTAAGGACGTCACACACATCCATGCCCGAGCGAGGATTCGAACCTGCGACCGTAGTAGTAGCTCGGTTCCGGACTGAAGCGCCTACAACCGCTCGGTCAAAGCGGCCGGCTTAACTGACAGAGACCGGAGCCGTGTGTCACGTCTTGTCAGTGACAGTCGGTTTCAAACCCGACAGAATCTGCTGGTATCAGTGAATGGAGATTCATCTCAACCAATTTCCGAAAAAATATTGCGAAAGGCTATACATACATTGGAGATTTTGCACTGATCATCATAAAAAGAGCAGCACCCAGAAGGATCTGTCCACTCCCCTGCAAACTAGATGCCTCTGTTGCATAGTATCTGCTACTGCAATAACTTAAGTCTGCACAATCGACCGTGCACGCGGGTAGTGTGGGGTAGGGGAGCACGCTGTACCCATCTTGGCTGTAAGAGGACCAAAAACGGCCGTCCCGATCAGCACCACGGCCGGTAGAATTACTAGAGCATCACCTGAATGTTCGCTATGCCCGGATTACACATTCGACAACAGGCTGCCCAGTTAGAAGTGTTCGTGAGGGACAGCATCGCGTGATTGCGGCAGGTTGGCTGGTCCTATCGTCGTATTACTTGCCAAAAGGGTCGTATGGAGACCAACATTGCACATTATTGGCGTCAATCGGTACAGGAAGGCATACATGAACGACATGTAGGATATGCACGTCCGACACGCACTGCAAGGACGGAGGACCGACGGATTGTCCGTCTCTAGCGAACGGATCCAGTGGCAACGATAGGGGCTATTCGTGGGGCTCTCCTGCCTTCTATGCAATATCCTAAAAGTTCTAGTACCATTGGCAGACTGTTGCATGACGCAGAGCTCGCAGCACGCCGACAGCTACGGCATCTGACACCCACAAACACGCAGCGTCGCACCCGAGCTGTAACATTGCAGCGGCTCATCTTTCCGACAGTTGCTACTTCTGTGTTGAAGGCGACGATCTCCGGGATCATTCTAGAGGCGCAGTGCAGAGTGACACGAAAAGTTGTTTGTGGTCTCCCATCAAACGTCCCGTCACACTAGTGTGATGGTATGGGCAGCGATATCCGATGGAGCCCGCTCGCCGTTAGTGTTCCTGACAGGATCCGTGACAACTGCACTGTACTTGGAGGAGATCCTTCAACCTGTGGCTCGCTGACGGCCATGCCCTATCTCGAAAGGACATCGGTCGTCCTCATGCTGCTGCCACCTCCCGAGCGTGCCATGTGGCTGTGGAGACTGTCGTGGCTAGCTGCATAGGCCGATCTCTCCCCAATCGCTAATGTGTGCGGTTTCATGATGCATGCCATCAGGACTCGAACTTCACCCATCAAGCTGTGGGACGGAGGAGCCCAAGTGCGAGCGGAATGGGATGGTGGATCTCAGGACTTCTTCTGAAACTTGTGCAACTCCGTGCCGTGACTTCTGGGGTCTTCTATTCAGAAGCATGGGTCCTGATTCCACACTAACACGTACGTTTTGTGGCCGTATTTAGCAATAAGTGATGGTCTTTCAAAGCTGAATGAGACTCATTGCGTATGTATGGTACCACCCCCCATTGTGTGGAGAAAGCAGTTCAAGTCAGAAGTGGTTATGTGATATTTTATTGGTGTGTTTCGTACAGTTACTCGGAGCCACTAACTCAGGTTACCATGAACATAAGTTAGTATGGTTATTGCAACATTACCGGCGATCAAAATTGCCTTTTATTCTACATCTTCGTGCTGAATTTGCTGTGGACGCTCTCATCTTCTAAGACGACAGGAGCCGCGTTCACAGGGCTACATGCTAACGTTCCTGGTTCGACGAACTCTCAGGCACAATGTTGTAGTCCGACTATCCTGTTAAATTTTAATCTCATAGAAAATATCTTGTAATGTTTGGAGCAGCGGGTTAAGCGTGGCAGTCAACATAACCGTAAACTGGCAACTCTACGATACTTAATTATCAATGAATGGCGTCAGCTGGATATCGCACACCTGAAGAAACATGTGGACTCTCTTCCTCGCCGAAAGAAGGATATTATCCAGGCCTAATAGTAAAGTTTTAGGGGAAATGTGCAGGAACCTTTAAAACAAGCAATATGTTGAATACTAGTCCGTTAATATTTCAAAATTCACGGTATAATGTACACTCCTGGAAACTGAAATAAGAACACCGTGAATTCATTGTCCCAGGAACGGGAAACTTTATTGACACATTCCTGGGATCAGATACATCACATGATCACACTGACAGAACCACAGGCACATAGACACAGGCAACAGAGCATGCACAATGTCGGCACTAGTACAGTGTATATCCACCTTTCGCAGCAATGCAGGCTGCTATTCTTCCATGGAGACGATCGTAGAGATGCTGGATGTAGTCCTGTGGAAAGGCTTGCCATGCCATTTACACCTGGCGCCTCAGTTGGACCAGCGTTCGTGCTGGACGTGCAGACCGCGTGAGACGACGCTTCATCCAGTCCCAAACATGCTCAATGGGGGACAGATCCGGAGATCTTGCTGGCCAGGGTAGTTGACTTACACCTTCTAGAGCACGTTGGGTGGCACGGGATACATGCGGACGTGCATTGTCCTGTTGGAACAGCAAGTTCCCTTGCCGGTCTAGGAATGGTAGAACGATGGGTTCGATGACGGTTTGGATGTACCGTGCACTATTCAGTGTCCCCTCGACGATCACCAGTGGTGTACGGCCAGTGTAGGAGATCGCTCCCCACACCATGATGCCGGGTGTTGGCCCTGTGTGCCTCGGTCGTATGCAGTCCTGATTGTGGCGCTCACCTGCACGGCGCCAAACACGCATACGACCATCATTGGCACCAAGGCAGAAGCGACTCTCATCGCTGAAGACGACACGTCTCCATTCGTCCCTCCATTCACGCCTGTCGCGACACCACTGGAGGCGGGCTGCACGATGTTGGGGCGTGAGCGGAAGACGGCCTAACGGTGTGCGGGACCGTAGCCCAGCTTCATGGAGACGGTTGCGAATGGTCCTCGCCGATACCCCAGGAGCAACAGTGTCCCTAATTTGCTGGGAAGTGGCGGTGCGGTCCCCTACGGCTCTGCTTAGGATCCTACGGTCTTGGCGTGCATCCGTGCGTCGCTGCGGTCCGGTCCCAGGTCGACGGGCACGTGCACCTTCCGCCGACCACTGGCGACAACATCGATGTACTGTGGAGACCTCACGCCCCATGTGTTGAGCAATTCGGCGGTACGTCCACCCGGCCTCCCGCATGCCCACTATACGCCCTCGCTCAAAGTCCGTCAACTGCACATACGGTTCACGTCCACGCTGTCGCGGCATGCTACCAGTGTTAAAGACTGCGATGGAGCTCCGTATGCCACGGCAAACTGGCTGACACTGACGGCGGCGGTGCACAAATGCTGCGCAGCTAGCGCCATTCGACGGCCAACACCGCGGTTCCTGGTGTGTCCGCTGTGCCGTGCGTGTGATCATTGCTTGTACAGCCCTCTCGCAGTGTCCGGAGCAAGTATGTTGGGTCTGACACACCGGTGTCAATGTGTTCTTTTTTCCATTTCCAGGAGTGTAGGTAGAGAGGTAAAACTTGACACACGTGCCTGAATTGAAATGAGGCATTACTGAAACGTAATACGAGTGTAAAAACCTGCCAACAGATGGCGCTGGTCTGCAATACGTCAGTGACACTAAATGAGAGTAGGGGGAGAGAGACAGATAAAGAAGCAACCGTGACATGTTGACTTTACCAGAAATGGCACTGTTAGTGAAGCTTTGCTATCGGAATGATACTGCAGCTTTAAGAACCTATCACCATAAGAAAGGTATTGGAATAGGTAAAGGTTTCGCGATAATTGGGGGAACAGACACCAGTGATACAGCTGCCAGGACTGTTCAGCAAGAAATTGAGGCTTTAGCGGAGTCATCTCCGCATGGTGAAGTTTACATTCGTGAAGTTGCTCGTTGCATTGACTTTCCACGCACTGCTGCCTGGAGAGCACTAAGACGTATCCTCTTATGCTATCAGTACAAAATCCAATGTCGTCATGAACTGTTAGCCACCGATTTTGTGACGGGGAGAGTATTTGTGGCGTGGGCACTTCAAAAAATGGGGAAAGATGAAGATTCGTTATCTAACGTGCAGTAGACCGACGAAGCCCATTTTATATTCCGAGCGCCCATCAACACACACAGCTGCAGAATTTGGATTACCTAAAATCATAGAACTGTCGTGGAAACACCACTGTATGACGAGAAAGTCTTCTGGTGTGGCCGGCCGAAGTGGCCGTGCGGTTAAAGGCGCTGCAGTCTGGAACCGCAAGACCGCTACGGTCGCAGGTTCGAATCCTGCCTCGGGCATGGATGTTTGTGATGTCCTTAGGTTAGTTAGGTTTAACTAGTTCTAAGTTCTAGGGGACTAATGACCTCAGCAGTTGAGTCCCATAGTGCTCAGAGCCATTTTTTTTCTTCTGGTGTGGATTTACCACATCAATCGTGATCGGAGCCTCGGTTTGTTGCAGAATGCATGATCCCTATCCTGGTTGATAAACACTTGCTGGAAAGCACGATGTTTATGCAGGATGGCGCTCCATCCCGTTTTGCGACATGAAGGAAAAATCTCTAGCGCGTATCATTTGATGAGTATCGCGTGCTGAGACGCCACTTCCGTCAAACTTCGCCTCCCCGGTACCCAGACGTCAATGCTTACGATTATTGGTTGTCGGGTTACCTACGTCGCAAGTCTACTCCGATCGTGCGACTTATTTAGGGATGCTAAAAGAAAACATCCGACAGTAATTTCTCACCACACCTAATGATATGCTGTACAACGCGTTTCGCAACATTGTCCCTAGACTATAGGTATTTTTTATCAACGACATCCGACATACTGAGCATTTTTTACAGAGAACATCGTCTTTGATTAAAAATCAGTTGTTACGCTAATTATTGCTTCGTATCATATGAAGGGCGATCTGTTAGTCATTTTGAGCACCTTTTTCGGTTTCAATAAAACCGCACGCCATTTCAAGCAGGTGTGTCAACTTTTGTCTCGCTATCTATAGTTTTCCGTGATGTACTGAATTTTCAAATGTTAAAGGATTTTTGTGTCGGCCTATATATTATACAATGCTTGAAGATTAACTTTTATTGATGAAAGTCGACACCTTGATTTTGGCACAGGAAAGTGATTTATCGTGGGAGAGGGGCGAAGAACATTTTCTTTATTTAGATTTAAAAAAAAAGTCTTTACTTTATGATTATTGTTCGTGGTTGATATAAGTAGAGGAAAGGCACAAATAAACTCGTATAAATGTGTTGTTTTTCTCATAATTACGAGGGTAACATTACAAACATATTGTCATACCAGTGGATAAATACTAAGTTGTGGCAGTGTTCTTACTTTACATCCGATGACGAACTTGGTTTGAAAGAGCGAATTATAGAAGTCACGCTTCTACTTTGTGGGGGAAGGTGGAACATCCAATCAGCCGTTGTACTATGGCGTCTTCAGCACGGTAGGAAATTTTATCGCGGCAGGCGTCGTTTAGTTGGTGAGCGTCAGAAGGAGGCACATTCTTTGTGGCTGTAAGTGCACATTGAGAATGATTTCCTTATTACGGCCGGAAGGCTGGAGGGAGCGCTGAATGGGCCCCGCAGATAAGCAGCGCATTAACTCGCGCACTGCCGCCTGTCGTAAATCATAGGCCGTGCCCACGCGCATCGACAGCTCACTCATGACGGCAAACAAACACTTTGTGACTGGCTACTATTTGAGCGGCGCTTAACTGAACAACTCACTCCTACGCGCCTTATGTCGAACATAGCATGCTGTTTTCCCAGTGACGTATATAAAACCAATTTTTTAGTGTCAGTCATAAATGTCAAGAAAGGGCGACGTATTTCATCAAAGAGATACACCAGTGACCTCACATTTCGGAGAACAAAAGCATCTAGCTTCTGCGTTACTAGCGTATCAGACTAACCATCTTGTCAACTTATTGCTTATCCCAATCGTCTAGCTGGCCGAGGTGGCCGAGTGGTTTTAGGCGCTACAGTCTGGAACCGCGCGACCGCTACGGTCGTAGGTTCGAATCCTGCCTCGGGCATGGGTGTGTGTGATGTCCTTAGGTTAGTTAGGTTTAAGTAGTTCTAAGTTCTAGGGGACTGATGACCTCAGAATTTAAGTCCTATAGTGCTCAGAGCCATTTGAACCATCTGAGCCAATCGTCTACGTACATTCATTCTTTACGTTCACTTTTACGAAGGTTGGAAGGACTATGTGTCTTGTTGAGAATCTGTCTGCCTAGAATTTTACGTCCTCAAAGGGATAATTACGTATTGTCCGAATGATACATATATCTCTCCACCTTTTATCAATGCAGCTATGGAACGTGTGAATGTAGAAAAAGCTCTCGAGAATGAAGTTCCCATGTGATCGGCGTTGCTCTTACAACGGGATTCGTATCTCTTTCCAGACATTTGGGCTTTCTGTGGTTTCTCAAAATCGCTTGAGGCAAAATCCAGGAGGGTGAACTCGAAAGGACATTGTACAATATTTGAAGAAAGAACTTCTCTCTTAGATTACCTCTTATTTCCAAGGGTAGCTTTGTTGCCAAATGCATTTGACATTTCATCGGTTTTGTAAAATGCCTTTAATTATTTCACATTCTTCTCTTAATTATATACATATTTTAGGTTTTATATTAAAGTATTGTGCCCTCATTGCAATGGTGCATTCAGCGTAACGTAACTTTTAGACTAATTACCTCACATACTCCTCACTTATCTTTATATAAATTGGTATTATGCGGTAACTAGCGTTTTTTACTTTGTGATTAAATGATAAAAAAGTTCCGTTTGTATCAATGTGTGACGTTCCGGAAGTAGTTCTCGTAAAGAAGGATAATTATGAGCCCAGATAACATCTAATCTGGACGTCACTACTCTCGCCTCACAAGCAATTGTGTGTTATATATCCAAGGTCAGGATGTAGCCTGATGCCTGTCACGTGTCAAGATGAGGACTCATTCGACCGTCAACGCCTGCCGGGCGCGAGTGTGACTACGAAACGGCTGGGAAATGAAGGTCTCCCATCCACTGTGCCAGTTCCGGCCCCAAAGTCAAGGTCATATTCCCTCCATTAATCAAGGGCAATAGCATGATCTGAAATGACGGGAAGACAAGGTACCCCCTCGCCCCTCCCATTTACCCCTCCCCTTCTCACTTTAGAGTAATTGTACACCATAGTGTAGGTATTTGTCCACCCATATCTGTTAATATTATTCATTTATTAAAGTCTTCTATGTGATTTCACTTACGATTTTCTTTTTTCCCAACAGCGCTACGATCCCTGATGATTTGGATCGGAAATCAGCACTAGCAGATATGTTTGACAAGGACGCAACCGGCGTATGCAGCCAAGCAACAGCTGCAGCACAGAGATTGGAGGTCGACACAGCCATCGAAGATTCCTCAGTCCACCAAGCTGCTATAAAGCGGTTCCAGAATACTGCTCTTGATGAACACTTAACAGTGTGACTGCTAGTGCATCGGACCGAGTGATGGCCATGGGAGATTGGAAGAAATCTCCATGTGCAGATAAAACAGCAGTTCTCTTCGAAATGGGTCAACAACACCTCGGCTAAGTCTGATCTTGCCCATAAAGAGTCCACTACAAAACATTCTTCAACGTTTACCTGCCTGTCGGCAACTTTACCGCTAGAAGATGCTTTTCAACGCAGCGTGGTCAATTTTACGGATACGCTTTGGACAACGTGACAATGTCAGTGTTTGGGAAAGGCTTGAACTTCGCACCTACGCTTACAACTTTGTCTTTAACTGATTTTATTAGTGCTGCTGAAGAAGCTGCTAGACATCTTTCCAGGGACGCTGCAGAAGAAACCAGACGTGAAATCTATCACGCACTTACGAGAGCTCCAAATCAGAAGAGTAACATTTCTTCGATGGAAAGGGCAGCTCTATGTAAGCTACGAGAAAATCCTCACACAGTGAACCTTCCAGCGGATAAGGGAATTGCACTTCCACAGATGTTAGTGCTGTTGACATGGAACAAAGCAGAAAAAGTGTCTAGCATGTGGCCATAAGGGACTTAATCTGCTGGACCAAGACTGCAAAGAACACAGTTTAGTATACATGGCAAATAACAGTTTGGCAGATCGCCATATTGGCTATCAAGGTTAAGCTGATAAAACCAAGCAAATACGTCGAAAAAGCCACATAGGCATAGTTCAATATATCACAATGGATATAGGAATTTTCGTCAAACTTAAATTTGGCGCTGAGTTATATTTATGAGAAGTTATGAATGCAGCTCGCCGTATTCTAAAGAAGCAGAAAAAAAACCTCTGGGATGTATAAAAGTTCCATCCGATCAGCGGTGTCAGCGGTAAAAAGTGTTCTGAAGAGGAAACGAGTAAGAGGTAGATGGGTTAAAATGCCGAGGTTTCTACCAATACCTAAGACGTCCGGTACAGTTATCCCATCCCCAATTCCTGCACTAGCGGGACTGTCAGCTACCGTATCGTTAGCTAGAGGGGCAACAGCGATAGCCTGAACAATGAAGAACGATGAAGTGCAGAAGAGCTGCTTCAGTGGCCAAAGGTATAATAGGATGAACCAAGCAGTCACTATTAGGAAAACCACAAATGAAAGACAGTTCATTAAAAACTGCTAGTTATACCATTGGACAGACTGCTTACGAAAACAGAACTGCTTAAAATAGCCAAAAAATTTAACAGCACCAGATTTCATGGTGTGCTTATGAAGAATACCCGCAATGGCCATGCCGTAGTGGATACGCCGGTTCACGTGAGATCACCGAAGTTAAGCGCTGTCGGGCGTGGCCGGCACTTGGATGGGTGACCATTCACGCCGCCATTCGCTGTTGCCATTTTTTCGGGGAGCACTCAACCTCGTGATGCCAATTGTGGAGCTACTCGACCGAATAGTAGCGGCTCCGGTCAAAGAAAACCATCATAACGACCGGGAGAGCGGTGTGCTGACCACACGCCCCTCCTGTCCGCATGCTCATCTGAGGATGACACGGCGGTCGGATGGTCTCGATGGGCCACTTGTGGCCTGAAGACAGAATGTTTTTTTTTTATGAGGAATACGATGCCGCAGACGATGTGTCACTCTAAATAATGTGGGATTGTAAATTCAGATCTTGCAGGAGGATTTGGGAACAAATGTTATAAAAAGTGGAATCTGGTATATTACTATGACCCATTTATGATCTGAAAATCTGAAGAATGTGTGATTGTAAATTTGGATTTTGAAGGAGGATGTGGAATTCAAATGTTAAAATAAATGGAATCACTTATACTACTTTGACTTTTTCATGAAGTTATGCCTGCCTGTACAACGGATCTGCTACTTCACCAACAACAATGTTTTTTATGATTTTCGGCGTTACAAAGACTGCCATACAAAGTTCTGTAGCCATCTTTGCTCCTGACGACCACATAAAAATGAGGATCATGCACCGCCGCATCATCAGTTGAGGTTTATATGTGATAACATACACTCTAACTTTAAAAGGACGATCATCTGTTCTATGTGTTAGCTGCTTTCAGCCAGTAGAAGCCGGCCGCGGTGGTCTCGCGGTTCTAGGCGCGCAGTCAGGAACCGTGCGACTGCTACGGTAGCAGGTTCGAATCCTGCCTCGGGCATGGATGTATGTGATGTCCTTAGGTTAGTTAGGTTTAAGTAGTTCTAAGTTCTAGGGGACTGATGACCTCAGATGTTAAGTCCCATGGTGCTCAGAGCCATTTGAACCATTTTTTAAGCAAACGGGAATGGAGTGTTTCAATGACTGGATTGGAGACATTCAACAGCATTATTTCTTTCACTGAGGAAAACAAAGGAATACATCTAGGAAGTAATTCAGTTGTGGAAATACCTCCTGGCTCATGTGAAACTGACGATTTAAAAGAATTTATAAAATGACCCGTAAAAGGGTTTGCGTTACAAGCAAATATGTTAATACTTTTAAAACATTAATAAAAACGACATAGCAGACAACACGCTTTCCCAGGAAGGTGCAATAGGACCACTATTAGATTTCTCAAGGAATCAAGATTTGGAGAATAATTATGACAATCTAGAAATTCGCTGATTCAATGGATATACTATCGCTTAGCACGATTGATGTCGAGTGTAATATGGAAACATATTTGTATCTCGCCAACAGATTAATTCACACAATCAATAGGCTCCTGACGACAGTGGAACCAAGATATAAACTCCTTGATGTGCCGTCAACCCCATATACGTCCCAGTCACTGTTCACACATTACACCGTCTCGAATCTAGTATTTCTTACGACCGATTAAGCCTAATGATTAGTGAGGTTTTAAACTGACAAAAACATGTATTTCGTGATTATTTTATTCGCAAGTTAACATAGGAACGCTGTCTGTCGATGAATTATACTTATATTGCTTTTCATAAAAGCATCAATGTCTTGGGACTACATTCTGAGTACTGCTAATTCGAAGATAAGCTTTTAAGTTGAAAACTTTGAGTGAGGATCTATGGGTTGATTTCATTCTCTTCACATTGTAAAAGAGTTTCTCGCGCTAGTATGTAGGCCCAAACATCGACATAGTCCTAGCTGCAAACTTCTGGAATCGTGGAATTTTATGCTGACGAAAATTTTTACACGAGGTTAAACGACTTGTTTCATTATGATACTTATCACGCAAATGACTGTCCCCTGTATGCCTCTAAGTTCTAACTGTAGGTAGGCATCCTATACCGATATCTTGTAAATTGATGTTGCTGTTTCTGAAGTGCGCTTTGAAATTCCTAACCCAGCCACAATGTTGCTTTTGTATCATTTTGAAAGAAATAATCTCTACTTTGAGCACTGTGTCATTGCGGCTAAGGGTCCTGTGAACTGAACACATCGTCATTCCTCCGAAGACAACGTACGGTTTGCACTTCCCCGGCACATTCCACAGTGAGCGCTCATATTCAGGCAGCGAACGACCGTGAGAGCCCGTGTCCGCGTAACCGCCTCCTGAACAAGCCTGCGTTAAATAATACCAAGATGGTACGACAGCTGTCTAGGGAATTAGCGCAATACAAAAGAAATATTGTACAGACAATAAATAACAAACTGGCGAGAGTACAGACTCGTTTAAGATCACTGGACGGAGAAGTACCGTAGCTAGGCTGTTACGAGCTGTAGCAAATATATGTGGGTGACGCAAGAATAGAGGTAGCAAAGCTGCACGAAGCGGTTTACCAAGCAAGAAATGACCAACAGGAGCTCTGCACAATTGCCTATGCAACAATACTGCGCAGACTTACACTAGGTGCAAAAGGAATTAACTGAGAAGAACGTAGGTAGCGCTGATCTATCATGTAGCAGTATCGATAGACTAAAACTAGATGCATGAATCTGATTTCAACAGCTGGCATGAACACACGGTACTAATGTTTTACGGTTCGCCCATATCGAATAATATGGGGAACTATGGGAAAGTGGACACAAAAAAATGGTTCTAATGGCTCTGAGCACTATGGGACTTAACTTCTTAGGTCATCAGTCCCCTAGAACTTAGAACTACTTAAACCTAACTAACCTAAGGGCATCACACACATCCATGCCCGAGGCAGGATTCGAACCTGCGACCGTAGCGGTCGCTCGTTTCCAGACTGAAGCTCCTAGAACCGCTCGGCCACCACGGCCGGCAGTGGATACAAGAGAAAACTCAGGAAGTGTTCAATAATCTCTGAAAAGAGGGAATCTTGCGTTCTCATGTCACTGGAAGACTTGCGAGAAAGTTTGAAACCATTATGATTTGTTCAGCCAGAGTAATACTGACTAATGCACAGGCATGTGACTTACAATCGTTCTTAGGGAAACACAAGCGACTAACTTCAACAGAGACGTGCTGGCCCCACAACTTCGTTTATAGAGAGAGGGAGTATACTGGTTTTGTTCAGTTTTCTCACCGGAAGTCGTAATCTTGAACTGTTATGAGAACGGAAATCCCAAGGGCTTGACCAATGTAGAAATACGGAACAGCAGGTTATGGATAAATGGTACAGCATGAGATATAGCACGAACACATCGCCTTCCAGTACAGTCACCGTTATGACTACCCTCTACCATTGATCGGAAAAACCATTATAAGTTTACCAGCTCCAAACCTGACTTTCCTATACGGCATCTTGAACCCCGATCTTCTAAACTCACTGGAAAAAAACTTACAACATCGCTGAGAGACGAATTTCTATGGTAAATATGTCGCAGCATATCCAGCAATATTCAAAAAACGATGATATGACATGACGTCTGTAAGTATTACAACCACTAGTGCCGCCATGATTCCACTAGCAATTTGCATACTCTACTTTTGTTTTAAAAGTATAACTGCTCATCCCTCTGAGTTAACAGAATATCAGATACCTATCGAGTGGCTTACTGTTATAAATAAGGAACACAATAGGTAAGCTAATAAAATTACGGATTTGTAACAGTACATACGGAATCAACAGAGACAACATGGAATTAAGAAACAAAATTAGGACTTTGTGAATCAGCTATCATGAACATCTAAATAATAAAATTTGTATAGTGTATAGTTCTAAATGTAACATGTGTTTAATGGGATTGTTTCAGAATCCAACAGGGAAATAATTTGTGGTGAATTTTGTAAATGGAAGGTGATTGTTGCACCACAGAAATACATACAGGCTGAATGTAAACATTTTAATGTTTTCCCAGCTAGCGCCGAGCTAAGCGAGTACAGGCTCGAGCGAACTGTTGCAAACACAATGTCAAAGGAACAGGAGAGCCGATATTATATCATGGCACTCAGCCGAAGCCATTGCCACACATCATTCGAACAAAATGGCCAAACTGACTGTTCAACAATATCACCTCACAGTGAAGGAAACGTCAGTCTGACAACACTGAAAATGTTATAATAACACAAAAATCTTACACAAGAATGCGTTTCTTCCTACCGACATTGCAGAATGTGTCAAACTAAAGAGTTGAAAGCCACAGCTGAGACACCAAGGAGCAGTGGAGAATACAGAGAACAGAAAACCAGGCAACTTTCGGTAGTCCTCACCAAGTCATAATATCATTGCTTCTGATGACAGATCCTACCACTTCTCTATCAGAGTTTTAATGACCTGGCTTTGATGCATCTCCTAACACTTTGTCTCTGTGAGAGAAACACTGATGGTGCTTGGTGCATTGTCAAACTGTTGTTATAGTGTGGTGGCATGCTAGGTGCTGTTGGCCCCTAACTTGCATCTGTGAGTGGACACTGGCATCTGAGACATTCGTCTGGTAGATAGGCTATGAAATAACTTTTCACAGCCACTGCTGTCCTGCACAGAGCTGCTGGAGTGTCGTCGAGCTGTTGAGAATCACCGCCAGACAAGCAATGCATTCCACCAGTTGGGCTGGCTGTCTCCGATGGAACTGCTTCAGCTAACGAGGGGAGGCCGCCAATTGTGAAATTCAGATTCGATTCATACTGCGCATAACAAAAGCTCATGGCCAGAGGTGTAATGTGGCAAAGCACCAAGATGCACTTCTCAGCCGTTGTCGAGAAAATCGACAGTTAAAAGAAACCGTTGCCGTGAAATACTCTCTACGATTAATAATTTTCCACAGCGTCGCGGCGCAGCGGTAAGCGCTTGGGTTCGTAATCCGAAGGTCGCCGGATCGAATCTCGCGCCATGCAACGTTTTTTTATTATTATTTGTTTTTTGTAATTCAAATATATGTAGTTGAAGCGACCATTTCCAAAGGGTTCCTTGTCCACTAATTTGACAATTTGATGATTTGGTAGCAATGGCTTCGTCTGTGCGCTCTCTACGAAATATATAAAATTCCCGGCAATCAGTTGCAGCAATTATGCATATAATAAGTTGTTGAAAGTCGTCTGTCGTGGAAAAACTGGCGACTTCGAACATCATTATGTTTTCCGCGAACAAAGTTGTATTTCACAAATGTTATTAATTATATTCATAATGTTATCCACGTATAGTTAACGGAAGACGTAGAAACGATATTCCGAAACGAATACGTATAGCGTAAGTCAAACGTTCTAATTAGAATAGAGACCCCACGAACACAAATTTGCTGTGGCAGGTGTGAAATATAAACTCCGTTATTCGCTCGTTACGCTTGAAGGACAGATGTTGAATGGGCCGAAACGAGCCGCCGCATAACAGCGTAGTTGCGTGCTAACTTCGAAAGAAGGTAGATGCGGTCCCTAGCGCAACTTATAACACCGTCGAAAATCAGTGCGGACGGGAGAGTTTTGGTACACCCTGTTAAAAAAAACGGAAAAATGGAGGCGGTACAATTGGAGAGCGATCCGCCTTCACCAACGAATTACAGAAAACTAATAATAAAAAAAATTGCATGGCGCGAGATTCGATCCGGCGACCTTCGGATTACGAACCCGAGCGCTTACCGCTGCGCCACGACGCTGTAGAAAATAATTAATCGTAGAGAGTATTTCACCACAACGGCTTCTTTTAACTGTCGATTTTCTCGACAACGGCTGAGAAGTGCATCTTGGTGCTTTGCCACATTACACCTCTGGCCATGAGCTTTTATTATGCGCAGTATGAATCGAATCTGAATTTCACAATTGGCGGCCTCCCCTTGTAAGTTAGTGGATGTGACATCACTGATAGACTCGAGACTGCTGAGGTGGAAACATCAGCATGTTTCAGTCCTGTGTGCCACCTCCGCTTCCCTCACTGCTGCTATGGAGGAGATGGTTGAGTTGTTAAATCAAAACGAATAAATGTCTAAACCGCTAATGCAGTCTTATTAGCTCAGCACGCTTGACAGCCCCTCAGCACCATGTTCCCCATTTCATAATCTTGCATCTGTAAGGGTCACAGTACACACAGACACACACACACACACACACACAAACACACACACCAACCAACACACACATACACACCGTTATAGAGGGTAATTTGTTACAATTTCACTGTAACATGGTAAATGTATTACAGTTTGGATGTAACACGGGTGTTTTTTTTTTTCTTCTAACATATCGATTTATGGCGTCAAGTGTCCTGTAGTCGCCACTGTGCTTTCATTAAGGTAGCACAATCAGCACAAGATAATAACTGTTTTTTACTTCATGAGAAGGGGTTACCTCCCTTGTAAAGATACATGGCTCACATACACAAATATCAATTTTTGAGTAGTCGTGTTCTTGCAGTGAGTGCAGGCAGATTCTGTTTGCAGACCGCAGGGGTAGCTTTAACTCTGAGGTAGTTCAACGTGTCAAGATGACCCGTCCTAAAGTGTTTGACACACCTCAAGATCTTGGGATTAATATGAGTCTTAATGATGAGTTCTTTGGTTTGTGGTTATTATTGGAGAACGTGGCTAAACTTGTTACTGACTTTGCTTGCATAAATCACACAAAAATGGAATGTACCTTAGCAAGCAGAAACATTTCAATGTGCATACATCCATTACAGAACCATTTTGTGACGATATTATGATAGTTAAAAAGTCTGAACAAATGGACTGTCATGAAAAATCAGTGAAGGAATAATCTTTCATGTTAAAAAGGAAATCTGTATGGTGCATTTGACAGTTTTCTGAGTGGTAAATTCTCCAATTTCATCTCTTTGATAGATGGTGTGAAGACAAAAATACCATTTCTAGTACATGAGAGTGACGATGTAATAGCAAGAGGAACATTGGGTAAAATTGAGAGGGTAGTATCTAAAAACTCTGTTGCTACAACATATGAAATAGAATGAGTTGATTCTAAACTGGGTATTCTGCTGGAACAACTGCTTGCAATACCACAGTAGTTCTTGGTTCTCTGATGTACAGGTTTAACTGTGGAGGAGTACGACTGCGTTCTTGTGTTACCTCTTTTCAATATGAGCACTTCTTTTCATATGACTTACATTCTGATGAGCCTCTGTAGATTCTATTACATGTTGCTTATTACCAATCTTTCTCTTCAGCCTGTGCTCATTTTTCTAAGAATTCCCGACATCTATTCTCTACCATGTCGAAAATCCTAGCCTCCTGACAGCCAGATGTCTCACAGATTCCTATTAGACCTTTCGTGTCATGCCCATATAATACTTCAACGGTATTCGGTTTTAATTGCCATAATAGCTAAATATTTGTTATATAAGACACACATGGCACTACTACTGTTTTAACTTAAAAGTTAAAGTGTGCTTGTTGATGACTGACTTAGGCTGCCATACGGAGGAAGCTATGTAACACTTCAGTTAAATGCCATGCTGTACATTAGAAGTACACATTTGTGTATGTAGTTAATGAGGGCTGTCATGCTCTCAACTTTTCACATTCAACTCCTTTTGTGAAGTCGCCTAAACATTGCAGTGTCTCCATATTAAGTTATTAAATTTTTCTTGCAGTACAAAACGTTTGTCAACTTCTGCTGGTAATACTGCATTACATAACCACACAGTGATGACTATCTGACACGTGGTTCCATACATAAACATGTTAGCAACAAAACTGTAACAAAATGCTTATATTAGATCAAAATTTTAAACAAACTGTGAAACTGTGACAAATTACCCCTATTTTAAAATGCAGTTGTAACAAAATACCTCATTCTGCAGCAAAATCAAACAAAAAGTCTCATATTCAGTGAGTCTGTAACAAATAGCACCACGTTACAGCAAAAATTATAACAAAATTATAGTAAAAAGCACTAATTGCTAGCTACATGACCATGTCAGCATGTGACATGTAATCAGAAATTACACTCCAGAGAAGAGATATTGTACAGATCACTTCTTACTTTACCCAATCAACGAAATTATGTGTGGAACGTTCAGCTTCCAAGTTGTGGCGATTTTGAGTCCTTGACACAAACAGTGAGATTCAGTCAGCATTATGTGCAGACTTCTGTAGCCACATGCTTGACATTTTCTTCGATAAATCAAGTTTTTTACTTTCTTATTTATGATGTTAGTACAGTATCTGCAGTATACGGTGAAGTTCTGATCTCACACGTCACTGCTTGCCTAAATCCATTGCTGCCAATATTCACTTCTGTGGGTGATATCTTTCGTATATCTGATGTTCATAATCCTTTGCTCACCATGGTTGCATGAGAACTACGTTGCCATTCTTCCCATTTAACTACCTCCACATTTTTGTTACTTTTTCATATGCAGGCTGTATCGACCTATTAAAATCATAACAGTGCATCTCTGAAGTCGATAACTTTACGCTTGAAAAGTACTCCAGAATTGGCGCTCCCATCAACTTGCATGTGATTTCCGTAACAGATGCATTGAATTCTCCCGGAACACTTCCAAAGATCCTCTCAAGGGCTCGAAAGATTAGGAGAATACTCGAGAATTGTTGTCACTAGCGTCTTGTATGGAATTTTGTTTACTGATGAATTGCATTTTCCTAGAATTGTTCCAGTCTCATTTCCTAATATTGATTTTAAGTGATCCTCCCATTTCATACTATCGTCCCTAAATACTTACACAAAGTTCACCGCTAATCTTTTAATTAGGTACTGTCAGGACATTTCTTTATGTTACAGCGATTATAATATATTTAACTGTAGACTAATTCATTATAACCAGAGCAAATTTTGTACTCATCTTATGTTGTCTAATGATGATACTTTCCTCTACACAACAGCATTTCCACTGAACAGTCTTATAGTACTGCTGACCCTAACTGCTAAATTGTTTGTGTGTCCTGAGATGTGGGACACTTGCCATTGAGTACTACGCATTGTGTTCTGTTAACTAAATATAACTCGACTAAAGACTTTACATGTTTCAATAAGGATGGCTTTTAACGGCCTCAAGTTCATTCTGCACGCTGCACTCAAGAGGACGACACGATCTTGATATTTCATACCACACAATAAAATTTTTTCAGCCTCGTATGAGGTTTACCCACCCAAGTTGCCGTCCGCAGCTCGTGGTCTAGTGGCCAGCGTTTCTGCCTCTGGATCACGAGGTCCCGGATTCGATTCCCGGCAGGGCTCTATTGGACTGTGTAAAAATTAGATTGCGAAAAAATTGGGACTTTGTACAGGCGCTGATGACCGCGCAGTTGAGCGCCCCACAAACCAAACATCATCATCACCACTCACGTTGCCATTATACTGACGTGTATGACAACTGCTCTCATGTCTATAAGTGTAACATATAACGGCAGATGGTTTCTAACGAGTGGCCATGTCTTTCCAGACACAGATGACACCTACATCAACCGTTATTGCCCTAGTGGAATGAGACTTGGCGTTTATACATCACTCAGAGCCAGTTCCTGTCGTGTTCTGACCCTGTACGCCACACGACCTAGAATAACTCTAAGTTTAACGGTTGTCGGAATCTCCTGTTCCTGGACAGCCTCAACCACAGGTATTTGCTAGCCACTATTACTGACGACATCAAGTCCACCCATGATTCCGCCTGGAAGTAGCAGCCCAGTCGTGGGATCTCACATGGTAAGACAGCTGTGCGCATAGGCGGTGGGCCTGCTGAGTCAGATGCGGCAGGTCGAAATGGGTGCGGGGTGTGTGCCCACGTAAAATTTTCGCCAGCCTACGTCCATTTACACGCGTCGACTTGTAGGTGAAGAGGAAGTGCTTCCCCACAGTCGGCTGTGGTCATTATTTTGAACGTCTGTGTTTTAAAAGTCCTGACGATCTGCTCGGCTTTCGACTTGCATGTAGAATGGAAATGGATAGATTCATGTTCTCAGTGCCACTGTGGTGACAAATATGCTGAAATTCATATGACGTGAACTGAGGACCAGGGTGAAAGGTGTCCCTCCACAGAATATTTGATGGACAGAGCATAGATTGTAGCTGCTGTGGTAGTGACACGTAGGGAAGAGTAGAAAGGGGGTCGAAAACTGGCAACCGCGTTGTTCTTTGGAATAGTCCAACAACAAATCGGCATACACACTTTGCCATGGGAGATCATGGAGCGACCAAGGGTTGAAATGCTGTGGTGGGGCTGATTGAGTGTGGGGGCAGGCCTGGCGGTTGTGGACAGTGTACTCTATTGCGCTGTCAACACCAGGCCAGTATACACGATGCCACACTCTTGCCTTCGTTCTGCACATTCCCTGATGTGCAGTGTGGAGGAGCTTCAGTATCAGCAGGCAGAGCATTGGGAGAACTACCATCTGGCATGCAGAATCGTCCATAGCCAACAACGTGACACCGTCAGTGAGATTAAGCCAGCCCCATGCCAGGTCTATGGCCTTAGATAGGTGCTCTGACGAAGCCCCTCATATGGCAGACAACATCCTGCAGAGTAGAGGATCAAACCTGTTTCTCTACAACTTCCCTCACTGTAATCGGGAATTCGTCGATGGAGTGTTGCTGATTGTTCGCTATGGCTGAACACAGCAATTCGTGTCTGCAAACTCTGCATCTGGGCCTCACAGCAAGTGAGAAAGTATGGCGACATTTCAGTGCTGCCTAGTGGACTAACAGTGGCTCTTCTACAGGTACTTACGAGAAACTGTCACCATTGCAGTCGCTCACCAGGAATTTTCGAATGGTGGCTGAATAGAGAAATAAGTTCTTTTTTTATCAGTGATCAAGTGAAATGTAGTACCAAAGACATATATGTGAAACTTCCTGATACCTATAAGATAGCCAGGGCCTTTTACTCAATTTTCAAATAATTCCTCTGTGCCGAATTTAATGTTTTAGATGCAAATGCAATGGTCTGTTCCATGACGTCGGCATATTTGTGGGGCAGCATTGCACCACTACCACAATTCGATTCATCAGTTCAAAGTGTGACATTCTAGTCGGGATGGAATGTTACTAAACAACTCGCTGACCTAAGGCACTTTTTAAGTTGCAGAAAATCTTTCTGTCACGCCTCTGACCTCACCTATTTTCGCAAATGATGATGCTTTTGGGAAATCAGAGCCGGATTGGCAATAAATGTTACATAATAACTGGCTCTGCCCAGAAACGACTGTGTTTCTTTGAATTTCTTCGGAGCCGGCAAGTTAGTGGTAAGTGCGTGGGCATGAGCTCTTCGTTACTTTAAGACATGTCATAAGGACTTAACTCTTGGCTCAAAGAAATAATGCAGAACATGGGCTTGGAACGACGCAAACAAAATCTTTAGGGCGCACAGGTGCTGTTCCCAAGTGGCCCTGGTAATGAGCAATTCATATAAAGATGTAAGTCAGTTGTGGATACATTAGATGAGCTTCTCAAGATGTCTGTGAATTATCGCGGGAGCGCTTCTATCCCAAATGGCAAACTGTTATAACGATACTTGCCGAATGCAGTATTAATCACTAAGAACTCTTTCGTCTGATCATCTACAGGCAACTGAAAGCAGCTGTCACCAAAATTTATCTTTGAAAAATAATGGCCCCAGGCAGTTTTGGCAACATTTAACTACAACCACGGGCATAACACATTGACTCGAAAACACTGGTAATATGACTCCTATACGTAAACTGTCTACCTCAGTTTTAGGTCTCTCGTGCATGGGGAAACAAGGTGGATGAGGTCTACAAAACTTAGGCAGTGCCGTTTACTTTAAGAGAACATGGAACTGGAATTCTTTGCACAAAGTAATGTGGTTTCAAACGGTCGTTTGTACAGTAATTGTGTAAATAACATATCAAGTTCTGTGAATGGTATCACAGTTGAAACTAGACTCACCTGGTCCTCAATTTGAAAACCACAAAGGACAAAACTATGAGTTTGTCGTCTAAGAGTTGATTGTTAGCAGGGTTAGGCTAAATTTTTATATTTAGCATGGGTTATGATGTGACTTAACAATGACATCGACTGGGTATTGCACGTCACCACTCTGCACTGAGGGGACCTCAGCCGTGGGGAGCCGATGCACTAGCATGTGTCCTCACTAATCAGAGACACGGCCATCCCTGTTTCCAGATGGAATCCTGTTATCACTAACTAGATGAGCCTCTGCAGCCCATCGGCTGCCGCCATTTGCCCTTGCCAGACAGCGCCCAGCGTGCTGACAGGCAGTGTTGCTGACTCATGCAGATCGAGACCCCAGTTTGTAGGATGAAGAACGGGAGACGTCAGGGGAAGGACAGTGACACCGCCGACGACGTGCACCGCGATTTGGACACGACTTGATGGTGTAAACATTCCTGGGACTCTTTGACAGCTGTGCGGATCACTAACCGCTGCACTGACTACTGAATCCCATGTCGCTGGACTACCTTACTAACGGGTGCTCATCATCAGTCGAGTGTAGAGCACCATGGCGACTAGTACTACTAACAACATCGACAGCAGAAGAAACGTGAAACATAGCTTGCACTGAGGCAGTTGCTATGTGAGCTTTGGCAAGTTTTCGCACATCACTCGGTTCTGGATCAGACGATTCTGAAGCCTTCGCACTAACTTGTCTACCAGGAGAAAGACATTCAATAACGTCACAGATTAATTCATCTGCATGAGATTTGTTTACAGGAACAGTCGCACTTACGTGCTAAGCCTCGGAATTCAGCAGCCCGTGCTACGCATATTTGCTTGTGTTACTTAACGCAGTAGTTGACTTCGAGGCTAGTTGCAACTACGTGAGTTTGATGACCGTAATACTATGCCAGGAAACCACAAACATCAAAAAGCCCAAACTACAAGGGTCCTAGAGTGGGCGGACAATTTGCGCCACTTACTGTTTGTTACCAGAACGCAGAGTGCACTCTGATGTTCTGTTCATACTCTTGACTTGCCTTGCAGAACAAAACGACGTAAATAGTCCTCCCAACTCTCGTTTGCCTCGGCGAAGCACGCAAATAGCGGAGGGGGAGGTGCGGAAACTGCAACTGCAGATTATTGTTGGCTTTGCAGTAGTAGCAGCAGTTTCTGTCGTTGCTTTTGGAATTCCCACTGTTTTTGTTACTCTTACTGTGCCGCAGTTGTTGCAGCTGCAACTGCTGTTACCACAACTTTGGAAACTTGGGATCCGTTCCTCACTCGGATAGTTTTATAGTAAGAAAGTACTAGTCGCCTCTTTCCTATCCCACTCTGCATATGTATAACACAGTTTATGACCACTCACACTGGCTGTAACGCAGTCACTAGTGGAACAAAGGCAGCTCCGGAGGTCGATGACGGCGGAGTTCACAAACTGAACTGTTAAATAAAAACAATTCCAGAGCGTGGCCAAGTCGTCTCAAGCATATACAACAGCCCAGGGAACAATGCACATCATAAACACAGTACACGTACAGTTAAAACTCTATTGTTCATTGGTGCATAGCTAAAGGCTTCAAAGACTAGCGAGCGACTGGCTAGCAAGAGCCAGGTCACGGAATATACCTGTATATTCGCGTCAGCGATTGTTTCCGCGAGACATACTTACTGCTGTGAACACTTCGCCCAGCAGCAAGTTGCGACCGCAATACGTAGTCCAGGTACCTCTGACGCGTTGTCCCTATCGATAACCGGGCCGGCTGGATAATCCGAATCTCTGTCGGATACAAAACAGAGGGGCTGCTATATCCACCTTAGCTAGAGCAGGTGCCGTCGTTGCAAGATGTCCTAAGCGACTTAACGCAAGATATCGAGAAAACGGGCCTATCACGTGGAGAACCTTGCCCGTAAAACCTTTGTGATGTTTCCTGCCTCCTGGAAATTTCTTCACATTAAGTAAAATAGCAGTACAGGTCACATTCAACTCGTGGCAAATCTCACTGTGGCTGTGACTAGATTCTGATCTGCAGAACATCTGGTCACTCGTAATATCACCTGAATGTGTTCACTGTGCCACCCTCCAACCCTAAAATTTCAACGATGTATGCCAAATTCTAACAGCATTTAGTTAGAACGCTAGAATCAACAAGTGACACGAAGGTTAATCCACAGCTGTTATTTCCACGCCAGTAGAGGAGGTAAAAAACCTTGTTGCAAAAAGTACCTCCTGCCACAGACTATAAGGTGGCTTGCGGAGTATAGAGGTAGAACCCAGCTCGAATGACCAAATTTCAAAGGTTGTTTAGGGACACTTTCTGATAATTTTGATGTAAGGAACCGATGCTCTCTTGTATTCCTTCACAGAGTAATTGCATTTCCTTTGATTTCTTACTCCCGTTTATTTTTGAATCTGTATTGTACTGAAAATACTTGCGCAATACTGCAAATCTCAATGTTGCGTGTATTATTTTGAAATAATCTTGTTACATTCAATCATGATACTTCCAGTTGACAAAAGTAACGTCCAATTTACGCTTCTCCCTCAATCATGCATTCAGTACTGCTTGGTTCTGTCTCAGGTTTGCATCTTCAGTAGTGTAAACCATGCGCTATCAAAGGTATACAGCAGTAGGTTAGGCTTACTGATGAAAAGTTACCCAACATGCACCTCGTGTTCACTGAATGTAATGGGAGAATGCCACAATGACGCTATGCTGAGCTGTTCCCATAGTGACTGCAACTACATCACTGTACTACCGGATTTGTTGGTTGCTGGGTTAACTTATGTTATTAGTGGTATACATTTTGATGACTGCAGAAACAGGAAGACTACATGTGTTCTGATGCACCTCACACACACACACACACACACACACACACACACACACACACGAATGAACAAGACAATTACAGGCAACGGAGATCCATAAAACTCCATGATTTTTTCGAAGTCACTGGAGCCGCTAGATCGTGGATCATGTCAGTCGTTGAAAAGAACTTTGTGCATTTAAATATTTAAACATGTTTACCCTTAAGAATTCTGTGAAATTGCTCCGCAACTGTGATTTTCAAAGCAGAAGAAACGAAAACTTATAAACTTTCCCAAAAATGCATCAACTTGCCCCAAAACTGTATCAGTTTACCCTGAAAATGTGTTAGCTTGCCTTGAAAATGTATCAGCTTGTCCTAGAAAATGAAGTTGGCCTCAAAATACATGAACTCCCCCACCAAAGCTGTATCTTATTACTCCCAAAAATATATCAACTTGCCCTGAAAATGTGGCAGCTCGCCCCCTGAAGGCGTATCAACTCGCCCACACAAAAGTGTGTCAACTTTCCCTGAAAAAGAGTGAAATACGAATATCACAGATTATATTACATGCCTGTGGCGGCAGTTTTAATATATCATAGAATATATACATTTATCAGCAACAGATAGTTTTTGCCATCTATTCTGCATGATGTATAACCCCTGGAGCACGAAATTGTGCTTCATAAAGAGAGGTCTCAGTTATTTTCAAAAATTCAATGTCAGCCCTCTCAGTGCCGCTGTTCTCTCGATCTAGTGTTAAATTTAGTAACAATGTTTCTGGACCAAGCATTCGCTGCAGATAATGTGTACTGTCTTCTGTCAGTTCCCGTTTAATATCACTTACGGTCAGTAAATACTCACTTCAAAATTATCAGATCTGACCTGAAGCTCAACAACCCATGAGTATCTCAGTGCCAGCGATTCTCTTTCTCTTACTCATCTTCAGACAGACTAGTATTTTGTGGCTCCCTACCACTGTAATGAAAATAATTGCACAATCATTTCTTGACAAAACAAGACAACATTATATTCAAAGTAGGCAACATTTCTTCCCGGCACGAATATACAGAATATATATATTAAAGCAATAGGCAATGGTCAGTTTTTCACACCTTGCATAATTCGCTTATTCACTGAACAAGAGCTGTTGTTCAGTCTCTAATAACAGAGCTCATTATACATCTTGCATAAAACACCAACCTGTTTTCTCGTAAGTTACATAAGCAAAGTTAAACTTTGAACAAATTATTAATACTTTGTATCGTATCCCAAAATCCGGATTATTTGTGAAATTTCTAATGTATTGCAGAAATGCAAACAAAGAGAATATGGGAGTAACTGTTGATGAAATTACTAAACAACCTGAGTATGTATGAATTTTAACCAGTCTTCACCAATAGCAGAACACTATCGTCAAGAAAAAAATTATTGATTGTTATTGCTTCAAAGACAATAGATGTAGAGGCGCATTGTGAGCATGGTGCTCTAAAAACTAATTCTCAACAGGAAATTGTACACTTTTCGTAGATCTTCCCAGAGAAATTGCAAAAACGCATTACGCTGCTTTTACGTATTTGAGGCCTTGTAACTATTTGTAACGCTGTTGCTTCCTGCATATCAGATTCAATGCATTGTAATTTTCCGTCTCTGAGGCTGTTTGTGAAGCATAGTGATTTGTAGCTCCTGTAAGAGGTACGGACGATAATTTGCTGCGAAATTCTGAGAGAGAGGAAATCGATGTATCTTGTAGCAACGCTATACTCGTATAAGGCGCAAATGCAGTAGATATTGCACAATCAAAGACTGCATTTTGCATACTACAGTGTTGTGTGTTGGTAGCCATGTTTCTAAACGGTGATTACATCTTACGTACACACACAGGGAGTATCATAATTAGTTGCAAAAAAACATTTTTAGTGAATACGTGTGTGCAAACAAGCAGTTTCCGAGATGGAAAAAAAACTGAATTTTGCGTCATGTTTAAAAGTATCCATACAATCTGAATTTTGAGTAAGTTCACGCTATGTTCAAAAGTTTTTCAAGCAGTTTGTTGGATGTTTTAATTATGACCTAGTATTTGTCATAATACACAATTATACTACGGATGTTTGTTAATTATATAACTGACGCTTAATAAAATAAGCTGGATGTCTCTGTAGACCATTTTGGATAGTACTGCGCAGTTGATGCATTTTTTGCCATCACTTGGCATAATATGACACACAAATGCCAACTAGGCATCAGTAGGTGTGGACTCACTGACAGAGCGATTTTCTTGTTCCAAAAACTCTTGTCTTGCTGACATCAAATCGGCGTAATATGACACACATACCAATTAGGCGTCGACAAGCATGAACTCGTTGACAAAGGGTTTTTCTTATTGGAAAATGCACTCAACTTGTCGTCACTTTTCGAGTAGATGAAATATGAAATGTATCAGTTTTCATGCATACACATCAGCAACTACTCTTTCAGCTGGAAGGGGGCTTATACAAATGGAAGCAGTCATCCTGGCAAATTATTGATGTTAAAACATCTTAGCTGTCGTGAAACTCCATGATAGATTAAAATGTGTGCCGGACTGAGACTCGAACTCGAGACCTTTTAATTTCGCGAGCGAGTACTCTACCGATGGTGGAGCACCTGAAATACCGACGGTAGAGTACTTTCCCGCGAAAGGCAAAGATCTCGACTTCGAGTCTCGGTCCGGCACGCAGTTTTAATCTGCCACTAAGTTTCATACCAGTGCACACTCTGCTGTAGATTGAAAATTTCATTCTGGAATCATAATTGTCGTTCAACATTTCTTGAACATGCACACAACCCTCCATAAACTGTAAGTCTAAAGCACACATGCACACACACACACATACACACACACACACACACACACACACACACACACACACACACTATACGACGCTACGGACTATCGGACGCCCCTCAGTTTTTACGAAACTTTCTTAAAAATAACATTTTAACGTTTTTATTATTAGATTGCAAAGTCGGACTAAATATTTTTGATTGATAAAACAGAACTGACCGTTAAAATCCCCGAAAATCGCCATCTGAACTATATTCTTCTTCATTTTCTTCTTCCTCTTCGTCGTCATCGTTGTCTTCATATATAATATGACCTTAACTGCCATCGAGAGCAGTTCTTCAAAGATTTAAAATTGATTCATTCTAGACCACGACTGTTTTACCCACTGACACACTTGTTTGATTTTAGTGTAGATCGTTTTAAGGCTCCTTTCGGCGCGAATTAATATTGGGTTTCATCCATCGTCCATTTGTTACATTCCTCTCTCAATGGTTTATTTATCGAGGCATCAAGAGGTTGCAGTTGTGAAGTAAGTCTTTCCGGAATAACAGCACGCTCTAGATTTCCCTGTCTCAATTTCTCTTTCACAGAATTTATCAGACGACTACTAAAGTCATATAGCAACAAGAAGAGAATTCTTCTTCAATAAGGCACCTTTCCGTTTCTTCCACACTTTGTTAATCCATAATTTCATAACAGCCTCGTCCAACCAACCCTTATTTTGTGTGTGAACAACAATAGCTGGCGGTATTTCAGAAGGTTTTCGCAGTGTTTTGCGCTTGAAAGTGATCGTTGGAATAAGGTTTAGTACCGTCAGCACGAAATGAAAGGACAACAGTATAGTGCATTTTTTCATGTCCACTTGTTTTTATAGATACAGTTTAGCACTTTCCATGGCAACAGTTCTGGTACCCGGCGCATCAAATGTCTCGTCCACTTGATTTTATACACAGTTTAGCACTTTTCATGGCAACAGTTCTGTTACTCGGCACATCAAATGTCAGAGGAATTTCGTACATATTCGCTATTTGGCTTAGTTCCGCGCTGGTTTTCTTTAGATGTTGAATAATAAAGTGACGGAAAGACAATACACCATTGGTCAATAAAATTGCTACACCACGAGGATGACGTGCTACAGACGCGACATTTATCCGACAGGAAGAAGATGCTGTGATATGCAAATGATTAGCTTTTCAGAGCATTCACACAAGGTTGGCGCCGGTGGCGACATCTACAACGTGCTGACATGAGGAAAGTTTCCAGCCGATTTCTCATACAGAAACAGCAGTTGACCGGCGTTTCCTGGTGAAACGTTGTTGCGATGCCTCGTATAAGGAGGAGAAATGAGTACCATCATGCATCCGACTTTGATAAAGGTCGGATTGTAGCCTATCGCGATTGCGGTTTATCGTATCGTGACATTGCTGCTCGCGTTGGTCGAGATCCAATGACTGTTAACAGAATATGGAATCAGTGGATTCAGGGAGGTAATACGGAACGCTGTGCTGGATCCCAACGGCCTCGCATCACTATCAGTCGAGATGACAGGCATCTTACCCGCATGGCTGTAACGGATGGTGCAGCCACGTCTCGACCCCTGAGTCAACAGATGGGGACGTTTGCTAGACAACAACCATCTGCACGAACAGTTCGACGACGTTTGCAGCAGCATGGACTATCAGCTCTGAGACCATGGCTGCGATTAACCTTGACGCTGCATCACAGACAGGAGCGCCTGCGATGGTGCACTCAACGACGAACCTGGGTGCACGAATGGCAAAACGTCATTTTTTCGGATGAATCCAGTTTCTGTTTACAGCATTATGATGGTCGCATCCGTGTTTGGCGACATCGCGTTGAACGCACATTGGAAGCGTGTATTCGTCATCGCCATATTGGCGTAACACCCGGCGTGGTGGAATGGGGTGCCATTGGCTACACGTCTCGGTCACCTCTTATTCGCATTGACGGCACTTTGAACAGTGGACGTTACATTTCAGATGTGTTACGACCCGTGGCTCTACCCTTCATGCGATCACTGCGAAACCCTACATTTCAGCATGATAATGCACGACCGCATATTGCAGGTCCTGTACGGGCCTTTCTGGATACAGAAAATGTTAGACTGCTGCCCTGGCCAGCACATTCCCCAGATCTCTCACCAATTGAAAATGTCTGGTCAATGGTGGCCGAGCCACTGGCTCGTCACAATACGCCAGTCACTACTCTTGATGAACTGTGGTATCGTGTTGAAGCTGCATGGGCAGCTGTGCCTGTGCACGCCATCCAAGCTCTGTTTGACTCAATGCCCAGGCGTATCAAGGCCGTTATTACGGCCAGAGGTGGTTGTTCCGGTTACCGATTTTTCATGATCTATGCACCCGAATTGCGTGAAATTGTAATCACATGTCAGTTCTAGTATAATATATTTGCCCAATGAATACCCGTTTATCTGCATTTCTTCTTGGTGTAGCAATTTTAATGGCCAATATTGTATTTTCTCTTCGTACTCTTGTGGCATTTTCTGAGATATTTTGGTTTTGGTTTGCACGCTAAGTCTATGACGCTCCATAAACCTGTAGCACCAATCACCCTTCAAGTCTGTTAAGTTTCGCTGAAGCGCTATCCTAAGAGTGTGACTTTAATCATGTTTGTATTAATTCCAAAGCCATTTCGACGGTGTCCTTGAATCCATTTCAGTACGTCATCTTCTAGTTTTGGCTCTTTTGCATTTAGTTCTCTGTTTGCACATTTAATCTTCCTCATTTTTTTCAGTTCTTTTTCTAGCGCGCTAAGAACGAATTTTTTTCCTGTTGGTGGAGGACCGTGGTACCGCTCAGCTGGTCTGTTTCCATGTTCTTCTGCATGTACTGTTACTTTCAATTTATATTCTGCATCATAAGAATACGTTTTATTTTTCTACGTTATGAAACTAGGTACTAACAAAAATTTTTTACTGTTACCGATAACGCAAATCACTTGCAGTTCAAGTTCACTGGCGCCGTAGACTGCAGTGATGCCTCATAGGCTAGACAGTGTTCTGGGCTTATGATGACGGGGTGGGAGGGAGGGAGGGAGATAGTGTTAGCAAGCTTGTGAATCCTCGCAACTCACGTTCGTCCTATCGGCGCACTGCTGCTGCCATTTGAATCCAATGTTGCCAGATAGAGACAGGTTCCTCGCGGCATCGAATTTTAAGACTGGCGGGAATTTTAAATCAAACACTAGTCCTTTTTATATTAATTTCGAGTATAAGACGCTCCTGAATTTTAGAGGCAATTTTTCGAAGATAAAAGTGCGTCCTGTAATGTCGTTTCACCTACTGATTACTTGGTCTAAATCAGGAATGCTTTTTTGTCTGTTCATTGTTTCAGAATCTGCACCAGCTGCTGTCTGTAGTTCCCGATTGGAATAACTGTTGATGAACTCCAGTGACTGTCATCGAGATACCCGTTTGTGAGAAAAATTCGACACATGCGGCAAATCTTCGAACACATTTAAATACGACATACATATTTCATCTTCCACCTGCTGATTATTCTTCAAATGTTTCAAGTGATGTACATCGTCCCTAAAGCCTCTTCTACTGTTTTCTTTTGTCTTGCATGGATTTATTGCATATATTTCTGCCTACGCAGACCTTCCGATTTTACATATTCAATACTGCAGAACATACAAGCGGCTGGAGAGAAAAGGGACTGTCAATAATATAGCCGATCGATCGTCTAGTAAAATGATCGGGCAGCGGAGAAGCTGCAGCAACTGCAAGACTGCTGAGGCCCTTCCTCAGTCAACGAGAAAAAAAGAAGAAGGCCGTGGACAGAGAACTCTCTCAGTAAGCAGAAGATCGTGAATATCGTCGTTGGTGACGCTGACACTAATCAAGTAATTTTATGGTCTTAGCAATAATGGGAGTACTGGCAGAAAATCGCATTAAATTAGATATTTTTGAAGGGGTTGCTATTGACTTTGCACCTAGAAGTCGAATATGTACAACTATGATAGCTAATAGGTTTGGATTTATAGAGCCTAGATGTTTATTGGATGCCTGTTTTGGATTTCTGAGAACAGAGTTCGTAAATTAACCAACCTCTTAAAATTATGTTGTCACTAGTCTCCAACTTCCTCTTGGCTCAGTCAGGTGAAGTAATACAAATGCACCTCGATGAGAAGAGTGTGAGTTTCAAGCCATCCAGAGTTAGTGGTGACAGGTAGTCGACAAATCTCATTGATAAGCTGTTCAAGAAACTTGAGACTTTTCAAGAGAGAGATGCCAGTTTGACGTTGTCAGAAACAATCTATCTGAATGTTAATGCTATGAAAATACGCATTTTATGCGGTTCTACTCCCAAAACTGCCTTAAGTGATAGCAGAAAATCATGCAGTAGTAAACGTTAAGTCACAGGACTGTCCTTACTTCAAGTAGTCATTCTTAGCTCGATTTTATTTTCTAAAGAAGCATATACAACATGAACACAAATTAAACAGTGCTAATATACCATTTCCTGCAGAGATGAAGCATTTTCACATTTTCGGAAAACAGAACATAACATTTCTGTAAACGTCTACGGCATCCAGTATTCATATCATGAATGGCTGAATGTGAAAGACAAGAGAAATGAGAAAGAATTTCCAGATATATCTCTATATACCACAACATACCATGACAAGCAACGCGAACCTACCTATGTTGTAGACCGCTTATACAGTTCCATGCCATTTTTATTTCTTTAAAAAGCACGTCGTTGACTGCTCACAGTTTAAGCCCAAAGCAGTACCTTGCCCAGAGGAGACGAAGTTCCTAAATTTGACTCGTATGACAAACAATGAAAGTTACCATTTGTCATTTATGCAGAGGTCGAAAGGTTGCTGAACATAGGTATTAGTAATAGTAACGCATTCTACCTATACTGCTTGACGAAAATATTTTCCACTATACCGAGGCAGAGACTGGAAGAGGAAGAAGCATTTCGAACAGCAGAAATTTGTCAGGGCCATTTTACAGGTATGTTTCGTGGAGCTGTACATTATAGCTGCATTTAAAATTTTTAACCTAGCGAATTATGATGCAAATTTCATAACCTCAAACCATTGTGAAGAAATTGAATATACAGATAAAACATAGCCATGCCATGGTTCTCTTACTACGACGGATGTGGAAAATTATAAAACATTCACTAAATCTTTCGCAGTGGGATATTGTTTTGACATAAAATTTCGGTTTGTAGAGTCCTTCAAATTACTAGAGTGCTGTCTGTAAAAATATGTCTCGTTCTCGTATTTAAAGCCTAAGGAGTTGAAAATAACGCGAAAGTATTTCCCCAACAGCGAGACCTTTAATTTGATCAAAGAGAAAAGTGTCTTTCTTTACTGGCATATCACTAATGAACCCATTTTGTTAGAGGAACAGCTACCGCCAACTGAAGCATTTAAAGGTTTCCGAGTGATGAAACAAATCAAAGAAATGGATTTTCAAAGGGCATGTAAAGTCTAGAATTTATTTGAAAGCAAGACATTGGAGATTTGCTCCGACTTATATTTGAAATCTGATGTATTGCTTTGGGCAGGATTGTTTGAAAACTTCCAAGCACTCTGTCGTGAAACATACGAAATAGATCAAGCCCATTGTGTAACTTCATGTGAGTTGGCATGGAATATGCAGCTGAAAACTACCAGCATAAAATTGCAACTTATTATTGGTATAGAACAACTATAATTTGTTGAGCATTGTGTCAGTGATGGTATTGTTCACTGCTGCTATAGACAAACAGTTGCAAACAATAAGTTCATTGAAACTTCCTGGCAGATTAAAACTATGTGCCGGACCGAGACTCGAACGCGGGACCTTTGCCCTTCGCGGGCAAGTTCTCTACCAGCTGAGCGATCCAAGCACGACTCACGCCCCGTCCTTACAGCTTTACTTCTGCCAGTACCTCGTCTCCTACCTTCCAAGGTAGAGCACTTGCTCGCGAAAGGCAAAGGTCCCGAGTTCGAATCTCGGTCCGGCACACACTTTTAATCTGCCAGGAAGTTTCATATCAGTGCACACTCCGCTGCAGAGTGAAAATCTCATTCTAGTAATACGTTCATTGCTGACTGTGATGAAAACAGGGACAGACCTCGACGTTAGCGGTGTTTGTAACTGGACCATGTTGCAATATGTTACCACTCCCGGATCCTGCACGGATGTTTGTCTAAGGTATTGAAGAAATGAGCATACCAGGTGATTCAGAGATAATATTTTATCCAGGTGACATTCTACATCCGTCAAATATTGAAAGAACAGCATTGTTAATCATCAGTCGTAAAAAGAAATCTTGAATAAAAGTACATTTGTATAGCTGACGGTAAAAAATAAAATTCCTTAAGGGGCTCCGGAAAGGCTCAAAATCATGAAAAGTTCAGTTTTTACTTTTTTGCGTTTTCTGAATCTGTAGAGTATTACCTTTTAATAGATATATAATTTATTCAATTCCGAAGACTACAACTATTTTTAAATTTTTTTTGAAATGTGTTCTACATGGGCGTGACCCACTGTGGCGCTGTTAAACTCCTGTCAAATGGTGTTATTATTAACGTCCGTGTTCATCAGGTACATTTTAGTGATGTGAGACAAAGTATGTGTTGTGGCTAACCTGTGATGGTTCAATATATATCGCTGGTGTGATTGTCGATTGTTTCATGTTTATTTACTCTGTCGTTATCTCGAAAATATTCGTAATTAATTCTGTTTCTTGAGTCTCTGTTTTGTTGAAGTATAATAATGAGTAAAAGCAAAGTTATTAGAAATCCTCTGAAGGCTTTTAAGAAAAGGAGAAATGTTGGAAAGCCAAAGGTATGTGTTATTACTGTAACCAATAAAGACGATGAAAATCCCCAACATAGCTTGTGTCCCAAAGAAGAAGACAGTTGGTGTAAATATAACAAAGGATTGCTAACTGGTGAAGTGTACACTCATAAGCATAGTCTGCCTCATGCAATAATGGAGGTGATAAAACCTATTTTCAGAGACTTAGCAGCACCTGAACTGTTGAAAAAGTGTATTCACGGAAAAACTCAAAACCCCAATGAAAGTGTAAATAGTGTTATATGGTCGAGAATCCCCAAGACTGTATTTGTTGGAATAGAAACACTTCACTTTGGTGTGTATGATGCTGTTGCGACTTTCAATGATGGCAACATTGTAAGGTGCAAGGTATTTAGAAATATGGGAATGAAGATAGGTTCTAACACGGTACGAGCGATGCTTGCTTTAGACAAGGAACGCCTTCGGGCTGCAGACAGGGCTGTAAAGAGTCTAGAAATACAAGCAAGAGTAAACAGGAGGAGGAACAAGAGGAAGCTGGAGGAGGAGTTTGCAGAGGATGAAGATAATCCATCCTATGGACCTGGAATGCACTAAAAAGTTAACCCAATCTTTGTCGCTCGATTCCCAAAACTTTTATTTTCTCATACTAATTGCATGTTTTCTAAGGATCTTCCAAACATATTTGTTTCAAACTTTCAGTAAATGTTACACAGTACCTTCTGCATAATTTAACACAGCCTTTTTCCAAAAAAACTGTATATTTTTGAATATATAAATAAAAAATTGCAAAAAAATGTTGTGAATTTTCATTACAATTGAAAAAAAATCATCTTTAATAACTGAACTAAAATTTTGTAAAATCCCTGTGTTAAGTTGTAGCCCATATTCCAATAAATAATCTGTAAAAAGTTCAACTTCCTACCTCAAATACTTTGTGAGGAAAGATGTAATTTATAAGCGTTATTTTAACATTGCAAGTATAGGGCGTTCCGGAGCCCCTTAAGTATCTGTTCCTTAAGTATCTGATGGCTGTAGGAAGTCATCTC
Organism: Schistocerca nitens; assembly: GCF_023898315.1. NCBI lineage: Eukaryota > Metazoa > Arthropoda > Insecta > Orthoptera > Acrididae > Schistocerca > Schistocerca nitens. The sequence continues at coordinate 143,651,146 of NC_064616.1, read as the reverse complement.
ACTAAAGTGTTAACTACTATGCCTAACTCATTACATAAGGTTATTTTCCAAAGCCAGCCCTGTAAGCTCAGATTAAAGTTATTTGCTAAAAAAAAATTAAAAAGAGAGAGAGAGAGAGAGAGAGAAGTTCAAATGTGTGTGAATTCCTAACGAACCAAACTCCAAACTGCTGAGGTTATCGGTACCTAGACTTCCACACTACTTACACCCGTGCCCGAGAGAGAACTCGAACCTTCGGCGGGAGGGGACGCGCAGTCTGTGACGCGGCGTTATTTGCTGCACATAATTTTAACACCACATTTTTTCACCTTCGCTTTATCTGTACACCCGATGGTAAGAAATGCACTTCCTTAAGGATTCAGAGTAAATTTCGAGTACCCAGAAAATTTTGTGAACTTCACTCTGATCTGCAATTATGCTCAGAGAAAACTGTACTGCCACCTGGTACCAACAAGCTGGGAGTTCCAAAGAAGCACATTAATACATTATACAGCAAGAAAAGTATGTGATACACTATTGAATTTTAAAGCAGTGTCTAAGTAATAGGTGTGGCCGAGCGGTTCTAGGCGCTTTAGTCTGGAACCGCGTGACTGCTACGGTCGCATTTACGAATCCTGCCTCGGGCATGGATGTGTGTGATGTTCTTAGGTTAGTTAGGTTAAAGTAGTTTTAAGTTCTAGAGGACTGAGCCCGCATCTCGTGGTCGTGCGGTAGCGTTCTCGCTTCCCACGCCCGGGTTCCCGGGTTCGATTCCCGGCGGGGTCAGGGATTTTCTCTGCCTCGTGATGGCTGGGTGTTGTGTGCTGTCCTTAGGTTAGTTAGGTTTAAGTAGTTCTAAGTTCTAGGGGACTGATGACCACAGATGTTAAGTCCCATAGTGCTCAGAGCCATTTGAGCCATTTTCTAGGGGACTGATGACCTCAGATGTTAACTCCCACAGTGCTCAGAGCCCTTTGAACCATTTCTAAATAGTAATCTTATTCCAAGTAGCAAAATTCACCAGAATTTTCATTCTGTAAGACTCTCCAGATGAAACTGCGTATTGATATTAATGCTGTGAAATGTATGAATGCAAAAAGCGATTTCGAAAAAAGAAACCTACAATCTCTTGCATATTATTGTTTTCAGAAGAATGCTTCAGAATGTGCGAAAAATGAGTGATGTTAAGTTAGTAACAAATTGGCGAGGTAGATATGGAGCGGCTGCTCTCATTGCAAAACCAAATTTCAAGTGCAGCCTCATATGTATTGAAAATTTAGTTTCAAATGCAGAAAGTAGACATAAAACTGGTTTCGATGATCCTAAAGGTGTAGGAATCCCCATTTAAGATTTTCCAAGTTTCTGTTACACAGACACCGATAGCTCAATGTATCGTGTAACCAGCCAAAACATGTATGATGTCACTAAAAGCTGAATGCATAGGTGGATGTAACATTTATAACAAGAGACAGTTGTTTCAACGTAAGATGAATTGTGTGGAGAGATTATTACTTAATTCATAGGACTGAGAGTAAAAATGTACCCTCCAGAAACGGAATTGCAACATGTAATGCAAAGAGAAAAAGGTGAGAAATAATCAGCAGAAAAAGAACTTACCATTGATGATTATCAGGAGTGCATATTAAATGACACTGGAAAATCAACTATACCATCTATAATTCATTTTAAGCTGCACTCGGTTTCGACCGTAAGCAAACTAGTACTTCGGCAAAAGATGGAAAGTGGTTCATGCTGTGTGATAAAGCGTATAATTAGTTTGTGGGTGCTAAAATCTGAAGAACTGATGACTGATATCTGTCGATGGTATATTGAAATTGTAAATTTTGCTTGTGACTTGAGGTCAGTACCATCTTTCTCATGTCATAGCTACAATGTATGTAACAGGCTATACTGAACGATGTATGTAAAAGTGCGCAGTCAGTAATGTGTGCAACTATATCTAGAGTATTTCTGTTCTGTGAAAAAGTGCAAAACATTGAATGACCCGCCACAGTTGTCCCCAATTTTTACCATGACAGACTGTTTTTCGTTGATCTGGAAGATTCCTTAACTTCTGGTACTCGTACATTCAAATCTACTTCTACATCTATACTCCGCAAGGAGTACCTCTATCGGTTCTCCCTTCTATTCCAGTCTCGTGTTGTTCGTGGAAAGAAAGATTGTCGGTATGCCTCTGTGTGCGCTCTAATCTCTCTGATTTTATCCTCATGGTCTCTTCGCGAGATATACGTAGGAGGGAGCAATATACTGATTCACTCCTCGGTGAAGGTATGTTCTCGAAACTTCAACAAAAGGCCTTACCGAGCTACTGAGCGTCTCTCTTGCAGAGTCTTCAACTGGAGTTTATCTATCATCCTCGTAAAGCTTTCGCGATTACTAAATGATTCGGTAACGAAGCGCGTTTCTCTCCGTTGGATCTTCTCTATCTCTTCTATCAACCCTATCTGGTACGGATCCCATACTGCTGAGCAGTATTCAAGCACTGGGCGAACAAGCGTACTGTAACCTACTTCCTTTGTTTTCGGATTGCATTTCCTTAGGATTCTTCCAATGAATCTCAGTCTGGCATCTGCTTTACCGACGATTAATTTTATATGGTCATTCCATTTTAAATCACTCCTAATGCATACTCCCAGTTAATTTATGGAATTAACTGCTTCCAGTTGCTGACCTGCTATATTGTAGCTAAATGATAAGGGATCTATCTTTCTATGTATTCGCAGCGCATTACACTCTGTCTACAATGAGATTCAATTGCCATTCCCTGTACCATGCGCCAATTCGTTGCAGATCCTCCTGCATTTCACTACAATTTTCCATTATTACAACCTCCACAAAAAGCCTCGGTGAACTTCCGATGTTATCCACAAAGTCATTTATATATATTGTGAATAGCAACGGTCGTACGACACGCCCCTGCGGCACACCTGAAATAACTCTAACTTCGGAAGACTTCTCTCCATTGAGAACGACATGCTGCGTTCTGTTATCTAGGAATTCTTCAATCCAATCACACATTTGGTCTGACAGTCCATATGTCCTTGCTTTGTTCATTAAATGACTGTGGCGAACTGTATCAAACGCCTTGCGGAAGTCAAGAAACACGGCGTCTACCTGGGAACCCGTGTTTAAGGCCCTCTGAGCCTCGTGGCCGAATAGCGCGAGCTGGGTTTCACACGATCGTCTTTTTCACAATCCTTGCTGATTCCTACAGAGCAGATTTATAGTCTCCAGAAAAGTCATTATACTCGAACATAAAAAAATGCCAACATAGTCTCAGGGAAAGAGCACTGGACGAAAAATTGTTCAACCCCAGCAGACATAACGCCAGTGCTGCGTAATACGGTCTCTATACTTTACACTGGTCACAATTCGGCGAGGGAAAGAATCCAGGAGTGTCTTCAGGTATGTCATATCCATTTCAGCCATTCAACGATGATTAGATCCTGTAGACAAATCAAATTGTGGGAATGTTGCTCATTGCTATTCCATACAGTATTAGACATTTTCTATGCGATTAAGATCGAGTGATTTAGCGGGCCAGTCGAGGTGCGATAGAATGCTACGGCATTCCTCAAACCAGGAATGTAAGCGTGCAGCCTTGTGAAGAGAGATGCTATCACGGAAGACAGGAGTGCCTATAGTATACTCACATTTAGGAGAAGGGAAACCATATACTCCTCAAGAACTTTGAAATAAACATTCTAGTTCACCTAAATTGTGACCTAAATGAGTAGGCCCCAGCTGTGGTACGAAAAACACGCCTAAAAAAAAAATGCGGTTACACTCGCCGGCGACACTGCAGTCTCGCCTCAGCTGGTCGTCCCATAGGTAGACTATGACTTGTGTTATTTCAAAAGGGAAAAATCACGACACGTCCATACGACTCCAATCGGTTACTGTACCCAACTTCAAATATCCACTGCATGCAGGTCTTTTTTCTATATTCACTCGGAAACTACTAGAAGTGGATCTGCATTCATTGAAAGCAGCAGTTCCTTCAAGCTTGGAACCGATTGTCTATATCTTCATACATGCGTCGCAAGCCACCGTACGATGCGTGGCGGAGGGTACGCTGTACTCAACTAATCGTTTCCTCTCCCGTTCCACTCGCGGATTGAGCGAGGGAAAACGACTATCTATACGCCTCCATGTGAGCGTTAATTATTGTATCTCATATTCGTGGTCCATACACTATTTGTACGTTGGCGGCAATAGGAGCTTCAGCAGTCAACTTCAAATGCCGTTTCTCTAAAGTTTCTCAGTAGTGTTCGCCTCCAGGGATTCCCTGAGCTCCCGAAGCATATCCGTAGCACTTGCATGCTGATCGAACCTACCGGCAACAAATCTAGCAGCTCGTCTCTGAAGTGCACCGACCTTCTTTCAACCCGACCTAGTGCGGTCCCCAAACACCCGCGCAGTACTCAAGAATATGTCGCAGTAGCGTCCTATGTGAGGTCACCTTTACAGATGAACTACACTTCCCCAAAATTCTGCCGGCCGCTGTGGCCAAGCGGTTCTAGGTGCTTCAGTCCGGAACCGCACTGCTGCTACTGTCGCAGGTTCGAGTCCTGCCTCGGGCATGGATGTGTGTGATGTCCTTAGGTTAGTTAGGTTTAAGTAGTTCTACGTCTAGAGGACTGATGACCTCAGATGTTAAGTCCAATGGTGCTCAGAGCCATTTGAACCTTTTCTCCTTACTGTATTGTAGCCTGCTGCCACGTCCACGAAAGCTGTAGCCTATCTGAAAACTCTCTGAAATCCAGATTCAGCTAATGTTGTAACCGTTAGCACTGGTTTCCGGAAACTCTGTTTTCTTCTAAAGTGACCTCGCTCGACTAACGTTAATTCATCAGTAACCTCTCGTATGCGATTGAGGATATGCGCTCCATAATTTATAAGTCATACAGAGTGAAGAGATAGGTTGACTGTTAGCCACATCAGTCCTTTCTTTGCCTGATTTTAAAACTGCGATTACATTAGTTTCATTAGATCTTTTAACTCGTTTATTAGTTCGAAATATTTCATATTTAAAGCATTCTGGAAGCCATTAATTAGTCCGCAGTCTTATAGCTGTAAGGGACTCTGAATATATTCACATCTAGTAGCTTTATTAGTCTTCAGAAAGTTCAGGGCTAGTTGAAGGTACTAATGACCTCAGATGTTAAGTCCCATAGAGCTTAGAGCTATTTGAACCCTGAAGTTCTCTCAATAAACCGAAGTCGACTATTCGCCTTGCCTACCACAATCCTCACATTCTCGTTCCATTTCGCGTCGCTTCGCAAAGTAAAGCTCAGGCTGGGTCAAGTAGAACACTACTACTGCTGTATCCTACTCATCCGATTTAACTTCGATATTTCTTCATTAAGAGCGAGCTGACATTCATAACACCAACCAGAAATCTTGTCAAGCTCATCTTGTATCAAACTATAGTCATTTATTTTCGAAAACTTCCTGTATACCTGAGTATCATCAGCGAAGATGGCAGATTGCTGCCTACCCCTTCTCCCAGACCATTTGTGTACACAGCAAATAGCAAGTCCTATCGCACTTCCCCAGTGCACTTCCGATGTTACTTCTGCCTCCGATGAATAGGCCGTGCGGAGTGGCCGTGCGGTTAGAGGCACCATGTCACTGTCTAAAGCAGGGCTGATTCGTGGATATGAGCTTCTCATTCTCTAGGACATTTATTATATTCGAACTCAGACAAGGCGTGACAAGCAGTGACAATTGTCTCCAGTCTCTGTCACTGCTCTGACGCCTTGTTACACTGCTAGTGGTATACGACACCAAACAGACAAGTATGACAGTCTGCTTTGATACACCAAAAATCTCACATTCATGGCATTGTCACTGACAAGTCGTGAAAATAGTCTCCAGTCTCTGTCGGTTAGGATATTTTTACAACCACTGTTCTGATGCCGTGTTACGCGGCTGCTAATGGTTTGCCACTCCAAACAGACACGTTGGACAGTCTACTTTGACGCACCAAAAATCTCACTTTCATGGTGTTGTCACAGGCAAATTCCTAACACGACAGCATCTGGTCACGTCTCCCCGTCGACCAGTCTTACTGCACTGATACCACACAACCAAGTGGCACATTGAAACCACTTCAGTGCCATGACTTACCTCATCAGAGGTGGTCACACTTGCTGACACTCCTACACCACCTCTCGTGGAAGAAAAATCAGTGCTCCGAAGCGGACTGATTTTTCTTCCGCGAGAGTAATATTTTGTATGTTGAGCTTCTATGAATGATCACTAACCACGGCGATATGCTGCTCTTTTGCTTATAGAGATAGCACTGCCTGTGGCAAAACAATCTCAAATTAAATTTATTTAAAGTATGAATGTTCGTAAGTCTTTCTTTTCGCTGAGATTGTAAAAGTACACTAACATTGTGCACCTCGTCATACAAAATTATATAACGCAGACAGAAACCTAGGTTGATATTTGCCGATTTGAACACGAAAACCGCGAGCCTCTGTGTGTAACAGCAGGTAAGGCGCGTGTGCATGCACGCATCGATAGTCGCCTGTAGACGCCGATAATGCTTCGTGGTTCCGTGTCGGGAATGCGAATGATGCAGCGTGTGCAGAAGACTGCCAGCACTCGCAGTTAATCGGCTAGTCTCTGCACAGAAGCAGTGGGGGCTTCGGCATCGTTATTAACTATCACATCGACGCATTTAGAATACCTTAGAACATGAGCTAAACGTCATCATTTCAGTGGTGGATATCGTTCATAATTTATATCTTCTCCCATGTGACCGAAAATAATTCTACACTATTCTCAAAACTGCATTGATTAGAAGGTACCAAAGAAACAGCTTCGACTGATTGGAGTGAGATGGAATTGTCAAAATATTTTCTAATATTCTTTTTAATTTCGAATAAATAGCTCCAGATTAGAAAAATAGTGTATATTTTCTTCAAAAGACCTTCGTTTTCGGGACTGCCAGTTAAAACATTTACAATAAAACCAAGTGAACAATACCCTGGAAGGATACTGGGCCATAGGAAGATACTGTTCTTAACACTACCGCCTGCACAATCATATGTTACAAATTAGGTATATGGAAGAATGTAATAGGATAGAACAATAATTACTAGAGTCACTAGGAACCAGTTTGTCATAAACACTGTATAATATTTTCTTTTGTGTATACAGTCGTTGGATGTCCTCTTGAGAGATATCGTATTAAATTTTGTCCTATTGGTGCATTTGATCTTCAAAATCTCGAGATGGTTAGAAGGCCCTTCCTGTAATGCTCCAAACGTTCTCAACATGGGAGCGATTCGGCGACCTTGCTGACCATGGTATGATATGGTAACTACAAAGACAAGCAGTGAAAACTCTCGTCGTGGGCAGGCGGGCATTATCTTGCTGAAATGTAAGCACAGAGTTCCTCACTTAGGCCCCTGAGTCAGAAAGGCGTCGTTACGTAACACTATTAAGGTGTCACAAAAGACGCATTGAGGATTTATGGATTATCCCACTGGTTTTGTCGGAACAGAAAGATGAGAATTAGGTAACCACTCTACGCAAATGTCTATTATATTAATTCGCATCTCTACCTGTAGAACCTGCTAATCCATGAGGCGCAAGTACCAACAAAGTGACGTAAAGCTGCGTAGCTACGTTGTGCAAGAAGGTTGACCATTCTCTTATCGGTATACAAACTGCACGCCCGAAAGTGGTACATGTATATCATCAGTGGAGAGTATATATCACGGAGAAATGGCGTTGTTTAAAACGGGAGCGTTCCATAAACGTCAACTGTCGAGCAGCTGATGCAGTCAAAAGCAATATCAACTAAGATGCGAATATGGTACAAATATGATAATTTATACTATCCAAAATCTTACCTAAAGCACAACTACACTCCTGGAAATGGAAAAAAGAACACATTGACACCGGTGTGTCAGACCCACCATACTTGCTCCTGACACTGCGAGAGGGCTGTACAAGCAATGATCACACGCACGGCACAGCGGACACACCAGAAACCGCGGTGTTGGCCGTCGAATGGCGCTAGCTGCGCAGCATTTGTGCACCGCCGCCGTCAGTGTCAGCCAGTTTGCCGTGGCATACGGAGCTCCATCGCAGTCTTTAACACTGGTAGCATGCCGCGACAGCGTGGACGTGAACCGTATGTGCAGTTGACGGACTTTGAGCGAGGGCGTATAGTGGGCATGCGGGAGGCCGGGTGGACGTACCACCGAATTGCTCAACACGTGGGGCGTGAGGTCTCCACAGTACATCGATGTTGTCGCCAGTGGTCGGCGGAAGGTGCACGTGCCCGTCGACCTGGGACCGGACCGCAGCGACGCACGGATGCACGCCAAGACCGTAGGATCCTACGCAGTGTCGTAGGGGACCGCACCGCCACTTCCCAGCAAATTAGGGACACTGTTGCTCCTGGGGTATCGGCGAGGACCATTCGCAACCGTCTCCATGAAGCTGGGCTACGGTCCCGCACACCGTTAGGCCGTCTTCCGCTCACGCCCCAACATCGTGCAGCCCGCCTCCAGTGGTGTCGCGACAGGCGTGAATGGAGGGACGAATGGAGACGTGTCGTCTTCAGCGATGAGAGTCGCTTCTGCCTTGGTGCCAATGATGGTCGTATGCGTGTTTGGCGCCGTGCAGGTGAGCGCCACAATCAGGACTGCATACGACCGAGGCACACAGGGCCAACACCCGGCATCATGGTGTGGGGAGCGATCTCCTACACTGGCCGTACACCACTGGTGATCGTCGAGGGGACACTGAATAGTGCACGGTACATCCAAACCGTCATCGAACCCATCGTTCTACCATTCCTAGACCGGCAAGGGAACTTGCTGTTCCAACAGGACAATGCACGTCCGCATGTATCCCGTGCCACCCAACGTGCTCTAGAAGGTGTAAGTCAACTACCCTGGCCAATAAGATCTCCGGATCTGTCCCCCATTGAGCATGTTTGGGACTGGATGAAGCGTCGTCTCACGCGGTCTGCACGTCCAGCACGAACGCTGGTCCAACTGAGGCGCCAGGTGGAAATGGCATGGCAAGCCGTTCCACAGGACTACATCCAGCATCTCTACGATCGTCTCCATGGGAGAACAGCAGCCTGCATTGCTGCGAAAGGTGGATATACACTGTACTAGTGCCGACATTGTGCATGCTCTGTTGCCTGTGTCTATGTGCCTGTAGTTCTGTCAGTGTGATCATGTGATGTATCTGACCCCAGGAATGTGTCAATAAAGTTTCCCCTTTCTGGGACAATGAATTCACGGTGTTCTTATTTCAATTTCCAGGAGTGTATTTTACTCTGCACTCATGGTACCATGAGTCCCTTATATTGGCTACCGCTAGAATAAGAATATTTTACCCTGCGTACTTTGAAACCGTTACGAAATGCACAAGGTAAAACTGTTAATTAGTGGATCGTAAATGTTAGTGGTCTCTTAATAAAAAATGGAAATTATAAGAAAGCAAACAGCCTTAAAGAAGAGATCTAATCACTGTCAGGTACTATTTCTCTATAAAGGGTGGTTGTAATCGGCTGTTCACTCAGTTTTATCGTAAAAGTTTTAACTCTGGTAATGGGTTTGCTTTTAAAGAAATATTGATCCAAAGATGGATTCCCTCACCCCTAGCGGCTGTTGAGTAGACAGGCTGACACTATATTATCGATATTATTTATATTTGTCTTACCTAATTTCTTTTCCTGTTTTTAACTCATGTGATTACTGTATCACCAAGCACTTTGATGTAACATCTGTGCAAATGTTTTATTCATTATCTATGTGAATTTGTGTCAATTTAATTAATGTATAGATGTAACTATAAAAACAATTTTTTGTAAAAGACCGAACGTGTTAAGACTTCACTTGTAATATTGGTTCACAGGTAGGCAAAGAAGGTTTGTCATCATGTAAAAGCTGGAGGTAAGTGCCTCCGCAACGAAATCCGCCTGGCGGGAATGGAAACAGGTTTTGTAGTCGAACTGCACGGCTCCCATGCAACAGAGTTCGTGGAAGAAAGTGAGAGTTGGTGGCTAGTAGGCGAAGTGTTTATATCTTGAGAACTGCACAAGGCAAGAAGAAAAGCCAGATTATATAGCAGTCTCGGATATGGAAGTAATTTGGCTCATTATTCATGGCTTTGGTAAGCTCTGTACTACGAAAATCCGACACTAATAAGATAATTTTCCGGGATTGTTTCACAGTAACAGACATGGATACTTTTACCGGCTTGTTCGAATAGCCACGAGAGATCGACACTGCAACCAGCTTCGTCTCAAATGATCAGTTGAGTACTGTTTGACTGCAATGACGAGTTATACGGTTTCTTTTTCAGTAAGAAGCATGTCTTCTTTATACTTTATGTTGAGCACCCGTATTTTATCCTTAGGATAGGACCCTGTCTAGGTAAATGACTAAGTGCTGCGTTATTTACGAATATTCTGTAACTGAGCTGAAAAGTATTTCACTAAGCTTTCGCTACAGTTAGAAATTTTGCGGAGTAGTTAATTTCATAAATATTCGGTGAGCGTAAGTTGTGAAGTACTCCATGTATTTTTCATAAAAGAACAGTTAAAGTTTCACCAAAGTACAGTTTGTAATAAAAGATGTAAAGCATTTAGCTTAAAGATTGGTCTTACTGATATCTCAGTATAGTGTTACAGTCTCCTGCAAAAACCGAGACGATTCATGATAGTCACTGGCTAGTGGAGTGTGAGGGGCTAGTGTAACGATTAATTGTTGTGCAGGTTTGAAAGTAACACTATGCTAATTATTGAGCCAGATTTAAATTTCATATTACAACTACAACATTAATGAAGTGCACTTGTCAGTTTCTAACAGCTGTTTTATATAATTAGCAGCTGACTAGAACTATACAAACTATACTAGCTCCAGATACCACATGTCCCGTTAAAGCTAAGCAGTGTGAGGAAGTAAATGCTCCTTAACCATAGAACCAAAGTAGCAACGCCAGAAGATAGAATTTGCAGAACGACCTGCAGAGAACTAATGAATGGTGCAGGCTCTGGCAGTTGACCCTGAACGTAAATAAATGTAACATATTGCGCATACATAGGAGAAGAAATCCACTATTGTACAGCACCGTTGATGACAAATAGCTGGAGACAGCGCCTGCCGTAAAAGAGCTATGCGTGACTATCAAGAGCGATCATAAGTTGAATGGCCACATAAAACAGATAGTAGGAAAAGCAGGTACTAGAGTCAGATTTATTAGAAGAATCTTAAGGAAATGTAACTCATCCACGAAAGAAGTGGCTTATAAGGCGCCTGTTCACCCGATTTTCGAGTACTGTTCATCTATCTGGGATGGAGAAGATGGAGAAGATCCAACGAAAAGCGGCGCGTTTAGCCACTGGATCGTTTAGCTGGCGAGAGAGCGTTACGGAGGTGCTAAACAGATTCTATTGGCAGACGTTACAATAGAGGCGTTGTGCATCACGTGGAGATTTGCTATTGAAATTTCGGGACAGCACTTTTCAGGAGGAGTTGGACAACATATTACTTCCCCCCACATACATCTCGCTTATTGATCATGAGGAGAAAATTCGAGAAATTAGAGCCAGTACAGACGCTTGCCGACAATCATTCTTCCCACGCATTATTCACCAGTGGAGCAGGGGTAGAGGGGTCACATAGTGGTACCGAAAGTACCCTCTGCCACACATCATTGGATGGCTTGCGGAGTATGATGTAAATGCAGATGTAAGAATGGAAATAACGGTCAGTAAAAATAATATTATTATCCGAAAACAATTTCAGTCACAGTATTTTCCATTAATTCAACTGATAAACGAACCTTACATTCAATTTAGTAGAGCTTCGCCACATAACCAAATCTTTTATTTGTATTGATAATTAGTTTGCTGCTTTATTATAGAGGAAGTTACGTGTTACTGAGAGCCAGTTGTTGCAAAAGCAGTTAATATGCCTTCTGTGTTGTTCGACTGGAATACTCTCTTTCAAATTCTGAAGGTGGCAGGGGTAAAATACAGGGAGCCAAAGGCTATTTACAATTTGTACCGAAACCAGATGGCGGTTATAAGAGTCGAGGGCCATGAAAGGGAAGCAGTGATCGGGAAGGAAGTGAGACAGGGTTGTAGCCTATCCCAGATGTTATTCAATTTATAAATTGAGCAAGCAGTAAAGGAAACAAAAAAATTTGGAATAGGAATTGAAATCCATAAAAAAGAAATAGAAACTTGGAGGTTTGCAAATGACGTAATTCTGTCAGAGACAGCTAAGGATCTGGAAGAGCAGTTGAACATAATGGACAATGTCTTGAAAGGATGCTATATCAATAAAAGCAAAACGAGGTTAATGGAATGTAGTCTAAGTCGGGTAATGCTGAGGGAATTAGATTAGGAAATGAGACACTTGAAGTAGTAAATGAGTTTTGCCATTTACGGAGCAAAATAACTGATGATGGTCGAAGTAGAGAGGATACAAAATGTAGACTGGAAATGGCAAGGAAAGCGTTTTTCAAGAAGAGAAATTTGTTAACATCGAGTACAGTTTTAAGTGTCAGGAAGTCGCTTCTGAAAGTATTTGTATGGAGTGTAGCCATGTATGGACGTGAAACGTGGACGATAAATAGTTTAGACAAGAAGAGAATAGAGGCTTGCGAAATGTGGTGCTACAGAAGAATGCTGAAGATTAGATGGGTAGATCACATAACTGATGTTGAGATATTAAATAGAAATGGAGAGGAGAGAAATTTGTGGCACAATTTCACTAGAAGAAGGGATCGGTTGGTAGGGCATATTCTGAGGCAGCAAGGGATCACCAATTTAGTATTGGAGGGCAGCGTGGAGGGTACAAATCGTAGAGGGAGACCAAGAAATGAGTAGACTAAACTGATTCAGAAGGATGTAGGTTGCAGTAGATACTGGGAGATGATGAAGCTTGCACAGAATAGAGTAGCATAGAGAGCTGCATCAAACCAGTCTCAGGACTGAAGACCACAACAACAACAACTGTTTTGTTCATGCCGAATTACTGTTACATTGCTTGCTAAAATGTGCAATTATTTTCTATTACATTTGCAAAACAGAATTTCAGTATCAGACAATCCAAATAGTTAAATTTCTTTGTGAGTAGTGCTTGGTACAACTTAGTCTAATTAGGATGGCGACCGTTTCCGTTTCCGTAATTGCATTTTACTTTATTGCTAATAGAAATTTGGTTCGATTCCTATTTGTTCTGCTGCTGTTTCCTTTCAACAGAAACAAAAATAGTCCAATACTTTAAACATTATACGCACGATTACGATCAAGTTAAAATCCTTTCGCATGAGTAACATTATCAGCGTACTGCTAAATCTGAAGTATCAGGTAGTGTTATAAGGCTTAGGTACTCCCTGGTGCTAGATCGATAGTTGGCCATTCAGCCACTTCCCGTCATGTAGACTGGTAGGAGTATTTCCCTATGCTTTGCAAACAGTACCTGTTGTCTGTTTCTACTTTTGTTGTATCTTCGAGACTTCTATGCATGTGCATACGTATTCATCATCGTTGTCATCTTGTCCTATGGATCGTCGTCATTCTCGTCACAACGCCTCGCTGTCTCCACAGCAGACATCTCTTCACCTCTGCAGCAGTCGTCCCGCTATCTCCGCATCCGTGTCCGTCGTCGCCACGTTCGCCTGATTATTATCGCTACCACATAAGCCTGGACGTCGCCGCTGTCATCTCCATCACCTCGGCGACAATTCGTCGCTAGTAATCGTCATCTACTAACTGTGCCCTTGCACCTTATCCCACTTGGACACTCCTATCACATCCGTCATCTTTACTACCACATCCCCCACTCCCATTGTCACTATGAAGCACTACCTCCAATCCACCATCTTACATCCACCCTCCACTTCATAAAATCTCATTCCCATATGCAACCACATCTTTCGACTTGGCCAATCCCTCACTTTTGACTTATCCTACATCAACCACTTCCCCTTCTCCACCACCAGCAAAGATAACATCTTACAATGCTCTCGTGGAAACGCCAGATGTTGCCGTATCCATCACCCAATCAACAAACTGCTGCTCCAATTCGAGTCAAATGGAAGAACCAGCACCACGACGTGTGACACCATCTCCAAGTCCCCAACCTCAGCTCCGTACTAGTACCTCAAAGCAACCACAGAAGCGCCGTAACAGACGTCACTACCTGCAATATTTAAAAAAAAAAAAAACCAGTCAACATCTACATCTGCATCCATACTCCGCAAGCCACCTGATGGCGTGTGGCGGAGGGTACCCTCAGTACCTCTATGGGTTCTCCCTTCTATTCCAGTCTTGTAACGTTTGTGGAAATAAGGATTGTCGGTATGCCTCTGTGAAGGTTCTAATCTCTCTGATTTTATCCTCATGGTCTATGGTTCAAATGGCTCTGAGCACTATGGGACTCAACTGCTGTGGTCATCAGTCCCCTAGAACTTAGAACTACTTAAACCTAACTAACCTAAGGACATCACATACATCCATGCCCGAGGCAGGATTCGAACCTGCGACCATAGCAGTCGCAAGGTTCCGGACTGCGCGCCTAGAACCGCGAGACCACCGCGGCCGGCTATCCTCATGGTCTCTTCGCGAGATATACGTAGGAGGGAGCTATATACTGCTTGACTCTTAGGTGAAGGTATGTTCTCGAAACTTTAACAAAAGCCCGTACCGAGCTACTGAGCGTCTCTCATGCAGAGTATTCCACTGGAGTTTATCTATCATCTCCGTAACGCCTTCGCGATTACTAAATGATCCTGTAACGAACCGCGCTGCTCTCCGTTGGGTCTTCTCTATCTCTTCTATCAACCCTATATGGTACGGATCCCATACTGCTGAGCAGTATTCAAGCAATGCGCGAACAAGCGTACTGTAACCTACTTCCTTTGTTTTCGGATTGCACTTCCTTAGGATTCTTCCAATGAATCACAGTCTGGCATCTGCTTTATCGACGATCAACTTTATATGATCATTCCATTTTAAATCACTCCTAATGCGTACTCCCAGATAATTTATGGAATTAACTGCTTCCAGTTGCTGACCTGCTATTTTGTAGCTAAATGATAATGGATCTATCTATGTACTCGCAGCACATTACACTTGTCTACATTCAGATTCAATTGCCATTCCCTGCACCATTCGTCAATTCGCTGCAGATCCTCCTGCATTTCAGCACAATTTTCCATTGTTACAACCTCTCGATACACCACAGCATCATCTGCAAAAAGCCTCAGTGAACTTCCGATGTCATCCACCAGGTCATTTATGTATATTGTCAACAGCAACGGTCCTGTGACACTCCCCTGCGGCACACCTGAAATCACTCTTACTTCGGAAGACTTCTCTCCATTAAGAATGACATGCTGCGTTCTGTGATATAGGAACTCCTCAATCCAATCACACAATTGGTCTGATAGTCCATATGCTTTCACTTTGTTCATTGAACGAACGCCTTGCGGAAGTCAAGAAACACGGCATCTACCTGTGAACCCGTGTCTATGGCCCTCTGAGTCTCGTGGACGAATAGCGCGAGCTGGGTTTCACACGACCGTCTTTTTCTAAACCCCTGCTGATTCCTACAGAGTAGATTTCTAGTCTCCAGAAAACTCATTATACTCGAACATAATACGTGTTCCAAAGTTCTACAACTGATCGACGTTAGAGATATAGGTCTATAGTTCTGCACATCTGTTCGACGTCCCTTCTTGAACACGGGGATGACCTGTGCCCTTTTCCAATCCTTTGGAACGCTACGCTCTTTTAGAGACCTACGGTACACCGCTGCAAGAAGGGGGGCAAGTTCCTTCGCGTACTCTGTAAAATCGAAATGGTATCCCATCAGGTCCAGCGGCCTTTCCTCTTTTGAGCGATTTTAATTGTTTCTCTATCCCTCTGTCGTCTATTTCGATATCTACCATTATGTCATCTGTGCGACAGTCTAGAGAAGGAACTACAGTGAAGTCTTCCTCTGTGAAACAGCTTTGGAAGAAGACATTTAGTATTTCGGCCTTTAGTCTGTCATCCTCTGTTTCAGTACCATTTTGGTCACAAAGTGTCTGGACATTTTGTTTTGATCCATCTACCGCTTTGACGTAAGACCAAAATTTCTTAGGATTTTCTGCCAAGTCAGTACATAGAACTTTACTTTCGAATTCATTGAACGCCTCTCGCATAGCCCTCCTCACACTAAATTTCGCTTCGCGTGATTTTTGTTTGTCAGCAAGGTTTTGGCTATGTTTATGTTTGCTGTGAAGTTCCCTTTGCTTCCCCAGCAGTTTTATAACTCGGTTTTTGTACCACAGTGACTCTTTTCCATCTCTTACGATCTTGCTTGGCACATACTCATTTAACGCATATTGTACGATGGTTTTGAACTTTGTCCACTGATCCTCAACACTACCTGTACTTGAGACAAAACTTTGTGATGAGCCGTCAGGTACTCTGTAATCTGCTTTTTGTCACTTTTGCTAAACAGAAAAATCTTCCTACCCTTTTTAATATTTCTATTTACGGCTGAACTCATCTATGCCGTAACCGCTATTAGATCGCTGATTCGCTGTTCTGCGTTAACTGCTTCAAATAGTTCGGGCCTGTTTGTCACCAGAAGGTCTAATATGTTATCGCCACGAGTCGGTTCTCTGTTTAACTGCTCAAGGTAGTTTTCAGATAAAGCACTTAAAAAAATTTCACTGGATTCTTTGTCCCTGCCACCCCTTATGAACGTTTGAGTCTACCAGTCTGTATCCGGCTAATGAAAATCTCCACCCAGAACTATAACATGGTGGGGAAATCTACTCAAAATATTATCCAAATTATCCTTCAGGTGCTCAGCCACAACAGCTGCTGAGCCAGGGGGCCTATAGAGACATCCAGTTACCATGTCTGGGCCTGCTTTAACCGTGACCTTCACCCAAATTATTTCACATTTCGGATCTCCGTCAATTTCCTTCGATACTATTGCACTTCTTATCGCTATAAACACGCCTCCCCCTTCACTGTCCAGCCTGTCTCTGTGGTATACATTCCAATCTGAGTTTAGGACTTCATTACTGTTTACGCCTGGTTTCAGCCAACTTTCTATCCCTAGTACTATATGGGCGTTGTGACCGTTTATTAATGAGAGCAGTTCTGGGACCTTTCTACAGACGCTCCTGCAGTTTACTATTAGCACATTAATATTGTTATTCCCTGTTGCATTTTGCCTACTCCTACCTTGCCGCGTCTCAGGAGGCGTCTTGTCGGGCCTAGGGAGGGAATTCTCTAACCTAAAAGCCCCCCATGTGCACTCCACACGTACTCCGCTACCCTTGTAGCCGCTTCCGGCGTGTAGTGCACGCCTGACCTATTCAGGGGGACCCTACATTTCTCCACCCGATAGCGGAGGTCGAGAAATTTGCACCCCAGATCTCCGCAGAATCGTCTGAGCCTCTGGTTTAAGCCTTCGACTCGGCTCCAAACCAGAGGACCGCGATCGGTTCTGGGAACGATACTACAAATAGTTAGCTCTGATTCCACCTCGCGAGCGAGGCTTTCCGCCTTCACCAATTCCGCCAACCGCCTGTACGAACTGAGGATGACCTCTGAACCCAGACGGCAGGAGTCATTGGTGCCGACATGAGCAACAATTTGCATTCGGGTGCACCCAGTGCTCTCTATCGCCGCCGGTAGGGCCTCCTCCACATCTCGGATGAGACCCCCCGGCAAGCAGACAGACTGAACAATTGCCTTTTCCGACCTTTCCGCTATTTCCCTAAGGGGCTCCATCACCCGCCTAACGTTGGAGCTCCCAATAACTAATAAACCCCTCCCCCCGTGTGCCTGCTCGGACCTTGCTGAGCGCGCAGCCACATGTCCACTCACAGGCAGAGCGGGCGATGCCACACGGCCAGCCTCCACATTTACCCTCCGCCTCGTGCGCCGCGAACGCCGCTGAACCCGCCACTCCCCTTGGGGAGAGGGTGGCCCAACCGCGCCCGGTATCCGCGAAGATGTCTCGACAGCAGGGACAGGGGGTGAAGCATGTAACACCTGGGGTGTACCTTGCGACGCACCAGACCCCGACTGCCGCTACACTCCGAGGCAGCAGCCTGAAGACGGCTGACCGCGGCCATCAACACGTTCAGCTGTTCGCGAAGAGTGGCCAGCTCCTCCTGCGTCCGTACACAGCAGTCACACATCCTATCCATCCTAAGGAATCAATTTACTGTAGAGAGTTAATCAACTTTTAACTAGACTGCTAATTCCCTAAAGGCGGCTGATTATTGACTAAACTGTGATTGCTAGCCACTTCTTGTAGAAAACAATGAAAATAGCACTACCTGTCTCTGGACTGTATTGAAAACAAACACTAGCACTACTGGCTACTGACTAAAGGGACTCTCTCTGTAATCAAAACAAACACGAAATCCATGGAACACTACTACTAGCACTCAACAATTAAAGCTTCCTAAAAGCAAAAACACACGGAAGAAGAAGTGAAAAGTAAGAAAAATACAGTTAATACTTAAATTACGGTAGCTCGCCGCACAGCAGACGTGAAGCAGACGGCGGTTAGGACGACCCTGACACTGTCCTGGTCCCACTGAACACATGGGCAGAGAATAATATATAAATTACAATAATAACATCATTAACTAATTAATCTTACTCACTGGTATGGAGTTTTATCATTCTTTTCTTGGAACTGCGTGACGCACGATACCAAGGGCCCTCTATTGGTCACGTTCCTCCAACCATTTCTCGCGTAGGCGCCATTCTGGCGTTAACGCCAAGAGAGGGCGCTGATTATGTGCGGCATTCTGTTTTCATTCATTGGACTTTTTTAGCTATTTGTTTTGTAATTTTTGTATTATTCTGTGTATCCGGTAAGCTGTTTATTATTTATGTCATTATCTATAACATTGCCACTTGAGCGTATGTCAGTTACTATCTCTTAACTTTCTCCTCTTCAAAAACCTAACGCCGGCCGCGGTGGTCTCGCGGTTCTAGGCGCGCAGGTTCGAATCCTGCCTCGGGCATGGATGTGTGTGATGTCCTTAGGTTAGTTAGGTTTAAGTAGTTCTAGGTTCTAGGGGACTAATGACCACAGCAGTTGAGTCCCATAGTGCTCAGAGCCATTTTTGAACAACCTAACTTTTGTCGTGTTTTATTTCATTGTTTTTTGTTAGTGTAATGCTTTTTATTACTTTAATGCCACCGCGTAAGCCCTTTACCTACTTTACTGATAGTATCCCCCCTTTATTTTACATCTTACAATTATCGTTGAAGAATATATGTACGCCTAGAGTAGTGACATCTGGCGAGCTTGCAACACAAACATTTTGTGGCTACTGTACGGCAGTTTGTTTTGAACAGTAGTACTGTGGACAAGATGACTCGTGTGTGCAGTTTTATTTATATATGTTTGACGATGCTGGCGCTGATTTTGTGTTTAGCGTTTGACGCTGTCACTATAGCTCGAGTATATTAGGATATGATTTTATAAAAACAGGTATATCTCATCGTATGTAAAGCGCACAAATGCACATGTATGACAGTAACACTTTTTATGGTAGTCTATTTTATTGTTTTAAGCTGTAGACAGTCTGCTACTTGTATTTGTGTTTTTTTTCATATTTTGCTGCAGATATGAAGATGGTCATTATAGACTGAAACCGGTAGTCTTATGACATAAAAAATTTGTGACCACAGACGTGAAGTAAAGGAAATTTATTCTACTTTCGGGTCACTGTTCAATTCACGTGTTTAGGAAATGCACTGGGTCACTGTAGCCTGCGGAAGGGCTATCAAGGTGTAGCACAAGAACCTGTCCTCAAATGCTCGTCTAATTACCAGCTAATTTAACATGAGCAAGAAAACTGATAATACTCAGTGGATCATTACAAGTAGTAGCCAATGGTCTGGGCCAAGACAAACGTGATGAGGGCTAGTCCGTGGTGAATGTGATGACGGGGAAATCTGAGATGACGTCGATGATGCAGGTACAGTGTTGTTGTTGTTGTTGTTGTTCTTGACACTGCAAGACTGAATCCAGACTTACAACAGTTCTGTGCGAAATAGCAATGAGACAGATAAATATCTTGTGTGACGATTCCAAAGCAAAAATCATACGCATGTGTAAATCTTTCTTCTGGCACTTACATAGCCCATAATCCATGCTGGTATCAGTCCATCAGGAGTTCATCTCATCATCGCTAGGTTCAATGTTTCCCAATGTACTGGCCAGCTCAGGATGAGACTCGGTGACTGCCATCACCATATCATTATCAAACATGCCTAGAAACAAGAACATATCATATAAGCATTTTATGTAAGTGTAATTTATTATTGTAAAAATATGAGTAACTAATTATATACTCCATCCTCTATAATTTGAGTCCATCTCTCTGAATCTATATCTGAGACGGGCACCATAGCTAGCGGAAAGATAGATCTCACCACAATCAATGTTGACAGCTGGGGCATCGACCCCTACAGATATAGCAGTATCATTGACATTCACACCTAGAAACAATAACATCTGATACGCATTGTATGCCACCATAAATTATTATTGAAGAAATATGAATTATCAAATACGTATCCAGGCATCTGTAATCAGAGCGCAGCTCTGCAAGCTTATAAACGAGAATTGGGTCATAACATGCAGTGGAAAATAATCGTCATGTACATGAGAGCTGGGCATTTAATCAACAGGGACCTGGCTCTCCCTGATACAACGCTTCATGAACGAATCCCAACGGTGTGTTCTGGCCGATGTCGATATTTCTAATAAACACATCAGACAATAGCATAGAAGTGTCAGGCTTAAATATTTACACACACATATAGCTGCAAAGAGTGAATAGCGTTACATATGTAGATTTGCAGCTGACGAACTCTCCTCAGGTGGATTAGCGTACTCCGAGGCAATGGAATAAGCTCATCCATACCCATATAGGTTGCATCGCTCAAAATTCCTGCAGAGAAAAAAGCCACCTGTCTCAGGGCCACCAATAATTTCCTTTAAAAGGTCTAATACTTCATTGCCTATCAATGGCAACAGAACGCTGCCATCTGTAACAGTAAAAAGTCGTTAGATCGTGGCTATACACAAATAAGCACAGACTCATACCCACATACGTGCATTGTCACCTAATCTAAACTTTGGCGAGATGGAAGAAATAAATTACAGCCATTAAAATAATGATAAGGCAGCTATGTTCTGATTGCATTTCATAAAGTAACTATAAAATAAAAATATAAACAAGTGGCCAGTTTGTTTACGTAAGGGTTATAAATTAGGCAGGTCAAGTGGATGGTTTGTTTATATAAGAAACAAAATAGACAAACTCACCCAGTACCTGCTTAGTCCCATTATTGGTGTTCCTGGAAGATAGTTCTTGGGAATGAACAAGGAAATTAATGATATATGGTTCGTTGCAAGATGTGTGTGTGTGAAGTCTTATGGGACTTAACTGCTAACGTCATCAGTCCCTAAGCTTACACACTACTTAACCTAAATTATCCTAAGGACAAACACACACACCCATGCCCGAAGGAGGACTCGAACCTCCGCAGGGACCAGCCGCACAGTCCATGACCGCAGCGCCTTAGACCGCGTTACAAGACGAAATGTTGTTCTGTAAAGATAGAGATGGAAATTTGATTTGGATACCAGATATGATAGGCTGTGCTTCTATTTCCACATGTCATTGATTTGGGCTGAAGAGAGCGTTTTAGAAGCATATACGTTTGGCTGTTCATGATAAAAATCGCTTATATGAGAAAGAATGGCCCAGCCACTATGTAGGTGCGTAACCGGCCAGGCTAAGGCATTTTGATGGGTCATAGGTGACCAACTTCAGAAATGTTATATCATCTGAAAGACTATAGACACTACTGTGACCATTTACATTTTATACCTTTTTTTTACGGATTATTAAGGGGTTCGATGACCTGGAAGGTATTTGGCATAAAATCTGCATAATAGTTAATTTTGTCGAGGTATACGAGTTCGCAAGATGTTGTCGTCTTCTAGCTTCATTTCTACATCTACATCTACATTTATACTCCGCAAGCCACCCAACGGTGTGTGGCGGAGGGCACCTTACGTGCCACTGTCATTATCTCCCTTTTCTGTTCCGTCGCGTATGGTTCGCGGGAAGAACGACTGTCTGAAAGCCTCCGTGCGCGCTCTAATCTCTCTAATTTTACATTCGTTATCTCCCCGGGAGGTATAAGTAGGGGGAAGCAATATATTCGATACCTCATCCAGAAACGCACCCTCTCGAAACCTGGCGAGCAAGCTACACCGCGATGCAGAGCGCCTCTCTTGCAGAGTCTGCCACTTGAGTTTGCTAAACATCTCCGTAACGCTATCACGGTTACCAAATAGCCCTGTGACGAAACGCGCCGCTCTTCTTTGGATCTTCTCTGTCTCCTCCGTCAACCCGATCTGGTACGGATCCCACACTGATGAGCAATACTCAAGTATAGTTCGAACGAGTGTTTTGTAAGCCATCTCCTTTGTTGATGGACTACATTTTCTTTAAGGACTCTCCCAATGAATCTCAACCTGGCACCCGCCTTACCAACAATTAATTTTATATGATCATTCCACTTCAAATCGTTCCGTACCCGTACTTCTAGATATTTTACAGAAGTAACTGCTACCAGTGTTTGTTCCGCTATCATATAATCATACAATAAAGGATCCTTCTTTCTATGTATTCGCAATACATTACATTTATCTATGTTAAGGGTCAGTTGCCACTCCCTGCACCAAGTGCCTATCCGCTGCAGATCTTCCTGCATTTCGCTACAACTTTCTAATGCTGCAACTTCTCTGTATACTACAGCATCATCCGCGAAAAGCCGCATGGAACTTCCGATACTATTTACTAGGTCATTTATATATATTGTGAAAAGCAAGGGTCCCATAACACTCCCCTGTGGCACGCCAGAGGCTATTTTAACGTCTGTAGACGTCTCTCCATTGAGAACAACGTGCTGTGTTCTGTTTGCTAAAAACTCTTCAATCCAGCCACACAGCTGGTCTGATATTCCGTAGGCTCTTACTTTGTTTATCAGGCGACAGTGCGGAACTACAGTTAGTGACATATAGTCGATATAACTGACTGTGTTCGAAATGTTTTGAATCAGCTGCTCCAAAAGCTTTGCAAAACTGCTGACACGCTATCAATTGCGAAATGCAACTTGTTGTATCTTTAATATTCAAATGCCCGCATCTCGTGGTCGTGCGGTAGCGTTCTCGCTTCCCACGCCCGGGTTCCCGGGTTCGATTCCCGGCGGGGTCAGGGATTTTCTCTGCCTCGTGATGGCTGGGTGTTGTGTGCTGTCCTTAGGTTAGTTAGGTTTAAGTAGTTCTAAGTTCTAGGGGACTGTGACCATAGATGTTAAGTCCCATAGTGCTCAGAGCCATTTTTTAAAATTCAAATGAAATGCTATTGGTCACGACTTGGTGATACTGTTCGTATAGTGGCAGTTCCAAAGAAGTTTCAGGTAGCTCAGTTTTAGGGAACTACGGCACCGTTTACCTGGCAATCTGAAATGGGACCTTCTGGATTGGAAATATGATATATGCCAAACTTCTGATTCTGCGTGTATAGCTGGTTTAAAGTCACTACAAACATGTGGGCAGCAATTTGGTTTTCATAACACTACCAATAGTATAACCCATTGACTGTGTGTGACAGGAGTGGTGATGTCTGATTGCAGCAGACGATCTAATTCAGACTTCAGGTCATTTCACAACGCTGCTCTCACTGATCTAGCCCTAAAGTAGCAAGATGCTGCAGACAGATTTAACTGAAGGTGGGCTACATAGTTATTTGCATCCCGCAAGTCTGGGGAAAACAAATTTGCAGACGCAGTGCGTAATGTGTCAAGGTCATCGAATTGTGCAACTGCTGATGCAATAATGATGTTATCTACTACTTGAAAACCAAGTGATAAAAAAATCACAATAGTCTCTTGCGCCTGACGTGATGGTACAATGAAGAAAGTAATCGGAAGCTGGCTTTCTTTTTGTATAACGCCGTTACTCCACATTTAGTGCGCAAAAGGAAGCGGTGCTTGCTGTAGGAATGTAATCTTTGTGATGTTGACTGAAGAGATGGAGAACTAATCTGAACAGAGGTTTCCTTATTTATAACATAGTCTGGTCCACCGCTATCAATAACAGTTCTTTAAACTGATTGTTGATTGTTAATGGAAGAAAACTTTTGGAGGCTGCTCTGTGAAAAGGCTCAAATGTTTCTGTAAGTTGTTTACACTGCTACCTCATTGTCACTGGGACGTGGTGCTACTTTTGCACACTTATGCCATATGTCACTGTTTACAGCACTGCACACAAAGTGTTTCACTATATGGGAAATGAATGCGCGTATGTTTACCAAAATATTCCGGGCATCTTGAATATCGCTTTCTGCTGTTGTTGTAGTGAGACTGGGTGGAAGAGGAATTATATGAAGACTGTGAGTCAAATACGTGCTGCTGCTGATTTGTTGCTTGGGTTTTGTTCCTAAATGGACGTATTACGAACCTAAACCTGATGAATTCCGATTATGCTGTGGTGTTGATGAGAACGTCTCTTTTATGGACTCTATCTCCCCTCCACCAAAATTTTATTGAGTTGCATTCAGTATTTTAAACGGTTTTACAGAAGATGCAGCGCTATTCTCAAAACAGTGCTGTACTCCATCTGACATTTTGAAAGGTTTTGCCATTGATAACACTTCTTCGAAGTACATCAACATCAACATATATAATTTGCAAAGCACAGCATGTGGCAAAAGGTAGCATGTACCACTTGTAGTCACTTTCCTTCATGTTCCACTCGCAAACAGAGCGAGGAAAAAACGACTATCTATATACCTCCGCATACCCTTAGTTTCTCGTAACGTATCTTCGTTGCTAATAACCCCGGCTCCGAGCGCATGTAAGCTCCTTCCTACTTATCTTCGTGGTCTTTACGCGACATGTATGATGGCGGCATTAGAATCATTCTGCAGTAAGCTTGAAATGACGGTTTTATAAATTTTCTGAATAGTGTTGCCTTCCCTCCAGTAATCTTATTTCAGTTCCCAATTCACCACCGTAACACATGAGTCTTGTTCAAACCTAGCGGTAACAAAGCTAGCAACCCGCCTTTGAACCACATCGATGTCTTCCATTCATCCGACCTGGTACGGATCCCAAACACACGAACAGTATTCAAGAACAGGTAGTAGTAGCATCTTGTATGCGGTCGCCATTACAGGTGAACCAATCTTTCCCAGAATTATCTCAATCAACGGAAATCGACATGTCGCCTTCCCTACCGCAACCCTCACTTGCTCATCTCTTTACATATCGCTTTGCAACGTTACATCCTGATATTTCAACGATGTTACTGTGCCTATAAGAACAGTACTAATGCTGCATCCAAATATTACGAGTTTGTATTGCATAATCATCCATATTTACTTACATTTTTCTACATTTAGAATCACCTGCCATTCGTCACACCAACTATAAATTTTGTCTGAATCACCTTAAACCTCCTACAGTCAAGCAATTGCGATGCCTCACTGCACACCACAGCGTCAACAGCAAACAACCGCAGATTTGGTGCCTACTTTGTCTACCAAATAATTTATGTATATAGTAAATAATAACGGTCCTGTCACATCAGCGGGGCACTCCTGACGACATCATTTACTGTCATGAACACTTGCTGTAGAGGCCAATGTACTGAATTCTATTACTTAAGCAGTTGCTAGGGGTATCTAACGGCTACTGTTGCTGAGTTGTTGTTCTACACAGCATCCAATACGAGCATACCAGTTGGGTCTTTCTCTGCGGTTACTCGTATTGTAGGTACTTGGGCTATGCACGGCTCGGTTTGAAATGAATAGCTCTGTGTAGTCATAGTGTCTAGCCATGCAAGCTTGATTTCATGTCCCGCAGCTAATTTGCTGCAAATAATAACCTGTAGCTGTGATCCTGCTGTCAAATAGTCTATGAAAAAACTAGAATTACGAGTTGATAAAATACACAGAAACATAAAATCAAAGTTAAATGAATAATTTTGTAAAAACGATTCTCTGCTAACATCTGTAATTGTTTTAGGCGACAGAGAACTACGTTGCACAATGTTTATTCAAGAAATGGTTCAAAAATGGTTCAAATGGCTCTGAGCACTATGCGACTTAACTTCTGAGGTCATCAGTTGGCTAGAACTTCGAACTAATTCAACCTAACTAACCTAAGGACATCACACACACCCATGCCCGAAGCAGGATTCGAACCTGCGACCTTAGCGGTCGCTCGGTTCCAGACTGTAGCGCCTAGAACTGCACGGCCACTCCGGCCAGCGATTCAAGAAATCACATCTCAAATGAACGGGATGTGGTCCTACGATATTCAGTTAAAATACAGACAGAAAATACCATTATCAAATGCTGCAAGGTTACGTTGAGAGTGTTATGAGAATTGTAGCAAAATCCCCAAACTAAACAGTCAACAAACATACGCGAAAACTAGTTCATATCGTAATCACAATACAAGAAATATTCACCAGCTCGAAACAGCTCAGAATTCACTATGATGATTTAAAAATTAACACACACTATCCGAAGAATAGTAATTTATGTTCTATCTGTCTTCAGTTCCTTAGAAAAAGCGGAAAACGGCAGAGTCCTAAACTGGAGCACATTAAGACATCTCGAAATATAAAGTCCATTCAGAAGTTGCAGTATGGTAAGGGCCATTCACCGCCCAGAATCAATCACCTACACGTAAAAGTGCCCAGAATTGCTCCATTTAGCTCTTCACTCGAAAAAGACCCTGTCTCCACTTGACTCCCATAGTGTTTCGCTACTGTCTGCTTTTCCACTTGCTTATGGCTCTGAGCACTGTGAGACCTAACATCGGAGGTCACCAGTCCCCTAGAACTTAGAACTACTTAAACCTAACTAACCTAAGGACACCACATCCATGCCCGAGGCGGGATTCGAACCTGCGACCGTAGCGGTCGCGCGGTTCCAGACTAAAGCGCCACTTGCTTATGGCCATTCGCACAAAAAATATGTTGTTCTCAAGTTCAACAGACTTAACTTGGTCAGTTCCAGGACTAGACAAATATGTTAGAACAATATTTAAGTAAAGAATGTTATAAACATTGTCACACTCTGATCAAACACAATAAATATAAATATAGGTTTTTCCATAAATAAATACGCCAATATTCTTGTGCAAGTGTGCTCATGATAAAATACAACAGATTGTCGTTAAACAGTGTTTGAAAAGTTGTTTAGAACTGCTTGTCAGAAACGTCAGTTGATACTCTTGTAGAAAGGTTGTGTCAGCTAACAAATGTGTCTGACCACTTCTTAAATTACTGTGATTTCGTACCATCAATTGTAATTAATATTTTAAAAACGTTACTGGCGAAATTGTAAAATGTTCATTACATAAATACACAAGTATGTCACAATGTGAGATATTCTTGTTGCATTCATTTATTGTGTAATTGTGGAGGATACAATTTTGTGATCAACATTTGCATAATGAAAAGATATAAAAAACGTAATAAATAACGAAATAAAACAAATATAAATATGTGGCTTACATAGATAATAGCTAAAGTGTAATTCTACTATCTGTGTAACCGTTTGTTGAAATTGCATGAAGTGTTTAAATGTTGTTGATTTAGAGGTTCATTGTGAAAACTTTTATCAGTTTAATGTGTTAATTTCTGTAGTTTTAATAATATTGGAAGTATTGTTGTGTCACTGGATGCGCCTTATTTTTATGATATTGCAAATGTATTCAGATTTGCTTTAATTCTGTGAATTTTATACACACATCAAAAAAAGTTTTGCATCACCTCGGTTCCGAGAGTTCCGGAACCTGTACAGAAAATTGGAATAGAGATCAACATAAACATCATTTCCACACTTTTTATTGCTCATGAAAACCACACAGTGCATGTTGTACCACCATACAGCATGACCTTCAGAAGTGGTGGTCCAAATTGCTGTACACACCTGTACCTCTAATACCCAGTAGCACGTCCTCTTGCATTAATGCATGCCTATATTCGTCGTGGCTTACTACCCACAAGTTTATCAAAGCACTGTTGGTCCAGATTGTCTCACTCCTCAACGGCGATTCAGCGTAGATCCCTCAGAGTGGTCGGTGGGTCACGTCGTCCATAACCAGCCCTTTTCAACCTATCTCAGGTATGTTAGATAGCGTTCATGTCTGGAGAACATACTGGCCACTCTAGTCGAGCGACGTCGTTATCCTGAAGGAAGTCATTCACAAGATGTGCACGATGGGGGCGTGAATTGTCGTGCATGAAGACGAATGCCACGCCAATATGCTGCCAATATGGTTGCACTAACGGTCACAGGATGGTATTCATGTATCGTACAGCCGTTACGGCACCTTCCATGACTTGCAGCGGCATACGTCGGCCGCACATAATGCCACCCGAAAATAGCAGGGAACCTCCACCTTGCTGCACTCGCTGGACAGTGTGTCTACGGCGTTCATCCTGACCGGGTTGCCTCCAAATACGTCTCCGACGATGGTCTGGTTGAAAGCATATGCGACACTCATCGGTGAAGAGAACGTGATGTCAGTTCTGAGCAGTCCATTCGGAATGTTATTGGACCCATCTGTACCGTGCTGCATGGTGTCGTGGTTGCAAATATGGACCTAGCCATGGACGCAGGGACTGAAGTTGCGCATCATGCAGCCTATTGTGCACAGTTTGAGTCCTGAAACTACACGAAAAGAATTATTCATCACAGTGGCGTTGCAGTCAGGGTTCATCCGAGCCATAATCCGTAGCGGTCATCCACCGCAGTAGTAGCCCTCGGGCGGCCTGAGCGAGGCAAATCATCAACAGTTCCTGTCTCCCTGTATCTCCTCAATGTCCGAACAACATAGCTTTGGTTCACTCTCAGATGCCTGGACACTTCCTTTGTTGGGAGTCCTTCCTGGCACAAAGTAACAATGCGGACGCGATCGAACCGCGGTATTGGCCGTCTAGGTATGACGAACCACAGACAACAAGAGCCTTGTACGTCCTTCCTGGTGTGGAACTGAGCGGCTGTCGGACCCCCTCCGTCTAATAGGCGCTGTTTATGTATCGTTATTTACATCTTTGGGTAGGTTTAGTGACATCTCTGAACAGTCAAAGGGACTATGTCTGTGATACAATGTCCACATTCAACGTCTATCTTAAGGAGTTCTGGGAAGCGGGGTCATGCAAAATTTTTTTGAACGGTGTAGATTCTCAAAGAGCTGCAATAACCCATCCTTCAGCTTGACTGACACTCCACCAGTTTTGGTGCATCTCCCCCACAAAGGCCACGCAAGCAGCTGCCGTCAGAATTCCCAGTTTTGGGATTTAAGCTGTCCATCTTTGTACCTGGACTCGCCTTTACCGGTCTCTTAGCCGGATGTGCCACGGGACGCATTTTTGCTTCCAGACGCCAAATCGGTCGTCTATATGTGCATGACGTTACAAAGCCTTCGAGCACTTCACATATCTGGGAACCTACTACACATGCTCGTACCTACGCTAACAGTCCGCAGTGGGGCACCGTGTACGATTTGTTACTGTCAGTAGCTGTGCACACACTTTTTTTTTAATAAGAAGCATTCATAATTATTACATCACCCACCAATGATTCAGCATAGGATTGTTACCAGTTTTGATTTCCAGACAAAAATCGACATTAACGATACTGTAACTTCTTGTAACAACACCCTACAACATGTTTTTGCTGCTCGTAATACTTCGAGAGCTAACTATTGGTTTCAGACAAATCCAAACACTCAGCTTTATCGACAGGCCGTAATTTTTCCACAAGACGCTGTGTTTGAAGTTTGGTGAATAGCAGAAAATCAATCTGTTTAACAATGTCCATTGTGCTATTGGATGTATAGCTGCAGACGTCTGTGGTATGAGTCCGACTCCTCGTCTTCTGGATGAAATGACGCGATTGGTGATGGTGGCGGTGGTGGTGGTGGTGGTGGTGGTGAGCTTGGATGCTGTTCTGGCTTGATGAGCTGCTGTAGTATAAGTTGTCGCTGTTGTTGCTGTTCCAGAATTTGTATTTGAAGTTGCAGCTTTGCTTTTATCGGCATTAAGGTTGTTGATAGCTTGCAGCATGAAGAAAGAAGAGTTACGAGCTATCAAGAGTCTTAACGCAGCCAAGACCATATTGGTACTTTCTGCCAATAAGGGAAATGCGACCGTCGTAATGAAGATCGAAGGTTATGAAGCGCAGATGAGACGCAGCGGATCACACGGACACGAATCGGTTAATCAAGGCGTTTTCTCTTTAGGTCGACATACAGCGGAACCTGCGCTTCACGGAAGCCCTACCACCTCGATTCAGTGGATTATCAAAGATCCATAAGAATAATGTTCCATTAAGACGATTATCAGCGCTCATCGCTCACCGACGTATACACTGGCAAAACACTAGGCCTATCTCCTCCATCCGCACGGTGGAAGTACTGACACATACCATAAAGGACTTAGGACGTTTCATTGAGAAGCTGAAGAAACTAAAACTTGGACCAAACTAAATCCTGGTCAGTGGTCAGCATTGATGTAGTTCCTTTGTCTACTCAAGTGCCACTCAGCGACTCTCTGGAATACATCGGTCCCATTTTCCGGCAAGACGTCACCAAGCTCTTTCAAGAATGTCTCATCCCGAGCAATTTCATGTGGAATGCCAACTTCTACGAACAGCTGGAAGGCGTCGCCCTAGTTAGTTCTCTTAGTCCAGTGGAGGCCATCTTCTTCATGGACCATTTCGAGGCGCAGGCACTGGAATCGGCACCTTGAAAACATAAGGTGTGCTACAGATACGTCGACTACACCTTCATTTTGTGGAGCCATGGTGAAGAAAACCTTGGTGACTTCATAAGACTCCGGAATAGCTTCCATGCCATAGTGTAATTTACCATGAAGGTAGAAAAGGACGAAGAGCTACCCTTTTTAGATGCGCTGGTCACGATGGATAGTGAAAACCTGGGACACAGCGTGTATCGAAAGCCGACACACACGGACCAACACCTACACAATCTGTCAAATCACAACCAGAGCCAGAAAAGAGGCATGATTAATGCTCTCGTAAAGCGAGCAAAATAAATATGTGAGTCGCAGCACCTCAGACGCAAGATGCAATACTTGGAAAGTGGGTACTCCACCAGTTACATAAGAAGTGTCATAGAATCAAATACTCGGCGAGGTGACAAATCGAAAAAGAAATGTCGGTTACGGTCTTTTTGTTACACATTCCTCGAATGACGGACAGAATAGGCCATATACTGTTCAGACAAGGGGTAAAAACTACATATAAACCGACAAAGACGATCAACGGATGTCTCCGATCAACGAAGGAGAAAAGGGATCTACCTACAACGTCGAGATTACACCGCACACCATCTACATGCAGAAAAATCGATGTTGGAATTACTGGACGATCAATCAACTCCATGATCATAGATAACCGAACATGAGCGGCACTGCAGTTAGCAGCAGGAGTAGAAATCAGCGTGGCGGAGCACGCGCTGTGTGAGACCGACCACAAAGTAAAATTCCTCAACAGGGGACTTCTTGCTGTAAAAAAGAGCTATCGCACCCACTTGTTCAGATAAGCTATACACAAACATGGGAATAACTTCAACAACAAAGAAGAAAGCTTCAAGGTGAACGGATCCTAGGTTTCCGTACTGCAGCGAACGACTATTGCAGGTAGCAAGGGGTGAACCGCACCGGAAACACCCACGAAAAGCCCTTGGACGTAGACGCGCAAGGTATATATAATCTGCGACCACAAAATCTACTCCAGTCCACCACCTGCAGTGGAGGGTGAAGCTTTGACAATGCCAGATACTCGTGATGGTGAAACGTCAGAATAATCATCAAACAACGTTGATCGAAGAACCCGAGACAGAAGCCAATTAATCAATATAACAGAGCAAAGTAGCACACGTGTTCACAACTACATGCAGACTGCGCTGAAGAACATACTGCAGAAAAAGACAAATGCAGTCTGAATATTCATGCAGATTTGGAAAATACAATACATGAGATTGGAAATAAAGCAATTCGCAAAAACCTTATGATGGCATAACAATTTCCTTCTCTTGATTCTTTCATTCGGATGCAGACACTTATCAGAACATCACACATATTTTAAACTATTGGTAAATTATAATAAGATTGGCACTAGCTCAGAAATTGAGCATGCACTGTCATAATAGTTTCCAGTGCGAAACTTTTTACCTAAAAGTTAAATGATATTCGTTTTACTGAATGCGCTGACTTTCGGAATTTTCTCGGCTTGAGAAGCACTTTTAATAGCAGGCATACGACAGATGTTACTTGCTAGCATTTCCGATCGGAATGGAGACTATCACTTGAGCGTTACTACATGTCCGGCGTGGATGCAATTTACGGGATGCGACTTGGCACATTTCCAACACGGATGCTACAACTGCAGTAGAGAAGCCATCATTAATTTCACACTTTTGTAGCTTTGCACTTTGGCTTTGTCAGTCGAAGAATCGCTAAAGCAGAATCAGTTACGGAAGTGCGTAAGTTATTCGTGTGTCGAAAATTTAGCCTCCATTCCTACGAAGATCCTTGAGTAAGATTTATGACAAGTTTCAGAAACCTGTTCAAGGTATTGTTGAGGATACCGCTGTGACTGTTTATGTACAAGACGGCTTCATTTTCCATGAAATTAAAGTTGAATTTCACCATTTTGGAGTTTACCTGGAAGGGCCAAACATTGTTGTAGGACATTTAGTTCTTTCAAAACACGTTGCTACTTTTGTATCGTACAGCACATTGGAAGAATCTGATATATGCACGACCATTGCAGTACACTTCATTTTCATCTTTCACTACCAACATCTGTGTCTTTGTTTTATTAGAGGCGATACAGTCATATCTTCCTAAAATGAAGCCAGCACCATAACAGACTCCTGTTCTTGACCAAGTACTCTGGCGTCGGAACTTTCAAGGAAGAGTTATCTTTTGTGTCCTTGTACTTTAGCCCGCATCTCGTGGTCGTGCGGTAGCGTTCTCGCTTCCCACGCCCGGGTTCCCGGGTTCGATTCCCGGCGGGGTCAGGGATTTTCTCTGCCTCGTGATGGCTGGGTGTTGTGTGCTGTCCTTAGGTTAGTTAGGTTTAAGTAGTTCTAAGTTCTAGGGGACTGATGACCATAGATGTTAAGTCCCATAGTGCTAAGAGCCATTTTTTTCCTTGTACTTTATCACTACAGTTTCATCTTTGAATAGACCTTAAAAAACGATTTTAACCCTCATTATTGTAAGTTAGAAAAGTTAAATCCTCAGACTGCTACGGCATGAGCTACATAACAGATTCTCAGTAAATAAAGTTACAGGTAACTCTGTTATCAAGCCGAAAGTTGGTTTGAGCATCAAAGTGCTTTGCTACTCTTGATCCTATCGGAACTGGTATGCCGTTGCCTTCCTCCGACTTTTGAACTGACGTACCCAGTTACTTATGGGGGCACCAACAGTTTAATGCCGAATCTCAATCACGGTGCAGCCCGGGATTAATAAACAATGACAAAGGCGTAAAAGTGATAAGATACAGATAAGAATATTTGGATTGACCGGGGATTGAAACAGAGACATACGCATCCGTACCGCGCTATCATACCACTTTTTCTATCGATCTTAGATAGCTTTTTTCTTTTTCTTATCTCCTTCCAACCCTTCAGTTTCTCTTTTCGTTCGCTAATTCGTATGCCTTCTCGACCTGGCTTCATCGTAACTTTCGCATTGAAAAATTCGAAGTAATACAAAATTCGTCATTTTAAATTGAAGTGAAAGGTATCTTATTTTCTTAATTGGAATTTTCCTTGTGGATTTGAAAAACGGATAAAACGGATAAAGACGATAAATTAAATGGAACTCTCCTCATTATTTTCTTCTATTTCATTATACTTGAAAAGATAAAGAGACACTGAAATATAAGAAACTGAATTCTTCTTTCAAGAGTGAAAAAGGGTAGATATTTATTTAAATGGCACTCAACTGATAATTCTTTTCCTTCTTCTTCCTTTCCATTAGTCTTGTAAGTAATGTTTCTGTAAACTCTCACATCTATGGGTAGGATAAAGCGCTTCGCAGATATTTCTGGCAGGTGTATTGACACTTGCGTTGGAGTCGATACATGACTTCAAAATGTTTTGTTGGTAGATGTATGAATTAATCTTGCATGTTTGAATTGATACAAAGCTTCAGGCCCACCGCGTGCAACGTTTAAGCAACAATGGAACCACGTCGGCATTAAAAAGTGGATTAATCAATTATATGTGACGCCGTGCCGTTCATGAGGATCAGTTTCTTCCTCCACTAGTTTCATGTGATGATTTGCCGTTTACACACACCAATGTGTGATGTTGACTCAATAACGTGACACTCATCGCAAGGCGCCTTGGTGCGACTCTGATCCTGAGTCTTTCCTCCTTTGTGGAGGTGGTTTCCGCAGCGGGATCGTACCAGAGCGAGCGCATATAAGTTCTAAGCGTCCTGTTAAGCACGTTGCTCCAAATCGCCCACCAGTCGTGAGACGGAGGCTTGTTGACTGATGGGTGTAGGGGATGTAGAAGCAGCGTGTTGTAAAAGTGTATCATTGATTCTTTTAAGAACTTCCTCAATATAGCTTTTCTCGAGTTAATACAAATCAATATAAATGAAGTGTGGAGTATTGGAGCCAAGATTAAGCGATGGCTCCATATTCTGCGGCTGTAAAAGACGGTAAAAACATTGAGCTCTACTGTCGAAATTTGTACACTCCTGGAAATGGAAAAAAGAACACATTGACACCGGTGTGTCAGACCCACCATACTTGCTCCGGACACTGCGAGAGGGCTGTACAAGCAATGATCACACGCACGGCACAGCGGACACACCAGGAACCGCGGTGTTGGCCGTCGAATGGCGCTAGCTGCGCAGCATTTGTGCACCGCCGCCGTCAGTGTCAGCCAGTTTGCCGTGGCATACGGAGCTCCATCGCAGTCTTTAACACTGGTAGCATGCCGCGACAGCGTGGACGTGAACCGTATGTGCAGTTGACGGACTTTGAGCGAGGGCGTATAGTGGGCATGCGGGAGGCCGGGTGGACGTACCGCCGAATTGCTCAACACGTGGGGCGTGAGGTCTCCACAGTACATCGATGTTGTCGCCAGTGGTCGGCGGAAGGTGCACGTGCCCGTCGACCTGCGACCGGACCGCAGCGACACACGGATGCACGCCAAGACCGTAGGATCCTACGCAGTGCCGTAGGGGACCGCACCGCCACTTCCCAGCAAATTAGGGACACTGTTGCTCCTGGGGTATCGGCGAGGACCATTCGCAACCGTCTCCATGAAGCTGGGCTACGGTCCCGCACACCGTTAGCCCGTCTTCCGCTCACGCCCCAACATCGTGCAGCCCGCCTCCAGTGGTGTCGCGACAGGCGTGAATGGAGGGACGAATGGAGACGTGTCGTCTTCAGCGATGAGAGTCGCTTCTGCCTTGGTGCCAATGATGGCCGTATGCGTGTTTGGCGCCGTGCAGGTGAGCGCCACAATCAGGACTGCATACGACCGAGGCACACAGGGCCAACACCCGGCATCATGGTGTGGGGAGCGATCTCCTACACTGGCCGTACACCACTGGTGATCGTCGAGGGGACACTGAATAGTGCACGGTACATCCAAACCGTCATCGAACCCATCGTTCTACCATTCCTAGACCGGCAAGGGCTCAAATGGTTCAAATGGCTCTGAGCACTATGGGACTCAACTGCTGTGGTCATCAGTCCCCTAGAACTTAGAACTACTTAAACCTAACTAACCTAAGGACATCACACACAGCCATGCCCGAGGCAGGATTCGAACCTGCGACCGTAGCAGTCGCACGGTTCCGGACTGCGCGCCTAGAACCGCGAGACCACCGCGGGACCGGCAAGGGAACTTGCTGTTCCAACAGGACAATGCACGTCCGCATGTATCCCGTGCCACCCAACGTGCTCTAGAAGGTGTAAGTCAACTACCCTGGCCAGCAAGATCTCCGGATCTGTCCCCCATTGAGCATGTTTCGGACTGGATGAAGCGTCGTCTTACGCGGTCTGCACGTCCAGCACGAACGCTGGTCCAACTGAGGCGCCAGGTGGAAATGGCATGGCAAGCCGTTCCACAGGACTACATCCAGCATCTCTACGATCGTCTCCATGGGAGAATAGCAGCCTGCATTGCTGCGAAAGGTGGATATACACTGTACTAGTGCCGACATTGTGCATGCTCTGTTGCCTGTGTCTATGTGCCTGTGGTTCTGTCAGTGTGATCATGTGATGTATCTGACCCCAGGAACGTGTCAATAAAGTTTCCCCTTCCTGGGACAATGAATTCACGGTGTTCTTATTTCAATTTCCAGGAGTGTAGTCAGAATCTCATCCGCCGGTCTTACCACTGAGGCACGCAGTTGGGGAACCGAAATGTTGAATACTTGAATACTTTCTTGTATACCTATAAATTTCCAGCCGTCCATCTGTATCAAAATCTACATTCTTTTGTCTGTCAAACATGAGAATATCCGGAAATTACTCTGTCAGTGGCCAGTTCAGGAAAATATGAAAAAAAAAACCGTCACTTAATCGACTACTTGATTAGAGGAGCTGTTTCTCGATCTATATTTTATTTCAATCTGCCTTATTTTATTCTAATGGTGAGATTAAATCCAATTTTCATTCGGGACCGTCCCACTGCCGTGTCATCCTCTGCACGAAGCGTCTTTGGATACGGTAGGGAGGGGTAAGCCTTCAGCATACCGTTCTCCACGTCGTTGTCGGGTTTCTTTACCTTGGAACATCTACTAATCGTCGATTAGCTCATCAGTTGGCCTCACGAGGCTCACTGCACCCGGTACCAGTCCTCCCACCAAAAAAATAATCGATAGTAGTACCGAGAACCGAACCCGGGCTTCTGCATGGTAATTATTTGTGCTGGCCACTTAGCTACTGACACGAACATACACAGAGTACAATAATTACAGCGCAGTATATACTACGAAAAGACCAGTAGCGACAATTGTGAAAATACAGGTAGTAATAATAACATAAAATGGTTCAAATGGCTATGAGTACTATGGGACTTAGCATTTGAGGTCATGAGTAACCTAGAACTTAGAACTACTTAAACCTGACTAACCTAAGGACATCACACACATCCATGCCCGAGGCAAGATTCTAACCTGCGACAGTTGCAGTCGCGCGGTTCCGGACTGAAGTGCCTAGAACCTCTCGGCCACCCCGGCCGGCAATAATAACATATACAATGTTAGTAACAACAATGTTAATGCGCAAAAAATGCGCAATATATTAAAATATGTTTTATTTCATTTTAGCGCTAGATGATCAGTTAAGGTTACCAGGTAGGTGCAAAACGCTTAGCTAATTTGCACACTTTGCAATTTAAATTATCATTAATTCGTTTAGAGGAATTCGATTGACAGTGTTATTTTGTTCAGGAATGTCTACAATGGTAAAAACAAAATACTGACGAAAATCTGTATGAGGAATTCTACAGCGCGATACCCAGTTGTATATTAATATGGAACTGTGAAATAATCGAAAACTTTCACACTGATGATTCTGGGTGGGACCCTCTCAACATGAGACCACCAAAAATCATGTGGGGCTCTCCTTACCCTGGCCGGGCGGTTCTAAGCGCTTCAGTCTGGAACCGCGCGACCGCTCCGCAGACATTTCAGGACCGCTGGATTAGTCGGGGCCCCCACACCTGGGGCCTGCCTGTTACCCAGACCTCATCCCCTACACTTTTGGCTATGGGGTCACATAAAGGAATTGGTCTACGCCACGCCAATCAACGATGTGCGGACACTACAGGGTCGCGTCTTCAATGCGTGTCAGCAGGTACAACAACAACCGGGTATACATCAAAGGATGCGTCATTCCTTACGCCGGAGGCAAGAGGAGTACACTGCCATGAATGGACACTACGCTGAATACGTCCTGCAAACTCGTAAATATAGCAGAATGTATACATTTCTGGATCCATGTTTATTGGACTTGTCTCAGAAAGTGTTTATTTCCGGATGCATGTTTATTGGAATTATATTTCTTGTTTCCATGAGTTCTAGCACCTCTGAATGTAATCGACACTTCTTTTTGAACACCCTGTATGTGTGACTGGAAAATTTTGCTTACACTACCGCAATTACGTGAAAATCATTTCCTTAAAGACTAATGATAACGAAGCAATGAGTGTAGATTTTACCTATGGTTGCAAGTGGTATAAGTGAAGGCCTAAGAAACAGGCCAACCATGAGGTTACATGAATACGATAATGAAGCACTGGTTACATTTCTTCTTCAGTGACAGATTGATGCTCATCCAGGCATTCCCGCTGATTTTATGAACGCATTTAGATTGTGTTTTAAAATATACGAGGAGGCAGACTAATTTTCCACACTTTGAACCAGTCGCTCAAATGCAAAGTCTATGACGTATGCGCAGTGTCCAGCATCAAATCGTTTTGTATCTCTTGGTCAATAAACTGGACAGTGCTCACCGTCTTAATAACGTTGTATGCAATCTACGCAAACGCAAATCTACGACCACTGCGTTGTAATGGAAAACATGTTGCAGACAGTTATCCATGAATCACACGGACTGATCTTCATAAATAAAGGAAAGAGAAATATTTAAAACTGACGTGTCCAAAGGCAAATTAGTTAGCGTTACAGTGGATTTATGGTCAAACCTAGAATATGTTAGAATATAAATGTTCATGATGTCAAAGTGACATAAGGAGAACAACATCAGAACGAGTGTTATCACCGCTAATAGCGATACTGTACGTACTATGATTAGCAGCCTGTGATATTTACAGTATACATTATAAGACAGTGTAGGAAGTATACTATACAACCTACTCCAGATGCTGTGTAATTGCTTCCGTAGTAAAAACGCACGACTCAATCAAAGGTCGAAGATGACCCACAAAATATTTGCTGCGGTAAAGTTTTCTAATTTAATGGTTGTAATATATGATCTTCACTTTAGGAATCCAAACTTTCTGTTGTTCATGACCTTCTCAAAACTTCCAAAACTTATACAGAGTTTTAATATAACGTACGTTCTATTCGCGCATTTCAAATCAGCATTCCTTTTGGTATCGCGAGAGCCTGTTTACAAACGTGTTGTTCCTTTGCGGCTGCTGCTTCACGTGAAAGCTGCGTAGGTGAAAGGCGGCCATTGCAGCGCAGACGTAACGTTGTGGCGAGCCATCACCTGCCTGCGACTCCTCCCGTCTGCGGCAATAAAGCGGCTGCCGTTATGGCAACAATTTGAGTCCATCGCCAACGATCAACGTCTTCATAAAGCCGCCCGCCGACACAAATTGTCGCTGCCGAAGCCGGGGAAGCGACGCCGTCGACGCTTTTATCACTCGCGGCCGGGAATCATCTCTCGTATTGCTGCGGCTCCCGCACCACTGCCGTTCCTACGCGCCGCTCCCTTCTCTCCTTCTCCGTATCTTCTCATTTCTTTGTTTTGCCAACACGTAGCCCTGAAATTGTCGTCCAGCTGTGTGGAACTCACTTAACACTCCCAATATGACAGTTTACTGGCGCGCTACTCGCCGAGGCACCGTAATCTACTATACTAAATAAGATTAGGACCAGTACCTCGTATGGGCACCTGCTGTATTTTTGCTATAATTAATAAATTTCTGCCCATGAAAACTGCGATGCCACGGAAACGTCACATAGGAAACGCCAACTGGCATGAAATGAGCTACATGCATGTGTATACAGTGACGAACCAAAGTACAGGGTTATTACAAATGATTGAAGCGATTTCACAGCTCTACAATAACTTTATTATTTGAGATATTTTCACAATGCTTTGCACACACATACAAAAACTCAAAAAGTTTTTTTAGGCATTCACAAATCTTCGATATGTGCCCCTTTAGTGATTCGGCAGACATCAAGCCGATAATCAAGTTCCTCCCACACTCGGCGCAGCATCAATGAGTTCGAAAGCATTGTTGATGCGAGCTCGCAGTTCTGGCACGTTTCTTGGTAGAGGAGGTTTAAACACTGAATCTTTCACATCACTATGCGTGAAACTTGCCCGCAAGCGTTCAACCATTTCTTCGCTCACTGCAGGCGGACCCGTTGATTTCCCCTTACAGAGGCATCCAGAAGCTTTAAACTGCGCATACCATCGCCGAATGGAGTTAGCAGTTGGTGGATCTTTGTTGAACTTCGTCCTGAAGTGTCGTTGCACTGTTATGACTGACTGACGTGAGTGCATTTCAAGCACGACACACGGTTTCTCGGCTCCTGTCGCCATTTTGTCTCACTGCGTTCTCGAGCGCTCTGGCGGCAGAAACCTGAAGTGCGGCTACAGCCGAACAAAACTTTATGAGTTTTTCTACGTATCTGTAGTGTGTCGTGACCATATGTCAATGAATGGAGCTCCAGTGTATTTATGAAATCGCTTCAATCATTTGTAATAGCCCTGTATTATGACCACCTAGTTAGAAGCGTATTGGTCCACTTCTGGAACGCAATTTGCAGGTGATTCTGCGTACCATGGATTCATCACGTGTTTTATAGGTTTATAGAGGTTTTTAGCTTCTGATGCCTACGCACATAATTTACTGGCGGTTGGTTTGTGATCGCAGAGCTGGCTCCATATAGCGTCCCAGTTGGGTTTCATCGGATTCATACAAGCGAATTTGATGCCCAAGACATCAAGGTGGTCGGCCACTGTGGCCGATCGCTTCTAGGCGCTTCAGTGCGGAACCGCGCTGCTGCTACGCCCACAGGTTCGAATCCTACCTCGGGCATGGATGTGTGTGACAGCTTAGCTAGGTTTAAGTAGTTCTAAGTCTAGGGGAATGATGACCTCAGATGTTAAGTTCCATAGTGCATAGAGCCATTTGAACCATTTGAACATAAAGGTGACTTCACAATCACACTCCTCAAACCATTGCAGCACGATTCTGTTCTTGTCACACGGCCAGTTATCGTACTAGAAGAAGCCATCGCTGATGAGGAATACAAGCATAATGGGTTGTAGGTGGTGCCTAGTAATGTTCACGTAGTCCACAGCTGTCAGTCGGCAGAACTCAACAGGACCAGCCATACCTCAGAGGATGTCCAACATAGTATTGGACGAAACGTTAGGAATAGAAGTATTCCATGGACCACGGCCATATAACCCGGAAGAATTATCTTTTTACGGTACTGACTATCACCGAAAATTAAGAATTTCCTTTCACGAATTACACGCATTCGAGGGCTCACCAGGGTGAATGGCTGCAGTGTGTGATACCTGAAATCTTAACCTACATAATCGTAAAGATGGTTTCAAAAAGTCGATCCACCGCTGGGGACCTTATCTTTTAAGTATTATGTGATTGTAGTGACATACTAGATCCTGTAACACATCAATCCATTTGAAACATTTGTGAAGCAGCGAAACATTTAAAAACTTTTCTTTTAAGAATTCTATTTAGCCGTTCCACAATTGTAGCTTTCAAGTTGGCAAACGATGTGTGGTGATTAATCTCACGTTTTTCCACTTGCTTCTTGAAATGTGTATTGAAAAATTTCTTACCTAAGTCTAATTGTAAAGGAT
Source organism: Schistocerca nitens (assembly GCF_023898315.1). Taxonomy (NCBI): domain Eukaryota; kingdom Metazoa; phylum Arthropoda; class Insecta; order Orthoptera; family Acrididae; genus Schistocerca; species Schistocerca nitens. Next base: position 143,609,404 of record NC_064616.1, on the reverse strand, counting down.
TTGGAAAATCTATTACTCCTATTGTAAACATTTTCTAAATGCATCTGCGGTCTCAGCACCAGTTTTAGTCTTTAGAAAACCGACCCATGCACATTTATGAGTAGAAATACGTTACTATTAACAAACATTTATAATCTGAATTGTATTTGGAATAGGCAGTCAGGTCAACCAAATCGGCTTGATGAAAATCATCAATTCCTTTCGTTATGACCACTGTCCTCGAATATACTCTGCGTGCTGAGCGATGCAGTTCCTCAGCTATTCCGGATTTCATGCTGATTACAATTAAGTCTGTAACCAGTTGAAGACATCGTGAAAATAAGATATGAACAACGAAGTATTTTTTTCATATTTTCTATTACATAAGGAGAAGGGGACAAATAAAAAATATTCTAGATATAAATTGTATTATAAAAAACATACCTTTCATTGTCCATATTACATTATATGTTCAACAACAAGATATAAATTGTACTATAAAACATTTCATTGTTCAACAACAACGCGCATTCCGCTCATTGGCATCACTTGGGAAATCTCACGAGTGACAGTCATATGACGACTGTTCCAACAATTTCATATTTGACTCTCCAGTCACTGGTTCGTGTTTGTCGATACTCATTTTCGATTGCAGCGTACGAAGCAAGGGGTAACCACTATTCACAGTATTATGCACATCATTTTCCTACAATAAATCTTTAATACACTTCATTTTCCCTAACATCTTCTATATCTAAATCCACATACATACCCCATAAACCACCATACGGAGCAGGCGGAGTGCACCACGTAGCGTCAGTCATTTCCTTTCCTGTTCCACTCGCAAACTGAGCAAGGGATAAACGATTGTCTACAAGCCTCCGTAGTAGCCATAATATCTCTCATCTTGTCTTTGTGGTCCTTATGCGAAATGTATGTTGGTGGCAGTAGAATCGATCTGCAATCATCCGGAAATGTCGGTTCTCTTATTTCCAAAATAATGACTCGTGAAAAGAGGGTCGTCTTCCTTCCAGGGATTCCCATTTGAGTTCGCGAAGTAGCTCTGTAATACTTGCGTGCTATTCGAACTTACTGGTTACAAATCTAGCAGCACGCCTCTGAATTGCTTCGATGTCTTCCTTTAATCCGACCTGGTGTGGATCCCAAACATTCAAGAAAAATCTTTTGTAGAAGTTACATCTGACTCGTAGGATGGCGGTGTCCAATCTGGCATAAAATAGCCAGAAGCAACCACAAACGAGCATCGCCCAGCACCTGAAATTCAAGTTCCTTAGGAGGAAATTATTTGAGTGTAGTGAGAAATCTTTGTTAATCAAAGGCGACGTCGTACACCCTTCTGTAAATAAAGAAAACAGAGCAAATAGCAACCTCATACAAAACTCATCTCTCTTCCTAAATATGAGACAATTGGTTTACCCCTTACCTTGAGTTAGATGTCAGCCTCCAGCACACGCAACCGCCGACGAATTCGCAGCTTATACGCAGTTTCCAAATGAGTTCACAACCGAGAAGTGGTTATCTTCATACTCCTCGACCATAAAGGAGGTTTCTGAAAAAAAAAAAAACCTTACAGTGAGCAACAATTCGCTAAATCAAAATCTGCTCCTAAACATGAGTACCTTGAGTAAGTTAACTTAGTACCGAACTGTTGTGACTGTCAAGACTTATTATATTTTCTAAAGAGCCAAGGTGGCAGCACTTGCGCTCTTGTGATCATGACGTCCTTTCCGTTGAGAAAATTGAGAGACTCATTTCATACGTACAGCATTAAGTCTCCCATATACAGGTACGCCTTCTTACCCAATTGATTGAAGACATCATATCTATACAGATCTGTGAAAAACCTGGCTATACGCTATCGTATTTTTTTTTGAGAACGGTGTTTTTCATTTCATTTCAGTACTCATATCAATGACAGAAGACTTCACTGTTTCTTCATCTTAATGCGATCAGTCTATGAAATGTATAGGGCACTTCTGGAAATTTTTACGACACATGAGCGGATATCTCCTGATCTATGTAACACATAGACTGAAAATTGCAATACATTTCATACGCGTGTGTAGTATTCTCTCCGCCAAGTTCGAATGAGTAGTATTCTTGGAGATACTTATATGAATTGAGATACACTTTCAACTGTGTTATATCTGTTTCATCGAATATGGTATAATCTCTGGAAATCGAACACCTTTTTGTCTGAAAATCTAAAATTATGTGTCTTGCTGTTTGGAGCGCTATATTGAATTTAACTTGCAACGTCCATGCGATAATTTCTGGTGCAACACGTTCACTTGCATACCGATGACGTTTTACTAGTGTCAGGCTAAGGTCATTTTTAGGAAATTCCATAATGGTATTGCCCTTTCTCGGGCACTCGCCTTTCTGGCATTTTCCTGTAAAGTTTTTGATCGCGATGTTCGACTTGGTGACTGCTTCATCTGAGATAATAGATTTATTGTCTTCTCTGCGGCGTATCAGTGCACGTTCGTGGCGGGCGTTTCCAAGTAATATTCCTTTAATCCTCTGCTAACCCAAGTACCGTATGAGCGGGATTTAGACACCGAAACGTTCATCATCAGCAACAAATTCCTTTAACTCATTTCTCGTTCCCCAACCAGCATTCTAAATGCGATTGCGTCATTTGGCGTAAAAGATGCTCAGCCTTTCATTTGTGTCATAATTCACGGAAACCACATTGAATCGGTAATTTGGATATTCAAATGATACTGATTTTCTAAAGACAAGAGAAGCGTGCCATTTTTATTTTAGTCGATGTCACCAAGTTTCTGCAGTCTTTGTTCATCGACAAATCTTCCTGCCGTATATAGACGACGCTCACACGTCATGGAGTTTATAAGTTTGAAACATCCCCTTAGGAAAATTTATAAATGATTGTGCTGGTAAACCCCTTACGTTATTGAATTTCAAACAGCTGAGCAGAACTGAACGCACTCAGACATTTCTCTCTTTACTTATTCTGATCAACACTAAACTGACACACAATACTTTTAGCGCAACGCAATGTGACTTTCAATAATCCCTACAAAAGAATGGCCCTGACTAACAATAACCTATACCTTTCATGAATCACTTACCTCACAAAAATCTTCGTTATTCGAACTACTGCAATACAGCGAGCGCCAATACTCCCAGCTAAATAAAGGATTCTAACTACTGAAGGCACTAACTACTGATATGCATAGTTAACAAATGAAAGATTTTGATAGAGAGCAAACAATGTATTTACCTCAATAATGTTCAAAATTCATCATATATATAGCAGTTCATGATGTCCAGTATTACAAATTTACTCTTTCTGATGGACACACGTCCAGATCGTCCGCTCTCAAAATTCTGCCATCTCTCTCCCCACATCCACCACTGCTGCGGCTCACCTCCTACTGCGCAATGCTACGCGCTGTTCACATCAAACTGCCCAACACTACAATAGCAAATATTCCAACAATGCAAACCAGCCACAGACTTCACACAGCAGTCAGAGAGAGCGCCACGTGGCGTTACCAACATAAAGACCTAAACAGCCTACTTACAAGTTCCACGCTTTAAAGTAACTCTTTCCAGAATCTCTACAGCTTTCTGATTATTAAAGTAGAAGTTGTTGTGTTTCGATGTATAAGGGAAGATGAAACGTTTCCTTTTGAGGGAATTGGTTATGTATATATGCAACATTATGCAGTTCCAAAAAAATGTACAAATGTGTGTGAAATCTAATGGGACTTAACTGCTAAGGTCATCAGTCCCTAAGCTTACACATCAGCGCGTTGTATAATCTATACCTCTTAACGAGTTACAGAACTTGAGATCTGAAAAATTATGATATAATTCTCAGGGCTAGCAATGCTCGTAAGCCAAGATATCTTTCTCACAAACCATTAAATTCAAACCGAGGCTATAAATACAATGAAATTGTTAAGTCTGAATTAAATAAAAGCGGTGGATCAATAGTGAGAAATGACAAAATACAAATCGTTATAAGAGATAACGGAAATGCGCCGTCGCTCATGGTTGGGGACAGGCTCCGCTCAGTCACCAGCTCATGTCGATTTTATTTACTGCAATAATCTGAATGAATTGGTAGAGCGATTTGTTTCCTTGCTGACTTCGAAAACAGGGAACAATAGTTAACACAATAGCGAAATATTGGGTTGGTGCATAAGTTCTTAGCATTTTACCAACAGAAACACATAACAGGCATTTAAGTCATCAGTTATATATTTTCTTTCACTATATGCAGCTGTCAGCCAACAGTGAGGTAATTTTTCAATTTCATGATTGTAGAACTCACGTGATTTTGAGGCGAAGAACTCACCGTGTCATGTTTGGAGCACAATTTTATGGGGAAAGAAAGTTTCTTGAAAGTTATTCCATAGAGGTCGGAAAAGACGAAAATCTGAGGGAGGAAGATCAAGTGAATAAAGTGGGTGTGGAATGTCTTCGCAACCCACTCATATGTAGGGTTTTTGTATTGTTAGTCTAGCAGAATGCTGTCGGGCTTTATCGTGGAGTAGCATCACTTCACGCAGTCTTCCTGTGCCTTGTTCCTGGATTGCGTCTACAAGACGTGTCAGTTGTTGACTATAAATGTTCTCAGTGATGGTTACACATCGGGGAAACAATTAATAGTATACCACCCCGTCGCTGTTTCACCAGATGCATAACATTACCTTTTGTGGATGCGCGCAGATACTTGTACGGGGAGTTGCTGCATTGTTTGAGTTCAACCAATCCTTTCTTTTCCTTACGTTAGCATAAAGACATCATTTTTCGTCCCCAGTAACGACGCAGGATAGGGATAATCCGTGTTGTTCACGAGTCAACTGATGCCAAATAAGCAGAGATGCACATATTGCCACCCGCTGATTTCTGTGATTTTGGCTTAGAGCATGCGGCACTAATACACCCTATTTTTGAGTCTTTCCCACTACATCTAAATGTTGCACGATGGTGGAATGGTCACAGTTCATCACATTTGCTACTCCTAAAATACACTGATGTGGATCACTGTGTATTAATGCGTTGAAACGGTATTCATCAAACCCCGAAAGTCTTCCTAAATGTGGAGAGTCAAAACGGTTCTCCTCCAAACAAGAAAACCATTTTCTGTCCGTTCTCTATCCAGTGGCATTTTCCCCACACACGGCGGAGGTGTTTCTAGCTGCATCCGCTGCTGTCACCCCTCTACTGATTGCAAACAAAAGAATATGTCGGAAATGTTTCGTTTCCTCCACTTGGCACTCCATTTTCGTGTCCACAGTTCCATTCACTATCTTCAAATGACAAAATAACAAAACTGAAACTCAAATAGCAACAGTGAACGACAAATAAAAAATGACAATCGGTAAATAAACCAATAGCAACCGGAATACCAACATCGAAGACAAAAACGCTACTAATTTATGCACCAACGTAATAATACCTATTGAAAAGAACTTCGGGAAGCATTGATTATCGCCTAAGTTTACGATGTCTGACGGAAATAATAAAGTGAAGGACTATGATGCTGCTAACCAGCAGTTCCGTTAGTTGGAAGACATTCGCAGAAAAAAGTACATTTCACAGTTTCGGAAACAACTAATGTAATGTTGTTAAGTGTAATGATGTTGCATTAATTTATTCTGAAAGCGGTACTGATATTCAATAAAAGCGGGTTAATAGCTGTGAGCTGTCTGGGGAAGTTAACCTTGCATTACTGAGCAACTGTTTCACCAGGTATTCAGTCTAGCTTACCAAATTCCCAACCAGACTAACATTAATAATAATCTTTTAATAGTCGCCGGCCGCGGTGGCCGAGCGGTTTTAGGCGCTTCAGTCCGGAACCGCGCGACTGCTACGGTCGCAGGTTCGAATCCTGCCTCGGGCATGGATGTGTGTGATGTCCTTAGGTTAGTTAGGTTTAAGTAGTTCAAAGTTCTAGGGGACTGATGACCTGAGATGTTAAGTCCCATAGTGCTCAGAGCCATTTTTTTCTTTTAATAGTCATACGACAACCGGTGATATATATATATATATATATATATATATATATATATATATATATATATATATATATATATATAAAGAGAATTTAAATAAAAAGAAATAAATCAGATTATATTTGGAAATTTATTTTAGCATTGATCACTGAAATTTCAGCATATTAAACTTGATTCATAACTAAACTGGTGCCTTATTTAGGATAGTGAAAATGTGAGTTTGTAATCTTACGGAACACATCAAATAGGGAGCCAAGATTGGGAGACTACATACAACACTGCGTTCATAAAATAGCACACGACGAACGTTGAAACATATCGAAGAGGAAATTAACCACCACCAAGCGATTCAATTTTCACCCATAGAAGTTACGTTTGTAGCGCAATCCTGTCAGTCATGAAATTACCACACTCTGGTATACTAAATTCATACTAACTCTCTGTGAAATCTTCCCGAAAGGAATAGCTGAGGGCTACTTTGATGCTTACACCACATGCTTCACGTGGTCAACTTGGTTTACACAAAGAGTGTAACTCCACAATAATTTTGATAGTTAAAATAAATTACATCGAAACGCAATTTACAAAAGAAAAACCTCAAACTGGTTACTATCGTCTTACTATTAACCTGATGGGTCAAACAATTATATAAGCACTTGGTACTAGTCTCAAAAAGTACACCCCACGTAGGTTGAACATAAAGAAAAGTTGCTATATTGAAAAATATTGTCAAGACGAGACGTTCTAATCTCACGCACATTCGCATTTAAGATTGATAATCTTAGTTAGAGTTACTGATCAACACGTGGTTCCACTTTACTCACAAAGTAGTGACAAAGCAACTACTGGAAGATATTCTGACCTTCACACTCGAATTACACTGCGTTGCAATTTAAGATAACATTAGATATTTTAGAGCTAAACCTGAAATAAAGGTGATTAAATTTTCAGTTAGGCTGAACTTAAGAAATCCATTGTCCTATGGACTTAACAGACACGCGCTTAGCCGGAGATCTTACCACTTCAGACGCTCGCCGCGGACAGACTGCTGTGGGTCCCTCCTGAGGGGTGCCTCACAAATACAAACGGAAGTGGCCAGAGAGGCAGCTTCCTATACCAACATGACAAGGGACGGACAAGACCATACTAAGAATAGAAACCTCTCTGCTTTTAGAAAGCGTAGCTACCTGTTCCGACGTTGGTCCTACTGTCTGCTACCATCAAGCATGCAACTAGAAATACATTTGCTCTTTCATCCTCTCACACAGAAGGGAAGGGGGATGACAGTATCTTATCATATACAGTATATAAAAGAAAGCGGATGTAGGTTCTGTATGAGACTGTGTGACATGAATTACATATAAACTGTGCTTTAAAGTGTAGTAGTGCGACAGATCGTTCTTGTTTATGTGTAAAAGTAACCCGTTTCACTGCTCAGTCTCCTCCCAGATAGTCAGAAACACCACAGTAAATTTAGAAGAGGAATTTATGCCGTAAATGACAACAGATTTAAGAAATTAACATGAAAGGAATCCAACAGAGACGTTTCACTTACATGTGTAAATACATTTTCAGATGGTTTTCCGGAAGTGAAATACCTATTTCTAGCATAATGCTTGATGCTGTTTCTGTGACAAGAAGACGGAACATGCTTTAATGTATGGGCGGCTGTTTTTTCTGTTAGTGTCCATCTTTCTGCTTCCATTGTGATGGCCAGTTGGTGCATCACTTCAGATAGTTACATATTGTGTAGAAGTGTGAGAAGTGATGTACCACCTGGCCATACCAAAGGAAGCAGACAAACGGAAACCAATAGAAAAAAGCCACCCATATTGTCGCAATAAGTACAAAACTAAAATTTTGTATCCATATCGACAGATAAACATTACTTAAGGCGATACATTAAAACATGTTCCATCTTCTTGTCACAGAGCCAGCACCCAGCATTATACTAGAAACAGATATGTAACTTACGGTAAACCATCTGAAGATGAACCTGAAAAGGTTAGAAAATCGATTCATAGAATAATAAATAACTATTCAAAAAAGTGACTGGTTGCATTGTATGTACACTGCTGGAAATGGAAAAAAGAACACATTGACACCGGTGTGTCAGACCCACCATACTTGATCCGGACACTGCGAGAGGGCTGTACAAGCAATGATCACACGCACGGCACAGCGGACACACCAGGAACCGCGGTGTTGGCCGTCGAATGGCGCTAGCTGCGCAGCACTTGTGCACCGCCGCCGTCAGTGTCAGCCAGTTTGCCGTGGCATACGGAGCTCCATCGCAGTCTTTAACACTGGTAGCATGCCGCGACAGCGTGGACGTGAACCGTATGTGCAGTTGACGGACTTTGAGCGAGGGCGTATAGTGGGCATGCGGGAGGCCGGGTGGACGTACCGCCGAATTGCTCAACACGTGGGGCGTGAGGTCTCCACAGTACATCGATGTTGTCTCCAGTGGTCGGCGGAAGGTGCACGTGCCCGTCGACCTGGGACCGGACCGCAGCGACGCACGGATGCACGCCAAGACCGTAGGATCCTACGCAGTGCCGTAGGGGACCGCACCGCCACTTCCCAGCAAATTAGGGACACTGTTGCTCCTGGGGTATCGGCGAGGACCATTCGCAACCGTCTCCATGAAGCTGGGCTACGGTCCCGCACACCGTTAGGCCGTCTTCCGCTCACGCCCCAACATCGTGCAGCCCGCCTCCAGTGGTGTCGCGACAGGCGTGAATGGAGGGACGAATGGAGACGTGTCGTCTTCAGCGATGAGAGTCGCTTCTGCCTTGGTGCCAATGATGGTCGTATGCGTGTTTGGCGCCGTACAGGTGAGCGCCACAATCAGGACTGCATACGAGCGAGGCACACAGGGCCAACACCCGGCATCATGGTGTGGGGAGCGATCTCCTACACTGGACGTACACCACTGGTGATCGTCGAGGGGACACTGAATAGTGCACGGTACATCCAAACCGTCATCGAACCCATCGTTCTACCATTCCTAGACCGGCAAGGGAACTTGCTGTTCCAACAGGACAATGCACGTCCGCATGTATCCCGTGCCACCCAACGTGCTCTAGAAGTTGTAAGTCAACTACCCTGGCCAGCAAGATCTCCGGATCTGTCCCCCATTGAGCATGTTTCGGACTGGATGAAGCGTCGTCTCACGCGGTCTGCACGTCCAGCACGAACGCTGGTCCAACTGAGGCGCCAGGTGGAAATGGCATGGCAAGCCGTTCCACAGGACTACATCCAGCATGTCTACGATCGTCTCCATGGGAGAATAGCAGCCTGCATTGCTGCGAAAGGTGGACATACACTGTACTAGTGCCGACATTGTGCATGCTCTGTTGCCTGTGTCTATGTGCCTGTGGTTCTGTCAGTGTGATCATGTGATGTATCTGACCCCAGGAATGTGTCAATAAAGTTTCCCCTTCCTGGGACAATGAATTCACGGTGTTCTTATTTCAATTTCCAGGAGTGTATTTACATTCAAGTAACAGCCACGAGTTCTCTAATATCCGTAATGGATAAGCGTAATTTACATGGGATTTTGCAGGACTAACTGGACTATAGGAAGAGATGGCAAAGGACTGTATTTACTTCTCCAGAAGAATAGAAATTATCGGCTCAATAATAAAGCCAGTTTTTCATTTGAGAGTGCAAGATAATATTATAATTTCATCTGGCAAGGCCATGGTGAGTGCTGGAGGCATTAATTACTGTGTATCGTAAGAAGCCTTGAATTGTAATGCATGTCCAAAAACGGGAAAAATTATGTATGCAGCAACGTTGTTTTAATGCAAAGTTGCAACTTAGAGAAGTGAAGCTCAGTTTATCTGTTTCCCCTCAAAATATTTAACACGCACTCCTATTCTAAAGAGATCCAGTTCCTGGGGTCTCGCAGAGAGCTCGTTTTCTTGGGTGGAGTAGAGGGGGTTGGGGAAAACTCATAAACAACAACAAGATAGGAAACCCGCTGAGCAATGCTAACTAGTCACATTTTGTCTTAGTAATCATATTTTGTCTTAGTAGTGTCTTCTCTGCTGACTCAGCATTGGGACTCGCTAGAAAAGTTGTAGTTGATACTCAACCGTCGTAGAGGACACTGTCATCATTGCAGTTGCAGTCTTCACGAAAACGTAAGTACAACATGCACTGCTTCTCATAGAATTTAGGTACATTTTGCTTATAAATTACTTCTTGTACTACATGAAAGCAGGGATTCCATGTTACAGAACTTGAAGAATTTGCGAAGTGCAGTAAGTACTCTAAGACTGTTGGTGTTGGAGAAGGGGCAGAGCAATCCGTTTTTGAGCTTGAGACGCGTCATCATCAAATTTGGAAAAGTGGTGTTAGGCATCTCAGTGACTGCAAGCTATATTTACCATCATGGATCTTGACCATTAATCTCGCCAGAGATGACTTCTCAAACAGCGGTAATGTGTGCATCGTATATTGCTGGACGCAGTTAATTGTTTGTATACAATAATGTCTGTTTCTATACACAAGCTGGGCGTTGATGGTCGAGTGGTTCTAGGCGCTTCAGTCCGGAACCGCGCTGCCGCTATGGTCGCAGGTTAGAATGCTGCCTCAGGAATGGATGTGTGTGATGTCCTTAGGTTAGTTTCGTTTAAGTAGTTCTAAGTCTAGGGTACTGATGATCCCAGATGTTAAGTCCCATAGTGCTTGGAGCCATTTGAACCATTTTTTTTTATACACAGAGTATCACGCAGTGAATCTACAAGAGATATTAATATTAGATCACTAAAAGAAGACGGTTGTGGCTCCTTGTTTAATTTTTTAGAGTGTTTAATTCTCATGTATAAAGCGACTGATGATTCAAATGATTTTACAGAAGTGAATGAGAGAATAGGTCCTAATACACTCGCTTCACAGAGAGTGCTTTAAGATTCTGAGGTCTTTGCTGTTTCTGAAGCGTGCTGCACATATATTTGTACTTAATACACAGAACTCTTTCCGTTCATGTATAAAAAAGTGGTCGAGTGTTACGTTAACGATATACTGTTCATATTGCATACGAGTTGCCTGAAATATGCAATTCACTGCCGACTTTATTAAGGCAGATACAGCAGTGAAAACTTGGTTTTGTAGTGGACGTATTCCAAATATATACTCCAATTGCAACAAACTACTGTTTACAACAGATTGTGCTTAAAAGTATGGAGGACAACGTAGAATGTGCAGTAAATGCGCATATTTCCTCTGTATGTGTCAATATAAACTGTCAAAGTTCGATGTGGAAACTAATTTTTGAAATATACACCAATGGAATAAAAGTAGCAACACTAAGAAGGAGTTGCGCGATATAAATGAAAGTTGATGGGCGTGAATATATATCTGAAATATTATGTCTGCTCAAATTTCGCGCCAATCACTAGTGTAACGCCGCTATGAAGCTGCAAATTACGTTTGCCTTAAATACACGCTGTAGCGTCGCGAGTGTGTTACCTTAGACATTGAACTTGGTGAGCTGATGTCACTTAAGAATGCCTTTAAGGTTACAAACACGCGATTATCAACACCTCACTGAGTTTGATATAGGTCGTGGAAAAGAGGTACTAGAAGCTGGATGTTCCTCCTGTGTACACTACACAGCCACAACAATACGTGGTGGCGGCGAAAACTCTGGCTATGTTTTGAAAAATCGGAGAAAGTGCAGTGTCAAGCGACCATAGGTCACGAAATCAGCCTGTTCACGTCGCCAACAACATATGAGAAAGCACCACATTATCGAAACCATGTGAAGTTGTAGATTGTGTAGCAGAAAAGCAACCAAAATAAATGTCCAATAGCATCGTGTAAGCTAGAAAATAAAAAAATAACTCACTGAAGAGAGCCCAAAAAGCGCTGAAACATGTCTGGGTGAAACAAAACAGAAAAAAGGTGTCTTGCATAAGGCGGAATTCCTCGTCCTATTTTCGTAGCAAGCACGGACATAAAAAGAAGAATAGCGACATCACAAGTTGATTAGCACACAAGCTATTTGTTTTCCTATTAATTTCTGGAACTGTAAAACAAGTGATGTACTGGGTCATGCCTAATCAATTACTTGTAAAAGTGGTCGTGTTACCAACATGTTTTCGAATGGTTGTAGCACGGAAACAGTTCAAAACATTTCCCTCTACAAGTTTAAATGATTCAAATGGCTCTGAACACTAGGGGACTTAACTCAGAGGTCATCAGTCCCCTAGAACTTAGAACTACTTAAACCTAACTAACCTAAGGACATCACACACATCCATGCCCGAGGCAGGATTCGAACCTGCGACCGTAGCGGTCGTGCGGTTCCAGACTGTAGCGCCTAGAACTGCTCAGCCACCCCGGCCGGCTGACAGTTTCAGATACACATTACATACTTCAGCCTGCATTTTGCACTAAGACAGTATGTTGCACGCACTGGCTTGTGCACAGATATAGACAACGGATTATGGTCGCCATACCCTGGATACGACGTTATCTGATTACTCAATGACCAATGTCAAGCAGCAGCAGTAGCTACAGAAGAAGCAAGAGGCACTGGTGACTTCGATGTTAAGGGCTCTAAATCCATGCCATAACGAGAAAATATTAGAAGTATCATTCAACCGTTTCGTGCCAGAAACGAAACAACAATCAAAACAGCGCTTAGAAGGCGGTGGATTTGCTCCAAAACAGATGAATTCGATTTCATCTACCAGGTATTTTGCGGCCATAATTTACTGGGATGCAAAAGGAAATCTTCTGATTGACTATGGTATAGTACGTAAATAGTAACTGTCGAGTACGACGCATATCTTGTGGATTTCAGGTCTGAGATGGTGCATAGATTGGAAAAGAAAGATATCATACTTCACGAGGATAGGCATTTGTTCGTGAGAGTATTTCGATAATCCCGCGTCCGGCCATCCTGATTTAGGTTTTCCGTGATTTCCCTAAATCGCTCCGGGCAAATGCCGGGATGGTTCCTTTCAAAGGGCACGGCCGACTTCCTTCCCCATCCTTCCCTAATCCGATGAGACCGATGACCTCGCTGTCTGGTCTCCTTCCACAAACCAACCAACCAACCAACCTATTTCGATAACGGGAAAAAGTGAGGTGTTTGAGGTAGAAGTTATCGGAATATCCACCCTGTTCAAAAGGTTTGCGACCGAGTGACTTCCACTTAAAATCACGTCGAAAGGAATCAGTGGCTGGAAAATGTCTCGAGTTTAATAAAGAGCCTCTGACAGTATGAGTATTTTGAACTCTTTTCTTTGGGAATGTATTCTAATGTAAGTCTGTCACAGCCCGAAGGTTGATTTCGACACGAAAATATTTTACTAGGCTTGGTCCTATTGGAGGTAATCTACCTCTGACGTTGCAACTGACTTACCTATCCACTTAGTGGGAGACTTGCAGTTTGACGTGGACTCCGAACCACGGTACCACTCGGCGTTTTTCACATTAACAAACATTACAAAAATTTAACGAAGTGATAACTCACAGAAAAATCCTAGGACTAACCAGGGATCGAACACGAGACATTTGGGTTTTTAGCCTAGAACTCTGTCACTGGGAAACTTTGTAAGCACGACATTGTTCTATTGTTCTGTAGCAAAATACATTGACACTGAAGGGCGCTTGATTGTCAGGCAGAGAAGTTTACCCACTGCTTTTGTAGATTTTACACAGAAATGTCTGTGAGTTATGGGAAGTAGGAGAGAGATACTGGCTAGACGAACTGCCCGGGAAAGGCGAAGTTTTCGTGTTCGAGCACCCCTTCAGTATACAGTTTTAATCTGTTAGAAAGTTCAAACCACCGTACATTTCACTCCAGAACGAAAATTCTAGTAAGTGTCTTAAAAATGCTTAATTTTCCCTCATAATAAGCTCTAGCCCCCCTTCGCCACTTGTATTCTTGGAAGCTACACGTCGAGTTCATCAGGAAGCTCCCGGTGGCCGTGGGAACGAATGCCAGAGGGACAGCAGTTTTGAGCTGAGGATAAACTCATAAATTTCTCGCCCTCTCCCAGCGCAGATGAAAACACGCGTCAAAGGCAACAGTTGCGGCGCGGGAGAACCTGATTTGCATTGAACATACGGGACCTGCGTGATTCACGACTTTAATGCATTCGACAGCAATTGGAACCGGAAGTGGAGCGCTCTCGGAGCGAGCGCAGAACAGCTGCAGTCGACGAAGCGTGAAGATGCCGCCATTAGGCGCCTTATCAGTGACGCATTATGTGCCAGATGTTTATTCAGGTCTCATTTACATGGATAATATTGTAACCATAATTAATGCCCGTGTTTAGGCACTGTCAATATGTGCTCACGTTGCGCTATTAGCATAACTCCACGGCATACAGGGCTTCTCCAGTAGCCGCAGCGCTTTCTTCAGAAGTTGCCACCTCTCGTTTCTTCATTGTTGTGATACGTTATCGGAAGAACTTCAGATGTTGGACAAACAGTTGTCGCTTCCTGTGGTATTTTCATTTGCCGTAATTGTTCGAGTAATCAGAAGACTGCAGGTTAAAAAGGTGTGTAATTTGAATATATTTCTCGTTTGTGTTGTAATGTGTAACTCGTGGAGACTTTTAGTTATAGGTACGACAGTATACAGGAGCGGCATTTACTCTGGACACTTGGAAAGGTTCAATTGAATACTACAATCAGGAGTTAATTTTTAATTATATGTACCTTATTATTTACTGAAAATGTTCGAAAAACAAGTCTTACTATTCGCTGTTCAAAAATTTGTGTTAAACTATCAAAATTAAATGAAATTTAATTAAAAATCAGAACTTGACTATAGACCACCATAAAACGCTCACAACAGAAAGGTTCGAATAATTTAGAATGGTGGCGTGACACAAAATCTGCATATTAGTTTTTGAACAGTAATATAAAGGAGGTAATTAGAAGACCGTTGTGAATTTCCACACTCTATAGTCTATGGAATAACAACGTCGACAAATGCACGCGATAGTTAATCCATACATACACCGCTGGACAAAATAGTACACTTGGAGAGACGACGCCGATTTTGATGCGATCACGGCATATACCACCTCGGAGACAGTAGACGTACTGATATCGGTTTCAACATCCACTTCCAACAGATAGGGTGGGTTACGGCGTAGCTACCAGAGCGCCTTCTGTGAGTATCCTTCAATAGGGAATACCCACAGCCAGAATGCTCAGTGTGAAACAAGCAGGCAACCATGCCACGGACACGTATGGTGCTTCCTACAACCAACTGAGCGAGTTTGAAAGGGGTCATATTATGGATTTCCGTGTGGCGGGATGGTCCTTTCCGAGAATTGCCACACAAGTTGGACGTGTTGCGCCAGTTGTGCAACGGTGCTCGTATGAATGGTCACGTGAACATTCTCACACTCATACACGAGCTTCAGGACGTCCACGCAACACAGACGTCCACCAGGATCGTCGCATTGCAAGGGCAGCAGTGGCAGATAATTCAGCTACCACAGCACAGATTAAGAGGGCTTGTGAGGCCAGATTTGGTAATACGAACTGTTGCGAAAAGGGTTATTAGAACTGGGACTACGGACAAGCATACCTCTAGCTGTCTTCCAATCACGCCACAGTACCGACGAACACGGCTCGATTGGTGTCGTCAGAGGATCACTTGGAAGATGGAATGATGCGACGTGAACTTTTAGCCTTGAAAGCAGATTCTGCCTGTACCAAGTGATAATCGTTTGCACGTGCGACGGAGACCCAGCGCTCGGTACGTGAGGAATGTTGTTAGACCCATTCTTTTGCCGTTCTTGCAACAGGAGGGTGACGTGTTGTTCCAGCAGAATAATGCTCGTCCACACACTGCCCGTGAAACACAACGTGCTCTGCGAGATGTGCAGCATCTTCCCTGGCCATCACCATTTTCGGACTTGTCTCCAGTCGAGCACGTGTGGGATATGACGGGACGAGAAGTGAGTCAAATGTTCAAATGTGTGTGAATTCCTAAGGGACCAAACTGCTGAGGTGATCGGCCCCTAGGCTTACACACTACTTAAACTAACTTACGCTAAGGACAACACACACACTCATGCCCGTGGGAGGACTCGAACCTCCGGCGGGAGGGGCCGCGCAATTCGTGACATGGCGCCTCTAACCGCTCGGCTGAGAAGTGAATCACGTGACTCGTCTGCCAGCAACTCTAACAGAGCTTCGTAAACAGGTCGAGCAGACATAATATAACGTATTCCAGGACAGTATTCACCATCTGTGCGACTGACTGTATGCCAGAGTCAGCGCCTGCATTTCTGCCCGTGGAGGCTACTCCACGTACTAGTATGGGCGATTCAGCTGGATCGGTACATGGTACCTCAGAACCGCTTATGCTGTTGATCTGTAAATGTAATCGCCGGCCGGTGTGGCCGTGCGGTTCTAGGGGCTTCAGTCTGGAGCCACGTGACCGCTGCGGTCGCAGGTTTCGATCCTGGCTCGGGTATGGATGTGTGTGGTGTCCTTGGGTTGGTTGCGTTTAAGTAGTTCTAAGTTATAGGGGACTGATGACCACAGATGTTAAGTCCCATAGTGCTCAGAGCCATTTGAACCATTTTTGTAAATGTAATCATTTCATGTATTTCATATGTACTGTTGCAACAATAACTCTTGAGTGAATGGGAAATCTCTGAAAGGGGAGTATTATGAAGATGGATGTATGTACTCTGATCAGCCAGAACATTATGCCCACTGCCCTGCTACCAATATAAACACGTTCAGGCCATAGTATCATCACCTGGCGAGGAATGACTGCTAGTCAGACACACGCACCGCGCATGTACACACCTGGAAATTGAAATAAGAACACCGTGAATTCATTGTCCCAGGAAGGGGAAACTTTATTGACACATTCCTGGGGTCAGATACATCACATGATCACACTGACAGAACCACAGGCACATAGACACAGGCAACAGAGCATGCACAATGTCGGCACTAGTACAGTGTATATCCACCTTTCGCAGCAATGCACGCTGCTATTCTCCCATGGAGACGATCGTAGAGATCCTGGATGTAGTCCTGTGGAACGGCTTGCCATGCCATTTCCACCTGGCGCCTCAGTTGGACCAGCGTTCGTGCTGGACGTGCAGACCGCGTGAGACGACGCTTCATCCAGTCCCAAACATGCTCAATGGGGGACAGATCCGGAGATCTTGCTGGCCAGGGTAGTTGACTTACACCTTCTAGAGCACGTTGGGTGGCACGGGATACATGCGGACGTGCATTGTCCTGTTGGAACAGCAAGTTCCCTTGCCGGTCTAGGAATGGTAGAACGATGGGTTCGATGACGGTTTGGATGTACCGTGCACTATTCCGTGTCCCCTCGACGATCACCAGTGGTGTACGGCCAGTGTAGGAGATCGCTCCCCACATCATGATGCCGGGTGTTGGCCCTGTGTGCCTCGCTCGTATGCAGTCCTGATTGTGGCGCTCACCTGCACGGCGCCAAACACGCATACGACCATCATTGGCACCAAGGCAGAAGCGACTCTCATCGCTGAAGACGACACGTCTCCATTCGTCCCTCCATTCACGCCTGTCGCGACACCACTGGAGGCGGGCTGCACGATGTTGGGGCGTGAGCGGAAGACGGCCTAACGGTGTGCGGGACCGTAGCCCAGCTTCATGGAGACGGTTGCGAATGGTCCTCGCCGATACCCCAGGAGCAACAGTGTCCCTAATTTGCTGGGAAGTGGCGGTGCGGTCCCCTACGGCACTGCGTAGGATCCTACGGTCTTGGCGTGCATCCGTGCGTCGCTGCGGTCCGGTCCCAGGTCGACGGGCACGTGCACCTTCCGCCGACCACTGGCGACAACATCGATGTACTGTGGAGACCTCACGCCCCACGTGTTGAGCAATTCGGCGGTACGTCCACCCGGGCTCCCGCATGCCCACTATACGCCCTCGCTCAAAGTCCGTCAACTGCACATACGGTTCACGTCCACGCTGTCGCGGCATGCTACCAGTGTTAAAGACTGCGATGGAGCTCCGTATGCCACGGCAAACTGGCTGACACTGACGGCGGCGGTGCACAAATGCTGCGCAGCTAGCGCCATTCGACGGCCAACACCGCGGTTCCTGGTGTGTCCGCTGTGCCGTGCGTGTGATCATTGCTTGTACAGCCCTCTCGCAGTGTCCGGAGCAAGTATGGTGGGTCTGACACACCGGTGTCAATGTGTTCTTTTTTCCATTTCCAGGAGTGTATTTCATATGTACTGTTGCAACAATAAATCTTGAGTGAATGGGAAATCTCTAAAAGGGGAGTATTATGAAGATGGATGTATGTACTCTGATCAGCCAGAACATTATGCCCACAGCCCTGCTACCAATATAAACACGTTCAGGCCATAGTATCATCACCTGGCGAGGAATGACTGCTAGTCAGACACACGCACCGCGCATGTAGTATAAGTGAGCGTGCTGTCCGTGCGTCCAATAGGGAAAGCGCGCGACGTGTCTGAGTTTGACTGAGAACGGATTGTGATGGCCCGGAGGCTCGGCACGAGCGTTTCGGAAACTTCGCGAATTGTCGTGTTTCGAGGAGTGATGTGGCGAGTGTTCTTAACACGTGGCGGAACAAAGGTGAAACCACGTCCAGACGTCCAAGGGTTCGGCGGCCAACCGTCATTACAGATGCCCGACCTCTAGGTTGGGCGGACTAGTAAAACAAGACAGGCAACAGACTGTGGAGGAATTAACGTCAGACTTTAGTGCTGGGCGGAGTACAAGTGCGTCTGAACACACAATACAGCGAACACAGTTAACGATGGATCTGTGCTGCCGACAACCCATGCATGTGCCAATGTTAACACCACAAAATCGCCAACTACAACCGAAATGATCACGTGACCATCGGCACTGGACGTTGGCGTAGTGGCAGAGTGTTGGATGGTCTAATGAACCACGATAGCTTCTTCATCATGCTGCTGGGAGGGCGCGAATCCATCGTCTTCGAGGAGGAACAGCTCCTTGAAACCCGTACTGCGTGACGGAGATAAGCTGGCGGCGGCTTTGTTATGCTCTGGGGAACATTCACGTGGGCAACCATGGGTCTAGTGGAGCTCATGCAAGGCACAATAACGGCCAAGGTGTATCGTATACTGGTTACAGGCCACGTACACCCCTTCATGACTGTCATGTTTCCCGACGCTAGCGGCATTTTTCAACAAGACAATGCGCCATGTCACAAGGCCAGTAGTGTGGTTCGAGGAACACAGTAGCACGTTCCAACTGAGGCGGTGTCCCCCCAACTTGTTAGATCTGAACCTGATCGAACACGCGTGGGATGTAATTGAATGTGGCGTCAGAGCCCATCGCCCCCCTCACCGGAATTTGCGGGGATTAGGTAACTTGTGTGTGCAGATGTGGTGCCACCTCCCTCCAGCGACTTACCAAGGCCTCATTGCTTCTACGCCACAACGCCTCACCGCTGTTGTTCGTACCAAAGGGGGACATACCGGCTATTAGGTAGGTGGTCATAATGTTCTGGCTGATCAGTGTATATATGCAAGTATGTACGTATATTCCACATCTCCTCATAAACCATTGGACCGATTTCAGTCAGATTTGGCATACGATTGGGGTAAACAATCACATATCTGAATGAGATTTTCACTCTGCATCGGAGTGTGCGCTGATATGAAACTACCTGGTAGATTAAAACTGTGTGCCGGACCGAGACTCGAACTCGGGACCTTTGCCTTTCGCGGGCAAGACGAGGTACTGGGAGAATTGAAGCTGTGAGGACGGGTCGTGAGTCGTGCTTTGGGAGCTCAGACGGTAGAGCACTTGCCCGCGAAAGGCAAAGTTCCCGCGTTCGAGTCTCGGTCCGGCACACAGTTTTAATCTGCCAGGAAGTTTGAATCATATACCTATCAAATAGGGGGGGGGGGGGGGTAATAGCAGCTTAATGCGCGAACAGTTAGTACCCTTACTTTAGTCATCCAGTATTTGAGAACGAGAGCACTTATTGAGTCGCAACAAAGATTACACATAGTTTCAAACCTTCACGAAAATTTTGTTGCTGACAACCCGTAAAATGGTGAAAGGAGAAAAATTTACCGCTTACTATATTTTCGCTGTTCATGCCGTAAGACTACCGCATGAAGAATGTCGTTTTAATTTATTGTTTCCTTACTACTGACTGTATTTGCGACAAAATTTTCAAACAGTTTTCAGAGACGGAACTAGATGATAAAGCTATTTGAGACATCAGTGTGAGCAACGTTTGATTAACGGTGGAAAAAATCAGATAAACGTTTTCACTGCAAATGAACAAAGTTGTGCGTAATCAGGCACGGAAAATACTACTGTGCTAGAAAGTTATAGCATCTCTGTATTACTGTGCACTCACAAGATATTAACAGAAGGTTATTCATTGAATAATTTGGAATAAATCTCAGACGAAAATCATTTATGCTTAATGACAAAAAGCTCTCTTGCTATTAACAATATCTCTGAAGAAATCTGCGTACTGCACACTTTTCTGCACTCATGTGAAATTGTGCGTACCTGTCGTCACGAGGAATGGGCTAGTGCGTCCTGTAAGATGGCGGAGAAGACGTGATACGTTGTACTGGCTGTTGGTGTGACAGTCGAGTGCATGATGGACGAGAAACGCTTCATCAAGGAATTTCATCGGGCTTTTCACATTCCACAATGTCAAGGGTTTAGAGCGAGTACTCGATTCGCTGAAAATCTCAGCCGTTAGAGTCATCTACTACGCGAAAACGTATTTATGGCAGGTATTCCCGTCGAATATTGCGAGCTGCAACAGCGGGTGGACTAACCACAGGGTAGCAAACCAATCACTTAAGGCAGTGTTGTACAAGAACAGCCGGTAAACAGCTCAGTCATGTAGCACCATCTCTTTCCTATGGTGCACAGAAGCCACCTCTGACATGGCTAAGGCGGCGCACCGCACGTCACAGGGAACAAAGATTGGCATGCGTGCGTAGCATGGGGCTTGATTCGATAAACGTTGGTACAAGCCAGTGGCAAGGTAGCGGAACTTAGTGCTCAGCATCCCGTTGAGGCCGGTGCTGGGGATGTTTAGGCAGGATGGTATGAAATATTAGCAGCGTTTCTTCTTCACTAGCGACATGGGAAGCTGACGTGGAACCGTTTGTCCACCTATAGAGCCCCGCAGACGATACATACCTCCACAAAACAGCATCGCTGCTGAATTATGTCAGGGTGGATTCAGGTACAATTGACTTACACGAAGATGAATGGGTGGTTCCTCATAACATCTGAACTTAGTGTAATGTATTGAGCACGTCTGGGAGCGTGATATGCGCCATTTGGAAACAGCTCGCACCAATGTAGTGCACAACTGCTGCCCAAATATCGATAGGAATTAATGTTGTGTATATGATTCTCTAACACGTAAATGTGTTTCAGTATCAAATTAATATTTAATACTTTTACCACTATGGAGCGTTCTTTCGTACGAAAGCTCACTGTTGCGAAAAAGAATAACTGCAATTCTCTACGTGTTGATGTACTAAAGAGAGATAACTGAAAAATTCTTTGAATATTTGTGAGCCCAAAGTAATTTCAGAGATCATTAACAGATTAAATCTCATGGTATGTGTGGTGTCACCGCCAGACACAACACTTGCTAGGTGGTAGCTTAAATCGGCCGCGGTCCATTAGTACATGTCGGACCCGCGTGTCGCCACTGTCAGGATCGCAGACCGAGCGCCACCACAAGGCAGGTCTCGAGAGACTGACTAGCACTCGCCCCAGTTGTACGACGACGTTGCTAGCGACTACACTGACGAAGCCTTTCTCTCATTTGCCGAGAGACAGTTAGAATAGCCTTCAGCTAAGTTAATGGCTACGACCTAGCAAGGCGCCATTAACCATTTGTAACGTTGCATGTACCTCAAGATAGAGTCTCACTTGTATCATCCAGAATGCTGTATACCAAAGGACAGTATAAAAGTTAAGTGTTCTAGTAGCTACGTTCTTTTCTTTATCACATTCATTACGAATCCTGTTCCAGACTTAACGCCAGACGGCGTGAGTTGACGCGTGCCCTTTCGGCTACTTCACTGTGGACTGGCTGCCTTAACAGTCCACTACAGTATGACAACATGGTCTGACGTCATCTGAAACAATAGCTCACACGACGTTGACAGTTGCAGGGGATGATTATGGAAGTTTTCTCCTGCAGCAAAAAAAAAAAAAAAAAAGACAAAAATCTAAAACCCTCGCCGTTCAACACAATTTCAAACTGTTTGCGGTTCGGACGACATACTTTCATACAATTTTCATTTTTATTGCGGGTCTTGGTTTGTCAGGAATTGTACCTAAAACTTAGCAAACTATAGTGAAAAATACCTTTGTTCGTGGTAGCCAGCCAGTCTGTCGATTACTAGGACTAGAAAAACACACTATCAGTTGCACACACTGTCATGGAAACCAGGGTTGGAAAATGACCCCTGTAAAGAACCGGACTCTCTACTGAGGGCCACTTTAGCCGTCGGCATGTGGTAATAAAAACGCCGAGTGGTTATCGATTGCGCGTGAAAAGTTTTACTATTTGCCTAACTGCGTAAGAGTTGGTTCAGCATTATCTGAACGAAAAAGTCGACTGTACCTGAGTGTTTTATTTGCCGCTTGGTAATGTCTGCTCTGAACGGTTTGTAGCGCTGTTACCATTAGTTAATTTCTCGAGTGCTGTGTTGTGTATGCCAGTTGCAGCTCATCGTATGTGACTAGTAGGTTAGAAAGCAGTTGTAACGTTACTGTGGAGCATTTGAAAAGTGAAATGAGGCCATAAGCTGATCTTTGTTGGAAGAAATAAATTTCGGAAAAACAGAGACACAACGTGGAATTGCGTAGGGGCACACATTAACAACTTGTAAGTGACATATTTACTTAAAAGTTTCTGTTTACTAATTAAGTCTGTCTTAACCATGAAGCCAGAGACAAATAACTTCCAATAGTGTAAAACATAAGGCTGTTATTGAGTAATGTTAGGGACCTTTGAAATTAATTCACGAAGACGTTTCCTTCAATCGAGTCGATATTTCCAGCCAAGGTGTTACTAACATTAAAAAATATACCAGCGCACACTCCGCTGCAGGGTGAAAATCTCATTCTGGATAAAAAAAAATATATTTATGTGGATAGTAGGAATATTCTGCCGCCATTACCGAAAACGTTAATTGAAGTTCAGTGTTCCGCCCGAAATTTGGGCTGCCAATACTATAAATTCTGATAGAACAAGCTGTACTCATTAGGCATTTGGCAGGGATTTTGGCCTTAATTGTGAAAGCTCACATCAACATATATATCATGACGCTGTAGTTCCAAATCAAACAACCACCTACATTAAAATAAATGATGCAGACAGGCTTCACCGATTTGACAATATACGTGAAATACATTTGCGGTATGTACGGGAACTGATTTTAAAGTACAGAAATTGAACTATGACACGTTTGAATTTTTCAAGAAGAATTTCTTATTATTATCATAAGCAATGAAAATAATTTCCCTGTCTTTTTAAGTACTTTGACGAGTGCTCTGTTATGGATATGAGTATTTTGTAAAGCATTTTAATGATACTTATGACACCATGTACAGCTGACCTGTCTCGAAAAGTGACCACGCACGCAGTTGACCACTTCAGGAGAAGGTAAAATTTTGGCTCCGCGGCCAATCGGGATCATCCGAAAACGCCGACTAGTGGCCGTGGGGATTTAAAATTAATTTATTTATTGCTAATATACATCTTTTCTAGAAAGTGAAGTAAACCGTAATTTTTCTTTATTTACAATAAATAACATTCTATAAATTTATTTAGTAAATCTTAGAAAAATTTTGTTTTTCTGGTTGAATCCTTAAGTACTAACGTAAATAAACTTAAAAAACTAAATTTACCTGCTCATTATCTTAACTACATAATACTGATTATGGTATCAGCACTTTCTTTAGTTACTTTTATTGCTTACATTTAGTATTGCAAAAGAGCACTGGTATTAACAGTAACAAAAATTACCGCCTATTGCATAAGTTTAACCTTATTATTTACAGAGCTATCTACCGTTCTTCAGCTCAATGCATAAAACAGATATCGCCTGGTTTTCCTATATCCGGCAGTAGCTTAGTGTTTCTGGATTCCAGAAGACCTCGACCGTAGCAGAGTCCAAATCTCGTAGTTTTTAGATTTCCTTAAGATTTTACACTGTTGTGCAATGTTTTAATACTTATTTTAAGGTGTCGTTCTCCACGTTTCAGTCGCGTTTTCAGCACTGAAGTTGCCTCCATGACCGTAGAAAGAACTTATGCCACGCCTCGGCAAGAATCACACTATTCCTCTCGTTTTCCCTGATTGCTGTTCTGAAACTTATCGCGTAGAGCGCCGGCGTCTACAGAAGTTGTAACTCCTGGTTGCCACCTACGCCTATCACCAAATCACATGCAACTCAACACACGATTACGCCACTATCGTCACTGATAAAGTGACACGAAAACAGAATACGACTTCAGGTGAATAAACCTTATCACTGATCTCTGTAGTCGGATGCCCTTCCTGTGGCCACAGTCGCCAGTTCAACTAAGGGTGGGATGTCCTGTGTACTATCTGTATGTGACTGGTGTCGTATGTTACCTGTTCGGGTACCGTATTTTCTGAGGCGGAGATTGGGGAACAATCCAGAATTTGCCTATATGACCGTGCAAAACAGCCTAAAAACCACACCCAGACTGTCAGTTGTAACAGGTTAAGGTTGTCAATCAACCATACGGATTCAGTTTGGGTCAGACTCCCTTACGTGTCACGCTAGTTCACGCGCTACGCATGTCACTAACGCACTACAAGGCGATCGCTTGAAAATGGCATGAAATCGATATCGATCGACAGCGCATAAGAATAATGAATCTGCAGACAGAAGCTGATAATGAATTCCTTTAAGGGGGGTAGGACGTCAAACGGGACGACTTGGAGCAGGAGAGACACCACAGGAATTTTTAATTTCCACTGTCTATAATTTTAAAAATAAATTCATAAAACTTTGTCAGAATGACCAGAATGAATTCAGGATTTACACTTATAGTGGTGGAAGTTCACAAATATAGGAAAATAATTTATTTTTTTACATTTGTATTTCACCTTTTTTTCACTTACAATTGGCTGCATTTGTTGCTATAGGTACACTTTTCTTCATAAGTAAGGGAGATTATTCGATGAATTTTGCACAGCATACAAACCATACTTACAGGTGTATGAAACTCTAGAATTTTCCAAATATATTAAAAACTGTGGTAAAAATTTAGATAATTAACTAGAAAATTTGAGTTTTTTCTAAACATGAGGGTTAAAATGTAACAGCACATTCATTTTTTCATAAATTAAATAATTTCTAGAGTTTCTCACACCTGTAAGTATGGTTTGTATGATGTGCAAAATTCATTGAAGAATCTCTGTTACTTATGAAGAAACGTGTAGCTATAACAACAAACGCAGCCAATAGAAGGTAAAAAATGATGACCTTTCACATGTAAAAAAATAAATTATTTTGTTATTTTTTTGAACTTCCACTGCTATGTTTGTGAATCCTGAATCCTCCCTGGTCATGCTGACAAAGTTTTATGAATTTATTCGTAAAAGTATAGACAGTCGAAATTAAAATGTCCTGTGGTGTCTCTCCTGTTCCAAGACGGCCCGTTTGACGTCCTACCCCCCTTAAACAAGTTCTTGTCTTCTACTAACCGAACGGCTTTCAACATGCAGAGAGACTACTGCAAGCCGGAAAGTGTTTTAAAAATTACCGTTTAGTGTATATTTGAAAGTATTTTCATTTGCAATACCAGTCACTTGTGCAGAGAAACCCAACCTGCCGGACTAAGCGTCACGGCTTCCTGTAACTTAACAAGGATCCGTGCACGACACCGAAAAATTAGCATATCAAAACAGATAACAGTAACGCGCAGGTGTGTTGCGTTGAGGGATTCTTAATCAGTGGTGCACATATGCCACGTGTGTCGACGCGATTTGCATACTGTTTTCCCGCGTATTCAAATATGACACTCGAATGCACCATTTGCATTTTGCGTGCTCGTCCGCACACAAGTGCACCAAATCGAGCACTTACATATGTGCAATTAGCGCACAGATCCTTTGGCTAATGGCATACGGTTCTCTTCAGAGATCTGGTTGAAAAATCTGTTTTAGGCAAATGAGCCATGTGGAGCAGATGAAGAGTAGCGTGCAGGTGCTGAATACGCCGAGGGGAGAACCCGACTGCCGCGGTGCATCATGGCCAACACACCAGTGCACCGAACATATGGCAGTGTCTTTACGTACTCGTTTCCATATTTCGAAACCTGATTTTCAAATGCTAAATCGATGGCTATCGTTTATTAGTCCCAGATAGAAAAGTTCTGGGTCCGTAGTAGAATTAAAACGGAGCACAGGCGAACGGTCACTCGGTTTTTCCTCCCATTTCAATTTTCTGTTCTCGAACTTTAAATTTAAAGCAGTTATCAATACTGGAACACCACAGTGGTTTGGTAGTCATGGTCCTGTTTGAGGTGGCATACAGTTACCATCCTCCTCCCACAACAGACCTTTTGAAGTGACTTACATAGCCAGATGTAAGGACACGTGCAGTTTAACGTAGATTCCGACCATTGTAGCGCTCATGAACTGTCCAATAGACAGAACTGTAATAGAGCAAGAATGTACACATGGCTGTACACTTTCATTATTTTGGGATACGTTGAGATTCGTTGACGCACAGAAGGATAAGTCCCTTGGAATCGAAACAAAATCATAAGTGTTATGCACTGGAGACGACTGACATAGGCGCAAAGCATTAAGTGATTTTCATTTGCTTTCTTTCACTTTTGATAATAGTGACTCATGTAATGTCCGTTCAGTACCATATATTCTCAAGAGGTAGCCAGTCTTTCGGCTTTTTTCATTGTCTTTGCCACATATAATCATATTTGCGCTCATAGTTTCAGTTAATTTCTTTCAGGATTTATCGATCATCAATACGGTGATCGTAATCACTTTAGCGTTCCTGTAAACCTCTACGCTCAAATGTACTCAAACATCATTTCCTCTAACTTTTCTTCACACATTGTCAGGACATTGCCACATAATTTCAAGCTCATTGATACGTGCAGTTTTTTCATTGTCCTTGAAAAATTGTCATGTTCCCTGAGTTTCCTGTGGTATTACCATTTGCTGCAACATTATTCTTTTCTTTCCTAGAGAGGTTGCCGCTATCCTGCCTTGAAAGCATCTCTCCTTACCTCCTCTACACGATATCCTCTCTTTATTCTCACTGAAAATATGTCACTAGTATCAGCATTGCATGACTTACGTCTATTTTTAGGAAACTGCAGGTCCGTTTTCTCTTGCAGTTTCATCTACGAAGTGTGTCAGGGAAGTAAGCATCGTTCTCGAAAGGAAATTGATAAAAACATTTCTAAAACAATGATTTGTTTTTACACGAAAGAGTATTCCTTAAACTATATTTCTACTTAGTTGTCACCATTGTTCAGACATATGTCACAGCAGGAAACCTACTTTTCTATGTCCTCTTCAGGGGAAGATGCCGCCAGTGAAGGCAGCTCAGCTATGATTTTGGATGAAGGTGCTTTAACAGCGATAACGATGCAAAATGCAATATTTAACTGTGGCTGTCTTCACTGGCGGCATCTTCCTCTGACAAGGGTATAGAAAAGTTGTTTATCCTCTATGACAAATGTCTGAACAATGGTGGAAACTATGTAGAAAAACAGTTTAAGAAATCTTCTTTCTTATAATAATAAATTTTGGTTTGAAAAAATGGTTCAAATGGCTCTAAGCTCTATGGAACTTAACATCTGAGGTCATCAGTCCCCTAGACTTAGAACTACTTAAACCTAACTAACCTAAGGACATCACACAAATCCATGCCCGAGGCAGGATTCGAACCTGCGACCGTAGCAGCAGCGCGGTTCCGGACCGAAGCGCCTAGAACTTCTCGGCCACAGCGGCTCGCCTTGGTTTGAAAAAATTGATCCTGTGAGAGGTTTTTTTTCCCAAAGGGTACTTGCTTTCCGAACACGCCTCATACAATCATTTCCGTGATATCTCTGCTTAAAGAAACTTTCGCAGTTACTAAGATTCTAATAATTTTCTGTGCCGCAATATTAAAGATGACTGATTACATTCTGCTTCCTTGTTCAGCTTCCATTTTACTTCAACAGTACCTGAAAAATTTCGGAAAAACTTCGCTTTCAAGATGGTAATCGCAAGTGTACGTCCGACTATTGCCAAATGACGAATACGGTTTTTACGTTTATTGAGATTTAGAGCTATTTTTAATATCGAAATCAGTAATACGATATCCTGAAATAAACTGAATAAAAAGTGCTGCTCACTGATAACGACTGAATAAATAAAGTGATTATAATTAGGACTAATGAAACCACATTACTAAAAAGTACCGCGCAGCTTATGATGCTACTTCGAAGTGTAATAACACTGTCTTTATGTCAGTACATCATACCAGAGACTGGTTGAATTTTACACAATACTTGTCATGTGTTTCATAGTGATTGTGCAGTTTATTAATTGAGACCTCTGGTGGGCACTGTCCAGTTGTGATATGTTAGGTACTTAGTAGACTAAGAAAGGTGTCTTATGTGCAGTGCAGGGAAAAAGTTTTGTACTTTATATACAACATGTGACGGAGCCGTAACGTGGTACAGGATAAGACTTGAAGTATAGTGTGGGAAGAGACTGAGTTTCCTATCTACTTGCCGCACTTAACAGTTACTGCTGAAAACGTCCTCTTTGAATTTGTATGGAACTACAACGAGAAAGAACAGTTCAAGGTGTATCCAGATTCTGAAGTTGTGCGGAATAGTGCACCAACAACAAATGGTTTTGACAGCATAGAGTTGCTGTACAAGTATGCCACTCTGGGTGCTCTCTTTAATGACAGAAAATGTCTGTGTTTCCCACAAGGTCAACATGTGGGAACAAGTTAAGGAAATTGTCTGTATGCCCCGTAGACGTAAAAGGGCGCAAAATCAACATGAGGGACCTATAACACGGCAGTAATCGTTCATAAGGGACGCCGGCTGGGGATGTGGCTCGTCTCCAGTCAAGCAAATTGCCTACTGGGCGTTAAGATACGAGCTAAATTCTTGCTCGAATCATATTAGCGGTGGCACAAAATCCTGAAAGAGAGAATAAGAAATTAAGAACAAGATATTACATGAATTAGAGCCCTTCCACTTAATCTAGGGAATGAAGTAAAATAGAATTAACTTTAGCTTCTGGAGACAGAAATTTCTCTAAGAAATTTTCAGACAACAGAGAAGACAAGACGCTTAGGCAACAGGTTTTAGGCGTATGAAACAGGAATGTTTATTATACGACTCCGTACGAAGAGGAGACGGTCGTGTATTCTGTAATGAGGTGCCCATGGTATTTAATCTTTCACCAAAGACAAATGTCCTGGAAAGAAAATCGAAGGAGACAATGGATGCAACCAGTTAAGAAATGTTTGAAGACAAGCGGATTGGATCTCGACAGAGATACATCAGCTATCACAGCCATAAAGAATATACTTTAATCATCATTGTGATGCTGCTATTTCTTATGCACCGTCATAAAATTTTTCTATCTTGCATATTTGGTAAAAATCGAAGACCGACGTGGACCAGTGACAATACACACCACTCAGATAAAACTTCTCGATATTTATATATACTTATTACGTAGCTCGTCGAATCCTTTGTCAGAATATCAGCCTAAATTGAATGCTCATTCAACAAATACAGAGAAACTATGGAACACCACTACACGTGCAACCTTACGCAACTCATACACGTCTACATACTGTTCTCAGTCAGATGATGACATTTTCTTTGCGCACGCAAGAATCAATGGAACGGACTGTTACACATCACTGTCATTGTACGAACAAACAGACAGACGTGCAGTTCTCTCTCTTTCAAGATCAACTGAAGAAGCTCCGTAGCCTGGACACGGTGGCTTACTTTACTACAACAGTCCAAAATTATAACAGGTTCTTCTGTAGTATATTTTGATGACAACAGATAATCGAGGGAATAGTGGATTCCTGTCTTCCGTTCGTTTGTTGCCCGTCGATACCGCGTTTAACTTAACCATAACGTTACCGAGACGTATATACACTCCTGGAAATGGAAAAAAGAACACATTGACA
Organism: Schistocerca nitens; assembly: GCF_023898315.1. Lineage (NCBI taxonomy): Eukaryota > Metazoa > Arthropoda > Insecta > Orthoptera > Acrididae > Schistocerca > Schistocerca nitens. The sequence continues at coordinate 143,579,181 of NC_064616.1, read as the reverse complement.
CCGGTGTGTCAGACCCACCATACTTGCTCCGGACACTGCGAGAGGGCTGTACAAGCAATGATCACACGCACGGCACAGCGGACACACCAGGAACCGCGGTATTGGCCGTCGAATGGCGCTAGCTGCGCAGCATTTGTGCACCGCCGCCGTCAGTGTCAGCCAGTTTGCCGTGGCATACGGAGCTCCATCGCAGTCTTTAACACTGGTAGCATGCCGCGACAGCGTGGACGTGAACCGTATGTGCAGTTGACGGACTTTGAGCGAGGGCGTATAGTGGGCATGCGGGAGGCCGGGTGGACGTACCGCCGAATTGCTCAACACGTGGGGCGTGAGGTCTCCACAGTACATCGATGTTGTCGCCAGTGGTCGGCGGAAGGTGCACGTGCCCGTCGACCTGGGACCGGACCGCAACGACGCACGGATGCACGCCAAGACCGTAGGATCCTACGCAGTGCCGTAGGGGACCGCACCGCCACTTCCCAGCAAATTAGGGACACTGTTGCTCCTGGGGTATCGGCGAGGACCATTCGCAACCGTCTCCATGAAGCTGGGCTACGGTCCCGCACACCGTTAGGCGTCTTCCGCTCACGCCCCAACATCGTGCAGCCCGCCTCCGGTGGTGTCGCGACAGGCGTGAATGGAGGGACGAATGGAGACGTGTCGTCTTCAGCGATGAGAGTCGCTTCTGCCTTGGTGCCAATGATGGTCGTATGCGTGTTTGGCGCCGTGCAGGTGAGCGCCACAATCAGGACTGCATACGACCGAGGCACACAGGGCCAACACCCGGCATCATGGTGTGGGGAGCGATCTCCTACACTGGCCGTACACCACTGGTGATCGTCGAGGGGACACTGAATAGTGCACGGTACATCCAAACCGTCATCGAACCCATCGTTCTACCATTCCTAGACCGGCAAGGGAACTTGCTGTTCCAACAGGACAATGCACGTCCGCATGTATCCCGTGCCACCCAACGTGCTCTAGAAGGTGTAAGTCAACTACCCTGGCCAGCAAGATCTCCGGATCTGTCCCCCATTGAGCATGTTTCGGACTGGATGAAGCGTCGTCTCACGCGGTCTGCACGTCCAGCACGAACGCTGGTCCAACTGAGGCGCCAGGTGGAAATGGCATGGCAAGCCGTTCCACAGGACTACATCCAGCATCTCTACGATCGTCTCCATGGGAGAATAGCAGCCTGCATTGCTGCGAAAGGTGGATATACACTGTACTAGTGCCGACATTGTGCATGCTCTGTTGCCTGTGTCTATGTGCCTGTGGTTCTGTCAGTCTGATCATGTGATGTATCTGACCCCAGGAATGTGTCAATAAAGTTTCCCCTTCCTAGGACAATGAATTCACGGTGTTCTTATTTCAATTTCCAGGAGTGTAGTATCGATAACGCCTCAATTTGTAAACAGATAGAAATATTTCATCTGACTCGAAACTATAACAATAAGCATAACAGGAAATTTCAAAAATCACGGTGGTAATTTTTAGCACCATTAATTCGTTAGAATAACAAATATAATTATTACATTGAGTGAGACATGACTTGTAGTATCTTCATTTTATCAAAGGTAAGAAATTTGGAGCCCAAACACGTGGTACACGCATAGAGTAATTTACATCTAGAGTGTTCAAGGAATTTTAATTCCGTATGCCATTTTCTGCTACTGCTGTAATTGAATGCTCTAAATAAAAGAAAAAAGGACGAAAACAGGAAGTAGTGTCCATGAAGTACAGAGTCACGCAACAGAACACAAAACTCCTAATTTGGCGAAGGTAGTCAGTGGAAAACTTTCATTTCAAGGAGCAAACGGAAGTAAGGAAATTCCAGAATCAGTCCTTCGATCTGAATACCTTTCATAAGAAAACGTTTTCATATCATTTATCCATACGTGAACTATAAGTCTCTCTCAAGATGCAAAGACACTTAGTGCACGGACTGTGGCTGCCTAGCGCAACTACACCAGCAATTGCTGGCTGACCAGTCCTGTGAAAGGTCGGTTGAGTCCCATGTGGACTGAGAGACGAAGACACTTGTCTATTCCGGATTGCAGGGGCTAGATTTATCGCGTGGGTGCTGCCTGCATTTACACTACTGGCCATTAAAATTGCTACACCGAGAAGAAATGCTGATGACAAACGGGTATTCATTGGACAAGTATATTATACTAGAACCGACATGTGATTAAATTTTCACGCAATTTGGGTGCATAGATCCTGAGAAATCAGTACCGAGGACAACCACCACTGGCCGTAATAACGGCCTTGATAAGTCTGGACATTGAGTCAAACAGAGTTTGGATGGCTTGTACAGGTACAGCTGCCCATGCAGCTTCAACACGATACCACACTTCATAAAGACTAGTGACTGGCGTATTGTGACGAGCCAATAGCTCGGCCACCATTGACCAGACGTTTTCAGTTGGTGAGAGATCTACAGAATGTGCTGGCCAGGGCAGCAGTCGAACATTTTCTGTATCCAGAATGGCCCATACAGGACCTGCAACATGCGGTCGTGCATTATCCTGCTGAAATGTAGGGTTTCACAGCGATCGAATGAAGGGTAGAGCCACGGGTCGTAACACATCTGAAATGTAACTCCACTGTTGAAAGTGCCGTCAATGCGAACAGGAGGTGACTGAGACCTGTAACCAATGGCACCCCATACCATCACGCCGGGTGATACGCCAGTATGGCGATGACGAATACACGATTCCAATGTGCGTTCACCGCGATGCCGCCAAACACGGATGCGACCATCACGATTCTGTAAACAGAACCTGGATTCATCCAAAAAAATGATGTTTCGCCATTCGTGCACCCAGGTTCGTCGTTAAATTCACCATCGCAGGCGCTCCTGTCTGTGATGCAGCGTCAAGGGTAACCGCAGCTACGGTCTCCGAGCTGATAGTCCACGCTGTGCAAACGTCGTCGAATTGTTCGTGAAGATGGCTGTTGTCTTGCAAACGTCCCCATCTGTTGACCCATGGATCAAAAATGGTTCAAATGGCTCTGAGCACTATGGGACTCAACTGCTGTGGTCATAAGTCCCCTAGAACTTAGAACTACTTAAACCTAACTAACCTAAGGACAGCACACAACACCCAGCCATCACGAGGCAGAGAAAATCCCTGACCCCGCCGGGAATCGAACCCGGGAACCCGGGCGTGGGAAGCGAGAACGCTACCGCACGATCACGAGATGCGTGACCCATGGATCGACACGTGGCTGCACGATCCGTTAACAGCCATGCGGATAAGATGCCTGTCATCTCGACTGCTACTGATACGAGGCCGTTGGGAGCCAGCACGGCGTTCCGTACCACCCTCCTGAATGCACCGATTCCATATTCTGCTAACAGTCATTGGATCTCGAAAAACGCGAGCAGCAATGTCGCGATACGATAAACCGCAATCGCGATAGGCTACAATCCAACTTTTATGAAAGTCGGAAACGTGATGGTACGCATTTCTCCTCCTTACAAGAGGCATCAGAACAACGTTTCACCAGACAACGCCGGTCAACTGCTGTTTGTGTATGAGAAATCGGTTGGAAACTTTCCTCATGTCAACACGTTGTAGGTATCGCCACCGGCGCCAACCTTGTGTGAATGCTTTGAAAAGCTAATCATTTGCGTATCACAGCATCTTCTTCCTGTCGGTTAAATTTCGCGTCTGTAGCACGTCATAATCAAAAAATGGTTCAAATGGCTCTGAGCACTATGGGACTCAACTGCTGGGGTCATTAGTCCCCTAGAACTTAGAACTACTTAAACCTAACTAACCTAAGGACATCACAAACATCCATGCCCGAGGCAGGATTCGAACCTGCGACCGTAGCGGTCTTGCGGTTCCAGACTGCAGCGCCTTTAACCGCACGGCCACTTCGGCCGGCTCACGTCATCTTCGTGGTGTAGAAATTTTAATGGCCAGTAGTGTACACGGTTAAGGAAGCTTGACGACTTTGTGTAACGTTTCATTTCGATGGCCATTTCTGTGCAACAAACTACAAGAATCTGCGGTGTGAATGTCGCATCTCGCGCTCTAGGGCGTTATATCCTATTTAATTTTCAGCTTTATAGATGTGCTTACTTTGTGACTATTGCTAATTCGGTTGTCCTCAACGAGAGCTTTGTGCCTTGTTTAAGGATCAATATCGGTCTTTCAGCAACTCATCCGTAAATATAAATCGTGGTTCACGTTACTGCCGGCCGCTGGTGGCCGAGCGGTTCTGGCGCTACAGTCTGGAACCGTGCGACCGCTACGGTCGCAGGTTCGAATCCTGCCTCGGGCATGGATGTGTGTGTTGTCCTTAGGTTAGTTACGTTTAAGTAGCTTTAAGTTCTAGGGGACTTATGACCTCAGCAGCTGAGTCCCATAGTGCTCAGAGCCACTTGAACCATTTTTCACGTTACTATCCCACTTATGTAGTATTACAGTGTGGTGTCAAGAATAATGGGATACCTCCTAACATCGTATTGGACCTCATTTTGCCCTGCGTAGTGCAGCAACGCGACAGGGCATGGACTCAAGAGTCGTTGGAAGTCCCTTCCAGAAATTTGGACCCATGCTTAAGCGTTGCCGGTGCAGGATTTTGTGCATGAACTCAGCACTCGATTGTGTCCCATAAGTGTTCGATGAGATTCACCTCGGACGACATGGGTCACCAAATCATACGCTCGAATTGTCCAGAATGTTCATCAAACCAATCGCGAACAACTGTAGCCCAGTGGCAAGGCGCATTGACATTCATAAAAATACACTACTGGCCATTAAAATTGCTACACAACGAAGATGACGTGCTACAGACGCGAAATTTAACCGAAAGGAAGAAGATGCTGTGATATGCAAATGATTAGCTTTTCAGAGCATTCACACAAGGTTGGCGACGGTGGCGATACCTACAACGTGCTGACATGAAAAAAGTTTCCAACCGATTTCTCATACACAAACAGCAGGTGACCGGCGTTGCCAGGTGAAACGTTGTTGTGATGCCTCTTGTAAGGAGGAGAAATGCGAACCATCACGTTTCCGACTTTGATAAAGGTCGGATTGTAGCCTATCGCGATTGCGGTTTATCGTATCGCGACATGGCTGCTCGCGTTGGTCGAGATCCATTGACTGGTAGCAGAATATGAAATCGGTGGGTTCAGGATGGTAATACGGAACGCCGAGCTAGATCCCAACGGCCTCATATCAGTAGCAGTCCAGTTGACAGGCATCTTATCCGCATGGCTGTAACGGATCGTACAGCCACGTCTCCATGCCTGAGTCAACAGATGGGGAAGTTTGCAAGAAAACAACCATCTGCACGAACAGTTCGACGACGTTTGCAGCAGCGTGGACTATCAGCTCGGAGACCATGGCTGCGGTGAACCTTGACGCTGCATTACAGACAGGAGCGCCTGCGATGAGTACTCAACGACGAACCTGGGTATACGAATGGCAAAACGTAATTATTTCCGATGAATCGAGGTTCTGTTTACAGCATCATGATGGTCGCATCCGTGTTTGGCGACATCGCGGTGAACGCACAAAAAATGGCACTGAGCACTTTGGGACTTAACTTCTGAGGTCATCAGTCTCCTTCAATTGAGAACTGCTTAAACCTAACTAACCTAAGGACATCACACACATCAATGCCTGAGGCAGGATTCGAGCCTGCGACAGTAGCGGTCGCGCGGTTCCAGACTGAAGCGCCTAGAACCGCTCGGCTACTTCGGCCGACGGTGAACGCAAATTGGAGGCGTGTATTCGTCATCGCCATACTGGCGTATCACCCGGCGTGATGGTATGGCGTTCCATTGGTTACACGTCTCGGTCACCTCTTGTTCGCATTGACGGCAGTTTCAACAGTGGACGTTACATTTCAGATTTGTTACTACCCGTGGCTCTACCCTTTGTTCGATCCCTTCGAATCCCTACATTTTAGCAGGATAATGCACGACCGTATGTTGCAGGTCCTGTACGGGCCTTTCTGGATGCAGATAATGTTCGACTGCTGCCCTGGCCAGCACATTCTGTAGATCTCTCACCAACTGAAAACGTCTGGTCAATGGTGGCCGAGCTATTGGCTCGTCACAATACGCCAGTCACTAGTCTTTATGAAGTGTGGTATCGTGTTGAAGCTGCATGGGCAGCTGTACCTGTACAAGCCATCCAAACTCTGTTTGACTCAATGTCCAGACTTATCAAGGTCGTTATTACGGCCAGTGGTGGTTGTCCTCGGTACTGATTTCTCAGGATCTATGCAGCCAAATTGCTTGAAAATGTAATCACATGTCCGTTCTAGTATAATATATTTGTCCAATTGAAACGTCCCCTTAGCAAAATTAGTGAATTACTGCGCTCATAAACCTCTACGTTATTTGATTTTCAAACAGCTGACCAAAATTGAACGTACTCAGACACTACTCTCTTTCCTTATTCTGATCAACACTTAACTGACACACAATATTTTTATCACAACGAAATCTGAGTTTCAGAAATCCCTACAAAAGAATGGCCCTGACTTACAATAACCTATACCTTTCATGAATCGCTTACCTCATAAAAATCTTCGTTACTCGAACTACTGCAATACAGTGAGCGCCACTACTGCCACCTAAATAAAAGATTCTAACTACTGAAGGCATAACTACTGATAGGCATAGTTAGAAAATGAAAGAATTTGATAGAGAACAAACAATGTATTTACCTTAATAGTGTTCAAAAGTCATTATATATAGTTCAAGATATCCAGTATTACAAATTTACTCTTTCTGGCGAATACACGTCCAGATCGTCCGCTCTTAAAATTCTGCCATCTGTCTCCCCACATCCACTACTGCTGGCTGCTCTCCTCCAACTGCGCAACGCTACGCGCTGTTCACATCCAACTGCCCAAAACTACAACAGCGAATATTTCAACAATGCCAACCAGCCACAGACTGCACACAGCACAGTCAGTGATTTTCATACAGAGCGCTACGTGGTGTTACCAATATAAAAACCTAAGCAGCCTACTTACACAATGAACACCCGTTTATAATGTGCATTTATTTCTTGGTGTAGCAATTTTAATGGCCAGTAGTGTATTAGAGTTGTTTGGGAAGATGAACTCCATGAATGGCTGTAGATGGTCTCTATCTAGTCTAAAACAACACTTTTCAGTGAATGATCGGTTTTCTTGGAGCAGAGCAGCCAGTCCATTCCATGTAAACACAGCCCACATCATTATGGAGCCACTACCGGCTTGCAAAGTGCCTTGTTGACATGTGTCGTCCATGGCTTCGTGGGGTCTGCCCCAAACTCGCACTCTACCATCAGCTTTTACAAACTGAAATCGCAATTCATCTGTGCAGGCCACGATTTTCCAGCGGTCTAGGGTCCAACCGATATTGTCACGAGCCCAGGAGAAGCGCAGCAGGCGATTTCGTGTTGTTAGCAAAGGCATGCGCGTCTGTTGTCTGCTGCCATTGCCCATTAACGGATACGCTCGTCGTCCGTCCTACTTTGATTTCTGCAGAGTACTTCACATAGTGTTGCTTGTCTCTTCGTACTAAGAACTGTAGGCAAACGCCGCAGCTCTCGGTCATTAAGTGAAGGCCGTCGGCCAGTGCATTGTCCGTGGTGAGAGGTAATGCCTCAAATCTGGTATTCTCGGCACACTCTTGACACTGTGGGTCTCTGGACACTGAATTCCCTACACATTTCCGACATGGAATGCTCCTTGCGTCTAGCTCCAACTGCCATTCCGCATTCAAAGTCTGTTACTTCCCGTCGTGCGGTAATAATCAAGTAGGAAACCCTTTCACATGATTCACTTGAGTATAAACGACAGCTCCGCCAATGCAGTGCCCTTTGATACCTCGTGTATGCGATACTACCGCCATCTGTATATGTTCTTACCGCTAACCCATGACTTTTGTCACCTTTTGATTTTGGTGATATGTACTCATTGTATTCCACTTCTGTAATTTCATTGTTGAGCCATAGTGCTGTTTTTCTTGAATTATTATCAACCATTATTCCAGTTTGTCTTTAATTATTTGTCACCCCGAAACAATTCGTAATTTATCATCCTTTCTTGGTCAGCTCCCATATGCTTATATACTGTTTGTCTAAAGTCATCTTCGACATGAGCAGACCAACTGAATACATTGCGCCTTCAGTGGAGTCATTGTTTACACAAGCTGCTATCCGAAGATTATACAATTTTTTCTTTGCATGCATGTTACAGCAAGATTGAGATAGACGCGAGCTGCAGAGCTTCGAGACTAGTACTGGTCCTCAGTATGCTGAGAATGACTGCTGTGTTTAAATCTTGTTGAGAACAGATGTTAGTTTTTACAACTTGGAATCTACATTTCTGCTGCACACATGATTCATATAAGGTAGGATAACATACACTTTAACATCGTGCTAGCAAGCTTTGAGTGTACTGAAGCTGTTTAAGTGCATGTTGAAGATCCTCTATATTTGCCATTGCGGAATGAAAATCTTTCCTACCTCCGAATATCTCACAAATATCTCAGATCGCGTTAATATTAATTTATTGCTCAAAAACCTCTACACGAGGTTAATATATTCAGGGCACTGATATTGATTTTACACCGGTTATGTACTCAGATTGAAAAGGAGTAGGACGCATTCAGAATGTTGAGTCGGCCGGAGTGGCCGTGCGGTTCTAGGCGCTACAGTCTGGAGCCGAGCGATCGCTACGGTCGCAGGTTCGAATCCTGCCTCGGGCATGGATGTGTGGGATGTAGTTAGGTTAGTTAGGTTTAATTATTTCTAAGTTCTGGGCGACTGATGACCTCAGAAGTTAAGTCGCATAGTGCTCAGAGCCATTTGAACCATTTGAACCAGAATGTTGATTTCTATGTTTTCGACGTAGGTAAAAATCTCTCGTGCTGCAGAGTGTTTCGCATCAACTGCCAATACCACGTCTGAGAGAAAGCGTGAATATGGAAATACGAGCTATTTCATGTACGATACAAGGCTATCTCCCGCCTTGCAGCGGAACTAACACAACCGCAGGCAGTATGCCAGCCCCCATCATCGCACGATGCTGCAGCACGTCGCTGACTCCCAAACTTCCAGCTGTCAGTCAGATCGTTACCGAGCCCTGTATACTGTCAGAGTATCAACCAGAACTTCGATATAGTTTGCGCAACGTGCTGTCGCCTAGGAGAACGTGCGTAAACAGTAACTAATAAGTAACACTTGACTTACGGAGCACAGGTAGAGCATAACTGTGAGTGGCTGTCATGTAGAGTTCACGTGCGGAAGACGGTAGATCGTTAGTTTGCCTTACCAGGGGCCCTGGGTTCGAGCACTGGTCATGCCAGTTTTTGTATCGCAGCACGTGTGATATGGTTGTCTAGGACAACATATTCCTGATATGTAAAAGAGCTGTCAGAGGTTTGTAGCAATATTCTATTGGCAGTCACCGTTCGCTTCGTTTCCTTAAAAGTAGCAAAGCGTTACAGTAAATGTGTAGTGTCACAGAATAAACATAAACAATTGGAGCACAAAGTTGCGGTGAGCGGGAACTTATCGAAGTTGAGGGACTGTAGGACGACGCAAGATGACTTAGACAAAGTATCTAATGGGGGTGATGAATGGCAGTTAGCTCTGTATGCATAAAAATGTAAGTTTATGTGAATGAGTAGGAAAAACAAACCCGCATCGTTCGGATACAGCATATGGAATAAGTTTACATACATGTGAGCGGCTTGAAGACTTCTTAAATAACAGAACCCTGTACGTTGTCCCGACGGCGAGCGTTCATCAGAGACAATGGTACCGTCTGGAGTGCCCCAGGGATGTGTGATAGCACTGCTATTCTTCTCGATATACATAAATGATTTGGCGGTCAGGATGGGCAGCAATCTGCGGTTGTTTGCTGATGATGCCGTGGTGTACTGTAAGGTGTCGAAGTTGAGTGACTGTAGGAAGATATAAGACGATTTAGACAAAATTTCCAGTTGGTGTAGTGAATGGCAGATAGCCCTAAATGTGGAAAAATGTAGGTTAATCCGGATCAGTAGGAAGAACAAGACTGTAATATTCGGATACTGTATTACTAGTGTCCTGCTTGACACAGTCAAGTCGTTTAAATATCTGGGCGTAACGTTGCAAAGCGATATGAAATGGAACAAGCATGTGAGGATTGTGGTAGGGAAGGCGTGTGGTCGATTTCGATTTATTGGGAGACATTAGGGAAAGTGTGATTCATCTGTAAAGGATACCGCATATAGGACGGTAGTGCGATCTATTCTTGAGTACTGCTCAAGTATTTGGGATCCGTACCTGGTCGGATTAAATGAAGACACCGAAGCAATTCAAAGGCGGTCTGCTATATTTGTTACCGGTAAGTTCGAACTATACGCACGCGTTGTGGAATGCTTCTAGAACTCAATTGATAATCACTAGAGTGAAGGGGACGATCTTTTCGATGAACGCTATTGAGAAAGTTTAGAGAATAGACATTTAAAGCTGACTGCAGAAAATTCTACTGCGGAAAACATACATGTCACATAAGCATAAAAAATTAGGGCTCATACGGAGGCATACAGGCAGGCGTTTTCTCCTTGCTCTATTTGCGTGTAAGGGGTGTTGAAAAAGCCTCTCCGCAGTGTCGCATGCCGCAGTGAATATATCGAAATGAAACTCAGTGAAATATAAGTTATTAATTTACTAAACATTCATTTTTACTTACAAATTTTCACAATAAATGTTGAAAGTTGTAAGTAGGCTGTTTATGTTTTCTTATTGGCAACGTTACGTAGCGCTCTGTACGAAAATCACTGGCTGTGCTGTGTGCAGTCTGTGGCTAGTTTGTATTGTTGTCTGCCATTGTAGTGTTGGGCAGCGGCAGCTGGATGTTAACAGCGCGTAGCGTTGCGCAGTTGGAGGTGAGCCGCCAGCAGTGGTGGATGTGGGGAGAGAAATGGCGGAGTTTTGAAATTTGTAAGACTGTATGTCATGAACTGTTATATATATTATGACTATTAAGGTAAATACATTGTTCGTTCTCTATCAAAATCTTTCATTTGCTAACTATGCCTATCAGTAGTTAGTGCCTTCAGTAGTTTGAATCTTTTATTTAGCTGGCAGTAGTGGCGCTCGCTGTATTGCAGTAGCTTGAGTAACGAAGATTTTTGTGAGGTAAGTGATTTGTGAAAGGTATAGGTTAATGTTAGTTAGGGCCATTCTTTTGTAGAGATTTTTGAAAGTCAGATTGCGTTGCGCTAAAAAAAAATAAAAAATATTGTGTGTCAGTTTAAGCACAGTCATGTATAATTTTTTCAAAGGGGACGTTTCAAAGTGTCTCCCCTGTTGTTGAATTCATAATTCAATTCGTCTAATCATGTTTCCAAACACAACCTGTAACATTTCCTCTGTAACAGAAGCAGTGAAAGTGGATATTGCAGTTTTCAATTCGTCGATGGATTTTGGACCATTTTTATAGACAGTTGCTTTCGCTGCACCGCAGAAGAAAAATTCAGGTGGTGTTAGGTCAGGCGATCGTGGAGGCCAAAGTCTGTGTGATTTATGCGATCATCAAAAAGATCAGCAACCAGTGACATTGAAACGCGAGCTGTATGCGCTGTTGCACCATATTGTTGAAAATAACCGTTGAGTATTTCACTTAACACAAGTTCTCCTATGAATGGGTACAGAATATCACTGAAGTATCGTTGTGCGTTTATTGTTTCGTTGAAAAATATAGAACTCCCAATCCGACGTCTAGAAATTGCAATCCAAACTTCTATTTTCAAAGAATGAAGTGGTTCTTCATCAATACACAATGGATTTGCAGTACTCCACAAACAAGAATTTTCCAAATTCATGTATCCGGATAAATGAAACCACGCCTCATCAGTGAAAAAAGTTTCGTTAAGAATATTCCTTACATTTTTATGAACGAAATTTTTGAACCAATGACAATAATGCAATCTCTTGCCATGATCAATATTTTTCAGTTCACTTTGTATGGTAAAAGTTCTAATTTTTTCCTTACAGCTGTGTGGGCCGTTCCGACACTAATATCGAGTTCCTGGGCGAGTTTTCTTACTGACTTGTTCGGACCCATGGACATTTTATCGGAAATATCGAGTAATTTATCCTCAGACAAAACACTAGCACGACCACTTCTCGGTGCATCTGTCACTGAACCCGTACTTCGAAATTTGTTAATCAAATCTCGAACAGTATCGCGATGTGAGAGTGTTGTCTCCGGGAAAACTGTTTGACGAACTGAAACTGTGTATTTACCGCCAGCTTTGAACACTTTTTCGACTAAAAACATACGTTCTTCAATGGTTAGCATTTTAACAGTGACAGAAACGAAACAAACGAACAGGGGAACAAAACTTAATCGTTCACGTCAACACGTAACGACACACACCAAGGATACTACTGACGCTGGCTGAGATAAATGAAACAGGGGAATGCTGGGAGAGTCCGCTTGAAGGGAAGTAACCCAGGCAGGCGAACAATCATACGGTACGCGCGGCTAAAAATCATACGGCACTACTGAGAGAGTTTTTGAACGCTCCGTACAACAGAAATGTAAATGGCTATCCGTGGTACAATGTACCCTGTGCCATGTACCGTACGGTGGCCTGTGGAGTATGTATGTACACGTGCACATAATAGTTTCACGCTTCCTGCAGAACAAAAACTGGCATGACCAGGGCTAGAACCTAGAACCCCCGATATGACAAACAAACGCGCTACCGGCTTCCTTACTGGAGCTCTGCTCGACAACAGTTAGGCTCTTCCTATATTCCGTAGATCAGATGTTACTTACCGTTCATGCACATTCTCCTCGACGACAGCACGTGGCACAAACTACACTCCTGGAAATTGAAATAAGAACACCGTGAATTCATTGTCCCAGGAAGGTGAAACTTTATTGACACATTCCTGTGGTCAGATACATCACATGATCACACTGACAGAACCACAGGCACATAGACACAGGCAACAGAGCATGCACAATGTCGGCACTAGTACAGTGTATATCCACCTTTCGCAGCAATGCAGGCTGCTATTCTCCCATGGAGATGATCGTAGAGATGCTGGATGTAGTCCTGTGGAACGGGTTGCCATGCCATTTCCACCTGGCGCCTCAGTTGGACCAGCGTTCGTGCTGGACGTGCAGACCGCGTGAGACGACGCTTCATCCAGTCCCAAACATGCTCAATGGGGGACAGATCCGGAGATCTTGCTGGCCAGGATAGTTGACTTACACCTTCTAGAGGACGTTGGGTGGCACGGGATACATGCGGACGTGCATTGTCCTGTTGGAACAGCAAGTTCCCTTGCCGGTCTAGGAATGGTAGAACGATGGGTTCGATGACGGTTTGGATGTACCGTGCACTATTCAGTGTCCCCTCGACGATCATCAGTGGTGTACGGCCAGTGTAGGAGATCGCTCCCCACACCATGATGCCGGGTGTTGGCCCTGTGTGCCTCGGTCGTATGCAGTCCTGATTGTGGCGCTCACCTGCACGGCGCCAAACACGCATACGACCATCATTGGCACCAAGGCAGAAGCGACTCTCATCGCTGAAGACGACACGTCTCCATTCGTCCCTCCATTCACGCCTGTCGCGACACCACTGGAGGCGGGCTGCACGATGTTGGGGCGTGAGCGGAAGACGGCCTAACGGTGTGCGGGACCGTAGCCCAGCTTCATGGAGACGGTTGCGAATGGTCCTCGCCGATACCCCAGGAGCAACAGTGTCCCTAATTTGCTGGTAAGTGGCGGTGCGGTCCCCTACGGCACTGCGTAGGATCCTACGGTCTTGGCGTGCATCCGTGCGTCGCTGCGGTCCGGTCCCAGGTCGACGGGCACGTGCACCTTCCGCCGACCACTGGCGACAACATCGATGTACTGTGGAGACCTCACGCCCCACGTGTTGAGCAATTCGGCGGTACGTCCACCCGGCCTCCCGCATGCCCACTATACGCCCTCGCTCAAAGTCCGTCAACTGCACATACGGTTCACGTCCACGCTGTCGCGGCATGCTACCAGTGTTAAAGACTGCGATGGAGCTCCGTATGCCACGGCAAACTGGCTGACACTGACGGCGGCGGTGCACAAATGCTGCGCAGCTAGCGCCATTCGACGGCCAACACCGCGGTTCCTGGTGTGTCCGCTGTGCCGTGCGTGTGATCATTGCTTGTACAGCCCTCTCGCAGTGTCCGGAGCCAGTATGGTGGGTCTGACACACCGGTGTCAATGTGTTCTTTTTTCCATTTCCAGGAGTGTATATGGGAGCTCTGGGTGATACCGTGTCGATAAGCAATGTTTGGCACCGATCTCACTAACTGACATCTGGAGGTTTGGTTTTGAGGCACTATGGAAAGTGGCATATAGGTTTTATCCATTACACAAATAGGCGAGCTACGAGTGGTCTTGGATAGCAGTCCGACAAAATCATTGCGCCACCTAACACGTCAGCTTCGCGTGTCAGTAGCACCTGCTCGCAGAGATGTACGCCAACTCACACCTTACAAAGTAACGCTAGTTTATCGACTCATCGATTTAGATATTGCTGCTCGACTTCATTACTGTCGCTGCCTACTGTGGTCTATGTTTGATGGAGTTGATGGAGAGGATGTCCCTGAAATGCTCTTATATCTGAGCAGGACCTCATTTGTCGGGATACGTGATGTTGCAGAACAATCGACTCTGAAGTTCCGAAAATGGTCATCTGTTACATCAAGAGTCTGTTAATAATTCGAAAATGTTGTATAGTGTACAATAAGTGCACCCCGAACTATTGGCCCAATCTTTTCCCACCAAACCATACCTCCTGCAAGGCTACACCGTCGCCTTTCTTCAGAGAACTATGAAATACCTAGAAACTTTCAGTTATTTAATGTTGGACAATGCAAGAGCGCACACTGCCGATGCGTTTATGATAGTACTACGAAATGTTTTTGATGGTTTGTTATTTGACTGGGCTCCGGGTTCCCCAGATCTATACCCGTATTATTTCTTTCTTTACGGAGAGTTAAAAGATAAGGTGTAGTCAAACAGTTCCCATACGTTAGAATAACTTGAAAACAATATTCGGTTTTTGATTTCAAGAATTGCGCTTTGTACCCGCAAGATGAGGCCACTTTGATCTCCTGTTGAAAAGAAAAGTAAGCTTAATTTATTCGCATTGCGTCTTCGCTAATGCTTAACTCAGGGAAGTTGCACCGAGCTAGCATGTGGCAACTGCAGAGGGAACTGACCGTTGCTCATTTACGTCTACATTTGCACCGACATCTACATTGGAAGCAAGGGGATAAGGACTGACTTTCAAAACAGGTAACCACTAACCTGAATAGGAATGAACCTGTACATTCACTGCTAGTATAGAATTTTGTCCTACACTACACAGTCAAACATCGTGTTACGTTTAAACTGATGCAGCTTTACTGTATCTTCAGACGACTGAAGAACTCTGAAACTGCACCTATGACGACAAAATGCAGTCTTTACTGTGGGAGTAAAATAACATATCTTCATAACGAAATTATTGCCTTCCTAAACTAGACGTATCTAATAATATGTAGCAAGTTTCAGTAAATATATTGTATTTTGCGTACTGATATTCTCTGACCAACACGCAATTAAAAAATATATGTGTAACAGAAAAGATTCCCATAAACAAATAAGCAGACAAGTTTGCACTCTTCGGTGAGTACTAATTAATACGTTCATGGATGGCATGTTTGGAGCGTGGTGATCGAAGCTTCACCCCAGGATTAGAATAGGGAAAAATATTTCTCTAAATTCAATGCTCCATGCTTATCATGAAGACATTATGCGTGATGGTGACAACAAACTACAATAGGCAAATTTTATTATAAGCAAGTCAGCAGCAGCATATTATTTGAGAATTGTCTCTCTAAATACGACAGTACTTAAATAATTATTAAAGATAAAATTGTATAAAAAGGAAAAAAAATTAAATTTCATAAGTTATATTGTGTATGAAAATGTTATAGATCTGGACGAAATTCTGAACAGATATAGCGAGATTCTGGCCTTGTGACACGCTAAGCTACACTACTGGCCACTAAAATTGCTACACCAAGAAGAAATGCAGATGATAAACGGGTATTCATTGGACAAATATATTATACTAGAACTGACATGTGATTACATTTTCGCGTAATTTGGGTACATAGATCCTGAGAAATCAGTACCCAGAATAACACCCTCTGGCCGTAATAACGAACTTGATACGCTTGGGCATTGAGTCAAACAGAGATTGGATGGCGTGTACAGGTACAGCTGCCCATGCAGCTTCAACACGATACCACAGTTCATCAAGAGTAGTGACTGGTGTATTGTGACGAGCCAGTTGCTCGGCCACCATTGACAGACGTTTTCAATTGGTGAGAGATCTGGAGAATGAGCTGGCCTGGGCAGCAGTCGAACATTTTCTGTATCCACAAAGGCCCGTACAGGACCTGCAACATTCGGTCGTGCATTATCCTGCTGAAATGTAGGGTTTCGCAGGGATCGACTGAAGGGTAGAGCCACGGGTCGTAACACATCTGAAATGAAACGTCCACTGTCCAAAGTGCCGTCAACGCGAACAAAAGGCGACCGAGACGTGTAACCAACGGCACCCCATACCATCATGCAAGGTGATACGCCAGTATGACGCTTCCAATGTGCTTTCAGCGCGATGTCATCAAACACAGATGCGACCATCATGATGCTGTAAACAGAACTTGGATTCATCCGAAAAAATGACGTTTTGCCATTCGTGCACCCAGGTTCGTCGTTGAGTACACCATCGCAGGCGCTCCTGTCTGTGATGCAGCGTCAAGGGTAACCGCAGCCATGTTCTCCGAGCTGATAGTCCATGCTGCTGCAAACGTCGTCGAACTGTTCGTGCACATGGTTGTTGTCATGCAAACGTCCCCATCTGTTGACTCAGGGATCGAGACGTGGCTGCACGATCCGTTACAGCCATGCGGATAAGGTGCCTGTCATCTCGACTGCTAGTGATACGAGGCCGTTTTGATCCAGCACGGCGTTCCGTATTACCCTCCTGAACGTACCGATTCCATATTCTGCTAACAGCCATTGGATCTCGACAACACGAGCAGCAATGTCGCGATACGATAAACCGCAATCGCGATATTTTGCAATCTGACCTTTATCAAAGTCGGAAACGTGATGGTACGCATTGTTTCTCCTTACACGAGGCATCACACTAACGTTTCACCAGGCAAAGCCGGTCAACTACTGTTTGTGTATGAGAAATCGGTTGGAAACTTTCCTCATGTCAGCACGTTGTAGGTGTCACCACCGGCGCCAGCCTTGTGTGAATGCACTGAAAAGCTAATCATTTGCGTATCACAGCATCTTCTTCCTGTCGGTTAAATTTCGCGTTTGTAGCACGTCATCGTCGTGGTGTAGCAATTTTAATGGCCAGTAGTGTATTTTGATAGAGTTGCCATCGGTGTCGCTGAAGACATCAAGCATGAAGAGATGCAGGGAGTCCACTATAACGTTCAAATAGTGCACAGTTGTAACTGTGCCTTCGATTACTTAAACAGGTCCCATGGGAACCCAGATGAATGTACCCCATAGCGTAATACTGCCTCCCCACCCGGTGTCCGTGGCGCAGCCGTTCATCTGGATGACGACGTATCGGAACACGACCATCAACCAGGTGTAAGTAACAAGAAACGTGATTCATCCAATTATATGACACGTTTCCATTGATACACCATCTAATCTCGGTGATCCGTTGCCTACTGCTGTCGTAATTCACAACGCCGTTGGGTGAACATGGAAACGCACTAGAGTCGTTTACTGCAGAGCCCTATATTCAGCAGTTTGATCTAAACAGTGTGGTCCGAAACACTTTTGCCTGCACCAACATAGTATCATTGCACCCTGTATGCTACAGATCTCTGCCTATCTTGCTTTAAAGGGTTGGGAACTTACCTACCTTCCCGTTTCGTTATGAGACGTGGACGTCCAACATTTTGTAGCCTACTTGTGGTTTCACCGTCATTCAGGTACTTTCCACAGATTCTCACGAAAGTATCATGCGAACAGCAGACCAGTTTAGCAGTTTCCCAGATGCTCTTTTTCACGCGCTGTGCCATAACAAACTGCCCTTCGTCAAAGTCGCCGTATGAGATCCGTATCGTCGCTAGACAGATTTTCCATTCGTATTTGCTCCTCTTTTACGAGTATACCAGGACGTGCTGAAAAGTAATCCCTCCGAATTCTTCATTCTGTTTTCTATATCAGCTGAGGTATTACATGTCATGCATATTACTCGGGCGACTTCCCGCTTCACTGACGCCAGTAACAACCCTCTGTCGGTAGCAGCGTGTAACATGTCGGTGTGTAAAGGAAAGTAGACATCTGTATACAAAATCGAGCGACTGTCTGCAGATATTGTCGAGGAACTGTCTATAGACATGTAGCCAGACAATGTATGTAGACAGAATAGATACTTCGTCTCGTGTACACACATGGATGCCTAGTTCGTCGATATTTGCTAAATGTGGCTGATCTTGTTGGGATCGCGGTTTGCGCAATGATAATAATGGACAATGAAAGAAATCAAAAACTAGGAAATTTAGAAACGTTTGTGGAGGGTCATCGTTTCGACTGTAATTTACTTTCGACTTTTAATATATTTTGGCCAGCCCATGCGATTTTTAAATTCGCAAATACTAACTTCTCACGAACATGATGCCGCGTGAAAATCTTCAGTCAGCTGCAACACTTTCTCCTTTGACTACGTCTTGATAAATGATATTTAACAATAGAAAAAGTTAAAAAAGCGACGAAGCATTTTTCACTGCGCAATGAAAATATCTGGAGACCATGTCCGGCAACACGTCCACTACGAAGTGTTGCGCCGTATTCACTACGTATACATGCGACATATCTTCCGAAACAAGAAAACCAAATTTCGAAAACCGTTTCCCGCTGTCGTATTTATGTGTTAAGGTCTGAACCAGATTTTCTAGCCCAGTAAAATATGGTGTATGGTAAACAGCTGTTCCAGTTTCTGATTTAGTCAGCACAATCGCAATACCTCTTCACTTAAACATTAGAGGTAGATAACTTCATGTTGAGTCTAATGTTCAAATGTGTGTGAATTCCTAAAGGACCAAAATGCTGAGATCATCGGTCCCTAGACTTACACACTACTTAAACTAACTTCTGCTAAGAACAACACACACACACCCATGCCCGAGGGAGGACTCGAATTCCGGCGGGAATAAGTCTAATATTTCTGTTTCTCCTTCATTGCACAATAACCCACTCCGTCCATATTAGTCGAATAGTTTGAAAACAAGACGTAACATGACAACCCATGCATGTTTAAAAAACGATTGTGCGTTTATATGTGATCGAAAATCAACTGTGGAAGTGGAAAGGCGGCGGCTAGAAACAGATATCCAGAATCTATTTTGGAGTGTTTACATGTACAACCATGATAGGTATTGGTAAATCGGTTTACGAAATCCGATTTCGGAAGTGCGTGTAAACATAGTAACTGTCGAATAACTGTCTCATGTCGTCAATTCATAGATGAGTCAAAAGTTCTGCGATTTTGTTGCGAAAGCGTATCTATAGTCTAGAAACGTCTCTCAGTTGTCTGTATACATAATCGCTCAATTGTTTGCAGACACTGTCAAGATGCAAAAATCGCTCGACTTTGTGTACTAGTGTGTGCAAGGCTTAACGTAATTATGGTGTTGCGATAGAACCCTCATAAAACTGCTGGTCTCTCTTTTCGAGAAATGTATTCGTCCCCAGTATAACAACGTCCAAGAATAAATAAGTAGACACGAAGAACAAATATTTATAATTGTTATAAATGAAAAACACTAGTCTGCTTTTGTTGTACAGTATTTCGTTCATTGTGTTAACCGGTTTTCGGCTTACAAGGCCATCTTCAGATGTCTGAAGATGGCCTTGTAAGCCGAAAACCGGTAACCACAATAAAAGTTATACTGTAGAAAAAAAGCAAACTTGTGCTT
The DNA here is from genome assembly GCF_023898315.1 of Schistocerca nitens. Classification (NCBI taxonomy): domain Eukaryota; kingdom Metazoa; phylum Arthropoda; class Insecta; order Orthoptera; family Acrididae; genus Schistocerca; species Schistocerca nitens. The sequence goes on along the minus strand of NC_064616.1, from coordinate 143,559,148 downwards.
TTCAGTTATTATAACGTTGTTCTACCAAGAACCGACGGAAGATTCAGTTAAAATTTATAATTCCAATAAAATTTGTTTCATTTGAAGTGCTTTATGAGTTTTCACGTAAAATAGTCGGATGCATTACTTTTCAGCACGCCCTCGTACTTCCCTGAGCACGTCACATGCGCGCAGAGCTATCAGACGGCATCCAGTTTTGCGGTGGGCAGCGGTTCTAATGTTTAGGTCCATCGATGTATGTTCACGAATGCAGAGTGGAAACAGAAACAACAGTCCCTGCATTCAGCACCATAAATTAAACCACTTCTGAGTAAAATAAAAACATACAAAATTGGTATGAACATTTCTAAAGAATGTCATTATCGTAGACTAACTATCAAAGACGTGAAAAATAAGAGAGTAACATGCAAAATAGATATCAATATTGTTGTTGTTGTTGTTACTCCGTGTGTTAATTATTTGTGTGAAGCACAGTTATATGTTCTGTCTAAAGTAAAGCAGCCTTCTTGAATTAAAAGAAACGTATCAGTCGCTAGAGACGTAACTTTCGTGTTCTCATCCTATAACGAAGGAAAGAAAGCTCCCCGTTCTAGCCCTGATGGGCCAATGGGGCCCTACCGCGTCATCCTCAGCCAATGTTGTCATTAGATGTGGTATGGAGGGGCGTCGGGTTAGCATCCCGCTCTCTCGCCATTGTTGGCTTCTTGGGCTTCAAGCCGCTAATTTTCACTCAAGTAGTTCCTGTGTCGTCATGAGGCCGAGTAAACGCTTTCGATAATATTAAATTTCAGAATAAGTATCTGCACTACCGGGAAAAAAGCAACACCCTCACGCTCTAGGTACAGGGGCACCGATACGTTGTGCCCAAGATGTGAAGCAGTATAATATGTTCATATTTTTGTGAGCGTTCCTATGGGAGAAAACTGCTGAGGTCATAGGTCCCTAGGTTTACACACTACTTAATCTAACTTAAACTAACTTACGCTAAGTGCAACAAACACATCCATGCCCCAGGGAGGACTCGAACCTCCGACCCGGGGAGAGCCGCGCGAACCGTGATAAGGCGCCTAAGGCCGCGCTGCAATATGTGCATACTGCTATTGATTCATTTGTCACGGTCGTCAGCCTTTAGATCGCGCTCAGGTCTGTCTCTGCACCCTCTGTTTTGACGAAGCAGACAGCAACATTAATGGGTTTAAAGGTGAAAAGTGTTTAGAACATTCTTCATACGGTACAGCCATGCCCCACGAGTGTGTACTCCTATTGAACAGCTTCAGCCATTTGAACAGGGTCGCACTGTGGCGTGCGGGAAGCTGGAGAAGACGTATCAACGGACTCCTTCACATGTTGGCCACAATGTATCGGTGCTGTGCCGTTGCTTTTAACTGTGGTCTGTCTAACATTTCCACACCTATCGAACTGGTTCTCGACGTCCGCATAGTACAGACGCACGTCAAGACGATACACTGTGCGAGCAGCAGTGGCCAACTGAACGCTGAACATCATTCATGGACGAAATCTGATCACGTGTTGCACCTGCTGCATCATCAGGGACCATTGGAAACCGTATGTTTGCCGCAGGATTAGGATCACGTATGCCCCTTTGCCTGACTACCACTGACACCATGACAACCCCAAACAAGACTAATCTGGTACTGTGAAACAGTTGGTTGGAGAGTGGAATGGTACTCTGTTGTCTTCAGTGACTGGGGTAGGTTCTTTCTGCAGGCGAGTGATCGACCTGGTTTTTTTTAATCGTATGATGATTTTATACAATATACTATTGATATAAGGAAAATGATTTTATACTTTATACATATGATATTAGACAAGATTAAATCTTAAAGTCCGTGTTTTTCAACCACTTAATTAAGCTGGGTGTGAGAGTGAACAAGTCATCGGGAATTCCAGGGTATGAATGAAGTGGAAAGCGTTGGACTAAATGTTCAGTCGTCTGCTCTTCTTGATTACATTCACACATTGGTGAACTGATCCAGCCCCATTTGTACCTGAAGTACCTACAACAACCATGTCCAGTCCTTAAGCTGTTGAGGTGGCACCAAAGGTTTCTCGGTAGATCAAAACCTTTTGGCTTCTTTGTGGGATCAAGGTGATGGGCTCTTGTTCTCAATGTTTTTGTTGACCATTCATGCTTCCAGCTTTCATTTAGATCAAAACCATCCTCGATGAGTTGTCCTGCAGTAACACTTGCTGGTCTTCTTGATCGCAATCGTTGCTGTGGCGGATGACAGAATTCCTGGTGCAGTGGTAGAGAGGGTGATGCAGAGATTTTCTTGGCCTCCCTCAGTAGATTATTTTTTATTTATTTCTTTATTTTTATTTATTTATTGCCAAATTATAGACCTGTTACCTGATGTTTAAACAGGTATTACATCTTACAATTTTCGTTTTTCACCTTTTTACAGTTTTCTTTCCTTTTGTTTTATCTACAACATTTACAAAGAATGATATTTTTCAAAATAATAATAATTTAAGGTTGAAATATAAATAAAATTTTGTTGTTTTTTAAGAATAATATAAAAAGAAGATAGGATATATGAGAGATTTGTTAGTACCATCACCGAGTGTGACTGACGGTGAATACCTCTGAATGGTTTCTTCGAGCCGTTGACCGCCAGTCACACACACATACACAAATGGTTATTAGTAGAGAAATAATGTTGCATATCCTATTTGTTACTAATCCTATGTATTAACTACTGTAGGTGCCCATCCATGTACAGCATTTGGTGTTTTCTTGGCTAGATTGCCAGCAATTTGCTTATTTACTGTCACATCTCAGCTTCCTCCTCCTGTTCCTCCTCATTGTCACTATTTTCGTTGTCACTATGGGTATCGCTGTCCATCCTCTGGAGAGTTCTGTTACACTGCACATAGGCATGTCTGTGATGTCGTGTCCTCATATACTCTTCATGTGTTGTTTTTGAAATATCAGTGCGTTTAATTGTGCCCATTGTTCTTCGTCTCTTATTGCTGTGTATATATCTATGTCTGTATCTGTGTAATCTAAGTGTAGTGTATGTCTATTGTTCGCGTATTGCCCGCAAAAAAAAAAGGCAATGTGTTTTGGGGAACCTTCTTCCCCGCATGTGCGTGTAGGTGTCTGCCTCAGACTCACGCGGTTTAAGTGCGTGGGATAAGGTCCGTGCCCTGTTAAGAAATGTACCATACCGCGGCTGGGTTCGATATGTCTCATTCTCAACCGCTCCCTTATGTCAGGGAGGAAGTCGTGCAGTCTACGTCCCTTATCACTTACATCCCACTCACCTTGCCATGTATCCTAACGCCAACTTTTAAGGTGACGTATCGTCTATATGGGCACACCGGTTATTGTGTGTACCTTATCTAGTTTCCCCTTCTTTAACCAGTACCTTGCAGCTCTGTATTTGATCGTGATATCTATGGGGCATATTCCGAGCACCACACACTGTGCATCCGCTGAGGTGGTACCGAAGGCTCCAGATAGCCTAAGTAGGACACTTCTCTGCCCTCGTCTGACGGATGCTTTGTTGGTGACCACGTTCAGTCTATGTGCCCACGTGCTAGCTGCAAAGCTGAGTACTGATTCGAAGAGCGCACAGTGGTATGTACGTGTGACTGGTGGAGGTAGTCTGTATTGTTTTGAATTTAGCCTCACCAGTTTGTGGAGTATTTTTTCTGTTTGTCTGTTGTTAGCCTTATGTGTTCGTGCAAATTCAATTTTTCATCTATGTGTACCCCAAGACAGCGCGTAATGCGTGCTCGTTTGATGTTTGCGTCCTCTATTTTAACCGAAGGATTCCTTTGGAGTGATCCTTTCAGCAAAGTGTATGTTGTTTTGTTTTCGGCTATCCTGAGTTTGTTGTTGTGACACCACTGAGTAATTGTTTGTAGGAATCCACTGGCTTTCTCTTCTAACTGGGCTCTGTTGTTTGCAGTGACCACAACTAATAGGTCATCTGCGTAGGTGACAATTCCGTCTGACCTGTCATCCCCAACCAGAAGCTGTAGGAGGGGTTCGATTGTTATACCCCAGAAGATGGGGCCGCAGATCAACCTTTGAGGACAGCCTTTGGTAATTCTTTTAATTACTTTCCGGCTGTTCATCTGCTATTCGACTACTCGGTCTTTACAGTAGTGTAGAAAACTGTTGTACAGTGAGCTTGTTTTCGCCTTAAGTGAGGTGGAGGGATGTCATATCGACCTGGTGAGCCAACGACACACGGGCTAATGGCAGAGTGGTGAGGAGGGGGGTGGGGAGGAAGGGGAGAGAGGGCTTCAGTTACAACTCGCGTTCACGTTTGATGTTTCTGCTTGATAGGGCAACCAGTGCCGCTACACAACACAGGCTGTTGTCCTCATACTACTGCCATTTCTGCTTTTCCAGCAGAACAATGCCCATCCACACACAACTGCTGCTTTTCGCGAAGTACAACAACTGCCCTCGCCAGTAAGATCACTAGATCTCTCCCCAGTTGGTATGAGACATGTTGAAGCGGAAGCTTACTCGTTCTCCAGGATTGGAAAGGTCCATTGCCGAATTGCAAAAGATGCATGGGTCAGTCTATCGTAGGGTTTGCACCTTTATGATCGTTTGCATGCATGAATAACCTGCGTTGACGCCTGAAAAGGGTACACCGTTTATTGACGCAACCCTTTCCGCATCTTTCACTGTGACATGTGTGTTTAAGTGGGTCTGAATTTGTTATCTTACACTCCTAGAACAATGTACTACATGTCACCTCAGCTGTCACTAAAATAACCGTGTCCTTGAGGGTATTATATGTATCTGTTCCAGCAGTGAGTGGAGCACTTTACACTGAAGTAGTCTCCGTTAGTTTTAGGACACTTCTGCTAGATTATGAGGACGCGGGCAACAGCCCTCGTACTGTTTCGCTGTAAACAAAGCAGTGGAACGGCAGCAGAAGCGCCGCTCGAGGGCGTGATGAATACAACGTTGCAGTACCAATACCGCAGTGTGACACTGTAAAGGCGGGGAAGCGAGAGACGGATGCAGTCGCGCGCGGCTGGACGGGCGCCGAAGGTATTCCCGTGTTAAGCCCCCAGCCGGGCGGCTTTGTCCGCTCTTCACCCTTCTAATAGAGTAATAAGGCGCGCGTGTTGACAGAGCAGCCATTGTCCGGCGGCCGAGGTGTCCGCTGGGGTGCGAATTGTGTAGCTGCGCTCTTCTTTATGTTTTTGTCGGCCGATTGTCTGCTGAGTGGTGACGCGCGCCGACTTCCGGCCGACGCAGCTTCCGCCAAGATGGCCGCCGGCGGCAGATCGATGGCGTCAGTAGTGATGTATTGCGTGTCCACGGTCGCACCCTCGCGCTCCTTTATCGTCTGCAAACGAGGACAGATTAAGTCCACAAACACGGCGCTCCGCCTGTCACCGCCCCGACCAAGATTGACCACCGCCGTCCGGATGTGAGCTTAATGTTTCTATTGTGTGTTTAACTTTGTCCGCTATACCGTCGAAACAAGAGACGGCGCCTACTTGGGGAGGCATACTTGCATATTCGTGGTGCAATACGCTTACATCTCTCACGATGACTATCAAATTATTCTACGTCAAACCAGAGCACAGCCCGCTCACATAATTTATCGCGAAATAGTCAATATTAGTAAGTAGATAATCGTGCTGTATGTTATGCCAGTGACTGTATGGAAACTTTCAGACATACGAGTACCGCAAGTCAGCCATTTTCAGCCTACTAGCTTGGGTACTCGGATCCGCTCAGGAAGTTGGTATGAGGTTGTGTGTTAGTTGGAATAAAAGGATAAGCTTTAAAATATACGATGTAAGAAAATAATTGAAAAATTATTTACAATAATTATTGTTAATAAACAACTTTTTTCGTTCTGTTGACCGTGAGAGAAGCAGGTGATTTTGAGGTTGATGCTCCAATATTTTAGAGTCTGCCCCTGTACTGTATTAATTTTGGAACTGTAGGCTGATTTGATTGGGAATTGCAGTCTTTTAAATTCGAATGGCAGTTCAGTAGAGATCAGTGGTATTCTGGGGGTAAATTGTGTGTGTCCTTTGTACTTTTCAGTCATAAGTTAGGCTTTCATGATGTTATTCGATTGCTGTTTGACGATCATCCTTGTTCCTTTACATAGTTTTGGCGACTTGAGATTATGAGTAACACGATGGGAGAAACAATTTTAAATCGAAGTCAGTGCAATGACATTCCATGTACTTGCAAAGAGTTCATAAATTCTGTAGGGAAGTTCACACTTTTTCAACGTTTGCCACGTGTCGAACGATTTGTATATTCTCTCTTCACTGGGAATTTTATTTTCAGAATTTAAAGTTGATACCGTCGACAATATTATTTTTAGTTGTCACAATTGTTTTTTCAAATAGCCAGTCGGGATTGGTATAGTTGTGGAAAATGTATTGATAAATTTCGTCGATGGGTTCGTGTTCAGCAATGGCTATGCTGCAGAAATCATTCTCGACTTTAATGTGGCTGTTCGTCTAGTGGGACATGTGCCTTCGCCTATTTGTGAAAGTTGTTCAGCAAAATGTCTTGGCCGTGCGGTTCTAGGCGCTTCAGTCTGGAACGGCGTGACCGCTACGGTCGCCGGTTCGAATCCTGCCTCAGGCATGGATGTGTGTGATGTCCTTAGGTTAGTTAGGTTTAAGTAGTTCTAAGTTCTAGGAGACTGATGACCATAGATGTTAAGTCCCACAGTGCTCAGAGCCATTTGAACTATTTGAACCAAAATGTGTTGTTGTTTCGTCTCTCGATGGTTCTACTCTCATATTTTTTGTTAGTCGCAGTATTTGTATGTGTGGCCAGAGATGTGACATTTTTAAGCATGCACTGATCTCGTCTGCACGTTTTGACTTGTTTATAACTGAAAGTGTCTGTCAAAATCTGCTAAGAGAGTGAGTAGAGCTCCTCCCATCACTTCAGAGATTCCTCGCAAAACTTATGTTATATCCATCGCTTCGAGTGAATTTTTATGTGCCACTATTTATTTGTCCCAGAACATAATTTTAGTTTAATGTAGAAGTTCACCCCGTCCAAATGCTCCTGAGATTTTACATACTGGGGACTGATCTTCGGCTATATTCAACGACAGTTGTAGAGCGGGATGGGCAGTTCTTCCTTGATCCAGAAGCGTGGCTCCAATGCCGAATGACGCCAGCGCTAGTGCAGTGTGGTGTTTTGAACGTTATTTCCTCCAGAAATAGATTATTAGAAACGTTTTCCTGGTGCCGCCTGGTGCGTCCAATTAAATAATTCCGCTTAGAACTTTCCTTTTTATTGTCACTGAGGAGTGGTTGCTTGTGAGCAATGTATGTTGCTGCTTTTTTACTTTGTAATTTCGAAGTTTAGCACACTGATAACACCGTTTCTTAGTGCTTGCATCCCAAGATGGACTAAGGTCTGGCTGTTTACTGCTAAACATTTATATTCTAGGCAAATGAGTGTTTCATTGAAGATGTCGTTATTGAATTCGATGGTCAGTTCAGGATGTGGTTGTCGTATCTGGTACAGTATTTCATCACTCATACTGTCTTTGAAGGAGTCCCATAGCTGTTTTGGATTCGATGTGTTACATGTTGACGGAATTACGGCGAATGAATCTCTCATTTGTTCATCGGAGGTTGTGAGTGTGGCTTCTTGTAGTGTTAGTTCCCAGCGGTTGTCGTTTTCCAGTAGTTCTAAGCGTTTCCATGCTTCTCTGCGCGTGTGGCACAGGTAACCGTTAACAGTCTTGAGATTTGTTAAACTTGATGCTCCCCGTATTTCGCATAGCAACATTCGTTGTTCAGATGTACGGTGTGTACTCGGCCTAGTGCGCCAGTTTTCGTGATTCCTGGATGATATTCTACTGGAATTCCTTATTTCCGTCGTTGAGAGATTTTTCTTATTGTGTTCCAAGTTTTATACAAAGAGACGTCGAGACGTCCGTTTGGCACAGTTGGTAAAAAGCTATTAATGTGGTGTTCTGAAATGGTTCACTTGCAGTTTTTCTGACGGTGTCATACGCGAAGTACACTCTCTGTCCAGCCTCTAAATGTACTGCTAGATGTTGCACACCTGGTTCACGTTTGTATATGGGAAAACCGAAAATACACCAAGTTGCTTCGTTAGTGTTGATGTATCTTCCAGTTTGGTACATGATCTCATCGTTTATGTTCTGTTGTTCGCTTTCTTTGGCTGTTGGAAATACTGCCATGTAACTGCCTTTGTTCACATACTTGCAGACACATTTGATGGATTTCACGGAATTTCATTATTCTACGTTAATATGTGGGTGGAATATTTTGGAAAGCCGTGTGTTATATGGTAATACCCATTGATTATCTATTTCCCGTTCGTCGGTGTCTCGTATTCGGGTTTTTGCTGTGAAGCCACCGCTTTTTTGAGTGATCGTCTTCTATATTTGAAATAGCCATCAAGGCCCGTTTGTGTGTCGTCCAAGTAACATTTTGGGTATATTTTGTACGTTTTCCATCACTCATATGGCGAATTGTCGTTTAGTGGCCGACATGGTTCGTGAATCATGTTTTACAGTACTCCGTTGTATGGTTTCGGACCTTCTTGTTGACTACGAAATTCAGCTTGGATGATTTTGTTCGATATCCGTAGGATGAATTCTGTTGTGTAGTCATATGAGATTGTGTGGGTGAGGCGGTCCTCGTTTTCACCATTTGACTGTGTACGGTTACAAAGATGTGGTATTTTGTGATACCTCGAATAAATCTTATTTATTTTTGTCAGAAAACTCGGGCTGTTATGCCGTGTCGATGTGTGGAGGCTTGTCCGCATCTTAAGTTGTTCTTTGATTTCCGCCCACGACGAGTTGAATGTTGATGTTATGAAGAGGTCAGATCGCCCATATTTTCTTATGTAAGTCATGACATCTTGAGTGAATTCTTGCATGTACCTCGAACTTCCTATGTATGATGAGGTTAAGATTACCATTGTCGTCAATGTTTTTGTCATTTGTTGTTGCTTCACGTAGGTAGATTTATTCTTCCGTGCGTAGTTTCTTCTGATTCATTCTTATGTAGAGCATCCGTTCCACTTCTGTTTTAGGATATATATTTACCAGGAATTGTTGAAATAAATGGCGAATGTTAGGAATATAATTGTAAGTTTCATTGTCTCTGATTACCAAGCGGTAACCGTGGAACTCCTTGGAAGTGATTTTTTTCTTTGTTTCGACGCCCGTTTCAGATTGGAAATGTTTCACATTAAAATGGTATCCGTTCTCTGCATGTAGAAATATTAATGGATATTGGACAACATCATATGAACGGCGTGTCTCAGCAGTGCTTTCTAGTCCTTCTCTTCATCCTTGTACTGTCGTGTCATGGCTTGTGTTTTTATCGTCCACAATTTCGACAGCGACTCCGTCTATCTGATGTGCATTAAATCGACGTTCGTGTTCACCATGTGGTCTTTTGTCGTCTCGAATTATATCTTTATAGTGGTCAGAAACCATTTGTCTAGCGCTGTTTTGAATATGTGAATCAGTTGATGGTATTTGTGTAAGATCTTCTGTACATCTCGGAATACTTCTCGTCTCAGTCCACTGATATTTGTGCACCTTTGATCAATTTCTGTTTCTTCATTCCCGATGAAATATACTTGCAGAAATTTATGGTCTTCGGTAGGTAGTGGTAGTATTGATCTCATATTGTGATAGATTTGCATTGGATGAAGAAAAAAAAACAAAACATAATCGATTTCCTCTCTGTTAGTGATGATCGAACTGACACCGAATGAAGTCATTTGGAAGCAGGCGTTGTACGCTTTTATATTTTGAGAACAGTGTTTTAATTCTGTAGTTTCCCTAGTCATGTAATGTAAAAATTCCTGCGGAGGAGCTGCCAATGATGGTTGTCGAGTTTTTCAATTCATGCAACAGAATTCTGGTGTTTCTGCACTGAAATGTTTCGCGTTGCAAAATTTTCAGATGTTATCCATTTTCCCGATTACGACTTTCTTGTGTTTGTTACATTCTTTCGTCTGGTCATAAGAGAACGCTTCATTTGTTAGAGTGTGCTATTACTTCTCCTCGTCCGCGCACTACTCGTAGGGTGATATTTTCATGGCTGGCTTGAGTTCACAGTCTTTTATTACTAGATCGTGTCGCAATTTTTGTTTCTCAAATCCGTTCATTTCGTTGTTCTTCTGTTTCTCTACTCCTCACGGTGCTCATTCTCATTTGTTGGCAAAATTTTTAGAGGGCGAAACTTCCCAGTCCTTAAATCTTTAAAAGCACGCCCTTTAGGTAAAAACGGGAACCTTCTTCATGGGTGTGGGATAGAGGGCTACCACACCATATAACACCCTTGACGGTACCGAAACTCATTTCTGAATTTGTACACTTACTTTTACAGTATAATATATGTCAATTACTAATACTTCAGTTTATTTACACTCCGCTTATAAACGTCCTCTGATCAGCCAGTCAAATTCTGCAATATTACTCAATTCTCTGTTGGCAGAATATGACAATAAGAATACAAAATGGGACAGTTTTCCTATAGCCTACACAAGTACAGTTTCAGAAACTCAAAGAAATATTTTCTGTTTGTTGTTATATAAAATTATTATGTAGTTACTACCCATACCAATAAAAGGCGCAACACCTTTAGGAAATGGTTTCAGTGCAAAATTCCAATGAAGTGCTAAACTACGTCACTAAAGAAATTACATATTTTAACTGATAGTTTTTCACACAATATTTCCGTGATGATAAAATGGTTCAAATGGCTCTGAGCACTATGGGACTCAACTTCTGAGGTGATTAGTCCCCTAGAACTTAGAACTAGTTAAACCTAACTAACCTAAGGAAATCACAAACATCCATGCCCGAGGCAGGATTCGAACCTGCGACCGTAGCCGTCTTGCGGTTCCAGACTGCAGCGCCTTTAACCGCACGGCCACTTCGGCCGGCACAATATTTGCGTGTCTTTTGTTATTATTAAGTTGTAATATTATGAACCAACTGTTTAAGATGAAACGCATACACGTGAAATTATTTCTAGGGAATTAATTAAACTTTTCAGCGCTAGCGGTTAGCGGGTCATTTGTTGTCAGTTCGAATATTTTTACGATTCGCATAACAAAATAAATCAGATTCTGAAGCTTGATTTGCTGACTTACAGGATATTGTTCCCTTGAAATGCCAGATTAAATGTTAGAAGAGTTTTACATCTTGGTAGGACTTCCTGTGTCTCTCATTTTTCATGTAAAGGGAAGCTGAAATCGTATACGCCAGGGCTGCCGAGCTGGTGCAGTGTTCAACACACTGGGCTGTGATTCGGGTGGAGTGGTGCTCAAAATAAATATAGGTTATATTATAATAAAAGTTTACAAACAAAAATAGAGTAAGAAAATGGAAAAAAAGGATCAGGGAACTAAGAGGTACTAAGATTTCTTGAAACAGTATTCGGATTACCAGTTACGGGGTATACAGGCTCAATCATTTCACTAATAAAAATTCGTACAGTAAAACGTAAATCCGTGGTCCTTTTCACCCTCCATCCGTGAAACGAATGGCGATACACCTTAGTGTAAGGAAAGTTTTTTATCGTTCCTTCTGAATCGATTAATTGAGTTTTCTTGTAGATATACACACATAAACAAAAGTTTTGCATCACCCCGGCCCCGATTCCCAGAACTCCTGAAGATAGACGTTGACTGTGGGTATTGTATCACAGACACAGTCCCTTTGACTGTTCAGAGATGCCACTAAACCCGTCCAAAGATGTAAACAACCATGCATGAGCGGTGCCTCTTAGACGGAGGGGGTCCGACAGCCGAATAGTTTCAGGAGGAGGCACACGGTTCGTGTTGTCTATAGTTCAACCATGCCTAGAAGGTCAATAGTGCGGTTCGATCGCGTCCGCACTGTTACTTTGTGCCAGGAAGGGCTCTCAACAAGGGAAGTGTCCAGGCGTCTCGGAGTGAACCAAAGCGATGTTGTTCGGACATGGAGGAGATACAGAGAGACTGGAACTGTCAATGACATGCCTCGCTCAGGCCGCCCAAAAGCTACTACTGCAGTGTATGACTGCTACCTACGGATTATGACTAGGGGAACCCTGACAGCCACGCCACCATGTTGAATAACGCTTTTCGTGTAGCCACAGGACGTCGTGTTACGACTCAAACTGTGCGTAATAGGCTGCGTGATACGCAACTTCACTCCCGATGTCCATGGCGAGGTCCATCTCTGCAAACACGGTGCATGGGGGCTTAATTATAATACAATGAAAATAATTTTAATTTTTTTGATTTAATAGCTGTCTGTCCGATTACGAAGTCTCGTAAACGGTTGGCCCTGACTAGTTTTGTTACGCTATCTGACTGTATAGAACAACAACAAAGAATGAAATGAAAATTTTCGTTAATACAATTAATTAATTAAGTCCCCAGCAACTATAAAACCTACGAAACCAAAGCACAAGTATAACTGTTCTGTGTGTGGAAGTATGACTCAACGTACGCATCTGGCACGGTTCTTCTTCAACAACACAAGAAATTTTAAATATCATTTATACTGAATTAATTAAAGGAAATAGAAATACCATAATTACTCAAGAAAACCAGAATTACACTCTAATCCAAGAACACATGCCAGATGCTTTGTTGACTGAACCTGTAATGAAGCATTATTTACGACATTAAATAATGAAAAATAAATCAAGTTTCGTTACCTTCATATATTGACCAAAATCACTCTAATCATTACAATATATCTCCACACCGACTCGCTATTACCACATCTCAACAAGAACTTTTCAGTATCACATCTCAGCAAGCACTCCCTACTAGCACATCTCAACAAACACTCTCTGCTACGAGTTCTTAACAAGCACTGACTACCACGAGCTCTCCCCAAGCACTGACTACTACGACATCTCAATAATCACTGCCAGTGGAGGCGGCGGAACAATACTCTCTAGCGCGATCTCTGGCGCTGTGGCTCAGTGTAGCCACCTTTCAACGGCACCATGCAGCGCGGTACAGATGGGCCCAACAACATGCTGAATGGACCGCTGAGGATTGGCATCACGTTCTCTTCGCCGATGAGTGTCGCATATGCCTTCAACCAGACAATCGTCGGAGACGTGTTTGGAGGCAACCCGGTTAGACACACTGTCCAGCGACTGCAGCAAGGTGGAGGTTACCTGCTGTTTTGGGGTGGCATTATGTGGGGCCGACGTACGCCGCTGGTGGTCATGGAAGGCGCCGTAACGGCTGTACAAACAGCATTTTACGGAAATACGATGTCAAATGTGTTTTTCGACCTCCATCTAAAATTAGAGCGCTTATGATGATCTTGGTCTGCGTAAGGCGGGTGTATATCGCATTCCTTGTAGCTGTGGCATGGCATATATTGGTCAAACTATCAGGACCGTGGAGGACCGAGGGACTGAGCATAATCGGCGCACACGATTACAGCAGCCAAGTAGATCTGCTATTGCCGGACATTGCTTGGATACTGGTCACCCCATGTTATATAATGACACCGAGATATTGGCATGCACGTCCAGCTATTGGGACAGTGTTATTAAGGAGACAGTTGAGATTAAATTAGCGAGCAACCTCGATAAAAGGGATGGAGGTTTTTGTTTGAACTCCGTTTGGAATCCGGCTCTCTCTCTTGTCAAAAAACAGAGGGAGAGAGTCATTGCTACCTCACTTACGAGTTAGTAGTCTCACTATCGATAGCTCTGACTTTGGTCATCTTTGGTGGCACTAGTGTTCAGTGTGTGTGTTATCTTTCCTGCATCAGTCCGAGAACCGAGGTTTCAAATTTGCAAGTACGTCACATGTCCGTTGCAGTTTGCCTTGAAAATGGCGGGGTCTTCTCCCGCCGAAATATCGGCGGTCGCTGAAAGTGTTACCTAGCTGAATTTCCGGAAGTTATTTGAAAATTGTATACGCCAGGAGAAACTCACGTCTCAAAACCATCTCTGCATAATGAAATTTTCACTCTGCAGCGGAGTGTGCGCTGGTATGAAACTTCCTGGCAGATTAAAACTGTGCGCCGCACCGAGACTGGAACTCGGGACCTTTACCTTTCGCCGGCAAGTGCTCTACCGACTGCCGGCCGGGGTGGCCGAGCGGTTCTAGGCGGTACAGTCTGGAACCACGCGACCGCTACGATCGTAGGTTCGAATCCGGCCTCGGGCATGGCTGTGCGTGATGTCCTTAGGTTAGTTAGGTTTAAGTTGCTCTAAGTTCTAGGGGACTGATGACCTCAGCAGTTAAGTCCCATAATGCTCAGAGCCATTTGAACCATTTTGCTCTACCAACTGAGCTACCCAAGCACGACTCACGATCAGTCCTCACAGGCGGAATTAAAGCAGTGAGGACGGATCGTGAGTCGTGCTTGGGTAGCTCTGCTGTTAGAGCACTTGCCCATGAAAGGCATAGGTCCAGAGTTCGAGTCTTGGTCCGGCACACAGTTTTAATCTGCCAGAAAGTTTCATAACCATCTCTGACCCGTACCGTTTCTTTGCGCTGTCTGTTAATTTTTAGGCACCTCATGAGCTCACAGTGGTCGTTTTGGGAACAGTAAATTTACCTGAAAAGTTATGTGATTCTATAGCTGGAAGCACAGAACATCAAATATTTTGTTATGTCATTTCGTAGGAAAAGGTCTAAAATTTTAACGCAGCAGATCATGCCCTTCAGGTTCGAGCTAAAATGGTTAATTTTAAATGACATAATTATTTCACGAGGCTATAAAATTACGAAGTACAGTATTAGATGCGTCAGAGATTTATGTCAGATTGTTTTAGGAAGTGCTGTTACATGATTAATTCTGTTAATGCTCTTACTGCTCGTTGGCAATGAAATCTGAATTTGTGTGTAATGAAAAACCACTGAACATTTGGAAGACACTAGATAGAGACCGTTCTTCTGACGCCATTTAGACAGCAGAACAATTGAACTATTCATCTTTGCGCTGTACAGTACACACACATGTTTCAGTACCTCCTGTTGCCGGGCCAAATGCGTTATCTAGATCTCCTTCGAATAAAATATATTAGAATGTGACAGAGACTAGCACTTTCAGAAATTCTCTTTGTCACTGTTAAGGATCCATATAAGCTCTTGTCTTACTGTATGAAGTAATGTAAACGGTTCTACGATCTAAAGGTTTTTACAGACAAATATATGATACACCGAGATCATTTAACTTTTTCGTAAGTTAAGAGACTTCAACAGAATAATATGTTACTAAAATACCAATGTACCGATAAACAATGAGGAAAAGGGAAAACTTATTGTGCAGAAGTAGAAGATTTGTTTAAAAAATATGTGACTGTAACCGTTTACAACGAAACCCGGGATTTTTCTACTAAGTCATATGGATCTTGAGTGAAAGGTAACCTTGTCATAAATCTCTTTCTATGTGCAAGTCTTGGTACTTGTTACGTTTATCCAGCACACGCATTTTGCTTAATTTATTTTCCCGAGTGCTGTAGGATATAAATTCGAGACATGAATATTTTACAAGTCACAAAGAGAGAGACTGACTACTACATGACAATATTGCATTAAGACTTAAAAGGCCGGCCGAAGTGGCCGTGCGGTTAAAGGCGCTGCAGTCTGGAACCGCAAGACCGCTACGGTCGCAGGTTCGAATCCTGCCTCGGGCATGGATGTTTGTGATGTCCTTAGGTTAGTTAGGTTTAACTAGTTCTAAGTTCTAGGGGACTAATGACCTCAGCAGTTGAGTCCCATAGTGCTCAGAGCCATTTAAGACTTAAAGGCTTTGCTGGGAATGATCAGCACGAGAACTGGTTGTTTTCAATGGAGTTATCTTCAGAAGGTCTAAGGCCTGCGCTAGACTGGTAATAACATACCATGTGTGCTGTGCTGAGATTTAGCACTGCTCACGTGTCTCGCCACATTCGTCGTGTCTTGACGGGCTAGTGTACAACAGATGGTATCGTTGGAGGCACTACAGTCGTGTGCGAGTTCCTACGACAATGGTTCTTATAATGCGGTGCGCTCTCGTATCTTCTAGTTGTTTGTACGCAAAGATATAAATTCCTCTTATTCAAGGTTTCATTCATAAGTTCCTTACTTTTCGCCTATCTAGTCATTTGATGCTGCTTGATACATCAGCTCCCTGAGTGACCCACACTGTCTGTGCCCTCACTTAAACCTCCTCGGAAAAAAACCGACCGCGTCGCACATGTACTGTAACGAGGGATATGCCCAAGAAACACTCAGCGAACGGTTCCCTACGCTACTCTAGTGTGGACCGAACTCAACAGCTGACACAGCGTCAGACATCTATCCATTCCATGGACACCGTACACACAGTTCTGGCGTGGGTAAGTACAGCAACATAAACGAACACTAATGACGTCAATAACCAACAAATAGATGACAAAGTTTAGGACAGACAACAACACAAATACTCCGAAGTGAGAGTAGAATGATACACGTTCTGATTCTATCAGACAAAACCGGCATGACACGGGGAAAAACTTCTCTCTATAATTTCATATGTATGATCTGCTTCTAACACTATCACGTCACACACACACACACACACACACACACACACACACACACACACAAATGGTTCAAATGGCTCTGAGCACTATGGGACTTAACTGCTGAGGTCATCAGTCTCCTAGAACTTAGAACTACTTAAACCTAACTAACGTATGGACATCACACACATCCATGCCCGAGGCAGGATTCGAACCTGCGAGCGTACCGGTCGCGCGGTTCCAGACTGTAGCGCCTAGAACCGCTCGACCACTCCGGCCGGCACACGCACACACACGCACACACACACACGCGCACACGCACACGCACGCACGCACGCACGCACACACGCACACACGCACACACGCGCGCACACACACACACACACACTAGTAATGGAGTGGTGGCTTGGTAAAGATAAATAAATCAGGTTCACGTCGCACTGTGATTGGCTGAGAGCATCTTGACGTCGACGAGACGCAATGCTGTGACACGACGTGGGGACGTCACGATGCGATGTTGACGTTGAATTGTAACTCACGTAATTGGGTAAACTGAGGTAAATTGTGGAAAAATATGGAGAAAATGATGGTAATTGCGAATCTGTCTGGTTGTGGTATTCTGGTGCCTCTAATGACGAAATATCGCCTCTAGTGACGTAATTTGTTAATAAAAAGTAGACATAAACTTCAACTTATCTTTATAGTGCCGACTCGGTTCTTCCAGTTATGAAGGATGGAGTTGGACTTTTGTGCATCAATAGCAGTAATAACTAATTCAGCACGCACTGTGCTCAGATTGCCTAAGAGCATCGTGACGTCGACGTGACGTCGGTCACAGTGTGATGGATCTTGCATAATCTGACAAAATACGGAAAATCGTGGAAAAAACGCTAAAAATTGGTAAAAAAGACGTAAAATTCGGGAAAATACGAAACATAGAGGAAAATGTGTAAAACTGTAGAAGAATTAAAGTATTTACATATGTGCCTGGGCGTGGCCTCTGATGGTGCCTTAAATGATCTGATATTAAATTATTAGTAAGAAACAGAACTCATGTGATGTGAATTAATGTAATTTAATATAAACAAATAGACACGTCATACAACCTCGCCGTATGGTGCCGAGCTCCAGTGTAACCCCTCCCACTTAAGTGTCCCAGTTATGTAATGTGATGGTGGGGAGGGAGAGGAGGGGCTGCTTGATCCTCATAGGTCCAGAGCCGAGTGGAGAGAAAGGGGAGAGGGGTTGGTGATTCTCCTATTCTCCTGGATTACCTTGAACAACACCAGATGTATAACATGACGCTGGATGTGGTAAGATCGTTATCCTTGATAACTACTACTTATCTGCTGCAGCATATCATACGAGAAGCCAATATTGATAAATCGATAACATGGCTGCAGTGTACAGAAATCCTCCAACTTTTCTGGATGTACTTTTTTTTTTTTTTTTTTTTTTTTAAGGATACTCACCAGATGCAATGCTTTGCGATGTACTGGAACTGATGCGTCACTGGATGTTTACCTGTCCTGGTTCATACACCGCTGTCCTACTACTCAATATGCCCTGAAGCGAGCTGTGGTGAACTGAGGTACACACGTAGGATCGTGGCTTCCGACTCTTCAGTACTCTATGGGTAATGGATAGTGAGGTTACTAACCAGTACCTGTTGTACAGCATTGAGATGACGAATGATTTCCTATATCTGCGAAATCTATGTCAGCCAAAATCATTAAAATCATTAACGTATTGGTGTTTGGAACTGTTGCTTCTGAGGGTGGGCTTCTTCAGCAGACTCTTACAGTGCACCCTTGATATGGTGACAGGTAAAACTCCTTGTGCTTGCATGATTTCGAAAACAGAGTTCCATGCCGCGGGAAAAATCGATATGGCTGAAATCAAGTGTCCCATTCCAAGTGTCTCACCCATAATCCTGCCTTAGCTCTCGCTCAGGTGTTTAGTACCAGGTTGGGCAACATCCGTGTCGTGTGACACATTGAACTCTTTCATCTGAAGTGCTGACAGGAGCTCCTTCCCTAAAAGACAGTAGCTACCTCTCATGAAGTTCCTTGTCGTGCAAGGCGTCACATTTCCTAAGCATTCTGATTACCCATCAAGTTTCTGCGCATACCCTGACATTCTAATTGCGTTCTTTCTACTCGTCTTCGAAGGGAGGTAAAGATTATTTCTTTACCTGTAATTTTGGCGGTCTCAAGTAAATCGCCTCTGTCAACGTGTACAGGGTGTTACAAAAAGGTACAGCCAAACTTTCAGGAAAAATTCCTCACACACAAATAAAGAAAAGATGTTATGTGGACATGTGTCCGGAAACGCTTAATTTCCATGTTAGAGCTCATGTCCACATAACATATTTTCTTTCTTTGTGTGTGAGGAATGTTTCCTGAAAGTTTGGCCGTACCTTTTTGTAACACCCTGTATAGGGTGTGCCCTAATTAGCAGCCAAAACTGAGACTGTTGAATGTGTTCAATAATAGAAGAAAACCCGTTTTAGTAAACATATGACTACAAAAGAGCCGTTTGCGAGATATTTTTGAATGTGAGATGACGTGGGGCCACTGAATTCAGTATGAAATTTGCTCCTAGATAATTCATATATACATGAAATGTAAACTTTTAGTGTAAGTTCACATCTAATTGGTCACAAATTTCAACCATGGCCAACCTCCAAAAATGTTCAAATGTGTGTGAAATCTTATGGGACTTAACTGCTAAGGTCATCAGTCCCTAAGCTTACACACTACTGAAACTAAATTATCCTACGGTCAAACACACACACACACACCCATTCCCGAGGGAGGATTCGAACCTCCGCCGAGACCAGCCGCACAGTCTATGACTGCAGCGTCCCAGACCGCTCGGCTAATCCCGCGCGACACCAACCTTAACAGTAGTGTGTGTGTGGGGGGGGGGGGGGGGGGGGAGCTTACTGGAGATCAAAAGCGAGCTTATCGGCGTCGTTACGCACACTAAAAAAAAGAAATGTGGATAAAATTAGAAAAATGTTGTGATAGTCACGAGAAAACCTACAAAATAATACTCATGCGCTCACTCGAACCTCGCTCACGTTGACCACACTATTATTCCATCTCAAAACCTCTAAGACAATGGAGAAAGGGGAAATGGTAGTGTACATGAATGACAGGAATAAAACGACAGTGCAACTAAAAGAAAGTCACAAGGAAAACTGACTGGTAGGCTAACCATTTACAAAAAACATGGGTGAACCAGTAACCCTGCTGACACGTTAAAAACATCTCTATAAATTTTCGAAAATATGTTGGACAAATCACAAAACCAGACTGTCACCAGATCCATTTAAACGTTACATAAAACCGAGGGTAGATACGTCGGCAAATCCGCCGCTGCCCACTAATCGCAAAAATAAAACACCGTCTAATAAAACGCAGCGCACAGTGATCTGTAGGAGAACGCCGTCCCGTCGACGTGGTTGCAAGGAGGTACGCCATGGCCGCCTTATGGGCTTTACTAGGTGAAGCTTATTTTCTGTCACTTCCAGCCATTAATCCTCCCATCGACGCAAGACTCGGTATTTTAGCAGAGACACGATGCACGCGGGGGGATGGCTCAATGAAATAACTGAGGATCACTTGACACCTTCTTGGATGCTGCACCTGCCCTTTCATTTCCCACGATATCCATGTATCCTGGCACCCAGCAGAAAGACACCTTCCCCAACCGTTGTAGTTGGAGGAGGGCGTCCTGGATATTCTGGACTACTTTAGCTGCTGGGTACAAGAGTTGTAGAGAGTGAAGGGCACTCAGAGAATCGGAAGAGACAAGAAATTGTGCTCGAATCACGTCTCATCTGCTCCAGTGCCCGCAAGATCGCACGTAATTCCGCATAAAAGACAGTAACGTCTTGAGGCGATCAGACCTTGAGGACACGATCAAGGAAAACAACAGAACAACCACATGAGTTCCCCTGTTTCGACTCATCCGTAAATACAGCTGCAAAGGTGTGGTGTTTCGTCAAAAGTCCTTAAATAACGTGCATTAACACATGCAGGAGTGCAACATCCCCTACACTGCACTAAATCTAAAATTACTGTGGGCCTCTGCAGTAACACGGGAGGCACACTGTTAAAAGCCCTGGATCTGGTCTTTTAGCTGCTCCAAACCAAGGGTTCCAAGCATGAGGATCACAAATGGTCTTGTTGCTCGTGGACGACAGGAGAAAAGGGGTCCCAGAGGCGGACGAGTGACAGTATGGCATGCAGCCGAATTCGTAGATGTGAGAAATTTAATGCCTTACGCACCAAGATGAGTTGCTGTGGGATTGTGAGTGGTGGTTCAGCAGCCTTAGCACAGACGCTGGGTATGGGGTTGGTCTTATAAGCATTTGTGACCAGTCTAGTCTTTCATGGTGGATAATGTCAATGATCTTCAGATAAGAAGGCCCCGCTGGTCCATACTCTATTCACCCATAGTCTAGGTGTGAATGCACAAGAGCCCTGTAAAAATGGAAAGTAGAACGGCGTCCCTCATATGCAAGTCAGGTAAATTAAAAATATGATGACAATGACTAAAATGAGCACACACACACTTGTCTGCAGAAAACTGGAAACCCCTCCAGATTGCTGTTGCAACACTGGAGGAGGAACAGAAAGCAACAGAATTGTCCACAAATAAGGAACACTGTACAGGACTCCTGACTGAAGACGTGATAATGTTTATGGCTATGGCACAGAGGGTAACACTTACATACTGCCCTGCGGAACACTATTCTCATCCTCAAAACGATCCGACTGCATGTCACCAACTCAGGCTCTAACAAGACAGGAAGCGTCGAATGAAGATGGGGAGGTGACCACGAAAGCCCCACTGATGGAGTTGCATGAGAACTCTGTGTCTCCAAGTAGTGTCATACACTTTACTGATATCAAAGAATTTATCGAGACAGTAATGGTTAAATAGGAAAGTCTGCTTAATAGCCACCATTCCACTGTCGGTCAGGGCGTCGACAGTAGATTGAAATATTTAGAATCCACACTGTGAGCAGCTAAGGAGTTCCCTGGCCTCCACCAACTTGCCCAGACTACGGTTAACCATTCAGTCCAGCGTCTTTCCTACAAAGCTCGTTAAGGCGGTAACTACTGGGACTTAAGGGGTCCTTTCCTGGTTTGAGGAGACGTATCATAATTGCTTCACACCACGCGTTGTGAAAGTTGACTCTCTGCTGTACAAGATTAAAACATTAGAGAAGGACATCCTCTGACGCTCCCGTCAAATGTCGAAGCATGCATTACCATATCTGGTCGTGACTAGATGTACTTTCACAAGTCTCAGATAATTCCGATTCCACGTCCTAAATGAAGAAAGGGCAGTTGTAAGACTCAGAATTGTGGGAGCTGAAGTTCAACTTGCCCGCCTCTGTTTCGCACCGCAACGATGAAACGCTGAATCCTGGCTGCATCTATGTTCTGTCATTATCTGAGCGATCTTTCCACACACTTTTTGAGAAGACATTCCTGCATCAGCACTGCTGCTATTGGCAAACGGCTGTGTTTAGTGTAGATCGTTCTGATGGCTTTCCATACTTTTGTAGAACAAGTGGAACAGTTGATAGGCTTCAGGAACGCCTGCCATGACCTTTTATTACTCTCCTTAATTACGTGTCGGGCCTTGGCTCTTGCGACTCAAAAGGCTGTGAAGCATCAGCTGTTGGGCACCATTTACACAGTCGAAGAACTGCATACCTCTCCCAGATTGTTGAATTGCACTCATCTGTCCACCAAGGTATAGATAGATTGCCTCCTACGACGACCTAAAGGCGTTGGGATGGATAAGTCAGCAGCATGATGGATCTAGTGTATGATGTGGTCCACCCATCCCTGTATGCTGTCGCAGTGTTCAGACTCAGCTAGCTGGCTGAACAGCGTCCATTTAGCTCTGCTGATCATCCCCTCAGTGAGATCTGTTCAGGTAATGCTCTGTCCAGTAGGTGAACGTGAAGTGGGAAGTGGTCACTGAAATATAGGTCGTCAATGACTTCTCACTGAACAGAGTCTACGAGGGCTGGAAAGGAGAAAGAGAGGTCGATGGCTGAGAATGGCCCAGCAGCAGCACGGAAATGAGTAGAAGTACCTGTGATGAGGATGCACAGCTAGTGAGACGTCGGAAGGCTCTACAGAATCCAGCCCTGAGAGCAAGCAGAAGTCATGCCCTACAAGACACGATGGGCAGTGAAGTCTCCCAGTAGGAGAAATGGGCGGGGGAGTGGGTCTATAAGATCTGTGAGGGCTTCAAAGTACTCTGACACAAATGAACTTCAACTGAAACTGCTTGCAGGTCGGTAGCTAGGGACAGAGGAGAGGAGTGGTGCCCACTATTCACAAAGAAAATAATCGCATCTTTGGCCCTTTCTCCTGTCCGGTCATCCTTGTGACAGAGTGTATGACCCAAATTACAGGGCCATCAGATGCTCTGAAACGCATTTTGTGCAAACACAAGCACAGGGGACGTTTCTGTGCTATCAGTTTCAGTTTTTTGCAAATATCTCCTGAACATTGTAATTCTGTCAGAGACAGCAAAAGACTTGGAAGAGCAGTTGAACGGAATGGACAGTCTCTTGAAAGGAGGATATAAGATGAACATCAACAAAAGCAAAACGAGGATAATGGAATGTAGTCAAATTAAATCGGGTGATGCTGAGGGAATTAGATTAGGAAATGAGACAGTTAAAGTAGTAAATGAGTTTTGCTATTTAGGGAGTAAAATAACTGATGATGGTCGAAGTAGAGACTGGCAATGGCAAGGAAATCGTTTCTGAAGAAGAGAAATTTGTTTACATCGAGTATAGATTTAAGTTTCAGGAAGTCGTTTCTGAAAGTATTTGTATGGAGTGTAGCCATGTATGGAAGTGAAACATGGACGATAACTAGTGTGGAGAAGAAGAGAATAGAAGCTTTCGAAATGTGGTGCTACAGAAGAATGCTGAAGATAAGGTGGGTAGATCACGTAACTAATGAGGAGGTATTGAATAGAATTGGGGAGAAGAGAAGTTTGTGGCACAACTTGACTAGAAGAAGGGATCGGTTGGTAGGACATTGGAGGGCAGCGTGGAGGGTAAAAATCGTAGAGGGCGACCAAGAGATGAATACACTAAGCAGATTCAGAAGGATGTAGGTTGCAGTAGGTACTGGTAGATGAAGAAGCTTGCACAGGATAGAGTAGCATGGAGAGCTGCATCAAACCAGTCTCAGGACTGAAGACCACAACAACAACAACACCTCCTGAACCCCTTATCTTGCATTGTAATATGGGGCTACATATCACTGGGGTTGCGCTTTCACCCTGTCTTTCTCCTGTGGAGGTGATTCCGATAGTGGGTGGAGGCTAAGTCTTGGGGTGAGATAATTGCCTCAGATCGACATCAAGAACCATTAGCTATGCAGAAGAATCTTCGGGGACATCAGAGAGAATGATGTTGATATCATCGAACTCATCACTTCCTGACTCCATCATTGCTGGACGCTTGACATTTGATATGTGCACTGGATAGGCTTTAGAGCCACAGCTGCGACTACGGTAGTGGCATCACCAGAGAGTTACATAAACAGTGTACATTCGTTCGAATTCTCCCGTTAAACATCGACCGTGCACAAGCCCGAATTGGTTTAATGAATACACGGGTTAAGTATACGGAACGGACGGAGTGACGTTTCATTCAATGGCCTCATAATCATATTCGGGATTAACAGCTTTTAGCCTCTGTAGCAAGCATCAGATTATTGATTCATGTTTATTCCTTTAAGTTGCTACTTAATTCACGGAATGTGTTCCTCGCGGCTGTAGAAAAAACGAAGACACGGAGCAAAGCTGCAGATTAAGCAGGCGTTCCGACACTGAGTGGAGCTGATACACGTTTCACAGTTGTCGGCCGCTGTTTGTTAGTCGCCCCACAGCGTGTCACGTTGCAGGACAAACGTTCTCGAGGCGAATAAAACGGTAATAACGAGAGGAACTTGAATCTCTCATTATGAACGCCGGATGAACACGCCGTAGCGGCCCTCCCCGCGGCTCTGTTATTAATACATCGCCATTCTAATGCTGGACAGCTTGTCGCAGGCGGCCAGAATTAATATTCTCTTTTCGCCGTTCATTTCACGCAAAAGGGGCGTGATAGATGGCCGTCCTGGACACAGCGCGGCCCTGACCCGAGCACAAAAAGAGGCGCAGCCCGCTGCCACTCGCCATTCTTTTCGACAGATGAAATATTCCGCTCGAAAGCTAAGCAGCCCAAGAGAAACGGAAACGTTTACGGCGCGACGTCCATTTAGAACGGTTATTTTTATGGATCTTTAGTCGCAGTAACAACAATCCGCATTGCAGCAAGATTCCAATCCTAGGAATAATCATACGGAGGTTAACTCAATTGTAAAATATTTTGAACAGTGTGTCATCTAAAAGCAAAAGATGTAAATTTTTTGTCGAAAATCGATAAGGAGAGTCAGTGACCGTATAAAAATAAAGAGAAATTCAAAAAAATAACTTTACCACTTGCAGAAGTCATCTTCAAATTAATGTTTTCGTGTAATTCGATAGTTCCCTACTGCGTCGATTAAGTTCAGTTCATCTGTCAACTAACAGACATGCCTACACCTAGTCATAGTTAATAATTCTGTTTATTAAACACAAATAACATTCTTATCGGTTTCTAACCGTCGATGAAGCTGTCAGTTCGAAACTGTCAAAGGCACAACTTGTTTTTAATAAAAAATAACATTAACTGTGCCTCTTTATTTTTTGTACATATTGACTTGTAGAAGATGAGAAATCATGGACAAAACATTAAATGTGCACATTGTTTGGTTCGGCTTTACCATGACTGTGGTGTCACCGCCAGACACCACACTTGCTAGGTGGTAGCCTTTAAACCGGCCGCGGTCCGTTAGTATACGTCGGACCCGCGTGTCGCCACTGTCAGTGATTGCAGACCGAGCGCCGCCACACGGCAGGTCTAGTCTAGAGATACTCCCTAGCACTCGCCCCAGTTGTACAGCATACTTTGCTAGCGATGCTTCACTGTAGACATACGCTCTCATTTGCAGAGACGACAGTTTAGCATACCCTCCAGCTACGTCATTTGCTACGACCTAGCAAGGCGCCATATTCAGTTACTATAATTACTTCAAGAATGTATTCTGAACAGATAATATTGTGAATCATGTACAGTCAAGAGCGACGTTCATCATTAATGGATTAAAGTTAAGTATCAAACTAATTACGTCCGCTTTCTGAATTCTCATTCCTTGTCATGTTACAGACCTCACGTCAGTATAGTTCTTCCCTCCTCACGCCAGCCTGCGTGAGCTAAAACGCGTGCATTTCGGCCTCCACTCGTAACACGGTGTTGACTCTTCTGCTAACACAAAAATGACTGTTACTGACTTCGAATGAAGTTTACTGTTTCCAGTCACTGCTCATTTATTTTCACAACGAGTTTCGGTGCTCAAACATCCATCGTCATGTCAATTTTTGTGAATTAATACGGTTTATGTGTGTTGTGTTGCGACTTTGATGTAACGTATCGCACTGACTCCACTCGTTATAAGCTCCTTTCCTTGTCGCATTACTTTACGTGGAACCATCACACTTTTTAAAAACTGAGTGTAAAGGCGTATGCTCATACGTTGCCAAGGTTGGGTCGACTACTCTGCAGATTTTTCACTGCGAAGCCCTTATACGTTCTCCATAAAGTCGTGACCCTCCCCATACGATTCCCACAGTTTTGGAGCCGTGAAAGAAGACATTTGTGGTCATCAGTTTACTTCGGACGCAGAGGTTCATACCTGGTTACAAGCACAGTTCAATAGGCAACGGCAAAGATTTCTCCCTGAACGAAATGAGCACCTTGTCTCGAAGTGGGATAAAGTTATTAACAGTTATGGCGATAGCTTTGGAAACAATAAAAATTTTACTTACTTCTTACCTTCTGCGTGATTTTTATTCGACTGATTCTTATATATATTCATCTGATACACAAATCTCGGATATTTTGAGTATATATGAAGCTTTGACAGCAGCAGTTGGTCAGTATACTATGCTTCAGTATCCGAGAAAGTAAAAAATGTGTATCACCTTTGTTATATGTTCATGGAGCGAGATCAGTAAGAGAAATCAGTAAGAATAAAGCTGTATTTAAGGTAGCTAAAGTCAGCACACTCATCTATAATGTGCTAACTAACATTCTAATGCACTACACCACCGCCACAATGTGTTTTAGGATATATACGAACTGGCTTTGGTGTTTGCATAGAGTATTTACAGAAGCTTTTCTGGGTAGACATTTCGAGGCAGAAGAAGAAGAAGAAGCGATTAATATACATAACATTGTTGTGTGGCGGGACCTGAATCATTGTCAGATGTTAAAGAAACCAAGCCATACCTGATAAGGTCACAAATAAGAAGTGAAATATTCTAGTACAAACTCTTTATTGATAAATGCATATCCGTTTACACGCAGAATGTGGGAAAAATATGGATCTGAATGGGGACTGCTTTTCCTGTAAACACTAATGTAAAGTGGTCATACATTTGCGTAATGACAGAAAAATGAGTGATTTGAGGGTGTTTACTACTTTGGGGAATATGCGAAGAGGATCAGTTTATAAACTTCCATTCATGTTTGGATCTGTACAGCTACACTATTGATGACAAACAGCTGGAGACAGTGTCTGCCGTAAAATATCTAGGCGTAACTGTCCACAACGACCTTAAATGGAATGCCCATATAAAACAGATAGTGGGAAAAGCAGACACCAGACTCAGATTCATCGAAAGAAAGGAAATGTAACTCAACCGCGAAAGAAGTGGCTTAAAGACGCTTGTTCGCCCGAGTCTTGAATATCGTTCATCTATCTGGGATCCCTATCAGGTAAGACTGTTAGAGGAGATAGACAAGATCTAACGAAGAGCAGCGCCTTTGTCACGGGATCGTGTAGCTGGCGAGAGCGTTATGGAAATGCTAAACAAATTCCACTGGCAGACGTTACAAGAGAGGCGTTGTGCATCACGGAGAGATTAACAATTGAAATTTCGGGACAGTACTTTTCCGGATGCGTCGAACAACATATTACTTCCCCCCACATACATCTCGCGTATTGACCACGAGGTGAAAATTAGAGAAATTACAGCCAATACACAGGTTCACCGACAATCGTTCTTCCCACTCACTATTCACGAGTGGAACAGGGTTTGAGGGATCGGATAATGGTACCGAAAGTACCTTCCGCCACACACCATTAGGTGACTTACGGAGTTTGATGTGGATGTAGATGTAGATCTCCCGAATGAGATTTTCACTCTGCAGCGGAGTGTGCGCTGATATAATCTGCCAGGAAGTTTCAGATGTAGATCTGTTTAAAAAAAGGAGAGAGATATTATATCAACTTGGGTCCGACTGGACAATCTGCACGTTGTTAATCGACAGGTTTTAAGATAAAAAGGTCTTAAGTGAAAGAAGCCATGTTTCAATTAGGCTAAGGCCAGTTCCTATCTAAGAAATTATTCTTTTAAGTGTAGTTAATGTGAAAATTTCGAAAAGGAAGGGATAGAGGCAATAAAAAAAGGTGTATTTTGCGAAACCGTTGGCACAAAGGAAATAAGAAATGGTTCTCGAAAAAGAGCAGGTCATTGCCGAGCGCAAACAAGGTTTACAAAACACTCTAAACAAAGATTATGAAAAAAAAACAGGGTTCGGACATGAGGGACATAGAAGATAAGTAGACATTTTGAATGTTCTGAGTAGTTTGCATTGCATTAGAGATACATAGTCACAGAACCTCTGGAGAAATTATCAAACATGCTGCATAATTATATACGTACCCAATGGATGAGGTTGTTTGTTATTGATGAAGTGAGGTGTCGTCGTAACTGCCGTCTGCTTCACGTCTGCTGTGCAGCGAGCTACTGTATTTTTCTTACTTGTCACTTCTTATTCCGTGTGTTTCTGCTTTTAGGAAGCTTTAATTGTCGAGTGCTAGTAATAGTGTTCCATAGATTTCGTGCTTGTTTTGAATACAGCCAGAGAGAGTCCCTTTAGTCAACCATAGTGCCAGTTGTGCTAGTGTTTTTTTTCAATACAGTCCAGAGACAGGTGGTGCTATTATCATTGTTTTCTACAAGAAGTGGCTAGCAATCACAGTTTCGTCAACAATCAGCCGCCTTTAGTGAATTAGCAGTCTAGTTAAAAGTTGATTAACTCTCTACAGTAAATTGATTCCTTAGGATGGATAGGATGTGTGACTGCTGTGTACGGACGCAGGAGGAGCTGGCCACTGTTCGCGAACAGCTGAGCGTGTTGATGGCCACGGTCAGCTGTCTTCAGGCTGCTGCCTCGGAGTGTAGCGGCAGTGGGGAGTCTGGTGCGTCGCAAGGTACACCCCAGGTGTTACATGCTTCACCCACTGTCCCTACTGTCGATACATCTTCGCGGGTACCGGGCGCGGTTTGGCCACCCTCTCCCCAAGGGGAGTGGCGGGTTCAGCGGCGTTAGCGGCGCACGATGCGGAGGGTAAATGTGGAGGCTGGCCGTGTAGCATCGCCCGCTCTGCCTGTGAGTGGACATGTGGCTGCTCCTTCAGCAAGGTCCGAGCAGGCACACTGGGGGAGGGGTTTATTAGTTATTGGGAGCTCCAACGTTAGGTGGGTGATGGAGCCCCTTAGGGAAATAGCGGAAAGGTCGGAAAAGGCAATTGTTCAGTCTGTCTGCTTGCCGGGGGGTCTCATCCGAGATGTGGAGGAGGTCCTGCCGGCGGCGATAGAGAGCACTGGGTGCACCCGAATGCAAATTGTTGCTCATGTCGGCACCAATGACTCCTGCCGTCTGGGTTCAGAGGTCATCCTCAGTTCGTACAGGCGGTTGGCGGAATTGGTGAAGGCGGAAAGCCTCGCTCGCGGGGTGGAATCAGAGATAACTATTTGTAGTATGGTTCCAAGAACCGATCGCGGTCCTCTGGTTTGGAGCCGAGTGGAAGGCTTAAACCAGAGGCTCAGACGATTCTGCGGAGATCTGGGGTGCAAATTTCTCGACCTCCGCTTATCGGAGGAGAAATGTAGGGTCCCCCTGAATAGGTCAGGCGTGCACTAAACGCCGGAAGCGGCTACAAGGGTAGCGGGGTACGTGTGGAGTGCACATGGGGGTTTTTTAGGATGGAGAATTTCCTCCCTAGGCCCGACAAGACGCCTCCTGAGACGCGGCAAGGTAGGAGTAGGCAAAATGCAACAGGGAATAACAATATTAATGTGCTAATAGTAAACTGCAGGAGCGCCTATAGAAAGGTCCCAGAACTGCTCTCATTAATAAACGGTCACAACGCCCATATAGTACTAGGGACAGAAAGTTGGCTGAAACCAGACGTAAACAGTAATGAAATCCTAAACTCAGTTTGGGATATATACCGCAGAGACAGGCTGGACAGTGAAGGGTTCAAATGGCTCTGAGCACTATGGGACTCAACTTCTGAGGTCATTAGTCCCCTAGAACTTAGAACTAGTTAAACCTAACTAACGTAAGGACATCACACACATCCATGCCAGAGGCAGGATTCGAACATGCGACCGTAGCGGTCTCGCGGTTCCAGACTGCAGCGCCTAGAACCGCACGGCCATAGTGAAGGGGGAGGCGTGTTTATAGCGATAAGAAGTGCAATAGTATCAAAGGAAACTGACGGAGACCCGAAATGTGAAATGATTTGGGTGAAGGTCACGGTTAAAGCAGCCTCAAACATGGTAATTGGATGTCTCTATAGGCCCGCTGGCTCAGCAGCTGTTGTGGCTGAGCACCTGAAGGATAATTTGGAAAATATTTCGAATAGATTTCCCCACCATGTTATAGTTCTGGGTGGAGATTTTAATTTGCCGGATATAGACTGGGAGACTCAAACGTTCATAACGGGTGGAAATTTTTTTAAGTGCTTTATCTGAAAACTACCTTGAGCAGTTAAACCGAGAACCGACTCGTGGTGATAACATATTAGACCTTATGGTGACAAACAGATCGGAACTATTTGAAATAGTTAACGCAGAACAGGGAATCAGCGATCATAAAGCGATTACGGCATCGATGATTTTAACGATAAATAAAAATGTTAAAAAAGGTAGGAAGATTTTTCTGTTTAGAAAAATTGACAAAAAAGCTCAACACAAAAGTTTTGTCTCAAGTACAGATAGTGTTGAGGATCAGTGGACAAAGTTCAAAACCATCGTACAATATGCGTTAGATGAGTATGTGCCAAGCAAGATCGTAAGAGATGGAAAAGAGCCACCGTGGTACAACAACCCAGTTATAAAACTGCTGCGGAAGCGAGGGGAACTTCACAGCAAACATAAACATAGCCAAAGCCTTGCAAACAAACAAAAATTACGCGAAGCGAAATGTAGTGTGAGGAGGGCTGTGCGAGAGGCGTTCAATGAATTCGAAAGTAAAGTTCTATGTACTGACTTGGCACAAAATCCTAAGAAATTTTGGTCTTATGTCAAAGCGGTAGGTGGATCTAAACAAAATGTCCAGACACTCTGTGACCAAAATGGTACTGAAACAGAGGATGACAGACTAAAGGCCGAAATACTAAATGTCTTTTTCCAAAGCTGTTTCACAGATGAATGCTGCACCGTAGTTCCTTCTCTAGACTGTCGCACAGATAACAAAATGGTAGATATCGAAATAGGTGACAGAGGGATAGAGAAACAATGAAAATCGCTCAAAAGAGGAAAGGCCGCTTGACTTGATGGGATACCAGTTCGATTTTACACAGAGAACGCGAAGGAACTTGCCCCCCTTCTTGCAGTGGTGTACCGTATGTCTCTAGAAGAGCGTAGCGTTCCAAAGGATTGGATAAGGGCACAGGTCAACCCCGTTTTCAAGAAGGGACGTCGAACAGATGTGCAGAACTATAGACCTATATCTCTAACGTCGATCAGTTGCAGAATTTTGGAACACGTATTATGTTCGAGTATACTGACTTTTCTGGAGACTAGAAATCTACTCTGTAGGAATCAGCATGGGTTTCGAAAAAGACGGTCGTTTGAAACCCAGCTCGAGCTATTCGTCCACGAGACTCAGAGGGCCATAGACACGGGTTCACAGGTAGATGTCGTGTTTCTTGACTTCCGCAAGGCGTTCTATACAGCTCCCCACAGTCGTTTAATGAACAAAGTAAGAGCATATGGACTATCAGACCAATTGTGTGATTGGATTGAAGAGTTCCTAGATAACAGAACGTAGCATGTCATTCTCAATGGAGAGAAGTCTTCCGAAGTAAGAGTGATTTCAGGTGTGCCGCAGGGGAGTGTCATAGGACCGTTGCTATTCACAATATACATAAATGACCTTGTGGATGACATCGGAAGTTCACTGAGGCTTTTTGCAGATGATGCTGTGGTGTATCGAGAGGTTGTAACATTGGAAAATTGTACTGAAATGCAGGAGGATCTGCAGCGAATTGACGCCTGGTGCAGGGAATGGCAATTGAATCTCAATGTAGACAAGTGTAATGTGCTGCGAATACATAGAAAGATAGATCCCTTATCATTTAGCTACAAAATAACAGGTCAGCAACTGGAAGCAGTTAATTCCATAAATTATCTGGGAGTACGCATTAGGAGTGATTTAAAATGGAATGATCATATAAAGTTGATCGTCGGTAAAGCAGATACCAGACTGAGCTTCATTGGAAGAATCCTAAGGAAATGCAATTCGAAAACAAAGGAAGTAGGTTACAGTACGCTTGTTTGCGCATTGCTTGAATACTGCTCAGCAGTGTGGGATCCGTACCAGATAGGGTTGATAGAAGAGATAGAGAAGATCCAACGGAGAGCAGCGCGCTTCGTTACAGGATCATTTAGTAATCGCGAAAGCGTTACGGAGATGATAGATAAACTCCAGTGGAAGACTCTGCAGGAGAGACGCTCAGTAGCTCGGTACGGGCTTTTGTTAAAGTTTCGAGAACATACCTTCACCGAAGAGTCAAGCAGTATATTGCTCCCTCCTACGTATATCTCGCGAAGAGACCATGAGGATAAAATCAGAGAGATTAGAGTCCACACAGAAGCATACCGACAATCCTTCTTTCAACGAACAATACGAGACTGGAATAGAAGGGAGAACCGATAGAGGTACTCAGGGTACCCTCCGCCACACACCGTCAGGTGGCTTGCGGAGTATGGATGTAGATGTAGATGTAGATGAATATTCTATATCGAGGCATATAATGCCTAGACACTCAACTCTTAATATGATTACCTCATGATTTTAATATTTTCATCGTGAAAAACCGGCTAACACTAAATAACCACGATTTTAGTGCCAAAACGTAGAATTGTCAGATATTCATCAGCACAATACCACTGTTTGTTGACGCAGATGGCCATCTCAGAGATTAAAACCACCACTTTATTCCCTGCAGAGAACTTCTGTTAATACATTTAAACTTTTATTATACAGTTCCTCTCATCCGTAAACAAGTTATTTGCAGTGTGACAATAGCACACCATTTGGACCCAATTAAAGCATATCGGAAAAAAGCCACCCCAGTAATGAGCCGAGGCAGCAGCAAGACGTATAGTGTGGAGAATATCTGATCCAATTATCACACAAACCCTATGTAATACAACAATTACATAATTCATTGCCTACACCCCTCTTTCAAAATTCATTACAATTGTCCCTTTAGTGATATTGCATTATGCAGAAGAAGTAAGCGGTATATGCAAGAGAAAGTGTGCAGCTTTAATGTAAATAACAGATGTAAGAAGGTGACCCCACATGTGAGTATTTTAACAGAAAAATAATTCTAAGCTATAATTTCCACAACGAAATTCAGTCTCGAAATCTGGCAGAAAACCCAAAGAGATTCTGGTCATACATAAAGCACACCAGTGGCAAGAGGCAATCAATACCTTCACTGCGCGATAACAACGGTGAAGTCACTGATGACAGCGCCACTAAAGCAGAGTTATTAAACACGGTTTTCCGAAACTCCTTCACTAAAGAAGACGAAGTAAATATTCCTGAATTCCAATCAAGAAGAATTGCCAAGATGAGAAACATAGAAGGAGATATCCTCGGTGTAGCGAAGCATCTTAAATCACGTAATAAATGCAAGGCCTCCGGTCCAGATTGCATACCAGTCAGGTTCCTCTCAGAGTATGCTGAGAAAATAACTCCATATTCAGCAATTATATACAATCACTCGCCCACAGAAAGATCCGTACCTAAAGACTGGAAAATTGCTCAAGTCACACCAATACCCAAAAAGGAAAGTAGCAGTAATCCGCTGAATTACAGGTCTGTATCACTAACGTCAATTTGCAGTAGGGTTTTGGAACATATACTGTATTCGAACATTATGAAGTACCTCAAAGAAAACGATTTATTGACACATAGTCGACACGGTAGAAATTATCGTTCTTGTGAAACACTACTAGCTCTTTATACTCATGAAGAAATAAGTGCTATCGACAGGGCATGTCAAATTGATTCCATATTTTTAAATTTCCAGAAGGCTTTCGACACCGTTCCTCACAAGCGTCTTCTAACCAAACTGTCTGCCTATGGAGTATCGCCTCAGTTGTGCGACTGGATTCGTGAATTCCTGTCAGAAAGGTCACAGTTCGTAGTAATAAACGGAAAGTCATCGAGTAAAACAGATGTAATATCCGGCGTTCCCCAAGGAAGTGTTACAGGCCCTCTATTGTTCCTGATCTATATTAACGACATAGGAGACAATCTGAGTAGCCGTCTTAGATTGTTTGCAGATTATGCTGTCATTTACCGTCCTGTTAAGTCATCATATGATCAAAACGACTTGAAAAATGATTTAGATAAGTTATCTGTATGGTGCGATAAGTGGCAATTGATCCTGAATGAGGAAAAGTGTGAAGTTATTCACATGAGTACTAAAAGAAATCAGCTAAATTTCGATTACACGGTAAGTTACAAAAATCTGAAGGCTGTAAATTCAACTAAATACTTAGGGATTACAATTAAAAATAACCTAAACTGGAACGATCACATAGATAATATTGTGGTAGAGCAAACCAAAGACTTCAATTCATTGGCAGAACACTTAGAAGGTGCAACTGCTTACACCACGCTTATCCGCCCTATTCTGGAGTATTGCTGTGCGGTGTGGGATCCGCATCAGGTGGGACTGACGGATGACATCGAAAAAGTACAAAGAAGGGCAGCTCGTTTTCTATTATTGCGAAGTAAGGGAGATAGTATCACAGACATAATACGTCAATTGGAGTGGCAATCATTGCGACGGGATCTTCTCATGAAATTTCAGTCACCAGTTTTCTCCTCCGATTGCGAAAACATTCTGTTGGCACCCACCTACATAGGGAGAAATGATCATCACGATAAAATAAGAGAAATCAGGGCTCGCACAGAAAAATTTAAGTGCTCGTTTTTCCCGTGTGCCGTTCGAGAGTGGAACGATGGAGAGACAGTTTGAAGGTGGTACATTGAACCCTCTGCTAGGCACTTTATTGTGAATAGCAGAGTAATCGCGTAGATGTAGATGTAAATCAAATTACATAGTGACTGGGTTGACTAAACGATGTAAACAAACGTTGTCAAGTAAGACTACGCTATACAATGGAAAATTGTAAAACCATTACCGATATTATATACTTTATTCATTTATCTTTTTTGTCTGTTCTTACTTAATGTTTCTTCTGCATAACCGTGCTCTCTGATGTAACGTCGATGTAAATGTTTTATTCTTTATGATAATTTACGTAATTGTAATTAATCTAAGGATGTAATTTCAAAAGTAGTGCGCTGTAAAAGAACGTAAAAGTTAAAAACTTTAATTGCAGTACTGGTTCATGCATAGAGAACTTAGGTTTGTAATCATCTAAGACTTGAAGGGAAGTCCCTCCGCAACGGAACTAGCTAAACTCCTTTGTGGCAAGAGTCAGTCGTTGACTAGCAGGCAAAGGATGTGCATCTTGTGAACTGAAAGAGGCGACTAAAACTGCAAGATCATGTAATATAACTTCGAATGCGGAACTAATGCGGCTTATTATTCACGGCATACTTTGATTCGGTCTCTACTATGAAAATCTGACGCTAAGAAGAAAAATTTCAGAGCTTGTTATACAGGAAGAGCCATGAATACTATTGTAGCCTTCTTTGAACAACACAAGACATCAACGCTGCGACCACCTTCGTCTCAAATTATCAGTTGCTGAGCCACCGTATTTTATGTTCAATCGTTTACTTAGACAGAGTCCTCTCCAAAGTGCTACGATAAATTAGATCATCCTAATTTACTGAACTAAGAAGCAATTATCTTCCTTAGCAAAAGTGCAAAATCTTTGTGGAATTGTAAAGTACATAATTATTTGGTGAGAGTAAATTTTAAAATACTCCATATACACTCCTGGAAATTGAAATAAGAACACCGTGAATTCATTGTCCCAGGAAGGGGAAACTTTATTGACACATTCCTGGGGTCAGATACATCACATGATCACACTGACAGAACCACAGGCACATAGACACAGGCAACAGAGCATGCACAATGTCGGCACTAGTACAGTGTATATCCACCTTTCGCAGCAATGCAGGCTGCTATTCTCCCATGGAGACGATCGTAGAGATGCTGGATGTAGTCCTGTGGAACGGCTTGCCATGCCATTTCCACCTGGCGCCTCAGTTGGACCAGCGTTCGTGCTGGACGTGCAGACCGCGTGAGACGACGCTTCATCCAGTCCCAAACATGCTCAATGGGGGACAGATCCGGAGATCTTGCTGGCCAGGGTAGTTGACTTACACCTTCTAGAGCACGTTGGGTGGCACGGGATACATGCGGACGTGCATTGTCCTGTTGGACAGCAAGTTCCCTTGCCGGTCTAGGAATGGTAGAACGATGGGTTCGATGACGGTTTGGATGTACCGTGCACTATTCAGTGTCCCCTCGACGATCACCAGTGGTGTACGGCCAGTGTAGGAGATCGCTCCCCACACCATGATGCCGGGTGTTGGCCCTGTGTGCCTCGGTCGTATGTAGTACTGATTGTGGCGCTCACCTGCACGGCGCCAAACACGCATACGACCATCATTGGCACCAAGGCAGAAGCGACTCTCATCGCTGAAGACGACACGTCTCCATTCGTCCCTCCATTCACGCGTGTCGCGACACCACTGGAGGCGGGCTGCACGATGTTGGGGCGTGAGCGGAAGACGGCCTAACGGTGTGCGGGACCGTAGCCCAGCTTCATGGAGACGGTTGCGAATGGTCCTCGCCGATACCCCAGGAGCAACAGTGTCCCTAATTTGCTGGGAAGTGGCGGTGCGGTCCCCTACGGCACTGCGTAGGATCCTACGGTCTTGGCGTGCATCCGTGCGTCGCTGCGGTCCGGTCCCAGGTCGACGGGCACGTGCACCTTCCGCCGACCACTGGCGACAACATCGATGTACTGTGGAGACCTCACGCCCCACGTGTTGAGCAATTCGGCGGTACGTCCACCCGGCCTCCCGCATGCCCACTATACGCCCTCGCTCAAAGTCCGTCAACTGCACATACGGTTCACGTCCACGCTGTCGCGGCATGCTACCAGTGTTAAAGACTGCGATGGAGCTCCGTATGCCACGGCAAACTGGCTGACACTGACGGCGGCGGTGCACAAATGCTGCGCAGCTAGCGCCATTCGACGGCCAACACCGCGGTTCCTGGTGTGTCCGCTGTGCCGTGCGTGTGATCATTGCTTGTACAGCCCTCTCGCAGTGTCCGGAGCAAGTATGGTGGGTCTGACATACCGGTGTCAATGTGTTCTTTTTTCCATTTCCAGGAGTGTAGTTTTCATAAATGGACAGTTAAAGTTTCATCAAAGTACAAGTGCAATTTAAAGTATCCAATTCAAAGAGCCTTATTATGGAAATAATAGTGTTACAATTTCATGTCTTTTGTGGTTGTGTTTCACTTATTGTGTTTTTACTAAAGTGTTTAGCCTCGATCTGAGTATACCGACAGTTTATTTCTGGGCTCACATGCTAATAGTTGAGCCAGCTGTAAATATCATGTTAGAGTAAGAGCAATCAAGAATAAGCCACTGGCTAGAAATAAACAAATTGTACTTTATCCAGGTATCACATGTTCCAGTTGAGGTAAACGATATGAGGAAGTCACTCTTCCTTGAGGATGTAAATAATAATCAGTAAAAAAAATAGAATTACGTCATATCTCTTCCAGTAGCAGAAATTTACTATAATTAAACTGACAAAAGAGGCTCTTATCCACTTCAGTATTGCTCCTCCATTAGTAATTATTTAATTATTTACCTATAATTATCGTTATCTCCCTTTTGTAATGTACCGATAGTAAGTGTTATTGACAGCCAAATGTTGAATAAATGTATTAATACTTCTTCTGTGCAGTTCGTCACATTACTGGTACAGTACTTTGTAACTTGTGCTACTGTCTTACATCTCATCCGCAAAAATAGAAGTTCTGTGTCAAGTAAAGGCAATCCCAACAGTTAACAGTCTTCCTAATTGGGCTGGCGACCGTTTCCTTTTACGTAATTACCGTTTACTTGATTACTAATACAACATTGGTTCCATTCCGGTTTGTCTTGCTACTGCCTGTTTTCAATAGAAATCTTTAGGGAAACACAAGTTAAAATGGTTCAAATGGCTCTGAACACTATGGGACTTGACTTCTGAGGTCATCAGTTCCCTAGAACTTAGAACTACTTAGATTTTACTAACCTAAGGACATCACACACATCCATGCCCGAGGCAGGATTCGAACCTGCGACCGTAGCAGTCGCGCGTTCTAGACTGTAGCGCCTAGAACCGTTCGGCCACTCCAGCCGGCGAAACACAAGTAGTCCGATATCTTTCCATTACGCAAGATTACGGTCAAAGAAGTACCCTTTCACAGGATTAACTTTATCCCCATATTAATATGTAAATATCGGCATATTAATATTTTAATAGAAGCCGTTAGTGTTATACGTGCCTTCTCCCGTGCAAGGACAAATACTTTTCTTAGGGGAACAATGTTATTAGATGACACCGCCTATCAATACTTTAATAGAGGAATGAGAAAGCACGCCGGTCGGTGTGGCCGTGTGGTTCTAGGCGCTTCAGTCTGGAACCGCGTGGCCGTTGCGGTTGCAGGTTCGAATCCTGCCTCGGGCATGGATGTGTGTG
The DNA here is from genome assembly GCF_023898315.1 of Schistocerca nitens. NCBI lineage: Eukaryota > Metazoa > Arthropoda > Insecta > Orthoptera > Acrididae > Schistocerca > Schistocerca nitens. Next base: position 143,520,432 of record NC_064616.1, on the reverse strand, counting down.
ATGTCCTTAGGTTAGTTAGATCTAAGTAGTTCTAAGTTCTAGGGAACTGATGACCTCAGAAGTCAAGTCCCATAGTTCTCGGAGCCATTTGAACAATTTGAGAAAGCATTCTAAGTTATTCATCAAATTACGTATTGCATGCGTCGAATTTTATGTAACCACAAGCTTTCAGATGACATTACCCTACAATATAGGAGGAATGTGACAGGTCATTTGTGTACCTTAACAGAGGAAACATTCTAGAGACACAGTGTTAATACGAAGCTACCATTTCTCCTAGATAAGAGCATTAATATGGCAAAGCAGGATTATAAACCGTTTTGGGAACTGCAAAAATCGTGTGGTTATACCATTCAAAGTGAAACTGGCAGAGGTTAAAACAGTTATTATAATGGCACAAGTGTATGGATTTTGCTGACAGTACTAACAAAATGGAGACGTGTGACTACGTAACACTAAACCACAACTTCTATCTGCAAGAAGAATACCAAGGAAGCGGTAATGTTATAGTATGCAGTGATAAAGTAGACAAGCTCCAATTGCAGAATAAAGGTATTTAATAAATTAATATGTAAAATCAAAATCCCAGGAGTGAACGAAGTTATCGACTATCCTAGCTCTAAACGTAGAAAATATGCAAGTTAATGCGGATATGTACGAAAAACAAACCCGTGACCTTCGGATACAGCATTATTAGTGTGCAGCTTGACACAGACATGTCGTTTAAATACTGGGCGTAACGTCACAAAGCGATATGAAATGCAACGAGCATGTCAGGATTATGGTAGCGAAGCCGAATCGTCGGCTTCAGTTAACAATAGAATTTTACGGAAGTGTGGTTCATCTGTATAGAAGACCTCACAGAGGACTGTAGTGCGACCTATTCTTGCGTACTGATCAAGTGTTTGGAATCCGTAACAGGTAGGATTAAAGGAAGACATGGAAACCGTTCAGAGGCGGGCTGCCAGATTTGTATCCAGTGGGTTCGAACAACACGTAAGTGTAACAGAGATACTTCGGGAGCTCAAATAGGAGTCCCTGGAGGGCAGCAGACGTTCTTTTCGAGGAACACTACTGAGAAAATTTAGAGAACTGGCATTTGAAGCTAAATAGTGAACGATTCTACTGCCACCAACGTTGCACGTAAGGACCACGAAGATAAGACACAAGAAATTAGGGCTCATGCGGAGGCATATGGATCGTCTTTTTTCTCTTGATCGGTTTGCGAACGTCTAGCAGTGGTGCAGGGTGCCCTCCACCATGCGCCAGCCGGCCGGAGTGGCCGAGCGGTTAAAGGCGCTACAGTCTGGAACCGCACGACCGCTACGGTCGCAGGTTCGAATCCTGCCTCGGGCATGGATGTATGTGATGTCCTTAGGTTAGTTAGGTTTAAGTAGTTCTAAGTTCTAGGGGACTTATGACCACAGCAGTTGAGTCCCATAGTGCTCAGAGCCATTTGAACCATTTGAACCATGCGCCATACGATGGCTGGTGGAATATCTATGTAGAATGAATGTAACTCCATCTTCGATCTGGAGCGTGAGAGAACGGCTGGTCAGTTTCCAATAACACAGTAACAATCGCCGGCATTTAGGTTTTATTTTTAGGCTACCAGTTTCGGCATTACAGCTGTCCAAGGAGCACGCATTCCCGTTTGAAATACGCGACCAGTTAAAAGTGCTGCTATATTTTGTAACACGAAGGTTACTCGATTTAAGCATGCCTAAAGATGACATAATGTATTGTCGAATCTGGTAGCCTAAAAATAAAACCTAAATAACGGCGATTGGTATTGTATTATGGGATACCTATGCAGATGTAGATCGGTAACCACATTATCGATTTTATAAAGTACCCTGATACACGTCTACGAGAAACGTCTTCCTTGGCTACAGAACAAGGAACTACAAGGCTAGGAACTTCGATTTATAACTATGGAATGGATGGTATGTTTGACTCTATGGAAAACTGTCTAAATGTCTTAAATGCCAACAAAGAGAAGGGACAATATATTCCGCTGTACTCTGTCCCCATCACTTACATGTGATGTCAATTGTCAGATAAGTTAGAAAACAGCTGCAATTTTGTATGTAACAGTGTAATGCCGTTTGTCTACTGGGACAATAATACGAGAGTTGTCACTTGCACTAGTAAAACTTCAAGACAGTCAAGAAAAAGAAAACATTATGTTATGGCTTGACAAAAGAGCAATCGTTCGGTCGTAGTCTTGGGACCTTTGATGGCTCTGGGAAACGGCTGATAGGAACTACAACATACACTAACGAAAAAAAGATCCCAGCACTACTGAATAATTAATGTAAGTAATGAAATTTCGGGACTACATTTGTCCAGATAAAATATTTGAGTGATTAACATTGCAAGCTCACAGGTTAATGTAAGTGCAAGATAAGCCATTGCAAATGTGAAATTCAGTACATTAAAAATTGGTCCAGCCAGCATAATGTTGAATGCAAAGTACAGTTGTGCATGCACCGTGTCTTACGGGTGCGGGATAACAGTTTGTGCGATGGGGTCCCATGCCTGTTAACTTAGTCGGTCAATACTGGGACGGAAGATAGTAGTCGTGCATGAGGCTGGAGTTGTCACCCGATTATGTCGCATTCTTGCTCGACTGGCGACAGATCTTGTGACGTAACAGGCCAGGGCAAAATCTCGATACTCTGTAGGAGATGTTGGATTACATCAGCGGTATGTGTGCTAGCGTTATCCTGTTGGGAACCGCCGTCTCCAGTACTGTTTATGAATGGCAGCATAACAGGTCGAATCACCTGAATGATGTACAGATTTGCAGTCAGGGTGCGTGGGATAAACACAAGAGTGCTCCTGCTGTTAAAAGAAATGGTACAACAAACCATAACTGCAGGTGTAGTTCCAGTCTGCCTAGGCCACAGACAGACTGATTGCAGTCACTCACCTGGCCTCCTCCTAAGAAACACACACTCATCATATACATGAAGATGGTATCTGTTCTTTTGGATATGTCCGAAAGAACAGATACCATCAGTGACCATGCAGCTCGTTAGAATGAAATTACAATGAAATGACTACCCCTAGCTGCATACAGGCGTTGATCTAAGTCAACGGGGACAGTTAAATATGTGTTCCCCGACCGGGACTCGAACCCGGGATCTCTTGCTTACATAACAGACGCGTTATCCATCTGAGACACCGAGGACACAGGGGATAGTGCGACTGCAGGGACTTATCTCTGGCACGCCCCCCGGGACAATAAGTTGAGAATGTGGGTCTCCCGGAGGGCGTGCCAGAGATAAGTCCCTGCAGTCGCGCTATCCCCTGTGTCCTCTGTGGCTCAGATGGGTAGAGCGTCTGCCATGTAAACTGGAGGCCCCGGGTTCGAGTCCCAGTCGGGGCACACATTTTCAATTGTCCCCGTTGACTTATATGAACGCCTTTATGCAGCTAAGGGTATTCATTTCATTGTCATTACGCACTCATCACTTACATAGAGGCAGAACCAGCTTTCATCAGAAAACACAACAGAGTTCTACTTCGCCCTCCAATGAGCTCTCCGTTGACACCACTGAAGTCGCAAACAGCGGCGGTTTTGGATCTGTGGAATGTACTCTACAGGGCGTGTGGCTCGCAGATGTCCTTAAAGTGACGGATTTATAACACTTCACTGTGTCACTGTCGTGCTAACTGCTGGCTGAATTAAAGCTGCAGACGCACTGCGATTTGCCACAGCCATGCATCAAACACAACGGTTTTTGCTTCTCGGTAGTGCCACGAGGCCGCCTGGAGACCGGTCTTCTTGTGGCCATACCTTCCTGTGGCCATCGCTGCCAGCAATCGTGAACAGCGGCAACATTCCTGCCAAGTCTTTCTGCAGTATCGTGGAAGTAACGTACAGCTTCTCGTTGTCCCCTTATTCGATGTCGTTCAAATTCAGTGAGCTGTTGATAATGGCACCTTCGTCGCCTTAAATTTAATTTTGATTAACATCAACTCACAATGTCCAATCTCAAATGTAATTAACGCTCTCGATCGTTACAGCGCGTATTTAACCTACGGGAACTCGCGACCTGTGAGGTTTCCTTTGTTTTCATTTTCGAATGTTGCCCGTTCTTGCTCTGGCCGCGGGTGAGGCAGAGGTTTGCCGATACCTTTTGTGGATTGTGTAACTACATTCCATTCTGTGTCAGCGTTTAATCGACGTGTGTGTGCTTTTTATTACCACAAATACCCGTAATGTCTGATTCTCGTTCCGAGGTAATTCCGCTACTATCTCTTCTCTCTATACTCTTTACTGGTCAGAGATGATGTGATACGTATGTGAGATAATATATATTTCTTCAATGAATGTTCATTCGTGGTACTGAAACTTATAACCGTGTAAAAATTTTCAAGTTTTGTGTTAACATTGTGAGTTCCATAGGTGTTATGCTTTTGAAAGATGAAAAAGGCACAGTGAAAACTGTACAATTTGAATAATTCCGATCATGACGAATAAGTTCGTCATCTTCTGCTAGAGGAAACAGAAGATGACTCTGATCGAGTTCTGAGTGATGAAGACGAAGATGGAGAAGAAGTTGTTGAGGAACGAGAAGTAGGCTCAGAAATAGACCAGACCGAGGATGCAGATGGTCAAGAGGATTCCATGCTGAATCTTCCACGTGATGGAGACAGCAACTATTTTGTCGCTTTCAGGAAAAAGAGGGATACAATTATCGACAGCTGGTGATGGCCGAAAACTCCATTGTGCCTAAAAGAAGAAAACAAATTACTTTGAGTGGTACAATAGGGGCTGTTATAGGCTCCGCTCATGAAGCAAGAACTCCTTTACAACCATGGGAGCAAATTTTTTATATTTGAGTGATAAGATTATTGTGAAATGTACAAATCAGTTCATTGAACAACATCAGCTTGCAAAGTAGCAGCTAGAATGAGACGCACATTTTAAAGATGTGACAGAGATTAAGATTGTAATGGGGTTGTTACATCTGGCCGGACGACTTGGAGCACACCGCCTCAACACACTAGATTTATGGGATATCAAAGTCAATGGGGACGAAATTTTCGGGATGGTAATGAACAGGAGGCGCTTTATGTTTCTACTGACATGTTTATGGTTTCATGATAGACTTGCAAGAGAGGAGCTACGGAAATGCTACCGTCTCTGCCACAGCCGTGGACTTTTCCAAAATTATTGGAAACTGGCTGACGTATTACTTGATGAAAAACTAGGTTTCCGGGGAAGATGTCCCTTTGTACAATATATACCACAGAAACCTCGAAAGTATGGAATAAAAATTCGTGCATTGGTTGACAGTGACGTTTTCTATACAAAAAAATTGGGAAGCATACGTCGGTAAACAATGAGAAGCATCGCCATTTGATGTCAGCAATTAACCTGTTGATGATTAGGAGACTTATTGCTCATTTGCACATCACAGATCGCACGATGAGGATGGATAATTGGTTGTCGCATGTGTTACTCGCAGAAGAAATCGTCGACACTCAAAAAGATAACAAATACAAATTCCTGTAGCTTTCGAGACTGTCGATGTAAAATCGAACATATTTGTTTTTTACCCAAAAGCCACTTTGGTTTCGTATGTCCCAGAACCGAAAGAAATGTGACACTCATTTCTACCATCCATAATGTTGACGTAAATGATACTGATATGGGTGAAAACACGAAAGCCGAAATTATTACATACTGCAATAGACATAAAGGTGCATTTGACGCTAATAACCAGATGTGTGAAACGTACGATGTTAACAGAAATACTATAAGCTGACGGACCAATGGCTGTTTTTTATTCCATGTTAAACATGGCTAGAATCAATACACAACTCATTCTCACTAGAAACAACATAAAACGTGGGAGAGGGCGATATTTTTTAAAGAAACTTGGTCAAGTAGTAGACGAAAGGCGAGCTGCATAGATGTGCAGCGAATTTCAGTTTTTTTTTCAACTTCAGCAAAAAAGAAGATTTCTTTGCACAAGAATGGCAAATGAAGTGGTACCACAAAGTCAATGTGCGAATACCTACGTCGCCAATGAACCTCCATTAATTAAAGCTGAACCTGCTCGAAGTAGCTCAAAAAAATCAAAGAATTTGCAGAAACATTTGGTAGAAACGAAGCCACAGAAAGATACTGAGGCTATAACAGGAGAAAAAGTGGGCGCTCTGGAAATAAATCCAAGCCATGAAGAAGATTTAACAAGATCTAGTTGGCAAGAACAACATGTGCGGCCAACAAATGGGAAGTCAGCTGATACTTCAAATTCTGTAATTTCCAAAATAAAACGGAGGAAATGCATGCCATGCTAGCTTACGAAAAAGGATAATTCAACTAGATCTAGGTGCAAACTTTGTGCCACCTATTTATGCCTTGAACGTTCGACTGACATTTGGGAAACATGTGCGACAACTAACTCTGCTTTGTTGCCAAATATTTTCTTGTTTCTCTCCTGTAACTTTTGGTGTATGTTACCTATCCTTTCACGACTTCACAAGAGTAGTTTACAATGCAAGCTACTACAACAGCAAAGAATTATATTTTGTCCTACGGGAACTTTAACTTTGAAGAACACGTAACAAACGGCAGACGTTTGCTTGTATCTTTGAAAATGGGCAGTTTTTATAATTTTGAATAATAAATACGTATATTTAATATTTTTTCTTGAGTGTACACAATATTAATTCACTTTATTAGAAGAATTATAAAAAGATTTGCTTAATTTTATACAATCAATAGCCACAGCACTGTGCCAAATACTTACAGTTGTCTAAGAATATTAAAGCATCACTCGATGTGCACATATAATAAATTTTTCTCTTGTAGTACTTAGACATAATGTTCACAGTGAAATTTGTTTTGTGCATGAAGAAAGGAAACTGGAAATGGAGGACATCAAAGTCAAAAAAAACGAAAACTAGAGTATATGGTGAAAACAATTGCTGCAATGAAGGAATATAAACTGCTTTTTGGAAAAGATCAGGTCATTGCAGATGTGCGAACAGGGCACACAGATTAATTAAAACATTATATATTGTAAAATGTGGATATAGCAGCCAAATGCAGTGTACCTACGTTTACTGCAAATAGCACTGGAAAGTGTCATACATTGGAGATTCTTTCGTAATAGAGTAAAGTAACGATATGCATGCAAAAAGACACATACATGTTTCTTGTCGTAATATGCGAAAATGGTTACAGGTCTCTGATCTCAAATGAAACAATCTCAATGCTGCATCCTAACATAAAAGCAGCCAGTAGTAACCACAACACATAAGTCTTCAAGTATAAAACCTGTTGTAACTTAACTGTTCTATCACAGTAAAATAATGCACATGGCTTAAGTATTGACACTGGTGATATAACTTATACCTGGAGAACATTGTTATCGACATTAATCACAAAAATTACATCGAAAATGGCATACTCCACCGCAATAAAACATGAAATGTAGTGACACCAATGACACACCTGTTTTGTGACGACGTCATGGTGTTTAAACTCTGGTATGAAGCGGAATGTCAGGAGCGTTTAGAGAAGGAACGGTCTGTAATGTTAAAGGCGGAAATTTGCGTTGCGTTTAACAGTTATCAATGTAACAGTTTCTCCAAGTTCATCACTACAAGACTTGGTGTGAAGACAGTACTACCATTTCTTCTATATGGGAATGATAGAGCGACAGCAAGAGGAATACTGAAGAAAACCAGCAAGTAAGCACAGGAAACAATTTTGGAGAAATATAACAGTCCTATGGCTATATGTTCTAAAGTGGAATTTGTCGATATTAAAACGGATTTTCTGGTGGATCAGCTACCTGATGCACTGCAGCAGCACTGTGTTAATGCGTTACCTTACTGATCTGGACAGAACACAAGGATTTGCCACGGTGTTAAATAAAATGGGTTTGTGTGACTACCTAGCATCAAATTAAAGGTATGACTCCTCTGTGGATGGAGACTACCGATGAAACAGTAGTGTTATTACAACCAACGATTAGAGCGTTTAATGTGGACAAGCTGCAGCTCTAGGGAAAACATATAAAGCAAATTTATATGTCAGATCACAATCCCAGGACTGAGCAAGGTTATTGGTAACCATATTGTCGATCTTATAAAGTTCCCTGATATTTGTCTACAAGAAACCTTCATGTCTTCCTTCTTCAAACAAAACGGCATTGCAGACTACGATGTATAACTATGGAATGGATGATATGTTTGACCCTGTGGAAGACAGCCTAAATGTATTAAATGGCAACAAACAGTAGTTTCAATGTGCACTGCTGTATTGTGTGCCAGTCATTTATATGTAATGTGGATTAGCAGATTGCTTACAAAACACCTTCTGTGTTGTATTTAACAGTGTTCTGCCGTTACTCAAATAATAAGAACACACGAAAGCTGGCTGTTGTACTATCAAACATTCCAGACAATCAAGTTAGTGAAAAAATTATCAGCTATGTTCCGCCTGCCTACAGGTTCAATTATCTATCTTCAAACTATGAGAAAATTGTTAACACAGACTCCAACAAAGAATATGTAAGGATTATACAGAAGTGTTACATTAAAGCTAGGGAAGCACTTTTTTTTCATAATGCCAGACGTTATTCTCCACAATACTGCCAAACACAGATAGTATAAAATTAGAAATGGTCGCCAGAAACAATGTTATTGCACAGGTCTTAAGCAAAGGACGCAATGTGTCAAACAGACGTAAGCCATCCCATGTTAAATAAATTACTCCTTTGACGTACAGATAACGTGTTGTACGTACGCAAAACGAGACTTGAAATGGATGAGAATGAAATCAAAAAACCAGAACTGGAGTATATGACAAAAACTACTGCAGTAACATTACAATATAAAGGGACTGGGATTTGGACCTAGATGCAGGCAAATTTAATATCCAATACACATGTAAGACGTGAAATCCAGTACTGTATAATTAAATTATTGGTGATAAACCACTGAAAACAGTGACAATCGCAAAACACGTAGAAGTAATCGTCCAGAGTGAACTAAAGTGGACCGCCTACATAAAACGGAATATAGGTAAATCATACGCTCACAGGAATCTTAAGGAAATGTAATCCGTCGACGTAAGAAGTGTCTCGCAGGCGACAGTGCACTGTCTAGAGTCGGGTTATGCTGCCACAGCTGCTGGTGACAACACCCCTCTCAAGTCCGTCAACACCTGCCAGTGAACTTCCTTGCAAGGCTTATAAGCTCCAGACATGAGAGGAGACGCAGGGAGCTGCTCTGACTCGCAGCATGCGTACGGGCGCTCGGGGAGCTACTCGACAGGTAGCCTTTGGCCGCGATGGACCGTGCAGTGTACGGCATTGTGTAGCATGGCGCGTGTTCTGCAAACGGACCAGAGCGAGTGACAGTTTTTAAAGAAATAAAAAAAGGAAGTGCTAACTTCTCCCATTTTTTATTTAATTCCACATACACGCAGCAGTGGCAGTTATCTGAGAACCACACACGTTGCAAAGGTGAACTATACAGTTTTAAACATAAGTCAGGCAGTCTAGTTCTGAAAACTATATGGGTGGCATGAGAGGACGTTCAATCGTTTTAAACTTAAGATATGGCGTCGGCCATAGAACGAGGTCCCATGTCAAAGTTAGTACAATGGAATTACGAGTAAGGACCTGCCTGAAGCACGATCGGATGGGAAACATCGGCGTAGACACGCTAAGAAGAGGTTCCATATGCCACCGCTGCTGGATGCTTGCTTACGTCAGAGTACAGCGCCACTCAGCGTACTCAGTAATCATCGCTTACGACGACAGCATCACCCTAACTCAGATCCAGCAGTGCCAGTTGTGATAGCGACGTGTCACAAAAGCTGTCAAAAGCCGACGGCCCACAACACACAGCCAAAGGGCTGGTGGCCAACTCAGCCCCTGCGACTACACGACATTCCGAATCCGTCATTAGCTGCGTGACCTACCGAGTGCCTCGCGTACACCGCATTACAGTACAGAGGGAGTGTAAGTCTGCAAGAGAGGTCACACATACCTCGAACCTTTTGCTGCATCCCTCAATCCCACGGGTAGCCAATAAGGAGAGAGTGTACCTCCGCCGCGCGGTATTTAGGAACGCGTCGGCGACGATCGCAGCAGCTACGACGCAGCCAGCCAAGAGAGGAAGTTTGCTCCGGATCCAGCACAGCCGACCGCACGCCGCCGCCGTCGTCGCCCACAAACCTCGAAACCGGCTTGTAGGTCTTCGATCTGCTGTCAGACTCACTTGGCAAACTGTAGAAACTGTGAACTCGCATGGACTGTAACGTAAGTGTTAATCTGTTCCAATGTTCTGCGCTCAAGGAGAGCGAGAACTGAACATTTGATGGTCAAATAGCGGAGAACGAACACTGACTGGGAAAGTCACTTTTTTGGGGTTCCAGATACTTGCGTTTAGTTGTGAACTTATTTCCCTATTAGGAAAGGGTTACAGAACTGGAGCCGGCCGCTGTGGCCGAGCGGTTCTAGGTCCTTCAGTCCGGAGCCGCGCTGCTGCTACGGTCGCAGGTTCGAATCCTGCCTCGGGCATGGATGTGTGTGATGTCCTTAGGTTAGGTAGGTTTGAGTAGTTCTACGTCTAGGGGACTGATGTTAAGTCCCATAGTGCTTAGAGCCATCTGAACCATTTGAACCATTTGAACAGAATTGGTTGCTTGTTTCTTTTGACGGTCAACGAAACCCATTTGTGTTGAATTGATTGTGTTCTTAAATGTGGAGGATGAACTATATGCTCGTGTGTTTCTTATAGAAGTGTTCAAAGTTCAGGATACTACAGTTGGCAACGAGAATTTAAACGAACTTTGCACACGACAGTTGAAGGTAGTGCCGGCATTCAGACAGATTTCACCATGGGAACTTCCGCGGAACTTGTGGACCTGACCAACCCAGTTCTGCTGCAGAAGATGCAACACGCCATCGAACTCCTGGTAGGGCGACTTACAGCGACCGCCCAGTCGAAGATGGAGGTTGCTGGACAGTCAGCGCAACTTAACGTTGTCATCAACGATGTCCGGCCGCTACCACCGCCTTTTCAGGAATTCGATTGTAAGGTAGAACCTTGGTCATGCTACACTGCGCAGATGGAACAGCATTTTCTGGTCCGTGACATCACGGGAAAGACACAATAACGTGCCTTCTTCCTGGCCAACGTCGGTCCATCAATTGATCAACTGATACAGCAGCTTCACCCCGAGGTAGAACCCCATGCCCTCCCTTACGCTACTTTGGGTTCTAGTCTCATTGACAACTTTGATTCCGTGATATACGCAGCGGCAGAGCGCCACAAATTTTATGATTGTCCTGAGTCATGCAGGGAATGGATAGCCCACCTCCAAGGGCTCTCTAAGGAATGCCATTTGCATTGTGATGACCCATAATGCAAGCGCTATTACGCCTCTTCACTTGTGCGAGATATGATCCTCGTACATTTCCCAGACGAGACGTTACGCCAACATCTCTTGAAACTCAAGGACTCCACTCTGGGAATGTGAATGCCTATAATTCGCGCCTTTCAGTAATCTTTGCGCTCCATCTCGACCTTGAAAGATCCGTCGTCACTACTTGTCTGGCTGCTCGCTGGTTGGACTCCGTCCACCTCTCACCCCTCCCAGCAGTCTGACATGGTCCCATTGGGGCTGCTTTGGTCTTGAGAGCTTCTTTCCGGCAGCTAGTGCTCTGTCACTACCGAAGAGCAAGATGCGCCACCTGTATAAAGCCAGGCCACAAAGTGGAAGTTTGCCAGTCTTCAAGGGCAATGCAGGTGGATTGGACGCAGGCTGTTATCCAACTCAGGGTGGTCAGCAATGCTGCCGACCCCACTGCACTCTCTTTGGTACAGACCATTATTAAGCTTTACAAGAAGCTGATGTCTATTTCTGTCTTCATTTATGTTGTACAAGTAGACATGCTGATCGACACTGGTTCCTCCATCAGAGGTATCGACTGGCCTACATATCGGAAGCTGGGAGCACTGCCTTTGTAAAATTGTGACACCCCTCTCTGTAGCTTTAGTAACGACCTCATCTCCGTCACGGGAGCGTTTTCTGCCCAGATACGGTACGTATCAAAGACACTCATGGCTCGCATATTGGTGACAGCCCACGCTCGTTCTTGCAACTTCCTGGGCCTGGACCTCTTTCATACCTTGTGTTTACAGATCTGCAACACAGACCACACCATTAATGTTGTGGACGTTTTCCGTTATGTGGAGCCGGCCGGAGTGGTCGTGCGGTTCTAGGCGCTACAGTCTGGAGCCGAGCGACCGCTACGGTTGCAGGTTCGAATCCTGCCTCGGGCATGGATGTGTGTGATGTCCTTAGGTTAGTTAGGTTTAATTAGTTCTAAGTTCTAGGCGACTGATGACCTCAGAAGTTAAGTCGCATATTGCTCAGAGCCATTTGAACCATTTTGAACCGTATGTGGAGGAACTTTTAGCCAAATATCCTTCGGTTTTTTCAGGACTTTCCTATGGGTTAAGAGCTTCGAAGTGCAGGTCGCCATTTTTCCCTCGGCAGTTCCAAAGTTCTGCAAGGTCTGTTCCATAGGATTTACTTTACTAGACAGGCTCCACCATGAATTGCAACAGCTTCAAGATGCGGGAATTCCAACACCGGTTTCCAACAGCAGATGGGCTACACCCATAGGGATTGTGAAAAATCCAAACGGTTCTCTCCAGGTCTGTGGTGATTTTAGTGCTACAGTTAATTCATAAGTAGTGATAGACTCATACCCTATCCCCAAATTGGACGGAATCCTCACTAAACTTGGTGAGATGCTTGCCAAGACTGATCTACAGGAAACCTACTGGACGCAGCTTCTCACGAAGTGCTTGTAATCAACATGCCTTTTGGATTATTTCAATACAACTGGCTACCATCTGGCATTATGGCAACTCAAAGATTGTTGGTGTCCACAGGTAAATCTCAACTGAAGTCAGTGCTAGGACAGATCCGTTATTATAGGCGATTTATTCAACATGCTGCAGGACTGGACGAAACCTTACATCAGCTACTCCACAAAAATGTTCCCTGGAATTGAGCGCCACAATGTGACAGAGCATATCGCGCGCTACAGCACGCACGGCTGCAGTCCACCTGCCTGATCCCATACGACCCAGCCGAACTTCTCATCTTGGCGGCTGATGCATAAGATTATGGTAGGGGAGCAGTCCTCTCACACATGGTAGATAGCATGGAACGACCGACTGCTTTGGTTTCGAAGATCTTGAATGCTCTACAGTGCAACTACAGTCAGATCGAGAAGGAGGCTTCAGCGATTATCTTCAGAGTTGAGAAGTTTCACCACTACCTTTATGTCGACGGTTCACCCTTCTCACTGACCTTGACCTGCTGATCCCACAGCTTAAGTCCACTACCACAGCCACACCAAGAAAGCACGATGCCTACAATTCTGGGCCCTCTTTCTACTCAGCTACACACATGAGATTCAGTTGCACACTGCAGCACACCATACTAATGCAGATCAACTTCCCAGACTGTCCATTGGACAAGACCCAAACTTCTATGCAGATCCAGAGGTGTTTTTCCACATGGATGCAGCGGCAGAGGAGGCAGTCGCCCAGCTTGCACTAGATGTAGGGCTTGTCAGACAACACACAGCCAGCAGTCTCAACCTCTGAGGGGTACTGCACTACATCCACCACAGCTGGCCTTCCAACCATAGGACGTTACCACATCCCGACCTCGAGGCGTTCTGGGGGCGCCGACAGGAACTGTCTGCACTGCAAGGCACCATTCTCATCCAGGGCGACAATGGCCGGACAAGTGTGATTATTCCATGCACTTTTCACAAGCGTGTCCTCGACCTTCTCCAGTAGAGCCGCTGGGGGTTGGTCCTCATCAAGAGGCTGGCACGGCAACGCATCTACCGGGGGGGGGGGGGGGGGCAGCCTGTTCCATATGCCAGAACAATCTGCCCTCGCCCACTACAACCATACTGTGGTACTGTATTCATCTCGATGTTGCAGGTCCTTTCCTTGGAGCACCCTGGCTCATCATCACTGATGCTGGCACAGGGTTTCCCTTTGTAATGAAGATGATCTCAATCTCTGCCACGCAGATGACTGAAGTCGTCACACACATTTTTGCCTTAGAAGGTCTTCCTGAAACGAGACCACAGACCTCAGTTCACTTCCATCGAATTCTCTTCCATTTGTGCCATGAATGGCATCTCTCTCATTCATATGGCTCCTTCCCATGCTGCATCCAATGGCATCACTGACCATCGTGTCCATTAATTTAAGATCCAAATGACAAAACTGTGTCATCATCACTCCTTGGATGATGTACTTGTTCATTTTTGGCATCATACACGGCCACTCCGCAGAAAGAGACCTCAAACACACAGGATCCTGCTACAGTATTTGGCATCCCTGGCTGTGGCATGTTGGAAGTTACACTCCAAGATGGCTTCAACAGTCGCAATGACAGAAATCAGGTCCGACTGTGGCGTAGCTCTCTTCTTCCACCTGAAACTTCATCTCAATGTATTGTTCCAGATGTTGAGCATGACGACAGGCTCGCTGGGCATGCAGACCTCGACGCTTCTCGTCACTGGGACAGGAGGCGTCCAACGTCGCAGCCCAGCACCCATAAGAAGTTGATTCTACTCCGTCTCCACCTCCCTGACCGAGCCCGGGGGATACAAGTGACCTTGTCGAGGACTCTGACGCTTGTCTTTGCCTCGCCCCTGTCACTCTGGGATGGGGAAGAGGAAGTGTGTGTCGGTAAAGCTGCCAAGAGCAGATGTCCCACGGTAACACATCACCGCCGGGTTGGGTGCCAGCTCAGCCTCTGCCACTACACGACGTTCCAACTCAGTCACTTGCAGAGCGACCTGCCGAGTGACTTCACGTACATGGGACTACAGTACAGAGTGCGTGTAAGTCAGTAAGAGAGGTTGCACGTACCTCGAACCTTTTCCTGCATCCACCAGTGTCACGGAAAGCCAATCAGGAAGAAGTTTACCTCCGCCTTTCAGGTATTTAGACCGCGTCTGCGACGATCACGGCAGTTACTATGCAGCCAGCCAAGAGAGAAAGTTTGATCCTGATCCAGCACAGCTGACCGCACGCCTCCACCGTCGCCGCTCAGAAACCTCGGAACCAGCTCTCGGGCCTTTTGGTATTCTGTCATACTCACTGGGCAAGACTGTAGCAACTCTGAACTCGTATAGACTGAAACTTAAGTGTTAATCTGTTCCAATATTTAGCCGGCCGCGGTGGTGTAGCGGTTCTAGGCGCTCAGTCCGGAACCGCGCGACTGCTACGGTCGCATGTTCGAATCCTGCCTCGGGCATGGATGTGTGTGATGTCCTTAGGTTAGTTAGGTTTAAGTAGTTCTAAGTTCTAGGGGACTGATGACCACAGATGTTAAGTCCCATAGTGCTCAGAGCCATTTGAACCATTTCTTGTTCCAATATCTTCCGGTCAAGGAGAGCGAGAAATTAACTTTTGGTAGTACAATAGCGGAGAACGAACTCTGATTGTGAAAGCATTTCTTTTGGTGTTCCAGAAAGTTGCGCTTAGTTGTGAACTTATTTCTTTATTTCTGTGTTAGGAAAGAGTTACAAAGTTGGTTTTTTCTTTCTTTTGACGGTGAACGAAGACCATTTATGTTGAACTGATTGTGTTCTTAAGTACAGAGGATGAACTAGTATCCCGTGTGTTTATTGTAGAAGTGTTCAAAGTTCAGAAGCCAAACTTTTTGTCAAAGTTTATAGTCAATTATTCATTGTAAATATGACTATCATTCTGTATCGGACTAAGTGGTAAGTTTTACTGTTCAGCGTCAGTAACGTAAACGTAGTGACATTCATGTGGACCTTGATTGGTTCAGAGTCAAATACTCTGTCTTGTTCAAATTTCAATAAAGTTATCTAATATTTTGTGTGTATTGTAGCATCCACTCGCCTTCCTCCAGAAGTAAGTCTAGAATTGTTACAACGTCACTAAATAGGGTAAGCTGAGGTTTTAATTTCCAAGTGTTTTAATACATCCACTATAATTTCGTAGTTGTGGTCTTGCATTGGGCAGCCATATTTGATTGTGACGTCATAGCGTGTCATAAAATATATTAATTGACATAAGGGTAATTCGAAAAACATCCAGCGGTTTATTAAAAACACAAAAAACAAATTTTACAACAATTACACTTATAGTCCAGTCACAATAGGCCTTGCTTGTGGAAGGATGGGAGGATATTATGACTACACTCTCAGACAATGTTACAACACTAGAATTTTGTATGGAAAGACAGAAAATACTATAAACGGCAAACTACAGGTAATTCACACCTGAGGCGGTTAGTGGTGGTTTTCTCCTTGTACATTATGCATTATAGTTGCACTTCCTTGTTTGTTTACTACTGGTAATATAATGTTCTTTCCCATCATAATATGATTGAATTTCATTTATTTTGGAATGTTGTCCTCTGCACTGGAAAATCTTGAAATTTCCTTGAAGTACTGTTCCTTATTGTGAAATGATCCATTTGCCCCTCATTATGCCTGGGCAGATTCCAAGCATTCTGTTTAGCGACATCAGTTTCATGTTCTGTTATAAGTAAATACAAATTTTTTTTCGTCTTACGCATGTTCTACGTGAGGATATATATTGAGCTGCGCATTCTATCAGATTATATGCTTTGAACAGTCTAGACTGAGGCAATGACACTTTCCGTTTCTCCTCCCTGGAGAATAGACCTACTTGCCTCTGTGGCAAAGCCTTGTCTTAATTGCTAACCAAAGTAACGACGCTGTTATTATTCCACATGACGATGTTATTCATGACACAACAAAAAAATAACATTTAGATTTATTTCAGAGCATAATATTTTAACATATATAGCTCCGCCATTACACCAGTGATGCAAGTGAAGCAGCAAGATGATGAAATTGCTGTGATATAGTCAACAACAAAGAATGAAAACCAGCAGAAGACATCACTGATTTCGATTTCTAGATATACACTGCCCCCCTCCTCCCCCCCCCCCCAAATGCCACAACAGCAGCTACAGTAAAAAACAATGGACAAATTGTTCTAGATTAATCTAGTTTAAACAGTTTATTTTTAAGTAACATTTCTCTATGTATGTATGTATAAACGCTTGAAGATGAACAGAACATGTTCTAAACGCATTGCATTATGTTAGATTAAGCATAAAATAAAAAGTGACTGGTAGCAGAAATTTGAAATAAATAATAAGGATTCCTCCAATTTCCTTCTCAAATTTTTCTGATGGAGACAAAATTCTGTTCCAGCAGATTGTCCCAGAAGCTTCAATGCCTCTTTTCTGAGATCTTGTAAAAGCCGAGCGTTGGTGAATAAGCTGTCAAAGAAAATTCTATAGGGAACATTTTTCATCACTTGATCGGTGTATGTACATGTAAGTCCATACCCCAGACCCTTTCCCTCATACTTTTCGCTGCTCCCTGACAAGCTTCCAACTATGTTAGATATCCGTCGCTCGTGCCTCCACACCAGAACTTATATGCATACCGAAATGGTTTTCCTGAAACACATAACATTATAAATACACTTGAAATTATTTGAGCCCAATGCAATTTTTTAAAATGAATTACTTACCTTTTATGAACTGTTTGCGTCCATGTCGTTCAACATATGGCAGCACTGAATGATCAATTGAATGATAGCGCTCATGCGGTGCAGGGTTATGAATCTCTTATTGAACATGGATAACAATCTTCTGAGTTTTGCAAATCTATCATTTGGAGCCAGTTCATCATTGTAACTCTAGTACATCTTCCTACTTGGGACCACAATGTATCCAGTAAGAAGAAGGACAGCCATGAGAACCCCCATTTCATTTTCAATGCTGTCTCCAAATATGTTCCTTTTCGTGCATACTGATTGGTATATGTAACAATGAGACTAATAACCTCTTCGTCAAAAAATTTTTCAAATTATTCTGAAAGACTCATACCTGTTTTGTTAGGTACAGTATTCACTAGAGGCTATTCTACAGTTGATTCAGGAATGCTGTGTTTTATCTATTTGTAGCTTTCTTCTCTCCTAGAATCATGTTTGAAACAGAATCACTTCTATATTTTTTTGAAAAAGGAGGAGTAGCTTGTAGAAATCTCTGATGATCATTATCAATGTCATTTTTGTTGTTACTGCACACTGAAGATGTACCACGTTCTTGATATTTCTGAAAAGCGTTTTTTCCCATTGGTGAATCTTGAGTCAAATCCTGAATATAATGGTCATAAACAAAAACGTTTACGTTTAGCTGACATCCAGGTAAGTGAACTGTACAAGGATTATCCTCAGTATCTGAATCTTAATCAGTAGTATCACCTGTGGTATTCAGAGGAGAATTTAGTGCCACATATACACCATTATTTGGTGAATCATCATTGATTTACAGGATTTCATATAGTTCATTTCCTTTAATCCCTTTCCTGCAAATAAATGGGAAAGATATCACATAATCCTACAGTCCTTCTGGTAGTATGTCTAGGTATAAGACCCTAAATACTGCCTATGCAATGTTTTAGTAACTTTTTAAAACTATATGCTAGATTAAATATTTAAGATGTTATTAATTTAAGAGTAATCAGATTTATTGTAAAGTTTACTCATCTATGCAAAACTACGTGTGTCATTTCATCCATTACTGCAGAAGAGTAATTTTTAAAGCACAATACAGACGATTGTGGCACCAGTATTACTCTATTTAGCAAAAATGTTTCACTAGTGGACTTCAAACTTACGTTTCATTGTTGAGGAAACGTTACAGAACTCCAATAATGTTAGTTATTTTAATTATTATACTTATATGCATACAAGCCTTCTGATGGATGATAGTGTCAACTGGGTTAAGGTGGTATGCAAATGTCGGGTGGTTTGCACAGTACTTCCATACCCTGATGTGATCTTTATATCTTGTGTCACACGTCCTGCCAGTCATCCCAATGTGGATTTTTTCACAGTCCCTGCAACTGAGCTTGTAGATACCAGATTGTTGGTAACAGTCTGGTTTTGATTTTAGTTTTGGAATTGTTTTTTTATCGAGTTATTTGTCTTGTAGGCAGTGTTTGTGGCCTGTTTTGTGTGTGAAAACATAGGTCACTATATGCCCTTTTCTTGAGTTTGTGCTGCTTGTACGTGATGTGATTCGGATTTTTTTTATATTCAGCATTAGCGTTTTCACTTTTCTAAGTGCATCTACTAAAGTTTCTTTGTATCCACATTTTAATGCTACCTGTTTCGTAATGGCTAGTCTTTTTGATAATCGGAAGTGCTTAGCGGAATCTCTTATGAGACTGTTTAACATGTATCTTACTGCATCTTCTTTGTGATTTTGCTCCTAGTTTGAGATTGCATTTATTACTGTGGCTGGTGTCTCTATATGTGAAGGTGTCCGTGATTGTTAAGTTTTCTTTTGAAAATGACAGGACAGTACGTATGGACTGTACATATTTAGCCAACAGGATACAGGTAAACAGTGGTAGTAGTACAGTGTGTTGCATTTAACATAAAAAATTCGTAATTCTGCAAAGTAGTGTGGGACGAGGACAGAAACAACTGTGCTAAACGAAGAAATAAACAAAAAAGATGCCACCAGGTTGTGTTTCCTGATGTGAACGAAAACTAAGCACGAAATAGCGTAAGTAAATAATCAGCATCTTGGAAAGAACTGTTGTTTGATCTAGAATGCAAGTCAAATTGTATATACCTTTCATTACAGACCACTGATGATGTTTTGTTTCAATAAAACGAAACGCGTTTGGTGGAAACAATACACATATTTTTTAGCCGCTAAGAAGGAATTAAAATACTCTCAGTATGCGTTGCTTTATTTTCTGTAAATAGTCGTAAACAAATAAAAAATAATAGCGTATAACTTCGTCAACTGAAATTATTCTGCTGCAGGCTGCAGAGAATCCTTTACAGAATTATGCAAGTCATACCTAAATTGTGACAGCTAAGTGATAGAAGCTGAGAGGTAATAAAAAACTCAAAACGACGTCCATGAGAGCCGTCTCAAAAGAAAAACCTGTACCCATACTTGCTGCTATAAAGTACAGCGACAGCTCGGCTGGAGATAAACAGTGGCGCAGTCTCGCACGTTATGGACTTGCTACATTCAGGTGCCGCTGTATAAACGACGATATAAACACGTATTGCAGCCGGCGTGCCAAAATAAAGAGGCCGTTGGCACACGTCTCAGGTGTCCTCGGCTGTTCACACGCCAGGCTGGCCAACGGTCCGCCGGCGGCATTTATCACGGGGCGGCGCTTTCCGTCTGGCTGGCCGCGCGTCCCATTGTGGCTGCGTTTAGTGGCCGCTGTCGTGTGCTCGCCGTCGCCGTGATTTATAATATTTCTGCAGCCGCCTGTGATACACCTCGTCCTGCAACAGTAGCCGAAACGCTAGGGATTCACAAAGGAAGCATTTATGCGAACAAACGCAGGTCCAGTTTGGCGTACAACGATGCAAACTCTCCGTTTTTTCTACTCGATGAGCTACTGAAGTTCATCAGTTTGAAAGCAGCGTACGGTTGATGTTTTGACCATTCCCTACAACAGCGGGTAAACCCTGACCTACTGACGTTGCACTGCAATGTCATTTCTACATTACAAGTAGGATAAGAAATTTGGTTACCGCTTCAGGAATTACTGAAACGAGATGGCAGAACTCTAGTGACTTCTGGACAGATGACTGTGGAGTCATACACATTAGAAGAGGACAAAACGAACTTGACTCTGCAGGAGTCGCAATTACCATCAACCAACTGGGAGTGACAGTAAGGTGAATTCAGTATAATAAATTCTTCTTAAGGTAGAGACAAAACCAAGGGACAAAGCTGGAATCCAGATACATATTCCAGCAGTCGGATATCAAATAGAAGAAGTCGGTATGACAAATGAAGAATTATAAGAGATTATTGGAGGAATCATGGGAGATGAACACCTTATCTAACTGCATTTGCGGCTGAGAAGGTAGAGGAAGGAGAGGTGGTTTGGAAAATTTGGTCTTGGGTCAAGGAATGAAAGGGGAAATAGGGCTTACGGAATTTTTCCGCAGATGTAAACTTTGCATCAAGACCACTATTAAGAACAAGGAGAACCTAGGATTACAGGAGTCGTAGTTACCCATAACGAACTGAGAACGATAGTGAAAGTATATATAGTATAATGAAAGACTATACCTCTTAATAAAAATAACCTAGCAAATATCTGGAGATGATAGTAGGTTCCATATTGACTTCATAATATTTAATGGCAGATTTAAATATATGTTTAAAGGCAGTAGACTACATCATATGTGGGAAGAGACAGTATCCTGATATTGATGAAAAGCCTTCTGAAATTCAAGAAAATCGTGATTTAACTAAATTTAAAAACAAAAACACACTGGAACTCTGTGAACAGGGAACGGTTGAGAAGACAACTGCAGGACACTGTAGTGACATCCAAGATATTTGGCGTTCCGTAAAACTGGTTTCTTAAAAGCGGTAGGTGAAATACTTGGAAAGGATCAGAAAGATAAACGAAAAGAATGGATTCCCGCTGAACTTCTGAAGATTATGGAACAAACAGTGAAACTAAAGGTCTCAAGCAAAGAGGAGAATCAACAGATGTACAAGAATCTGTGGAACGGAATAAACACAGAGGTGAAATAAACAACAGAAAAATATGCTGAGGATATCTACTTGACAGTGGAAGCTACTATGTAAAACCGAAATTTACATTTGGGCGTATTAGGTTGTCAAATATTCTGGCAGACAAAATAAACGAAGGAAGGGCAGTTAAAGACGAAAATGGCATTATATTGGGTGATGATGATGAAACTGAATTTAGATGGAAACAGTACGGAGAGAAACTGTACAAAGACGAAAAACAGTTTGAAAATAACTTTAAAGAAGGAAAAAAGTATAGATGCAGACTGAACTGGTATATTCAGCCCAAAAGAGGAATTCCAACTATCTCTGCAAAAGCTGAAAAATGACGAAGCCTGTATACAGACTTTGTTCCTGCTGAACTTCTCAAAGCCGGCCGCTGTGGCCGAGCGGTTCTAGGCGCTTTAGTCCGGAGCCGCGCTACTGCTGCGATCGCAGGTTCGAATCCTGCCTCTGGCATGGATGCGTGTGATGTCCTTAGGTTAGTTAGGTTTAAGTAGTTCTAAGTCTATGGGACTGATTACCTCAGATGTTAAGTCCCATAGTGATCAGAGCCATTTGAACCCTATTTTCTTTTTAACTTCTCAAAGCAGGAAGAGTAGAATTCAACGACCGATTATATACTTTAATGTGTGACGTATATATCGAGTTTCACTTTGCTTCAGGGTCCACGTTAACCTTTAGGTGCCTGTGTAACTGACTGAGTAAGCTGGTTCAAAAGTCGGTGGAAAAGAAGGGCACACCACCTCCAATAGAACAATGACAGGTAATGAACTGTAGTGTTCAAACAAAGTTTTGGATTACTCAGAGCTTTACCTGATATAAACAGGGAAAAATGCCACAGATTTTGAGAGAGAACTTGTAATTCCCATCACTAAAATGAAGAATGACTTAAAATGCGAAAATTACAGGAAAATTCCCGCAGTTGTGCATGCAAAGAAAATAATATCCAACATCGTCCTCAAACGAATGCAAAGAAAAGTTGAAGATGTGATCACTCAAGATCAATTTTGCTTCCGTAAAAGAAAACAAGGAACCAGATATGGAATATTAGGCTTTAAACTAGTTACGTAGGAAAGAATGAATAGGAATTTAACAACATACAGAGCTTTTCTATATTCACAGAAAGCGTCTGATAATCTAAAATGGAAGTAAAATGCTATACCTACTGAAGAAAGTAGGTATAGACTACAAAAACCGACAAGTGATATAGAACTTCCTTAACAAAGAGACGGCTGAAGTTGGTGGACACTCAGCACAAGAATAAGCATAGATTCGGAAAAGAGTCAAGCAAGGATTTGTAGTACCACCAGTTATTTGTAATTTGTACGTGGAGGAGGCCTTTAATAGAGACAGGGAACAGTTCGAGATGGGCAAATGATAAACTGAGATATGCTAATGACGTAGCTGTTCACTGAAAGTGAATAAGTCATTAATATCGTGTTAAACATGATATATAAAAGTGTGGTAAAAGAATGTAACATGAAAAACAATGCATAACATTCGGTTTGCATATCGTTTACAATATAATGCTCGACAAGGTTCCATAAAAAGACATGTTACGAGGCATGCTGGTTGAAGATGGGTGCCATGTGAGCATATTGCGCTAGTACACGTATGTTCAAAAACACTTCGTGCTAGGTGTCTCTAAAATGTGGGGGTGGTCGTAGGCACAAGCTAGGCAAGGAATAAAAGAGACAGTGTACGCTACTGTCAGTAAACATCAGTATAATCCTTAAAGACGTGCTCAATATGAGCCACCAAACTCGATACATAATGTGTTTCACCTGATTATGTCTTTCCGAACACTTGGAAAAATTCCCGGAAAATCAGGAATCGCACCATCTGGTGACTACCAGCAGTGTCTGACAAGATCTTGTCGTGACTCTACGGGTGTCTCGTAGACCAGGGTTATCACGTACTCTAGAAACGAAAATCGAATGGTTACACGTCCAGTGAGCTGAAGAGGTGGAGGGGTCAGGCTACTGGGCTTCAACGTTTTCAGTTCATCTGTTGGCAAAGGTGTCATTCACCGGGCTATTTGCCACACTGCCGAAGGGCGCTGGAGCGCCATCCATCTTGAAGCACATTGCGCGACGGATGTCCAAAGGCACCTCGTCCAACAAGCCGGTTAAGACTTCTCGCAGAAATACAAGGTAATTCTGACCATCAGTATGATCATGAGCTACGGACCTATGACACGGTGATAAGTGAGGCCCGCTAACGCGATGACAGCAAAGCGACGTTGGTGGTCTTAGATGTGCAGCCCGTGAGGATTTTTCCATCCAAACATGGCTGTTTCTGGTGTTGAACGGGCTGTCCCTGATAAAGGTGCACCCATCAGCAAACTGGATACGTCGCAGGAAGAGAGGATGCTGCCTACTGTGTTCGAGCAGCTATCGGCAAAAGTTGACACAACGAGGAAGTCATCCTTGAGTCATCGTATCAGTCTTCTAGAGTTTGTAGGGATGAAAGCGCTCATGATACAGGCATGCCACAGTGTCATGTGGTTCACACGCATAGCTTGTGCTATAGGTTGGCTGCTCGTGGAAGTCTGATTTGCCGAACGGTGACGTACGGAGTCTACAAACTCTGGTGCACGGCGTGTCCACGGGCACCCAGGGTGGTCACTATTTGGACGTAAACTGCCAGTTCAAGTAAACGCCTTCTCAGTCTTGCAGTCGTGGTGTGGGATGGGAGACGCCCCTCTTACATTCCGTTGGACTTCTCCGTACACGAGAAGCATGTCGGTGTACTTTGCTGTTGTGTACACGACTGCCGTTGTTCATCCACGTTTTACTATAGCCACACGAATGACTGAAAACTACGTACCGCGTGAAACTGTGGAACACAAGACAGTACTGGACTCTACAGTTGTCTACGTAAGGCTGTTGATTTCTGTGTGTGTCATGTAACAAATGAAGCGGTACCACTGGTTAAAATTCCGACCTCACAGTACACTCAGTACTCCATCTTCTGGTTGTCTGTGTTGGTTTGTTTACATGAATCCTCGTTTCGGAGGCCCTAGCGCACCTAATTGTCTCAGAGCAATTGCAACATACATTGTCTTCTTTACTCCTTGCCGACACCATCTAAGTCCTCCTCCACATCTCAGAGGCGATAGCACGAAAACCAAGAGTTTCCGAACATACATTTATTAGCAAATTATGCGCACATGGTATCCACAATCCAACCACCACGCCTTGTAACATACACTCCTGGAAATGGAAAAAAGAACACATTGACACCGGTGTGTCAGACCCACCATACTTGCTCCGGACACTGCGAGAGGGCTGAACAAGCAATGATCACACGCACGGCACAGCGGACACACCAGGAACCGCGGTGTTGGCCGTCGAATGGCGCTAGCTGCGCAGCATTTGTGCACCGCCGCCGTCAGTGTCAGCCAGTTTGCCGTGGCATACGGAGCTCCATCGCAGTCTTTAACACTGGTAGCATGCCGCGACAGCGTGGACGTGAACCGTATGTGCAGTTGACGGACTTTGAGCGAGGGCGTATAGTGGGCATGCGGGAGGCCGGGTGGACGTACCGCCGAATTGCTCAACACGTGGGGCGTGAGGTCTCCACAGTACATCGATGTTGTCGCCAGTGGTCGGCGGAAGGTGCACGTGCCCGTCGACCTGGGACCGGACCGCAGCGACGCACGGATGCACGCCAAGACCGTAGGATCCTACGCAGTGCCGTAGGGGACCGCACCGCCACTTCCGAGCAAATTAGGGACACTGTTGCTCCTGGGGTATCGGCGAGGACCATTCGCAACCGTCTCCATGAATCTGCGCTACGGTCCCGCACACCGTTAGGCCGTCTTCCGCTCACGCCCCAACATCGTGCAGCCCGCCTCCAGTGGTGTCGCGACAGGCGTGAATGGAGGGACGAATGGAGACGTGTCGTCTTCAGCGATGAGAGTCGCTTCTGCCTTGGTGCCAATGATGGTCGTATGCGTGTTTGGCGCCGTGCAGGTGAGCGCCACAATCAGGACTGCATACGACCGAGGCACACAGGGCCAACACCCGGCATCATGGTGTGGGGAGCGATCTCCTACACTGGCCGTACACCACTGGTGATCGTCGAGGGGACACTGAATAGTGCACGGTACATCCAAACCGTCATCGAACCCATCGTTCTACCATTACTAGACCGGCAAGGGAACTTGCTGTTCCAACAGGACAATGCACGTCCGCATGTATCCCGTGCCACCCAACGTGCTCTAGAAGGTGTAAGTCAAGATCTCCGGATCTGTCCCCCATTGAGCATGTTTGGGACTGGATGAAGCGTCGTCTCACGCGGTCTGCACGTCCAGCACGAACGCTGGTCCAACTGAGGCGCCAGGTGGAAATGGCATGGCAAGCCGTTCCACAGGACTACATCCAGCATCTCTACGATCGTCTCCATGGGAGAATAGCAGCCTGCATTGCTGCGAAAGGTGGATATACACTGTACTAGTGCCGACATTGTGCATGCTCTGTTGCCTGTGTCTATGTGCCTGTGGTTCTGTCAGTGTGATCATGTGATGTATCTGACCCCAGGAATGTGTCAATAAAGTTTCCCCTTCCTGGGACAATGAATTCACGGTGTTCTTATTTCAATTTCCAGGAGTGTATCTTTTGACAAATTGTATACATCTACAAAATGAGACATAACTTGCGTGCATTGCTAGTAATATCTACTGAGAAGACGTGTTCAGTAACAACATATACATACAGAGGAAGGACGATGTAAGGCAGAGATCCAAAAGCCGTCTTGTAGCAAAATTGGTACACAGTTCGAAGACAGATCTATACGCGAATACATCGCGAACATTTAGGACTAGGAACTGATAAAGCTGTAGAGGAAGATTTCATCTGTCCTTCATATTTCACAAACTGTTCAAAAACAGTTAATGGCAATTATATATTTGCAGACATGCGTCGGCTTAGATTCAAAGGGATTGAAAGAGTTAGCCTTTGACCTGTACGACGACGACGAATTCAATCTGGCAACTTTTATCCCCCCGAAGTCTTCACAGGCGGATAAATTTAGTGTGATGCTTTACGTAGAACAGAAATCGTTTGAAAAACTTACGTGGTCCCACTTGTGTGTCAAGTGTTGCTGGGCCCAACCCTTGAGGTACGCGAATGTCTGCTGCCGCTGCTAGGGAAGCAGCAACAATCGTCCCAATGCTGCCAATTCGCGGTGCTCCGAACGGCTTCGTTGCTGCAAACAAGCCCATTTCCTGATCAAAGGTAAGTGATGTGGCTGTATAATCTTTGACGGCCGAGTGGACAATACGTCTGGCCTCTCTGACGCTAGTATGGCGAAGCCATTGAGGTCCCGTATAGACGACGGTTGTAAGTAGGGTGCTTAATTTCTTCACATCTGGGCCACAGAGCTTCACCTTCCTGAATATGCAGAGGGAAACAATACCTTATTGATCCATATTTGCCAATTTTGTGATAACTTCAAAGCAGATGATATCAATACAATGGTGCGACTTCACACACAATATCGTCAAGGGAAGTTTTGCCACAATTGTCCTGTAGGAGTGTCATCTCAAAATTCGATTACTTTCCGGCTGCGAATAACATCTCAACTATGAGTTGTGACACTTGTCTTCTAAAACTACTTTAAGAATCAGGTCAGCAGGATTCGGTAAAGAGCAGAGGATAAATTAAAAAATGAATTTAGACGAAATTTTTGGTAGATCTGCTAATATGTAGCAATGGAGATCGGATAGTACGTATGTATATTTATATTTGATCGCTATCTCCGGGATGCAATTACCAAAATATAACAGTTTATATTACAGTCTCTGAAGAGGAAAGTAGTAATGATTCAATTTCTGCAGTAAATATTTTTGTGGCATTTTTTGACGTTTTGACATATAATTGAAAATAAATGTTTGTTTGTTTCTTCCCGCAATCTGGTTATAAGTATTATCCGTTTTACGTTATACACTGAGGAGACAGAACTTGCGGGGTACCTCCTAATATCGTGTCGGACCTCCTTTTGCCCTGCGTGGTGCAGCAGCTCAACGTGGCTTGGATTCGACAGGTCTTTAGAAGTCCCCTGCAGAATTACCGAGCCATGATGCCTCTATACCCGTCCATAGTTGTGAAAGTATTGTCGGTGCAGTGTTTTGTGCACGAACATTCTTTTTGATTATGACCCATAAATTTTCGATGGGATTCATGTCGGAGGATCTGAGTGGCCAAATCATTCGCGCGAACTGTACAGAACGTTCTCCAAACTAGTCGCAAACAGTTATGGCCCGGTGACATGACATCGTTGTTTGAGAACATGAAGTACATGAATAGCTACAAATGGTCTTCAAGTAACCGAACGCAACCATTTCCAGTCCATTATTGGTCCACTTGGAGCAGAGGACCCAGTCCCTTTCACGTAATCACTTCCCGTACCATTATGCAGCCACAACCAGCTTGCAAGTGCGTTGTTGACAACTTGGGGCCTTGCCTCCGTGGGGTCTACGCAACATTCAAACCAAAATGGGGTGTAAGGCTAGTTCGCGTCCGTAGTAGAATACTACACGTGCACCCTGCGTAACGCTAAATGAACTAGCACTAAAGGCAACCAGATAATCCAGATAATCTTGTGCTGGATCTCCTGGTAAACACATCATGAATGATACCGACCAAATGAACGATGAAGAATTGACTAGAGCACTCGGAACGTGCCTCCGAGTCTGCCACCTAAATATTGAAGGCATAAGTAGGAGCAAATGTGAATTTCTCCAGAGAGTTCTCACTCAGAACAAAATCGACGTAGTCGCGATACAAGAGACTCACGCGGAAAACATAGATCAGCTGGCCTCTAGAGGAAAAATCCCTGGATTCGAGATACTGGGAGCCACCTATCACCGCAAATACGGCGTGGCAACCTACATAC
This sequence comes from Schistocerca nitens, assembly GCF_023898315.1. Classification (NCBI taxonomy): domain Eukaryota; kingdom Metazoa; phylum Arthropoda; class Insecta; order Orthoptera; family Acrididae; genus Schistocerca; species Schistocerca nitens. The sequence goes on along the minus strand of NC_064616.1, from coordinate 143,491,829 downwards.
GAAATAAGATAGAAAATGCTTCCCTGTGTAAGATATCTACAGACAACAACATACATGAAGTTGCTGTCAAAATTGGCGGGACCACTATAGTTAACATCTATAAGCCTCCCGGCTGTCCATGGCCTCCAGAAGTACTCCAAGAATATCCCCACCCTGCTATCTACGTAGGAGACTTTAATAGTCACCATGAGAACTGGAAGTACGCACGAAACGACCAGAACGGTGAATCCCTGATGAGCTGGAGTGAGGAGACTAACACCTACCTGATTTTCGACGCCAAGGACCGCGGAATATTTCGATCAGCAGCATGGAGACGAGATTATAGCCCTGATTTATGTTTTGTCACTAAAAACAAAAACAACCAACCGCTAGCCGCAACTCGTGAAGTCCTGTCTGATTTCTCACATAGCCAGCATCGCCCTGTTATCTTAAAAGTCGGAATTAACATCCCAATCATAAAATCCTTTCCTCGCCCACGATGGAATTTCCAGAAGGCAGACTGGGCCACCTTTGCAGAAAACCTTGACAAGTGTCTAGGTTGGATACCCCCGACTAGGGACAACTATGACAGATTTGTGGGAGCAGTCATCGCCACGGCTAAGAGGAATGTACCCAGAGGCTACCGGAAAGAGTACATCCCTGGCTGGAATGAGAGATGCGAAGACCTGTACCAGGAATTTACCGAAACCAACAACCAAGAAATCGCGGACGAACTGTTGCACAGCTTAGACGCAGCTCGACGGGAAAAATGGATGGACACCGTGGAGAATCTAGATTTCACTAAATCCAGTAGGCAAGCATGGACCCTACTCCGTAACCTGGGAGGCAGTAAACGTAAAATAAAAGACACCCACCCGATAACCCCTAACAATGTGGCCGCACACATAGTTAGAACCTCAAGAGCACCAAGGGACAGAACACACACCACGACCGTCAAACGTGAATTAAGATCCTTAAAACAAAGGGCATCGCCTACCTCCGAATTTTCCCAGCCTATTACAGCGGAAGAAGTTGCAGCAGCCTTGTCAAAAATCAAAAGTGGCAAGGCTCCCGGCTTCGATGGCATCCACCCGGAATTCCTGCTTCACTGTGGAAAATATACTAGAACATGGCTCGCAAACTTCTTAACAGATATTTTAGAATTGGGTAATATCCCACACCAGCTTAAACGAGCAAAGATTATAGCGATACTAAAGCCAGGCAAACCTAATGACATGCCCCAAAACTACCGCCCTATCGCTCTGCTGAACTGTGTCTATAAGCTGTTGGAACGTATCATCTACAATAGAATAAGCGGAAAAATTTTTGAAGTGGTAGCGATTGAACAGGCAGGTTTTCGACCCAACCGCAGTTGCACCGACCAGATCCTCTCCCTAGCAACTCATATAGAGGCGAGCTTTCAGAAAAAACTCAAAACATCAGTAGCCTTTATTGACCTATCAGCCGCTTATGATACCGTTTGGCGACAAGGCCTGATATTTAAGTTGCTGCGGGTCATACCATGTAATAAGCTGGCCAACCTCATTGATAACATGCTCACAGATAGAAGTTTCAGAGTCATAATGGGCGACTTAAAAAGTGACCAAATGAAGCTCAACAATGGTTTACCACAAGGCTCCGTTCTGGCGCCATTGATGTTTAACCTCTACATATCTGACTTACCTGAAACCACTTCTCAAAAATTCGGATATGCCGACGACTGGGCAATAGCTGCAAGAGGCAGATCAATGGAGGCAACGGAAAAGACATTAACTGCGGATCTAACAAAGCTGGGAGATTACTTCGGAAGGTGGAGATTACGGCCAAACGCGGCAAAAACGGAGGTGACATGCTTTCACCTCGACAATGCCCAAGCAAAAAGAAAGCTCAACGTTCATTTCGAAAACAGGCAGCTAAACCATAATAATTACCCCAGATATCTAGGCGTCACTTTTGACAGAACCCTAACATTCAAGGAACACCTACGTAATACAGCCGCAAAACTTAAAACTCGAAATAATATCATACAGAAGCTATGTGGGACCACGTGGGGCTCTTCCGTGGCTGTACTGAGATCTTCGGCTCTGGGACTTGTCTACACAACAGCAGAATATGCCGCACTGGTATGGCTAAACAGTAAACACACAGGCTTGATCGATGCTCAACTAAACTACACAATGAGGATGATATCAGGAACAATAAAGCCAACACCTTTACACTGGCTACCCATACTGAGCAACATTCCCCCACCGGACCTGCGCAGAGAGAACGCTCTCTTACGCGAGTATGGAAAAGTGCTGAACAACGAGAAACTGCCAATCCATAAGGATGTTCTTGCCCTGGAGATGAACAGATTACGCTCAAGACACCCCTCTTTAAAAAAGGAAAAAAATACGCATCCTCTCAACCCGGATTATGGCAACCCCTGGAAAATGCGGTGGAGAGAATCTGTGCCCCAAAACCTGCAGAATATGCCATGCATCAATGTCCAACCACCAGGATTCAATTTGCCAAGGAAAACTTGGACGACCCTGAATCGAATTCGGACAAATAACGGCAGATGTGCAGACAGCCTCCACAGGTGGGGTAAAATCACCACCCCGAGATGTGACTGCGGTGCGGACCGGCAGACGATTCGTCACATCGTGGAAGATTGCCCTCTGAGACGTTTTGCAGGAGACCCCAATGAGTTTCTGACCGCGACTGAAAGTGCAATAGACTATGTCACAAATCTGGATGTTTGTTTGTTACAACTATATGTTACACACTGTGACTACTCTTTATTTCTGTGTCTTATGATTTTTATGTCTTTTCTATATGATGTGTTATATGCCATAAGCTAAATAAATAAATCAAACCAAAATGGGTCAAATGGCTCTGAGCACTATGGGACTCACCTGCTGTGGTCATAAGTCCCCTAGAACTTAGAACTACTTAAACCTAACTAACCTAAGGACAGCACACAACACCCAGCCATCACGAGGCAGAGAAAATCCCTGACCCCGCTAGGAATCGAACCCGGGAACCCGGGCGTGGGAAGCGAGAACGCTACCGCACGACCACGAGATGCGGGCACATTCAAACCCTACCACCCGCTGTTACCAACTGAAATCGGGACTCATCTGACCCTCCACGGCTTTTCTGTCTAGGATCCAACCGATATGGTCACGAGCCCAGGAGAGCACTGCAGGTAATGTCGTGCTGCCATAGCCCATTGACGTCAAATTTGACTGCACTTCCCTGACGGATACGTTCTTCGTGCGTCCCACATTGACTTCTGTGGTTATTTCACGCAGTGTTGTCTGTGTGTTAGCAGTGACAACTAAACGCAAAGACCGCTGCTCTCGGTCGTTAAATGAAAGCCTTCTGCCTCTTCGTTGTCCTTGGCGAGAAGTAACGCCATAAATCTGCTATTCTCACCACATTCTTGACACTGCGGGTTTCGGAATATTGAATTCCTTAACGATTTACGAAACTGAATGTTCCATGCGAATAGCTCCAACTACCATTCCGCGATCAAGGTTTGTTAATTGCCGTCGTGCGGCCATAATCACGTCGGAAACTTTTCCGAGCTAACCACCTGAGTACAAATGACAGCTCCGCCAGTGCATTGCCCTTTTATACCTTGTGAACTCGATACTATCACCGTCTGTATATGTGCAAATCGCTATCCCATAACTTTTGTCACCTCACTGTACTACGGAAAACGGAATGTGTATACAAATGTAGATGTCCGTATGACTTAAGGAGGTAATGTTACCATGTGAAACTATGCACACCATCAACTACACATGAAGAATTTCCTAAACCCTGCAAGCTAGATCACGAGACTGACAAATTGCGGGTTGGATTAATCGTGGAGACAGAGCAGACTCATAGAAGAGCTGTGTATGTTATCAGGTGTTGATATAGTCAGCGCTTGAGCTTCACAGAGATGTTCATCAAACACTAGTGGCGGACGTCGTAAGAGTGGCTTTTACATACTCAAGAGATTTACCTTTCAATTTTCAAGAACATAGAATATGTTCTAAGAAGATTCTCATAAAGTATTACTTTCTCTATAATACGTATGGCAGAGTGACAACGACCGGAAAATCAGAAAAATTCCAGCTTATAAGAAAGGTTTCCGACAGCCGCATTTCTTGACTCCCCGAGTGCCATTCGAGAATGAGACAGGAAGTTAGGAACTATTTCCGAATTACTTTCTGTAAGACAACGTAAGGGGAATTGTAGAATGTATAAGCCTGCTCAACTCTGTCATCCCTGAGTTATCTCACTATATCATGACAGAATGTATATCTTTTGTGTTCCATCTGTTATATTTTGTCGTTAAAACAGCTAAATGTTGTTTTAAGTAAGAAATTCTCTGTTTTGTTAGATCTTATGGCCAGGCACAACACTCATTTTGTTGTAGTTTCATATTTGTTTTTCCCCAAACACTTACGTAAATAGGCTCATAAGGAGCAGAATTACTGTCGGTCGTACTTCAGACCGTAAATGTTTCTTGATTCTCCAAACATGATATGTAATGTAAGGATTGCTTGTTCACTTACTGACTTTTACTTTGTTATCTCTTTTGGTATTTTATTTTGGGGCCACTCTGTCCTATTACCAAGGCTCGTCTTGGATCGTAAAAGGTTAGTCACGCAGGTGAGCGATGTGAGTTCACAAACTTCGTGTAGGGCGTTGTTTATGTGTCTCGGAATTCTAACTCTGCCGTCCCTCCGTCACGTGATTTGTTGTTGGCAATGCTTACCCATTCAGAAGAAAACGCTGCATTCATGCAGTTAACATTAGACGGAAGAAAGATATACGCTTTCGATCCAAATCGTGTTTACAGTAATGCAAATAAAATCCGTTTGCCTACACACGTGGTAATTCAGATCACAGTATTACTGCCTTCGCGTTTTAGAAGTGCGGGCATTCCCATTGCTAGCTAGCTTAAGAAACACTTCGGCTAATGAACGTTTTCTGGCTGTGGCGAGTCTAAAGGAGAATTCGAAACATTGTAGAATACGTTTGACAGGTATGTAGCCGTTTATTTCCTGGGGTGGTGCAGAATTATCCTACTAAATTTACTCGCTAATCACAGTATTTTGTTATTTCGATGAACATCCCGAATGATTGTCACATAAGCGGTGACATGGAGGTAGAAATTTCTTGTCTTTGAGTCCAGAAAGCTCTAAGCAACAGAAACTTTAGATCGTTTTGCTATTCTCATTGCGAAATTGCCGGATTATTCATGTCTGGGGTAATAATAGAGGGCTGTTTGCCTGGGTTGTCTGCTAAAGTAGTGAAAGGTGTTTGCTACTGCAAGCGAGGTCTGGTTTATTTTCGGTTCTAATCTCGATGGAGGCAGATAGACTATCAGTAAAGCAATTTTAAGAAATTCTCGCGCCCCCAATACGCTTTATTGTGACCTTTATTCTGTACTGGAGCCCTGTGGATGTCAATAAGAAACTCTTGTAGAATTTCATACTTTTACTGCTCCTTTTTCCGCTTCTGTCAATAACTGAATTGACTTCAGTGTGGCACTGAGTGATTTTTAACTGAATTTCGTTACGAATCTTCACAGATTGCTAAATTTGCGCACTTTCATGGTAGGTCAGCAATGGTAATCCAGTATGACTGGTCTGAACGTTGACACAGATCGTTTCGCGGCCGAATGCGCATAATATTTTGCTAATTCGTAACGATCATGGGTACTTCGTCTTACTAAAGCAGTTATGTTATCTCGATAGGCTGAAATTCATTTTTATTAGTACAGTTCATACTAATTAGCGTTTCTTCTTTCATTTATATCTTATATTTACGTGTTGTGTTTAACGTACTAATCAGCATTAACATAGTCTTACACATGACTGAAAACAGTCTGACAAAGTTAGGATAGTTTGTCAATTTCACGTCTGTGTATAGTATGTTGGTAGCACTTCATCGCCTTTGCTCTAATGCTGTGTAGCAGACTTTGATGGTGTGCAGATCAGCATAACGAAAAGGCGAGGGGTCTCGCTCGTTTAGTACACGACTGTACATGCTCTGCTGATTTCTATTATAGTCATAATAATGTCTTCCCTGTGTTATCTGTTTGTGTTCCTATTTCTCGTAATGATTTCCAATTCTTGCTTTTTGAATAGTTTTGTGTCAGAAGTCTATGTCTCACTGCTATAAACAAAAATTCATAACACACATTGACTGTAAAAATTTTGTTTTAGACACGTCCAAAGATTGGCCTTGAGGTCTTTGTTTACTTTACCAGTTCTCCAGGCCATTTTTAATTCTTTGTTTATTTCGTCTGCTGTCTATTCAATCATATTCACCTGCCTAAAATTAAAAAACCATCCTCTGATTGTATCACTTTATTGTCATTTGTTCAATTTTTTTCTTTTGAGTGAATTGATTACACATCGTTTTAGTATTATCATAATTAATTTTATCAGTTTGCATTAATAATTTCTCTACTACATTTTCTCTTTCGTTAATGTAATTTATCTGCATTAGACATAAACAGTATAAAGTCATCAACAAAGCGATGTAGGTTCCATTAAAACTTGTTTCCCTTTCAGTTAAGACACATGAAGGATCTCTCGAGCGCTTCTAGGGATACTTTTGGAGATATGGAATTCACATACCTCACCTCTCTTTCAATTCCGAATTTCCATTTCGCTAAAAATGTCTAACAGATTTTGTGGAATTTATGTATTTTGTAACAGGTTTTGGGAAAAAGAAGTCAAAAGCATTCTCACTTCTACGTGTGTATTTGTACTTCGCAAATCATTATGAAGTGCTACGGCGATGCACATTATACTATACCATACGTTTAGCTGGTCTACATACTCCATTCAAGGACAAAGTCATCAACGTTTGCGTGTTCATACGTCTCTGTGTGTGCAACCCTTAATTTCACCATATCGTCATAAATTCTAAGTCATCAGCATGTAAGTCCAGTCCACAGTTACTCACTGCTCGAATTTTTATATGGAAATATGTGTGCGAAGATTGGCATCTTTCATTGGAGGTTTATCATTTGAAGCCGCACAATACTTCCACTAAGACAGACCGTGACTTGACGATACTTTAGACTAAATATTCATGACACACGAGAGGTATTTAAACGAGAGAAAGAAATCATTCAAAGGATTCGTGCTCTAAAGGTTAAAAAAAGCCAGATTTCATGGACTTAGACAGAACGCATTTCATCTTTCACTTTCCGAATTGTTAGGTATGTCGTTCGTTCACGTATTTTTTTCGTTAGGATAACTCGTTAAATTGGTTACTGGGTCTACAATGGCAGGTTACAAAGATTTAAGTGAGTCTGAACGTGGTGTTACAATCGGAGCACGAGCGATGTGACACAACATCTTCGAGATAGCGATGAAGTGGGGATTATCCCGTACGACCATTTCACGAGTGTACCGTGAATATCAGGTATCCGGTAAAACATCAAATCTCCGAAAACGCTGCGGCCGGAAATTTTTGTGTTAAGGTCTTATGGGAGCAAACAGTTGAGGTCATCGGTCCCTAAGCTTGCGCATTGCTTAATCTAACTTAAACTAACTTACGCTAAGTACAACACACACACCTACGCCCGAGGGAGAACTTGAACCTCCGACGGGGGGAACCCGAGCGGACCGTGTCAAGGGGCCCTTAGACCGCGCGGCGCTGCGGCCCGAAAAAGATCCTGCAAGAACGGGACCAACGACGACTGAAGAGAATTGTTCAACACGATTGAAGTACAACCTATCCGCATATTTCTGCAGATTTCGATGCTGGACCATCAACAAGTGTCAGCGTACGAACCATTCAACGAAACATCATCGATATGGGCTTTCGGAGCCAAAGTTCCACTCGTGTACCCTATATGCCTGCACGACACAAAGCTTTACGCCTCGCCTGGGCCCGTCAGCACTTACATCCGACTGTTGGTGACTGGAAACATGTTGCCTTGTTTAGACCAGTCTCGTTATCGAGCAGATGGACGTGTACGGGTATGGAGACAACCTCATGAAACCATGAACCCTGCATATAAGTAGGGGATTGTTCAAGCTGGTGAAGACTCCGTAATGGTGTGGGGCGTGTGCAGTTAGAGTAATAAGGGACGCCTGATACCTCTAGATTCGACTCTGGCAGAGGACACTTACGTAAGCATCCTGCCTGGTCACCTGCATCCATCCATGTCCATTGTGCATTCCGACGGACTTGGGCAACTTCAGCAGGACAGTGCGACACCCCAGTAGAGCAGCTCCAGGAACACTCTTCTGAGTTTAAACACTTCCGCTGGCCTCCAAACTCCCCAGACATGAAGGTTATTGAGGAAATCTGCGATGCCTTACAACGTGCTGTTCAGAATAGATCTCCACCCCATCGTACTCTTACGGATTTGTGGACAGCCCTGCAGGATTCATGGTGTCAGTTCCCTCCAGAACTACTTCAGACGTTAGTCGAGTCCATGCCATGTCGTGCTGCGGCACTTCTGCGTGCTCATGGGTGTCTACACGATATGAGGCAGGTGTACCAGTTTCTTTGGCTCTTCAGTGTATATTCCCGTTCAGGTGAGACAAGTAAAAGTCGCAGCTGTACGGAAATATATATAATGAATGTACGAGTACAGCTTGTAGACACATGGTTGACAACATCTAGAAGTTGTGGTCTCGTCGACAATCATGCACGGATAGCGAAATAATAAATGGACTGCTCCCGATAAGCGGGAAACCTGCACTCTAGTCTCGGTTCATCACAAATTTTCATGGTTGTCGTTCCATTCTACAGCTGATGGTTGTCCATATTCGCAATGGCGAATATATTTAACGTATTTCATAACAGCTGTAGTGGCCGCAGTGCGCACTTCATCCACGATGGTGAATATGACTTTTTGTTTCAGTCGCTGACGCCGAATCGTCAACAAATGGTGTAACTGACATGATGATAACGTGTGTGGCTACGCCTGGAGCCTTACCTGCAGGGAACCTGGCTGCCTTGTGCAAGTTTTTTAGTTGACGCCGCTTCAGTGACTTGCGTGCTGATGGGGACGAAATGATGGTCGAAGACAACTCGACACCAAGTCCCCTAGCAGAAAAAATGTCCGACCTGGACAGGAATAGAACCCACACTCCATGCATGAAATACCACATCGCTGACCACTTTTCTTATTGTCAGATGAACTTGGTATGTTCATGACCATTCAGACGACTATAGTAAAAATTATTATGTAATTTGAACTGAAAAAACTGAGAAAACAAATAATTATTCGTAACGAAAAAGAGAAAAAGATTTTATGTAACCAGGAAACTAACAGACAACCTTTTGTCTATTTTTCTTACCTTCGTTTATACATTTTTTATTTTTATTTTTTCTTAATTTTAATTTTTCTTATTTTTTTATATGTATAAGGAAGAAAAGCGAACAAAACAAGGTTTGGCGTGACTGGGCACCAGAAACAGCGAGGAATCAAAGACCACAGGGGAACTTAACTAAAGCTCTGTCGATTAAAAACAAGAAAAACCATATTTGCGAAAAACACTTGATAACGTCGGAACCGCAGCCTCTTCCAATACACAGTCTCCAGATACTGGTGAAAGACAAGGGGATCAGGTTCGTTCCCTCCTTCAACAATGTAGTGAACGTAGTGACCTAAGAGCCAAAACATCGTGTTCGTTTCCATCTAATAAAACAAGGATACGTCTGGACGATTAAGGAATTCATCCGAAAAAGCGGATACATGCCATCGGGAAAGAAAGGCTAATGTCGATGAATCCAAAGCCAATGATTCCTCCCACAAGAAACCAACCTGTGAAACAGGGGATCAGTGTTATAACATTCGTCACATTAATCAGTCGGGCGAAGCCCTATTTGAAAAAGGCGATGGCAAGTAGATATCAAAGGATGAATAACCCCATACCAGGACGAAGCAACCTCCATAAGTAATATAGGAAGATTAAGATGAGACCAGGCAGTTTCCTAGGACGTTGGTGGGGAAGCAATTTCAACAGGGAAGGGGCAAGATGGTTGACCCTAACGGGATAATAATAAGTCTCCGACAGTGAGGTGCGTCTTTGAAAAGATATCAGCACCTAAGAAATCGACAATTATAAAGTATTCGCGGATATGTCGCAATTCAGGGTTAATTAGCCCAACATCAACGGGAGGAGTCAGATTGACAGACTGGGGACAGGAAAATAAACGAAATGTAATTGAATACGGCGCCTATGTCCTAACAAGATGGACGAATTCACTTTAACGTCGGGAAGAGCTTGCGAGACCTGCACTCCACTGCATACGAACTCGAAAGATGTGTCGTCGTCACAAGAACCGATCCGATACTTGTTTGAGTCCGCGGGCCATCATCTCCGAAAGCGGGAAGATCTGTGCGATGTAATACAATTCATTAAAATTATAGGTGTCTAAGACCTCGGTGAAGGAGTCTAACGGAACTGCGCTCGTGTTGAACAATCGTAACTTCTTGTCAGTTAAGTGCTGTCCCTTCTGTCGGGTTGGTTTCTACTATGGTCCCTAAAGTCTTATGGACATCGACCATCGTCGCTCAAGGAATTACCACTTCATTAAAGCCACTCAACAGCAAGAAGGCGCATTTGCAAACATTTATGTGGGCACCAGCAAGGCGACAAAGGGAATTCAAGGTATCATTGAGCCGAGAAATGGCGTCGGTGTTTCGTACTAAAAACATGATGTCATAGGCGTAAGAGAGGAATAAGAATCGTTCTCGCAACCTAGTTGCATGGCAATACGCCGAAGCACGGAGTCTAAGAACAAAACAAAGTCTGCCATGGATATGGGGCTTCCATGGAGTAGACCCGATCGGGTCGAGATCCGGGGAGTAAGATTGGCTAGGACCTGGCATGAATCGTGAGTAAAACCAGAAAATGTTAACATGCTCATTAAAAACTGTCACTGACACAGTCAAATGCCTTGTGGAAGTCGAGGAAAAGCAAAATACACTCCTGGAAATGGAAAAAAGAACACATTCACACCGGTGTGTCAGACCCACCATACTTGCTCCGGACACTGTGAGAGGGCTGTACAAGCAATGATCACACGCACGGCACAGCGGACACACCAGGAACCGCGGTGTTGGCCGTCGAATGGCGCTAGCTGCGCAGCATTTGTGCACCGCCGCCGTCAGTGTCAGCCAGTTTGCCGTGGCATACGGAGCTCCATCGCAGTCTTTAACACTGGTAGCATGCCGCGACAACGTGGACGTGAACCGTATGTGCAGTTGACGGACTTTGAGCGAGGGCGTATAGTGGGCATGCGGGAGGCCGGGTGGACGTACCGCCGAATTGCTCAACACGTGGGGCGTGAGGTCTCCACAGTACATCGATGTTGTCGCCAGTGGTCGGCGGAAGGTGCACGTGCCCGTCGACCTGGGACCGGACCGCAGCGACGCACGGATGCACGCCAAGACCGTAGGATCCTACGCAGTGCCGTAGGGGACCGCACCGCCACTTCCCAGCAAATTAGGGACACTGTTGCTCCTGGGGTATCGGTGAGGACCATTCGCAACCGTCTCCATGAAGCTGGGCTACGGTCCCGCACACCGTTAGGCCGTCTTCCGCTCACGCCCCAACATCGTGCAGCCCGCCTCCAGTGGTGTCGCGACAGGCGTGAATGGAGGGACGAATGGAGACGTGTCGTCTTCAGCGATGAGAGTCGCTTCTGCCTTGGTGCCAATGATGGTCGTATGCGTGTTTGGCACCGTGCAGGTGAGCGCCACAATCAGGACTGCATACGACAGAGGCACACAGGGCCAACACCCGGCATCATGGTGTGGGGAGCGATCTCCTACACTGGCCGTACACCACTGGTGATCGTCGAGGGGACACTGAATAGTGCACGGTACATCCAAACCGTCATCGAACCCATCGTTCTACCATTCCTAGACCGGCAAGGGAACTTGCTGTTCCAACAGGACAATGCACGTCCGCATGTATCCCGTGCCACCCAACGTGCTCTAGAAGGTGTAAGTCAACTACCCTGGCCAGCAAGATCTCCGGATCTGTCCCCCATTGAGCATGTTTCGGACTGGATGAAGCGTCGTCTCACGCGGTCTGCACGTCCAGCACGAACGCTGGTCCAACTGAGGCGCCAGGTGGAAATGGCATGGCAAGCCGTTCCACAGGACTACATCCAGCATCTCTACGATCGTCTCCATGGGAGAATAGCAGCCTGCATTGCTGCGAAAGGTGGATATACACTGTACTAGTGCCGACATTGCGCATGGTCTGTTGCCTGTGTCTATGTGCCTGTGGTTCTGTCAGTGTGATCATGTGATGTATCTGACCCCAGGAATGTGTCAATAAAGTTTCCCCTTCCTGGGACAATGAATTCACGGTGTTCTTATTTCAATTTCCAGGAGTGTATTTGTGGCCGCAGTTGGCTGAAGCCACCAAAACGACTTTTCGACATTCCGTAACGGAAGTTGGTATCGAGCGTCCAGGACCACAACTTTCGTGAACGGCAGTGATTTTATTAAGCATCTTAGAGAGGCGGGTGTCTATAGCTAGAGCGACAGTTTTATAGTCGAAGTTTAGGAGAGTAATTGGACAAAGTGAGTCACGATGAGGTCACAATTTGGTTTTCTGGATCAGAACGATTTTACCTTCCTTGAAAGGGGCAGGAAGCGAGACCCTGTTTCACTTCATTGACCATATACGTTACAGTGGCACCTAAGGGTTCCCGAAAGTGAACACAGAATTCCTTAGGAATACCACCAAATCCAGGACTGAGACCCAGTAACAACATCTTATATATCAGTAGTAGGGTAATGGGGTTCTGGGACACTTATGATATGAAATTTACATCAAATTAATTATGCAAATTAATAAATTTATCCTGCAAATACCACACCCTCATGATGACGTCATGCGTTTTCCCCAGATATCATGTGTCCCCTTCCCCCAACACCCCTCTGCAAAATCCCCAACCCTCTCCTACTCATCGAGCGACGTGGCGCATAGGCTAGCGCACTGGACTCGCATTCGGGAGGATGACGGTTCAATACCGCGTCCGGCCATCCTGATTTAGGTTCTCCATGATTTCCCTAAATCGCTCCAGGCGAATTCCGGGATGGTTCCTTAGAAAGGGCACGGCCGACTTCCTTCCCCATCCCTATCTAATCCGATGAAACCGATGACCTCGCTGTCTGGTCTCCTCCCACAAACAACCCAACCCACCTCTCCTTCTCACCCCTATCCTCCACAAAGAAAGAAAAAGGCGAGAAAAATGCCTCAGTCTGTGGTGGTCTGTAGGACTTGTATCTCACGACAGTAGGCTAATATACCGTCAATCACAATGCATTAAACAATTTGAGCCACTGAAATATTGTCTAAGTAATTTTCAGGGACATTGTTAATTTAAACAATTTGCAGGGATGGCTTTCACACAGTTTCTTTATTTATAAAATCACAATACAGCTCGAATTTCGCCATGTAACATAACTGGTGTTATTCTATTGGAAAAAAACTGACATTATCACTCGAAACTTGTAACAGGCGGACTCAAATAAATAGTAACTCTACATAGGACACTCACACCACCAACAAATAGAAATAAATCAAACGCTCTGTGGGGCCAGTTTATATTTGCTGCTGGAGTCAGGGGAGTTAGGGCACTTATTTCTTACAGTTTTCACTTTATGAAGAAAAGTTCTACAATGGGAAACCCATACTCGTGTCTAAGCACAGACAGGAAAATTAGAACAATTACATATCTAAAAGTTCATGATATACGAGGGTTGGATTTTAAATAGTGGCAACAATTTATTCACAACCGATACAAAACCGTTACATGTTTGCACCTGTTACTGTCCTTCAAAGTAGTCACCAGCATTGTGTAGAACCCGTTGCCAGCAATGTGGTGTGAATGGAGCGGTCTAACGTTAGGGTGATTTTCGCTATCCTAACGCATTATGTTCCTCCACGGCAGTCCGTCAATGCACAGTATTACCGTTCGTTTTTGGAGCATCACCTGTGACCAGCTTTGCGAAAGAAGCGGCGACACTTGCTGCGCAACCCACCCATCATTTTTCACGACAATGCGCGGAGGCTGCTCTGTTCGGTCGATGGGACTGGGAAGTATTGTATCGTCAACCATACTCCACGGACTTAAGTCCTTGTGACTTTGATTTGATTCCGAAGATGAAGGAACAACTTCGTGGCATTCGCTTCAGAACTGTTCCAGCGATTCGACGGGCAGTAGACCGCTCCATTCGCACCATCAACAGAACAGGCTCTGCTAGAAGTTCACTACGCCTTCCACATCGCTGGCAACGGGTTCTACACAGCGCTGGTGACTACTTTGAAGGACAGTAACAGGAGCAAACATGTAACTCTTTTGTATCGGTTGTGAATAAATAGTTGCCACTATTTAAGTTCTAAAACTCGTATTTCGAAACCCACAACATGTCACGAAAGAAACACAGACACACGGCAGATCGGGCGACTAAAAGATTCTCCTACAACTCGAAGACTATACTACTGACGAGAAAAACGGCTAGAATTTTTTGTGAATTTTCGATGTCCTAACACCGTTGGTCTGTAGATGCTCTAAAGCCACAAAGACAGGTTGGTGACAACATCCCACCCGTCCAAACCAGATGCCGCTGGTCTGCCTGGACTTGTCTTTGAACAATCGAACAAAGAAGACATCACGTGACTCTCAGACGTCACAGAACTTTACGTAGATGCCATTTCCGCCCTTGTCTTGCTCGAACCAGTCTGTGGAGACTTGTGACTCTCTGACGTCATGGAACGTCCTGTGAATGGAGTATCCTGATTGATTCTTACTGAATCTACCCGCCAAAACGCTATTGATTGTAGGGAGCACTATTCGCTACTTTACATAGACGAATAAATTAAGATAATTTAAGCGTAAATCTGTTTTTGAACAGAATGAAAGTGTACATAAGTCATATTGCACTGACAGTTAAAGGCTGCAAAGTTGGTCTACAGGTCATGAAATAAGGAAACTATTACCAAGAACATGTAATCAGTTACACTGCTCTGCTTCTGTCAGCGTGTAAATTATTTCCAAACAGGCTATACCACCTCAAACAAATATAGCACCGTGCCATATCTCTACATCGCTGTAGTAAACACAATTCATATCTTGCACCATACAAAATTATCACTTTCGCACTCTATACAGGGTGGTCCATTGATAGTGACCGGTCCAAATATCTCACGAAATAAGCATCAAACGAAAAAACTACAAAGAACGAAACTCGTCTAGCTTGAAGGGGGAAAACAGATGGCACTATGGTTGACCCACTAGATGGCGCTGCCATAGCTCAAACGGATATCAACTGTGTTTTTTTAAATAGGAACAGCCATTTTTATTACATATTCGTATAGTACGTAAAGAAATGTGAATGTTTTAGTTGGACCACATTTTTCGCTTTGTGATAGATGGCGCTGGTTCTCTAGACATGAGATTATGGGTAGCTGATTAAAATCGTAGTTGACTTCGTAAAGTACTACGATGATCTGGAATTTGTTATAGCAATGAGATCGGGATCCACAAAAACAATATGAGTGGACAACCAATTTCCACTATTTTCGAATTTCCACATTAAAATCTTCCGCTACGAGATGAGTTTCTAGGTACTCAGTGGTTTGCAGCATTTCCCAGATAATGACCTCGCTAAAGTTTCGTCTCGCTAGAGATATAATTACCACTCTTTATTTTCAGTGTTATACTGTGCTAGCGATTAGTAGCATACAGCTCTGTGGTTGATACCGAGAACAGTCGCGTAAATGGTATGACATGCAGGCAAACCATATGAAACTACATGAAATTCTGGAAATTTTCATAAGCTACTCGATGATTTCATCATAAAAGTATAACAAATATCATCCAATGGTGTTGTGCTCCTGCATGATAATGCACACCCACACACGGCCAATGCGTTGAAGACGACATTGCAGCTGTTTTGGTAGGAAACGCTGGAACATCCACCGTACAATCCCGACCTTTCACCGTGTGACTTTCATTTTCATTTTAAGGGGCATTCAAATGAAACCCGATCACTAGTGTAAAGTAACGGTCACGATTTTAGTAACTCGAAAATATAGTTATACACAGCACACATACTCAAAAATAGTCGCCAAAACTGTTGGCACAATTATCCCATTGCACCACTAGCCGGTCGATTCCATTCTTGAAGAAGCTAGTATGCTGCTTGGTATAGGCATGGACCCAGTCACACACTTCATCGTCCGTTGTGGATCGATGTCCGCGAATAGTTTGTTTTAGAGGTCCGGACACATGAAAGTCACACGGTGAAAGGTCGGGACTGTACGGTGGATGTTCCAGCGTTTCCTACCAAAACAGCTGCAATGTCGTCTTCAACGCATTGGCCGTGTGTGGGCGGGCATTATCATGCAGGAGGACAACGCCATTGGATAACATGCCTCGGCGTTTCGACTCGATGGCTCGTCTAAAGTTCTGTAAAGTGGCTTGATAACTCAGGGCATTGATGGTGGTTCCCCGTTCCAGGAACTCGACAAGCAGTGGGCCCTTGTGGTAAAAAAAGAAGGAGCTTACCAGAACTGGTGTGCACTGCCTCTGATTTCTTTTGAGGTGGTGAAGTCGCATGTTTCCATTGCTTGCTCTGCCGCTTGATTTCCGGTTCAAAATAGTGACACCATGTTTCGTCACCTGTGACAATACGAGACAGAAAACCGTATTCCTCCTCATGATAACGTTTCAGATGGTCAAAGACAGCGTCATTCGAGTATCACGCAGTTCGGCGGTAAGTTGTTGGGGAACCCACTGCGCACAGATTTTTCGAAAGTTCAAGTGCTGATGCATTATGGTGTGGGCGGTGCCCACGCTAATACCTAGTAACCGATGCATCTCGTCCACGATAATTCTGCTATTGTCCAAGATTGAAGCTTTCACTGCCACAACGATTTCCGGTGTGATGACACGATGAGCCTGTCCAGGACGAGCATCATCTTCCAGTGACTCGTGCCCCTCAAGGAATCGTTTGCTCCATTCTACAACACTTGAACGACTTAAACTGTACTCACCGTAAACAACCTTCATCCGTCGATACATTTCATGGCCTCCAACTCCCACCGCCACCAAAAATAGAATCACTTCTCGTTGTTCCTGCTTATTCGCCTGCATGTTCGTTAGTGGACGATAACTTGAGTGAGCACCTTCTTTTCGGCGTGAAACCACACTGGCGCTATGCAACATCAAACGGTGCGCACGCGTCAGTCTCTCTACCAATAGATGGCGGCACCATATCCGCAGTTACGTGGTGCCACCTTACGAGTAATGCAAAGGGAGACGCACTGACCAGGTTGTATTTAACCCTTTGTTTCCTAACATAAGAAAAAATTTACTTTTTAACATTTTCTTTGCAGAATTTATGCTGTTGTGGCCTCAAATGACGGTAGGACATTTTGTAAAAATTTATTTTATTTTTTACAACTTTTTTCACTCCTGGTACTCAGAAGTACCGTCAGACGCCATGGACAAAATCACAACATGCGCAGAAAAATGCTCCAATTTTTATAACTTGTACTTTATTCCACATAAATATTAAATATTTTTACATTAGATAATTAATTAACACAAATATGATATTTCAGAATTTTTTTTTAATTCGCATAAATTTACCTTACTATGTGTTTGTCTCTCCACATTCTGTGTGTCCGGTATTCACATTGAGGTGAAGGTGTAAACGGCAAAGAACACTCTGAGGCATCATTATCCAAACAAGTGGAGTTTGTTTCACAATCTGCCTCTTGCAAATCGGACGAAAAAGCTTTGTCAAAATTATTAACATTTTCGTCATCATCTTCGATGTCAGTATCCTCTGTAATATCATACAAAATTGCTTCAATCTCTGCATCACTCAAAGGTCGAAAGCAGTCACCAGTTTTACGATTTTCGTTCATCTTTGTGTGAAAAAGTGGACAGAACAACTAGTGAGAGGTAACGCACTGTTGCTACAATAAAGTGTTCGCACAACCTGACGGTACTAATAAGTCCGCTTTATATTTTCCATTTTATCTCATTCACTTGTAACGTAATGCTTCAAACTATTATAAAAAAAAAACAAAGAAGGTAAGTACTTACAATGGGAAACTCAGCGGAAGTTTCAATAAATTGCGCACAAATTCAGGCAACACCAAGGAAACAAGCACATACAATTTTCTGTTTTCACAGCAGCGTGCGAAAAACAATTTCAAGCTCTGACAGCCAGAGAGCTCTATGTATTGCATAATAACATCTATGAAACAGTAGAGCAGAGTTACTGTTACGTACCGACAGGCTCTCAGATCACGAAACTGCACCACGAGAAAGTAATGAGAGTAAAAACTTACTGGTACTTTTAAGTACCATCAGGCACCAAAGGGTTAAATGAACCTCATAGATATTACAGCAGATGTCAGTAAATTAATTCGCGATTGACGAAGCATTTCTCTTCGATAGAGCCCAGAAAGTAAATATTCTTGTGATCTCAGAGTCTGGAGATGGTTGCAACTCGTTGCGAAAACTACGGCACTAAGCAGGCTGGGCAGAAACAGTACCTTTAGTGGGCGGTTTTGTGCTGGAGGAACCAGCCCAGCATTTGTACACCTGTTCAGAGAGTGTTCGCTGGCCGGGAAGGGCGCTCCGATCATGCTTCACGCCACAGTGCGTGGGGGTGGTTGCCTCATGACCGTTAGCCGCAAAGGATGGCCAATCGACCTTGCGGGGGATATCAGGGTAGCGTTCGGTCTATAATTGGTCAATATTCTTCGGATTTTGGGATCTATGTGTCTTCGTGGTATATGTAGGAGTGCGTGGCGGTCGATACCTACATGAAGGATGCGGAAGTGATGATGTTGTATGTTGCAGTTTATGAATTGTGTTTACTAGAGTGATGTAGAGATATGGTATGGTGGTACAGTTGTTGTGGTGATATAGCCTGGTTGGAAATCGTTTTCATGCCGAAAAATTCGAGCTTTCCTTCAAAGCAACAGAGCAGCGTAACCGAATATGTGTCTTTGGCAATAGTTTCCGTATTTCATGGTCTGTAGACCAATTTTGCAAAATTTAGCTGTCAGTGCAATGTGACTGCTGTACGCTTTTTTTTTCCAACTGTACAAAAATAGTTTTCCACTGAAATTCTCGTAATTTGTCCGTCTTAGAAAGTGGCGAATGGTACCCCCACACTAGCAGTAGCGTTTTGGCAAGTAGATGCAGTAAGAATCAATCAGGATTCTCCATTGACATGAAGTTCCATGACGTCAGAGAGTCACAGGACATCCTTTGTGGGCCATAGCAGTCTCCACAGACTGGTTTGAGTGAGACAAGGGCAGAAAGGCATCTACGTAAAGTTCTGTGACTTCGGAGCGTCACGTGACGTATTCTTTGTTCGAGAGTTCACACATAAGCCCAGTCAGACAAACCGCGTCTGGACTGAACATGTGGGATGCTGTGTCCAGCCCGTCACTGCGGCATTAGGGCATCTGCAGACCAACATCGAAAATTCACAAATTTTTTTAATGATCTGCTGTAGGTTTCGAAATATGTCATGAACTCTTAGATATGTAATTGTTCTGATTTTCCCGTCTGTGCTGAGGCACGACTGTGGGTTTCCACATTGAAGAACTGTGCTTCGTGAAGAGAGGAAAATAACAAATAAGTGCCCTAACACCACTCACTCCAGCAGGAAATATAGACTAAGCCCACTGAGCGTTTCATTTATTTCGACTTGTAGATGAAGGGAGCGTCCCATTAAAGTCACTATTAATTTTGAGTCCACCTGCTACTAGATTAGCCTGCCGCTGTGGCCGAGCGGTTCCAGGCGCTTCAGTTCGGAACCGCGCTGCTGCTACGGTCACAAGTTCGAATCCTGCATCGGGCATGGATGTGTGTGATGTCCTTTGTTAGCTAGGTTTAATTAGTTCTAAGTCTAGGGGACTGACGACCTCAGATGTTAAGTCCCATAGTTGTTAGAGCCGTTTGAACCAATTTTTGCTACTAGATTCGAGTAGTATTGTGAAATTTTTCCAATAGGATAACACCAGCAGTGTGAGATCGTCAATTTCGAGCTGTGTTGTGATTTTAGAAATAAATGAACTCTATGAAAGGCATAAAAAATGGTTCAAATGGCTCTGAGCACTATGGCACTCAACTGCTGAGGTCATTAGTCCCCTAGAACTTAGAACTAGTTAAACCTAACTAACCTAAGAACATCACAAACATCCATGCCCGAGGCAGGATTCGAACCTGCGACCGTAGCGGTCTTGCGGTTCCAGACTGCAGCGCCTTTAACCGCACGGCAACTTGGGCCGGCTGAAAGCCATATCTGCAAGTTGCTTAAATAAACAGTATTCCATGCTACCTCGACTCCTGCAAATTCTTTAAATAAACAGTATTGCTAGAAATTTCTTAAACAGTATTCAAATTCCTTAAACTGATCAATGGAATGTGATCGATGATACATTAACCTACTGTCATGAGATCCTCCAAGTCCAACAGACCACCACAGACTGAGCTATTTTTCTCGCCATTTTCATTCTGTGTGGGGGGCAGGGGTTTGTAGCAGAGGGTCCGAGATTTTGCAGAGGGGTGTTGGGGGAAGGGGACACGTGCCATCTGGGGAAAACGCATGTTGTCATCATGGGGGTGAGGTACATTATGTGTTCAAAAGCATGCGTTTTTCAAATTAGGTGCATGGTGCTGCCACCTACTGCCAGGTACTTCATATCAGCGACCTCAGTAGTCATTAGGCATGTGAGAGAGCAGAATGGGGCTTTCCGCGGAACTCACGGACTTCGTACGTGGTCAGGTGATTGGGTGTTACTTGTGTCATACGTCTGTAAGCGAGATTTCCATACTCCTAGACATCCCTAGGTCCACTGTTTCCGATGTGATAGTGAAATGGAAACGTAAAGGGACACGTACAGCACAAAAGCGTACAGGCCGACCTCTACTGTTTTCTGACAGAGATCACCGACAGTTGAAGAGGGTCGTAATGTGTAATAGTCAGACATCTATCCAGACCATAACACAGGAATTCCATACTGCATATGGTTCCACTGGAAGTACTATGACAGTTAGGCAGGAGGTGAGAAACTTGGATTTCATGGTCGTGGTCGAGCGGCTGCTCATAAGCCACACATCACGCCGGTAAATGCCAAACGACGCCTCGCTTGGTGTAAGGAGCGTAAATATTGGACGATTGAACAGTGGAAAAACGTTGTGTGGAGTGACGAATCACGGAACACAATGTGGCGATCCGATGGCAGAGTATGGGTATGGCGAATGTCTGCTGAACGTCATCTGCCAGCGTGTGTAGTGACAACAGCAAAATTTGGGAGCGGTGGTGTTGTGGTGTGGTCGTGTTTTTCATGGAGGGGGCTTGCACTCCTTGTTGTTTTGCGTGGCACTATCACAGCACAGGCCTACATTGATGTTTTAAGCACCTTTTTGCTTCCCACTGTTGAAGAGCAATTCACAGATGGCGATTGCATCTCGCAAATCGATCGAGCACCTGTTCATAATGCACGGCCTGTGGCGGATTGGTTACAAGACAATAACATCTCTGTAATGGACTGGGCTGCACAGAGTCCTGACCTGAATCCTATAGAACACCTTTGGGATGTTTTGGAACGCCGACGTCGTGCCATGCCCTACCGACCGACTTCGACACCTTTCCTCAGTGCAGCACTCCGTGAAGAATGGTCTACCATTCCCCAAGAAACCTTCAAATGTTCAAATGTGTGTGAATTCCTAAGGGACCAAACTTTTGAGGTCATCGGTCCCTAGACTTACACACTACTTAAACTAACTTAACGCTAAGGACAACACATACACCCATGCCCGAGGGAGGATTAGATCCGCCAGCGGGAGGGGCCGCACGATTAGGGACATGGTGCCTCCAACCGCGCGGCAACTCGCGCGTCTAAGAAACCTTCGAGCATCTGATTGAACGTATGACTGCGAGAGTGGAAGCTGTAATCAAGGCCAATGGTGGGCCAACACCATACTAAATTCCAGCAGTACCGATGGAGGACGCCACGAACTTGTAAGTCATTTTGGGCCAGGTGTCCGCATACTTTTGATCACATAGTGTAATTAATTTATCAGTTAATTAATTCTATTTCAATGTGATATCAAATTGTCCCAGAAACTCCATTGCCCTATTACTTACATCGTCCTTGTGGAAATGATTCAGAGAAATGTCATTTAACTCAGGCGTGTCGACGTAATCCAGCAAAAGGGTAAAGTCCTCAGGAAAATTTTCAAACGGAATGTCGGCATCATACGGTTCAGTAATGTAGTTAAAAATTAAACTGAAACTGTCAGGGTGGGACGTAAACATTCGACCATCAGCATTAGCGAGGGATACAGTGCAAAGCGTTTCTTGCACGCCCGCATACGTATAAGAGGGTACAATAAGTTCATGCAAAATGGAACGTGGTTGATATTTTTTCCCGGGTGCTGAAACTGTTTCAACTATAACAGTCTGGCTTTAATTCGCTGTACATCCATAATCCGTAGAGGAGCTTACCTAGCGCTGTCGTATAATTGACGTTATCGAGAGTAACAAAATTCTTGGGTCCGCCGGAGGTCTACCGCCCTTATGGCACCAAATCGCATGAGAGCCTTACGAATTTGTTGTTTGGCACGCAGTGTTCCACATTCCACAGTAGACAAGTACCATTCCATATAACGGCCAGTGCCAGAAGGGGCAAAGAGAAGAAGTAAAGTGAGATAACATAATGTGTATCCTACACCCATCCATCCTCGAGAACAACGCACCCATACTTCCTGAAAGATAACGCTAAGGGACTGCTTTTGTAGACAAGCTGTATTGAGCATTCAGGGAAGACGATACAATTTACCGGCTGGTGCACATAATTAAATGTGACGGCTACAGAACAGTAGTCACTAAAACAGGTGAGTGTGAAGTCAGCGTCCAAAAGCTGCCCTCACAAATTATCAGAAAGGTAAAAGCGATCCAGTTGACTGCTAGAGGTGGCAGTGAAATAAGTGTACCGGGGAAGTGTAGGATACCGAAAAACCTATGTCTCACTTAGGTGCAAGGAGCTTACCATTTCATCGAGTTCTTTACTAAAACTAAAATTATGAGATTGATCCACCGGCCGCAGAACAAGATTCGCCATACAGTAGAATCTTTGCAGAAACGCGGACGTTCTATAGAACGACCAGAGCCAGAAGGGGCAAAGAGAAGAAGTAAAGTGAAATCACATTATGTGGATCCTATACCCCTTCCATCACCGAGTACTTCGAAATCTCGTAATGCAATTCCTTCCCTATAAAACGAGGCAGTGCCCATAGAAAATTTGGAAGCCAGATTAAAAGAGTTCGAGAGAACCCAGAGTTGAAAACTGGTCAAATAATACCTCCTGTAAAGGAATTACGTCTGCACCGCAGTCATATACAGGGCGAACATTAATAAAACATACAAACTACAGGGACGAATTCCTGTATGGAAAAGGAGGGAAAAGGATCCTATGAACATGTGTCCGGAAATGCATCGTTGCCACGGTAGAAGGCGCTAACTAACCGAAGTTCCTCTGACCACGCGTCGTGTGTTCCTTTTGTGTTGCAAGCGGTATGATTGACGAAGCATATTGAAATATATGTCAGGAACAAGGCGAGATGATTTTTGTGCACGGCTAAGCAAATAGAAATTGTTGGGAGACAGCATGAATATGCAAAAACATGTATCCTCATAGCTACCAACCACATCACATAACATTTAAGCACTTTTTCGGCGTCTGTGTGATCACGGGTCCTTTCAGACAGACGAACATGCAGGAAACCGGCGGACTGTGCGTACACCAGCTTTGGAGGACCACGTTCCACAGGATATTCACACGAACCCTATTACAAGCGCCAGGCAAGTGTCCCGCCAACATAATGTAAGCCAAAGTACGATTATGTGTATCCTGTGTGACAACCACTACTATCCCTATCACCAGCAACGAATGCAGGGATTATCAGTAGCGGATTTCCCTCTACGGGAAGCATTTTTTCGCTGATTTTTGCACCAGATCATCACAATTATGGGATTTCTCTCATCAGTCATCTTTACCGACGAAGCAGCCTTTACTGGAACTGGCATCGTGAATCTTCATAATCGTTGTCTACGGGCTACAGCCAATACTTGGGGAATGGCTGAGGTATCTCATCAGCATTTGTTGTCGTTTCACACACGTCTTCCATTTCTGGGCACATGTTCATAGGACCTTTTCTCCTCCATTTCCTCTCAGGAATCCGTCTCAGCAGTTTGTCGGTTTTATTAATGTTCACCCTGTATAAACTGTCGCAAAGCGGTGAGCTGGAGTTCAGAACCAATTCTGTTAATATTCAAAGTGGGGAAAGTATATGCTTGCAAAGTCAATTGGACTGGAACAGAAACTACAAAATTACAAAACCGTTATCGAATGAAGCTGTGTACCAGTATCCATGGCAAAATCAATGAACGAAACGGAGGGAAAAGGAGTGTGAACATCTCCCTATCTTACAGGTGCGATTTCTTTTTCCGTGATGCGACTCTTTCAGGCTGGATACGTTGTTTATGCGGCTCCTCGGAATTGCAATTCTCTCATTCGGTTTTGTGGGTGGGTCATGCAGAATATCCGCACCCCACTCGTCGACAGATAGGGGCTAGATTTGTTTGGTAACGAGGGGGTCTTCATGCCATTGGGAATAAATCATGTAATGCTCCTCTAGGGTTTGTGACGTGGAGGCCGCAGCGGAAGGTGCACAAGTAGTTGGGAAAGCTGAGACAACCCGAGAGGTAGCCGATAGGGTCGGTGGAGACAAGTGTTATCCTGAAACAGAGTCTTTAATAGGCGACGTCGACGAGGCGGCATGGATGACTGGAGAATCGCCAGATGACTTATCAGTAACCACCTGATCTGCTGCGGAAGCACCCATGGCTTCCTCGTCCACAAATTCAGGCCGCAGAAGTGGGTCCTTCAATGGAAATCTAACCTAAGGGCGAGTAAAAGGGAAAGGGCTCCTCAACTGCATCATCGTCTTGTGTTCTGCGACGCTTGTTTTGAATAACCGGGGTCAGCATCGTGGGAGTGACTGCGTTGATGTCTCTACGAGTGGGCTGTGGAGGAAAATCACGAGCATTATCTCTCAAAGATCCACTTTGATCCCCAAGAATAGGGGTTGGCTCAGCTGCAGAATCCAGTTGGAGAAGATCCGTTAAAGTCAATTTCTTTTTTTTACACTGTTCGTAAGCAGGTTTTCATACCACCAAACGATGATTGGTATGGAGGTGGCCGCTCTGATTAAACATAAAGTAGGTTCCTTTCAGACGAGTGTAAGTAACACAAGCCCGATAAAAACATACCTGCGAGTCAGAAGTAACATTTTTAATCACCATTTATACCGGCCGATTACCACTGTAAACCTGTGTTCCCCTCGAAATTGTCGTATATCCTCATAAGGGAGCAGGATGGACCATAGAAAACTGTCATCTACCTACAGCGGAAGCTAAAAACCCTAATATTCTTACAGACGACTTCTGTAATCGCCCAAAGAACCATGCTATGGGAACCATTACGATAAGTAAAGGGGAACTGAGCTCCGCGATGGAATAATATCCGGTCAACGAAAAGCAGGTCAAAAAATTTAACGAAACACGTAATGCTTCGAATCGAAGTATGTAGTATGCAACTGATCTGTAGTAACTTTGATCATTTTCACCAGTCATTCTTGTACCTCTAAAGAGCTGCGCTGCACATGCCGCGTGGATTTATCAAAACTGAAGTCGACAGCCGATACCTGTACGTCGAATAGACGTGGGAAGCGTGTTGGACATCACGGCCCGAGATAACGCCATGTCAGGCAGAGCTGCACAAACACCAGAGACAAGACGACAAACAGCAGTGCTACGTGAACAAGAACTCATACGACACTGAATGGAAATAGCTAAGACACGTGGCACTAAAGGTTTGGCACTATAGTCTGGGAGACGATTCTTTGGTATTGACAGTTCGGTAGCGTCTTTCCGTCGCCTAGCGACCGCAGGCAGGCAGCCAATGACGGCCTGACTTTGAGCGGGTAGCAAGGGCCACGTTGCCGCTCTGAAACCCGGTCGCGCGCGCTTATGAAACTTACGTGTCTCGCGTGCAGGCGGTGCGGTCGTTCGTCGTTTGTCTGAAGTTGAATTCGCAGTTTATTTCGTTTTTGTTGTTTTTAGTGTTTCTTTGTTTATGTTTCGTTGTAAACAATGTCTAGTGCGGCGGGTAGTACCAGCCCAACACAAGAAGTGAAACAGAGGAAGAAAAGTGTGCTACACACCCAGGCCCGTGAATTCGTGTGCTCTGTGAGGGATTACTTTGAGAAAGAAAAGGACAAAGGTGGGCCCTTAATTCCTGTTTTTCAGGTTGTGAAGAGAACTGCAGCAGCATTGAAAATAAGTAAGAACACTGTTGTAAAGATAGGGAAAGAACAGTATAGTGTAGATTGTGACGAGAGTGGCACAACAAAGCTGCACACACCAGGGAAGAAGCGACCGAGAAATAAGCAGGTGATAGCTTTGGACGATTTTCAGAAAGACGCTATTCGTCGTCATATATACAGCTATTATAAGAGAAGGGAACATCCCACTCTATCTAAATTACTGGTGTCGCTTCAGAAAGACGATCTTTTTAAAGGGAGCAAATTTTCATTTCGTACAGTGTTGAAAGACATAGGCTTCAGCTATTCACTGTTTAACGGACGCAAAATATTAATGGAAAGGACAGATGTAGTTGCATGGCGGTGCAGATTTCTGCGCAGGATCATGGGTGTGGAATTCGAAAGTATAGTGTGGTTAGATGAAACTTGGGTCAATGCCAGCCATTCTTTACGTAGAGGCTGGAATGATGGAACGCCCGAGGGGGCAATGGCAATGCCTGCTGGCAAAGGAGGGCGTATTATTGTCTTACACGCAGGAACATCGAAAGGTTTTGTGCCAAACTGCTTGAAAATGTTTCGGTCAAAAAAGACGGGAGATTACCATGAAGAAATGAACAGTGTAGTATTTCAAGAATGGTTCGAGACATCGCTTATGACGAATCTGACAAGTCCATCAGTGATTGTTATGGACAATGCGCCTTATCATTCCGTTGTTCACGATAAGGCACCAACCTTGGCAACAAAAACAGACGATATCATTCAGTGGTTGAAACGGCGAAAAGTAGATTTCAGAGAAGATTTAAGGAGGGCGGAACTGCTCGAAATTGTGGCACAAAAGAAACCCCAATTTCCAACATATGTAATTGACGAGATTGCTAAAAGGCACGGGCATGAAATCGTTCGGCTTCCTCCATACCACTGTCACTTCAATGCAATTGAAGGAGTGTGGGCGCAGATAAAAAATTACATTGCTGCAAACAATAAAAAATTCACGATCTCTGAAGTGGAAACTCTCCTTCCAGCAGCTATCAATAAAGTGACAAGCGAGACGTGGGCTAAAATTGTAAACAGCCATCAGAGAGGCGGCCAAAACCGAAGGGGTTGTGGAAGAATGCATCGAAAATTTAATTATACATCTGGGAGAGAGCAGTGATAGTTCGAGTAGTGCTGAGGAAGACAATGTCAAATCAGATTCTGACAGTGATGTGAGTGGTGTTTTTCCATTACAGTAACTACAACGTATTCAGGAATGTAAGGAGGGAGTTTGCTATCGATCTACAACCAGATCATCATATTGTGAGTACTTTCTTCAGATTATAACTCTTAATACACTGACCAATTATTCTGTAGCTTGTAGTAGAACAAATTAATAATGCTAATACTTAACAATGGAAACCAAAACTGCTAATGTTCAACAACTTGCGAAAATAGTTTTCATTTCAGTTGTGAAGTTTAACAAATAGCTTTATTATGTTTCAGCATCTTAGATACTTGTACTAAATAGCTCTTATCAGTTTTCGAGTTAATATATTTCAAGCATCAACTTTAAATAAATTCACGCGTACCAATACGACTTGTATTGTGTCTCGCTTTTATTTCTGCTGCTAGAGAATGCGTGTAGCAGACAGGGCGCCGCGTGCTGTGAGCCACGTACGGCAACAGCGCCGTCTGCCCGCCGGAACTGTCAAATGGTTCAAATGGCTCTGAGCACTATGGGACTCAACTGCTGTGGTCATAAGTCCCCTAGAACTTAGAACTACTTAAACCTAACTAACCTAAGGACAGCACACAACACCCAGCCATCACGAGGCAGAGAAAATCCCTGACCCCGCCGGGAATCGAACCCGGGAACCCGGGCGTGGGAAGCGAGAACGCTACCGCACGACCACGAGATGCGGGCCGGGAACTGTCAGCACCAATCACTCCCTCTACCCCGACGCGCAAAGCGAGAAAGGTATTCAGCTATGGGGGCGGACGTAACTGACATACCAGTATAACACTGAAGGAAGAACTAGAATGTCAGAGTTGTAATTTGTTCTCACGATTTAGCTAGTACGGTTCCACAAAGAACAATTAGCAGCTTCTTCCCTTGTTGTCGTAACTGTTCAAAAAATAATAGTTCAAATGGCTCTGAGCACTGTGGGACTTAACATCTGAGGTCATCAGTCTCCTAGAACTTAGAACTACTTAAACCTAACTAACCTAAGGACATCACACACATCCATGCCCGAGGCAGGATACGAACCTTCGACCGTAGCGGTCTAGCGCTTCCATATTGAAGCGCCTAGAACTGCTCGGCCACATCGGTCGGCTTGTCGTAACTGTGCCTTAAGTTACCAACGCCAATGACAAGGATTTGGGCTCTGGAATAAAGACAATTAGTTAAATGATAAATTGATCATAGATGCTATTATTGTTTGATATTCATAAGGAAAAACAGAGACTGAAGTTTAATGACTCTTCGTCAACGATATTACCGAATATGGAGAACAGTCATGGATTGGACAACGATTGGCAGGAAATCGTTCGCGGCCTCTATAAAGCAAGCATGTCACAAACAGTCTTATGTCATTCAAGGAAACAATGGAAAATCTAAATGTGAGTAACGACAATAGGATATGAACCTTTATCCTCGCGGAAGTGATTCCAGTGCTGTAAGCAATGCACCATCTAGATCTGGGTAGATATTCGTATCAAGACTCTCAATCATCTGCAAGTTCAGCTACTAGATATACGTATGTATCATGCGATGTACACTACTGGGCATTGAAAGATGACGTGCTACAGACGCGAGATTTAACCGATAGGAAGAAGATGCTGTGATATGCAAATGATTTGCTTTTCAGAGCATTCACACAAGGTTGGCGCTAGTGGCGACACAATTTTGACAACGTAGCCTACGGAGAGCAGCGACCTGATGTTATATTTAAGTTAAAATGAACAGTCGGGATAGCAATAATATTTCTTTATGGACCGGTTTCGGCTTATATACAAGCCATCTTCCGAATTTTTTGGCCCCCTATAGCTAACAGAAGCAGACAACATACTATATTTTTCTGTATCCCGGTGTACAAAAAATAAACAACAGTCAAACCTCCTTAATATTCAGGAAACCGACAACCACGACCTCCACCATAAAAATCAGTCGAACTCCCCTTTGGCAATAAGCGAGCAAGTTACAGATTCATGTTCCACAGATAATACAGAATACACATAAGCAAAAAGGGCTACAGGTAGGAACCAAACATGATAAAACAAATAGCAGCATAAAATGGTTACGATACCCTTATGATGGCTAACCTAAACTAACAACTGTGGAAACGGGAATGGAATGATCAGGCCACACATACACACAAGACCTTGCACAACACAGATAAACACAACACACAGACAATAAGCACATGCAAGGCACAACAGAGCAACAAAACACAAAAATTACTAAATAGCACATTCTCACCTACAATAATAAACTTGTTCACAGAATAGCGAACATATTAAAGAAACATGGACTTCAAATAGGAACAGGACCGACAACACAACACAAAAAAGCTTAGAACACAGGAAATATCCACAGACAGATTCAACACATCAGGCATGTATGAACTCACGTGCAACAGTTGTCGGTCAGTACACATAGGAAAAACATGTAGGAGCTTTAAAACAAGGTATTCCGAACGTCTCAGAGCTCTAAAAAGTAACAGCTCCCACAGCACAATTGCCGACTACCTAATAACCCACAAACATCACCCAGCTATCATAAAAACAGATTTCTAAATACTAAGATTCAGCCACAGTCTATACCACAAATTAATAACAGAGGAAAACATACACATACAGTAGTTAATAGCCGAAGAAAAACAGGTTATACACTGAAGCGCCAAGGAAACTAGTATAGGCATGCGTATACAAATAATGGGATATGTAATTAGGCGGAATACGGCGCTGCGCTCGGCAACCCCTACATAAGATAACAAGTGCCTTGTGAAGTTGTTAGATCGGTTGCTGTTGCTACAATGGCAGGTTATCAAGATTTAAGTGAGTTTGAATGTGATGCTATAGACGGCGCACGAGCGATGGGACACAGCATCTTCGAGGTAGCGATGAAGTGGAGATTTTCCAGCACTACCATTTGAAGAGTTTACCGTGAATATCAGAAATCCGGAAAAACATCATATCTCTGACATCGCTGCGGCCGTAAAAAGATCCAACAAGAACGGGACCAACGACGACTGAAGAGAATCGTTCAACGGGACGTGCAACCCTTCCTCAAATTGCTGCAAATTTCGATGCTGGGCCACCAACAAGTATCGGCCTGCGAACCTTTCAACGAAACTCGTCGATATGGGCATTCGGAGCCGAAGCCCCACTCGTGTACCCTTATTGACTGCACTACACAAGCTTTATCCCTCGCCTCAACCCGTCAATACTGTTGGACTGGTGATGATTGATTGGAAACATCTTGCCTCGTCGGACGGATGGACGTGTGCTGGTATGGAGACAACCTCATGAATCCATGGACCCTGCGTGTCAGCAGGGGACTGTTCAAGCTGGTGGAGGCCCTGTAATGGTATGGGAATGTGCAGTCAGGGTGATGTGGTACCCCTGACACGTCTAGATACGACTCTGACAGGTGACGCGTACATAAGCGTCCTGTCTGATCACCTGCATCCATTCATGTCCATTGTGCATTCCGACGGACTTGGACAATTTCAGCACGACAGTGCGACACCTCGTTCTTCCAGAATTGCTACACAGTACGCCCAGGAACACTCCTCTGAGCTTAAACACTTCCGTTGTCCACCATACCCCCGTGACATGAACATTATTGAGCATACCTGGGATGCCTTGCAACGTGCTGTTCAGAAGAGGTCTCCACCGCTTCATACTCTTAAGGATTTATGGACAGTCCTGCAGGATTCATGCTGTCAGTTCCCTCCAGCACTACTTCAGACATTAGTCGATTTCATGCCACGTCATGTTGCGGCGCTTCTGCGTGCGCGTGGGGGTCATACACGATATTAGGCAGGTGTACCAATTTATTTGGCTCTTCCGTGTAAATGATTACACTACACTACACAAAGGCACACTATTTAACTATTTAATACATTAAAGGAAAATTTATATAAAAGACAACACAAACAGCTAAAAGACTCTCTCTCTCTCTCACATACACACACACACACACACACACACACACACACACACACACAGAGAGAGAGAGAGAGAGGGGGGGGGAGGCAGGGAGAGAGAGGGGGGGGAGTGAGAGAGTGGGTGGGGTGAGGAAGAGAGGGGGAGAGGACACACTACCTTGAGAGCAAGTGAACGCCGAATGGTATAGAACACACAATAACAACGCTTGGACTACGTTTTTGCGAAGTTAGTTACAACCAAAATTCTGCAAAATATGTATAGTATTAGTGTGTGCTTCTGAATAACGCATGAGAACGCAAAAGAAAAAGGTTCTACCAAAGGAAGACGTAAGTAAGTGTCACTGTGGCTCAACACAGGTCCTCTCCAATTCCTGCAGAATTGTTGTGATTTTCTGACTCTTCAAATTATTAAGTACAATTTACTGCTTGGAAATCTATAATAAATTATTACTGAAAGGTTGTTTCAAGAAAGACTGAATTACGTGTAACTGGGGCACACCTGCCTTAGTTGCTTCTATGTAGCGAATAAGCTGAACACCATTACACCAGCTTCAGAGACGATGGCGCATCGATTTTGTTCATGAAAATTATTTCTGTTTTGGCTTTTTCCAGCTCTTGAGGTAGCCATTTAATATCTTGTGATTGTATTGATGAGTACATAGCTTACGAAAGCACGTAAGGTGTCTTACTTTTTTATAACGAGGACCGCCAATCCATTTTTCAGGCGATCCTTTGCACTGAACGATAGGACGCATTAACTGGATACCAAATGCTACTCATTTCCTTGTCGTGCCCTTTACAAGTAAACTGTTCAGCATAGTATAATAGATAAAGTAAAATGGTCAACAAGAGAAGTTGGTTTGTTTGTCACAATGTGGAATGTTCATACGGAGGCTGTCTAACCAACGACTACTGTAGACGTAGGTGTCCTTGCCATTTTACAATCACCTAGCTCTTTACAAGAGGACGTGCAGTTCAACGTGGACTTCAGACCTCGGGGAACGTTCATAGACAGACATTTAGCAACTACATATTTTGTACGCACGGAATTCATAAGACATATACATAGTTTCATTAGCATTTCATTGTCATGTAATCTGACAAGCATACTCACATATGAGTTAGAATTTGAGAAAACCAGATGATCTGTCAGTTTCGACTGGGACGGAGAAACAGTAGAAACATCTAGAATTAATTAATGATGTGCATGGAACAACAAGAGCACAGGATGCATTTTAAGATACGCACTATTTGTAAACATTCCCACGTTACAGTGTTTTGAAGCTGATGTTTTGACTCTGTGCCAGGCATTACCATAACATAAGTCTGACGATAGTTGCGACAGAGACTGCGTAGAACGTCCCATGAGTAATCAAGTGGCAACCTTCCATCTTGTGTTTTAGCAATGCCTACCGAGTGCATTACTCATGCATTTTTGGGAAATCCCGCAGCTTGACTGCCTCCCCTCGGGACATCTCACGCTACTGACTCATGACACTCATCAGCCTCTTTCATTAGTGAGAGCAGAGAGCTGTTTCTCATTGACTGGCTTCCTGCAGCAGAAAAACTGTGTTCGTATCCCACAAAAAATTATGGCTTTCTCCAAGATCACAAGCTTCCTAAGCTTTCTGCAGTATCAAGAATAAGCGTACACAGTATTTTTGTGGAACGGCAAAGCCGATAATTTTTGCGTTGCAACTATTGATTGTTACGGCAGCCAAGTCAGTAAGTCTGCAGCACGTGGGATGGTACGTTAAGTATCCGAACGTTCTAGCAACCAAATATCTGTGGCAGAAGACGCAGAGACTATGTGGGCTTGGGTTGGATCAAGTGCTTATTAGCTTATTAGGAGTACAGACAGCAAGACTGACCAAGATTGTATATGTACGCATGATTCGCTGCAAAGAAGAATGATAGTGATTGAAGAACAGTCCAAATTTATCGATATTGTCGATCTTTCACGACTATTTTCACAAAGAACTGCAGAGGTAAATCATAGCAAGTGACGGCTGAGCTCATCAACACTTTGAAAATTTTGTTTCTGATATCACAGTTTAACGTGAGCTGCAGAAGGTAAGCTTTCACTGTCGGACGGAAACTTCTGATTTCCTCAGAATGACCTAAAATGGTAGATTGAGCCAGTAATGTCACCTGCAGTACGTTTTGTGGTGTCACAGCCAGACACCACACGTCCTAGGTGGTAGCTTAAATCGGCCGCGGTCCTGTAGTACATGTCGGACCCGCGTGTCGCCACTGTGTGATCGCAAACCTAGCGCCACCACAAGGCAGGTCTCGAGAGACTGACTCGAACTCACCCCAGTTGTATGGACGACAGAGCTAGCGACTAGACGTACTAAGCCTTTCTCTCTCATTAGCCGAGAGACAGAATAGCCTTCAGCTAAGTTAATGGCTACGAACTAGCAAGGCGCCATTAGCCTTACAGTGATTGTAATTAGAGTCTCACTTGTGTTCACCATAGAGATGTACAAGAAGAAATTAAAGATAAGTATATGAGAAGCTCCGTTCTTTTCTTCATAGCATTAATTACGTATCCTGTTCCAGTACTTCACGCCCGTCTGCGTTAGTCAGCGTGCCTTTTTAAGCCACCTCTATTTACAAGGTGTTGGCCCCGCTGCCGACACATCACGTTTCCAACAACACGTCGAGTTTGTGAGTGATAGGCGATGAGTTAAGCTTGTGCAGCAGTCTGGGATACTCGTTTTTTCTTCTGAAGAGCATACTTTTTTCCAAGAGAAAATATGCCGCAAGAGTGATGACTTAATATTTATGAGGAAAAGCTGGCTGTATGGCGAAAGATAAAGGCAATTAAATCACATAAAATATGCACAGATGGTTACTTCATACTGTATCGGTTTGGGCGTCGTCACATATTGCTCCGAACCTGGGTGCACGAATGGCAAAACGTCATGTTTTCGAATGAATCCAGGTTCTGTTTACACCATCATGATGGTGGCATCCGTGTTTGGCAAAATCGCTGTGAACGCACATTGGAATCGTCTATTCGTCATCGCCATACTGGCGTATCACCCGGCGTGATGGTATGGGGTGCCATTGGTTACACGTTTCGGTCACCTCTTGTTCGCATTGACGGCACATTAAACAGTTGTCGTTACATTTCTGATGTGTTACGACCCGTGGCTCTACCCTTCATTCGATCCCTGCGAAACCCTACATTTCACCAGGATAATGCATGACCGCATGTTGCAGGTCCTGTACGGGCCTTTCTGGATATAGAAAATGTCCGACTGCTGCCCTGGCCATCACATTCTCCAGATCTCTCACCAATTGAAAACGTCTGGTCAATGGTGGCCGAGCAACTGGCTCGTCACAATACGCCAGTCACTACTCCTTGTGAACTGTGGTATCGTGTTTTAGCTGCATGGGCAGCTGTACCTGTACACGCCATCCAAGCTCTGTTTGACTCAATGCCTAGGCGTATCAAGGCCGTTATTACGGCCAGAGGTGGTTGTTCTGGGTACTGATTTCTCAGGATCTATGCACCAAAATTGCGTGAAAATGTAATCGCGTGTCAGTTCTAGTATAATATATTTGTCCAATGAATACCCGTTTATCAACTGCATTCCTCTTGGTGTAAAGATTTTAATGGCCAGTAGTGTAGCAACATAATATTCCTTCCATTTCCCGTTCATATTTTAAATTACGAGACCGCTACGTTCGAGATAGGTGCCATCAATGCGAAAAAAAGATAATAATTAATGTTCTGTTTTTAAATGAGTCATAGCTTGCATGCCACAATAAATTCCACATTCATTTGGGAATCTTTGGTTTCGTAGTTTAATAATTCCAGACTCCAAAATCAGTACCTATAGGAATTAGTTATCCCAGACGATGGATTATAATCAGTCAGTAAATAATATTGGTAAAGTCAATGAAAGATATCGTGTCTGACTGTAAGGTAAATATCCGCTAACTTCCTTGGTTGCTTGAGCCTTCCCATGCGTTATCCGTTGCGTGTAGGTTAACAGATTGTATTTCACTTAACGGTTATGTACATTGGGCCGACTCCTTTTTATCAAATCCCAAGAATTTAATCAAGGAAGGTAACAAATACAAATGCCCTCATTGGAAAGCAAGTGCTTACACTCAGGCAATAGCTTACCTGTGAGTTCGACTCATGATGCCTCATTTGCTGCTTTACTCTTGTCTAATGGCTTTAAAAATGGTTTGTAATTGAGCATTAAGTTTCGATTTTAGCTGCCTTACCAGTTCTTTCCTTTGACCAGAGTCCAGTGGGAATCGTTTTCAGTCTCTGAAGTGACGTTCGACGTACCTCTTTTTCCAACCTAAACATTTGCATAGCACAGTAAACACACACGTTTGTACTTTATCTGGGAAAAGAAGTAATCTGTTTCCCGTTCCGAACAAAAGTAAGAATACACTAGATTGCTAAACCAAACTATCCACGTTTTGCATAGGAGAAACAAGCAGCTTTTGTCGCGAGCGCAGTCTGAACTCGGTGGAGCAATACAAGTTATTCAACCTTACCGTTACCGCAATCGACGGAAAACGTCCCCGCGACCGAGGGTTGGCGATGTTTGGACTAGCTTCTTCACAGACACGCTTCCACTGTTACCGTGATCTACGGAAAACGTCCCAGAGAGCTACTAGTAGCTTGCCATCGACGGTTTGGCGATCATTGTTCTAGCTTCTCCGCAGATACCCTTTCGCTATCGTTGCACCTACGGCTATCTTTAGGGCTATGTTTGAAGCACGCAAGCTAACTTTTTTCGGCAAGATCCAATATTCATTGCGGAAAGAATAGAAAATCTCAAATGGAACGAATGGGCTACGAAAGAGAAGCCGAGAGGAGGAAGCAAACAGTAACATGATCACGGCACAACAGCAGAACACGCTGAGATAAAGAGAAATAACTCGCATATCAATTCGATATGACTTGAGAAAAAACAACGAAAATCTGGGAAGAAAAACGAATGAAAACAATAGGAAAAAAGACAATAAAAACTTATGCCTCTGCGCACGTCATTTCAACGAAGAGAAAACAGAATAATCATCCCAACTGGTCTGTAAATATTTACGTTGTTAAAGTGATGAATCAGAAACACAGATAAATAACACTAAAAATAGTTACATTCCAGAAACAATACCAGATGAGGAGTGTAAAGCCATTCCGGATATGAAGAAAGAAATGATAATTAATAAATAGTCATTGTTAAATCTGGAGGAAGAGCTGCAAAGAAAGAATTCGGAAAATTGTCAACAGAATATAAGTGGCGGAAGACATTTCCCCAAAATTAGAGCAAGCCGCAAACTTTCACTCATTTCGTGAACTTCAGCCGTCGGTGGTTTAGTGGTTATTCTGACGTTTCGCCAGCAAGAGTGGGTGTAAAACATTCATCATCCATTGCAAGTGACGGACTGATCCACCCGTGCTGGCAAAATGCCAGAACAGTTACACAAACTACCATCGTTCGAAGGTACCGAGTAATTTTTCTACATTGCTGGCCATTAAAACTGCAGCGCCAGGAAGGATAGGAAATAACCAGATTTTACTTATTGCTCCTTCACAGTGCAGTAAAAAGGATAAGCGATTATATTCATAGAAAATAATAGTTTCTTGTAGCTCAATAGCCCGGTGTAGGTCTTTCAATTAGATGCCACTACGGCGACTTGCGTGTCACTAATCTATTCCAGTTATTCAACCGCGAAAAGAGGAACTATACTTTAACGCGTAATCCGACTGACCTGTCGTTTCTTATAACTCCTCACACCACTGTGAGGTAAAGGCTAGATTAAAGGTATACTGGAAATTTCCATGGTCTAATAGAGATTCGATCCCGCGACCTCTCAGTTCCCAGATACACGCTTTACCGTTTCTTCTCCTTAGACCACTAGGCCCTGCTAATTGGTTAGTGATTTGGTGGTAAGGAGTATACTAAATTTAATAGACGGGCCCGCCACCTCTGTCAGCTGTGACGACTTTGACTTACCTGGGCATCAGTTCGAACTAAGCTTGGTTAACAGATACGGTACGTCACTCCACGACGCTTCAACTCAATGCGGGAGTTCATCAGTCGTAGTGGTTACGTGCTAGTCTCTCGGAAATTCGTGACCACATGTTTTTAATAAGTTAGAGATCTGGAGAACACGGTGGCCATGGCAACAGCCGAACACCCCTTGAATCGATGCAGAGACTAGTTAAGGAATGCATGTACTCCATACTGCCTGCGGTTATGTTGTTGAAAATAACATTTACATCTACAAAGATACTCCGCAAGCAACGGTATGGTGCGTGGCAGTGGGTACCCTGTACTATTAGTTGTTCATTACCCCTCCTGTTCTACTCGCAAATAGAGCGAGGGAGAAACGACTGTCTGT
Organism: Schistocerca nitens; assembly: GCF_023898315.1. Taxonomy (NCBI): domain Eukaryota; kingdom Metazoa; phylum Arthropoda; class Insecta; order Orthoptera; family Acrididae; genus Schistocerca; species Schistocerca nitens. The sequence goes on along the minus strand of NC_064616.1, from coordinate 143,453,910 downwards.
ACGCCTCCGAATGAGTCCTAATTTCTCGTATCTTATCTTCGTTGTCCATATGCGCAATGTACGAGGGCTGGAACATTAATATTGGCTTTTATTTATTTACAGCTCGTACAAAATAGATACGTGTTTCAAAGTATTACTGACCTTCAAAGTAGTCGCCACCATTGTGTATAATCCGTTGCCAGCGATGTCGAAGCCGTAGGATACTCATAGCAATGCCAGTTTTGTTGACAGTTCGAGCGGCGAGGTCTATTGCCCGACAAATTTGTAGCAGTTCTGAAGCGAATGCCGTGAAGTGTTTCCTTCAGTTTAGAAATCGAGTTGAACTTACGAGGGCTTAAGTCAGGGGAGTGCAGTACATGGTATAGCTCTTAGCAGCACCATCAGTCAAACAAATCAGTAGCAGTTCCATTAAGTTTCTGGTGTGCAACCGCAAGAAATCTCCTTCTTCTTCTAATATTTCGGCTGTAAAACGTTCAGCCATCTTCAGAGTGAGCCGCAAGACTGCCGCTCCAGAGCTTGCTTCGTCCCTTTATACTGTTTTACCGCGCGACTGCGCATGCGGCCACAGATGCAAATGCGCCAGAGACGTTGGTCGGCGGCAGAGACGTGCATAACGCACGAGCTGTATCTATGACTCCGCAGTTGATCTTTGTTGACATATCGATATATCATTGTGAGCTGCACTGTGACAACGTCTTTGCGAGTTTATTACAGCAAGTGCCGGATTCCAGGATTTATCAAGATTGAAACCACTGTCTCTATTAATTAAGTTCGTCGTCAAGCGAATTTCAATTGCCTCCTTTACTATCGAGTCCCAAAATGACGATGTAGTTGCCAAAATTTCGACGTTGTCATACAACATACAGTGACAATTATCAATACAGTGCTCTGCCACGGCCGACTTGTTAGGTTGTAAAAGTCGTGTGTACCTCTGGTGTTCTGTACATCTTTCTTGGACAGTACGAGTTGTTTGTCCGATGTAAGAAAGGCCACATTCACAGTGAATTTTGTAAACTCCAGATTTTCGGAGCAGCAAATCATCTTTGACGGAGCCCACGAGTGCAGCTGTCTTAGGTGGAGGACGAAAAATCACTTTTATTTTGTGTCTGCCGAGAATGCGTCCTATTTTTGATGAGAGGCTACCCACATATGGCAGGAAGGCCATCGATTTAAAGGTTTCTTCATCTTCTTCTGCTTTCTTTGTGGCCTCTTTCGGTTTCATTTTCAGTGCCCTCTGGATTTGTTGTGGAGGGTACCCATTGTCTTCAAACACTCTTTGTAAGTGGGAAAGTTCATCGTGCAGACTGCTTTCGTCAGAAATAATATGCGCTCTGTGAGTCAAAGTTCGGAGAACACTCATTGTCTGAGCAGGATGGTGGCAGCTATTTGCACGTAAATACAGATCGGTGTGTGTCGGCTTCCTATACACTTCATGTCCCAAAGTGCCTTCCTCTCTGCAGCGAACCAGAACATCCAAGAATGGAAGGCATCCCTCCTTTTCAATTTCCATTGTGAACTTTATTTGATCGTGGAGGGAGTTCAGATGTCTTAAAAAGTCTTGCAAGTTGTCTTCACCATGGGGCCAAACTACAAAGGTGTCATCAACATACCTCCAGAATACCGTGGGTTTCAAGTCAGCAGATTCAAGCGCCTTCTCCTCGAAGTCCTCCATAAATAAATTGGCCACCAGTGGGGATAAGGGACTACCCATGGCGACTCCGTCCGTCTGTTCAAAAAATTCGTTGTTAAATAAGAAATATGTGGAGGTCAGAACATGTTTAAATAAAGCTGAAATCTCTTTGTCAAAACTTCTTTCAATAAGTTGTAGAGATTCTGGAAGGGGAACCTTTGTAAATAAAGCCACCACATCAAAACTAACTAATATATCAGAAGGGTTCATTTTCAATGATTTCAGTTTACTAATGAAGTCAGCCGAGTTTCTTATGTGGTGAGTACATTTTCCCACAAGGGACCTCAACAATGATGCCAGATGTTTGGCAACGTCATAGGTCGGAGAGCCTATGTTACTCACTATGGGGCGTAGAGGAACATCTTTCTTGTGGACCTTTGGTAGACCATAAAGTCTAGGAGGCACCGGACCACTTGGTTTCAATCTCCGACGGAGTCGCCATGGGTAGTCCCTTATCCCCTCTGGTGGCCAATTTATTTATGGAGGACTTCGAGGAGAAGGCGCTTGAATCTGCTGACTTGAAACCCACGGAGCAGCTTGCCTTCCAGTGTCCCTGATGTTGCCTATCTTCGCATGGACTACTCAGTTTGTATATTTTACTAATTTTTTTCATAGTTCCACACAACTTCTTCCTGTTTTCTCGATTGATCTGTGTTCAGTTTTTCAAGGTCTATCCACTGTGCCAACTTATAACTAAATCTGAGGGGGGTGCGGTGGGGAGGTTCCCTTGTTAGTATAGCTTTCGTTATTCCTTCGCGTTCCTGGTTCACTATCATACCACGAATAGTCGACTTGGGCAGCTTCATATGGATTGAAATATTCCTGATGGATTTGTTACTCAGGTGCCATCCAATGACTAATCCAGGTTCGAAGTCACTGATCACTCTTGACCGACCCATTCCGATGTTACTCCGTCTCTATTGACAACACAATCCTCGCCGCCTCCTTTTACTGGCGGGGCTGCCTCACGTGACATATAGTGGCCTACTCCACTTTACATAATAGTGTGCCGATAATTTTGATCAGGTAGTGTACCTCAATCCTGGTACTGTAGGCAGCATGCCGCCTCCATGCCGTTGCCACTGTAAATGTGTGAGTTATCATGTTATCCAGTTTACTTCTCTCCCGCATATCTGCAAAATGACTCATAGGAAATAACAAAAAACACTGATTTGAATTGCATGCTCAAATAGCCTTAATTGAGGCCGTGAATAGTAAATTAATGAGCTGATATTTACATCTTCATGTAAGCTGTATGTGCCAAGAGGCTGAAAGGAAGTAATATTTTCTGACAATAATTTCGCAAAAAAGATTTCAGAATGAAAAACTGCATAATAATGAATTGTTGACAGAGTGAAAGCCGGCCGCTGGTGGCCGAGCGGTTCTGGCGCTACAGTCTGGAACCGCGCGACCGCTACGGTCGCAGGTTCGAATCCTGCCTCGGGCATGGATGTGTGTGTTGTCCTTAGGTTAGTTAGGTTTAAGTAGTTCTAAGTTCTAGGGGAGTTATGACCTCAGCAGTTGAGTCCCATAGTGCTCAGAGCCATTTGAACGATTTGATTTGAACAGAGTGAAACGTGGCATGTGGAAAAGTCGTCCTGCGTTATAAAGGGTTTGGAAACCTTATCGTTTCGCTGTTTCTGTGTGATTTCTGCTCAGAGAGTCGAAGGAAGTGTGACTGTACTGAATCGCTATAGAACGTTGTTGTTGTTGTTGTGGTCTTCAGTCCTGAGACTGGTTTGATGCAGCTCTCCATGCTACTCTATCCTGTGCAAGCTTCTTCATCTCCCAGTACCTACTGCAACCTACATCCTTCTGAATCTGCTTAGTGTATTGATCTCTTGGTCTCCCTCTACGATTTTTACCCTCCACGCTGCCCTCCAATGCTAAATTTGTGATCCCTTGATGCCTCAAAACATGTCCTACCAACCGATCCCTTCTTCTAGTCAAGTTGTGCCACAAACTTCTCTTCTCCCCAATCCTATTCAATACCTCCTCATTAGTTACGTGATCTACCCACCTTATCTTCAGCATTCTTCTGTAGCACCACATTTCGAAAGCTTCTATTCTCTTCTTGTCCAAACTAGTTATCGTCCATGTCTCACTTCCATACATGGCTACACTCCATACAAATACTTTCAGAAACGACTTCCTGACACCTAAATCTATACTCGATGTTAACAAATTTCTCTTCTTGAGAAACGCTTTCCTTGCCATTGCCAGTCTACATTTTATATCCTCTCTACTTCGACCATCATCGGTTATTTTACTCCCTAAATAGCAAAACTCTTTTACTACTTTAAGTGTCTCATTTCCTAGTCTAATTCCCTCAGCATCACCCGATTTAATTTGACTATATTCCATTATCCTCGTTTTGCTTTTGTTGATGTTCATCTTATATCCTCCTTTCAAGACACTGTCCATTCCGTTCAACAGCTGTTCCAAGTCCTTTGCTGTCTCTGACAGAATTACAATGTCATCGGCGAACCTCAAAGTTTTTACTTCTTCTCCATGAATTTTAATACCTACTCCGAATTTTTCTTTTGTTTCCTTTACTGCTTGCTCAATATACAGATTGAATAACATCGGGGAGAGGCTACAACCCTGTCTCACTCCTTTCCCAACCACTGCTTCCCTTTCATGCCCCTCGACTCTTATAACTGCCATCTGGTTTCTGTACAAATTGTAAATAGCCTTTCGCTCCCTGTATTTTACCCCTGCCACCTTCAGAATTTGAAAGAGAGTATTCCAGTCAACATTGTCAAAAGCTTTCTCTAAGTCTACAAATGCTAGAAATGTAGGTTTGCCTTTTCTTAACCTTTCTTCCAAGATAAGTCGTAAGGTCAGTATTGCCTCACGTGTTCCAACATTCCTACGGAATCCAAACTGATCTTCCCCGAGGTCAGCTTCTACCAGTTTTTCCATTCGTCTGTAAAGAATTCGCGTTAGTATTTTGCAGCTGTGACTTATTAAACTGATAGTTCGGTAATTTTCACATCTGTCAACACCTGCTTTCTTTGGGATTGGAATTATTATATTCTTCTTGAAGTCTGAGGGTATTTCGCCTGTCTCATACATCGTGCTCACCAGATGGTAGAGTTTTGTCATGACTGGCTCTCCCGAAGCCATCAGTAGTTCTAGTGGAATGTTGTCTACTCCCGGGGCCTTGTTTCGACTCAGGTCTTTCAGTGCTCTGTCAAACTCTTCACGCAGTATCTTATCTCCCATTTCGTCTTCATCTACATCCTCTTCCATTTCCATAATATTGTCCTCAAGTACATCACCCTTGTATAAACCCTCTATATACTCCTTCCACCTTTCTACCTTCCCTTCTTTGCTTAGAACTGGGTTTCCATCTGAGCTCTTGATATTCATACAAGTGGTTCTCTTCTCTCCAAAGGTCTCTTTAATTTTCCTGTAGGCAGTATCTATCTTACCCCTAGTGAGACAAGCCTCTACATCCTTACATTTGTCCTCTAGCCATCCCTGCATAGCCATTTTGCACTTCCTGTCGATCTCATTTTTGAGACGTTTGTATTCCTTTTTGCCTGCTTCATTTACTGCATTTTTATATTTTCTCCTTTCATCAATTAAATTCAATATTTCTTCTGTTACCCAAGGATTTCTATTAGCCCTCGTCTTTTTACCTACTTGATCGTCTGCTGCCTTCACCACTTCATCCCTCAGAGCTACCCATTCTTCTTCTACTGTATTTCTTTCCCCCATTCCTGTCAATTGTTCCCTTATGCTCTCCCTGAAACTCTCTACAACCTCTGGTTCTTTCAGTTTATCCAGGTCCCATCTCCTTAAATTCCCACCTTTTTGCAGTTTCTTCAGTTTCAATCTGCAGTTCATAACCAATAGATTGTGGTCAGAATTCACATCTGCCCCAGGAAATGTCTTACAATTTAAAACCTGGTTCCTAAATCTCTGTCTTACCATTATATAATCTATCTGAAACCTGTCAGTATCTCCTGGCTTCTTCCATGTATACAGCCTCCTTTCATGATTCTTGAACCAAGTGTTAGCTATGATTAAGTTATGCTCTGTGCAAAATTCTACAAGGCGGCTTCCTCTTTCATTCCTTCCCCCCAATCCATATTCACCTACTATGTTTCCTTCCCTCCCTTTTCCTACTGACGAATTCCAGTCACCCATGACTATTAAATTTTCGTCTCCCTTCACTACCTGAATAATTTCTTTTATCTCGTCATACATTTCATCTATTTCTTCATCATCTGCAGAGCTAGTTGGCATATAAACTTGTACTACTGTAGTAGGCATGGGCTTTGTGTCTATCTTGGCCACAATAATGCGTTCACTATGCTGTTTGTAGTAGCTAACCCGCACTCCTATTTTTTTATTCATTATTAAACCTACTCCTGCATTACCCCTATTTGATTTTGTATTTATAACCCTGTAATCACCTGACCAAAAGTCTTGTTCCTCCTGCCACCGAACTTTACTGATTCCCACTATATCTAACTTTAACCTATCCATTTCCCTTTTTAAATTTTCTAACCTACCTGCCCGATTAAGTGATCTGACATTCCACGCTCCGATCCGTAGAACGCCAGTTTTCTTTCTCCTGATAACGACGTCCTCTTGAGTAGTCCCCGCCCGGAGATCCGAATGGGGGACTATTTTACCTCCGGAATATTTTACCCAAGAGGACGCCATCATCATTTAATCACACAGTAAAGCTGCATGTCCTCGGGAAAAATTACGGCTGTAGTTTCCCCTTGCTTTCAGCCGTTCGCAGTACCAGCACAGCAAGGCCGTTTTGGTTAATGTTACAAGGCCAGATCAGTCAATCATCCAGACTGTTGCCCCTGCAACTACTGAAAAGGCTGCTGCCCCTCTTCAGGAACCACATGTTTGTCTGGCCTCTCAACAGATACCCCTCCGTTGTGGTTGCACCTTCTAAAATTAATAATCTTCCGTCATTCGAATTGGTCCTTGTTCTGTTGTTGAGTGTTCTCTCTGATGTCGCAATTGTATTTATCTTGTTGGTTAATAGTGTCTATAAAACTGCTGGCGAATGAACGTGCATCCGGCCACCTACCACTAACACTGCCAACTCCAGATAAACATGCCAATCCCGCCAGGACACGGGATAAGACTAGCAAAAAGAAGAGAAACATTATTGCACTAAAGATATGCAGAAGTTAGATGTAGCGCAATACCCACCTCGTGTGATACTATTAATAAATGCGTACATCAATTATTTCTATTATGGAATTCGTCGCTAGAGCGGAAGCTGCAGACCAATGACGTAACTTTTAGGGTCCGATTAAACCGAACTGAAAAAAATACGAGTAATTCAGAAGTAACACGAACCATCTGTACATCTGTTTTTTCTCATTTAATTAACGATCTACGTGCACTCTTTATTATCAATTTGGAGTTGCAAACTGAAACATTTTAGCATCTATAAACGTTTTAAGTGAACCCTAGCATTTTCTAGTACAGCATCTACTGTAGAACCTCATGTATGAAGTATACTTCACACAACTTTTTTTTTTCAGTCTGTGTTGTAACTATGTATTCAGTACTATCTCATACTGGAGCTGCATCCCAGGTAATAAACCGATTGTACATGCTAAACTTGAGTGCGAAACTTGGCGCCAGGAGGGGAGGTGGTAAACGTCAAAGACACGAGGCCATTCCGTAAGCAGTATTTTATCCCGAGTTACGACGAGTAAATTACGTTAGGCGCTCCTGCAAGCTCGGGGTAAGGCGTGCGTGCGGGGTGGCTCTCCATCAGCTGGGAGCGAGCCGCGCTAACGGCAAGTGTTTTTTCGTGCGCAAGCCCCAGGCCCCGAGGGGAGAAAGCCACAATGTCCGCAGTTCGAGTCCCCTCGTCCCTAATGTCGTTAGGCGGCTCGTTACTGCCAGGCGCAGTGGGCCACTGGGTCCCAACCCTTCCCTCCCGCGCCGCCTAAACTAATTTCTTTAAGTTCCTGCGTGACTGCGCCACGACAAGGACGTTCGGTAGGCGCGCTGATTGGCAGCGCTTGTTAGCACATAAAGGATTGGCAAGGCCGCCGTGCAGAAAGCGTTAAATGCCTCCACGTCGCAAACCGCTGACGCTTCGTAACAGTCGGCGTAAAACTGTTCCCAGGGGCTGACAGCTATGTTTGTAAAGAAATGCGTTAACAACGTTACCGGGCGAACGGCAGTAGCAGTTCCCTTTATACGCAGGAAGGTTGTTCAATGATACTATTAAAACCGGCGAATGAAATTATCCTGTACAGTTCTCCAGTTCGAATCCTGTCAAGTTTCCCATTATCGAACTATGCTGCATAAAAATCGCTGGAAACAAAGGGACGCGAGTAATCGAGTAATCATCCGTTAGCTGCCTTCACCATAGCAGTACAGCGGGAAATCTCTCCCCGGTCACATCTGTAGGAAAGAAGGCGAAAATTTCTGTGCCTAATAGACAAGCCATCGATACAAATATTTTCTATTTTATTTATTGTAATGTTCTTTTTTGCACTAGCGTAAGTTAAATATCACTCTTATCTGAACAAATTTGTTCATTCGACTTTTTTAAGTAAGCACGCTGGATTGCTGGGCCGGCGTACAGTTCTTTGTTTTGTACGGTTTGTCTACTCGAATCTCCTTGAACATGAATTTGAACAATTTTATTTTATTCACTTCAATGACTCAAGTTCGTTTATTACTTGGACGAAGCACCCACCCTCTCTTTAGTAGGTACATCCTTTCTGTTGACTTCTTCACACCAGCAGTACGGTTTGTATAAGAAACTTTATGTTGCGCCATAAGTCTGCATCTGCATAATCTTCATTTTACAAAATGCTGAACTCGTTGCTTAATTTAATATGGTATATCTGCCTAGTATTAGAAAACTTTTCATCTACAGTTATGACTATCCTGTTCTCGTTCTCTAGCCTGTGGTAAAATGTGGTCAGTTTTATTTTTGGTTGTCTTATGTTCCTGGCACGTTGATACTCTGTTGGCTTCCTTTTGGAAAAATGGTTTAAAGACGAACAGTATGTACTCATCAAATTCTACTGTTTGTCATCTCCGATGTGATCTTCTTTTTATTGTACCTTTGTCCAGTATCTGCGCAGGTTCAGCACGGTTCTTAACGGATTCAGCGTGGTTAACTTAGGGTGGCTCGATGTTGTTCCTGTTGCCAACACATTACCCCCACAACGGAACGTGGTTGGTTGGCTGATTCGGGGTAGGGGACCAGACAGTGAGGTCATCGGTCCCATCGGATTAGGAAAGGATGTGGAAGGAAGTCGGCTGTGCCCTTTCACTGGAACAATCCCGGCAGTCACCTGAAGCGATTTAGAGAAATCATGGAAAACCTAACTCAGGATGGCCGGAAGCGGGTTTGAGCCGTTGTTCTCCCGAATGCGAGTCTATTCTCCTAACCACTGCACCACATGGCTCGATAACGGAAAGTGTGTACAAATTTCTGTGTGTGGTGTTATTCGTGTAAAAGTATGTTAATGTTTTCATAAATGTTTGCGAATCGAGTAACTGAGGTGGTGCCCAGGCTGGTATTCGGTGCACCTTCCCGCCCTGAAACCGGCCCATTTCTGACAGATCAGAGGTCAGGAACAAAATATTCTGTTGAATAATGTTTTCTTTTTACTTTTTTGTGCAATTTTCGCATTAAAATCCTACTGATGTTTCAGTGGTATTTTAGTTATTTATACGGTTACTAACAACCTTCCTTTAGGTCTTTCACCTTCTCATCACAATGTGAGAGTGGCGCTACATACACTTTCTAAGGACAATATTTTGCATATTTGTAAAATAAATCATCCCGTCCTGTCAGGTTTTTTTTTTTTTTTTTTTTTTTTTTGTAATTTCCCTAGATCACTCAGTATACAAGGTAAACTAGATAACCTATACACTTACAGTGTTTAATAATCGGCTCTTACATTGCTGCAGATAAAAAAATACAACACCATTAAGGCAGCACGCAACAGATGTCAATGTAGCATGAAGTTTATTGCATGCTTAGATATGCAAATGACCACAACTGCACAACGTAAGTAGGACTACCGGGATGTTCATTCTGTGTATAAGAAACAATTGGTCATCAGATTTCTCTTTCAAAAATCATATATGAATATTAAGTGTTTGTGAGAAGAAAAACGTATGCCTATAGTAAAAAGGAGAAACGCCTACTAGCAAATGACCAGATTCTCCAGAAGCAGGATCGCAGGCTATCGAGAGTGCAGCTTATCGTTCCGCGAAACTGATGCTCGCTTTTGGCGGGATCACAAGCCTGACAAAAGTAAGGTTCAGGATGACAATACTGAACGATATGCTGGATCTCAGTGGCTCCGACAGACTGTCGCCCAAGAGAACGTACACATTGTCCACTCGACAGTGCAGGATTGTACAACTGCGACATGGACCTTGAATCGCGCCACTGTCTTATTTGCAGCAAGACAAGTATCCATACTTACTGTGCGATGATACTTCGAGCACCACGGGCTATTAGCATGGCGTCCACTGTTGGGGATTCCCTCTATGCGGCACCACGTCTTCTTTTTAGATGAGTCCTGTTTCTGCCTACAGTACCTACATCTGTATCCATATTTAGCAAGCCACCATTAGATACAGGACGCAAGGTATGTTGTACCACTATGAATCATTTCCTTTCCTGTTTCACTCGCGAATGGAGCGACAGGAAACACGAATATCTTCATGCCTCCGTGCGAGCCCTAATTTCTCTCATTTTGCCGTACACAAAATGTAGCCTCAGTCGGCGGCAGTAGAATCGTTCTGCAGTAAGTCGTGAGTGCCAGTTCACTAAATTTTCTCAAGAGTGTTTAGCGAAAATGACGTCCTCTGCCCTCCACGAATTCGCATTCGAGTTCACGAAAGTTGTGGGACTATGCTGGCGCCACCCCACCCTCCATTGTTGTCAGATGTATCGAATATGGCGACAATGACGTCATCCAATATGGCAGCCTGTAGACTCGGCAACAGCACATGACGTCATCCAAGATGGTGGCCATTTCAGATGATGAGGCGAGTACTGTTATCCAAGATGGCGGCTTTTGGCGGGAAAGTGCCACGCCTCCCTGCCACTCCCCTCTGGTGGGAAGTTCCAATTCCATCAGGATAATGAAACCTCTAATATCCTAAGAAAATGGTGGGAAAGAAAGGGCATTCTGGCTACCTCCACTAGCCTAAGTCACCCAACTGCCTACCTCTTCCTGGGAACTGGCAGGAAGTTTGAATTTTGGAAGGAAGATAGGCCAATTGGACTATCCCTACTAACCCAAGAAAATGGCGACAAAGAAAGGGCAGTTGGGCTATGTCCACTAATGTAAGTCACCTGACCGCCACCTCTTCTTAGGAACTGGAGGGGAAAAGGACTCGGCCTTTGCTGGAAATAAGTCTTTATTTTCGGTTTTTATTGAAACAATTAGAGGCCGTAAAGTAGGTGATGTGGCCTACCTCAACTAACATAAGTTATCTGACCACCAACTCTTCCTAGGAATTGGCGGGACAAATGACTTAGCCTGTGCTAAGCTGCTGGAGAGAGGAAGAAGTGTACTTTATTTAGGGATGGATTTGAGATAGAATATTTATTACACTGATACAAAACACTCGCTCTGACGTGCTGTGGGTCACAATACACAGTTTACAGACCTGTAAACCACTCGTAAATTACCGAAATAATGCACTACAGACACACAAACAACTCGTAAATTGCCGGCCGAAGTGGCCGTGCGGTTAAAGGCGCTGCAGTCTGGAACCGCAAGACCGCTACGGTCGCAGGTTCGAATCCTGCCTCGGGCATGGATGTTTGTGATGTCCTTAGGTTAGTTAGGTTTAACTAGTTCTAAGTTCTAGGGGACTAATGACCTCAGCAGTTGAGTCCCATAGTGCTCAGAGCCATTTGAACCATTTGAACTCGTAAATTACCGAAATAATTTCAGTACACTACCTACAGACCTGTAAACTACTTCTAAATAATGCATGTTTAATGCTATGCAGACACGCTTGATAATTGTAAACTGTCCAAATAATGCATAGCACAGCCCACAGACCTGCTTGCAAAATAATGCAACATACACTCAAACAACGTGCAGAGGAACCGCCCACTGCCCCCTATCCACTAGATGGCACAGGACGCTACCACACACACTCCCAGAAGTAAAGATGCACCAGCAGCCCCCGCCAAGTGACGCACAGGTGCCCGTTCAGGTCCTGCAAGCATGAGGCAGCGACATCCCTTTTATACTTGACACCTGAGAAATTCCTCTCGAAATATGTGATCACCTAGGCACCATTGCTGACATGATCGGATGGGAGCAAAGACCTATTTGCAGAGCGCAGACACTCCAAAAGCGCTCGTTGACGCCACCATGACCGACTGCCGAACGCAAGCCATCATGAGCTGTCACTCTCAGGCAGCTGCCGACAGCATATCAAAGTCATCTCTACAGTTAAAGTTCTTCGAGTGTTATACTGGCATCACATGTCTATCTAAATAAGCGCCAAGTCATCCTCTGCGCTGTGTGCACATGTGTTTACCTTTGCTGATGTCACCCCTCTCTCTATTTGCGGTCAAGTGAAGACCTATCTGCAGAGCGACTCACCCTGACAAACGCTATGAGAAACAGTTCTACTGTTCATGGTCCTAACCAGACATGTGTGACATGCATACTGACATCACACATCATGCAACAGAAAAACTGTTCCACTGCTTGCGACATGTATGTGACGCTCATGCTGATGTCACAGATCGTGCTATAGAAAAACTGCTACACTGCTCACAGTCCTAATGGGACGTGTGTAACACACATACTGACATCACGGATGTTGCAATAGAAATCTGTTCAACCACTCATGATTCTAATGGGAAATGCGTTACATCCGAACAAGAGTTCTATGTTTGAAGTTTGGTCCATCAGCGAGCCCTATCACAGATGTGATGATTTATGGTTCTACCTCCGAACATTGGTCCGGAAAGATGCTAAATTGGATGTGGTATATTGTTGATCTTCATCCCAACACTGCAGCGTACATTGTGCGTGGCAGATCCACCTTCAAACCCTGTCCCGTGCATGGCACATTGTGGATCCACATCCCAACATCGCTCTGGATATAACGCGCAGTGGATCCACACTCGAAAACTAAGTTGGGTCTACAGAGGGTCCTGGGATCCATCCGCGCCGGCCGAAGTGGCCGTGCGGTTAAAGGCGCTGCAGTCTGGAACCGCAAGACCGCTACGGTCGCAGGTTAGAATCCTGCCTCGGACATGGATGTTTGTGATGTCCTTAGGTTAGTTAGGTTTAACTAGTTCTAAGTTCTAGGGGACTAATGACCTCAGCAGTTGAGTCCCATAGTGCTCAGAGCCATTTTTTTTTGATCCATCCGCGACACACACACATACGCAGACATACAGAAAACAGAGCAAACGCTCTGAAAATGTAGTACTGAGTGGATACAATCGAGTACAGTGCTATACTACACTTCCTGATCAGTGCATTTGGGCTAGGTGTTGGCAGCTGTACTAAATTTACAAGCAATTTTAGAATTCAGAACGAGAGGTTATGTCATGATTGCATGGATAGAACTGACATAAAATCGATAGAATTGAGGAAAAAACATATATATTGATGGAATATACACCGAAATGCAGGGAAATTGAGGAAATATTTGCGTGTCTTCTGGTTGGCGCAGAACAATTTATACATGGGAACAAGCGTGCCAGCAGAAGAGGTATCCGAGAAAACATCGTCATGGAAGCGAGGGGAACCAGTGAAACAGGTAGCATTACACTGTATGTCTATTGAGGAACAAGTGATATACGCGAGTTGACTACTGTATTTGACGCTTTTCAGAAAGACAGAGAAACATCTGCCTTCAAACTTGCTTGCATCTGCGTTAAAGGATGACATAGAGTGGTTGGATTGGTCGGTTTAGATGAAGTTGTAACGAAGTATGATTTTATGGTAGACTTATGATGCATTCTAGAGAAACATAGATAGAGAGAGAGAGAGAGAGAGAAGTTGCTACAGGTCATTTGACCATTTTTTCCTGATGTTCCGTTAGGATGCATCAGTTGTGTGACATAGCGTGCGTTCGACTCGTATACAACCGCTTGTTCTGTGTGGGTCGTAGAGCAGCATCTACTTACTATCATTAACAGTACGCCTCTCGGTCATGAGAGCACTTTCATCCCACTTGCGATGAAAGCTGACAAATTCCTTTACACGAACCAAGATTTAAACGATGTTCTCAATTCCCCTGTCGCATCTTAAGTGTAAAATCGATACTTCAGTTTCATAGCTAAGTTAGCGGTAGGTGTTTGTCAGACATTGCAATCCCCTGTGTATACATCTGCTTGAAAGATGTGCTGTTTACAGAGTTAGTGGAAGCATGGCTTGTTATTTCACATGTCGGACGCTGCTGCTATGTGTTTATCTGTTTTCTTGTGAGAGGTATTCTCCGTTACTAACGATCATTTTATATAGGACTGATGAGGCATAGTATAATTTCTGAACCATGGTCGGATGTTAACAGCGGACGCTATATATCTCCGGAACGCTATATTGTACTAGTATCACACAGAGCCAATGTTTTAAGGAACTACATTTTTCGTTTTATGGCTCGATAACATAGTTTATCGTAGAGAAACCGAAAAGAAGGATTTAAGTCATGAGCTTGAAATATGTATTTATTACATTGGAATATTAACAGCGCTACATTCAATACGACTAAAACATTCGTATATATTGTGAAAATTAATGGTACTACGAGGTGCATTCAAGTTGTAAGGCCTCCGATTTTTTTTCTCCGGACTGGAAAGAGATAGAAACATGCGCTTTGTTTTAAAATGAGGCCGCATTCATTGTCAATACGTCCCAGAGATGGCAGCACCGTACGGCAGATGAAATTTTACCGGCAGCCGCGAGAATGAGAACTGTTTTAAATACTTAAAATGGCAACGTTTTCCTTACTTGAACAGCGTGCAATCATTCGTTTTCTGAATTTGCGTGGTGTGAAACCAATTGAAATTCATCGACAGTTGAAGGAGACATGTGGTGAAGGAGTTATGGATGTGTCGAAAGTGCGTTCGTGGGTGCGACAGTTTAATGAAGGCAGAACATCGTGTGACAACAAACCGAAACAACCTCGGGCTCGCACAAGCCGGTCTGACGACATGATCGAGAAAGTGGAGAGAATTGTTTTGGGGGATCGCCGAATGACTGTTGAACAGATCGCCTCCAGAGTTGGCATTTCTGTGGGTTCTGTGCACACAATCCTGCATGACGACCTGAAACTGCGAAACGTGTCATCCAGGTGGGTGCCACGAATGCTGACGGACGACCACATGGCAGCCTGTGTGGCATGTTGCCAAGCAATGTTGACGCGCAACGACAGCATGAATGGGAATTTCTTTTCGTCGGTTGTGACAATGGATGAGACGTGGATGCCATTTTTCAATCCAGAAACAAAGCGCCAGTCAGCTCAATGGAAGCACACAGATTCACCGCCACCAACAAAATTTCGGGTAACCGCCAGTGCTGAAAAAATGATGGTGTCCATGTTCTGGGACAGCGAGGGCGTAATCCTTACCCATTGCGTTCCAAAGGGCACTACGGTAACAGGTGCATCATACGAAAATGTTTTGAAGAACAAATTCCTTCCTGCACTGCAACAAAAACGTCCGGGACGGCTGCGCGTGTGCTCTTTCACCAAGACAACGCACCCGCACATCGAGCTAACGTTACGCAACAGTTTCTTCGTGATAACAACTTTGAAGTGATTCCTCATGCTCCCTACTCACCTGACCTGGCTCCTAGCGACTTTTGGCTTTTTCCAACAATGAAAGACACTCTCCGTGGCCGCACATTCACCAGCTGTGCTGCTATTGCCTCAGCGATTTTCCAGTGGTCAAAACAGACTCCTAAAGAAGCCTTCGCCGCTGCCATGGAATCATGGCGTCAGCGTTGTGAAAATTGTGTACGTCTGCAGGGCGATTACGTCTAGAAGTAACGCCAGTTTCATCGATTTCGGGTGAGTAGTTAATTAGAAAAGAAGTCGGAGGCCTTAGAACTTGAATGTACCTCGTACATCACTCCCCTGGGGCTCGCCGAAAGTTGCTTTTACGTTTGAAGACTTCCCTTTGTTCAGAATGACATGCTATGTTATGTTTGATAGAAACTCAGCCACAGAGTTGGTCTGATATTCCATAGGCTCGTATTTT
This sequence comes from Schistocerca nitens, assembly GCF_023898315.1. NCBI lineage: Eukaryota > Metazoa > Arthropoda > Insecta > Orthoptera > Acrididae > Schistocerca > Schistocerca nitens. Next base: position 143,437,999 of record NC_064616.1, on the reverse strand, counting down.
GTTCATTAAGTGGCAGTGCAGAACGGGACAGGTATCTGGGTGCCTGTATCTACTGTTTTCTGGGACTCGTAGACGAATAAAGCTGGCTGGGTTTCAAACGAACGTTGTTTTCGGAACTCACGTTGCTTCTTTTTGAGAAGATTATCTGCCTCCAGCAATTTCATAGCGTACGAGCATAAAACATATTCCAAAACTCTACAACTGACCGACTTCAGAAATATAGACCTGTAGTTTTTACGTCTCTTGGACAAAACTTCATGAAAACGTGTTGTTCATTTCCGAATAAAGCAGTTAGAACAATCTTACGTGATTTCCTGACCCTAATACCGGTCCTAATAACTTGAGTCTCCTAGTCCATACCTGTTAAGTTAAAATCTCCACCTAAAACTGTAACACGACTAGGAAATATACGTGAAATATTCTCCCAGTTTCCCATCAACTGTTCCGCCACTCCTGCTGCTGAGACAGGTGGTCTACATACGCAACCGATGACAGTGTTTAACACGCCTTGAACACTTATCTTCGCTCAAATTATTTTGTGTTTGTAATACGTACTGATCTCACTAGATATTATCGTATTTTCTACGGCCATAAGCACGCCTCAAACGCCAGTGTTCAACCTATCCTACTGGAATATCAGCGGCGATCAAAAAAATTCCGCTCGGAGACCACACTAACACGTTGCGTGCATTTCGGTGTTTATACAATCGCACTGTAGTCGCGGTGGCCTGCAGTACGACGCAGAATCGCCCGCCAATCGCAATTTAGAATTTCATTGCTACTACAATTTGTGTACTACGTTGGAATTGTTACCGTTTATAAGCGAGATTAATTGCAGGGTCTTTCCATAGACGCTACCGCAGTTCTAATCCTATAGTTAAGGTTTCTTCCTTCGATCTTTTGTGACGAATGCTGCTCTGCCGGGAATTAAAGGCATTTTATAGGGGCTGTGGACGGATTTCTCTATCCTGAAAAACCAACATGAGCACACCAAATGTACTTTTTTACCCTAGCAACGGCTCCCTGCGTGTAGTGCACACCTGACCTATTACGGGGAAACCTACAATGCCCCACCTGGCAGCGGAGGTCGAGAAATTTGCATCCGATAACGTCGCAGAATAGTCTGGTTGAGACAGAAAAATCTGAAGTGGAGGATTATGTTTTCTGTTATATTTTACATTTTTGCTGCTGATGCTCCTATTGTATCTGAACACTTCTCACAGTCTGGTGTGACTCATGCTTGGTCAGTAAGGAATGTCTGTACACTAGGGAACTGTGAAACTGATAATGCAGGGGGGAAACTGTGGTGTCACCGCTAGACACCACACTTGCTAGGTGGTAACTTAAATCGGCCGCGGTCCTGTAGTACATGTCGGACCCGCGTGTCGCCACTGTGTAATCGCAAACCTAGCGCCACCACATGGCAGGTCAGAAGACACGGACTAGACCTCGCCCCAGTTGTACGGACGACATTGCTTGCGACTAGACCTACCAAGTCTTCCTCTCATTTGCCGAGAGACAGATTGAATAGCCTTCAGCTTAGTCCATAGCTACTACCTGGCAAGGCGCCATTTGTATCAGTGCTTATAGCGTACTAATATTCAAGAGAGATGTATTCCAAGGACTCATTAAAAGTTAAGTAACAAACATATAAGTACTTTTCTTCTTATTCATTAATAAGTCTCATGTTTCAGAATTCACGCCCGTCTGCGTTAGTTTAGCGTGCACCTAGCTACCTCATTGTGTCTATGCTGTAGGAGCTAGACACAACAGAAACTTTGTGTCTAACCATCAAGGTTCAGTTGATAACTAACAGACACCGTAATGGTTGCTGAGTTGAAACATAAGGTTCCTGGTTCCGTTATAGTAGACAGATCTAAATTACCATGTCTGTTACAGAGATATGAAAATATTTAGGGAACAATTAAGTACCGAAACAAAAGGAAAGTGAAAGAAGTTAAGAAAAAAATGTTCAAATGTGTGTGAAATCCTATGGGACTTAACTGCTAAGGTCATCAGTCCCTAAGCTTACACACTACTTAATCTAAAGTATGCTAAGGACAAACATATACATCCATGCTGAGGGAGGACTCGAACCTCCGCCGAGACCAGCCGCACATTCCATGACTGCAGCGCCCCCGACCGCTCGGCTAATCCCGCCCGGCTGGGAAGTTAAGAGATATGATATTGTTTGCTTATCTTGTTTCAGAGTTAAAAACAATCAAGCACGTTAGAAAATAGACAGAAGAAGTCGCAAGTAATAGAATGATCATAACACGCTTCTGATTGTACCTTTCCCTATGTTCATTGTTTATTAATTTTATTTACCACAAATATACACGCTTGTTCGTTTTGTTTGGATATTTGTCTTAAAAAAAAGAGCATGAGTCTTTATTCTACGTTCACTCTATTTTATTCCACAAGTCTGATTGAAATAAAGAAACATTCTCAAATATTTAACCATACTTTTAATATTTTGGCGCAAAACAGAGGTAAGTCCGTTTTACGCATATGTTAACATACAAGGTGTTTGTAATTAAACTTTCGCTATGTGACAGTAGCGGAATAAAACTTTATGGAAACATTTGTAAAGACATGCTGAAGAGAAATAACGAATAAACCACTGAAAGGAATACATTTTAATTTCCACATGAGAGAGGTAACATTTATTAATTGCGTACCACGTTCACGTTCAGTGTCAGAAACGTGACGAGCATCTGCATCCACGACAACCTGGAACCGCATTAGAGACACCATTTCACAACTGTTCGCAAAACTTCCCAAACAGTGGCCCATTGAATGTTCAACTGTCGTGACATGGCAAGTGTTTTGACAAAACAACTTTACGAGAAAAGCCCTGCTCACCTTGTTGCAGATTCATGTTCACAGTCTGCAAGTGTAATGCACACTGATGGTGTTTCAACACTACGTCACCGTAGCTGTACCGACTCTTGACTGCAGGTCATGACACTGACATTACTAACAACGATAACCTGCAGCACACAGTCTGAACATCATTCCTGCAAAGTTGGGTACCCATATGGTAAATATTTTTCCTTCTACACTGGCTCAAGATGCAAAAGTTTATTATCGCTACCACATATACAATATTAATCGTTTCGAATTTTCAAATTGTAGTCACGCACTATCGTCTCAAAATTGGTGCTTTGAGACTACATCTCCCAGAACTGTTCAAGCTATATGAAATACGTTACTCACTGCGCCCTACAAAACTGGAAAAATGAAGTTACCCCCTCTTACACCAGACTATTCAGCAGTTGTGATTTGTCCTTAAATTCTTTGTATCTCTGTGGGATGAGTTACTTCTGAGCCTAACTGCTAAACTTCGTAATCATGTGATTGGATGGGTAAGGTAATGCAAAGCGAACTCACAAAGAAATGGTCCAATTCAACATGTGGAAACATGCCCTGAAATTGTTTATATGGGAAGAATACATAGGAAGGCAGAGCTTATCAGCCTATCAAAATTTTACCTGTAAGTATTAAAAAAACTACTAAGTGTTGTCAAATTCGTAGTTCGTCAGGTGGCTGGAGAATTCTACACCTCTACAGGAGCTGTAGATGACTGCATATGCGCAACATGGAAGGTGCATATCCTTGGTTGACGTCACATCTCTAAACAGATAACACGACTCGGCAACTTATTTCATATCCATAATAAAAATTAGCAGTTGCTTCAGCAGTAGCATGAGTGTTAGCAATGGAGATAAAACTGAATTAACATTCATTGTGTTTCATGTTTAATGTGCAAAACCGATTTTGCTTCGTAAACACTGACCGTGAACTATATAAATGAAAGAAAGACGACATGATACACACGTTCCAGAATGAAATACACAAAACTGAAAGAAAAATTATGCGAAAGATTTACTGTACAGAGTGGCCACATAGCCCAGTTACTCCACATTAACAATCAACATAAACCAATAAAATTTAATAAACAATACGAACAACAGTTCTTTAAAGGATTTCTCTTGACATATGAGCCATGTAGAGCTGCTTGTGTGAGGCAATTGATAGTTAACAGCCGGCCGCTGTGGCCGAGCGGTTCTAGGCGCTACAGTCTGGAACCACGCGACCGCTACGGTCGCAGGTTCGAATCCTGCTTCGGGCATGGATGTGTGTGATGTCCTTAGGCTAGTTAGGTTTAAGTAGTTCTAAGTCTAGGGGACAGCCGGCCGAAGTGGCCGTGCGGTTAAAGGCGCTGCAGTCTGGAACCGCAAGACCGCTACGGTCGCAGGTTCGAATCCTGCCTCGGGCATGGATGTTTGTGATGTCCTTAGGTTAGTTAGGTTTAACTAGTTCTAAGTTCTAGGGGACTAATGACCTCAGCAGTTGAGTCCCATAGTGCTCAGAGCCATTTGAACCATTTGAATCTAGGGGACTGATGACCTCAGAAGTTAAGTCCCATAGTGCTCAGAGCCATTTGATAGTTACCAATGTAGATTTACGAGACTGGCCTCTCCCAATCGCATTTCAGATGGACATTGCTGATTTCAAGTCGTAAACAACGAAGTTTAATACAGGTGTAGAGGAGATGCCAAGCTGATGTGAGACGAGGCATGCTGTTATTGCCACATCTGCTGTATGAAACGCCGATCAGTCAGGTTTTGTGATACAACTGCGAGCAAACCATACTTAATCATTTCTAGACGAAAAGAGAGTCTGTTGTGCAATCGATTAATGCTATGACACGTTCACGTACGACAATGACAGTGATAAGCATGAGTGGATTATTGCTTCCAAGGTCTTATATCTTTCTTCATGGACCTCAAGGCATATTAGGACCAAATGTGAAAATTTGGACTGTTTAGTGTCAAATATCTTATAATCAAGCTATCAAAATCTGGAGAAATAGGAAAGAATAATTCTTTACATTTCATCGAAACCGTTGCTAACCAGATGCAGAAATTAATTCTTTGATTTAGTTGGGCTCTTGTCCTTGACATAACGATACATCTCTCTTTCAGGACGACGATGAAAAGACTGTTGACATAAGTCAGATACCATCCAGAACAACTAATGTGACTCTCGATAAAGAATTTTTACGTCTGTGAAAAGTATTTTAAGGAAATCGTCGGACAATATAATTCTAATAGCTCCTTGTCATTTGAGGTTAATCAGGAGGACAGTATTCTTAAAGTTCAGTCATTTGTGGATTATCGGTTTGTACTGGCACATTTTGCGAATGCTCAATATGCAGCACAATAAGCAGAGCAACGGACAGGACCATTGTTTACTCCGGAACCAATCTGTCTGACGTCAGGTGCGCTTGGTGTAAGGAATTTTTTTTTTTTGACATTCAAATGATACTTCGCTTGATAGTGACGACTTTTGGGAATAAACAATTAACTTGTCATTAAAATATACTTTATTCATAGCATATCATAAGAACTGTGCTACAGGTATTTTTATAGAATGATGTATGTGTACGAAATATTCCATTTCAGTCACGCACAGTTGGCTCTAGTCCCATATCTCATGAAAGTCGATGTCCTTTCATGGTCGTCGCTGGATCGACAGCCACTATGCGCCTCTCTTACCGGCGGCTGTCCCTCGTTCTACCTTGGGTCCCTCTGCTGTCGTCCACACGCCTCCGTCTTCATTTGCTGCTCCACCACTGCATGTGTGTGTGTGTGTGTGTGCCCTCTGCCTAGTTTTTGGGCTGGTGTTCCCGGTGAGACTCAGGGCGTATGTGGAGTCGCGGGCGGGAGCTCGCCACTGGCCTTAGTTTCGGCTACCGTCTCCTCACTGCCAACTGCATCCAGTCCTCCCCACCGTCGTCGTTTCAAATGGTTCAAATGGCTCTGAGCACTATGGGACTTAACTTCTGTGGTCATCAGTCCCCTAGAACTTAGAACTACTTAAACCTAACTAACCTAAGGACATCACACACATCCATGCCCGAGGCAGAATTCGAACCTGCGACCGTAGCAGTCCCGCAGTTCCAGACTGCGCGCCTAGAACCACTAGACCACCACGGCCGGCCGTCGTCGTTTGCTCATCTATAATACACAACGATGGTGAGGATGTATGGAGAAATACAAGTCAAGTAAATCTTTCATGCTGTGTTAAGCCGGCCGGGGTGACGAGCGGTTCTAGGCACTACAGTCTGGAACCACGCGACCGCTACTGTCGCAGATTCGAATCCTGCCCTCGGGCGTGGATGTGTGTGATGTTCTTAGGTTAGTTAGGTTTAAGTAGTTCTAAGTTCTAGGGGACTGATGACCTCAGAAGTTAAGTCCCATAGTGCTCAGAGCCATTTTGCTGTGTTAACTTGTTCGCTAATAACACTGTTCGACATGGGTTCTATTTCTGATATTAAAGTATGTGCTTCTAGACCATTTTACCGTGGGAAATTCAAATATGTAAACAAAAAATCATTGTCAGGGATACTTTTTATGTAATATGTATATATATATATATATATGTATAGTCACAATTCATGGCAAACACAGAGATGTTTTGGAGAAATACGGGTATTTTGCCGCATCCAGTAATGATAGAACGTGATAATTTCTTGTGCAACAGCAGGTGGGAAGAATCAATCATTAGGTTACCCCCGCCACACATATGTCATTTAGACCACCTGAAACATCTCATTAACTCGAACGGCGACAGCCGGTCGCTGCCTCGGCAGTAGTGATGGGCTAAATTGCGATTTTCCGATATCAGTGATTTCTGTGAATGCTACTTTTCAGTATCTGTTATTCTTAACTGCGATTTGTCGCAGTTAAGAGTAGCAGTTAAGGAACATAGGTCGTGTATCCCTCCGCCACTGCTATTTCTGCTATTTCTGCGATTTCTGCTACTTCCGCGATTTCTGCGACTTCTGCTACTTCTGTGACTTCTGCGATTTCTGCTACTTCTGTGACTTCTGCGATTTCTGCTACTTCTGCGATTTCTGCGATTTCTGCGACTTCTGCGATTTCTGTGACTTCTGCTACTTCTGCGATTTCTGTGACTCCTGCGATTTCTGCGACTTACCACTGTATGAAAAAGTTACATCTGTCAACACAGAAAATTGCATCGCAACAAACCTGTCATTGGCAAGTATGTTTTACGTTTTTTCTTCCGTTGGCTTTAATTTTGTATTAAAGAAACAACTGTGAAAATATTAATAGTGTAATTAATATGTAAGTAGCCGTACAGTACCGTAATAGTTCGTATTTAGAAAATGAATTCTAACATGTTGTTATGTTCACAGGTACCTGAACTACATTTCAGTCACTCAGTTAAGTGATAACTCAAAATATCATTGTCAACAGATCTGAAGAAATTGCCACTGCGTCTTTAGACCGTTTTCGTCAGATGAGAGGTTAGTTTCTAAGCGTTTCAATGGACTTAATTACTTCAGTGAGATCGTTCTTGCAAATGTGATATTCATTATAGCAAATATTAGCAATCTACTCTGTCAATTATATTGCTAGTAATTAATGACAGCAAAAATTGTTTAATAATCCTTGTGTTTTTGCAGACACAGCTCTGACTCTGATTACTGGTTGCTGTACGTATCTATCCACATCAAGGCTGTTGGGAGAGACTCGTGAAGATTCAAGACAGCTCTTAGAGGATTTGCAGTTTAAAAGTGAAATAATTGTGAAATAAGTGTGTGAATGATTAAACTGTGTTTTATTGAAGTTGTTTTGCGATTTTAAAGGAATAATAAATGTCAAATACAGCGAGTGAATAATAAAAATCTCATTTTCCACATGTTTAAGCCGTCCTATACCCATAATTTTTCGCCACTTACTTATTGGTAAACACTTGTTGGAGAGCGACATGCCGCCCCCCCCCCCCCCTTTCTCCACAATCTTGGTGTGACACTGACCTGTAACATATCCCGAAGTCTACAATATGCATTTTGAGGCTGTTGATATGAAAGTGGGAAGTACAGATCTTCCAGTTAAACCAGGAATAGCTTAAGTGCATTACTTGAAAGTAACACAGGAAAAGCTTACTTATGCAGGTGGTAGTAGAGTCGGCAAAAAGTTCTTGTGTGTGAAGTTGCCATGTAGAACACCAGGTGTAAAACTTTTCTCCCGAGTCTTGAACTGTGTCGGAACAAAAGTGAGGCATTCATATGACTGTTTTCATTTCTCTACACTTATACAGATGTCTGAGTTCTGCTGTGTTAACATTGCAAAGTCCTGTAGGCATGTGGAGTATTAACCAAAACTGTCATATTGGAAGCAGAATCAAACACATTTGTTACGTTACTTGATATTTTCAGGAGAAAAGAGCAATGTTGCTTCTTATTAATATAATACATTCAGAGTCACAGCAGTATTTGACCAACCATAACTGATGCTGAATGTGCATGTCGTCATATAATATGAAAGGCTTATTTCAATAGTGGTACAAGTCCATTACCTCCACTTTTCTGTCTATAATGCTTCTGAAATTAGTGATCCAAACAAACATAAATAAAGGTTCATCTCTAGCAAGAAGCCATATGCTTGAATATTTCTGGTATCTCAACTGCAGATTTTTCAGCGCTCATTTAACTTTACGACTCTGTATCTCAAAATGAACAAAAATGGACTTGTACCACTATTGAAATAAGCCCTTCATATGCACACACAGCACATCGATCTCGTGAGGCACAAGGCTCTCATAACGTAGTACGTACGTCGGTCAACAGATGACACTAGGAAAAGTATGTTAACTGCGCTTTTTAGTTGCTACTTGCGACTCTTAGTTGCGATTTGTCACAGAAATCGCAGTTTGACTCGGTAGCGAATAGCGTAGTATGAACTTTGCTCAACAGATGGGAGTGCTAACTGCGCTTTTTAGTTGCTACTTGCGACTCTTAGTTGCGATTTGTCACGGAAATCGCAGTTGGACTCAATAGTGTATCGCAGAGATGGGCGTAGTACGAATTTTGACCCACAGATGGCACTGTTAACCGCGCTTTCTAGTTGCTACTTGCGACTCTTAGTTGCGACTTGTCACGGAAATCGCAGTTAGACTCGATACCGTATCGCAGAGATGGACGTAGTACGAACTTTGGCCAACAGATGGCACTGTTAACTGCGCTTTTCAGTTGCTACTTGAGACTCTTAGTTGCGACTTGTCACGGAAATCGCAGTTGGACTCCATAGCGTACCGCAGAGATGGACGTAGTACGAACTTTGGCCAACAGATGCCACTGTTAACCGCGCTTTTTAGATGCTACTTGCGACTCTTAGTTGCGACTTGTCACTGAAATCGCAGAAAGCAGTGCTAAATTCGACCAATAGATGGCTCACGTCTTTGAATGTGAAATACTTATTGCGACTGCTAACTGTGACTGAAATCGCAGTTAGATTCTGTAAAGTTGCTACTGTGATATCTGTGACTTCTCAGTCACTGTGATTTCTAACAGATACGCGATTTCCTGCCCACCACTACTCGGCAGTAAAGCTTCACGCCTCCTAGGGGCGTGGGGCAGGTGCATCGAGTTTACAACAGTGGTGTTAGCCGCAGTTTGTGTCAGTCTTAACGAGTGGGTGTTTTGGCTGACAAGTAACTGTCTGTCGTATTTCCGAGCACGGATGAATTTTTTAATTCCTGTGTGTAAACTGATTGAGCCTGGTGCTGAAGGTAAAACGACTGCTTGTTTTTACATATCAGCGTTACTCTAGTTCCCTACTATTAAGTTAATACAGGTGTATTACCAAAGCGGTATTTTTAAATTTGCAGAAATACCACGTCGTCGTGGATGTCGATATATGCCGGACAACTTCTGCTACATCTGTGGGAAGTTCACTTTTGCCAGAAATAGGAAGAAAATTTCTTCAGTCATAAAGAAAGCATACAAACATTACTTTGGAGTATCGGTGGAGACCAAGATAAAGAATGGGCACCAGATTTCTGTTGTGCTACATGTTACTGCAAACTAATTCAGTGGTGGAAAGGTAAAGAGAATGTGGCGATGTTTGCTGTTCCCATGGTGTGGAGGGAGCCTAAGGATCATGTTACTGATTGTTATTTCTGTCTAACAAAAATTCAGGGTTTTACAAACAAAAAGTCGAAGAGGCACATTGTTTACCCAGATCTGCCTTCAGCGAGAATGCCAGTGCGGCATTCGGACAACCTTCCAGTACCTTCAAGAGCTCGAGATCAAATTCCGAGTGACAGTGAAATAAGTAGTACTGAAGAAATCACAGATGATGATTCTTTATATCACTGCACAAGTGAGTCATCGCCACATTTGTTAACACAGCCAGATTGAAATGATTTAGTACGTGATCTAGGGCTAAGTAAACAAAAGGCGCAGCTGCTTGGTTCAAGATTACAAGAGTATAATCTACTGCACCAAAGTACTAAAATCAGTGTGTTCAGGCACAGAGAACATGCCTTTATTTCTTATTTTTCAACTGAGGAAGCACTGACATTTTGTAATGATGTTGCTGGCCTGATGAAAGTGCTGAACTTCACTTATATTTCACAGGAGTGAAGACTTTTCATAGATGCATCGAAAACAAGTCTGAAGGGTGTTTTGCTCCATAACGGAAATAAAATACCCTCTGTTCCAGTAGCTTACGCTAGTTTGACAAAAGAGAATTACGAATTCGTACAAAGGATGCTATATTCATTAAAATACAATGAACATAAATGGAAAATATGTGCAGATTTCAAGGTAATTGCTATGGTACTGGAAATGCAACAAGGCTACACAAAGTATGCCTGTTTTCTTTGCGAGTGGGATAGTCGAGACCGAAATTCTCACTTCGTGAAAAAGAAATGGCCTAGGCGGAGATGGAAAGTTGGCGAAAGTCTGGTAGCTCCTGAATATATACTACTTCCACCGCTTCACATCAAACTTGGCCTGATGAAACAATTCGTGAAGGCCATGGATCCAACAGGCTGTGGGTTTGCATATCTAGCTACCAAATTCTCCCGTCTTTCAGCTGCAAAAATAAAGGAAGGTGTATTTGTGGGCTCACAAATCAGGGAGCTGCAGAAAGATGCAAATTTTGAAGCATGTTTAACTGATAAAGAAAAAACCGCATGGGACTGTTTCAAGATGGTGTCGGAAAACTTCCTCGGAAGAAAAAGAGCTACTAACTACAAAGCAATTGTGAAGGATATGATCAAAGCATATCAGGATTTGGGGTGCAATATGTCTTTGAAGGTACATATGATTGACTCTCATCTGGACTACTTCACAGAGAGTTGTAGTGACGTATCGGATGAACGTGGGGAAAGATTCCATAAAGACATTTCTACCATAGAAAGGCGCTATGAAGGGAAGTGGGTACCTTCTATGTTAGCAGATTATTGCTGGAATATCATTCGAGAGAAGAAAGATTCACAATACAAGAGAAAAAAGTGATGTGCATTACAAGGCAGTTGTTTGTCAATTTTCTGCAATTTCTCATGTCAAATAAATGCTTCAAAGTGTATACACATAGGTTACTGTGTTATATGTTAGATCCCACCCTCCATTAATGTGATGAACTTATAACATCATAAAGATGTGCATTTGTTTGTCGAATTTCACCTCACGTTTGCTGCACTATATCAGAAACTGAAAAGAGAAATAAAATTGCGATTACTCATAAACTATCCCTGACAGAATAAAACCAAAAACATTTTTCAGTTCAGCACTCAAAATACAACTAGGATCACAATATTTTTTATCAGAAATAGAAAAAAAGTTTTTTTTGTAGAACAGTGTAATTTCTGCTTCTGTCCAGCGTCCTTACGATGACAGTTGGCTCACCACTCTGTAGCCCACCTCTCCTTACTGTCGAGTACAATATTTTTAAGTCTGTCTTAAGCCACACCACTTACTTAATCAGAGAGATTCTAAGCCAAATTACATATAGGTTGCTCTCCTCCAATCACCGACAAGAATTTTACCGATCATTAAAACGAACCTGCCAGTCAGAGAACTTCCTATATCAATGATGACAGTAGTCTCATAAACAAACTGATTAGTCACCAAATCGTAATATACCATCTCAGCATGTTGAGACTTGTCGATGTTTGCACATGCGCATTCAAGGAATTATAATACAGGGTGTTTCAAAATTAGTACATGCGTTATAAGGCTTTGTAGCACCTATTACATTCACCTTACAATTATAAATAATACACCAAATGAAAGAGGAACACAAACAGTTTTTCTTACAATTATTCAGTGCGAACACCGATCACACATCGAGTCGACAGGCGAGTTGTTCCGAAACTTTGATCAATGTGTCAGGAGTAACTGTTGCAATAACATTGTTTCTAAAGTCGGATAGATCAGCTCGTATCGGAGACACATACACATGATCGCGTCAAATCGTGTGTGAGCGTGGAAGTCATGCATATAAAATGCTGTGTCAACCGGCCCCTTACGCCCAATCTACCGGTCGGATTATGCCAGTGAGGCGGCGCACCATCTTGCTCCCAAATAAAGATGTGTTGTTCAGTTCCTTCCCATTGAGGCAAGGGCCATAGCTGTAGCACATCAAGATAAGAAGCATCAGTTACAGTCGATTCACCGAAAAGGAAAGGGTCATTAACTTTCAAAAAATGGTTCAAATGGCTCTGAGCACTATGGGACTCAACATCTGTGGTCATCAGTCCCCTAGAACTTAGAACTACTTAAACCTAACTAACCTAAGGACATCACACACATCCATGCCCGAGGCAGGATTCGAACCTGCGACCGTAGCGGTCACGTGGTTCCAGGCTGACGTGCCTAGAACCGCACGGCCACACAGGCCGGCATTAACTTTCCGCAGGGATATTTCTTGGGGATAAGCGTGAAAGACTCGCACTCGTTCAACACGTTTTTCAGTCACTCTTTGTGATTCCATACTCTGCCCATTGCGCCCAGGTATACAAGAAAACTGTTTGAGCTGCTCTTTCATATGGTGTATTATTTACAAATGTAAGTTGAACGTAATAAATGCTACAACACCTTAAAACTGGTAAGTTCATTTTGAAAACCTTGCATTTTTGTGAACTAACTCAGATGGAAGTGTGAGAAGCCTTTGCCGCATTATCTGTGAGATCTGTGAGCTGAATGGCAGATACGTTACAACGGAATTCCGCTTAGTTCGATGTTTTTCAATACCTTCCAAATTCGTTTACAGCAGCAGTACAGAAAGATTAAGCAATTTCTTGCTGTATAATTCATTAAAAGTACATACACACACACAATGTTAATATCAACGTTATTTCCACATCTAAAATATCTGTTAAAATTGCTCAAAGATATTGACAATACTCGTGCAGCTTGAAGTATTTGCATGTCTAAAATATGAAGGTCCTACATAGGTAGGCGTCAAAAAAATATTTTAGCTTTCGGAAGAGAAAGTCGGTGATTCAAATTTCGTCAATAGATCTCGCCGCAAAGAAAACCACTTTTGTTTCAGTAACTGCCTCCCCAATTCGCGTATCATATCAGTGACACTCTCACCCCTATTGCGCGATAACACGAAACGAGCTGCCCTTCTTTGCACTTTTTCGATGTCCTCCGTCAGTCCTACCTGGCAAGGATACCATAACGCGCAGCAATATTCCAGCAGAGGACGGACAAGTGTAATGTAGGCTGTCTCTTTAGTGGGTTTGTTGCATCTTCTAAGTGTTCTGCCAACAAAGCACAGTCTTTATTTCGCCTTCCCCACAATATTATCTATGTGGTCTTTCCAATTTAAGTTGCTCGTAATTGTAATTCCTAGGTATTTAGTCGAATTAACGGCCCTTAGATTTGTGTGATTTATCGTGTACCCAAAATCTGTCGGATTTCTTTTAGTACCCATGTGGATGACCTCGCATTTTTCTTTGTTCAGCGCCAATTGCCACTTTTCACACCATACAGAAATTTTCTCTAGATCAATTTGTAATTGGAATTGATCGCCCGATGATTTCACTAGACGGTAAATTACAGCGTCATCTGCAAACAATCTAAGGGGCCTGCTCAGAGTTTCACCTAGACCATTTATGTAAATCAGGAACATCAGAGGGCCTATGACACTACCTTGCGGAACGCCAGATATCACTTCTGTTCTACTCGATGATTTACCGTCTGTCACTACGAACTGTGACCTCTCTGAGAGGAAATCACGAATCCAGTCACACAACTGAGACGATACTCCATATGCACGCAATTCGATTAATAGTCGATTGTGAGGAACGGTACCAAAAGCCTCCTGGAAATGTAGGAATATGGAATCCATCTGAGATCCCTTGTCGACAGCACTCATTACTTAATGGGAATAAAGTGTTGCACAAGAACGATATTTTCTGAATACGTATTGGTTAAGTATCAATAAGTCATTTTCTTCAAGGTGATTCATAATGTTCGAGTACAGTATATGCTCCAAAATCCTACTGCAAATTGTGGTCAGTGACATGGGTCCGCAATTCAATGGGTTACTCCTATTTCCTTTCTTGAATATTGGTGTGACCTGTGATACTTTCCAGTCTTTAGGAACAGAGGGTTGTATATCATTGCTAAGAAAGCCACTATTTTGTCTGCATACTCTGAAAGGAACCTGATTGGTATACCATCTGGACCGGAAGACTTGCCTTTCTAAAGTGATTTGAGTTGTTAAATAAGCCACCACTGCCGGCTGGAGTGACCGAGCGGTTCTAGGCGCTACAGTCTGGAATCGCGAGACCCTTACGGTCGCAGGTTCGAATCCTGCCTCGGGCATGGATGTGTGTGATGTCCTTAAGTTAGTTAGGTTTAAGTAGTTCTAAATTCTAGGGGACTGATGACCTCAGAAGTTAAGTCCCATAATGCTCAGAGCCATTTGAACTATTTTTTAAGCCACCACTTCTGTGTGTTTATTTATGGCAGAGCCCAGCGCCGCTCAGCCCCAATCTGTGATCGCCAATTACGAGAGAACTATCAGCATAGCTCAGATATGGTAGCGCTAGTTTTATTAGCACAAATGGTAAACTTTTGTTTAAGGTAATGACACGAGCCTAGATTTACCTCAGGAAGAGGTCGAGCTTTTACAACAACACACATAAAATATTAGTTCATTTTACTATAACAAGTCCGCTTCACAAAATATGGCATTATACGTAGGTTGGAACTTAAATAGTGGCAACACTGCTGTGTAGACACTATGCAATGGAATCTACTATTGTCGCTGATAGCTCACGTTGTTGCATACCTACCTTACCTCCGAGCCAATGGACGTCACCGGCGTGCGCACAATCGAGGGACACACAGTCACACTTCTCGTGTACGACTGTGATGGTGTTATTCTAACCAGCTTTGCGAAAGAAGCGGCGACACTTTCTGTGCAACCCACCCATCATTTTGCACGACAATGCGCCGGTGCATATAGTGCAAACTGTGGCTCCTCTGTTCGGTCGATGGGACTGGGAAGTACTGTACCATCCACCATACTTCCCGGACTTAAGTCCTTGTGACTTTGATTTGATTCCGAAGATGAAGGAACCACTTCGTGGCATTCGCTTCAGAACTGTTCCAGCGATTCGACAGGCGGTAGACCACTCCATTCGCACCATCAACATAACAGGCTCTGGTAGCAGTACACTACGCCTTCCACATCGCTGGCAACGGGTGCTACACAACGCTGGTGACTAATTTGAAGGACAGTAACAGGTGCAAAAAGCTAACTCTTTTGTATCGGTTGTGAATAAATAGTTGCCATTATTTAAGTTCCAACCCTATATATTGATCAGCCAGAACATTATGACCACCGACCTACTGTCGATATAAAGCCATCCAGGCAATAGCTGCGTCATCTGGCGAGGAGTGACTGCTAGTCAAACACATGCACGGTGCATGTAGTATAAGTGGGCGTGCAGCCCGAGTGTAGAATGGGGAATTTGCGCGATCTATCTGAGTTTGACCGAGGGCAGCTTCTGATGACCCGGAGGCTCGGCACGGGAGTATTGTGGTGAGTGTCTTGAATACGTGGCGAAACCAAAAGTGAAACCACTTCCTGGCGTCTTGGGCTCCACCCCACATTACGGATGTCAGACGTCGTAGGCTGGGCAGACTGGTAAAACGAGACAGGTGGCGGACTGTAGCAGAACTAACAGTAGACTTAACGCTGAACAGAGTACAACTGTTACTGAACATACAGTGCACTGAACACTCCTAACGATGGGTCTCCACAGCCGGGGGCCCATGTATGTGGCAATGTTAACACCACGACATCGGCAACTACGATTGAAATGGGTACGTGACCATCGGCACTGGACATTGGCGCAGTGGCAGAACGTTACATGATCTGATGTATCCTTATACCTTCTTCATCATGCCCATCGGAAGGCGCGAGTTTGTCTTCTTCCCGGGGAACAGCTCCTTGACGCCTATACTGCAGAACAAAGACAGGCTGGCAGCGGCTCCATTATCCTCTGGGGAACATTCACGTGACCAACCACGGACCATTTTTAATCATTCTTCAACAAGATAATACGCCGTGTCAAAAGGCCATGAGTGAGATGGAGTGGTTCCAGGGACACAGTAGCGAGTTCCAATTAATGTACTGAGCCCTCAACTTGCCAGATTTGAACCCAATCTAACACATCTGGAATGTGATTGAACATGGCGTCAGAGCTCTTGGCCCCCCTCTCCGGAATTAACGGAAATCAGGAGAATTGCATGTTCAGATGTGGTGCCAACTCCCTCCAGCCACGCACCAAGGTCTCAATGCTTCCATGCCACGATGTGTCGCCACTATTATCGGTGCCAAAGGTGGACATACCGGCTATTAACGAGGTGGTCATAATGTTCTGGCTGATCAGATTAAGTATGACGCTCATTGTCCTTTCTCTGTCAGCTGTGGGAGTGGACGTTAACCGACTGTGTATAAAAGTATTTCCCGCATCTTGTCCACTGCATGGTGATTATGAGGAACCTGCTCGAAAAGTCGACGCGCATCATGAGGCACGGATTAATGTCACTGTGGTCAGATGTAAGTTTGTTTGGCTTAAGAATCACCCTGAACAGTCATTAAAACATTAGATTGCTGAACTAAAAGGACCACCAAGACATTGCCCGTTCAAGTGTTCCTACGAATTAAGTTATAGTGATGTCATATTTCGTGATGCAATCGTGCAAAGCTTGTCAGCCGAACGCATATACGCTGCTATTCTGAAATTGCCATATCCGGATCTGAAAACATTTATGTCATCTGTCTCAAAGAATTGTCTACGCAACTCATGTTGACTGTGAGACTCCACCTATATCTCTTGTTCATAGTGCACAAGACACTCAGTCTCCAGTTGATGTTAAAGTACACTCCTGGAAATGGAAAAAAGAACACATTGACACCGGTGTGTCAGACCCACCATACTTGCTCCGGACACTGCGAGAGGGCTGTACAAGCAATGATCACACGCACGGCACAGCGGACACACCAGGAACCGCGGTGTTGGCCGTCGAATGGCGCTAGCTGCGCAGCATTTGTGCACCGCCGCCGTCAGTGTCAGCCAGTTTGCCGTGGCATACGGAGCTCCATCGCAGTCTTTAACACTGGTAGCATGCCGCGACAGCGTGGACGTGAACCGTATGTGCAGTTGACGGACTTTGAGCGAGGGCGTATAGTGGGCATGCGGGAGGCCGGGTGGACGTACCGCCGAATTGCTCAACACGTGGGGCGTGAGGTCTCCACAGTACATCGATGTTGTCGCCAGTGGTCGGCGGAAGGTGCACGTGCCCGTCGACCTGGGACCGGACCGCAGCGACGCACGGATGCACGCCAAGACCGTAGGATCCTACGCAGTGCCGTAGGGGACCGCACCGCCACTTCCCAGCAAATTAGGGACACTGTTGCTCCTGGGGTATCGGCGAGGACCATTCGCAACCGTCTCCATGAAACTGAGCTACGGTCCCGCACACCGTTAGGCCGTCTTCCGCTCACGCCCCAACATCGTGCAGCCCGCCTCCAGTGGTGTCGCGACAGGCGTGAATGGAGGGACGAATGGAGACGTGTCGTCTTCAGCGATGAGAGTCGCTTCTGCCTTTGTGCCAATGATGGTCGTATGCGTGTTTGGCGCCGTGCAGGTGAGCGCCACAATCAGGACTGCATACGACCGAGGCACACAGGGCCAACACCCGGCATCATGGTGTGGGGAGCGATCTCCTACACTGGCCGTACACCACTGGTGATCGTCGAGGGGACACTGAATAGTGCACGGTACATCCAAACCGTCATCGAACCCATCGTTCTACCATTCCTAGACCGGCAAGGGAACTTGCTGTTCCAACAGGACAATGCACGTCCGCATGTATCCCGTGCCACCCAACGTGCTCTAGAAGGTGTAAGTCAACTACCCTGGCCAGCAAGATCTCCGGATCTGTCCCCCATTGAGCATGTTTGGGACTGGATGAAGCGTCGTCTCACGCGGTCTGCACGTCCAGCACGAACGCTGGTCCAACTGAGGCGCCAGGTGGAAATGGCATGGCAAGCCGTTCCACAGGACTACATCCAGCATCTCTACGATCGTCTCCATGGGAGAATAGCAGCCTGCATTGCTGCGAAAGGTGGATATACACTGTACTAGTGCCGACATTGTGCATGCTCTGTTGCCTGTGTCTATGTGCCTGTGGTTCTGTCAGTGTGATCATGTGATGTATCTGACCCCAGGAATGTGTCAATAAAGTTTCCCCTTCCTGGGACAATGAATTCACGGTGTTCTTATTTCAATTTCCAGGAGTGTAAATAAAAACAGGAAGTAAGTAGAAGTAAAGGCAAAACGTTTCAGTCACTTTGTACACGAGATCTATTTCAGAATAATATGAGAAAGTCTTGTCCCTATTGTTTTTCAAATCATGGTAAACACTCTTGTACTTGTCGTGGAGCCCAGTGTCATAAGCGAGGTAAACAAGGTGATAATCAGACGTATAAAGCGCAGCAAGGGTAGGCACCGGCCTACCGCACGACTACAGAATAGCTGTCAGTAAGTAAAATGTAGTCACAGCATAGCCTTTACGGCCACCACCAATAAAGCCTCACTATTATGCACTGCAAAAACATTCTGCTATAGGCCACAGACAGAAATTCAAAGTTTTTGGCCAATTAAGAGTGGTTCAAAAGACAATTAAATTTAGGTTAGACACAGGTGCATCTGTTTCCGTAATCAATAAGATAGCTATAGAAGCCCACTTTCTGTTCGTTGCTTTTAATCGACACGAAATACCAGTAGTTGGTGTGTACAGAGTATGAGCAACCTTTCGTCACGTTACAAAGTGTGTTTCATTTCTTGTTCCATGTTCTAAAAACAGTGCAAACATTTTTGGTTTAGACTTGCTTGGCTTGTTCAACGTGCACATATAAATAATGTGTTGCAAATCATCGTTTTGCCTTATACTAAAGTTTCTCAGTTGTACAGTAAGTACAGTGATCCTTCTGAACTGAATTTGGGAAGGACTAAAGATTTTGAGGGACACATTATTGTTACAGACAATGTGCAACCATGAGTTTATCGCGCTGATCCTTCCCTCATTCTGTATACGAACAGGCTGCGCAGGAACTGCCGCGATGGAAAGACGGTGGGTTGATACAACCCGTTTCTGGAAACCCGTGGGCATTTCTCTTGGAAGTTCTTAAAAATCCATGTGTGTGTGCTGACTTCAAAGCCACGGTAAACACATAAACTGTTGTGGATTCATTTCCTCTCCCATAATCGGATGGGTTAATGTATAAATTGGGACAGGGCAGATTCTTTTCCAAGACTGATTTACGTGAGGTGTACTTATAGTTACCGCTGGATGAGCAGTTCAAGCAATACTTTGAGACCAATACTTGCCTGGGATTTTTCCAGTTCCAAAGTCTAACGTTTGGAAGTGCTTCAACGCCTGCCATTTTTCGACATTTCCTGGAACAATTAACAGCCGAGATCCCTTCATGTACAGCTATCTGAATGATACTCTTGTCACAGGTTGTACACGTGCTGAACGTCTGGCAAATTTAGAGTGTCTGATTAACATGCTCATTGCGACAAAAATGAGTTTTTCTTCTATGAAGAACTTGATTATTGTAGGTGCATCATAAATGCACAAGGTGTTAATCCTGCTCATTCCCACTAGTGTGTGATGAAAAGTGTGCCGGCGCTCTGTAACATGAAGAAATTACAGGTTGTCATGGGAAAATTAACATATCGTGCTAGGTTCATTGCAACCACTGTGCAGATGGCTGCTCGGCTGGACTGGCTGCGCCAGAAAGGTGTTCAGTTTGTGTGGGCCTCAGAATGGCAGGCTGCATTTAACCAGTTAAAAGACACATTGACAAGTCGCCATTTTGATCCAGTTAGGCCTTTTCTTTTAGGTATTGATTATTTTTTACACAATTCGAACTGTGCTCTCCCATAAGTTTGGTTCTTCTGATAGACCCACTGCTTTCCGCTCAAAAACTCTCAACTAAGCTTAATGCGATTGCACTAAGCTTCAGAAAGTGGCATTCGCCATTATCTATGGTGTTACCATGTTCCACCAATATTTGTACACTCGAAACTTGTATTTGATTGCAGCTTATCAGCCTTTAATGGCTTTGGTCAATCTGAAGGGTCCGTGGGGTGACTGGTGGGCTGAAGGGCCCAATGGAAACACTGTTGACAGATAAGAAAAGACTTTATTTAATTGCAATACGTGACATGTCCGCCGGCCGGAGTGGCCGAGCGGTTAAAGGCGCTACAGTCTGGAACCGCACGATCGCTACGGTCGCAGGTTCGAATCCTGCCTCGGGCATGGATGTGTGTGCTGTCCTTAGGTTAGTTAGGTTTAAGTAGTTCTAAGTTCTAGGGGACTTATGACCACAGCAGTTGAGTCCCATAGTGCTCAGAGCCATTTGAACCATTTGATTCGTGACATGTCCAGCGTAGCGAGACAAACACGCCTCTCTCTGTTGTGTCTGCCAGCGTTAAGGCATGGGCAGTGATTTCCGCGCTGGACACTGAGCTGGTGCCCTGCGATGCTGATGGCAGGCCTGGGGTAGGTTCGCAATCTTTAGAGGTGTGCAGTGGAACGCTACTTCCATCGGAGGCGTAAAGCCCTTGTGGCTCCTCGGTACTCATGTGTCACTGCGTTAACTTGCATTTCTCTACATTGAGAGCTGTATGACATTCATCACGCCAACTAAAAATTTTGTCTAAGTTATCCTGCATCCTCCTACCGTCACTCAACTTCGACACCTTAGTGTACCCCATAGCATAATCAGCAAACAACCGCAGATAGCTGACCTCCGTGCCCGCCAAATCATTTATGTGTATAGAGAACAAGAGCTGTCCTATCACACTTCTGTGGGGTACTCCTGACGATACCCCCTTCTCTGATGAACACTCGCCCTCGAGGACAACATACTGGGTTCTATAATTTAAGAAGTCTTCGAGTGACTCATATGTGAACCTTTTCTATATGCTCTTACCTTCGTTAACAGCCTGCAGTGGGGCATCATATCAAACACCTTCCGGAAATCTAGATATGTAGAATCTACCTGTTGCCCTTCATCCGCAGTATATCATGTGAGAATAGGGCAAGCTGACTTTCGCACGAGCGATGCTTTCTATAATCATGCTGATTCGTGGACACAAGCTTCCCGGTCTCAAGAAAATTTGTTATGCTCCAACTGAGAATATGTTGAATCATTCTACAGCAAACTGATGTCAGGGATGTTGGTCTGTAATTTTAAAGGTCCGTTATTGTGTCCTTCTTGGACACAGGAGTCTCCTGCGCTTTTTTCCCGGCGATTGGGACTTTGCACTGGGCGAGAGATTTGTGATAATCGAAGCAAAATAAGGGGTCAATGTGTTGGAGTACTCTTTTAGAAACCCAATTGGGATTCTGTCTAGATCTGGTAACGTTTGTTTTCAACGACTTCAATTGTATCTCTACGCCAGGTAAGTTTATTACTAGGCCGTCCATACGAGAGTCTGTTCGATGGTCAAACGACGGTATATTTGTACGATTCTCCTGCGTGAACGATTTCTTGAACGTAAAATTGAAAACTTTGCCTTCTGTTTTGCTATCTTCAAGTGCTACACCAGGCTGGTCAACAATTTATAGATGGAAGCTTTAGATCAGTTTAGTGCTTTCACGTAGGACCAAAATTTTCTCGGGTTTTCTACTACATCTTTGCTAGGGTATGATGGTGGTAGTAGCTGTATGGTTTGCGCACAGATTTTTTCACGAACATACGAATCTCTGTCAACTTTTAGTTGCCGTCATTTTCACGTTCTCTTTTGAACCTAGAGTGCAACAACCTCTGCTTCCTCACAATTTTCAGAATCTTAAATCTTGCCC
The DNA here is from genome assembly GCF_023898315.1 of Schistocerca nitens. Lineage (NCBI taxonomy): Eukaryota > Metazoa > Arthropoda > Insecta > Orthoptera > Acrididae > Schistocerca > Schistocerca nitens. The sequence continues at coordinate 143,415,765 of NC_064616.1, read as the reverse complement.
ATGATTCCTCTAATTCCATCTCACTGGAACTAAGTTACGTCAATCAAGTGTCTAAGTGAAATGCTAAGAACTGCTTATCTGCTCTTTCTTTCAGAAACACTCTCCTACACTTCTTAACTGATTTATTAACTTTCGTAACCATAGTTGCTAAAATGATATCACGATCGCTATCCCCGTTGCTATAATAACGTTATCGATAAGGTCTGGTCCATATATAACTACAGTGTCTGCTATATTTCCATTGTGTGTGGGCTACTGAACTAGCTTCTGAAGAGAATTTTCAGAAAATTTGTTCAAAAGTACTTCGCATGACTGTCTGTCTGTACCCCTTGCAAAGATCCCATAGACATCCCAGCCTATACTCGGTATGTTAAAGTCACCTCCAATCAGTAATGCATGATGTGCGTATTTATGCCCTGCTGACCATAGACATTCTTTGAATGACTCTAGAACTGTCACAGCAGAATTGGGTGTTTTGTAAAAACATCCAACAATTAACATGGTTCCAGCTAGACATGTTGTATGTGACCAAACAACTTCATTGTTATACAGCTTCGACCTCTGTAGACACAACATTTTTGCCAGCTGCAATGCACACACCCCTCCTATGGCCTCTAACCTGTCTTTCCCATATACGATGCTTGACTGTTAAATATCTCGGACCTTTCCACTTCAGGATTCCCCGGGTCTTGGTTCCGAGAGCAATTTGAGAGCAACAACTTTCATGGAGGGTAGTAAATTTGGGAATTTTATTACGAATACTTCTACAGTTTACTGACAAAATTTTGACACTAGAAGTGTATTTACTCTGAAAGCGATCTGACTTCCCTTGCTGCGTATCGAGTGGTGAGTGTTCATCAGATTACTTCAGACTACTGCCTAGCGTAAAAAACCCTCATGTGTACTCTACAAGTACTCTGCTACCTCCGTAGCTGATTCCCTTGTCAATGGTGGTTCTATAAATCGTTTCGTTTGACTATAGTCCTGTGTCCCTATATAGAACTCTGCTCGTGCACGTTGCGTCAAGCCCCTTCGCAACCACAGTTAATCAACACTCTCGCACCTACGAGTGTACCATAAGCAGGTTAAATAATAACAAAATCAGTCTCCCCACCACGAACTCTTTCAGCTTTTTTTTAAAGTACTGTAGTTCATCCTACTCATCCTCCAGCATTCCTGACCACAAACAAATCACACGGCCTACATAACAAAGAATGGAATTTCAAAAAGCATACAGACACCACAACACAATGAAAGACTATCGAAAACCAAGCAACAACTGTTGGCAGCAACAGTGAAGACTCACAACCAATACATTTCTTATCAAAAGTACAGGCTGTGAGTGTGATGTCTGAAGGTAAAATGTGATCGCAAACAACGAAAATGGGAAATCCTTGTATATGCAGAACAATGAGATACAATTCCCAGAAGACACATACGGGATTAGAATATTTCACAAAATAGCAAGTAGAATCAAACAGCTATTTAACCATAAGAAACTAGCGCTCCAAAAAGTTTTTTCTTAACTAGAAATAACACAATGAAGAAGACAGTGCATTACAATAACACATCTGGAAACACATTTATTAAATGCATAAAACAAACATGTATTACTGGCCACTGGAGATGCTTCACGAATAAAAAGCAAGTGAAATGCGTATGGCATAAAACTAATAGCATGTTATTTAGTTTAATAGAAGGGTTACATCACACAGAAGATATCAGTAATGATAATAGAGAAGCAGTTAAGGAATGGCAGAAAACAACAAAAAAAGGTAAGCGTTTTTTTTGTTGTATGTAACAAATGATTGTCACAATACGATCATGCAGCTGGTGTGCACGCCACACAAAGGTATTACAAGCAATAAGTATCAAAGACTTTGCTACACAACCAACATCACTGTGTTGTACATCCGTGGTCTATCAGTCTGAGACAGAGACAGGCCGGCCGCTGGTGGCCGAGCGGTTCTGGCGCTACAGTCTGGAACCGCGCGACTGCTACGGTCGCAGGTTCGAATCCTGCCTCGGGCATAGATGTGTGTGTTGTCCTTAGGTTAGTTAGGTTTAAGTAGTTCTAAGTTCTAGGGGACTTATGACCTCAGCAGTTGAGTCCCATAGTGCTCAGAGCCATTTGAACCATTTTTGAGACAGAGACACATAAACAACTCTGTAGCTTATTTGTTATGGAATGTGTCTTGTCTTATCATGGTTGAGTCCTCAGCCTCGTCATCGTGATGTTAGGTGCAAGGCGTCGGCATTGATCAGCTGCTGGAAAAAGTACCAAGTCGTTGAAAAATTCAGGAGAATGGGTTAAATGATTTCAAAAAATTTAATGGACAACATCCATGTTTCCAGTAGTTTGACAGCTGTTGTATTGGCAATATCAGTTGACATAATTGACAGATTTACAGTAGAATGTGGAAAAGGTAATGGTGATCATTCATGCTCACTATCTTACCATGAGAAAGAAGGTATCCTTACAAGATAACTTTTTGGTTACAGGACATTTAAGTCCCTCACTTTCTAGGGGCACAAATCACAAAAAAATTCAGAATTAAGAAGGTATTAAGAAGGACAATCAGATCAGTGACCTCTCTGTGGTATCTTCATTGGCATAATTTGGCTAGTAAGGCGAGAGGATTAAGTGGTATGTACACTCCTGGAAATTGAAATAAGAACACCGTGAATTCATTGTCCCAGGAAGGGGAAACTTTATTGACACATTCCTGGGGTCAGATACATCACATGATCACACTGACAGAACCACAGGCACATAGACACAGGCAACAGAGCATGCACAATGTCGGCACTAGTACAGTGTATATCCACCTTTCGCAGCAATGCAGGCTGCTATTCTCCCATGGAGACGATCGTAGAGATGCTGGATGTAGTCCTGTGGAACGGCTTGCCATGCCATTTCCACCTGGCGCCTCAGTTGGACCAGCGTTCGTGCTGGACGTGCAGACCGCGTGAGACGACGCTTCATCCAGTCCCAAACATGCTCAATGGGGGACAGATCCGGAGATCTTGCTGGCCAGGGTAGTTGACTTACACCTTCTAGAGCACGTTGGGTGGCACGGGATACATGCGGACGTGCATTGTCCTGTTGGACAGCAAGTTCCCTTGCCGGTCTAGGAATGGTAGAACGATGGGTTCGATGACGGTTTGGATGTACCGTGCACTATTCAGTGTCCCCTCGACGATCACCAGTGGTGTACGGCCAGTGTAGGAGATCGCTCCCCACACCATGATGCCGGGTGTTGGCCCTGTGTGCCTCGGTCGTATGCAGTCCTGATTGTGGCGCTCACCTGCACGGCGCCAAACACGCATACGACCATCATTGGCACCAAGGCAGAAGCGACTCTCATCGCTGAAGACGACACGTCTCCATTCGTCCCTCCATTCACGCCTGTCGCGACACCACTGGAGGCGGGCTGCACGATGTTGGGGCGTGAGCGGAAGACGGCCTAACGGTGTGCGGGACCGTAGCCCAGCTTCATGGAGACGGTTGCGAATGGTCCTCGCCGATACCCCAGGAGCAACAGCGTCCCTAATTTGCTGGGAAGTGGCGGTGCGGTCCCCTACGGCACTGCGTAGGATCCTACGGTCTTGGCGTGCATCCGTGCGTCGCTGCGGTCCGGTCCCAGGTCGACGGGCACGTGCACCTTCCGCCGACCACTGGCGACAACATCGATGTACTGTGGAGACCTCACGCCCCACGTGTTGAGCAATTCGGCGGTACGTCCACCCGGCCTCCCGCATGCCCACTATACGCCCTCGCTCAAAGTCCGTCAACTGCACATACGGTTCACGTCCACGCTGTCGCGGCATGCTACCAGTGTTAAAGACTGCGATGGAGCTCCGTATGCCACGGCAAACTGGCTGACACTGACGGCGGCGGTGCACAAATGCTGCGCAGCTAGCGCCATTCGACGGCCAACACCGCGGTTCCTGGTGTGTCCGCTGTGCCGTGCGTGTGATCATTGCTTGTACAGCCCTCTCGCAGTGTCCGGAGCAAGTATGGTGGGTCTGACACACCGGTGTCAATGTGTTCTTTTTTCCATTTCCAGGAGTGTATTTGTTGTTCGCCAGACTGTATGGCGATGCCTTTAGTAAAATACCAAACCTGTCGGTGGTGATATGTGGGGTGACCCCATGACACCATATAACCCTGTCGAGGGTGTTCTGTCAGTCACGTGGAAATGCTAAGCTCTGTCATCTCCTTGGAATTGTGACGGTGAGCAGTTGATGACGCCAGATTACTTGCTGATGTCTTGTGCTAGATCACGAGCCTCTCTTCAGAATGTTAAACAGTGAGGCCGTGTGGTGTTCCGTCTACCAGACTGTAGCGTTTTACAATACAATTGCCTTTATGCCCTTCGAGAAAAGAGGCTACATACAGGGTGCTACAAAAAGGTACGGCCAAACTTTCAGGAAACATTCCTCACACACAAAGAAAGAAAATATTTTATGTGGACATGTGTCCGGAAACACTTACTTTCCATGTTAGAGCTCATTTTATTACTTCTCTTCAAATCACATTAATCATGGAATGGAAACACGCAGCAACAGAACGTACCAGCGTGACTTCAAACACTTTGTTACAGGAAATGTTCAAAATGTCCTCCGTTAGCGAGGATACATGCATCCATCCTCCGTCGCATGGAATCACTGATGCGCTGATGCAGCCCTGGAGAATGGCGTATTGTATCACAGCCGTCCACAATACGAGCACGAAGAGTCTCTACATTTGGTACCGGGATTGCGTAGACAAGAGCTTTCAAATGCCCCCATAAATGAAAGTCAAGAGGGTTGAGGTCAGGAGAGCGTGGAGGCAATGGAATTGGTCCGCCTCTACCAATCCATCGGTCACCGAATCTGTTGTTGAAAAGCGTACGAACACTTCGACTGAAATGTGCAGGAGCTCCATCGTGCATGAACCACATGTTGTGTCGTACTTGTAAAGGCACATGTTCTAAAAGCACAGGTAGAGTATCCCGTATGAAATCATGATAACATGCTCTATTGAGCGTAGGTGGAAGAACATGGGGCCCAATCAAGACATCACCAACAATGCCTGCCCAAACGTTCACAGAAAATCTGTCTTGATGACGTGATTGCACAATAGCGTGCGGATTCTCGTCAGTCCACACATGTTGATTGTGAAAATTTACAATTTGATCACGTTCAAATGAAGCCTCATCCGTAAAGAGAACATTTGCACTGAAATGAGGATTGATACATTGTCGGATGAACCATTCACAGAAGTGTACCCGTGGAGGCCATTCAGCTGCTGATAGTGCCTGCACACGCTGTACATGGTACGGAAACAACTGGTTCTCCCGTAGCACTCTCCATACAGTCACGTGGTCAACGTTACCTTGTACAGCAGGGTTATCGTCAACTGCACGAAGAATTGCCTCGTCCATTGCAGGTGTCCTCGTCGTTCTATGTCTTCCCCAGTCGCGAGTCATAGGTTGGAATGTTCCGTGCTCCCTAAGACGCCGATCAATTGCTTCGAACGTCTTCCTGTCGGGACACCTTGGTTCTGGAAATCTGTCTCGATACAAACGTACCGCGCCACGGCTATTGCCCCGTGCTAATCCATACATCAAATGGGCATCTGCGAACTCCGCATTTGTAAACATTGCACTGACTGCAAAACCACGTCCGTGATGAACACTAACCTGTTGATGCTACGTACTGATGTGCTTGATGCTAGTACTGTAGAGCAATGAGTCGCATGTCAACACAAGCTCCGAAGTCAACATTACCTTCCTTCAATTGGGCCAACTGGCGGTGAATCGAGGAAGTATAGTACATACTGACGAAACTAAAATGAGCTCTAACATGGAAATTAAGCGTTTCCGGACACATATCCACATAACTTCTTTTCTTTATTTGTGTGTGAGGAATGTTTCCTGAAATATTGGCCGTACCTTTTTGTGACACCCTGTAGAAGGAGGCAGCTAAGCTGGAACACGTGATATACATTCAGGAACAGTAAATACATGAAGGTGTGCTTTCCACAAGGTTGTAGTAAACAACATGTCGAGTTTTATCACGTACACAAGTAATACAAACGTTTATATCTGCCGGATTATGAAACCGTCCTTGGTTTTTATGTAACGATGTACTTTTTTCCTGTGACAAATAGAAAAATCGTTCGCAGAGGAAGTATTAACTTATTTTTTAAAGAAAATTAAACAAATCTGAGGAAAGAACATTTATTATATAATTTAATGAAATACAATATTGCCGGCCGGTGTGGCCGTGCGGTTCTAGGCGCTTCAATCTGGAACCGCGTGACCGCTACGGTCGCAGGTTCGAATCCTGCCTCGGGCATGGATGTGTGTGATGTCCTTAGGTTAGTTAGGTTTAAGTAGTTCTAAGTACTAGGGTACTGATGACCACAGATGTTGAGTCCCATAGTGCTCAGAGCCATTTTTTGAAATACAATATTAGTGGGATGCTTGGCTTTGTCTGACTGAACTGAGTGAGTCAGTTTTGATGTCCATGAGTTGCTGCTACAGACAAAGAGTTTTCCAGATGAACATCAGTAATTCGCGTTCTCATTTGTGATTCTCTGTAATTCATCCAACTAAAAAGCTGTTCGCAAACGTAAATGTTTCCAAATAATGAAATCATATTCAAAGCATGTTTGTAATATGCTGGATATTTTTTCTTGTCCAAAAGTGTTTTATAGGACTCTTCCAAAGTAGCCTGACTAAATTTCTCTTTTAACTCCGCATCACATTCCATTTGTAAATATCCCGGTAGTGAACTCATGTCTACGGAGAATGGCGTAGGAAACAGAAAGAAGCAAACGATGTTACTTAAAATCTTGAAATCAGTTTTCGAGTTTGTATTTAATCGCTGACATCTGTGTGAAGTGCGATTGCTTTGAAAGTGTAGGGGACAGGGGGGAGAATGTAGGAAACAGCAGATGGGGGAGGGAAGGAGAGGGAGGAGGGGGGGGGGAAGGAGGGTCAGATTTGGAAGGAAGGATAAATATCAGAGCGAAGCACACCATCAAAGATGGGGAATAGGTGGATGTTCCTGTGGAAGAGGAGGTGGAGGGTCTGAAGACGGAGAGAGGGTGTGACACATCGGTGAAGGAGCAGCAGTAGGTGGGGAGAGGAGAGGAAAAAAGGCACCAGGGGGTGGGGGTTTGAGGTGGCGTTTGGTGTAGTGAATATGGATGCGTTCGAGGAAAAGGAGGAGATGTGGGAAGGGGATGCGGTCATACAGGATCCCCGTTGGGGATGGTAGACAGATAGGGAAAGTGAGGCGGAGCACATGGCATTCAAGGATTTGGAGGGCTTTATAGAATTTAGGAGGGACAGAGATCCAGGCGACACTGGCATAACAAAGAATGGGATGCATCAAGGATTCGTAGGTATGAAGGATGGTGGAAGGGTGCAATTCCCATGTCCAGCTGGACACAAGTCTCTGGAGGGGGAATCTATTGTTGGCTTTGCATTGGATTGTAAGAAGATGGGGAGTCCAAGTTAGTTGACAGCCAAGGGTGAGACCAAGGTGGAGTGGAGTAAGTTGGATAGAGGAGTCATAGATGGCGAGGTAGAAATCATGGACCCAGAAGTAGGGGGTGGTACATCCTGTAATGATTGCATAGGTTTTGGAAGGATTGATTCGGAGGCACCACTGGTTGCACCAAGCGGTAAAACAGTTTAGGTGGATTTGGAGTGAGTGCAGGGACCGTTGAATGGTAGGATAAAGGGAAAGGAAGGTGGTGTTATCAGCATATTGAAGGAGACGGACGGGTAGGGGTGATTTGGGCACATCAGCGGCGTACAGAGCCCTTCCAGTGCTGCTGTAAATACGTGCTCTCTCTCTCTCTTACTTACTTACGAGTCACAGGTCGCATCCTAGCCAACAGAAACATAGAAAATACATTGTATGATATTGTTTACATGTGTAGTGTTCATTGTCTTACTTGAAAACTGCATAACAAAACAAAACAAAACAAAAAAACAAAACAAAAAATACTGGCCAGTCACCTCCAGTATAGTCAAGCGCTATCTACCGAAAGAATTGTGTACCTGAAGAGCTGGAGCCTTTCCTTGTACCTGTCGGTCACGACAGGCCAAGTCGTGGCTTCTTGTCGGCCTAGCTCTCGTGACCAGTCATGCTGCTGACCGCGGACTGACATCGCTGACTCCTAGCACACTGCGAGACAAGTAGGCATGGCTTGGATATTGAGCTCTGACAGTAATTCCACTCCTGAGAAAGACTCTCCAGTTTAAGAACTCCACTTAACACAATCCGAGAAGGAGCTGCTGTTGTCCATACATCTCGAACTGCGCAGGCGAAATGAAGATTTCTCCCGTTTATGTGCGTTATTTATGAAGACAAAAGAAATCGGAGCAGACGCACATTATCAAATCGCTAAAGGATCGTTACTTGCTAAATCTTAGCACGAAAATCTTGTACACTAATATGCCATTGGCTATATATACTGTAAGTATTCTCTCATCTGTTAAGAATATCTGTTCTTGTCGCCTTAATATGTGTGACATCCTGCATCACAGGACTAGAACATTCCACTCATGATAGAGTGCTAAGAGCACGCTCTATTTGTCCGCAGCTCGTGGTCGTGCGGTAGCGTTCTCGCTTCCCACGCCCGGGTTCCCGGGTTCGATTCTCGGCGGTGTCAGGGATTTTCTCTGCCTCGTGATGACTGGGTGTTGTGTGCTGTCCTTAGGTTAGTTAGGTTTAAATAGTTCTAAGTTCTAGGGGACTGATGACCATAGATGTTAAGTCCCATAGTGCTCAGAGCCATTTGAACCATGCTCTATTTCTGTCATAAATGCCTCCTCACATTCCATCTTTCTTAAGGCAGTCGGATCACTCATCACCTACGATGTCTTTTAAGGTATGCAAATAGCAGCAGAGATGAGCTGTAAATATCATCAGATTAATACTTTGTATAACTTATTAAATTCGGCAGCGTAGTTGATTTTATTACGATGGGCGTCTCTCTCTGTGAAGGTGGCAGATTGAAATGTTGTTAGAAGATCTCACCGAAAAAAAAAAGAATAAAACGGCTGATAACCGCCCAAAGTAATGAATGATAGGCATGGTACTCTCGCACTCACTTCCAACCACATGACAGCAAATCGCGGATAGTGAACTGACTGACTGGTTAATTGAATTGATGATAAGAGTCTCTTTGCATGGCGAGTAATATTATTTATGTAGTCTGACAGTAGACGGAGAATGGGGCAACCAGTGCTTATTTTGTGTGCAGCCCCATTTTCTGTCTACATTCAACTGAAATGCAAATCAGATTTAAGCATACAACTCTTATTTCAGTAAAAATAAAGAAACCATAGAAAATGTAAATTTTAGCAGAATATCAAAATAAATAAAAAATCAGAAAAAACATTAATTTTAACTTAATATGAAAATCAGATAATCATAAATTTTTAACTGAATAAAAACCCAAAGTGAAAAAAATTCAAATTTTTGAGAATAAATTATGAAAATATAGATATGTCTATTATTTTTTCTAATAAATTTATATTATTATTTAATTTTTTATTTTTGTAATAAATTTTTCAGTTTTAAAAGATATGCACATTTTTCATTTTCTATTTTTTCTAATTATTTTTTTCTATGTAATGGAAGTCGTTCAGTCTAAGATTTGTGAAAATCATAAGGTTGAAAAATCAATTGAAAATTTTACTTTACATAACTACACAAGAGAAAGATTGTTATAGAACAATGTGTAGATATTTTTAAGGCGTATCATACAAAACATATAATAAAATTGAAATTCTTTGTCCATGTGGAAAACATTTTGCTTAACATTGTCACAAAGAAAATATAAAACGAATTCCAAGTGATAAACATTCAAAAATGTTATTATCATTCCAAACACATATAAATTTAAAAAAATGTATAAACTGTAAAAAATTTAAGATTTAATTTGTTTCCATAAGAATTCAAGAATTAAAGACATGTATTCAAATGAATGTAAAAAATTTATTCTAGAATGTAACAAAAATAAAAATAATTAATTCCATATAAATGAATCTTTTTAATGTTTAAGAAGAGTTGAAAGCTATAACATAAAAATTTTAAAAGAAACATTAAGAGTGCTGTGTAACAAATCTATGAAAATGTGATTTCACACATACATTTCTCCAGTGGGAAATAAGATAAAAAAATTTTAAAAATTCTTTAATGTTACGATTTACAAAGAAGATTATGTTGGTTGTTATTAGGGATTTTGAATCAAAGTACACATAATATACTTACTTTTAATGGAAAACATAAATGTCTTTCACACTTTTACAAAAATTAAAATATTATCATGTAGAAGAAGGTGTAATTAGATGAATGACGAACACTAAGTTCACTTAATGAAGCTTTATTCAGCATTTGCACATACAAGAGCGTGGAGCGAAATGCCTCTGGCCAGAACACGTACAGTATATATACAGCTACAGAATATTCCAGTACAAAGATTCTTGACATTTGTGGATTCTTCTAGAATGTACTCGAACCGAATATAAAAATTAAAATTTGACAGTTCAGGCGCGTTCTGAAATCATGACCCTCCATGCAACAGTTTAGTATCGTAACCACTACTCCACAGTGACTGTGCTTCTCAGCTTCTTCTGCGATATTCCTCCATTCTTAATGGGAACCGGAACGAGCAAAATGACAAAATTAACGTTTTTTGGTATTTTCATTATATAATTATTTGGAGTTTTCTGAATAAAACAAATCAAGTTTCACCCTTCTAAGTGAATGCTAAGTGTGTATTTTATCGCTGCAAAGTTGACGCGCCGTGTAAACGGTTGTAGCGACTTGGTATGTCACCTCTGACGGTGCCGATCGCTGGCTGCAAGCAGGCCGGCATCTTTGCGGAATTAGACAGTGTTTTGTTTTCCAACGTTGTATGGCTTTATCTCTGTGACAAGTGACTGTTCATATCGGTAAACATAAACACTATACCTTGTGTGTTGACTTGTGGAGTTTGCTTTGTGTTGTTTAGCTGTTCAATTTTGGGTATTTGAGGAATTTTGCTCGTACCTGTTTCACGTATTTGGTTTGTGGATATCAATATGCCCCGTGTCAGCAATCGAGTGTTTAAGAAAAGGCACAATGAGTGGAAGAAGAAATCTTTCGTTGTTTCGTAGGGAGATGCTACTCAGACTGCTTCACCGACTACTCCAAATGACTGTGAAAGTACTTCTTCCAGCAAGAAACTTTGTGACAGTAAAGAAAAATTTGAAAACTATGAGAGTGAAAATAAGGATGTGAATGAAATAATTAACATTTCCTTGCTCTCTAATATTTTGAAACATAATGTATTATTCCAAGTTTGCAAAGAAAGAGGACTAGAATTGAAAATAATTTCACACATTGGTCTGGCATGTAAAATGTTATTCAAGTGTAACAAATGTGCTGCAGAAGTTTCGTTTTCTAATTCTAACAGTATTCCTCTTAGTGGTAGTAGTGGAAAGATTGCGAACGATATAAATGTTAGGCTAGTGTATGGCTTGCGTTGCATCGGCAAGGGCGGTGCTGCAGGGACAATGTTACGTTGAATTATGAACTTGCCAAAACCACCAACCAAGTTTGTATTTTATAATGAACTGGTGGGATCGTCTGCTGAAGATATTGCTCGAGCAACAATGAAGAAAGCAATTGAAGAAGCTGTGTCACACGATGGGAATTGTAGAGAATTAACTGTTGCTTTAGATGGATCATGGCAACGTAGAGGTCATAACTCTCGAAATGGAGTTGTGACAGCTACCAGTGGAGACAGTTACAAAGTAACTGATGTTGCTATTCTCTCAAAACATTGTAGATGTCAGGGCAATATCAAGGATGAATGTAGTGAAAGTTGTGAAGCAAGTTTTCACTGCACGAGTGGTGCAATGGAAGAAGAGGGAGTGAAAGCAATGTTTTCCAGATCACAGAAGTGGTATAATGTACGATACACTAACTATCTAGGAGGTAGTGATTCGAAGGGATATAAAGCTGTAGAGGAACTCAGACCTTATGGCAATGAAATTAACATTAAAAAACAGGAGTACACTGGACATGTGCAGAAGCACATGGGGGCTCGCTTGCGCGAACTAAAGTAGACATTAGGATCCCAGAAGCTTAATGATGGTAAGACCCATGGAGGAAGAGAAAGACTGACAGATGAAGCAATTGATAGATTGCAGAGGTATTATGGGTGTGCAATTAGGCAAAATACAAGAACCATTTAACATACTAAGAGAGCAGTATGGGCATTATTTTTTTATACTGCGTCAACAAATGAGCACCGACAACATGCACTGAGCCGCACAGGTGATGACTCATGGTGTAAGTACCAATCAGGAAAGGAATATGCCCATAAAGACAGTTTGCCAAATGCTGTAATTGATGTAATTAAACCCATATTCAGAGATTTATCACAGCCAAGGTTATTGGAAAAGTATTTACATGGGAGAACATCAAATCCAAATGAAAGTGTAAATAATTTAATTTGGATTAGGATCCCCAAAATAGCGTTTGTACAGATAAAAGCATTGCATTTTGGAGTGTATGATGCAGTGGCAACATACAATGAAGGAAAAATTTTCAAATGTGATGTGCTGAAACGTTTAGGTTTCCAACCAGGACGCAACACCATTTCCACAATGCGCTTAATTGATGAAGAAAGGCTAAGAGGTGATGTAAGAAGAGACAAAGGCCTACAACATGCAGAAAAAGGGAAGAAAAGGCCAGTGAAAACGAAACTAACACTGCAAAAAGAAGAGGATGGTGATAATCCATCATATGGGGCAGGAATGTATTAAAATACTTTGGAAGCCATTTCCCGTAACTTTAAAATTTTCATCTTTGAGGAACATTTTCTCAAAAATTGCTAACAATATATCAATGAAATTTATACACAATATTGTTTATTTCTTTTTCTACATTTTTATAAAATATGGTAAAAATATTGTATAATTCAAGAGATATAGAAGAAAAAGTGCAAAATTTTAGAGGAAAAAATAAGGATCTCTTTCAAAAAATTGTAAAACAAAAATCAGTAAATATTTCTTAAATGGCATATAAATTTGTAGAGAAATATTCACTGAACATGTAGTCCAAATTTCAGGGCAATATGTGTAATGGTTTTAGAAAAAATGTTCCTTCTATTTGCTAAAATTAACGTGGAGGAGATGGGTCGTTCCAGCTCCCCTTAAGAGGACAGTGTCTCAGTGTTACGTCCTCCTAGTGCGGGAACGAGTCATCAGTCCTGCATACTTCAACTCCCGATGACTGATGTTCACCCTGGCGGTGATCTTCTTAGAACATTCTTTGCCGCTCCGCTTTTCGTCACCTTTCCGCTGGTTGCCTGTCGCTGGAGTTTGAATTTATACTGGGTTGCAGGATCCTAGTAGGGCTTCATTCAAAGGACGTGGACAGTATCTCTGATCTTTCGTCGTCTTGTGTCGGGGTCGAAATCTTTAACTTCATAAGTAACATCAGACAACTGTTTTACAATCTTATAAGGTCCAAAATAGCTCCTGAGGAGCTTCTCAGAGAGACCAGACGAGGTCAACAGGCTGGTAGACAACAGGGCGGTGGCTCGCGTCATACCTCGGCGATAGTTTTCTTGAGCCGGCACCGTGAAGAGTCGAGCTAACTGACGAGCTTCCTCAGCTCTGGTTAACACCTGGCTGATGTAGTCGTCGTCTATGTCATAAGCATGTAACGGAAACATAGTCTCCATCGTCGTAGTCGCCTCACGCCCATGCACCAGGAAAAACGACGTAAATCCTGTGCTGCCTTTTTTGGCTGTGTTGTAGGCAAACGTCACGAACAGTAGCACCTCATCCCAGTTGCTCTGCTCAACATTGACGAACATTGATAGCATGACGGCCAAGGTCTTATTAAGGCGTTCAGTAAGCCCGTTGGTTTGCGGATGGTAGGCAGTCGTCATGTGATGAGTAATGTTGCACCAATGGTTTATCTCTGTCACAAGATTCTATTGAAAAACTTTCCCTCGATCCATAATTAACGACCCTGGGGCACCGTGTTTTAATACAATGTCTTCCATGATGTATTTGGCTACCTCGAATGCTTCAGCTGTTTTGACAGCTTTTGTATTGGCATAGCGTGTCAGATAATCAGTGCAAACAAAAATGGCAGACGTTGGAAATAGTCCGAGGCGGTTAATCCCAACACTCTGGAAAGGCGTTTCGACTGGTGGAGTCGGCCAGGTGGTTTCTGAGGAACTGCCTTTCTCCTCTGGCACTCTCGACAGTGCGACACATAGTGATTGACACTCCGAAATATACCTGGCCCGAAAAATCTCTTGCGGATCCTATCGTATGTCTTAATAAATCCTAAATGTCCTGCCTCAGGTGTGTCATGGAATTCCTGTAGAACATCTAAGCTCATCTGTTTAGGATCACTGGTAGCCACCTCTTTCCGAACGGACCAAAATTTTCTTGCAAAATAATCCATTAACAAGCTTACATTGTCCTTTCACATCCTCTGACCGATTTAAGGAAAGCATAATTTGAAATATCTTGGCGTCCTTCTTCTACCCAGCAGAGAGATCCTGGAGTACAGAAATCTTCATCAAAGTCTTGATGGTCTTGCACAGGGTTTCTTGAGAGGCAATCGGCATCTTGGTGTTTTCTTCCACTTTTGTACACTATGGTAATGTCATACTCTTGAAGACGTAGTGCCCACGAGGCGATTCGTCCTGTTGGATCCTTAAGACATGTCATCCAACAAACTGAATGATTGTCTGTAACAACTGTGAATGGCCATCCATAGCGATACTGTCGAAATTAGCGCATGACCCAGATCACAGCAAGACATTCTCTTTCTGTAGTTGAGTAATTTCTCTCGGCTTTTGTAAGTGTCCTATAAGCATAGGCTATAACTTTCTCTTTTCCACCCGGAATTGTGACCAGAACAGCACAGATTCCCTACCCAATGGCATCTGTGTGTCGTTCTGTAGGTGCTCTCTCATCATACAGACCAAGTACACTGTCAGACGTCAGAAATTTTCGCAGCACATCGAAAGAATCTTGTTGAGCACCATCACAGGTAAATTTAGGATGGATTTTTAACAACTCTTGAGGTGGCCTGGCTTTGATACAAAAGTCTTTGATAAAACGACGGTAATAAAAACATAATCCGAGGAAGCTTCTCACATCTCTAATACTTTTAGACGTAGGAAATTCCGTTATAGATCCCACCTTTTATGGGTCTGGCCGTACACCTTCGTTTGACACAAGGTGTCAAAGTATTTTGATTTCTTTTGCTCCAAATAGACGCTTTCTTGTGTTAAGTTTCAGTCCGCCTTTTTGGAGACACTTAAGAACGGCTCTCAGTCTTTTTATGTGTTCATCAAATGTCTCTGAGAACGTTATAATGTCATGTAAATAATAAAGACACATCGTCCACTTCAGGTGACTTAGAATATTATCCATCATCCGTTCAAAAGTTGCTGGTGCGTTACACAAACGAACAGGCATTACCTTAAACTCATACAGGCACTCAGGGGTGATGGATGCAGTTTTCTCACGATCAGCCTCATCTACTGCGATTTACCAGTATCCCGAGTACATGTCCATGGTTGAGAAAAACTTAACCTGCTTCAGACAATCTAGTGTATCGTTAAGGGGGTAAACGTCCTTTTTAGTTATCTTATTAAGCTTCCTGTGTCCGCAGCTCGTGGTCGTGCGGTAGCGTTCTCGCTTCCCACGCCCGGGTTCCCGGGTTCGATTCCCGGCAGGGTCAGGGATTTTCTCTGCCTCGTGATGACTGGGTGTTGTGTGATGTCCTTAGGTTAGTTAGGTTTCAGTAGTTCTAAGTTCTAGGGGACTGATGACCATAGATGTTAAGTCCCATAGTGCTCAGAGCCATTTTTGAAGCTTCCTGTAATCAACATAAAAGCGCCAACGGCCATTCTTCTTCCTGACGAGAATCACTGGTGACGACCATGGGCTCTGAGAATGCTGAATGATATAATTCTTTATCATTTTCTCTACCTCGTCTCGAATTATTCAACGTTCCGTTGTTGACACACGGTATGGTCTCTGGCTTATTGGTTGATGATCTCCAGTGCTAATCCGGTGTTTCACCGTCGATTTGTCTGTTTGCTCTTCACCTGTGGATTGAAGCATTCAGAGAAAACTTGAAGAATGTCAAGTAACTCCTTCTGTTGTTCCTTAGTGACATATGGTGATAGTCGAGCTAGAAGGTCTTGTCTCGTAGTGGTAGCGCCAATTTCGCCCATAGACTCGGCATGGGAGGTTGCTATGGCGCTCAGCTGTTTTGCAATTAACGGCTCAGCGTTTGCTACGCACATGCGTCTTGGAAGGATCTACGGATTTCAGCGACAGTTAACTATCCACAATTCACGGAATCCGTTCTTAAACGAGACGACAGAGGCTTGGATGACCAAATTATTCTTCTCTCACATTCCACTACAAGATCCATGGGTTGATGCATGGCATGATACATGACGGTTACATTTCTAGCGCTTACTGCAGGAATGATCACTTCATCCACACTCGGATGCGCATCTTCCTCTCCACAGTGTCTCATCTCGTCTAGCATAATCTTCGAGCGCCTACAATCTATAATTTACAGGGAAGCTTTCAAAAATGTCCCATCCGAGAATGACGTCATGACTACACTCTTGTAAGGCGATGAATTCTAAGGGCTGTGTATGGCCACTTATACCCAGACGAATGACACGACTTCCTGTAGGTTTAAATATTTCCCAATTAGCCACCTACAGCAGAGATGTTATGTTGTCGACGAATACGGTTTTCTGCAACTGGCGACGGTACTTCTCCGAAATGGCTTAATATGATGCTCCAGACTCCACAAGATCTTGGGCTTGTAAGCCATCCATGAGGATATCTACGTAGTTTCCTATCATTTTTGTAGTGATCGACGGCGGAGGATTTTTCTCTTCAGCGACCTAACCTCCCATTAGTTTTCCAGGTTGCGGCGGCTAGGTGATCGGCTGGAGCTTCTAAACTCCTCTCCAGCGGCTAGCTTGTGGCGATTTTGACCTATGTCGTCCCGGAGTTGGCGTTAGCTAAGATAGGTCTGCTGTCTTCTGGCGCTGGCGTCATCAAACATCCGCCACCTTTCTCGAAAATAGCACACCACATGTCCCGGTCGTCCACTGTGGAAACATACTGGTTGGTTATCCTGGGTCCTCCAGACGTCAGTCTTCCTTGGTGCCCAAACAGGTGCGTCATGCGGCATTGTAGGAACGTAACTTCGCCTGGGTCTCGACCTTTTCATCGTTTTAAAGGGAAATGAAGGGTGAGAGATTGGGTTCAATGTCTGTTCCACTTCCTCCCTTATGACCTCTTGAAGGTCTCGGTTTTTTGCTCGCCGTGCAATCCTTCTGAACTTCCTCTCTCACTATCTGACGAAGAACACTTGTGAAATCAGTTCCTTCCTCCATCACAGACATCGATACGACGTTTGGACGCCGTTCAAACTTCTTGCGTGTAATTCTTTTTTTAATTAATTTATCTTCAGCTGGAATACTTCCCAGCTTGTGAACATCTTCTCGTTCTTCTCATACCATAGCTTGGCATTGCCCTCCAAGTAGAAAAATACGTTTGCCAAATACACCATGTTATCCCATTTTTTAAATTGGCTATATGCTCATATACCTTCAGCCGCATATTTGGATCTTGGCAAACGTCACCAGACAACCCGGAAGGGTGTCTCACGTGGTGCCACAAAGTTGCTGTCATCGTAACATCGTCTTCTTCATCTGTCTCCGATAGATTGCGATCTGATGAATATGGCTCGAACTCGGGTTTCTCGCCACATAAATGGCGGCTATGTCGTGGCCTGATGGGAGCCACTGTGTCGTCGATAATGTGAGCTATCACAAGTTGCAATACCTGGTGCATCCACCAGAATAATGTCATGTACAAACAGGTGTAATTAGATGAATGACGAACACTAACTTCACTTAACCAAGGTTTAGTCAGCATTTGCAGCTACAAGAGAGCGGAGCGAACTGCCTGTTCTCTATTTGTTCAGCAGGATCAGGACTATGATTGTACATGAAGATTTGAGCTCTAATTGATAGATATATTTGGTAAAGCTTCACACTCGGAACATTGTAATATTCATTATGTTAATATTAATAATAAATTTCTCTGTCCTAAACAGCACAATGAGCAGTTCAGAGGCGACCTCTATGGTAAGTTCCTATTAAATTGTCTTTCGCCCTATCTACTTATAATCAAAATAATTACTCTCCACAAAAGTGGAAAACATATATCACCACTTGTTAACCTTACGGGCAGCACACTAACAGTTACTGCCTCGTGATGACTGGGTGTTCGTGTTGTCCTCATCATTTCATCATCATTCTTGCACAGGGCGAGATTGGACAGAGCAAAGGTTGGGAATTTGTACGGGCGCTAATAACCGCGCAGTTGAGTGCCCCACAAACCGATCATCATCATCATCATCACTAACAGTTACATCCGCGAAATCTAAGCGATCCAGGATGGTGTACAGTCCTCTCGATTTCACTTCTTATTCGTACCGAAAACAAGAATTTAGTTGCAGTCTGACTGTGATGTCATCATAGGCATCACGTACTCCGGCGCTTGACTGACGTGGATCTTACGGTGGCTGCGTGCGAAGTGAAGATTAGTCTTGCTTTCCGGGCTGTATTTACTGTATATACGGGCGCAGCGGACCGCCAAGGGAGCATCTGCTGTCATCTGCTCTATGACCACGGTAGCAGTCTCTAAACGGTCGCTTTCTCGGACACATAATATTTTATAACACGGTTGTGTATTAATTTTAAATTTTCGTAATTTTTGTATGAATTTAGTTAAGTTGGTTAAAAACACAAAAAGTTTTAGCTCACCTGCGTTTTAATTTTGCCGTCTAGAATTTTTACAACGGACCTGAGAGTAGACCATGACCTCAGAACTACAACTTTAAGAGACATTGTCTTTGTTATTATTTACATCCTGGCCTTGAAACTTATTATAGAGCTGTATTATTTAATAGGGTTCAACATGTGCTGCAACCAAAACATCCTAGCATTAATGTAACAGATACTTAATCTACTACATTTAAGGATGTTTCTGTTCCAAATTTAGTTTTCAGTAAATTACTTGAAAACTATTAGAGGTAGCTCAACGGCGTTACATAATTAATGGTTTTATGTTGAACTGAACCTTCATACAATTTTTCATACGTCTAAGTGTAATATATAGCTCCTTCATTTTTTTTATTAAAGACGTGGATTCTATCCAAAATTTGCTCAATCACGGTGAGACTCGTACCAGTTAATTTTGACATACATACGCACATTATAACCAATTTTTAGGTTCTTAGCTTTAGTATTTAGCGCCACTTATTTTTCAAAACAATGTATTTAGTGAAAAATATTCATCTGATCAATCTGAGATCTGACAGTTTAAACATTAATATAATAAAGCACATGCTGACAAAGTTTGGAAAAGCAACTTTAACTTTTAATTCCATTCTTAAATTATGATGCAATACTTGTGTGCTACGCACAGACGCATTGTGGTGACGTGCGCTACTAGCACTGAACTGGGGTAAGTCCCGGCACACTCGCTAGCCTCTGTATCTCTCAAAAGATACAGTGCTTGTTTCGCCACAGTGTAATACCCACAGACTTCAAGAATAATAGAGGAATTCCAAATCCAAAGAAAGCAGGTGCTGAGAGGTGTGAAAATTACTGGACTATCAGTTTAGTAAGTAATGGTTGCAAAACACTAATACAAATCCTTTACAGAAGACTCTAAAAACTGGTAGAAACCGACCTCAGGGAACATCAGTTTGGATTACAGAGAAACGTAGGAACATTCGAGGCAATACTGACCCTTAAACTTCTTTTAGAATATAGTTTTGAGGAAAGGTGTGCCTACGTTTATTGCATTTATAGACTTACAGAAAGCTTTTGAGAATGTTGACTGAAATACTGTCTTTCAAATTCTACAGGAGCCAGCAGTAAAATATAAGGAAGAGAAGGCTATTTACAATATGTATAGAAGCCAGACGGCAGTTATAAGAGTCAAGACACATGAAAGAGAAGCAGTGCTTGAAAAGGAAGGTAGACAGGGTTGTAGGCTATCCCCAAAGTTATTTACTCTGTATATTGAGCAAGCAGAACAGGAAACAAAAGAAAAAATTTGGGGTAGAAATTAGAGCCCAGGGAAAAGAAATAAAAACTTTGCAGTTTGTTGACTACACTATAATTCTGTCAGAGACAGCAAACGACTTGGAAGAGGAGCTGAATGGAATGGACAATGTTTTGAAAGGAGAATAAAGATGAACATCAACAAAAGCAAAACAAGAATAGTGGAATGTAGTCGAATTAAACCACGTGATGCTCAGGGAAACAGATTAGGAAATGAGACGCTTAAAGTAATAGATAATTTTTGCGATTTGGGAAGCAAAATAACAGATGATGTTCAAAGTAGGGAGCATATAAAATGCAGACAGGCAACATTGTTATGAAGAATCTATAATAAATCCTATTCACCAATAAAGTTTAAAAAGTTTAGAAAAATTTGTTCATACAAAAAAAACTAATATTAAAGAAGACAAAATTAAAAATAAAGTTATCATTGGGACTGATATTAAATTATATATTGGTATAAAAGGTAGTATTGGAAAAATTTTAGTTTTTAATGAACAATTCTTAAAGGTAATCAAAAAAGTAATGCTAATAATTTACCAAAACTTATACCTTTTGTATTAACAACTACAAATTGTAATTTACCTGAGATGGAATATTTGTAGAAAAAGGTAAATATTTTATCAAAAAACTAATATTGTTCTTTCTTTTAAACGTAATTTAGAATTTGGTTTTCCTGTAATTTTTGAACCAAAATATCCATTATTTGTTCCAATATACTGTACGATAAAAGGCTCTAACATTTAGTAATAATAATAATGCTGCTACAGTAACAATTAATTTAGAAATGAATTAATTTTATTAAAGTAATTGAAATGATTCTCAATTCTCAAATTTTGAGATTAATTTTCTATATGTAAATAGAATAATTTATTAAGAAAGTCAGCAATGTAAACAGGTCTAATTTCTTTAAAGAAATTAGTGAGCTGGAATTACACTTTTTATATATCATTCCTAGGTTTGAATATTTAAATCGCAGACATGGTGAAAAAAATTTTATAACTGACTAACTAACAAATTTAAAATTACTTTGCCAGATAGATATAATAAAGCAATTAATGGATATTTTAATTATTTCAGATATGGCAATTATGAACTTAAATGTAAAGGAATGAAAAAATATGAAAAGATATGATTCACTTTCTAGAATTTGTAATTAAAAAACATTTTTGAAAAAGTTAAAGAAACTTTCATATTAAATCACTAAAAAATTGTCATTTCTAAAAATCTAATCAATTTTTCTTTTCAAAAAATATAATTATTTTTTTTACTTGTAAATTAGTTCTACTAAATGAAGTTTTTACATTTTTAAATAAATTTTAATTCTTTTATAATATTTACCTTATAAATGTAAAGTGAACCAAAGGTATTTCTAAATTGTTTAAAAACTTTGAGAGATGAAATTAAAATTTTTATATAATATTACTAATTGTGAATATATATTGTGGTGTCACCGCCAGACACCACACTTGCTAGGTGGTAGCTTAAATCGGCCGCGGTCCATTAGTACATGTCGGACCCGCGTGTCGCCACTGTCAGGATCGCAGACCGAGCGCCACCACAAGGCAGGTCTCGAGAGACGTACTAGCACTCGCCCCAGTTGTACGACGACGTTGCTAGCGACTACACTGACGAAGCCTTTCTCTCATTTGGCGAGAGACAGTTAGAATAGCCTTCAGCTAAGTTAATGGTTACGACCTAGCAAGGCGCCATTTGTACCGTTGCATGTACTTCAAGATAGAGTCTCACTTGTATCATCCAGAATGCTGTATACCAAAGGACAATATAAAAGTTAAGTGTTCTAGTAGCTACGTTCTTTTCTTTATCACATTCATTACGATTCCTGTTCCAGACTTAACGCCAGACGGCGTGAGTTGACGCGTGCCCTTTCGGCTATTTCACTGTGGACTGGCTGCCCTAACAGTCTACTACATTGGCGACGCGGATTAATCAGGATCTTGTTCTTTCTCATTGCTTCCATTTACTTGTGTCATGGCTTCGCCACATTCTCCAGATGTACTGTCCGAATTTTATCGCTTGCAGAATCAGCAGACGCTGGCCTTATTGGATGCCCTTGGCCAGCTCGTCCAGGGTCAACGTGCGCTGCAAAACGATGCGGCCGCCGCCGCTTCATCGTTACTGCAGCCACAACACGCCGTTGCACCGTCCTTCCGTAGTTTTGATTCAACCCAAGAAACGTGGACTGAATGGTCCCGACAATTTGGATTTCATCTCGCCGCCTACAGAATTCAAGGTAATGAGCGGCAGCCGTTTTTGCTTTCGTGTGTAGGTGTGTCCACCTACCGTGTGATAGTGAAATTGTTTCCCCGACGTGACGTAGCAACTCTGTCCTACGAAGAAATTTTGTCAGCTTTAGATGCCTATTTCAAAGAAACAGTTAATGTCGTTGCAAATAGGTATACGTTCTTTCGTACCAAATGTACGGCCGGTCAAACTAATCGGGAGTGGGTTGCAACTTTGCAAGGACTTACTAGGGAGTGTGCATTTGAATGTGACTGTGGCCTCCATTATTCAGATACTATGGTGCGTGATGCAATAGCACAGAACGTTTCTGATGTTCGCATAAGGGAACAGATTTTGAAACTAGTAAATCCCTCCCTTCAGCAAGTGATAGACATATTAGATAGACAAGACACACTTGACTTTGCTCAGGAATCATTTGCAACTTCGCCAGCCGTGTGTCACATTAACTGGCCCGCCGGGCCCGCTGCACGGAACGCTAACCTGCCCTCGCGCATGTCCGCTCAGCTGCAGCCTAGCTCTCACACACATGTGCCGCATCGGCAAGCTACTGCGGTGAAATCATGCCCGCGGTGTGCAACTAGACATTTGCGTGACAATTGCCCGTCACGCCGTGCTATTTGCTTTTACTGTCATAAGAAAGGACATGTTCAAAGTGTTTGCCAGAAAAAGCTCAGATCAGACAATCACAACCATTCCAGGCCCTTTGCTTCGCGCCGGAATAGAACCAAGGACAAGCAGGCTCGTGAACCTTCGACCATGGACATTCATGTAGTTAATTCCACCCCGTCCAGTGTTCCTCTCGCTCACAGTGACTGTGTTCGTCCCACAAAAAGTGTGCGTCGACGTCGACGGACGTCCCGTCCCGTCGCACGTGATTCTGTACCAGTGTCTGTTCAAGTTGCACATAACAGTCGCTCTTGTCGTCAGCAGGACAATAAACTTTTTGTAGATTTGGACTTTGCCGGACAAGTGATACCGTTCCAGCTCGATACTGGAGCTGCAGTTTCATTGCTCAATCACGCCACGTACAAACAACTGGGCGCACCACCGTTGCGTGCTGCACGTGTTCAGTTAAATAGTTATTCCGGACAAGCTATCCCTGTGTTAGGACAGTGCCGCCTTCTTGCAACATACAAGGGACGAACAAAACTTGTGTCTTTTTACGTTCTTCGTTCTTCTTCGGCAGTGAACTTGTTTGGTTTAGATTTATTTCAGTTGTTTAACTTGTCTATCGTCAATCGGGTCCTATCAGTGAATCAGACTGTGCCTTCAGCCAGTGTTTTTAGTCTATGTGACGAATTTGCAGACATTTTTGCACTGGGCCTTGGTTGCGCTAAGAACTATGAAGCGCATTTGGAGCTGAAAGTCAACGCGCAACCGCAATTTTTCAGAGCGCGCAATGTTCCCCACACATTGCGTGATGCGGTCGCCAATCGCTACGATATCTTGTATCGGTT
The DNA here is from genome assembly GCF_023898315.1 of Schistocerca nitens. Classification (NCBI taxonomy): domain Eukaryota; kingdom Metazoa; phylum Arthropoda; class Insecta; order Orthoptera; family Acrididae; genus Schistocerca; species Schistocerca nitens. The sequence continues at coordinate 143,391,831 of NC_064616.1, read as the reverse complement.
CGCTGCTAAGCACGGCAACGCTGCTGCGTTGTCCCGTTTGCCTGTTGCTGCGGATGAAGCATTCGATTCTTCCGAACTTGCTTGCATGTTCATTGATTCGGAAACCGATGACGTGGTCGAATCGTTTCCGATTGATTTTCGTCGTGTAGCTACAGCCACAGCTGCTGACCCTGTCCTTGCTACTGTTTTGCGTTTTGTTGCTACGCAATGACCCTTGTCAAAGTCGCGGATCGAGGATCCGCTGGTTCGCCGATTTTTTGCTCACAAGGAGAGACTTTTTGTACGACGTGGTGTTTTGTTGTTGCGTTCTGATAATGATCAGTCGCGAGTCGTGGTCCCACGTTCGTTACAGTCCTCTGTCTTAAAGCTCCTTCACCAAGGACATTGGGGTATAGTGCGCACGAAATCACTTGCTCGTCAGCACTGTACTTGGTTCGGAATCGATGCTGTGATAACGAATATGTGCTCTTCTTGCATGGCGTGTGCCGAACAACAATCTGCACCGCCGCGGAAATTATTTGCATGGCCGAAAGCCACTTCCCCTTGGCAACACTTGCACATAGATTTTGCTAGTCCGTTCTGGAATGCTCGATGGTTGGTTGTGGTCGATTCTTTCAGTAATTTTCCTTTTGTTGTCCGGATGTCTTCCACGACGTCTTCTGCCACAATCCAAGTGTTGTCTGCTATCTTTTGCTTGAAGGTCTTCTGCAGACTATTGTTTCCGACAGTGGCCCACAATTCATGTCCGCAGAATTTCAGTCATTCTGCATTACCAATGGTATTCAACATCTGACATCCGCGCCGTTTTCGCCTCAGTCAAACGGTGCCGCTGAACGATTGGTCCGGACTTTCAAGTCACAGATGTTGAAGTTGAAAGAGTCGCATTCTCGGGAGGACGCTTTGTGGCTCTTTTTGTCCTCGTATCGCTCTCAGCCCCGCGATGGTCGCTCGCCGGATGAGTTGCTCCATGGTCGTCCTCATCGAACTTGATGTCTTTGCTGCATCCGCCGCATCAGGTTCCTGTGCAGCGCAGACTCCTGCTTTTACTCCTGGTGACGTTGTCTTTTATCGCAACTATCGAGGTTCACGGCGTTGGCTCGCAGGGCGCATTCTTCGCTGCCTCGGCCGCGCGATGTATTTGGTTTTGGGGGCCTCTGGTGAGGTGCGTCGGCATCTCAATCAGCTGCACCTCTGTCGTCGCCTGGGTTCTGCCGCTCCCCGTCTGCTTTCAGCGACGGTGCCATCCGGTCAGCGCCCTGGGGACCCATCTACTGGCTCGCCTCATCCCCAGGTGTTACCGACGATGCCTTCCATTTTGCCCCATGGCGACGCGCCGCTGCCGCCGCCGCCGCCGCCGCCGCCAGTTCTCCCGCCGGCGCCGCCCGCAGTGGACGCTTCGCTGCAACCGCCTGGCGCCTCCCTGGGTCACGCGCCGCCGATAGCTTCCCGTGACCAGCTGTCCTCCGCCATGGAACTCTTGCCCACTCCGGACCAGATGTCGTCTTCGCCCGTCGGGTGCCCCGACCACATGGAGCTCGACCCTTCGGCCTCTCCTGTCTCTCTACGGGCGCATACACCACATGTTGACGTGCACCCTGGACTAGGTTTTCAGGTGTTTCCTAGCTCCCCTCGGACCGAATGGCAGGGTGCGGGTGGCACAGCCTCGCCTGTTGTTAGGCTCCCCACCTCATTGCCTACGTCAACATGGGGTCCTCCCCACGGCGGGCGGAAGCCTTATCACACGACCGTCCGCCGATTTGCGGGGGAGGAATGTGGAGTCACCGCCAGACACCACACTTGCTAGGTGGTAGCCTTTAAATCGGCCGCGGTCCATTAGTACATGTCGGACCCGCGTGTCGCCACTGTCAGGATCGCAGACCGAGCGCCACCACAAGGTAGGTCTCGAGAGACGTACTAGCACTCGCCCCAGTTGTACGACGACGTTGCTAGCGACTACACTGACGAAGCCTTTCTCTCATTTGGCGAGAGACAGTTAGAATAGCCTTCAGCTAAGTTAATGGTTACGACCTAGCAAGGCGCCATTTGTACCGTTGCATGTATCTCAAGATAGAGTCTCACTTGTATCATCGAGAATGCTGTATACCAAAGGACAATATAAAAGTTAAGTGTTCTAGTAGCTACGTTCTACATATATGTACTAATTATTGCTAAAGAATGGCTTGGTAATTCAATAAGGAGTTTAAAATTAATTTTCCAGAAGGATATAATAAATGAATTGATGAATATTTGTTTCAGCTTCGTTGAAGCTCTTGAATTTCTTAAAAGTAACTACACAGTAGATGAACTTCAAGGTTTTTGTAAATCATAAAATTTCAAAGGTTATAATAAATTAAATAAACATGCCTTAATTGTATTTGTAACTAAACACTTAATAAAAAACAGAAAAATCAAGAATACATTACCTTTTTCTAATACTGAAAGTCATGATGAAGTTTTTGAAACTATACCTTATAGAAGGACAGTTAACTACAGTTAGTTCAAAAAACATTTAAAAATTTTTACAAACCATATTTATCAAAGAGAATATAAACTCAACTGAGCCTAAGTATTTCTTAAATAGAACAAAGACAAAAACTATGAAGGCAGTTAAGGAAAATTAAAACTATTTACAGGTTTAAAAATAAATTGTAATTTATGTAGTGAATACAGAATGCAAACAAATAATGTTGGGGATGTAGACATCAAACCCCAAATGATAGGACTACAGGAGTAAAATATATAATTAAGAAACTGAAGAATGTGAAACATGAAATTTTAACAAAAATGACTAATTTTTAGCTCATTGATTTGGTTCTCCATTAAGCAGGGTTAAGCTAATACAACTGGCAGTTAATAATAGTTTTGTTCCATTAAAAAAAACATCTTACATTAACAGAAAAAATACACAAAGAAAGCTTGTATTAGTGTTAAAAATTATGATCAAATTTTTTTTCTTTGTGCTGTATGTCTAATTAGAGCTTGAAAACAAAAATCCATGAAGAGTTACCTATTATAAAGTTCTTGGACTCAATATAGACAAAAATTTAAAGATTTTTAATTATCTATTGAGATGGATGATATTTCAAAAATTCAGACTAAAATTAATAAATCTGCTATCATTTTTTCTGTTGACTAGAAACATCAACCATATCAATTGCATACAACAAAGTTTAAGAAACAAGGTAGGAAACATTGATTTACTGCATTAGACAGTAGGAAATACTTCACACTACTGTTGGATAAATGATTTATCCAGATTTGCTTCATCTTATAACCGCTTTTAATGAGAGTCTAGTTATATTTTAATAATAAACTAAAATTAGATGATTACTTACATAATTGTGTAATTAACAAACTGTTAATTGTAGAATCACTAGAAAAGGGAATAAAATAGAATTTAAAAGTGGTACATATACTATAAATGTTCCTTTTATTATTTACAGTGATTTTGAATGTTTGTTAATAAAATTGGACAATTCTCAACAAAATCTGGAATTGATAAAAATATTTAAGTTAATTCAGAAACATCAAATATTAACAGGGAAATAATTTTCATAGTGGTGTTATACAAAGAAATATTAAAAGATAGATACAAAGTTAAAAAAGAAAAAACAAATACAATACGATTCAAATTCGGTAATGAATCTTATACTATGAAGTATAAAAGAAAATGAACCTAGTGGTTTTTGCTGTCACGTTAAATTTATGAGGGACCCCTACAAAGACCATGAAATTCAAATAAAACATTTGTCTAATATATGAAAAAAGTTGAAAGAATTGGTGAAATTTATTCAAAACTCTAAATGAAATCACTAACAAGTAAAGAACAACAAAGATGTAGTAAATCTAAAATTTGTCTTTAATGTGAAAAACATTATACAAAAATATAAAAGAGTTTGCCATCATGACCAATTAACAGGGATACTATATAAATCAATTACATAACAACTGTACTCTACAACCATAAAGTCCTAGCTTTATTACCACTTTATTTACATAAGTTATCTGTATATGATCCTCACTTATTGTTAAAAGTACTTGGTTATGATAAAAAAGTTATAGATTTAATGACAAATAAAGAATATAAATACATTATTTTTGGTAAATGAACAAAAAATGGCTAAATGAATTTTATTGATGCCTTTAGATTTATGTCTTTTAGTCTTGATCAACTATCTTCAGATTTAAAAAAATATGAAATGAAAAATATTAGGAAATATTTTCCAGAAGCATGAATAAACGATGCTATATATTTCAACAAAATATGGTGTAGAAGTGAACCTGTTATGTTATTCAGATACAAAACACTGGTTCACAACGGATTCCTCATAACAACAGTCCTGAAATAGTTATGAGATTGACTGAAGCGACAAGCTTAAGACAGTTAGAAAGAAACGGTACTATGGAGAGAAAGTTCACTACTGTTCAGCTAGTATCTGATGTTTTAAAAGAGAAAAGAATTGTAGTTGGTACTATTAGAAGTGACAAACGCATTGTTCCTATACAACTCCGTCCTGTTTCTCTAAATAAGTTACACTGGGAACAATCTGGTTTGCCTGTAGGGATGATGCCACTTTAAGCAGTTACGACCTTAAGAAAAGAAAGCTTATTACAGTGTTGTTAACCCAACATAGCGATGTGAAAGTGACCAAAGAGAAGCGAGACATCATTTCATTGTATAATGGTACAAAGTCGTAAGTGGGTACACTCGATATCGTGTAAGAGTGTACTGCTGCCGTTGAGCAACATGGCGATGGTTAATAAAGGCGCTTTTCAGCATGATTGACATTGTAGCATACAATTCATATACTGTATTGAATTTCAAGATACCCACTAAGATATCCAAAGAATCGTCCCACAAAGACTTGTGGAAGAAAGCAATACCTGAAAGGCCTTGCTCCACAAATTTGCGACCTCAACTAGGAAGACGAGCTCAAAATACACTCAAATACACACTTCTGGGTACGGGTGTAACCAACATTAAGGTGATGTAAACAGAGGAAACGTCATTAAATAGCCGCAAGGGAAAGTAACACGTGCAGCTGTGCATAATCTACCGAAGAAAGGGCGCTGTTTCTTATGTACGAGGAGGAACGACCGCAAGAACATGAAAGCTTGCACTTCTTGCAGGAAGCATATCTGTCCTGGAGACACAAAGAAGGAAGAACTAGTATTGCGAAACGCTTTGAGTGTGAATGTGAGTATCCATTGTACTTGTGAAATTATTACACATAAATGAAAAATCATTCATTATATTTAAACTTCATTCTAAGGATTTTTTTAAAAAAAGAGACCCAAGAACCGTTACCCAGTATTAATTATCAACAGTTTAAACTTCTACTCTACCAACACTACGGTAATACTTAAGTCATACTGTTTATATGTTACGTTCGTGGGTCAGTAGCTGACTACCCCATCCACTTACTCCCCAGAAACTGATGTTGGCCAGTGAAACAAAGAGCATTGGTATGCTACTGCTAAGAAAATGTGTAGGGACCTGTGCCTTAACAGAACAAGGTCGTTGTTTGTCCACTTCTCTAAGTCGTAATGCAGCGTAACGTGCATGGGGTGAAATACATTGGAGTGTAATACTGTCATAACACTCGTTTGGCTGACCTCCATTCACACAATCAACTGTCTCATAGTGACACGTCGATTGTGTGTAGCCGCAACTGAAATATTATTCGCATTTTTCACATCAGATGGAAGTATTTTTCGATGCCGTATTTTATTCTTCTAATTTTCCAATTCTTGGAAGCTTTTCAAAATTTTCGCAAAAACGAAACGTGAATGCTTGACAAAATACCTTTCAGCGTACAACTGAACTGGTGCTCCAAGACTGTTCACGTATGTCACAAATGAAAACCATATAATTTTCCATATGTCGTGTTAATGGTGCTCGCCTTCTCACGTTTCTTGCAGTAGAGCAGATGTTTGTGGGACGTCTTCTCCTGACATCGTGACAGTTTTTGGGGCGCTGTTATATGGTTACTGTTTCATTAAGCTGCACACATGTTATGTCCTTGAGGTCCTCTTTGAGGGATCTTTGCAGTGTCACAGAAAAAAGCACCTAGTTGTATTTTAAAAAAACTGTGGTCTCTGTGTTGACTGGGCAGCTGTAGAAAGCAATCGCATACGTCACAGTCAAGGGCGGTCATGCAGTAGCTCGTAGAGAGGGAGAAGAAGACCTAGGAGTACGGAGTATTTTTAATGTTTTGGAAGACAAATGCCGACAGTGTAAGTAACCATAAAAAGTCCCAGTACCGATTTTGCGTGATATCGACTTTTAAATGATCTTCTTGAAAGAAAAGCACCTGCCTACGCTAGATTATTTTTCCTTTACATGGGTGTTCGGGGTAGGGTTAGGAGTGGAGTCGCCCCCTGGCACCTAAATGGAATGCATTACCAAGTATAGCAATTCACCGACATATGTGTCTAGCATTTCATTGTTCGAATAAAAATGCCAAGGAGAGCATGACATTATGTCGCCGTAGTGAGAAATTTGGGTCTGCAAACTGAGAACATTTTGAAAGAACGTCAACAGATCTCTTCAGCATTTAGTATAGTAATTTGCTTCTTATTATCTGCTTGTTGCAGATTTGCGTGATAGCTTAGCTCAGGGAAAATGCTAATGTTGGCATATACTGTCGATATCTGAAACCCCACACCATGGAACGCCTTAAGGTAAAGTAGTTGTTTTGGTTCAAAAGAAGGAAATAGGAAGTCAATATTTTTTCACTTGTGATTCAAGATTTGACAGAAAGCAAAACTGAAATTTCTGTTATCGTTCGAACTATATAAATTCATAAATATGGATCAGAACCCTTTACGAATCTACGCACAAAGCTTTCAACGGTAAAAACGCGATGTATTGTGAAGTAACACATGGACAAGTTCCTCAGCGTAGATGGTAGTAACTTAAAAAACATAGATAACCTACTTATTTATTTCATCCATTTTTCATTGAAGCGTACGATTTTCATGTTCATTTACTTCATAATATGCCCATGCTTTCGTACTGTGCCTTCATACTAAATAGTTACAGCATCAGTGATGGCATCCGAGAAGTGTCGCTATATTCAAAGTGTAATTACCAACAAAACTCGCTAAGAGGCCGAACACTACCAGCGCCTTGCATCTCGTCTAATCTCATTTAACTGAACAGTGGATAAAAGCGCGCTATGAGCAACGAAGAGAAACTCCAGTTTTCAATTACTGGTCAGATTCTTCTCTGTACGAACTTTTCACTTAATTTTAACGCGCCTCGTTATGAAGGGAGCCAAATAGAAAGGAGCTGAGAGGAAGGCAGATCGCGACCATTGTGCGGCTGGCTGGTCCTCGTTAAGCGGGCCGTGTTTGCTGTATTCTCGACGCGGTCCTCGGGCCGAATAATTAATGCCGTTTATTGTTCTGTTGAGCGGTGCGGCTCCGCACACACGGACCATCATCCAGGGCGCCATCGATCGCAGCCTCCCCAGCGTCCACTTCTTGCGTCCGATGCTTATTTGCATACACGCCATTTTTCCACGAAACATCCGTGCTTCAGGAGATAAAGCTGTGGAGTCGGTCTCAGCCCACTCTAGAATTCATCAGAGTGTTCTCTCCCTTGCAAGAAATTGCGGAAACAGGCGATAGTGGGGTATATCAATGTTAAAGCGGTCTATTAAAAGTCCTCTTGAGTTAAAATAATGATCTGCCGGGGCTATATTACGTAGAAGTCAAACGAGAGTCCGTGATGACGCATGAAAAAATAAGTAGAGCACATTATACAAATACGTCGTGTGATTGTTTGTATACACCTCAGAGTTGACAGAAAAGCCATATGTGCAAATTATTGTCAAGCTATCGGTAACTTCTGTGTAGTTACTACTGCACGTAAATGGAATATGAATATTAGGAAGGAAAATGTATTTCGTATTGGAAACATGGAAATGAAAATTGCCAACATGCAACAACCAAATGACGAATCTGCATTTATCGGATGATCATTTCACCTATTGCTTAACTCACAACTCGGAGTCGTTGGGATATTGAAAGTGAATGATAAATTTTCTATTTTGGAAGTATAAACACGAACTGATCGATTGGGACTACATGTAGAGAACAGGAAAGGTAGCTACAAAAAGTGACTTACTCCTGCGTGAAACACCTTGGAATACGGCACCATTATTACGGTGTGCATTCAGTTATTGATTTCATTTCTTTCAGTTTTCACACACACATAACTGTCTTACATGCCAGTATCATACTCGGTATCGATCTCTGAACGGTCTCAGATGTATGCTGTCTTAATTGCACATCGTGGAACTCCCTTACGTATTTGCACATACGCATCATACAAGTGATACCTGTAGTTAGTACTAGGACTGCAGTATATGTTCTGGAACAGATAACGACTTCGTCTCAAGGTCAATGATAAAGACATTCTATGCCCAGTTACCTACTTGGGCCCCTTGGTGTCGCCCATTATCTTTCTCCCGGGCAACCACCGGGAATTGATCAAGGTCAGTCCGGGGAAACACCACCTAGGCAGTTGTGCAACTTACATTCAAGGTCTTGACGTAGCTTTATAGTGGTCACGTAGTCCTACCCACAAAACGTAGGCGAGCTGGCTCAATACTGATCAAGTGATATAAAACTGGTGGGAGCCCCTTTCAGCAAATGGCACCAATAAGGATGAAACATCTTCTCCTCTTCCTCCATATAATCCCACTCCATTCGGAGTCTGAGCAAGAAGAGGGAGGCATACCTGTTATTATAAATAATATCAAATTACCAACAGTGATTTTCTCTCTGTATACTGTATAGTTCAGTTATTGCATGATCCTAGTCAACTCTACTCTGTAGTGCAAGGGTTCATAAATTTAAAAAAATCATAGAAAAATAGCTTACGATTTATTATGATTATGAACAATTTCGTGTTTGCAATACATTTTTTACTATCATTTGCTCTTTGTGTTGAATTTTTATTTATTTTTATTTACAAGGGTGTTTGTTTCTGTGAGATACACACTGTATTTTTTATTTACAATCATTTGTTGTTCTAGTCTATTACCAATTTTTTTTCGTTACAACGCTAATTGTTATACACACTGTGGTCTTTTCCACACGGAAGTTTTCTCCTTACATACAATAATTTTCAATTCTTGTTGTTTTTTGTATACATATATATTGGTTTTATTAAAAAAGTACCTTTTCTGTTGTCTTGTGACTAACAGGTACACTATAACTTAAGACAATAGAACTTAGTATTTCTTTCAGTATATTTGCATTTCATGGACACTCAAGGCCAGAGACAAGCAGCGCATTGATGCGTTTGCGCTTTGGTGCTGGCTTAGTATGCTACGCATAAAATGGACCGAAAGAAGAAGAAATGTTTCCATTATTGAACAACTCGCTATCTCCAAACGCCTTTCTTTTCGAGTCACAGAGAAAATTCTCCAGCTATTTGGCCATATTGTGAGAAGAGATGGAAAAAATCTAGAGAAAATAATCTTGCAAGGAGAGACCGAGGGCACGAGACCAAGAGGAAAAGCAGCGGGCAGATGGATAGATCAGATCAAGAAGATCTCCGGTGTACCTCTTCAGAAGGCATTAAGTGAAGCTGAAAACGGTACGGGATGGAGACACTTGGTTCTTGGGGTCACGACGCTCAGCAATGAGCACAACGACTTATGATGATGAGTTGCATTTCAGACAATCAGCTCTTTCTATTTACAGTACACTAACGTGACAAAAGTCATTGGATAGCGGTATGCACGTATACAGAAGGAGGTGGTACCACATACATAAGGTATAAAATGGTAGAGCATTGGCGGAGCTGTCATTTGCACTCAGGTGGTTCATATGAAAAAGTTTCTGATGTGATTAATGCCACCCGATTGGAATTAATATGCTTTGAACGCGGAATGGTAATTGGAGCTAGACGCATGGGACATTTCATTTTGAAAATCGTTAGGGAACTCAATATTCCGAGATCCATAGTGCCGGGAACACAAAATTTGTGGAATTAACTCTCACCACGGACAATAAAGTGTCCGACGGCCTTCACTCAACTACCCAGAGCAGCGGCGTTTGCGTAGAGTTCTCAGTGCTAACAGACAAGTAACACTGCGTGAAATTACCGCAGAAATCAATGTGGGACGTACGACGAAAGTATCCATTTGGAGAGTGCTGCGAAATTTGGGATCAGTGGATAATGGCAGCAGAGAACTGATGCTAGTGCCTTTGCTAACAGCACGACTGGGCTTGCAGCGTCACTCTTTGGGTTGTGACCATATCAGTTGGAACCCACACGACTGGAAAACTGCGGCCTAGTTAGGTGAGTCCTAATTTCAGTTGGTGAGAGCTGATGATATCGTTCGAGAGTGGCGCAGTTGGTGGTGGTGGTGGTTAGTGTTTAACGTCCCGTCGACAACGAGGTCATTAGAGACGGAGCGCAAGCTCGGGTTAGGGAATGATTGGTAAGGAAATCGGCCGTGCCCTTTCAAAGGAACCATCCCGGCATTTGCCTGAAACAGTTTAGGGAAATCACGGAAAACCGAAATCAGGATGGCCGGAGACGGGATTGAACCGTCGTCCTCCCGAATGCGAGTCCAGTGTGCTAACCACTGCGCCACCTCGCTCGGTGAGAGTGGCGCAGACCCCTCGAACCCATCGCCCGAGGTTTTTAACGAATCACTGTGCAAGCTGGTGGTGGCTCTATAACGACGTGGGCAGTGTTTGCATGAACGCACTGGGTCCCTTGGTCCAAACGACACGATAATTGACTGAAAACAGTTATATGGTTACGTTTGGCTACTTGCAGACCATTTGCAGTCATCCGTGGACTGGACGTTCCCAAACAACGATGGAATTTTTATGGATGAGAATGCGCCATATCACTGGGCCGCAATTATTCTCTGGCCGAGCGGTTCTAGGCGCGTCAGTCTGGAACCACGCGACCGCTACGGTCGCAGGTTCGAATTCTGTCTCGGGCATGGATGTGTGTGATGTCCTTAGGTTAGTTAGGTTTAAGTAGTTCAAAGTTCTAGGTGACTGATGACCTCAGATGTTGAGTCCCATAGTGCTCAAAGCCATTTGAACCATTTGAACAATTATTCTCGACTGGTTTGAAGAACATTATGGAAAAATTAGAGCGAATGATTTTGTCACCCAGATCGCCCGACGTGAATCCCAACGGACAAACATGGGACGTAATCGAGAAGTCAGCTCGTACACAAAATCCTTTAATACTTTCGCAATTATGTTTGGCTATAGAGGCAGGATGGTTCAATATTTCTGCAGGGGAGGTCTAACGACTTCTTAAGTCCATGCCACGTCAAGTTGCTGTGCTACTTGAGTGTATATACAGTTCTTTCAACATATCCAGTTTTTAATTAATGATTTCTGTTTCGTTTACAATGTATACATGGGAAATGAGGAACTAGCGGTAGCTGGTCAAGAAGGAAACACCATCACACACACACACACACACACACACACAGAGAGAGAGAGAGAGAGAGAGAGAGAGAGAGAGAGAGAGAGTATCTACAGTACATACATACACATAGTGTGTAATGAGACATTTGTACTCTCTCTCACGCACATAAAACTACACTCCTGGAAATTGAAATAAGAACACCGTGAATTCATTGTCCCAGGAAGGGGAAACTTTATTGACACATTCCTGGGGTCAGATACATCACATGATCACACTGACAGAACCACAGGCACATAGACACAGGCAACAGAGCATGCACAATGTCGGCACTAGTACAGTGTATATCCACCTTTCGCAGCAATGCGGGCTGCTATTCTCCCATGGAGACGATCGTAGAGATGCTGGATGTAGTCCTGTGGAACGGCTTGCCATGCCATTTCCACCTGGCGCCTCAGTTGGACCAGCGTTCGTGCTGGACGTGCAGACCGCGTGAGACGACGCTTCATCCAGTCCCAAACATGCTCAATGGGGGACAGATCCGGAGATCTTGCTGGCCAAGGGTAGTTGACTTACACCTTCTAGAGCACGTTGGGTGGCACGGGATACATGCGGACGTGCATTGTCCTGTTGGAACAGCAAGTTCCCTTGCCGGTCTAGAAATGGTAGAACGATGGGTTCGATGACAGTTTGGATGTACCGTGCACTATTCAGTGTCCCCTCGACGATCACCAGTGGTGTACGGCCAGTGTAGGAGATCGCTCCCCACACCATGATGCCGGGTGTTGGCCCTGTGTGCCTCGGTCGTATGCAGTCCTGATTGTGGCGCTCACCTGCACGGCGCCAAACACGCATACGACCATCATTGGCACCAAGGCAGAAGCGACTCTCATCGCTGAAGACGACACGTCTCCATTCGTCCCTCCTTTCACGCCTGTCGCGACACCACTGGAGGCGGGCTGCACGATGTTGGGGCGTGAGCGGAAGACGGCCTAACGGTGTGCGGGACCGTAGCCCAGCTTCATGGAGACGGTTGCGAATAGTCCTCGGCGATACCCCAGGAGCAACAGTGTCCCTAATTTGCTGGGAAGTGGCGGTGCGGTCCCCTACGGCACTGCGTAGGATCCTACGGTCTTGGCGTGCATCCGTGCGTCGCTGCGGTCCGGTCCCAGGTCGACGGGCACGTGCACCTTCCGCCGACCACTGGCGACAACATCGATGTACTGTGGAGACCTCACGCCCCACGTGTTGAGCAATTCGGCGGTACGTCCACCCGGCCTCCCGCATGCCCACTATACGCCCTCGCTCAAAGTCCGTCAACTGCACATACGGTTCACGTCCACGCTGTCGCGGCATGCTACCAGTGTTAAAGACTGCGATGGAGCTCCGTATGCCACGGCAAACTGGCTGACACTGACGGCGGCGGTGCACAAATGCTGCGCAGCTAGCGCCATTCGACGGCCAACACCGCGGTTCCTGGTGTGTCCGCTGTGCCGTGCGTGTGATCATTGCTTGTACAGCCCTCTCGCAGTGTCCGGAGCAAGTATGGTGGGTCTGACACACCGGTGTCAATGTGTTCTTTTTTCCATTTCCAGGAGTGTATTACAAACTGCTCAGCAAACTACTCAGACCACACTCAAACAGCTCAGCTATTTCCAGATAAATACACAGGCACAGACTCAATCACTCCAGTTAACAGCGTGAGCACGGAATGGTCACGATCCAGCCCCTACAGATAAACTATTTGTCGCCATGATGGGACAACCCTACTTTTAGTTGCATCGCAGTATGTTCCTCATGGCCTCCCTATACAAGGATTACCTGACGCACCATGTGTAGAGCAGTGAAAACGCTCTCGAGAAGGCAGATCTTGTAGTCTTTGATCGTGAGAGCCTGTGAAGCCGCACTGCATCTACACTGTAGGCGTATATCTTGGATCTGGGCCCCACACTCTCCAAAATCTACTAAATATTATCGTCGTCTTTCGTCTAGCCGACAACCTGTTGTTTTGATGTGTTATTCAAAAAGGATTATCGGCCGCATATCCAGATGTGTCGAAATCTGCTTGGTGGTACCTAATTACTTAATATTAATCTCAGTATTTCACCCAGCTAATGAAACTATTTTTATCCACATAAAATAATTTAATGTTGGCAGACATAGGTTTAGCAAAGTCATAGAGAAAGTGGTACATCCGACTTTTCAAGATGTACAGAACACATACACCGATGCAGCCACTGCTCTGAAACCTTCGCCATCTCCACAGCGACTAGTCCTTCATTGAGGTTGATGGGTCATTTGAAATTTTGCCTGACTACGAAATATCTTCTGCCATAACGTCCATCTCACCGATAAACTAAATTAACTTCGTGAAATTCTCTAACATTTTCCATGATTTTAACGGAAACTGAATTACTGATTAATTTGTAAACATCTTTTTCGAAATCGTGTGTCACGAGAGCCCTCTGTTCAGTATTTAAATAACTGTACTCCTTCAACCAGGGCCACTGCCTGGAGGAAATCCCACAGGTGATACCAACAAGTTCCATCCCCAATCTGAGACACTGAAGTTACTGTAAAGGATAACGTAACGTTCTTAGTTCCCCAGTGTTGTCAACAGCTTTGGAATGGAACAATTTCACGAGACTGTTCTCTCCGGACATAGCGGCAAGTCTCTGTGTTCGCCATGAAAATGGGTGGGATATTCCAGCTCCACCGACAGAACTTATGCCTCACCAGCATCTTCAGCCACATCACAGATCTTTCCCCTCAGTCTGTCGATTTCCTCCTTGGACAGTCACTGAAACCCTCTAGATGGTAGGCTTTCTTGCATGGCTTGCTCACAGAGATTGCTTACTGACAATCGTCAGATTAGCTGCACTCCTTACTAATTCGTGGGTTACCTGTGCACACACAAGCAAAATACCTCGATTTTGAACAAGAGCAACATGTAAAACTTGGTCAAAAGTTCGATGCTGATGCTTTCCTTCCTCAACAATAGAAGGAGGGATCCAGGAAGTATGTGTCCAGGCATAAACTCCAGGATTTCTCAGACATGTCTGGGAGCAGGTGGACGTCAGTATTCATGAATAATTTTGCATATTCGCATAAATCCGAGATACCGAACTCCCGCCAAATATTCACTTGGCGCTCATACTCGACATCCGTAATGGCAGTGCCTGTTAGTTTACTGGAGAATACAGTTTTGTCGGGCACTGTGGTTTCATTGAGTCTTTCCATCGAAACCAGTTATTCGTATAGAAAGACCTCTTTCTTCGTCACAAGATGAAACTTTGCATCACTGGAATATGCGGCTATGGTGAGATGCATATCCTCTGGACGCGTCACCTCAACAAGTTTCTGAAGAGATGCGTTTGTGAAGCGAAGTGAATCCGGGAATTGGAGTGTTATTCTCGCTTTTATTCCCTTTGAAAGTGCAATGTACTTGTCAGTGGTGACACAAATGACACTGACCTTATCATCCTTCAACCCAAAATCATCTAACTGCTGATCTAGGAACTGGGCATCATACTGACTGAAATTGAGGAAAAACGGATATGTGCCATAGCAGTTGGTACTTCAAGTTATATGCGTTGTGTGCTGCAGCGTGGAACTACCCCGTTAGATGAAAATGGTAACTACTGGGAGTTTCCTCATCTCTGTCCACTGGCAGCACACAAATATGACACCCAGCTGCCTACTTGTGCAATGCGACATTCTCCTCCGAGTTGCTCATAGGGACGTTGCCACTATAAACACGATCTTCAAGTTGGTCGTATGGACGTTGTCGCTATAAGCATGATAAACTTCCACACAAAAGCTTTTCGAGTTCAGCGAGCAGCTATCTCGCTGGATTACCCCAATGAAAGATTCGAATTTCTTTCGGCTAGAGTGATATGTGCAACAACTTGATATGCGGCCTTATACGGTAGTGCCATTCTGTGAAGGTGGTATTCGAGGCAGAGAGGTCGCCTTCACAACGCACCACAGGAGCTAGGAGGCACTCGGAATCAGCTTAAATGACGAAGGAGCATCCCTCCAGGGGTTGGGGGGGGGGGGCGGGGGCGTTCTTAAACCTTAAGAACTTTTTATCCTCGGTAGGCATTCACGCATGTATTCGAGCAATCAGTGAGGTGTCTCTTGGTAGTTGAGGCATCTATGGCAAAAACGTTGTGTGCCAAAATGTTTGGACATTTGGGCGGGAAGTTGGCAGGACATGTTTTTGCTCCACATGTAGTGTTGCTCCTTGCCTTCAGAGATTAGCAACTGGTCTATATGTTTGTGGCGTATACCAGCTAATTTTGAGAAGTAAAGGCGTCCTACTACGAGGGCTATCCACAAAGTACATTACGTTTTCGTTTGTGTCCGTTAGGGGCGGGGCTAGGGCGGCCATCTTGGTGTCATGGCATTCCGCCGCTCAGTTGGCATCCTGCCGTACTAGTGAGAGGTTCGTGCTGTACTCCGTTGAGTTACTGTGACAGTTTGAAATGTCAGCGTTAATTGAAAATGCCGCGAAGTGTGAAGTGCGTGCTGTAATAAGGTTTCTGACTGCAAAAAACTGTACACCGATAGAAATCTATCGGCAGCTTTGTGAAGTGTATGGGGACAACATAACCACTGAAGGTGGAGTGCGTCAATGGGTCATAAAATTTAAAAATGGCCGAACTAACGTTCACGACGAAGAGCGAAGTGGAACACCCAGCATAATGACAGCCGAACTTGTCGAAAAAGTCGATGCCACGGTCCGTGAAAACCGCAATTTCACAATAACGGAACTCTCTATGAGATTTCCACAAATTTCACGCAGTTTGTTGCACGAAATCATTACCGAAAAGCTTGGTTACCACAAGTTTTATGCAAGATGGATACCAAAAATCTTGAAAGAGATTCAAAAAAATCAGCGAATGGCTGCAGCGCTAACGGTTTTGGACGCTTACGAGAAATATGGCGACTCATTACTCGATCGCATCGTTACTGGTGACGAAACATGAGTTAAGCATGTGAACTGCGAGACAAAATTGCAGTCAATGCAGTGGGGGCACACAAATTCCCCCCCAAAACCCAAGAAATGCATGCAGACAATGTCGGCAAGGAAGGTGAGGGCAACTGTCTTTTGGGACAGAAAAGATGTGATTTTTGTGGATTTCCTGGAAAGAGGCACTACAATAAACTCTCTAAGGTATTGCCAAGCTCTGCACAACCTCAGAAGAGCAATACAAAACAAGCGCAGGGGAAAGTTGGGCTCAAAGATCTTGCTGATTCACAACAACGCCCGGGCCCACACGGCAAATGCCACTCGTGAAGTTCTCGAATCTTGTAAGTGGGAGTTGTTTCCTCATCCGCCGTACAGTCCCGACTTGGCACCAAGCGACTTCCACTTATTCCCAGCAATGAAGAAGTGGTTGACTATGCAGCATTTTGATGACGACGCACAGCTTCAAGAAGCGGTAACCACGTGGTTGAAGGCGCAGGCGGCCGAATTTTACGACGAAGGAATTTCCAACCTCGTCCATCGTTACGATATGTGCCTTAATTTAAATGGCAACTATGAAGAAAAGTAGTATTTAAGTGTGGCTTTCATCTGTATATAATAAAAAAAATTTCCAATACTTTATTTATTTTTAATCCCAAAACGTAATGTACTTTGTGGATAGCCCTCGTACTTTATTCTTTACTTCTTTGTTCTGCGTAATATGCTGACGGTCGTCTTCACCCTCTAACCTATCACCTCCAAGGGTGTAAATGTGAATCGAATATACGTGGTGCTGCCTGTCGAATTTCTCAGTGTGCTGGAGTTTTGGAGGGACTGAGATGCCTTTGAAATTATAATGATCACGGACATCTGATGTTTCTTATTGACTTGTATGATGTGCACTATTACGGTAATTAATATCACTAGCCAGAAGCGACCATCAAATCAATATACACCCTCCTCATCAAGATTTTTGACGTTAATGCATGCATGTTTAGATGCATTATCTTCCAGATCAAGGATGAAAATGGACCCCCTTCCCCAATAAGTGGATCAAGAACGTGTGAGTACAAATTAAGGTGGGTTACAAGGCTGAATGCCTTACTGGATCCCTTTTGCTGCCTTCCAGAAAAATCACCCAATATGACACTCTCGGTAAACGTTCAGAACCACTCATCAATCGAATTTCCCGGCCATATCACGCCAGCAGCCCCCCAAATACAGAAGATGCCCTTTTCCTCAACACCTCCGTCCTCTTTTGGAGGGTGCGTCAGTTCACGGTACAGAACCGCTTTCCACTTAATAGCCGGATACCATGGGTCGTTGACGTATCGGGTGAGCTCCCTCTCCAAATATTCTTCACAAGTATTGAAGAAAGTGGTAGAATTTTGGTAGCCTGAGTTCAAGTTACAGTTTCAGGCAGGTGAAATCCCGTCTACAAATGCTCCAGAAATCACTGAGTAGCCCAATTCGTCCGCAGGTGTTACATGGCGATCCATCATAGTGCAGGCTGGGGTGCTTCAGCTGCTAGACCTGAGGTGATGTCACGCCAGTCTCTGGCGGTCGTGCTCTCGTGACAGGCCAGCGCCTGGAGAACCCTACCAAGAACACAGCAAATGAGCCAGGATCGTGATGCTGTGGCATGGGCCAGCTTAGGACATCGATGGCCAGGGCTCTGCCGCAGATGTCCATGGGCCAGCTGCTGCTGCTTCACGATTAGTGGTGGATATATCATGGACAGATGTGAAGGGAACTGCATCAACATGGGTGGACCAGCTGCTGCTACTGCTGATGCTGGGGCCATAGGCCTGCCAGCCAGCATCTCCTTCATATAATCTGCACAGACAAAATGAGGAACATAACAAAGTTTCCAGAAAAGTTTTTTTAAAGAATAACGATACATGCAGAGGTCTGCAGTGTTTCACTTGCATTTAAAACCCGTCAATGAAGGGGTCTGCTGATATGTCATGGGTACTGATTCCGCACAGCCAACTCATGGTACGTCGTGGGCAGTGGTGGGCACAGCCAGGAGCCAAAGCGCTGCTGCTGCACAACTGACTGTGGATGTATCCACTTGCCTGGCTGTTACTGCTGCTCTACTGGCTGTGGTTACACCTGTGGAGTGGGCTGCATTATCATCATCATCATCATCATCATGGTAAGCTATAGAGGAGGCCCCATCATGATGCATGCACCACCTGCTGGAGGAGGGACAGTATTGTCATGGATAATATTAAGTATCATGCATTTTTTAAAAGTAAACATATATGTATGGATCAATAGAGTTTCTATTTACCTTCAAAATCGATCAACAAGCTGGGCTGCACCATGGATGGCTGAGCAGGCTGCAGGAACACAGAAGGCTCCCACGGCTGCGGCATATATAACTGCAACTGCACCATCATCGAAAAACCTGTTGCTGCAACAGGTACAAGTCCAACATGTAGCATCTCCTTCCTACTACCTGCACAGGCAGAAGAAGGATCAATATTAAGTACCATGTATATTTTTTTAAGGTAAAGATATGTATAGGGGTCCATACCATTTCAACTAGCGTCCAAAATTAACTAACTGTGAATGAGTCAATGGGATCTTATTCGCAGCTGTCTCCAGCAAAAGTCAGTCGAGCTTGGCCTGTGCATGGAGAGCATCTAGAAACAAACAATAGTACATGTCACGTTAGTAATCTATGTGTGCAACTATCTTGGTGGTTGGAAGAAGAAGAACAGCTACTCACATATTCTCTCCTTGAAAACCAGCGTCACGCCCGACGAACAAATGCTGAAGAAAGGAGTCAACACTTTCACCTGTAACTCATTATCAAGTGCACCTACAGCCAGACATGATCACATAACATCAGTAACGCAAGCAAGCAATTGTGTGTGTGTGTGTTAGGTGTTAGAAGAAGAATAAAAGGAATTACTACTTATGTATCCACTCCTTCATGACTAGTGTCATCCCCAAGTGCTCTAGGTTGGCTCAACAGGGATATCTTGCACATCATAATCACCATTATCATCACTAATGATATTTGTTACTAGACTTGGTTGTGGCGCTGGTTCCGTTTCCATTTTCTCGAGTTCACTGAAGAATTCTACGACAGTCAGAAACAAATAGCGTCACGTTAGATAACTGCGGAGATGGAGAGAAACTGCTACTCACTTTCACATGAATCAGTATTTAGGGAGAAGCCATCCTCTGGACCTCCAAGCTACCTCACCAGATCCGTAAGTGTGCAGGTGCCCAGCAGGGGCAACAGGATGCTCACATGTGCAACAGATGAAGGAGAAGGAAGAGTCAGTCATGTGACTGCAAACAATAGAAGGAAACACACACACACACACACACACACACACACACAGAGAGAGAGAGAGGGGGGGGGCGGGGTAGGGAGGGAAGGAGAGGGAGGGAGAGAACAAAAAAAATGGTTCAAATGGCTCTAACTACTATGGGACTTAACATCTGAGGTCATTGGTCCCCTAGACTTAGAACTACTTAAACCTAACTAACCTAAGGACATCACACACATCCATGTTCGAGGCAGGATTCGAACCTGCGACCGTAGCAGCAGCGCTGTTCCGGACTGAAGCTCCTAGAACCGCTCGGTGACAGCGGCCGGCTAGAGAGAGAACAACAGAAATTATTTCCACATACCTGTATTGTCTGAGGCCAATTTGGGCCGCTTATTAGCGACACCATTGTAGCCAACAGCGGCAACACGGCACATCAGAAAGCTGACAGGGGTCTAGGGAGGAAGAAGAATGGAAGTAACGGCAATGGGAATGAATGAAAGCATGGTTGCTATTGAGAAGCACTAATTAGTCTACTTAGTAGGAAGTGAGGGATATGAATGCAGGGATAGCTAATGAGAGGCACGAAAGACTAACTTTGACAAGTGTAAAACATTCCTCAAGAATGAGACACCTATCGGAGGTAGACTCAAATGACCGTTAGTACTAAAGCCTGCCCCCCCCCCCCTTTTTTTAAGCATGGGCGACCTGTTCCAGGAACATTTGTTGCTATAGTCAGGTTCACAGCTGCACGTATAGGCAAGGTGAGTCAGAACCTGTCTGCAGCATCCTGTCATCAAAAGAATAGTTTATTCGTCCACTACATTCGGGCAGCACATCCTGTGATCAAAAGAATAATATTTTTCACTGCTGCTTTGTAGCACAGCGCCGGTGTTGCCATATCTCTACCAGGATACCAGTGGCGGCCAGCACGATCCTGTTGCCTGGCACTGCCGTGGGCCACTCCCACCGCCAAGCACGCACACAACGTAGCAATAATGCCTAGGAAGAATGTAAATTCCTCAGAAGAGTTGTGCATCTCAGTTTATATATTAGATGACTGGCCGCTTACCTCAAACGCTCATGTGATACTTTGGATGCAGACGGTGTTGACAGTTGCCGCTTCCAGGAACGTATTAAACAGGTTCCAAGAGTTATAAGTCGAGTTCTCAGAGAACCTTACAGGCAGCATATTGTGAGTACATACCTGAACTCTGGGAGAGGTGGTGGTGGTTAGTGTTTAACGTCCCGTCGACAACGAGGTCATTAGAGACGGAGATCATGCTCGGGTTAGGGAAGGATTGGGAAGGAAATCGGCCGTGCCCTTTCAAAGGAACCATCCCGGCATTTGCCTGAAGCGAATTAGGGAAATCACGGAAAACCTAAATCAGGATGGCTGGAGACGGGATTGAACCGTCGTCCTCCCGAATGCGAGTCCAGTGTGCTAACCACTGCGCCACCTCGATCTCTGGGAGAGGAGAGGAAGGCGGATGTCAATAAATAAAACAATGATATAAAGGAAGACAGTCTCGTTTATTGATTATCCAACTTAAAGCATTAGTACATTTCATGATGCACAAATATATTTATTCGAAGCGCACACATGCCTTGCAAAGAATTACATTCACATTACAGGCAGCAGTGGCCGGCCGAGACACGAGCAGCAGCAGGGAAGTAACCGATATTGTGACGTTTACGAGTTCCTAACCGTGAGTGAATTTTATAATATCATCTGTGTGCTTTAATGGTTTAGTTTCTTGAGTTTCTGCGTGTTAGTTTAACATCTCATAGCCACAGTTCTCGCATTTTCGTTTGCGTCGGAAAGTAAACCGATTTTGTTAAATATTACAAGTTCCTAGTCAGGGGCGAATTATTTAGTTTCACCTTAGTGCTTTGCTAGTTAGTTTTTTGAATCTCTGCGTATTAATCTAATTATTAGACACAGTTCCTGCGTTTTCGTCAGGGTCTTCAGTGGAGTTGCGCAGCACTTACCGATAGTCCTTTTATCTGTATAGTTAAGTTTTCCGCGGTCTTTAGTATGGACAGGGACTGCGATTGTTGTGTGCAGATGCGATCCGATTTGGTGATTCTTCACTCTGTGCTTCAGGCTGTGATGGCTTCGGTAACACAGCCTGAGGCTGCAGTGGATGAGCACCACTGTTGTGGGCCGGCCGTGGGGATCCAACGGACGTCCAACACGACAGAGTCCTCTGATCGGTCCTCAGCGGTGACCAACCCAGTTAATACTCGCATTGAGGTTGACCCCTCATCTGTGCTCGAGAGGGAGATCGGCCAGGAGAGTAGCAGGCGGCGGAAGACTTCCCAGGCGGCCGCACGTAAGGCCTCCCCAGTTTGCCTGACAAACAGGTTCCAGGCGCTATCTGTGGCTGACGCTGTCACTGAGCCAGATGCTGTCCTGTTTCACAGGAAACCTCTCAGCCTGCGAGATCCGGACAATCACAGAGGGTGGGGTTATTGATAGTTGGGAGCTCCAACGTTAGAGACGTTATGGGGCTCCTTAGAGACATGGCTGCCAAGAAGGGAAAGGAAACCAATGTACAGTCCGTGTACATACCGGGTGGAGTCATTCCAGATGTGGAACGGGCCCTCCCGGATGCCATGAAGAGCACAAGGTGCCGCCAACTGCAGCTGATTGCTCACGTCGGTACCAATTACGTGCGTCACTTTGGATCAGAAGAGATTCTCTCTCGTTTCGAGCGACTAACAGAAGTGGTGAACGCTGCCAGTCTTGCTTGCAAGATGAAATCAGAGCTGATCATTTGCACCATAGTCGACAGGACCGATTGCGTACCTCTGGTACAGGGCCGAGTGGGGGGGTCTGAATCAGAGGCACAGACGGTTCTACGACCGTGTAGGCCGCAGATTCCTCGATTTGCGCAAAGGGTGGTTGGGTTTCGCATTCTGCTGAATAGGTCAGGTGTCCACTATACGCAGGAGGCGGCTACACGGGTAGCAGGGGCTGTGTAGCGTGGACTCGGCGGTTTTTTAGGTTAAAGGGTCTCGGGAAAACACAAGAAGGGCTTCAGTCACAAAGGGTGCAGACCGAACTCAAGAAGAACGTTGATACAGGAACCATCGGTATAACAGTTGTAAATTGTCGTAGCTGTGTTGGGAAAGTACCTGAGCTCCAAGCGCTAATAGAAAGCACTGATGCTCAAATCGTTATAGGGACTAAAAGCTGGCTAAAGCCGGATATAAGCTCAGCCGAAATTTTTTCGAAGAACCTAACGGCGTTCAGGAACGATAGGCTAAACATGGTTGGCGGTGGCGTGTTTGTTGCTGTTAGAAGTAGATTACCTTGCCGCGAAACTGAAGTAGATACTTCCTGTGAGTTAGTATGGGCAGAGGTCTTTGTTGGCAACCGGGATAAAATAATAATTGGATCCTTTTACCGACCTCCCAATTCAGTTGAGACAGTTGCTGGAAGTTTCAAAGGAAACTGGAGTTTGATCTGAAACACGTACCCCACTCATACAATTATAGTTGGTAGTGACTTTAATTTACCCTCGATATGTTGGCGAAAATATATGTTTAATTCCGGAGGTACGCATAAAACATCATCCGAAATTGTGCTAAATGCATCCTCCGAAAATTATTTCCAGCAGTTAGTTCATCAGCCCACGCGAATAGTAAACGGTAGTGAAAACACACTACACCTACATCTACATACATACTCCGCAATCCACCATACGGTGCGTGGCGGAGGGTACCTCGTACCACAACTAGCATCTTCTCTCCCTGTTCCACTCCCAAACAGAACGAGGGAAAAGTGACTGCCTATATGCCTCCGTACGAGCCCTAATCTCTCTTATCTTATCTTTGTGGTCTTTCCGCGAAATATAAGTTGGCGGCAGTAAAATTGTACTGCAGTCAGCCTCAAATGCTGGTTCTTTAAATTTCCTCAGTAACAATTCACGAAAAGAACGCCTCCTTTCCTCTAGAGACTCCCACCCGAGTTCCTGAAGCATTCCCGTAACACGTGAACTCTTAGCAACAAATAATTATGAGTTAATTACGAATATCAAAACCGATACAGGGATTAGTGAACACAGGGTTGTCGTAGCGAGACTGAATATTGTAAGCCCCAAATCCTCCAAAAATAAACGAAAAATATACCTATTCAAAAAAGCAGATAAAAATTCACTTAAGCCTTCCTGGGAGACAATCTCCACTCCTTCCAAAATAATAATGTGAGTGTATACCAGATATGGTTTGAATTCAAAGAAATAGTAGCGGCAGCAACTGAGACATTAATGCCAAACAAATTAACTAACGACGGAGCTGATCCTCTTTGGTACACAAAACGGGTCAGAACACTGTTGCTGAAACAACGAAACAAACATGTTTAATTTAAACAGACGCAAAAACCCCAAAATTGGCGCCCTTTTACAGACTCTCGAAAATCAGCTCTGACTTCAATGCGTGATGATTATAACAGTTTCCGCAACGAAACCTTGTCTAGAAACCTGTCAGAAACTCCAAAGAGATTCTGGTCGTATGTGAAGTGTGTTAGCAGCAAGAAACAATCAATACCTCCTTTGCACGATAGCAATGGAGATACTATCGAAGACAGTACAGTCAAAACAGAGTTAGTAAACACAGCCTTCCGAAATGCCTTCACAAAAGAATAAGAAGTAAATACTCCAGAATTTGAATGAAGAACAGCTGCCAATATGAGTAACGCAGAAGTAAATATCCTCGGAGTAGTGAAGCAACTTAAATCATTTAACAAAAGAAAGTTTTCTGGTCCAGATTGTATGCCAATTAGGTTCCTTTCAAAGCATGCTGATGCCGGCCGGTGTGGCCGAGCGGGTCTAGGCGCTTCAGATTGGAACCGCGTGACCGCTACGGTCGCAGGTTCGAACCTGCCTCGGGCATGATTGTGTGTGATGTCCTTAGGTTAGTTAGGTTTAAGTATATCTAAGTTCTAGTGGACTGATTACCTCAGATGTTAGGTACCATAGTGCTCAGAGCCATTTGAACCATTTTGAAGAGCATACTGATGCATTAGCTCCATACTTAACAATCATTTACAACCGTTCAAATGGTTCTGAGCACTATGGGACTTAACATCTATGGTCATCAGTCCCCTAGAACTCAGAACTACTTAAAACTAACTAACCTAAGGACATCACACAACACCCAGTCATCACAAGGCAGAGAAAATCCCTGACCCCGCCGGGAATCGAACCCGGGCGCGGGAAGCGAGAACGCTACCGCACGACCACGAGCTGCGGACTACAACCGTTCGCTCGACGAAAGATTCGTATCCAAAGACTGGAAAATTGCACAGGTCACACCAATATTCAAGAAAGGTAATAGGAGTAATACACTTAATTACAGGTCCATATCAAACTTCCTGGCAGATTAAAACTGTGTGCCCGACCGAGACTCGAACTCGGGACCTTTGCCTTTCGCGGGCAAGTGCTCTACCAACTGAGCTACCGAAGCACGACTCACGCCCGGCCCTCACAGCTTTACTTCTGCCAGTATCTCGTCTCCTACCTTCCAAACTTTACAGAAGCTCTCCTGCGAACCTTGCAGAACTAGCACTCCTGAAAGAAAGGATATTGCGGAGACACGGCTTAGCCACAGCCTGGGGGATGTTTCCAGAATGAGATTTTCACTCTGCAGCGGAGTGTGCGCTGATATGAAACTTCCTGGCAGATTAAAACTGTGTGCCCGACCGAGACTCGAACTCGGGACCTTTGCCTTTCGCGGGCAAGTGCTCTACCAACTGAGCTACCGAAGCACGACTCACGCCCCGCCCTCACAGCTTTACTTCTGCCAGTATCTCGTCTCCTACCTTCCAAACTTTACAGAAGCTCTCCTGCGAACCTTGCAGAACTAGCACTCCTGAAAGAAAGGATATTGCGGAGACACGGCTTAGCCACAGCCTGGGGGAGGTTCGCAGGAGAGCTTCTGTAAAGTTTGGAAGGTAGGAGACGAGATACTGGCAGAAGTAAAGCTGTGAGGGCCGGGCGTGAGTCGTGCTTCGGTAGCTCAGTTGGTAGAGCACTTGCCCGCGAAAGGCAAAGGTCCCGAGTTCGAGTCTCGGTCGGGCACACAGTTTTAATCCGCCAGGAAGTTTCATATCAGCGCACACTCCGCTGCAGAGTGAAAATCTCATTCTGGAAACATACCCCAGGCTGTGGCTAAGCCGTGTCTCCGCAATATCCTTTCTTTCAGGAGTGCTAGTTCTGCAAGGTTCGCAGGAGAGCTTCTGTAAAGTTTGGAAGGTAGGAGACGAGATACTGGCAGAAGTAAAGCTGTGAGGGCCGGGCGTGAGTCGTGCTTCGGTAGCTCAGTTGGTAGAGCACTTGCCCGCGAAAGGCAAAGGTCCCGAGTTCGAGTCTCGGTCGAGCACACAGTTTTAATCTGCCAGGAAGTTTCATATCAGCGCACACTCCGCTGCAGAGTGAAAATCTCATTCTGGAAACATCCCCCAGGCTGTGGCTAAGCCGTGTCTCCGCAATATCCTTTCTTTCAGGAGTGCTAGTTCTGGAAGGTTCGCAGGAGATCTTCTGTAAAGTTTGGAAGGTAGGAGACGAGATACTGGCAGAAGTAAAGCTGTGAGGGCCGGGCGTGAGTCGTGCTTCGGTAGCTCAGTTGGTAGAGCACTTGCCCGCGAAAGGCAAAGGTCCCGAGTTCGAGTCTCGGTCGGGCACACAGTTTTAATCTGCCAGGAAGTTTCATATCAGCGCACACTCCGCTGCAGAGTGAAAGTCTCATTCAGGTCCATATCGTTAACGTCGATATGCAGCAGCAATTTTGGAACATGTATTGTGTTCGAGTATTATGAATTACGTCGAAGAAAATGGTCTATCGACACACACTGAGCATGGATTTAGAAAACATAGTTCTTGTGAAACACAATAGCTGTTTATTCGCATGAAGTGTTGACTGTTGTTGACAAGAGATATCAGACCGATTACGTATTTCTGGATTTCCGGAAGGTTTTTGACACTGTAGCACACAAACGGCTTGTAGAGAAACTGCGTGCTTGTGGAATATCGTCTCAGTTATGTGACTGGATTTGTGATTTTCTGTCAGAGAGGTCACAGTTCGTAGTAACTGACGGAATGTTCAAAATGGTTCAAATGGCTCTGAGCACTATGGGACTCTACTGCTGTGGTAATCAGTCCCCTAGAACTTAGAACTACTTAAGCCTAACTAACCTAAGGACATCACACACATCCATGCCCGAGGCAGATTCGAACCTGCAACCGTAGCGGTCACGCGGTTCCAGACTGTATCGCCTAGAACCGCACGGCCACTCCGGCCGGCGACGGAATGTCGTCGAGTAAAAGAGAAGTGATTTCTGCCGTTCCCCAAGGTAGTGTTGTAGTCCCTATACTGTTCCTTATCTATATAAACGATTTGGGAGACAATCTGAGCAGCCGTCTTCGGTTGTTTGCAGATGACGCTGTCGTTTGTCGGCTAATAAAGTCATCAGAAGATCAAAACAAACTGCAAAACGCTTTAGAAAAGATATCTGAATGGTGCGAAAAGTGGCAGTTGACCCTAAATAACGAAAAGTGCGAGGTCATCCACATGCGTGCTAAAATGAATTCGTTAAACTTCGGTTACACGATAAATCAGGCAAATCTAAAGGCCGTGAATTCAACTAAACACCTAGGAATAACAATTACGAACAACTTAAATTGAGAGGAACACACAGAAAATGTTGTGGGGAAGGCTAACCAAAGACTGCGTTTTATTGGCAGGACACTTAGAAAATGTAACAGATCTACTAAGGAGACTGCTTATACTACGCTTGTCCGCCCTCTATTAGAACACTGTTGCGCGGTGTGGGATCCTTACCATATAGGACTGACAGAGTACATCGAAAAATTCAAAGGAGGGCAGCTCGTTTCATACTATCGCGAAATTTGGGAGAGAATGTTAGTGAGATGGTACAGGATTTCGGCTAGACATCATTAAAAAAAAAGGCGTTTTTCGTTGCGACGAAATATTCTCACGAAAGTCCAATCACCAACTTTCTCCTCCGAATGCGAAAATATTTTTTTTGACAGCGACGTACAGAGGAAGAAACCATCACCACGATAAAATAAGGGAGCCGGCTAGAGTGGCCGAGCGGTTCTAGGCGCTTCAGTCTGAACCGTGCGACCGCTACGGTCGCAGGTTCGAATCCTGCCTCTGGAATGGATGTGTGTGATGTCCCTAGGTGAGTTAGGTTTAGGTAGTTCTAAGTTCTAGGGGACTGATAACCTCAGATTTGCCCAATAGTGCTCAAAGCCATTTGAACCATAAAATAAGGGAAATCTGAGCTCTTACGGAAAGATATAGGTGTTTGTTCTTTCCGCGCGCTATATGAGATTGGAATAATAGAGAATTGTGAATGTGGTTCGATGAACCCTCTGCCAGGCACTTAAATGTGATTTGCAGAGTATCCATGTAGATGGAGATTTAGATGTAGACATTACATTCACAGTACTTGTCTTTGCTATAAGCTAGGATGGATTTCTGTCTTTTCCTGCTTGTGATAATATGGTAACGGTCACAAAATTCCAAGCACAACTCACACACACACACTCGTCATTTGGTTCGTGAAATAATTTGTTGCAACACACCTTGTGGTGAAAGTCATGGGTTTCGAGTCCCTCCAGGTCCTGTCTTGCATAGCAGACGTTGCGTAGCAGTCCTCCGGAATGTTGTTTTTCTCCTCATGCAGATCTTGTAGAAGCTGTTTGAAGTCGGCACTAGCTGGGAGTATGAGCTCGCATCTTAGATCCTCTATCAGGAAGATCTATCCGGTAGGCTCCCACACTAGCCTCGATCTAGAATTCTGTGGGACTCCTAAAATTCTCTTCAGGTATCTAGACTTTACTCGCTCCAATTCTTCCACCTGTTTGCATTCTCCCACTGATTCTAGACCATGCGTTAGAACAGGTAGTATCTTTAGCCTAAACAGGTCCTTAGATGCGCTAATCGATAGTTGTGCGATGTTTCTGATTTCATTCATAGCTCTAGTGGCCGCCACTGCTCTAGAATTTATATGTAGTCTGAAACTTTTTCACCTTGTTTGGATTGTGATGCCTAGATATTTGAAATTGTGAACCCTCTTCAATGGTTTTCCATTAGATTTGAGGTTCTCTGCTTCAGTGAGTCTTCCTCCTTTCCTCAACCTTACTAACTCCGTCTTTTCTTCATTTATTTGATGTCGTTTCGTTCCGCCCATTCGCTTAGTGTGTTTAGCGTTACTTGTAGTTTGTCTATATCTGTCGCTGGGATGGCCATGTCATCAGAGTATATGTGCGTGCTTGTTCCTGCCATTCCTTTTGTGACATCGTGCGTGAGGACGTTAAAAAAGACAGGGCTGAGTGGATCGCCTTGGAGGACGCCGTTCGTCTGTGTCAGCCACTCTGATATTGCTATTCCTTCACCCATCTGTTTGGTGTTTTCTGCCAGTATATTCGATATCAGGGTCGTTGTACTCGTTGGTCCTATTAGTTCCTTCAGTTTATCTATTACAACTTTTCTGTTGACCAGGTCGAAGACTTTGGAGTAGTCAATAAAAACCACATATAGCTTTGCTTTGGGTCTTCCTATCGTCTGTTTTATTTGTTCTACCAGGTTTTCTACTGTCAGGGTCGTGGACCGTCCCTTCCTAAACCGAACAGCTCCTTTGCTGGAAGGGATTCGAGCTTCTCTGCCAGCCTTTTAGTGAGGATTCCCGTTATTAGTGTCAGTGGCATGGACTCCAAAGCTATTCCCCTTAGCACTTAAGTGTCCATAATTTTCCTCAATCTCCGAAGAGCTGAGTATTTATAGTCATCACGATTCCTTATCGACGCACTTTTCAAAATGTCACGAAACCACAAAACTGATTCACAACATCTGTTCTTTGGGGCACCCAGTGCAAAATATGTCTTTTAATGAAATCATTATTATGAATAATAGCCAGCTACAGTGCTATGTGTATTGTTTATATTATAATTTATCTCATTGTGAATGATATAAAGTAAACAATTAACATAGCAGTGTAGGTGGCTATTATTCACAGTCATAATTTTTCACAATATTTGACGCTAGGAATAATGCTTTTATGATCGTAGATTCGAAGTGTTGTCACCATTTCTTCATATTGTAGAACGTCACATCTCGCCACTTCCTGTGATGGCTGAGGGATAATCGGACATTTTTCTGTCGAATCTTGGCAGTCTGCACTGTTCTAAATGGTTTGGGTGAAGCGACAGTTGTGGGAAACGTTGTCAATACTCGTCCAGTGTTGTCATATGCAAGGAAAGCAAAATCATTGAACACATAGTGTCCGCACTCGTCGTGGAAGCCCTGCGCATCCGCAACAATGCTCACACTTGGAGGAACCACGACGGAATGTCTTTGGTGTGATGCAGTACCGCCACTTTTATGCATTCGCTGCACAAATCCTGTGAGAGACGATTAATTAATAATACGATCGCGCAACAGTAATACGTACGCCACTGTGTTTGGTGGAAAATTGCTTGATGATTCACATTTAGTGTGGGTATCTATAGCGGCTGTCCTGATGTTTTCGTTTTGCTTCGAGCAATCAATCACACTGGTGCTAATTCTTTAAACTTCTGTGAATTGAGGATACATCATAATTCATCGCCCTCATAGAAAACACATCTAAATCTCGATTACACATCGTACAGTGGACTGATAGTGTCATTATTCCAGTCAAGCTGTAGATTATCGTATGAATAACATCGAATTCAGGAACACTTTTGCATTGGTTAGGTTACAGCTGCCGAATACGCTGAAAGCCTAGTCACATTTCCTCTCCCGTATGTTTGCAGCCACAGAATAATTAATGGAGGCGTTTCTAGTTGAATAGCCATCTTAATTATTCTGTATTAGTCTTTTGTTATATTCACATTTGTTGTTTATTAATACTGTTAATAATAGTAGTTACTTCCCTTGTAGAGTAAGTTTGTGATTATTGTAGTCAGGTTTTTAGCATCTTCTTATTGTAGTAGCGGAACTTAGAAAAAGTAAAATTTTACCATGAGTGAGAAGTGTGGGCTTTGGGCTTTATAGGAAATACAAAAAGTTAGTTATATGTGGTGACTTCAATATTAATTGTATAAGTGATTGTGCAAGGAAGAGGATGCTGGTAGACCTCTTTAATTCATATAATCTTATGCAAACCGTATTCTTTCCAACGAGAGTGCAAGGGAACAGTAGAACAACCATAGACAACATTTTTGTTCATTCCTCATTACTAGAAGGGCATTCTGTTAGAAAAAAGGTGAATGGCCTTTCAGATCATGATGCGCTAAGTACTAATTAATTGTTTGTGCATAGTGATTTATTTAGGAACTTTAGTAGTCTTCAACCGGTGTTCGTGGTGTTTTCTGGTGAAATAATTTCAGAAGAACCTTTTGGGAACTGTTTACAGCTCGTTACTGTGTGATTAGACGTTTGATTCTCTTTCTGTATTAGTCTTTTGTTATATTCACATTTGTTGTTTATTAATACTGTTAATAATAGTAGTTACTTCCCTTGTAGAGTAAGTTTGTGATTATTGTAGTCAGGTTTTTAGCATCTTCTTATTGTAGTAGCGGAACTTAGAAAAAGTAAAATTTTACCATGAGTGAGAAGTGTGGGCTTTGCCGTAGGTTCGTGAGTAGTGGATTGCGGTGTGACACTTGTTCGAAGTATTTTCACTGGGGGGAATGCAGTGGGGAAGCCAGTGGGCATTCTGGTGAGATCCTCTCCTGGAACTGCAGGTTATGTAGCAAGAGTAAACTGATAGAGGAGCAGGAGCGTAAGATCTGTGCCCTTCAGGTGCAGTTGAAAAACGCACAGGAGGAGCTAGATAGGATGAGGAGGGAGAAGGGGGTTGGGGAATGGGAGCTGGCTGTTGGCAAGAGATCTGCTAGGAGAAGAAGATTTTCAGATAGTTTTACTATTGGTGTTTACAATAGATATGACCAACTGTCAGAGTCTAGTGGAGAGGAATCTCTAGTAGCTGTAGATGTAGGAAGTATGCAGCAGACCTCAGTAGTTACTGTGCCTAGAACAGTTGCAAAGTCGAAGAGGAAGAAGAAGGTTCTGCTGTTAGGTAGTTCACATGGCAGAGGTGTAGGCCAGCAGTTGCAGGAAGTGCTGGGAAGTGAGTACCAGGTCACCAGCATTGTGAAGCCTAATGCAGGGTTGGCTCAGGTGACTGTTAACATAGGGGGGTTATGTAGGGATTTTACTAAAGAGGATCAGGTAGTGATTGTGGGTGGGGCTGGTAATAGTATTGGTAGGGATGGGGAGTATAACATAGATGGTGACCTGGAAAAGATAGCCACTCAGACTGGCAACACGAATGTGCATTTCGTGGAACTGTTTCAGCGTCACGATCGGCCTCATCTTAATACAGCCGTCAGGCGTAATAACATGAGACTTGGGGGTGCGCTGATGACAGAAAGCATGGGTCACATTTCAGTGGTGTCGGTGGAGTCTATCAGCAGGACGGGTTTCACTAGACACGGCCTGCACCTCAACAGGTATGGGAAGGGGAGGTTGGCAAAGCTTATAGGTGACAGCATAGGTGGGGTTGGTGGGATCACTCATGGGAAAATTCCTGCAGTAGTGTGTGTTAGAGCTGCACCTTTTTTAGATTGAAGTCAGCTGATAGGTATTCCTGCTTAAGGGAAGTCTCTCTAACAAGGGAATCACTTTTGACAAAGCTTAGGTATCCGAGTAATGAGGGAATTAGTATATTTCATCAAAATATACAAGGTATTAGGGATAAAGTTAGTGAACTGTTTATAGATGTTGACTCTGAAATTATTGGTATATCTGAACACATCTTAAATAAGGAGATAATTCAGAGGCTTCCTTTACCAGGATACAGGTTGGCTGGCTGCTTTTCGAGGAGCTCTTTGCGGTGTGGGGGAGTAGCCATGTATGTGAAAAACGGCATCGCATTTGAGTCAATTGATGTTTCAAAGTACTGCACTGAAAAGGTGTTTGAATGTTGTGCAGGTGTGGTTAAATTTAACGGAGTTAAACTTGTAACTGTTGTTATTTATAGATCCCCAGACTCCGATTTCACGACATTTTTGCTAAAGCTAGAGGAGGTTCTTGGTTCACTTTATAGGAAATACAAAAAGTTAGTTATATGTGGTGACTTCAATATTAATTGTATAAGTGATTGTGCAAGGAAGAGGATGCTGGTAGACCTCTTTAATTCATATAATCTTATGCAAACCGTATTCTTTCCAACGAGAGTGCAAGGGAACAGTAGAACAACCATAGACAACATTTTTGTTCATTCCTCATTACTAGAAGGGCATTCTGTTAGAAAAAAGGTGAATGGTCTTTCAGATCATGATGCGCAAATTTTAACTTTAAAAGATTTTTATGCTGCAACTCTGTAAGTAGGCTGTTTAGGTTTTTTTATTGATAACGCCACCTCAGTATGAAAATCACCGGCTGTGCCGTGTGCAGTCTGTGGCTGCTTTGCATTGTTGTAATACTCAACCATTGTAGTGTTAGGCAGCTGGCTGTGAACAGCGCGTAGCGCTGGGCAGTTGGAGGTGAGCCGCCAGCAGTGGTGGATGTGGGGAGAAATTTGTCATGAACTGCTATATATATTATGACTATTGAGGTAAATACATTGTTTGTTCTCTATTAATATCTTTCATTTGCTAACTATCCCTATCAGTAGTTAGTGCCTTCCATAGTTTGAATCTTTTATTTAGCTGGCAGTAGTGGCGCTCGCTGTATTGCAGTAGCTTGAGCAGCGAAGATTTTTGGTGAGGTAAGTGATTTGTGAGACGTATAGGTTAATGTTAGTCAGGGCCATTCTCTTGTAGAGAATTTTGAAAGTCAGATTGCGTTGCGCTAACAAAATATTGTGTGTTGAAAGTCAGATTGCGTTGCGCTAAAAAAATATTGTGTGTCAGGTTAAGCACAGTCGTGTAAAATTGTTAAAAGGGGACGTTTCATATGTCGACCCATAGCCTAGGATACCTCACTGGAATCTTCTGATTTTTTCTTGTAGTTTGTGTAATTAGTGTAGCTTTTGTTTATTGCTAGCGCGTAATTTTAGAGAAAATCTCCTTTGTAGTTGTAGTTTTTCATTGTTGTACAATAAAACAGTTGTGGTATGCATGTAGATTTGCACCAAGTATTTCGCAGCTGCAATTAACTAGATATTATTTTCAGTGTTATGTTAATGTGTTCTCTTATTTTTGCTCTTGAAATTGTGTTTTTCTGTGTTGTCGTGTGAAATACTGTGACAATAATGGCGTGTGAAAAACGTAACACTAGGCTCCAAAGCAAACTGAGAAATAATAGTGACGACGAGCGTAGTTTGCCAGCACCACTGTGTAATGAATTAACAGACGTTCAAAGTAGTAATTTGGTAATTGTGCATAGGGAAATGGAGCGGGTTGCAAACAATGGTGTAGACAGCGAAACAATTAGAGAACAGGGAAGCATTATCGATCGATCGGTCGGCAATAGCGCGGCTCAGGAATCCGAAATGACACGAGACGATCTCACAAATACTGTAGATTCAGGTTTTGGATCCTCACCGTTTTCTCAAATAAGTCAAGACACATTTTCTGCTTGTCAAAATGTGAATGTTGCCGGTGCAAATGCACTGCCGAAAAGCGTAGAGGAACAGATTCCAGACACTAATGCATTGTTATTACAGCTAATGCAACAAATGGAACAACATCAGAGACAAACACAACAAAAGCTCGAAAAATTAGACACAATCGAACAAAATCAGAAACAAATGGAACAAAATCAGAGTCAAACACAGCAACAGCTTCAAAAGTTAGACTCCACGGTTGAACAAACACGTGAAGATTTAACTACTGAGTTACATCACATTGAATCGAAATGTCAAAAAGTCTGTAATGACGTAAAAACACAAATTTGTGAGCATTTTCAACCTATTTTTTCGCGGCATGAAAATGCATTACAGAATCACGAAGCAGCTATAAAAGAACTGCAAACCATTGTTCATGAAAATCATGAGACCTTGTTGGCTAAAATTGACTCAGTTGCATTTACCGATTCGGTTACGCAACTTGCAAAAACTCAAGAAAATTTAAAGGACACAGTAGATACTCTGAAACTTGGTTCAGAAAAATACACTGAGGAAATAAGTACACTATCAGAGAAAGTAGCCGAACTTTCGGATCAGTTCACTAATTTATCTACGAAGGTAGATGAAAATCTGAATGACACAAAACCGGTAGTCTTTAATGACACAGAAGAGAGCGAACAAATTAGGAAACTGAAACAAAATCTGAATCGACACCAAAGAGAAATCCGGGAAGTACAACATCAGCTGACAGAGGTAATACAAGAATTACGTATTTCAGAGGACACTCGCGCCCCAATACAGGAAGAGAGACATAGAAATACGGAACAGCCACAAAATAATAACACAGCGCATTTCGGAAATTATGAAAGAAATTGGCAAGGTGCACCGAATTTTGAAATGGAACCGCCGAAACGACGTAACAATGACCGATATGCGACTCGCCGACATGATGACTTTGACTATAAGCTGTTCATTACTACACGTAAATTCAAAACGTTTAAAAATTCTGCCAACGACATTCATCCACAAGCGTGGCTCCATCAATTCTCTCATTGTTTTCCTCCCAACTGGTCATTAGAACACAGATTAGAATTTATGTGTGGCTATTTAGAGAATGAACCAGCTGTAAGAATGCGTTCGGTCATTCACGATTGTCATAGTGAAGGAGAATTTTACCATGCCTTCCTCTCAGCATATTGGTCTCAAGCCACACAAGACCGAGTAAAACATAGCATCATAATGATGAAACGTTTCGAACAATCTGAATTTTCCAGTATTATGAAATATTTTGAAGACATGTTGCATAAGAATCAGCATCTTTCAAACCCATACAGCCCCTCAGAACTCATCCGCATTTGCTTAATGAAATTACCTGAACATATACGACACATTATTTTGGCAGGACGTTGCAAAGACGACATTGAAGCATTTCAGGGACTCTTACAAGAATTAGAAATTGACACTGACAGTCGCCGGATGCGAAAACAGGAAAACAATCACTACAGGTCACATACGTCACAATTCCGTGACGACAGAAACAAGAACTGGACACGACAAGGCTATTCTCACAACACAAATCGTGACCAAAACAGACACCACCCGTATGACAACCGTTGGCAGAGTAGTAATAGTTACAGAGAAAGATCGCATTTCCGAAGTAATGACTATCACAGAGACAATCAGAGAAACAGACAATATGGGGACCAAAACAATTATTATCAAGGGAGGCAGAATGACTTCAGACGCAACAGTTCGGCGCGCGGTTGCGATTCCGGGAGAAATTCTCCACCACATGACCGACAAACAAGAAACTATGTAAACTACCGACATATCGACAGACCTGAATTTCATCAGAACTGGCGGGATTGTAACAGAGCTGGGCCCTCTCGGCAAGGCGAATTTGTGGAAGTTCGGTCTCCGAATCCCATTAACGACGCGCGCCAACAGGGAAACGGACAGTGACCCGCACCGCAGGCAGACACCTGCGCCGGCTGGCTCCGAGATAAATAACATAGACGCTAACCTTGAGAAAAATTCCAGTATTCTTTAACGACGTATACCGCATGATAATTGCATTGTTCAAACTCTGCGTACTAGGAAGAGTAAAGGTTTACACCACATTTCACATGTAAAACCGTTTATTGAAAGATAATGTGCCTTTTTAACTTGAGATTTTAATGCAACATTTTGGTTTACTTGCAAATACATTATGGATTCAAGGCACTTTCTGTGAGATACCAGATGATACAGAGGTTAGTTTATATGACAGCTACACGATTTTATCACGACGCTGCTAATGAGTGACAATTTGCAATATTGTTTTTGCGGTGTATCTGTTTTATATCTGCACAGTTTTTCTGAATTCTTCTGGAAAGAAAAACATGTTTTAGTAGTAACTTTTGTGGTATAGCAACAATGAGACAGCCTTTTTCGTAGCACAACAATACGTTACAGTACAGTACTTTCCTCATCACGGCAATAAGCGTAATAACTAAGATATCTATACGCAAAGCATTTCACTTTTGTTTATCATGAGGTAAGTACATTGACTTCTGCAGAACTTAGCTTTCGGAAGACGATAACTACGACACTGCCACAGAGATTATGTTGCAACAAGACGCACATTTAGCGCTACAGGACACGTATTTGAGTGATTAATTTTGTACTTAAAACATTTATTTTTTAAGATTTTTGAATTACAAAGAAAGTTTTCCGTGATACATTTCATTCCATTGCTGTAATTTGTAACACCTGAGGGTATAATTACATTAATCCTCAGGGGGGTACACGCTTACTTTGTGTACCATGTGTGTGGCAACCACAAGGAACCCTAGCTAATATGGTATTTGCTTATACAACTTTACACATCGGTACCATATTTCTCCAACACAGTATTACACAGCTATCAGATCATTTAACTGAGAGAGACAAACATTTTTTTTACTACATTAGTGACAGATGCTTACGTAATTACACAGTTGAATAACTTCACACTTATGAAATTGTATTTTGTTTGTACTTTGTAAACTGTTCATATTTTTTTGGAACCATTGTGATACTATGTGAGCTTTGAATGATGTGTTTGGTATGGAATCATGATTTTTAAAGTACGTTTGAGGCAGATGACACTTTTGACATGAGCAGAGAATTTTTTTTAGGTTTTGAAATTAGAAAGCTACGACGATTTTGAGAGTTGACTGAGGTGTTATGATGTTATTTTTACGGCGACGATGTGTATTATGTTGTTGAGGTATGTTTATTATCAATGAGATGATGCTATATGAGGAATCTGATTATGATACGTATGTTACGATGAAATATTGAAGTGTCAACGAATATGTATATGTATAATAAGGTAAGGAGTAATGAATAGTGGATAGGAACTCTGCTTTGTGGAAAAGGATGTTGGAAACCGAGAATCGTACTTTTAGAATTATGAAATGTGTGTAAATGCGTGAATGTATCACAATGCTGACGAATATTTTTTTTTGGACACTTATATTTATAGGATTTTGTTTCTACAGATTTGTAACACAAATGCTTGACCTATGAAATTTTTATATAAGACTGCCATTGTAGCGAAAACTGCTGTCGTAAATATTTCCGTACGAAAGTTAAGTGACCACCTGCACGTAATGCGTCGCGGGCACCCACCTGGGCGACAGCCGCCCGAAAAAAAAAAAAAAAAAAAAAAAGGCCATTAGCCTTCCAGCGGCACAGGTAGAAAAACAAAAAGGGAGGCCATTAACCTCGCTTCTGACATTCTTTTGTAGAAAGCATCGCAAAAACGACACCGTCGAACTTGAAAACATATGATTACACTGGATGCCTAATGAAATGACGAGAAATATTTTTATGTCTATACACCTGATTATGACTACTGTCTCTCTAGTTGAGAGATTTTTCCACTAACTTATGAAATGTCACATGACTATTGAATGATATTTTTATGCTTTGCCTTTCATAGTTGCTTATTTCATTTGATATCTAGTTTCCAGCTGTGTTGCAGCATAGGTTTTATAAAAAAAAAAATTCATTTGCTAATGTGGACACTTTCTGTCAACAGATCTATTAAATAATTATTTTATGACCCACATTCTTCGAAAAAGGAGCTCTTGGAATGGAAAGACCAATAAGAAGGGACTAATAACAGGAACTGCATACATAATTTTCTTTTCAACTACTTGTTAATTTTTTTCGTAGAGTAAGTTTTTGTGATGCATCACTCTAGTGTTAAGATGTGACGTAAGTTTTAAACATGGCCATTTTTACTGTAATATTTTTTCTGCTTGAGCTATGTCATGTTTAGGTATAAGTTGCTGCTGTTTGCCAGGCATAGTGTTATTGAATTTGACTTTGTATTATTCTGTTAAGCCAGTTTTACTAATGATTTCTTGTTATTATTTGTTGCACATTGCCTTAGATTAGTTGTAATATTACAATTGCTTTGCTAATTTCTTAATGCTGCTTGCTTCGCAAATCTGCGTTTTTTTTCATTGCTGTTTATATTAATTGTTTTATGTGATGCTGCATTGCCTCGTCCCTTAGTTTAGCATCTGAGCTCAGTAGATTTAAGTTAGCTAAGAGGGGTAGACTATATAAGAAACAGATTTGGCAAAAATGAGTATTGTGCACTAAGAACTAACTATTTTGAAAGAAATATGGTTGGAACACAGAAAAGAGGTACAGATAGGACTTTTTGGGAATAATGATGAACGAAGGGAGATCTCCAAGAACAAAAAAGGTTTTGTTCGAAAAATACTGCAGTACCAAAAGTTACACTGAAAACGAACCCTGTCCTTTCCTTGTGTTATCCCACTATGTGTTTGTGTTCCCTTGTGTATTTATGTTTTTACTGTATTTATATGTATATCTGATAATACTTATGTTGTAGAATTTTTCTAATACTAAGCTACATTCACTATGATGAGGAATACTGTGATCCTCAAATATAATTTGCATTGATAATATGTTATTTACTTTGTAAAGATGTTTAGACATTTATCTGTTCTGTTTTAATGCTCATGTGTGATGTTGATGTTCCAAAAGTTATTCTGATCTTTATGTATGTACTTATGTCATTATTTTTGTAACACTGATGTATATGTTTATTTCTATTCTTTTGTAAAGCCCCTATTACCGCAACTGTTATTTGTATTGTTATGTTCTTGAATGATGTGTTTTGTATCTTTGTTATTGTGTTCTTATGTTATAAAATTGTAATTGACACCAGGTCATCAAATTAAGCAACTTGTAAGTTACATTTCACTGCACACGTTTTTGTTGGTCATAGTATATGGACAATATGTGACAAGTAGGGACTGTTAGTGTTTACACGTGTGTTAACAATTCAGCAAGGGACTGGATAACAGCATTGCTTGTTCTAAGGACAATTCCAAC
This sequence comes from Schistocerca nitens, assembly GCF_023898315.1. NCBI lineage: Eukaryota > Metazoa > Arthropoda > Insecta > Orthoptera > Acrididae > Schistocerca > Schistocerca nitens. The sequence goes on along the minus strand of NC_064616.1, from coordinate 143,352,163 downwards.
AACTTTGTGAGTGCACAAGTGGTGGTTATGGACTTGTTATATTATCCGCAAGACTCTTCAATGGTGATTGTGTACCTGCACAGTCACAACAGATGGCTGCTGGCCATCTCTACAAGGACTACAGTGGGTCTGCGCCTCTGGTGGCCCACCAGTACCATTATATCTCTACAAGGACTGCAGTGGGTCTGCACCTTTGATGACTCACCAATACCATTATTTCTACAAGGACTGCAGTGGGTCTGCACCTCTGGTGGCCCACCAATACCGTAATCTCTACCAGGACTACAGTGGGTCTGCTCTGTGATGACCTACCCACCAATACTCTTCAAAACTTCGACTGACTCCGCTGTGAGTTTGCTCTCTTGTGGCCCATTACCTGTCAGCATGTCGAGAGTCAGCACTGTCTTTCCGTTGGAAGGACAACGATACTTCTTCAAGACTGCATGGAAATCCACTACTTCCGTGTGCATTTTCTTTTACTGCTCAGACTATGAGAAAAACACTGCAATTTTACTGTGATGAATGATCAGGACTGTCTTTATGGACTGTGAGAAAATTTTAGCTTTTGACCAACATTGTATCAATAAGTGTGTGCATTTGATTTCTTTGTTATTGTAATTGTGAAAAAAAAATTTTAACAAATATGTATTGGCCAGTGCCCAACAAAATTTGTAAAATTTTTTGTGGGGAGCATGGGGGCTATGTAAGTAGGCTGTTTAGGTTTTTTTATTGATAACGCCACCTCAGTATGAAAATCACCGGCTGTGCCGTGTGCAGTCTGTGGCTGCTTTGCATTGTTGTAATACTCAACCATTGTAGTGTTAGGCAGCTGGCTGTGAACAGCGCGTAGCGCTGGTCAGTTGGAGGTGAGCCGCCAGCAGTGGTGGATGTGGGGAGAAATTTGTCATGAACTGCTATATATATTATGACTATTGAGGTAAATACATTGTTTGTTCTCTATTAATATCTTTCATTTGCTAACTATCCCTATCAGTAGTTAGTGCCTTCCATAGTTTGAATCTTTTATTTAGCTGGCAGTAGTGGCGCTCGCTGTATTGCAGTAGCTTGAGCAGCGAAGATTTTTGGTGAGGTAAGTGATTTGTGAGACGTATAGGTTAATGTTAGTCAGGGCCATTCTCTTGTAGAGAATTTTGAAAGTCAGATTGCGTTGCGCTAACAAAATATTGTGTGTTGAAAGTCAGATTGCGTTGCGCTAAACAAATATTGTGTGTCAGGTTAAGCACAGTCGTGTAAAATTGTTAAAAGGGGACGTTTCAACTCGTGTTAAATATAGTCATCAGCTGTTCAGGAAAGCTGATCCGGTTGCTGTAGAGACCTTTGTAAACCTTATAAAGGAACAAGAGTGGCAAGATGTTTATAGCGCTGAGACAGTAAACGATAAATATAATGCTTTTCTAAAGACCTTTCTCATGCTCTTTGAAAGTTGCTTTCCGTTACAACGTTTAAAACAGGGTACTAGCACAAACAGGCAGCCTGGGTGGCTGACTAGAGGGATAAGAATATCTTGTAGAACAAAGTGGCAATTATATCAAAACGTTAGAAACAGTCAAAATCTAAATGCAGCAGCCCATTACAAACAGTATTGTAAGGTGCTTAAAAATGTTATTAGGAAGGCAAAAAGTATGTGGTATGCAGATAGAATAGCTAAGTCTCAGGATAAAATTAAAACCATATGGTCAGTCGTAAAGGAAGTTGCTGGTCTGCAGAGACAGGTCGAGGATATAGAATCAGTGCGTAGTGGGAATGTCCGTGTTACTGATAAGTCGCATATATGTACAGTATTTAATAATCACTTTCTGAATATAGCAGGTGAACTAAATAGAAACCTAATTCCAACAGGGAATCATATAGCGCTCTTAGAAAAAAGTGTTCCGAGACTGTTACCTGAAATGCTCCTCCATGATACTGACAAGAGGGAGATTGAGTTAATAATTAAATCACTAAAGACCAAGAACTCTCATGGATATGACGGGGTATCTAGCAGAATACTGAAGTATTGTTCTATGTATGTTAGCCCAGTACTTAGCCATATCTGTAACTTTTCCTTTAGGAGTGGTCGGTTTCCTGATCGATTAAAATACTCGGTAGTGAAGCCACTTTATAAAAAGGGAGACATTGATAATGTTGACAATTTTAGACCTATTTCTATGCCATCGGTGTTTGCTAAAGTTATCGAGAAGGTTGTATATACAAGGTTACTGGAGCATTTAAATTCACATAATTTGCTGTCAAATGTTCAGTTTGGTTTTAGAAATGGTTTAACAACTGAAAATGCTATATTCTCTTTTCTCTGTGAGGTTTTCGACGGATTAAATAAAAGGTTGCGAACGCTAGGTGTTTTCTTTGATTTAACGAAGGCTTTTGACTGTGTTGACCACAAAATATTACTGCAGAAGTTGGACCATTATGGAGTAAGGGGAGTAGCTTACAATTGGTTCGCCTCTTACTTTAAGAACAGAAAGCAGAGGGTAATTCTCCGCAATATTGAGAGTGGTAGTGATGTTCAGTCCCAATGGGGCACTGTTAAGTGGGGCGTTCCCCAAGGGTCGGTGCTGGGGCCACTGCTGTTTCTTATTTATATAAATGATATGCCTTCTAGTATTACAGGTGATTCAAAAATATTTCTGTTTGCTGATGACACCAGCTTGATAGTGAAGGATCTTGTGTGTAATATTGAAACAGTAACAAATAATTTAGTTCATGAAATAAGTTCGTGGCTTGTGGAAAATAATTTGATGCTAAATCACAGTAAGACTCAGTTTTTACAGTTTCTAACTCACAATTCAACAAGAACTGACATTTTAATCAGACAGAATGGGCATGTTATAAGCGAGACGGAACAGTTCAAGTTCCTAGGCGTACGGATAGATAGTAAGCTGTTGTGGAAAGCCCATGTTCAGGATCTTGTTCAGAAACTAAATGCTGCTTTATTTACCATTAGAACAGTATCTGAAATAAGTGACACTTCAACACGAAAAGTAGTCTACTTCGCATATTTTCATACGCTTATGTCGTATGGTATTATTTTTTGGGGTAATTCTTCTGATTCAAAAAGGGTATTTTTGGCTCAAAAACGGGCTGTTCGAGCTATATGTGGTGTAAGTTCGAGAACCTCTTGTCGACCCCTATTCAAAAATCTGGGAATTCTGACATTGCCCTCACAGTATATATTTTCTTTAATGTCGTTTATTGTTAGCAATATTAGCCTATTCCCAAGAGTTAGCAGCTTTCACTCAGTTAATACTAGGCAGAAATCAAATCTGCATGTAGAATGCAGTTCCTTGACTCTTGTGCAGAAAGGAGTGCAGTATTCTGCTGCATCCATTTTCAATAAGCTACCACAAGAACTCAAAAATCTTAGCAGTAGCCCAAACTCTTTTAAGTCTAAACTGAAGAGTTTCCTCATGGCTCACTCCTTCTATTCTGTCGAGGAGCTCCTGGAAGAGCTAAAAAATTAAGCAAATTCCAGTGTTACATTGTTGATTGTCTTCATTTAAACTTATGACTTGTCACCTGAATATGTTTTTTTTTCTATATTTCATTTTATCTGTTTCTAATATCGTGTTATAATTTCATGTATTGACTCGTTCCATGACCATGGAGATTTCTCCTTAATTTGGTCCCACGGAACAATAAATAAATAAATAAAATAAATAAATAAAAATCGACCAGCTATGTTTGGAAGCCATTGGAAGAGCTGGGTACTTCTAGAGTTCCCACAATCAGAAACTTAGGGATAGTTGAAGTCCAGCACACATAAAAGATTTAGGTGGGTCTCACACGATATAGGAATGTGCGGTAATTTCCGAAGAGATTTATCCAAAACAATTTCATTTTCTGCTGCTTGCACTTTTTGAATGTATGCATTATTATCTGTTGCGCTTCTAATGAGAATCATTTCATGTTTAGCACTCAAAATGGTTCTCTTATTGTCCTCAAAGGACCCCATAAACTTTTTGAAAAGGTGCACGTTCTAAAGCGATAACTTATCGATCCTTCAATGAACCATCTTGTAATCTGTAGAAATTTCAGGTGTGAATTTGATGTCGATACGTAAGTTTTCAGTGTTGATGTGATTCCAATGTTTCTTGTTCAGTCCATCTCAACGCCATTAAGTTTGTATCACATCTATTGAAACAGGAAGGCGAATCATTACAGGTGAGTCTCGATGTTTCTGCTGAAGCTTCTCCATCGTTCTTCATAACTGTGCCTTCAAAGTATAGGAAACTACTGCTCGAAATTATTAACTCATCTCGATCGTGAGTCAGTATTCGTATCTAGAGCTGTTATTACTGAGAGTCGTCGAAGCAAATGTTTTGTGAGATGTGTATTGCTGACGAGCGATTCGTTCATCATAATGAACTGGTGTTGTCATTTTGACGCCACTGGGAGGTTTCTGTCCAATCGACTTGAGGAACTTGTAATTCTGATGTGTTATCGCCTTGTTCTTCCACAGCAGAGTGGCACGCTGCCTGGTGTGTGGGTTGTTTTTATACCTTAATACCATGGCGTACTGACTGGTAGGTGGGCGGTTTTAATATCTTACTCCCGTGGTGCTCTTTGAAATGAAAAAATGGTTCAAGTGGCTCTGAGCACTATGGGACTCAACTGCTGTGGTCATAAGTCCCCTAGAACTTAGAACTACGTAAACCTAACTAACCTAAGGACAGCACACAACACCCAGCCATCACGAGGCAGAGAAAATCCCTGACCCCGCCGAGAATCGAACCCGGGTACCCGGGCGTGGGAAGCGAGAACGCTACCGCACGACCACGAGATGCGGGCTTTGAAATGAAGACATACCAAAATTTCTACTCCTCAAAAATAAACCAGTTTTCCGTCCTGGTCAATCACGTTGAAGTCGAGATTGTATAATGTCCGAACAGTCACTGGGAGATACATTGGACTACTGGGAACCTCAACGAGTTTATATCCTGGTCCCAATGCGTGAAAGAACCTGTAGATAGTATGTATTACTGGATCGTTCATATGCAAATTCTTAGTGATATTACAATCGACACAAGTCTTACTAACAGGAAGAATATCCATTGTACTTTTCCTGCAAAAGTCTATTATATGTTAATAGTTTTTATTCCTTTTTTAATGTATTAAATTTTACACGTAAGTCAAAGTATTTTATAGATCGTTTTGTAATTGCATTAAATCGTCTGTGTCATACCGCACAGGAGGAAATTCCACAAGGTAGCAAGGAAGTTAATTGTTCAGCTCAGTGATGTTTGGAATGCTGTTATAGGTTTCCAGATTGATCAACGCAACACTCCATTCACCTTTGTTAGATATGTTGCAGTGAAATAATTTGCACTTAATAAAGTCGTGAGCTCTTTTAGAGTCAGAGTTTACGATATGATATCCAAGGCTCAAATGATGTGGAGATGTGTACGGTTCTTGTATTTATGCAAAATGGTTCAAATGGCTCTTAGCACTATGGGACTCAACTTCTGAGGTCATCAGTCCCCTAGAACTTAGAACTACTTAAACCTAACTAACCTAAGGACAGCACACACATCCATGCCCGAGGCAGGATTCGAACCTGCGACCGTAGCGGTCGTCGGTTCGCCCGCATCTCGTGGTCGTGCGGTAGCGTTCTCGCTTCCCACGCCCGGGTTCCCGGGTTCGATTCCCGGCGGGGTCAGGGATTTTCTCTGCCTCGTGATGGCTGGGTGTTGTGTGCTGTCCTTAGGTTAGTTAGGTTTAAGTAGTTCTAAGTTCTAGGGGACTTATGACCATAGCAGTTGAGTCCCATAGTGCTCAGAGCCATTTGAACCATTTTCGGTCGTCGGTTCCAGACTGTAGCGCCTGGAACCGCTCGGTCACCCAGGCCGGTTGTTTTCGTGCATTTGTCACTAGAAACATTATACACAGATGCCCACAGAGATATGAATGAAAATCTTGGTAGTGTTGAAAACTATAGTACATGCAACTGTTGGTGAAGTATCAGTGAAATTCTTTCTATGGGCATCTGTACAAAAAAAAGAACTTCACGTTGTTCTATTTTCTCTTCACATACATAACCCAGTGCGTTCCAGATCCTCCTGCAACGTCTAAATTCACGATACCACAGTCCTTACATTTCCAAATCTTTGTCAGCAACGTATTCATCATAGCAACACCTTGAAATCTTGGTATTTTGAGTTTCTTGAGATATTTAAGCAGATTGGTATTGATATGCGGTCAGTCAGGTAGTATAGTTATGGGATTTTTTAAAAAAATAAGCAGTCCAAGCTATTTTCTTTATGGTTTTAAATGTAGGACTTTACCGATAGCGACGGCAGGCATTATCCTACTATGCCTTTTACATTCCTGTAGCTGCTTCCGAGCATTTTGTACATTCTTCACTGTTTGGGCTATGGCGGCTGCGCCCCTCGCCAATGACACAATTGCCTATATCTCCACTAACGCTGGAATTAGAAATGGTAGAACTGCACCAGGTGTTTTAGGTACTGGCAAGACCCTTGGCGTTTTAACACGACTTCTTCTTAAACCTTTCTGCTTCTTCTTCATGAAGCTTTTTGCCACTACCACCGCTGAAAAAATGTTCAAATGTGTGTGAAATCTTATGGGACTTAACTGCTAAGGTCATCAGTCCCTAAAACTTACACACTACTTAACCTAAATTATCCTAAGTACAAACAGACACACCCATGCCCGAGGGAGGACTCGAACCTCCGCCGTGACCAGCCGCACAGTCCATGACTGCAGCGCCCTAGACCGCTCGGCTAATGCCGCGCGGCTACCACCGCTGATTTGATGCAGTTGTTTTATACACCGAATAGGTCTCTTCTTATTCAGTGTGTGACGAGGGCATTCATTAGTTGTCTGAAATTTATTCTAGTACCAAATTAAAGGTTGGTGTGCACAGATTTATCTAATGCGAATGCCACAGTGTGTTGTCCTATGACTGCATCCCTTCTGCGACGTATTTGCTTCGATTTTCAGCGTGATGTTCTGTCAAATCTTGATTTTGAGCGTACACTATATCATGTTCCTTGCACGTCTCATCTTGTAGATTAATCTCCTTATCATCACAGGCCAGACATTTTCCGTTTCGTTCCAGGACCACAGAAATTGTATCCAGGAAGATGAAGTTTGACTGGCAGTTTATCGAGAATGCCACAATTAATTCATTTACTAGCAATCATGGTATACCATTGCACTGTCTGAGGTTTTGTCCACCCTGTTAGGCAGCAAATCAAGAGCGTTCACTCAACTGTTTTGTGATTCTGGAAAGCCAAGCCATTTCGCCAACGCTCTGTCCCCGTGACGCCTTATGACAGGCTCTACAAGAAAACGTTCGGTTCTAAACTTTTCTCTAACTCCTCTGTGTAAAAACTCCCTGCAATTTCTTCACTATCGGTGAATTTGCAAATTTCTCCATAGCTTACAACATATTGAGAGGGTTACGTTTTGGTACACTGCCTTTTGTACAGAACCTCATCGAAGTTTCGCCTATATCGCCCCTCATTCAATTTCATCATTTTATCACTAACTAGGAAACCATACTGCGAGTTATTGCAGCAATCCCTTCATACGGTTGTTATGAATTCATTGAATGACAGGTTGGTTCCTTGGGAAATACGCTTTATATTCAGATTGTCCTGATTAAAAGCTATAATAAGGTTTGCTTTATTCCGGATCAACTGCTTCGGGGTCCTAAAATATGTCTGGCTCAAATAAAAAATATCAATGGGCGGCGTAATGAATAGTCCATTAAATTTCGGGCATACAGTCGCGCAAATAAAATACGCGGCCGAAATATCGGCGGAAGAAAAAATTTGCGAGGCTGCATGCTCGAAATTTAATGTGCTAAAAAATATCAACTTGCATATGATGACCAAACCAGAAGTCTTTCCTGATTTCATCCTGTTTTTGTATAGCACCATAGTCAAATATTAATACACTGTTCGGCTTCAGTTTTTCACGCGGAGGAATATCGTTCCTTTCGCTGAACGTCTGGTATCTTTCCCCTTCAATGCCATGGAATAACTCCTGCAATAGTTGATATTTTGTCTGAAAGAGGGCTTTTTACAAAAAAAAAAGTACACGCTCGGTGCGGCCCCTCTCAGGATGTGTTAAAACAGTCATAACTGCATTACTCTTTCCACTCCATGAAGAATTCACAATTAAAGCGCAAATGTTATCGGGTAGTAGTCAATCATTCTTCTTCTTCCTCCTTCGGTTTCTAGCATCGTCACTGTTGAACCAGTCAGCTACCACAAATCTCTTTTGAAGATGATGTTTCGTCCACTCCCCCATGACAACAATTACATACAGACTGGCATACAGAACATTTTAAAGAGACCATACACTCTCCATAAACACTTTCATATTGGGGGGTATATAAACAGACTTAAATATTAGCGCAGGTCTATGCCTATATGTGGCACACTCGGGTCACAATACTATCTTCATTCTGGCGCAACATGTATCATACAATTTAGCGATGGTTTGTTCCGATGGACACAAAGTTCGGCGAGCAGACTCCAAAACCACGATGTCTCGTAGAACTGGTGACATTCGATTGCCACCTTAGTTAGCAGTCTGCAGTGTGCTTTATACTATGACTTGTGTACGTTAGGTTCTTAAGTGTCTCTTCCTGCAGATGTTAGTTAGTTAGTTACGTGTTCCATTGATCATTCTCACCGTAACCGTTATGATATGGGACGTGTCAATTGCATAAGAAATACACAAATGAATGAAGATTTTTTTAAGCTTAAAATTTTTGTTACCTACCCCACGCCCTTAAGTGGCACAAAATTCATACGTTATACCTATTGATTTATTTATTCCTATTCTAGAATTCATCTGTGGTATAGAAGGAGTTGTCTAGGAGATATGATTTCGATTTATTTTTAAAACTGCTACTGCTGTCTGTTAGACATTTTATTTCATCTGGTAATTTAGCGAAAAGTCTTAGAGCAGCGTATTTTACCCCTTTCTGTGCCAAAGATAGGTTAAGTAGAGGACAGTATAAGTCTTTCTTTCTTATGGTATTGTAATCATGAACGTCACTGTTGTTTTTAAACTGGTCGACGTTGTTGAGAACAAATTTTATTACTGAGTAAATGTATTGTGAGGCTGTTGTAAGAATTCCTAACCTTTTAAAGAGATGCCTACAAGATGTGCGACTATGAGCCACAGACATTATTCTAACCACTTTCTTTTGAGCAGTAAATACTTTTTGCCTAAGTGTTGAGTTACCCCAAAATATGATTCCGTATGACATCAGAGAGTGAAAGTATGCAATGTATGTTAGATTGCTAATTTATGTATCCTCAAAATTAGCAGTTATTCTGATTGCAAAAGTTGCTGAACCTAGACGCTTTAGGAGATCCAAGATATGAATTTTCCAGCTAAGATTCTCATCTATATGCACATCCAAAAACTTAGTATGCTCTGCCCTGGCTACTGACTTCTGTTGATGTGTTTTATTTACTGAAGGAACTGTAGTCCTTGCAGTAGAAAATTGGATGTACTGTGTTTTTTCAAAGTTCAGAACAACCCCACTCGCAGAAAACCAATCAATAACCTTTCCAAAGACATTAGTTGTACCATTTACTATTGGAGTTTCTTTTACTGGATTAATAATGATGCTTGTATCGTGAGCACAGTCAGTTTAGCTTCTTGTTTCAAATAAGAAGGGAGGTCATTCACATATATACTCTCTGCCGTTAAGTATTGTAATTTTTTCAGGGAAGACTCCTTCTGTGACAGTACTATCCTCCAGCATTATTGAGGGCAAGTGAACGTTGTCGTGGAATAGTGCGCAAATATGCATTGACGTGGATTTTCGTATACGACTACCGGATAGAAATCTTGGTCAGATGTAATGCCAAATCTGGCGCATTTACAGCGTATGCTGTTTAAACTACAGCTAACGCTAAACAACATAATTACCACGTCATGTGGTCTCTTCATCTCCCCTGCTGCGGCTGTTACACGCAAGAGCAATTGATCAATCGCTGTTTATCTACATTTTTGGCAAAAGTGTGAGAAACTTTAAAAAAATTATAAATCACGTATGCTGGCTCCTACGGCCAGTTCATAGTTACAATGAACAAGGTAATGATTTTTGTGGAGCGACTCTTCTCAGCATTAACTTAAGCGAAAGCAGTGAATGTATACTACAGGTCAGATTAGCTGATGTGTCGACCATTATGTCTCTACTTAGTGATTGCACAATTTTGGTGTATTCGAGAAGACATATTTAACCTAGACGTTGTGGGTATTCCTGAATATGTTATGACGATTCAGATGGAGGATTATGGTTTCCATGTGAACAATGAGCGACCTTCGACCATCTATTCCATGTTCGAATGGCTGAACACACAAAATATTTTTCAAGTATTTTTGGACTTCTATAGGAAACTTACTGAAAGTCTTAACAGTTTAATTGTAGTATGCTTCCTGTTTCCTACATAGCTTATACCTCGGCTATGTGACATCTCACACAGATTTAAATTACTGCATCAAGTGTTTAAAAATGCTGAACTTCTTTCTCTGTGTGAGCCAATTTAGATGCCTGACTGATGGATCTCCACCCATTAAACTGCACTGTGTTGGTTGTAAAAATGGAAAAGACTAAATGATTCTTTTCCTACTTACTGTGTATTTATTTTGTAAATGTTTACCAAGCCATAACTCTTATTTCAATGGGAAACAGCTGGTCCTCGCTCACTCAATCCTTCTGTCACGAGCGGTCATATTAGTCACACACAGCTTAGCTCATTTCTCACGGAGCCGATAAAGGGCTTGCGCTACTGACTGTCTCAAAGAGTGTTTCGTATCTGAACTGATTCACTTCTGACCGACTCAGAGACATCGACCCGGCAGATGGCGGCAGTATCGCGCGTGGCGGTACAGACACCGCCGGGGCTGGTACTAACACCTCTAGGGGCGGTGGCCTGGAGGCGGTGCTCCTACTCTCGATACGAGGAAGCAATGTACGAGGTGTGGCTAGAAAAAAACCGGACTAGTACTGGTGAAACAATAAAACGAATGCAATAAGGCTGAAAGTCGCGTGGCCTGTCACGTGACTCTCGCTCCGCCTACTGCTCGAGTTTCATCTGCCTCCTGCACTCAGTCTGCCCGTGGCGTCTGTTTTAAGTAGTTGACGTTTTGTCTGTGCGTCGGAAAATGTTAAGTGTACAGAAAGAACAGCGTGTTAACATCAAATTTTGTTTCAAACTAGGAAAATCTGCAAGTGAAACGTTTGTAATGTTACAACAAGTGTACGGCGATGATTGTTTATCGCGAACACAAGTGTTTGAGTGGTTTAAACGATTTAAAGATGGCCGCGAAGACACCAGTGATGACACTCGCACTGGCAGACCATTGTCAGCAAAAACTGATGCAAACATTGAAAAAATCGGTAAACTAGTTCGACAAGATCGCCGTTTAACAATCAGAGCAGTGTCTGAGTTAACAGGAGTTGACAAGGAAAGTGTTAGGCAGATTCTTCGTGAAAGTTTCAACATGAACAAAGTGTGTTCAAAAATGGTTCCAAAGTGTCTCACAATTGAACAGAAGGAACGCCGAGGAATGATTTGTTCTGACATCCTGGAAAACATTAAAAGTGATCCCACCTTCTTACAAAATGTTATTACTTGCGATGAATCGTGGTTTTTTATTTACGATCCCGAAACTAAACGCCAATCGATGCATTCGAAAACTCCTGGTTCTCCACGACAAAAAAAAGCACGAATGTCAAAATCGAAATTCAAGGCAATGATGATTGTTTTTTCTGACATCAAAGGGATTGTGTACATTGATTGGGTACCAGAGGGACAAACAGTGAATCAGCATTACTACATTAGCGTCCTGGCTACCCTACGTGAGCGAGTACGGAGAAAACGGAACGATTTGTGGAGAAAAAAGTCATGGATCCTTCACCAAGACAATGCCCCAGCTCACAGTGCGTTGTCAGTGAAGACTTTTTGGCAAAACACAACATTCCCATCTTAGATCATCCACCCTACTCACCTGATTTTTCCCCCTGTGACTTTTTTCTTTTCCCTAAAGTCAAGTCAGCTTTGAAAGGAACTAGATTTGAGACTGTTGAAGCAGTAAAAGAAAAAGCGACGGAAGTAATGTATGGACTTACCGAAAATGATCTGCAGCATTGCTATGAACAGTGGAAAATTCGTATGGAGCGGTGTAGAGACCGAGGAGGAGAGTACATTGAAGGAGATAACATGAAATTGTAAATAATTGTAAATAAATGTTTTTTCCAGCAGCAGTCCGGTTTTTTTTCTAGCCGCACCTCGTATTCTTTCAATAGGCTGCCGAATAGGTGAACTGAAATATCAACAACTCTTTACACACACCCTGAGCCTAATTATCTTTAGGTACATTTTTAGTGGCAGCAGACATTTTGGAAAATAGCTGCCGTTTGTAGGCCTCAAACTCGGCCTCTGTGGTTCTCAAGCCAATCAGTGGCGTTATTTACAACGGACATCCATTTGTGAGATCTCCATCTACATTATTTACTGGTTCTACAGACACACTTTGGCATAGGGAACATAAGGGGAATTTGTACACTGCTACACTTGGTTCATTGTTACACTAGTTTTACTCAAGGAGTCTACGAACTCATAGCAAGCGACTCTGACATACGACTGTCTATGACACAGTCATTCCTTAACAATCGTTATTGCACAGTACATATCTCTGTTTTCACAACACTCGAATATTTTAAGTGTACCAGTATGTTCACAGGCAACGGCCTTGCCGCAGTGGATACACCGGTTCGCGTCAGATCACCGAAGTTAAGCGCTGTCGGCCGTGGCCGGCACTTGGGTGGGTGACAACCCGGGTCGCCTTGCGTTGTTGCCATTTTTCGGGGTGCACTAAGCATCGTGATGCCACTTGAGGAGCTACTCGACCAAATAGTAGCGGCTGCATTCAAAGAAAACCATCATAACGACCAGGAGAGCAGTGTGCTGACGACACGCCCCTCCTATCCGCATCCTCAGCTGAGGATGACACGGCTGTCGGATGGTCCCGGTGGGCCACATGTGGCCTGATGACGGAATGCTTTTGTATGTTCTTACCCCATGAAGTTAATTCTAACACAGCTTCACCGTGCATATCAGCTATGGTGACTTTACTGCCTAGCAGTTGAGTGTCAGTCGGAGTGTGGGAAGAATCATACTCGTCTGTCATGTTATCCTTTATACAAACCATCATGCTGCTCATATTTTCCCACTCGCATCATGAATATTAACCCTTTAACTGTTCTGGACGTGTTAACGCGAGCGCATTTGTACCTGTCCCTGTGTGCACTCAACTTGTTTACGCGCGCCACTAGTCCTTCTTACCTGGTACTCTGAGCATGTCTACGCGTAGACACGTTCAGAGTACCAGGCGGAAGGACTGTTGGCGCGAGTAAACACGTTCCGAGCACACAGGGACAGGTACAAAGGCGAGCGCGTTTACACGTCCAGAGCAGTTCAAGGGTTAAACTTTAGAATCAACACATTGCGCCTTTTCAGTTTCAATAATCATAAAAAAATGCCTCTGAGCACTATGGGACTTAACTGCTGAGGTCATCAGTCCCCTAGAACTTAGAACTACGTAAACCTTACTAACCTAAGGACATCACACACATCCATGCCCGAGGCAGGATTCGAACCTGCGACCGTAGCGGTCGCGCGGTTCCAGACTGTAGCGCCTCAATGATCACAGCAAAGTCACTATCCAAATCCAGACCCACATTTACTAGTTTAGATCCACATGCAGTGACATTATATCTGCTTGCGAACAGTAACATTCTTGATGATGGTCTTGCCTGAAGGTCAGCGAGCTGTGGCAGCTACAGTGGCGGGACGGCTGCCGCTGCTGCTGTGGTACCGTGCAGTTGAACAAAGGCAGCTGCTGCACCTTTGGTACAGTATAGTTGATAAACACCAAGTCCGATAAATCAGGAATCCCATTTGAGGGTCGCTGCTGCAGCAGCAATGTGACCAGTAGCATGTGGGGGCCTTCAAACAACAGTTCTGTTGCCACAGGTTCAGACGCGTGTTGCGCTGCTGGAACATTAGCAAACCATAAGTATATATTTGAATAATTCTATTTTTAATAAAATAGCAATATTTATATTATTATTAGATACTTATTCCAATCCTATTCCTCTTGTGTATGGCGGTGGTGCGTAGTCCGTGCTGCTGTTGGTGCTTCATCATCCTCTCAATACAAACTTCAGACCTGGAATGACGAAGGGCTCAGGCCGTCGGATTCATAATATTATAAAGGGAAAGGAGGGGAGAGCTCTGTTTCTGTTGGTCCTCGGGAAGGGGAGAGGTATCCCGCTATTTTATTGTGCTCACATTGGCTGAGAGAGTTCCCGGCAGTTTTATGTCACGTGACGACTATAGAGGTAGGCTGTGATACTGAATACAGCTCGCACAGTTGTCTGGGTGATTCGTATGGGTGACCCTGATCAATTCCCTCTGGTTCCCCGCGGGAGAGGATGTTGGGGTCACCAAGGAGCCCAAGTGTGTAACCTGACAATGGCTGTCCTTATCAGTGACCTTGAGATAAAATCGTTGCCTGTTACAGAACATACATTACTATTCTAATGTTACTTCACAAAAATATTCTGTAAAGTTTTTGAATAGAATCCAAACAGCATTTCGTGAAAGTGGGTATGGAGACAAGCGAGAACAACCAACTGCTGAAGATAACGTAATAGGCTCTTATGCTACACAGATATAATAAATTTAGGAATAATTCAGCATTTTCAATTATTCTGTTCCATTTATAACACTGCTTGTGACTGTTTTTTGACAATGAACTCCTGGGGAGAATAGATGTGTTCTGATACTATTGTTGATATGCCAAATTTTTAAACAACTGCCTAAGTAAGATTTGAGGGTGTATGCCACACATATGATTCTCGAAATGCGTTTGTTTACAATGAATATTGTGTGTCGTAACGTGGAACTGCCCTAGAATATTATTCCATAGGTCGGTAATAATAATAGATGCAGAATAAATCTAGGACTCTGATGCTCTGACCACTAAAATCAGCAGTCATACACAGAACAAATGTTACTGAATTTAACCGTTCTTGATCTTTAATATTTGATTTTCACTCCAGGAATATCGAACATTTGTATTTTAGAAATCGTTTCGTTGACACTCAGTTGTTAATGAGGACGTTGTGTTGGTTTTTCTATAGATGTACAAGAATTGTGCTTTTTCTAGGTATTACAACATTCACTGAAATCCAATCAATAATTTCTGCGAAAATGTGACTTATTAGTCCTTCTGCAGCTGTGCGTCTACTAAATCTGGTCATTATCCTTGTCTCATTAGGAAATACAGCTCTTTCTGCTTCATCAGTGTAAGGTCGAAGTCTTAAGAACATTAATACGAAGTTCCAGTATCTCTACTAAATATGATTCTGAAGTTCATAGTATCTACACGTATAACTGTTTTTATTTTAGCTGTTTATGATGATAGGCCTTTTATATGAAGCCAGAAAATAGAACTCTCTGGAAAACCACTAAGTAGCTATCTCAAGTCATCTACATCACTAATCGGCCATTCAAACTTATATTTCTGGCAGAGGGTTCACCGAACTACTTTCACACTGTTTCTCTGCCGGTCCACTGTAGATCAGCACGCGAGTTTTGATTTCTCTTATTTTATGACTATGACCATTTCTCCATATGTAGGTGAGTGTCAGCAAAATATTTTCGCATTCCGAGGAGAACGTTGGAGACTCAGGTTTTGTGAGAAATTTGTGAGAAGATCTCACCGCAACAAAGAAACCTTTGTTTTAATGATAGCCACCCGAACTTGCGTATCATATCCGAGACAATCTATCCCCTAGTTCGAAATAAAACAATACGAGAGACCCTTCTTTTAACTTTTTCGATGTCCTCCGTCAAGTTTTAAAGATCCGTTACTGCACAGCAATACTCCAGCAGAGGAAGGACAAGCGTCATGTATCCAGTCTCTTTAGTAGACCTGTTGCATCTTCTAAGTGCTCTGCCAATAAAAGCCAGTCTCTCCTTTTTTTTCTTCCCCATAAAATTATTTACGTGATCTGATGCTGAATGATAGTTCTCTGAGTTCCTCAATATGGCACTCGGATCAAAATCAACGACATATACACTGAATCAATTACTTGTTGTTTCTTGAAAGGTGTAAACATTTAGTTTCACCAAAACGCTGTGATCTGAACGGTCGAATAGCTTAGACAGAAAACAAAAAAAATCTTTATAGGTGACGTGTGGACATTCAAATAAAAGGCTGGTGAAGAAATCCCTGTTTAGAATCCTCTCAACCATTTTGAAGGGTGTTGCCTTTTCCTAATCGTTTGAGGAGAGCGAAAATGAGACCAGCCGATAATTATTCATATCTGTCATAGTAACCGTGTTAAATTGATACAAAAGTGACATATTTAAGACATGAACTCATATTCATAAGTGAAGACTGAATGAACCGAAAAGAGGAGTAACGATGCTTGGTGTTTATTTAAGAATTTGAATACTGTACTGGAAAGTAAATTTGCTTAACATGTAAAGCAAAAAGTTTATGGTGAAGTCCGAATCTGAACAATGGACAATGAACCGTAAATATATACATACTGACGAAACACGTGTGCTCCACACCATAGGTGGAAATATAAATGATTAGAGTTGTAAATCTATGTGATAGAACGTGAACTTTTCTTCCTTTCCTTGCCTTTGCACCTCCATGCAACTGCAGCGATTTGTACGATATTATATTCGTAAAGGGATATATTGCTGCTTCCCGCACGTATTGCTTCATATCGTTTACACCTAGCTGATAAATAATTTTAGACGGCGTTCTCAGCTCGATGATCCTGATGATGATTTGCGGGTGAGGGCGCTAAATAACGAGGTAATCAGTGTTCTCAGTTCAAACAGAATGACGTATGAGACCTACGTTTACTAATATACGAATTACACAATCGATAACGCATCACGTATCTACTAAAAGCTTCGATTTACCACACGATTCTGTCCATTCGCTTACAAGTACTAGTGATTCCGCGACGTGGAAGAGCCATACAGAATTTAGATGAAATCTAAAGAAACGTGTGATAAACTGATAATCTGTGGCACGCTTGTGTATCGTAACTGCTCATGAAAGGCAGAGAACCGAGCTAGAGTCAGTTCCTCATCTTCATCTTGTAACATATTAGCAACTCTGTCAGTTACACCAGACAAAATGATACTTTTCATGTGACCAGTATGAATATCAAAAACATCGTTCTTGTGAATCTTTCTTCAAATATGGTATTCTGAAAGCACTGGTTCAAAGTCGATTCAGGATTCCGCTGTAAAGCGTGGGAGCTACCGTCATAGTGATGCATATTGAAGAGGTAAACTGAAGTACAATCTAACCGGATCTCTAAATTGACTGGCGACGTGAGTAAGGCGGAACGGATCATATCATTATGAATGGAGAGTAATCAACACGCAGACATGAGATTGATGATGGTAAAGTTCAGTACAAGGAGGGAGTGTTATATTTTAATGTCTCAACGGCGGGGAAATCATTAGAGACTTAAGCCTCAGTAAGGTACGAATGGGGTAAGAAAATAGACCGCGAAGGTGTTTAATAAACAACGCCCCGTGCTCACGTTTTATTTAGGAACAACAGAGGGAACGAAAGAAGGTATTACGGCATAAAGTCAAGCGCCGGCACGTCATTCGGGAACGACAAAGAAGAGATCGTTGTGAGAAGACGCCGGCCAATTGCACGCTGACCAGGCCTCCCTCCACGACGACAACGCAACAGCAGTGGCTCCTATGTGAAGAGGACATAAGCGCCGCGACCGACTGGTGACGGCCAGACTTGTATAGCAGCGTCAACGCTAGTTACTTCGCTTGTACTGCCTATGTAGCTCAGACTTGTGATTGTCTATACTGAAGAAGATTGCTTGTTTTGTATGTCACCTTTTGCTTGCGCCCCTTCTATGTAATTGTGAAAAATAAGTATTGTGATTTACTTTCTTGTAATAAAACTCATTAGTACGATTTGTTTGAATGTTGTCTAACGATCCGAGAAAGCAGGTTTCCTAGACTCCACATATTTGACGACGAGCATGGAGACATATTAGAAGGAGTACTGAACAAGAATATGGACGCCACGTCGTTAAACGATACTGGTCATGTCGTCGTCGCTGACTGACAAGATCAGCGATTACTGTCTCTATCTTAAGAGAATTACACCGTCATATACAGACCGGCAAATGTGGAAAGTTACACTTCGCTAAGTGCAAATACAGGCACCCTGGAGTAAATTAGCAAGAGATCAGTCGTTCAGCTCTCTGTTCATAACTTATTTGCGAGAGAATCCAAATAAAGGCATGTCGTGCTGATTAACTGTAACGCGGAGCCTTTTCTTCCGACTCTGCCAGCGACGGAGGCTGCAGTGAAAGGGCTTGTTAGCGAGCGGAGGGGCGCAACCCCCAGGGACGTCCCACTCCAGCCTGTCTACTATAATTCTGTTTCCACCCCGGCGAGAGGGAATTAGTCTGCACTAATTAACAAGGAATTACAACTTTAAAAATATATAAATGAAAGTCGAAAGGGTGAAGTGTGTGGATTCCGTGCCAGAAGTAAAGAACCTGAGCAGGGTGGCGGGGAAGGGATGAAAAATATCATCATCGGGCTGCCATTGCGTCCGCGGCTAATCCAATCAACATTAGCGGGATTAGGGCGCGGGGCTGGCTAAAGCTCTTACGTGGAGCCCACGCTGCGCATATGTTTCAATCACATCGCGGCGAATCCATTGAAGTGGCGGGCGCCAGGACGCAGGTGGCCGCGCTTCCTTTGTGGTGTTTATTACGCCGCCGCAAACCTCCCCGCTGCATTGTTCCGCTCCGTCATAACCGCAACGCCGCCTCCAGTTAATTCCGGCGCCAAATTAAACACCGCCGCTACTGCACTATGTCAGTGTTACACTCGGGGTCACCTAATGAAACTTTACTGCGCCTTATCACCTTCACAGAGACAGGGATTAAGCGTCCCGTGTTCTGGTCGCATAACTATCTCAGAAATACGGCAAGCGTGGGTAATACGTAAATTTGCTAATTATACACACTGCGGTGTTCATCATTGCCTCGTCACACGCTTCTTCAGAGCTGAGCAGGCATCTCCCACGGTTTCATCTGAGAAGTCTCAAACCTTCTAATAAATCGCACTCTGAATCTTTCTGCATCGTGAATTCCTTCTAATTTTACTTGTTAGGAAAACTAGTGGAAGCCGACGTCGGGGATTGTTGCAAAAGTTGCAGCGCTCGTGTTTTGTCTGACATTTCATGCTGCAGTGGACTAACTCTTCCTGTTCGAAACTGTATTCAGCACGATTCTTCTCACGTATCAACATAGATACGTTACACGCTGCCATGTTACACTCTACAGTTCGAAACCCTACAGCGGCAGAAGGCTGTACATATGTAAGCACGAAGAATAAACGTGTAGAATGTTAACAACGCTTGTTTTACTTAAAACTTTAAGAGATTTCACATACAAAATTCGGAGGCATTACTTTTCAACACGCCCTCGAATTACAAGCTCCAGATATGCAAGGCGTACTGAATGTATTCCTCATTCCTAGAGTCTTTTTTTTTTTTTTTTTTAACGCAAGTACCTCTCCTCTATAAACATGAGTTCATCATTGGTTCTGCTGAATTATATTTTTGTGTGCATTGTAAGTTATCTTAGGTGTATATGTGTATTGTGTATATGTGTACCACAGCTTCTTGTATCCCTTCTCATAAACTTTATGATTCTGGTTTCATCCGTATATAGGTTCACGCTGATGTTAGCGTTAACCCTTAGTTGTTACATACGTCTCATAAGCGAATATAAAACGCGTTGTTGGGACACGTGAATGGTTAATTTGATCTGATATTTCGGCTATGTTTCAGCCGTGAGTTGAATTTCTTATTGTGTGGACGCCATTGTTTCATTTCCGCGATAGTATTATTTTACTTGCGCACAAACGTCAGCCACATCATCTCACTGGCGAGTGTTATTGTAGAAGGAAGAATTTTCCTACGTGTGACAGACGGCTATTACTTTAAACGTTAGCGCTTCAGCCCGGAACCGCGCTGCTGCTACGGTCGCAGGTTCGAATCCTGCCTCGGGTATGGATGTGTGTGGTGTCCTTAGGTTCGTTAGGTTTAACTATTTCTAAGTCAAGGACTCTGATGACCTCAGATGTTAAGTACCATAGTGCTCAGAGCCATTTGAACCATTTTTTTGATGACATAGCTTGTAATGGGAAGACGAACTGTTTCACTTGGAGTTCCAGAGCGTCCATTTGTGGCACTAAGACAGCACACAAAAATATAATAAAATTAGATTGTTGTCGTGGTTAGGCCCTCCCAATCACTTAGGCAACGATCCAGACCCAGAGGAAATATGGCGTTTGTTTTGCAACACTGAGATTTTGGATGAGAATGTAGTACATACAAACTCAAAACAGCAGGTCGTAAAGGGATAAATTAAACAATCATTTTTCCTCCAGTTATAAAGATACAGACAAAACTAAAATTGAGGCGTTGATTGGTTTGATGGTCCTCTATTCCATTTTCAAGTCTAGACGTGAAAAATTCGCATCCATTTTTGCAAATGACTGTACCGGACGTCCCATTGTTCGTGCAACCATGTCTCTAAGGCCATGTGAAGTTTATGGTGGCTCTCAGAATTTGTGATGCATCTAATCGTGAACAGAAGAAAATAGATGATCCTGTAGAAGCTGTGTCCAACATTTTCGACAAGCTTTACTTCTAATTTTCAGCAAATATACTCCATTGGAGCTCATGCTTGTGTTGATGAGAGTTTAATCCCATTTAGAGGTAGATACCGATTCAGAATATACATGCCCAAGAAACCAGTTAAATATGTCATAAAGATCATGTGTCTCCCATATTCACACTCATCACATCCATTTAATGCTTATGTTTATGTGGGTAAAGTCAGTGATGGAGGAGCACTGTCAGAAGACGAGAAAAAGTTCCAAAAACCGACTCAGTCTGTGATTCGTCTTTTAAAATGCACGTATGGAACAAACAGGAATATAACAGCAGAAAATTGGTTTCCCTCTATTTCATTCTGTAAGAAGCTATAAAAAGTTGACATATGTTGGATCTCTAAAATCCAACAAAAGAGAAGTTCCAAAAGAGTTTCTTTCCGACCCACAGAAAGAAATGAGCTCCAGTATTTATGGTTTCTGTAAGGATCTTGTATTACTGTCTTTTGTCTAACAAAAAAAACTCTAAGTCAGTTTTAATGCTTTCTTCAATGCACCTGTTTGCGATAGAAAAAGCAACATTAATTTCCATAATGCTGCGAAATTTGGCGTAGACGTTGTACACATGAAGTGCAGCAACTACTCAGCTATCCGGCGAACGAGCAGGTGACCACTGGCAATATTTTAATTTCTAATATCAATGAGCTGCGCAGATGCCTATGTTACGTATTTACATAAGGATACAATATCAAGATCTGAGCTCTTGAGCAGCATAGAAATGAGCTTAATGATATTTTTCTCTTACCTGACTGGTCCTACTCACCAACAGCTTCCAGCATAGGTATGTTTCTATTGGTCGCCTCATATTTCATACAAAGATGCCTATCTAAGGGTCACCGCCATCTTGGTGAAAATTAGTAATTATAGACTGAAAATTGTTACACAACAATTACAATAATAAAAAGATTTACGTAGTCAAAAAATGACTCGAATTATGTTCCTCTCTCGTTTCAGGAACACACAACAAAATCTTCATTCAAATTGTTGCTCTTACTAATTTATGTTTTATTCACTAAGTAAAACTCCAACGTCAGTTCACTGAAATGTCTCTGTACAGTGGCCACATTAAAATCTTCATCCCTTCGGTAGCCACAGTACATGCTTTCCTCAACTAAAGTTTCTCTTCCTTTTTCCTTTTTTCACTTCCTTTTCTTCCCTCCATCCAGATCTTTTTCAGTTGGATAATATACTGTGTCTATGACAGGTAGCCATAAAAAAAACTTGATGCTGTGTCAATGCGCTGCTATAGAGTGATTCTTTACCTTCTTTCCATCCAGCGTTTTGCAGCTGTAGCAGGAACATGAGATATTATGCACATCGTTCGGTACTGATATGCTACGTGTATCTTCTGCTTGTTGGGTAGACACCAAGGCTGGTGGGATTCGACTAAAAATCTGGGAGAGAGCTAGGTGGCCACACTTTTCGCAAATAAGAGTCCAGTATTATAACATTACAGCTATCAACTATTAAAAACACCCGGAGTACACAGACAAATTAATCTTGAAACATCGAATAGCCTCAGCGTTTGTGTAACGGTACAAGTTCCGCTCTTTCTATAATTTGGTAAATTTATTTTATTTTCCATTTTTGGCATCATACCCTTCCTGTCGCCATAGCCGAGAGTTAACTTAAGGGAAGGAAGTCGTTTGTACCACCTGCCTATTAAACACAAAACTTTGTTCGATGTGTCACCGTACATCATAGATGTAGAAACAACGCAGCATTCACCGAAAAGACAGTGTAAAACCGCGTAAACCCCATACTCAGTCTGGATGGTGAACCAGACAAATATTCGTTAACATGCTGCGTGGACTCGACCCAGATCTAACTCATCTCCATGCCTCGCAGTCTAGCGCGCTGTGTGTTAAGCTATACGAATAGGGCCTTCATAATACTCAATACAAATAATTGAACTTTCTTTCCTACTTGATTTCTTTCCTCATTTTCACGAACTAACGAGCCCATTCAAACACGGTAGTTGCCCGATTATTATTTTTACTTTTTTATCTACTCGAAACATCTTCATGAATTGACTTTGTTGCCACTGCAGTTCTTCTGAAAGTTTCTTGTGAAATTTCCTCACGAACATGTGCTTCATTACTATGTTCTGAAGGCTAAATTAATTAGCTTATTAGGGTGGATAGATTAAGCAATATCTTCTTGAGCCCAATTCTATTTTCTGTTATTTACAGTTCGTATGGTTTCTGATAACTAAAGAGACCAAGAAAAAATCGTTTTCTGTCAGAGTTTTATATAAGTAATTTTAATTATTGTTTTTAATTGTAGTAATTCCACGTTTATTAGCGTGTCTGTTGGATTTTAGTGTCTCTATCCAAATTAACTCCATTCTCCAAACATGACAATACCTAAAAGATATTTGGAGAAGGACCCCTGTGTTGTCCCCTCGTGTTCCGTCTGGAGTGGTTCATTCCTGTTATGTTTATGGACGTATTAAGGATAATGAGTTTTTCGAATGATACCTAAAAGCCTTCCTTCAACGCTACGTTATGTCGTTTATCTGCAGCGTACCTGAGTTTCTTTCTGGTCTTAGTTATGATTGCTAAATTGTCAACAGTTGCCAGTCATTCTATCTAGATTTTCTCGCCAAAACCCCGAGGTTCAGAACAAAGAGATCTGTTTCCAGTTCCAGAATTAAGTTATCAGAAGGAAGAAGAATACGTGTATTTGCGAAATGTCTGTATAGATTTCGAAACGTGACAGATTATCCCATGTAATTGCACTTCGAATGTTAGACGAGAGTGTCACTAACTAGTTCTCTGGTCTCCGTGTGTTGTCTGAATTCCGCTAGAGAGTCAAAAACGGTCTCTCTATCCACCCACGCACAGGTATTGTTAGTGCATTCGAAGAAGACAATCGTATCGGTGCAACGATGCGTTATTGTTTCCATCTTTACGTTCCACAACCACACATGATCGATTTTTCCAGAAGAACGCTTGCCGCTTATCAGTTAGGTAGTACATCCATTGTTATAATTGTTTTAGATTTTTGTAAGAATTTTTTTAACGACCTGAGAAAGGAGTAACAGTCTGTAGCACTTTCTATCTGTTCTTCGTATTCGTGTGTAAATGCGTCCCACAATATCGTTACAGCTTTAGAGATCTCGATTCAGTCTGCATCTGTCTTCACCATGGGTTCGGCTCCCTATGGCTTTCATATATATACTGGAATTACGTCTCCTTCACGGAAATTCTTAGTTTTCAGTGACTGAACCATTCCCTCCTTTATCTAGTACCAGTACTTCGGAATAAAGATTCGGCATATGTTATCTGAAGGCAAATCTTTCTTCTGATACATAACAGCTAAACAGTTTTCTGAGTCAAGCAGTTTTGGTTAATACTTAGAACTAATAACTTATTTCCATTTTCTTAGTGGAAATACTACTTTCATGGCTGGTGATTGGATATATTTTCCCGAAAAGGTTTTGTCGCTCCATGTTAAGGGGTAATTGTTCGAAAGCGACCAAAATAGAGAAAAAAATTTTACTGACTTTTCCTTTACTACATGGTATTGAACTTTCAGTTCTTGAATATTATGTTCCAGTTCCACTCCTAAGTGTGTTAAAAATAATAATTAACAAAAGATTGCAAGGGGCCACGTCCCCTTGTTGTTCTCTATTTCCTCATATCATTTATTGGTTCAAATGGCTCTGAGCACTATGGGACTCAACTGCTGAGGTCATTAGTCCCCTAGAACTTAGAACTAGTTAAACCTAACTAACCTAAGGACATCACAAACATCCATGCCCGTGGCAGGATTCGAACCTGCGACCGTAGCGGTCTTGCGGTTCCAGACTGCAGCGCCTTTAACCGCACGGCCACTTCGGCCGGCTCATATCATTTATTCCCGCTATGTTTTCTTCCAGATTTGTGCTGTCGCAATGTGGGGATATTTGGTGTTTAGCAGATCTAGAACTTCTAAAAAAGTGTATGCATGGAAGATCTCAAAATCCTAAAGAAAGTTACAACTCTCCGATACGAAAACCGTGCCCTAAGGCACATCTGCTGATGAGGTTGCATCTCATGATGCTTGTTTAGTTTTTAATTGTGCTGATCTTGGCAGACTTCTGACTCTGTAGAGGCTAGGATTTGATCCAGGAGCTTTCACACTGTCGATATTGAAAGAAATCGATAACAGAAGAATTGATGCAGTTGACATTATTGTTAATCAGTTTGAAAATCAGATTTACCTAAGAGAACAAGCAAATAAAACAATGCTTAAGGATGAAGAGGAGAATGCCCGTGGTTTGCACTAGTTGACAAAGATAAAATCAGACCTAATACAAACACTGTCAACTCTTTGATTCAGGTTTCCTGTAACTGACATTTTGGCAACTTTACATTTCTTTTCCTCACAACCCACTGACATTACAGTACTTAAATCTTGCATGCAGTTAATCGATACTATAGTGAAACATTGTATGGATGGAGTTCTGATTTACTACAATAGCAAGGCATTTATATGAGAGAAAAACTTACATTTGGTATATTTTTTCACATAAATTTTGAGTGCTGTAGAAAACTACGAAAAGAAGATATCGATGTTTTGTTCCACAGATATTTGTAATAATGGTGCATCAATTTTTTTCGAAAGTAAAATAATTTCGTTCCGAAAGATTTTTCAAGAAAGGATGATTTACACTCACCTTGTTGAAAAAATTTCAGTTATTTATAGTTAAAAACTTGTAACCTTAATTAGCATGACGACGTATATGTGTATCCGTATAACATTCATTAACAACTTTGCCAAATTTTGTTACATTACCTTGAAAACTTTGGACTTTATGAAGTTTTCTTTATATAGCATTGCAACTTCGAATACGTCCCCCCTTAAGAACATCACGTCATACGATATAAGGCTTATTTGGGGAAGAATTTGTCTTTCCATTGGATAACTTTGCAGGTTTTTTCCGCCTATTTAGCAAGGTTTTCCTCCCTTCGTTGATGCATTTGTCATTGGAATAATTGTACTCTGTAGTTCAATCCACTAAAGCTTCATTAAATAGATTTCTTCCATCATCAATGTTTCCATCTCCTTGATGGCCGTTTTTAATATCATTGATAATATTTGTATGTGTTTCATAGGCACGGAAAGCTGTTCTCGTGTGTCCTGTTAGAGGACCCTTGTATTCTGTTTGAATCGAGGTTTTTGTACATGAATGTAATTGTTGTTGTTGTGGTCTTCAGTACAGAGACTGGTTTGATGCAGCTCTCCATGCTACTCTATCCTGTGCAAGCTTCTTCATCTCCCAGTACCTACTGCAACCTACATCCTCCTGAATCTGCTTAGTGTATTCATGTCTTGGTCTCCCTCTACGATTTTTACCCTCCACGCTTTCCTACAATACTAAATTGATGATCCCTTGATGCCTCAGAACATGTCCTACCAACCGATCCCTTCTTCTAGTCAAGGTGTTCCACAAATTTCTCTTCTCCCTAATTCTATTCAATACCTCCTCATTAGTTATGTTATCTACCCATCTAATCTTCAGTATTCTTCTGTAGCACCACATTTCGAAACTTTCTATTCTCTTCTTGTCCAAACTATTTATCGTCCAACTTTCACTGCCATACAAGGCCACACTCCATACAAATACTTTCAGAAACGACTTCCTGACACTTAAATCTATACTCGATGTTAACAAATTTCTCTTCTTCAGAAACGCTTTCCTTGCCATTGCCAATGTACATTTCATATTCTCTCTACTTCGACCATCATCAACTATTTTTCTCCCCAAATAGCAAAACTCATTTACTACTTTAAGCGTCTAATTTCCTAATCTAGTACCCTCAGCATCACCCGACTTAATTTGACTACATTCCATTATCCTCGTTTGGCTTTTGTTGATGTTCATCTTATATCCTCCTTTCAAGACACTGTCCATTCCGTGCAGCTGCTCTTCCAGGTCCTTTGCTGTCTCTGACAGAATTACAATGTCATCGGCGAACCTCAAAGTTTTTATTTCTTCTCCATGGATTTTAATTCCTACTCCGAATTTTTTTTTGTTTCCTTTACTGCTTGCTCAATATACAGATTGAATAACGTCGGGGATTGGCTACAACCCTGTCTCACTCAATTCTCAACCACTGCTTCCCTTTCATGCCCCTCGACTCTTATAACTGCCATCTGGTTTCTGTACAAATTGTAAATACCCTTTCGCTACCTGTATTTTACCCCTGCCACCTTCAGAATTTGAAAGAGGGTATTCCAGTGAACATTGTCAAAAGCTTTCTCTAAGTCTACAAGTGCTAGAAACGTAGGTTTGCCGTTCATTAAACTTTTTTCTAAGATGAGTCGTAGGGTCAATATTACCTCACGTGTTCCAACATTTCTACGGAATCCAAACTGATCTTCCCCGAGGTCGGCTTCTACCATTTTTTCGATTCGTCTGTAAAGAATTCGTGTTAGTATTTTGCAGCCTTGCCTTTTTAAACTGATAGTTCGGTAATTTTCCCTTCTGTCAACACCTGCTTTCCTTGGGATAGGCAGTTTTATTTGATGCAACTTCTTACAAAGTAATTACAATGTCATTTCCATCTGTTAAGCCATTTGTTCAAAATGACGCATGACTGAAGATCAGAAGGCACTGAGTGTCGAGGTCTAAAAGCAGTAACTATGTAACATACAATATTCCGTGAATTTGTCTTTGTCTCTCTCACCCTGTCTGCTCTCACTGCTACCCCATGGAAAGAAAATTTATCATATCTTTTGTTCCATACTTTTATAGCTGTTGTTCGGTATACTGTGTAGATTTATAACTTATAATATACATCTCAATATAATGAAGGGAAGTCCTCATCTCGCCAGACTCTGTTCAAATAAACATAACGTCACAAACCGTGTATTGATAACAGTTTAACTCAATAAGTATAACATACAGCAATTGCACGCTAAAAAAATCTACAACCAGCTGAGAAAACTCTTACGTCTGAATTTGGACTATTACAACAGCAATATTAAATCTGAAGATGGATGACCACAACTGTGATAGTGTAACACAGTATGATGCGAATAGCGAAAACCGTTACATTTAAAACAGCTAAAGGCTCTCATACCATCTCTGACAATTATAAAAATAGATACAGCACAATCGACCAGTTGAAAGCCGCGAAGGAAATTACCGTATGAGGCAAAGTAACCGACTTAACAGTCTGTCTGCGGTTCATAATAGATTATATGAGAAAGCTTGCGATTCCGTTATGATAAAATATATACGGGCAGCCCTTGTGAATATAAGCATTGATTTAACATTCACAGCTGAGGTTATTAAAGCCCTGTTGATTCATGATCGAATCATTCGCAACAAAGTGCCAGAGTTTGAAGATGTCCTAAAAAGCACTGAAGCTCACGTGATATTAAGTATAGAAAGCGAGCTAAAACCTGCTATTGACAACAGTGAAATTTTTGGTGTTAATCTAGAAGAATAACCCACCCAAATAGAAACTGAAGATGCTTGCGAGATAGTCTGGGCAAGGCTCAGCGTTAAGGATCAGTATAGACTTATGTAAAATACAGTATGATAGTGTGGCATTGATGGTCAGGAGGTCCCATCCGGGGAGGTCGCCCGTCAGGTTGCATATCTTATTTCAGGTGACGCCACATCAGGCCACTTGGGTGTCGGTGGTGATGAAATGATGATGAGGACAACACAGCACTCAGTCCACGATCAAATCTCCTGCCCGGCCGGGAATCGAACCCGGGCCCGCTGAATGGTAAGCAAACACTTTACCACCTTTTTTTTTTTAATCCCTACTTTATGCAAGGCGGAAAGCGATCATTTTTTGGACCAGACACGATACTGCCACCGAAGGCCCGCAGATCAGGCGATGTTTGTCGGTGTCTATAACATTGCACTATGGACACAGTGGCGTATCCGTCATTTGCATTGTATGTAACTTGGAACGAGTCACATATGTCCCACTTACTACCTGATACCACAGTGCGCGAATCCCTGTGTCAAGGTGTACGTCGTGCACTGTTCGTGATACCACTGACCATTTCAATGATGGTTGTCGCCTCTCTACGGCTTCTCAAGTCAAGATGTGGTATATATCACGTTCCGATGCTGTCCTCGTGGTCATTAGTGGCGTGTGTACATAACTGTGTTCGACGAAAAAGATTCGTATGTGACCAAGCGATGGTGAGACGTGAGCCACTGCTACCGGTACCAAATGAGAAGATGGTGTCAGTTCATCTGTCAACGTGCCCGTCAGACGTGGCTGGTGTCGTGTCC
Organism: Schistocerca nitens; assembly: GCF_023898315.1. Taxonomy (NCBI): domain Eukaryota; kingdom Metazoa; phylum Arthropoda; class Insecta; order Orthoptera; family Acrididae; genus Schistocerca; species Schistocerca nitens. The sequence continues at coordinate 143,323,072 of NC_064616.1, read as the reverse complement.
ACATCTTGATCACCATGCTTCTGTAAATCGCCACACCTCGGTCACGGACGTGGACTAGCCCACTGCCTCCACGACTACGAGGGAGGGCGAGGGTTTCATATCCGACCTTAAAAAAGCAGCCCTGTGCTCACAAAATATCCTAATGCAGCCAGGATTCGTCGCACCAACGCCATCGACACTGGAAGAACTTGGGTCAGGTGGGGGATGCGAGAAGCTACATAAGTGTTGGCAAAGGTGACCCGTTGTATCATGTCTAGAACCCTTAACCTGTGACTTCGAACACATGCACGAATTGTTTGCGGAAGATACCAGTAGCTAAGTGCCGCCGTGCGTCGAACGTCTGTAGTGAAGATAATTCCCAAGCATTTCGTCTTATCTGTTTGCCGTAATGGGGCTACACTTCCCGTCGGGAGTCCTCGCCCGATGTTCACAGCTCCCGACTTTGTCATGTTCATACAACTTCCCGTAGCCATACCAGAGAAGTTAATCCAATGCAAAGCCGCTCTTGCCTCGTCGCCCGACCGTACTAAAAACGCTAGGTCACCCGCGCATGTTCTGCATATAAACCTATAGTGCCTTATCGTTATTCCTCGGTGTCGGTTCCCGAGCCCGAAAAGCAGCGGCTCGAGGGCGATGGCATGACGTATCGTCGACAGCGAGCACCTTAGTCTGACCGGTCGTGAGATGTTGATGGGTCCCATGCAACCAGTGATGCGCACTTTGGATGAGGCGCTGTGAACCAGTCGCATCACGACGATGACAAAACTCTGTGGAAACTTCAGTTGCGTCGTCACTTCCACAAGATAGGCATGTCTCTCCCCGTCAAAGCGCGATAGAAATCTATCAATACCAGTGCACACCGGAGACAATATGTTGTTGCTAGTGCGATCATATCGCGGTAATTGCTGAGTGCCGTTTGTATGTTGCTCCTAGCTGTGTTCGGTCAAATGATATCACTTCGCGTATTACGCGTTTAAAATGTGCTGGCAGTATCCTGATGCAGATCTTGTTGTCGCAATTCAGAAGGGTCAGTATCTCTGTGCCGCCGTGTGGTTTGTGGATAGGGATGATCATTCCCACCACAAAGGCGGTTTGAAGAGACACCTTGGGAAACATCAATTCTCGGTACATGGCAGTCCATCGTTGTCGTGAGATCTTTAAATGTCCAATAAAACTGTAACGGAAACTTGTTGGGCCCTGGTGACTTTTTTCTTCCTTATCGAGCGCTTCTATTACGTCATCTGTGACTTCCCTCGTTAACTCTCGCCGAGCCGTCGCGTCGAGGCACGTGGATAGTGTTCATGGGATGCCTCGTCGTGTAAGGCTTTTTCACTGAGGTGACCGTATTGTTCCACAAAGGCGTTGGCAATATCTTTTTGCGTTGTCACACGGCGACCATCCGGCAGTACGGGCGTCTGTATTAAGGTTCTACGGCAACGCTATTTTTCTATGACAACGTGATTCTCAACGGACTCGTTCCAAGGCCCTTGCGCGGTCTGCGACTCCCTCCAGACGGCGTCGGGTTACGGAAATTATTTGTGCCTGCGCTCGTATTATAGCAGCACTTCCGATCCTGTAAAGGCTCTTGTACAGAAAGTTCGCGGAGTATCGTGAAACAAAATCCCTTCGTGTGGAGCCTCCACACCATCTGCTCCCTTCCGTACGCAATCAGCGCTCGGCGCATGCAGGCTTAACGCATTTCAGTCACCACTGCATCGTCATCGCATATGTCGGGAGACGTCGTCACATAGGTCCCAAGTGTCTTTGATTAAGAGTCTGCACTCAGGTTCCCTGAGGAGCTCTGTATTCAATTTACAAACACCGCGACTCCTCCACACTCGTTGACGACGTAGGGAGACCGTGCTTATGCATGCTGTGTGATCTGAAAAGGCGATAATTCCAAGAGAGGATCGCGAATTCGAGACGATGCATTACGTAAATCAGATCGATGCGACTTGCATAGTGACTTTTGGCGTATGAACAGCCATGTCTGTTTCGATGTATTTTCTCCCATGTATCGATTAGATTCATGTGCTGTATCAGTTGCCGTAGCTCCTGGCATGAATTATAGCGTGCGTGCTACTCCTTTAGTGTGAGAACGCAGTTGAAGTCGCTTCCAAATAAGACATGTTCATACAGGCCTAAAAATAGTGGCGCAATCTCCTCTGCGTAAAATGGAGTTCGATGGCGCCTTCTCTCGGACCCCGTCGGTGCGTAGGCGTTAACGATCCGTAGTCTTAGCTCAGTGAGCGCGAGTCCTCGCGCTGACGGCAGGTACTCTACAGCCTCGGCTACTATGCCTCCTGGTAGAAGTATCGCTGTTCCGCTGAGGCCGTCTGTAGTGGATGTAATGTATATGTTGTACTCGTAGAGGTCGGGGAAGCTCTCGACACATACTTCCTGCCTAAGGATGATGTAGACGTCTGACGCAAGCAGAATGTCTCGCAATAAATTTAATTCGACGAGCGCTCTTATTGTATTAACGTTAATAGAGTCTGTTCGATACGTCTGCCGCTGTTCCTCAGTGCGGAAAGCGCAAATGAACGCTTATGTTAACTTGTGTACTGCGTCGTCGATCTGTCGATCAGTATCGGATTCATCGGCCCAGTTCCTGTGCTGCAGGTCCATCTCTCGTCGTGTTTCTCCCGCCGGGAAGATCGAAGGCAAAGATGTTGCTGCGGTGGATTCTAGGGACTCCTACCGGGGAATCTCCGTCTTTTGGGTCTGTATTCAACCCCTGCCTCGTGTGATTTGCGTCGTACTGCTGTGTGGGAGGGAGAACCTGCCGTTGCGCTTTCGGACCCATGGTATCGTCGTTACACGCAACTCCGTCTGCCGTGGAGTGCACTAAGCAGATGTCCGACGGCACTAGCCTCCGTTTCTTGTGGCGCTTCAGCGATCGTTTTCTGCACGTGTGCGTCTCTGTGTCCGAGTGTAGAAGTGACTCCCCACGCTCAAGGACGAAAGCAGCTGTCGTCACAGCTGTAGAATCAGTTTCCATCCCTCCTGCCGTTCGTTTCCCGTCGGTTAACGGCGTCACCGGCGCCGGAGTGGCAGAAGCGTAAGTCGTTTTTTCACAGGTGGCGGTATCTGTTGCAGGCAGTTGTCGTAAACTGTCAGGATGGTGGAGCTGGTCATTCTTCGGGATGAGATCTGTTCCAAACGCGTCCACATACATTAGTGTCAGCAGCGTCGGCGTGGACGTAGGCACGGGTTCATCAGTTGCGACTTGCACAATCCTCCGTTGCGCGCGTACTGAACGGACGTGGCTTTCTTTCCTGCATCCAGAGCATGGTTTGGGTTGTCCATCGTAGGTGACTATTGCTCTGCATCCGCCGATGCACAAGTGTGAGGGTACATGTTGTGTCAGTTCTATTCTTATCTGTCACATCCCATCGAGAAAGGGGTAGATTGTGAAGTGGGACCATTTTTCATCCACGTGGCTAACCACTCTTCCATATGGGCGTAGACGGAATCTCGAAGGGAAGTTCGAAGATGCATGGGCTTCGTAATCCCAGTTCTGCATGATCAATAGTTACTATTCCAACATGTCCATCGGAATGACGAAATTTGAGTCCATGTTTAGTATCTCGCATGATTTTTTTTCAACCACTGCATCATTAATCAGTTTGACGTAGACTACACTGCTCACTGTGGATAGGTGTATTCCAATAAGTTCTTTGTAATCAAGTTTGACTTCGTCTCATAGGTACTTTTCAATTTTATAGGCTTTCGGTCGCGCATATTCTTTAGAAAAACAAATCTTGAGAGTCGACTTTCGGTATGCATTTGCCATTTTATATCAGTGGCTTCGAAACTTGCGAGAACGCCGGATAGGTAAACAACCACGCCCTCGCTTACTTCCGCGGCAGGGACTTAAAGAGACGTCCGAGTCGCAGCACCGCCAAAAGCAGACTGTACTCGGCTAAGCAGGCGGACAGTTGACATATAACTGGGACCCCCTACAGACCAGCATACTTATTCTCACATGTAACCGAATGATCAGGACAGTTTCTGAATGCAATACTGATGGGCAGACCTAGAACAGATAGTTCGGAAGTCCATTCACAATAGAATCATATTAGATTTAATGGTAACAAATACACCTGACTGTTTTACGAATTTCACTTTGAAACTAGTATCAGTGATCACGAGGCGTTTGAAGCAGAGAGATTACTTCTTGTGTACGACTCCTTGGACACTGAGGTGGCTAGTAATAATTCATTTAATTAGAACACTCTGAACAAGTAATACTTAATGATCACAACTAAACTTATCTATGCTCGCCATTCTCGGCTGTAGCTATCAAACTGCACACGTGGTCTTGGTAGTTCACAACAAACTAAATGTTGTGTACATAGTTCCGCGTAGTCAGCGCCTACACAACTTTCCCACTAGAGCGCGCTCTGCTAAGCACAACAGCGCAGGCGCAGCGCTCGTCCGTCTCCGCACTACGAGATGGCGCTGCCATAGAGACGGACCAAATTCTGCTTCCGCCGATCCGCGTATTAATATGTAAGGCAGCCAGTGAGATTGCTGCTAACGTAGAACCTTTTCACCTTGCAGATCACACTCGCGCAGTAATACATGAACGCGCGGGGTATTATAACGAGTGTACAGACCTCCGGGTAGTCAGTCTTCATTTGTCTGCAACAGTCTGTACGAGTTCTACATTTGTCTGTACCAGTCTATAGTCAAGTTCAGTCTGCGCCTAATAAGATTACCATATTCCTGTACATAGCCATGAAGATAAATGTATAGACACTTTTGTCAAGTATCAGAGATATATGTGAGAATAAGATTACCGTACCAATACCAAAGGAACTTCAGATTGTCAATTGCAAATAGCATCCAGAACCAAGTTAAATAAATTTTATGCTTGTTATTATTTTAAGAAATGTGTGTGAAAATTAATCAAGTTCTGTAAAGTTGATCACCGTCAATCTGCTACTCTAAGCGTGCAAGTGGCACTTCTATCGTCTGAGCTAACGGCAGAAGATAAACACGCCACGATAAGACCACGAGACATATTGCTGACACTCGCCTACTTCGTTAGAGCGACAAGTCAAATAATCTGATGGTGTGTGTACTGAAGGTCTTACAGTACGCACACCACACTAAATGAGCCACGATTACTGAGTGGTGAAAAATTACAAGTTCAGAAAAGCCTTCCTGTGACTTCACTACGGTCACTAGAAATCATAAATTCGTACACTTGTTGACACAGCTCTGATACCGTTGGCGACTAGGCAAAATTCACTGGAGACGGAAGTCTCTTCACTCTCCAACGGTTGACACGGCGAGTAGAGAGCACAACGACGTTACTCCGACAGCTCCTTGCTGGAAGTGGGCACGATCCGACCTCAAACAGAACTGCTCTCCTGGTCTCCGGCAACGCTATTTCATGGCAGAGGCGAGGCGGTGGCGCCTCGGAACTACGGGAGGCGCGGTTTCTTCCTAGCATCTAATGGCCCTGAGATCACCAGCGTGTGTGTGTGTGTGTGTGTGTGTGTGTGTGTGTGTGTGTGTGTGTAGTGAGTGAAGTGTTATGAAAAAACGTGTGTGTAGTGTGTGCAGTGACTGATAGTGAGATTTGAGTGAACGGTGTGGGAATACATTATTCTAATAAGTTAGTTGTAAAAAAAAGTATTGTATACCGGGAGTAAATCTTATGATTGTGTCTAACTAGAAGTCTGCAAATATATGTGTGTACGAATTGGCTTATTTTAAATTGATCTAAACTTGTAAATACTTTGTCACGTCCTGTATCCTTGTAAAAAGAGATCAACGGATGAATAAAGCTACTGCTACTACTATTACTACTACGTCTCATTGGCACCTCGTAATACCGCTTTGACGTGCAGTATCTCTGCGGTGGTCGATACTTCTTCTGCCGTTCTCGATACGCGACCTAACCGCAATTACCAATGTACAAAAAAGGACAACAACAATAATTTTCATGTTCACCAAATGAAGTGAAGAAGCAGTGCTGTCTTATCTCAAGGAGGTGCAGTTATTTAGCTCTATACAGGAGCATGTGAAGCAGGGCAGAAGAGCGCTTTAGAGAGTAACTTTCAGGATTCTGGTATTCAAACCTACCCAGGATAGACGTGAGCTGTTGAGCTGGTCAGCCTGGATGTGGTTTGCAGGCGGATTACCTCATGCAGCTAATTAAATAGCTAATTAAATTGCACCTCAGATGCGAGCTACGAAATCATTTACAAAACGTTCAGACATTGGAACGTGAGAAGTACTTCAGACATGGACACTTGGGATCCACGAATTCCGTCCCAGGGGGAGTAGCGGCTGCAGAAAGAGTCAAATATTTTCCAAAACCATATAACAGTGCTGACGCCGTGGAGAAACGGGAACAGGTAACGAAGAAAAAGAAGAAGAAGAAGAAGAGGATGTGGAGGAACAGTAACTCAAATTCAGAAGAATATTTGAATTAAATTGCACCTCAGATGCGAGCTACGAAATCATTTACAAAACGTTCAGACATTGGAACGTGAGAAGTACTTCAGACATGGACACTTGGGATCCACGAATTCCGTCCCAGGGGGAGTAGCGGCTGCAGAAAGAGTCAAATATTTTCCAAAACCATATAACAGTGCTGACGCCGTGGAGAAACGGGAACAGGTAACGAAGAAAAAGAAGAAGAAGAAGAAGAGGATGTGGAGGAACAGTAACTCAAATTCAGAAGAATATTTGACCAAGCAATATATAGATATGTTCTGCACCTAGCAGAAAAATTCTTGACAGATAGGACTCTCCTTTCCAAACGGTCTGTGAAAATAGGCTTCTGAAGAAAGAGCGACTACAGGCAATAGGAGGAAAGCAAAGAATAGAGCTACGGATAGAGAGACGCTAAACGAAACGTGTTTGGCTGTCAAAAGGAAAATGTATGTGTACCATTGAGGAATGTTACCGAAAAACGTTTCTCAAAACTAAAAGAGATGGTCATATGAAAACTCTGAATTTCTGGACACGACAGTTGGTGGCACTGACAGAGTTGACGCAGAAAATGGAAGTGATGCTATCAAAGTAAAAATGGAAATACTGAACTCCTTTTTCAGATCGCGAGGAAGTCCTCCCGGAACATAGTCCCTGTATAAAGAGTTCTTGATTAACATGCCGCGTCCAATTCGGATAAAATCGTAAGCTTTCGCTGTTGGAGGTAATCTTAGAAAGCTTGGGACTTTGTCCGAGTTTGAAGCGCTGGTTAAGCGAGATCTATTTCTATCTAGAAATGTTCTTTACAGTATAACTGTCACATCTCTGCAAATACATTTGGTGTGGAAAAGCAAAACATCAACGAGTTTCAGTGCTCTACGAAACCACTGTCAGATTATACATGGAATGTTTCACTTGAGTTTGCCCCTTCTTTATACGAGATATGCTGCAGATCCGTCGCGCAAAAAGACATGCCCACTAGTGGCAAGGAAATTGGAAATCTGTGGTAAGGACTGTGGGACCAAACTACTGAGGTCATCGGTTCCTAGGCTTACGCACTACTTAATCTAACTTAAACTAACTTACGCTAAGGACAACACATACACCCATTCCCGAGGGAGGACTCGAACCTCCGATGAGGGGAGCAACGCGAACCGTGACAAGACGCCGAAGACCGCACGGATATCCCGCGCGGCTCTACTAATGTCAAGGAAGTACATGTGGAACCTATCAGTAAGAGGAGTAGTGAACTCATCAAGATATATACTGTCCTATATGACTTCCTGAATTCCGTGGAGCAAGGCACTCAGAAATATATAGTATTTCTTGAGTTCCGAAAAGCAATTGACTCACAAGGAACCCACTGAGTGCGAGATCGAAAAAGTCAATGATGTTTTATTACGGCACTCCACGCGCCACATGTTATCTACCATGAAACCACAATACTGGCTGCGCTGGATGCTGTTTGACTGAACAACAAATTTGAAGTGAATGTGTGTAAATCGCATGATTCTGAGTTAGTTATGTTTATTTCAGTATAAAATGATGCAAAATCATCATTTTCGTAAATATTTAGCTCTAGTTTTTTTTAAAAGGTAATTATCCCTTTTGTATAAATAAGTCACTAACTAAATATGCATTCGTGTTCCTAGATTCAGCATAGAAAATTTTAAGTGAATAATTAATTACGTTATGTGTTATGCATTGATAAATTTCAGTGCCTTCCTGGAAGTACAAAAGTAAAATATTAACAAAAAATGAAGATAATATTACATGAATGAAAAAACTTTGTAAGTCTTCTTTGCACCAGAACTATGTGAAGCACAAAAGAAAATACATAAATTAACTGGTCACAACTGTATATAAAGGACTGCAAATGTACGGTACATTCAATTACATATTTTGTTCAGAGATAAGTTCAGAATATGACCGTTTTCGCTTGGCTTGACGTTTATACACGTACTCGGGAACATCCCATACGACAGCCCAGCAGTAATCTGCGAACTTTGTCGTTGGTTCAGGTATTGGCAATCCTTCCGCATGTAGAACTGGACGTATGGCAGATCACTGTCCGCTTCTTCTTCTTAGATATTCCCTTCTTGACACGGTTAGTTGGCTTCTTAGATATTCCCTTCTTGACATGGTTAGTTGGCTCACGCCAGATCATTGGCAGTGCAAAGGGCATTGAACGTCCGTTCCCTTGCATCCAATTCTTGAGGTTGCTGGCACAAGTGTTTCAGACCACATGTGGAGCCCAGGGTTTATTCTGATCACCTATTTTGCATGCAAAATAAGAACTGTAAGCTTTTTAATCAATGGAGATATTCACTATTTTTGAGAAGCAAATGTCACTTATCCACACACGTAGCAAAATGTGTCAACACTGGCATTTTTGTTCACTTCAGTAGCAGTCAACTTGAACAACTGGTAGTTAATCTGGAAACAAATGTGCAAAAATAATTACATGCATTAATAAAGTCACTGAAGTGGAAGAGGAGGGAGACAAAAAGATCACTGAAACTGGTATCACAATATTTATATCCAAAATATTGCACGCAAGTAAGACTAGGGACAATAGTATAATCCACTGTTACTAGTTATTATGACTTTAACAAGCCATTATAATATTTGATTTTAAACTTAACAAAAAACTCCTTATATAATTATCTCACCGTAATAAGACAGTGTAAAATGAAAACTAGAGCTAATTTTGAATTGTCTTTGTGATGTTCGCGATCAGCACATTAGAATTGATAGGAAGTGGTTATATTCATTCGATTTACATTTTCATTGTTGCACGGTGTTATTGGCGTCGCTGTGCAAATAGCTCACAGTCAACGTGCCTGGTCGTCAGTCGTTGAATCAGTGTTCGGTTGCGCCATCTGGCCGATATTTGTTATGTCCCGGTCGTGTTAGATGCCAAAGGCTTTTCTGGGGTAGCTTATCTTGTCTTTACGATTGCAACAGTGGCTCCTATCATTTGTTGTCTCTACGAAGACTATTAGATTACGAATAAACAAAATTTGTATCAGCTCATAAAATTTTTCACAAAATTCATTCAATTTATCTTAAAAGCATCCTTTTTTATAGGACTGAAAGCTTATTAATATTTTGAGGAATCAGTGGTTTTAGATCAATCAGACTTTTAGCAAAATTTGATCTTTTACAAAACTCATATTTCAACAGTAGAAGACAGTAACTAATCAAATAATTATTCAGTTCTTTGGCACGTATTATACTGATAATAATATACTCTCTTTTTTCAAGTTCTGCTCTGTAACGTAAGCGATAAGACAAACGTCAGTCCTTCTGCCCTTTCATTCTGCGGCACTAAAATTCACAAACAATCAACCATTTCGAAAACAATCAGGAATTTTGGAAATTTGTGGTAAGGTCTTATGGGACCAAACTTCTGTGGTCATCGGTCCCTAAGCTTACACACTACTTAATCTAACTTAAACTAACTTACGCTAAGGACGACACACACACACATGCCCGAGGGAGGACTCGAACCTCCGACGGGGGGAGCCACGCGGACCGTGACAAGACGCCCTAGACCCCGCGGCTACGCCGCGCGGCTGAAAACAATCAGGACCAAATGATGTAACTGAAGAGAAAATTTCGTCTGTATGCATGAAATTATTCACAAAAGCATCAGACACAACGGGAAAGCAGACACAGTAGAAAAAATCAATAAGATGAAATTGAGTAAGAGAGAATAAATGTTTAGGGATGATCTCATAAAATTTGTTCTCGAAGTAAAATTGCAAATATGCTGGGAAAAAATAAGTTCAACTATTCAGCATAAAAGATCTGAAAAAGATGTTTAAATTTTGTCAGCCAATATCTATTAAGATCCAGTTGCATGTGTATAATAATCCGAAAGAGATAAGCAGGCAAGAAATTGCAGGACCTTCCAGCTGATAGGAAATGCGTAGAGTTGCTTTCGAAAGAAAATTATGGTTCGTTTCTCACTAATTTTCAAGGAAAATCGAATTAATTTCAGTGGACTGCGGGTATGAAACTTCTGACGCCAGATGAAAAAAAGCACTATACCTTACGTTACCACAATTACAGTTTAATTAGAGAAAAATGATGTTTATGTTCTGATTTGACATTTTTTAATTTGACCAAATGATTCTGTTATTAGTGAAAATGGGTCTGGATATACAAGAAAGGTGCTTATTACGGGAAAGTTCGCTGAAGTGAGACAACTAGGTTCTGACTTAAGTCCTCATCTTTGTTGTGAAGTGTCAGAATTCAGTTTTCACATTGGCTGAGGCACAGGGAAGTGACAATATAACTATTACGCAGCTGGTCACAGTCGAGAACGATTGATTTTGAAAGAGTTGAATTTAAAGTTTTTTAAGAGTACACTGCTGGCCACCGTAAATGCAACACCAAGAAAGACAAGAGGTAGCACAACAAGATTTATTTTGTAGATAACATGTTGACCAAGTATCAAATGATTACGTTTACAGACGTCTGTGACATGTGGTTCCTGCAAGAATCAGTAGCCAGAGTAGCCGCCATTGTTGGGGATCACCGCTGCCACACGTCTCGGCATTGAGTCAAAGAGACGTTGGATGTGTTCCTGGGGTACAGCAGCCCAAGCAGTTTCCACACGTTGCCAAAGATCATCTGGTTTCCTATCGGCGAAATATCGGGAGAGCGAGCCGGCCAGGGAAGCAATTCAATCTGGTTATTGACGAAGAACCTTTGGACAATGCGTGCCACGTGTGGTCGCGCATTATCCTGTTGAAATATGGCTGTGGCCGAGCCCTAAAGGTAAGGAAGGACAACTGGCTCCAGCACCTCGGATATGTAGCGTCGGCTATTTAAAGTACCGGCAATGCGTACTAGACGCGTGCGAGAGTAATATCCAATGCCGCCCCATACCATAATACCCGGTGCAAGACCAGCGTGGCGGTGCATAATGCAGCTGTCCAGCATCCTCTCTCCACGGTGTCTCCACACTCGAATCCGACCATCGTGGTGCTGCAGACAGAAGCGTGCCTCGTCAGTAAAGACAACGTCATTCCATTCTGCCGTCCACATGCGTCTGTCATCACACCATTGGCGACGGAGACGTCTGTGGTTCTGCGTCAATGGTAGACGAAGCAATGGACGTCTTGCGGACAGACCACTCTGCTGTAAACGGCGTGGAATGGTACGCGCAGACACTGGATGATGCGTTACAGACGAAATGTGCTGTGCTATGGTTCGGGATGTCACTGAGCGATCCGCCACTGCCATGCGCACAATTTGCCTATCAGCACGTGCAGTGGTGCACCGAGGTGAATGCGATCGACCACGTCGGTCCGTCGTACCCTCCTGCATCCAACGGTCACATATCCGCATTACAGTTGTTTGGTTTCGTCCAACACGACTAGCGATTTCTCTGTATGATAATCCACAAACTCTGTCGAACTCGGATACTTGATCAAAAGATGTTCGCTGTTGTCTACGAGGCATAACTGATCGTCTTGTGGTTAACACACGTGCCAAACGTACACTCGTCGAAATCGCCAAGCCTTAAATGGCGCTATGAGGTGGCGCCACAGGCGCGCGTGATGTGCGTCTGCGCTGAAATTCTAATCAGTTGCATATCTCATCGCTGCAAACCCATGGTGTAAATTTCACTTGATTCGGATGCTTCCTTCAGGGTGTTGCATTTACGGTGGCCAGCAGTGTATGTCATTGTCGGGCTTTACTGTCTGAGGTAGAGCATCTGTTGCAATAATATTAATATGATTACATTCTTCACAAATTACTCCTTCATTCGCTACAATAAATTGTTGTTCAAACCGAGCATTGTAACTATGAGGCTATGTTTGTAGCACAAGATGGTAGTAAGTTCCTATGGGGCCGAACTGCTGAGGTCATCGGTCCGAACGAGATGGCTTATTTCTAATATGCGATACCTTGGGTATCTTAAAACGCGACAGTGTTACATATTAGAATAGCTCCAGCGTGCCACACTAGTAGCTAGATTCTGACTCACATTTTTGCCAAGTGGTTTGACAGTTTTTTGAGCTTTGTGAACCCATCTAGTAATGCTAATACTTGATGGGCATCATTTTACAGGACAGACAAAGAAAGGGATAACCGTTTCCACATCATCTATTTATCATCCCATTCCGCCCATAAAATGCAGTGTCCTGTGTGGAATTCATGGGACCGTTTAAAACCCATTGTTTTCACGAAACAGAAACCTGATGGACAAATGATTCTGATAAAATAGCAACCTCATTTTTGATTACGAGGTTATTTGGAGTGCTGCTTGAGAGCAGTAAGAATGTTATTAAGTGCAGTCAGATGTAAACGAGACAGGTGGAAAAAAAGTAAGTTGTTTATTATTCCGAGAGTCATGTACAAAACTGTTAATACACTCTTCCGGTCAGTACCTTCATGGCGGTTGTCTACGGCACCATGATTGACTCAGTCTTGCACCTCCTCGCCGGAAGCGAAGCGACGGTCATGACAATCTTTCTTCAGGGCTCCAGAAAATATGGAAATCGCATGGGAATAGGGGGGTTGGGCCTGTGTGGAGGGTATGTAAGGGCTTTCCAGCGAAACTTCTTCAGCAAAGTCAAAACAACCGTGGCAACATGTGGACAGGCCACAGTAGGTTTTATAATGTGCACATACTGACTGTGATGCGGCCAACACGCAAATGTTGCCCCACATATTGTGGTTCGCAAATCGCTCCGCAAGGACTGTAGACCATCACCAGACTCTCATTCACCGAGATAAATATTGACTCATCTGATATGATGACCTGGTGCCAGTCAGGCCTACATTCAGTTCAGCGAAGGCAAGCCTATAAAGTTTGTGATCATGATAGAGGGCATTTATGTTAACAACTCTATGGGCTCTAAGGCCAGAACAACGTAAGCAATTGTGAATATTTCGCGAGCATCCAGGGACACAGACCTCATACTTGAGTTGGACGGCGTTTAAAAACGTACATTCCATACACGTGTCAAGCAACACATTGTTTTGGTGAGGCGTCGACACCTTTCCAATGCCAGACCTTTGAAGCGCGCCAGTAAACTCTGTCGTGCAGTGTATTAAGCATGTTATCACATTCGGCATAGCTCGGCTATATTCGTCTTACACTTGCAACATATCAACAAATGGTTCAAATTGCTCGGAGCACTATGGGACTTAACAACTGTGGTCATCAGTCCCCTAGAACTTAGAACTACTTAAACCTAACTAACCTAAGGAAAATCCACAGATCCATGCCCGAGGCAGGATTCAAACCTGAGACCGTAGCGGTCGCGCGGTTCCAGACTGTAGCGCCTAGAACCGCTCGGCCACACCGGCCGGCAACATATCAACAGTCAATACATTGAAATATACATGCGTTCATTTTAAATAGAGACATTGAAATATCTCGAGAACTACACATCGGATCAAAAAAAGTTATAACTGCAATTTTATTGCTCGATGGGAGATACAACGATACCACACCACACCCGGCACCCCACCGTGTGCGTGTGTGGTCTGGGGCACCTTTCAAATCTTCAACGGGGCTCCGTTTTTTATTGCAGATTACTATTCTACAGCAAAATCTACGTAAGTCTTGTCTGAAGAACTATCTTTATTTCGCCACAGATGGCGCTGTAATCGGAAGAATATAAACGGGTGCACAATCGTAATTTACTACATGCTGCTCAATGGTTCTTGAATATCCAGTGGCGCGTGGGACCCCAACTCAAAGCTGCGAGGTAGGACAGGCAATTATTTCATGCCTTCTCATTGGAAATGCCGTTTACACCGTTGTATTCCTCCGACATATCCAACAGAGAACTACTCGATGCGCGAATTACGACGTATCACAATAGGCGATACACTGCGACCGGAGATCACGCGTCGTGCAAACGTAGAACGGATATCAGCTCTAAGCATTACAATACATGGACAGTGTTTATTGCCCGCGCACCTACCTATCATTTCGAGAACAGAGGTGCAAGTGGACGATGAATGTTGCAACCACAGAAGAAAAAATTGAAATGATCCTCATTTACGGAGATTATAGGAGAAACGGTGAGGCAGCTGTTGCCTTTGATGCCGAGCGTTTTCCAGAGAAAGCACGCTCTTGCTCGTGTTACAGGAGAACCTAATGAAATAGTTGTACTAGCGGCAGTGCATCACAACCCCCGGATAAACGCCCGCAAATTACACCGCGATTCCGATATGTTAGTAGGCAGTATAGTCACAATACTGCTTCGTCATAAGTATCATCCATACCAACTGGCACTGCATCAAGAACTCCAAGGCACCGATTTCCATAACCAGATAGCGTTTTCTGAACGGGCGCGTCAACAAACGCAAACAACTCACACGCTCTTTGCCGAGGTACTATTTTCCGATAAGTCTACATTCACAAACCATGGTACCGTTAACCGGCATAACATGCAATACTGGAGTGTATACAATCTCCACTGGTTACGGCAAGTTGACCATCAAAGTACATGCTCACTTAACGTATGGTGTGGCATCATGGGGAAAAAACATTGGTCCGTATTTTATCGACAGCACCTTGAATCGACGCAAATATCGAACGTTTTTTGAACAGAAACTACCGGTACTACTGCAGGATATTGCCCTAGGCGTTCGAAAGCGTATGTGGTTACAGCATGACGGTTGTCCAGCGCATAACGCAACTGAAGCACGGGAGGTATTACACCGTGTTTACACCGGTCGGTGGATCGGCAGGGGTGGCCTTTAAAATGACCCGCTAGGTCACCGGATATGACGTCGAGGGATTTCTTTCTGTGGGGATATGTAAAAGATAAGGTGGACCAGCAACTGCCAACAGGCCGTGAAGACATGGCCGACCACATGAGAAACGCCTGCACTGACATTCCCGCAGATATGCTTCTGTGCTGTGTAAGGTCAGTGGAAAAGCGGATCAGTAAGTGTGCTGACGTTGGCGATACTGCGTTTGAACAACTACTCTAATTCGAAAAGCAGAGTAACGTTCACCTCGAGCCACGGTCACAGTGGCACGTCGAATAGTCTCCTGTTCGATATGTCGGAGGAATACAAAGTTGCGTATGGGGTTTCCAATCAGAAGCTATAAAATAGTGGCCTGCCCTACCCTCGCAGCATGGACGTGGGGTCTTACGGGCCATTAGATATTCAAGGGCCATTGAGTAGCTTGTAGTAAATTACGATTGGGTACCCATTTCTATTCCTCCGATTACAGCGCTATCTGTGGCGAAAGGAAGAAAATGCTTCAGACAAAACTTATGTAGAGTTTGCCGTAGAATCGTAATCTACAAAAGAAACGAGGGTTCCCATTCAAGATTTCAAAGTTTCCCCTGCCACCACGCACGGTGTGTGTTTGAGGGTCGTGTGTGGTATCATTGGATGTCGCTCTCCGAGACAACAAAATTTCAATTATAAATGTTTTTGATCTGATGTGTAGTTTTAGAGATATATCAATGTCTTAGTTAAAATGAACACCCTTTTATATAATATTGACAAGAATAAATAAATAAATCACCTTTTCCATGACGTGCCTCTATAGCCAAGATTTAAATAGAAGAAGGGATAATTACTGAATGCGAGAAAAAAAGGAAATAAACTCTCGGAAACACACTTGGAACCCGCATTTGCGGCGTCGATACTCCACGAACGCCGAGGCCCCGTCTTCATGGCGTGTTTTCTCGTAATGTCGTGTAGGTACCGCTATGTGTTCAAACATCTACGTCCGGGTGTATCAAATTCATCTTCTCCCGCGAATGATCCAGCTGCGGGCCGGATCGTGGAAGAATTTCTGCAAGATGTTCGAAAGACATTGACTATACTTAGGATCCTTCACAATAGTACAACGACAATCATTTAAATCGTTCCGAAAATCCAAGGGACCTATGAGACCACTCCAAACAAATAATGAAAAGCATGCCCCCTGATCCACGTGGTGGCGTTGTATTTCGTCCTCAGCAGATAAACATCGTCCGGTAGAGGAGAGTGCGTGAAACGTCAGAAGCGGGAAACATCCATGGAAAGAGAGCCAAAATTTGACGCACAGAATATCAGATCTCTTCCGTAGGCCCACAAAGTAGCCGGTATTCGTCTGTATCCTGAACGTTGCAGTTCATGCATAAAGGCGAATCGCTAAGATGGATCCTATAGAGTCTCTCTTGTGTAACCTGTTTTTTGTTGACTGTGACGTACCAGGTATTAATCTAGCGTTACTGCGTTGACAGTGCGCTGTACTACCCTCCAATGCACGATAGGATATATTAGTTCGGCGACTCTGGGTGACCGGCGGCGATGCAGGGACCGATAGACGTTCCTGGCGTTGGCAAGCGAGAGACAGGGAGAATGTCCCGTAGACAGCTATACTCCAGATAAAACATTGGAAAGTATAAAATGGCACCGGTATCTCGGTAACTGCTACCGGATGGTCAAGGGAAGACAGCGCCAAAGCTTTCATCAGTATGCCTGTGAGACTGGTCGGGCATCGCCACCAAAGTTTGAGGTGGATACCAAAGTAAAGAGACACGACTCGATCATAAACACTGACAAGGCCAAGTCCGCCGCGTTCTTTAGGAAGAGTGAGGCAGTCGTATCGTAAGTTATATACCATTTCAGCGATGAAAAATGTACCGAGTGGCAGCATAAGACTCCAGGCTATGTGTTTAGGCATTCGTAGCGTCTCCACTATAGGCGGAATTGGTGATGCCTGACAGAAATTAATAAATTCGGTCCACTGATGAGGGTCCAAAGTCCGGAAACGGTGATCCAAAACTCCAGCACAGATACGTTGCAAGAGGTTCCGATAATTAAGGGTCGTCGTGGGTGTGATAACGTCTGTGAAGCAGATGCCAAGACAGTGAATTATATTTCACAATCTGGGTGGGGCGATGCTTGGAAGTGTCATCTCAGGGCCAGTATTCAAGACCATCGATTTACTTACATTCACACGGCTCCCCAAAGCTTCACTGTCTGAGGCTAACCAATCTATGACTATGTGGACATCACGTTTGTCACTAAGTGTTAACATCAGGTCATCTGCGTACATGATGCACCTAAAAATGGTGCCATAGGTAGACAGTCCCGTGAGGCGGTGTCGTAGACAATACAACAACCACTCCAATGCTAAGGCTGTAAGTAGCCTGTTCGTATGATGGCAGTGCTATAGACCGTGTTAATATCGCTGACAGCGCTCTGCGCCCACAGCAAGAGAATATATGGTTGGACGGACTAGCAGTTAGTGAGTGGATAGGGAAGTGTATGGACATGATATTCTTAGTGGAGACTCTGTGTTGGTAGGACATGCATTGTAAAGTGAGACGCAAGGAAATGCATGAGAATGGATGTATGGTTGAGAATGTTTGGGTAGTGGAATTATTGGCAACTATATAAATTTTGGAACTGGGTGTCACATGAATAAGGTAAAATTTTCTAAATACAATTTTTGCTCTTCTACACAATCTTTCTTTTGCTTACCACATGATACTTCCAAGTATTTAGGATCTATAGTAGTTAGAATCTTTTTATTTAGCTGGCCGTTGTTGCTACTTGCTGTAATTGCAGTAGTCCGTGTCATGAAGATTTTCTGAGAGGTAAAAGACCTATGAAAAAGATGGGGTTTCCACTATCGGGATTCGTGATTGAAATGAGTTTAGACAATTAATAGAGATGAAGGTAGCTTCATATTTCTTTAATTTCAGATTTTTTTTGCATTTCTATTATTATTAGGATTTCTTGCTATTCAGAGATATTCTTCTGTGTTAATTATTGTTGGAAGTCATGTCGTCAATGTACAGCAGTCATATTGCGTTCAGCTTGTATTTTATTGGTTATAAATGAAGAGGTTAAGTTTGAGTTGTCTTTGTCAGAGAAAATTCTGTAGGTTAGTGTTTAATAAAAAAAAAAATAATTAAAGAGTTAGTTTCAAAGCGTACGGTATGATCGATAAGGGACATCCTTGTCTAACAAGGCGGCGAATCTGCAAGGTGTTCGACAGTCTACCGTTGACAAGCACTTTCGATGTTGCACCTCATAAGAGACGGAGCACCATCTCGACGAATGCGGCCGGGTACTGCATATTTTGAAGCACAGCAGTTAAGTACATATGACTGACGCAGTCAAATTTCTGACTAACGTCAATCGCCGTCAGCACTCCCGGCACGTGACTCACGTCGGGGGGGGGGGGGGGGTCAATCAGGTCACTGTGGCGACACAGGGCTGCCCGGGTATTTTGCATTTCACCCATCGATGACGGATCCATTGATAGAACACGAGACCTCGCACGGTGAATTGGAGCTGTCAATAATCTTGCGAAAATTTTCATATCGCAGTTTAACAAAGTTACTGGTCGGTAGTGCGTAGTAGGTGATCCTCCACGAGCTCTTGGCATACAGTCGTCCAATAAGGTACCAGAAGGGCCTATAAAATTTCAGAGGTCCCAGTAACTTATTGTGTGCCCCTTTTCCTATGACATCCAATACTTCTCCTACAGTCATCAGCTGTATCAGTTCCTGTTGGATATCCGGAGTAACCGTGGCGTGTCTCTAACTAGCGACAGCAACAGTCTTCTCTGTATTAGATCTCCCCTCTGCGTACAGGTCAGCCGACCGTTGTGGCCGAGCGGTTCTAGGAGCTTCAGTCTGGAACCGCGTGACCGCTACGGTCGCAGGTTCGAATCCTGTCTCGGGCATGGATGAGTGTGATGTCCTTAGGTCAGTTAGGTTTAAATAGTTCTAAGTTCTAGGGGACTGATGACCTCAGATGTTAAGTCCCATAGTGCTCAGAGCCATTTGAACCATTTTTTTTTTTTTTTTTTTTTTTTTACTATGCGACTTAACGTCTGAGGTCATCAGTCGCCTAGAACTTAGAACTAATTAAACCTAACTAACCTAAGGACATCACACACATCCATGCCCGAGGCAGGATTCGAACCTGCGACCGTAGCAGTCGCTCGGTTCCAGACTGTAGCGCCTAGAACCGCACGGCCACTCCGGCCGGCCATTTTTTTTTTTTTTTTTTTTTTTTTGTTAAGTCGCATATTGCTCAGAACCATTTGGTAAAGTAGGTACTGCTCATGTTTCTTTGCGTGATGTGGCTTGCGCCATCTTCTATCGTCACCTCATAGATCAAAGTCCTGTGCCTTTGCTTTCGTTCCATGGCTGTATGGTAAATGTAGGGCCGTTCGTTGGCGATTCCGAGCATCTGTCATGTACGAATGATAATCCTTTCAAGTGTTGATGCGCCAACATCACAGTCATCGCTTTTGCTCAGTTGACAATCGTCTGAAGCTCCAGTGAGGGGGCAATATCGGAACACTCCCTGAGGATGGTGTAGTTGAATTCCCTAGGGCTGCGCCTCCACGCCACAGCTTCCCCACTAAGCGTCTGCAACGTGCACCGAAGGCTCGGCTTGGCAGATTCCAGCCACCACGGTAAAGCTGACATATACGCCCCTCGTCGTCGTAGGCACAGTCTCCTTGTGTCGCCCACAGCCGCCAGGCATCCCAGTGAGGTCAGGTGAGCGGCTTTAAATTTCCACGGGCTCTGGCTGGGCCACACCCGTTGATGTCCAAGTGCGATGGTACAGATATAAGTAGTGTGGTCAGTAAATGCAGCCAGCCACTAACTGGCTGCCGTGACCGCATCCCTGTGGCAGCAGGAGACATAGCTATATCCTGTCAGTTCCGCTAGACAAAAGTTCCTTGAAGGGCGTGAAAAAAAAAAAAAAGATATCCCAAGCCTCTGAAAAGAAGAGATCGCGGATGATGGTGCCGAGTGCTGAGCGTGGTGCGTGGAGAGGAATTTGGTCCTCGGGAGATTGTGTACAATTAATATCGCCCGCGAACACCATATCATCTGTCTTGTCTTGGCATAATTGTCTAAAATCCTCAGCAAAGAATAGCGAACGTTGACGCCTCTTGTCAGTACCGGACTGTGCGTAAACATTGATGAGGTGTATCCCTTCGAATATAAGCGCCATGTCCCTGCCATTCGGTAGATGACGTACGTTGGTGGCTACTACACCTTCGTTGACAAGAACTGTGACGCCACTGCTCGTATCCGATGCATGAGATATGTATGTCGTGTATCCAAAGACGACCAGGAAACCAAGAACGTATACCACGCCATGTCAATGACGGCCGCATGAAATGCGTCGCGGAACAATAACAGCTTCGCGTGCGACCACAATGACAAGATAAGAGAGATTAGGGCTCGTACAGAGGCATATAGGCAGTCATTTTTCCCTCGTTCTGTTTGGGAGTGGAACAGGGAGAGAAAATGCTAGTTGTGGTACGAGGTACCCTCCGCCACGCACCGTATGGTGCATTGCGGAGTATGTATGTAGATGTACATGTAGACTGGATGGTGCTGATGTTGGTAGTCGCAAATCGATATGACTGTCGTCCGCCATCTAAGCCAGTGTCAGTCACCATTGTGAGCTGTGGCGACGAATTGTGTCACCCCAACGCCACCAGGTCTTCTATGTTATCAAGCCGTCCGCGGGAAATGATTGGGTGTGTATAGCTCGCCCTATGCGAAAGTGCTGTGCCCGCCAAAGAGTCGTCTTCCACGTCGTCCGCCCACGGGTCACTGGAGAGAGGCTGCCGGTGTCTTACAGCGGCTAACAAGGAAGCCCTTTTCGTGTTTCCTCGCGGTGGCGACTGTGTTCCATAACTCTGTCTACCTCAGAAAGGATTTCCTGGTGAAGACCAATCCATCGACTCAGTTCCGAAAAAGGGACAGATCGCGGTCGACGTCTTCGTAGCAGATACGTCCACGACACGATCGAGATCAATATGATCGTGTGTATCTGGTCGCAAGTGATAGTCGTGGCGTTTTTTGTCTTTGCGGACTGAATGCTGCTTCCATACGTGCGTCTCCGTGTCAGAATGTGACTGTAGATCCGATTTATCTGTGCATTCTCAGAGGAAAGCTTCATTTGGCACGAATCATGGATCAATATTCATCCGCTCGTTGTGTTCGGAATCATCTTCCTGCAGTGGCCGTTGCTGTTCGGGGTCATCTGACGACTCCCTCTGCAGCGAGAGGGCGATATGTGCCGCGTGAATGAAGTGTCCGTCAGTTTGCAACGGTGACCTATCCCAAAACCCGCAGCCATATGTCAAAGGCGTTGTCACTTGTTCATTAGTAAGTAGTAGAATCGAAGGAAGAGCGTGGTGTTCCGCTCTGCCTGATAAAATCTAGCTGATGCACTGCCGCAAACAGTAGGAGCGCACTGACCCTACTCTACACATGCCGAGCATGTGCATGGTTGTTCGTAGAACATGATAACTGCACGACAACTGGCGATGTCTACAGGGTGTTTCAAAAATGACCGGTATATTTGAAACGGCAATAAAAACTAAACGAGCAGCGATAGAAATACACCGTTTGTTGCAATATGCTTGGGACAACAGTACATTTTCAGGCAGACAAACTTTCGAAATTACAGTAGTTACAATTTTCAACAACAGATGGCGCTGCGGTCTGGGAAACACTATAGTACGATATTTTCCACATATCCACCACGCGTAGCAATAATATGGCGTAGTCTCTGAATGAAATTACCCGAAACCTTTGACAACGTGTCTGGCGGAATGGCTTCACATGCAGATGAGATGTACTGCTTCAGCTGTTCAATTGTTTCTGGATTCTGGCGGTACACCTGGTCTTTCAAGTGTCCCCACAGAAAGAAGTCAACAGGGGTTCATGTCTGGCGAATAGGGAGGCCAATCCACGCCGCCTCCTGTATGTTTCGGATAGCCCAAAGCAATCACACGATCATCGAAATATTCATTCAGGATATTAAAGACGTCGGCCGTGCGATGTGGCCGGGCACCATCTTGCATAAACCACGAGGTGTTCGCAGTGTGGTCTAAGGCAGTTTGTACCGCCACAAATTCACGAAGAATGTCCAGATAGCGTGATGCAGTAACCGTTTCGGATCTGAAAAATGGGCGAATGATTCCTTTGGAAGAAATGGCCGCCCAGACCAGTACTTTTTGAGGATGTAGGGACGATGGGACTGCAACATGGGGCTTTTCGGTTCCCCATATGCGCCAGTTCTGTTTATTGACGAAGCCGTCCAGGTAAAAATAAGCTTCGTCAGTAAACCAAATGCTGCCCACATGCATATCGCCGTCATCAATCCTGTGCACTATATCGTTAGCGAATGTCTCTCGTGCAGCAATGGTAGCGGCGCTGAGGGGTTGCCGCGTTTGAATTTTGTATGGATAGAGGTGTAAACTCTGGCGCATGAGACGATACGTGGACGTTGGCGTCATTTGGACCGCAGCTGCAACACGGCGAACGGAAACCCGAGGCCGCTGTTGGATCACCTGCTGCACTAGCTGCGCGTTGCCCTCTGTGGTTGCCGTACGCGGTCGCCCTACCTTTCCAGCACGTTCATCCGTCACGTTCCCAGTCCGTTGAAATTTTTCAAACAGATCCTTTATTGTATCGCTTTTCGGTCCTTTGGTTACATTAAACCTCCGTTGAAAACTTCGTCTTGTTGCAACAACACTGTGTTCTAGGCGGTGGAATTCCAACACCAGAAAAATCCTCTGTTCTAAGGAATAAACCATGTTGTCTACAGCACACTTGCACGTTGTGAACAGCACACGCTTACAGCAGAAAGACGACGTACAGAATGGCGCATCCACAGACTGCGTTGTCGTCTATATCTTTCACATCACTTGCGGCGCCATCTGTTGTTGAAAATTGTAACTACTGTAATTTCGAAAGTTTGTCCGCCTGAAAATGTACTGTTGTCCCAAGCATATTGCAACAAACGGTGTATTTCTATCGCTGCTCGTTTAGTTTTTATTGCCGTTTCAAATATACCGGTCATTTTTGAAACACCCTGTAAGTTGACAGTAACGTACTGCTTAAGAGCGGAGATAAAGAAATCGGCGGGTAGCTTAAAAGGTATCTCGAAGACCTGGAGAGCCGGCCGGTGTGGCCGTGCGGTTCTAGGCGCTTCAGTCTGGAACCGCGCGACCGCTACGATCGCAGGTTCGAATCCTGCCTCGGACATGGATGTGTGTGATGTCCTTAGGTTAGTTAGGTTTAAGTAGTTCTAAGTTCTAGGGGACTGATACCTCAGATGTTGAGTCCCATAGTTCTCAGAGCCATTTGAAGACCTGGAGGGTCCTCATTCCTAGACCTATATGTCCAACGTCAACAGCGCTGATGTCTCAATGTCAGTGCCTGAACTCGAGCTAGCCAGCAGCGCCAGTAACCATCTTCATGCACGATTCTTCATAGGTCTTCTTAACATTGACGTCACTGGCCGTGATCGAAAAATGAATACCAGTGATGTTCTGTGGATCTAGCTGTAGTTCATCACGTTAGAAATTTTCTACTTCATATACTCGGAGTCGTATATACAGATTGGAACGTAATCTAATCCTGTGTCATAACTTGTACTCGTACACACATTATGTAATTCCCGTAGAAAGGTGGACATTTTAATTGAAAGTCGCCACCTGATTTCGGCGGATAAATACCATGTTTCAGTGTCTGTATTGTCAAGAAGAACTGTGCGATTACATCTTTCTTCTTAACAATACCCGCTGTTATCAAGAGGATGTGGACCCTAATAAGCTCAGTGGTATTCCATAGTTTCAAACGCTGCCACGTGACGTCTGTGTTGCTATACATATTACTCTTATTTATTTATTCGAGTCAGAAGCATCTCGGCGTTTGAAGCAGATAAAAGTAATTGTTGTGATGTGTATACAAAATAATATGTGGTAATAATACACAACCACAGAAAGTGAAACATGTTTCTAAGTAAAATCGTTAGAATAAGAAAGGAACAGCTTCACTGGTCAAAGTGTGGTACAAGTGGTGCTGCCGCCGTACGCAGTGTGTGTTGCTCTATATTGATGGCAGATGTACGTAACCGAAGGTGCCAAAACTTATAAAGCCATGCGATTAGTTTTGTTTCGTCGACTGTACCTCCAAGGAGTTAGGCATCTTAACTGCACCTTCACGATATACGTATATACATTCACTAATGATTTTCTTAATAAATAATCCATCACAATTTCAGAAGAATGGTGATAGTCATACCCACAACAGTACAGGGAAAATTACATTTATTACACATTATTAAAACTGTCTTTGGCATGGTGGCCAGTAACATCAAATGTATGACAGGTAGCAAAAGAAATTATAAATCTATTCTAAAACGTGACAGAGCCTAAACAGAATGCAAAGTCGGTGTTTTCAGCAAATGTACTTTCAGTCTCAGTATTTTAGATCGGCAGAATCGGAAAAAAAACATGCTTCAGCATAGCGTCTTTTATGTTACATGGAGCTTCTACAAATGTATGTCAGTGTGAGCGAACAAATTTTTAATACCTTTTCCTGTGAATCACGTTTAGCTAAAGAACTTGCTATACAAACACGAAATTTAAAACTGTTATCCTGTCAAACTGCATTGTTGAGGTACCTTTTATTTCTAAAGAAAAATTTATACTGTAATTAGTAATACATGGATTTCAGCCAAGCAGTTCGTAAATAACGATTTTAAAAAGGAAAATATAATTTACGGGTATTTTTTTCTGTTTTAGAGATCAGATATGGCGAGGTTTTCAGTAATTTATATTCTAACAACCATCGACAAGAATTTCTCTGTTACACTCGATCAATGATTGAGAAAGAGGGAACAGACGGCAATGTAATGTATGGACTAACTCTGAAAGCAAGAAGGAAGTGAGTTTTAGAACGAAGTATACTCATAGCACGCCTTACGGCCCGTAACGTAGTAACGAACAGCGACTTTTAATCCTTGCCGCAGCTGTCACGTCATTAATTAAAAGAGAGTACGTATAAGTTATGAACCGTTCCTCACAGAGTGCGTAACGCAGCGTTTTTATCGCGATATTCGCTGACGTAGCTACCGGAACTTTACGAGGCTCGCCAAATGTGTTTGCATATTTGCAAATAATCAGCAGTATTTTACTGCGACAGTACACACGTCCTCTTTTACAGAGTATACGCCGTACTTATCTCTAACGTTCCGCGAAATTAACGACAGCGCTCCTTACTTTTCGTAATTCACTTCTCTTTTATATTTTTTACGGCGGCGTGCCAAACCATTCCGATTTGCTTTTACTGCGGTCATATAAAAGTCCATCAACATTGCCTGTTAACGTTTATTCCGTGGCGCCCACGTCAAGACGGCCGAATATAAAAGCGACTCTTCTGCCGTGTTTGATTGCCTCTCTCGCTGACACGCTACCCAGCTACAATAACGAAAGCGTCAATAATGTAACTCAGCGCCGCCCATTCGTCAAGGAAGGCGGGGGTGTGTTGGTGTGACGGGCGTGCGTTAAGGCTCTCCAGTAGCTGCCTGCTTACACGCGATGCCGCCTTCCAAGCGTACTTACCAGATGTCTCCCCGCCGCACGCGAGCGCTTCATAAATTCTCCGCAGCGTAAAATACTTTAGCCACTTCTCAAATCACTGAGAGTAGTTCTGCTAAGTGCGGCGGTAAAGAAGGAGAAATGAAAGATGAATAACACATTAAAGACGTTCACAGTCGGTATTAAGTAATTATGATATAGCGACTTCCGTTTCTGAGGTTCTCTTCAAAAACGATTTCATACTAATAGACGTTCCGTTGTCTACTACAGAGAACATTATCTCAGATGTTACCAGTCCGCTCCTGAGAAGTGTCTGATGCAAATAACGCAATTACTAAGATGGAGATTTGGGGATAAGATCACATTCTGTTTGGTCAATATAAAAAGGCGCTGCAGTCTGCAACCGCGAGACCACTACGGTCGCAGGTTCGAATCCTGCCTCGGGCATGGATGTTTGTGATGTCCTTAGGTTAGTTAGGTTTAACTAGTTCTAAGTTCTAGGGGACTAATGACCTCAGCAGTTGAGTCCCATAGTGCTCAGAGCCATTTTCAATATAAAAAAATAATTTTGGTTATGGATGTAATTTATTTACGATTAAGACATCTCACAGTGGCAAGTGAACTGCTGTGGAGGTACACTTGAATTATGTTGCCATCTCCACCAGTGTCAAAGTAAACGCAAACAATAAATAGCAAATTTCTTTTTCTTCAATCTCGTTTACTTAACATAACAAATAAACATATCTTTGAAGACATTCGACGGCATTCTCACAAAACATCAAGTACAAAGTGTCGTCAGACACGTATCCGCTACGAACGCAATGCTATGAGCATAAAATAGATGCAGAGAGGAGGAACAGTCATACGAGAACTTCACAACTTTTCCCTGTTTAAAATGCATGTCTGATCCTCGTCCCTATAGCTAGACTGCAGAATATCTTAAAAGACTCCTGTGTCACTAAACAGAATATTTATAAAAATTTCAATCATAGTCACACTATTAAGAAAACTGTGTGTACATTTTACCAACTATAATATCTGATCAAATATGTCCATACACATGTCAGTGGACATTAATATTGAGCGTGTCCACTCTTAGCCTTGATTTCTGCTGGCGACACATCGAATGAGTCTGAATGTCTATGGAGGAACTGCAGCCAATTCTTCCTCAAGTGCCGAAAACAGGCATGGTGGTGATGTTGGAAACTGGAATCTGGAGTGAAGTCGACGTTCTGATTCCTTCCAAAGGCGCTCCATTGGGTTGAGGTAGGGACTCTGATTAAGCCAGTCCATTCCTGGGATGCTATTGTCCAAAAACAGTTGCCTCACAGGTGCTGTTTGATGACAGCATGCACTTTCACGCTGATACAAACAATCGTATCCGAACTGTCCATATCCTTCCGTATTTAGCTTTTCCTTCAGCACAACAATGGGATCACAATCTAACCACGAAAACCACCCACATACAGAAACATCTCCTTTTCTGTACTCCACTGTTGACACTGCACATGATAGTGAGAAACATTTTCCAGGCATTCGCCAGATCTAGATCCCTCCATCGGATTACAGCAGGGTATAGCATGATTCATCACGCCAACTTACTCGTTTCTAGTCATTCACTGTCCAGTGGCATCGCTTTTTACAACACTCCGAGTGTCGTTTAGTACTGACAACAGAAGTGTGTCGCTTATGAGGAGCTGCTCGACGATTTTATTCCGTTCTTGTCAACTCCTTACACGCAGTCATTGTACCAGTTGGACTGCTGCTAGCACTTTGGAACTTACAAGTGAATCCTTCCTCTGATTTCACCGGAATTTTTACAGTTACCCAACGCAAGGCTCGACGGTCGCTGTCCGTTAGTACATGAGGTATGCGCGGTCTTGGTTTAGTTGCGGGTGTTCCTTCGTGTTTTCACTTCGCGATCACATCACCAACGCTCGACTTTGGAAGCCTTAGGATGGTTGTTGAAATGTACCTGATGGATCTGTTACGCAGGTGGCATCCACTGACTAGTCCACGTTGGACGGCACTGAGCTCTTCTGATGAACCGATTCTGCCATTACTGCTCTTCTAAAGACAGCACAGTACTCCCCGCCTACTTTTACAATGTCGGGTTTGCCTCTGGTGACGTCTAATGGTCAGTGCCACATTACAGAGGACTCGGTGGATACTTTTGATCAGTGTGTGAGTATTGTTAACTACGTCACTTATAAGATTTAATTTAGTTGATTTTTACCTGACGTCGGATTGGCGAGTAGAAGACTTAATGTTTTCAATTTGAGGATAAAATTATATGAAGCATAATGCCGAGTATTTTCATAGGATAAAGTAACCTTCATTCACCTGTGTAGTATTACGGTAAGAGGTCGAAGTAATCTGCTTTTTTGTGTAAAATACTGAAATACTAAGATACTAAGTTTTAAAAAATCTACAGAATATCTTGTTTGTGTATTTTTCTGGATGCCTATTGGCAGCCTACTTCAACACCACTGAGAAAGACTCAGGTAAACTGTAGTGGTGACTTTTCCTTATGTATCGAGTCCAGTGTGAAATACGTTTTCACAGTGACCTATTACTGTAGAAGAAGATGACTGTCGTTTTCATTGGCTCAGAAAACACTTCTTTAATATGGCATTTAATGTACAAGTGGACAGTACTGTATACAGTATGATTTTGAAATTACACGTCTTCAGGCAGTCAATGGTTAATGTATTTTCATAAGTAGGAAATGTCTAGTACACACACAGCAACATTGATGGTCTAAATGACATTCATTGGACATAATGATGAGATGACAGATTCACTTCATCCCAGAATCAAGACATGTAAACAAATAAAGTCATTAGAAGTAGACAAATACAGTGGGACATTAGTTGGGGGTTGTTTTGGGGGAGGAGAAGAGACAGCTAGGTCATTGGTCTCATCGAATTTGGGAAGGACGGGGAAGGAAGTCGGCCATGCTCTTTCAAAGGAACCATCCCGGCATTTGCCTTGAGCGATTTAGGGAAATCACAGAAAACCTAAATCAGGATGGCCAGACGCGGGATTGAACCGTCGTCCTCCCGAATGTGTGACATCAGTAATGTGTTGGACTTCCTTTTGCTACAATACGTGCCGCAGCACAGACCGGCACCAAACGGAATAGACTCTGCTGTTGTCCTGAGGCAGGTTGCATCACAAATCTTGAGCATCCACCTCCAAATCATGTGCTCAGTGAGAAGTAGGCATCAGATGTTTCCGCTGGTTCCTCACATGCCTTGCAAGGGACACGTCTGCGGGGCAGGTCGGCTACGGAAGAGACGGTACATGACGTAGGAAGTCTTGAGCAACTCGAGCTGTATGCGGACGAGTATTATCTTGCTGGAAAAGTATCCCTGGTAGACTACGTAGAAAAGGTTCAAAACGGGGTTCAAGAATGTCATCAACTTAAAGCGGGCTCGTTAAAACTCCACTTACCACGATTTTAGAGGACAGAGTGTCGTAGGCTATGGCTCCCGAGACCATTACGCCGGCTGTGAGAGCCGAATGGTGCTCGACGGCCTGGGTGGAACTTCACCGTTCACCAGGCTGCCTCGACATCCATATCCGGTTATCATCCGTCCCCGAAACGAATCGGGTTTCATGGCTAAACAAAACGTTTTGCCAGTCTGTGGCAGTCCATGTCGTTCTGGCTTGACTCCACTCCAGACGGAGTCGCCGATGTCTCGGTGTTACCAGCAGTACATGACAAGGGCTCCTTTATTGTAAATTCGCATCAAGATGGCATCTGGAAATGGTCTGTAGAACAATTACTAACCGTACATCTGCCTGTATCGTGGATCGAAGTCACTGTAGGAACCCTGATCGCTTGCCGCACGATCCTTCGGTCCTCGCGCCTCGTCGTCTTCCCGGTCGCTCCAGACCCAGTAAGTCGCACGTGGATGCCTTCTCGTGCCCAACATCGCCTGATGGAACACTCCGAACGATCAACCTGGTGAGCCACACGGCATGTCGACCTGTCTGCAGTTTTCATGTCAATGATAAGGCCCGTGGCAAAGTCGCTTAACTGTGAGAAATATCATCTAACACGTCTACCTGTCATTCTGCACCTATTCCTGTCATCTTCGAGTCGAGATATGTTCGCCACGTGTATGACTCGCCTACTATGCGCCGTTTAAATAGGGCAGTCGGTGCATTTGCAGCACCACTCCAGGTTCTGTGAGTCTGTACATTGGTATCAAACGTGGATTATTTGAATATCGGATCTCACTGTATTCATTTGCAAAATCTCGATTTTGTACCATTCCTCACTCTGGGTGCTTTATGTTCATTGCTCCTGTGTGTATATAAAGTAATAAGGAGTAAGAATATGGTGGTGGCCAACGACACGTCAACTGTAGAAAACACAATACACGAAATTATGCATTATTTGAATTGATACAGTGGACGACCTATCTGCGTGTCACACCAAATTCGTAATATCTAGAGACTTGATTTTTATTTAATGTCAACATGCACTTATTTATACGATGAAAATGGGTAAAATATGCAAGAAAATTTGTAATATTACGCTAATATTTTATGAATAATTAACATACAATAATAACTTCAGCCGAAATCAACTGTTGACACATCGCAACCAACTATATTATCTTACACTACTGGCGATTAAAATTGCTACACCACGAAGATGACGTGCTACAGACGCGAAATTTAACCGACAGGAAGAAGGTGCTGTGATATGCAAATGATTAGCTTTTCAGAGCATTCACACAAGGTTGACGAAGGTGGCGACACCTACAACGTACCGACATGAGGAAAGTTTCCAACCGATTTCTCATACACAAACAGCAATTGACCGGCATTGCCTGGTAAAACGTTGCTGTGATGCCTCGTGTAAGGAGAAGAAATGAGTACCATCACGTTTCCGACTTTGATAAAGGTCAGACTGTAGCCTAACGCGATTGAAATTTATCGTATCGCGGCATTGCTGCTCGCGTTGTTTGAGATTGGTTGGTTTGGTTTTGGGGAAGGAGACCAGACAGCGAGGTCATCGGTCTCATCGGCTTAGGGAAGGACGGGGAAGGAAGTCGGCCGTGCCCTTTGAAAGGAACCATCCCGGCATTTGCCTGGAGCGATTTAGGAAATCACGGAAAACCTAAAACAGGATGGCCGGACGCGGGATTGAACCGTCGTCCTCCCAAATGCGAGTCCAGTGTCTAACCACTGCGCCACCTCGCTCGGTGGTTGAGATTCAATGACTGTTAGAGAATATGGAATCGGTGTTTTCAGGAGGGTAATACGGAACGCCGTGCTGGCTCCCAACGGCCTCGTATCACTAGCAGTTGAGATGACAGGCATCTTATCCGCATGGCTGTAACGGAGCGTGCAGCCACACCTCGATCCCTGAGTCAAGAGATGGGGGTGTTAGCAAGACAACAACCATCTCCACGAACAGTTCGACGACGTTTGCAGTAGCAGGGACTATCAGCTCGGAGACCATGGCTGCGGTTGCCCTTGACGCTGCGTCACAGACAGGAGCGCCTGCGATGGTGTACTCAACGACGAACGTGGGTGCACGAACGGCAAAACGTCATTTTTTCGGATGAATCCAGGTTATGTTTACAGCATCATGTGGCCAAGCGGTTCTAGGCGCTACAGCCTGGAACCGCGCGACCGCTACGGTCGTAGGTTCGAATCCTGCCTCGGGCATGGATGTGTGTGATGTCCTTAGGTTAGTTAGGTTTAAGTAGTTCTAAGTTCTAGGGGACTGATGACCTCAGACGTTAAGGCCCATAGTGCTCAGAGCCATTTGAACCATTTGAACAGCATCATGATCGTCGCATCCGTGTTTGGCGACTTCGCGGTGAACGCATATTGGAAGCGTGTACTCGTCATCGCCATACTGGCGTATCACCCGGCGTGATGGTATGGCGTGCCGTTGGTTACACGTCTCGGTCAGCTCTTGTTCGCACTGACGGCACTTTGAGCAGTGGACGTTACATTTCAGATGTGTTACGACCCGTGGCTCTACCCTTTATTCGATCCTTGCGGAACCCTACATTTCAGCAGGATAATGCACGACCGCATGTTGCAGGTCCTTTACGGGCCTTTCTGGATACAGAAGATGTTCGACTGCTGCCCCGACCAGCCCATTCTCCAGAGCTCTCACCAATTGAAAACGTCTGGTCAATGGTGGCCGAGCAATTGGCTCGTCACAATACGCCAGTCACTACTCTTGATGAACTGTGGTATCGTGTAGAAGCTGCATGGGCAGCTGTAGCTGTACATGCCATCCAAGCTCTTTTTGACTCAATGCCCAGGCGTATCAAGGCCGTTATTACGGCAAGAGGTGGTTGTTCTGGGTACTGATTTCTCAGTATCTATACGCCCAAATTCCGTGAAAATGTAATCACATGTCAGTTGTAGTATAATATATTTGTCCAATGAATACCCGTTTATCATCTGCATTTCTTCTTGGTGTAGCAATTTTAATGGCCAATAAAGTAATATGCTCTGACACGTACAAGAAAGAAAATTCCATTAAGGAGGTAAGGAGGGCATGCTGAAATGGAATGCGATTTTGTAAACTCTTAAAACTTTTTAAATAAATCAAATTTTTTTAACATTCTTCACCTTTATTCGTCACGTCTACTTATTTATTTCTCATCATAGTTACCCCTGACGATGAACACATACCTACCAACGAGAGACCAGATTGTTCATACCATCACTGCAGAATGTTTGACTTGGCTGACTGAGCCACAACCTCACCACTGCCTGTACCGCTTCGTAACTATCAAAGTGAGGTCCTCGAAGCTGTTTTTAAGTTTTGGAAACAGATGAAAATCAGTTAGGGCCAAGTCGAGACTGTGTGAAAGATGATCGATGACAGTGAACCCAAATCGTTCCAGAAGTTGCAGCATTCATGTGTGGTCTAGCATTTTCATACTAAAGGAGAGGGTGCTCCGTACATTGACGAACTCTTATAATTCGAAACTCTGTACAGCATGCTAGCATAGTTACGTTACACATCTCCATGTTACATGCTACAATTCGGAACGCTTTAGCGGCAGAGGGCCGTAAATATGTAGACATGAAGAATGAAGATGTAGAATGTTAATAACGTTTGTTGAATTTAGAAAGTGTTAAGATTTTTCACAAAAAATTCGAAGGTATTACTTTTCAGTTCAACCTCGTACAATACTTAATTTTTATTTTGGAAGTCTACGCTGCGCTACCAAAAGAAAATTACTTTCCATCCCACCTGTTTACAAAAATGACCATATTCACGGAAATTACTAATATACCCTACCTTACCTTTCAGTTTGGGGCGCAATGAACATCAATGTACTTCTAATTCTCTGTAGTCGGGAATGTCGGTGATCAGAAAAAAAGTTGTTGTAGGGAAACAATCTCTCCACATCACTTGGAGATTAGGAGATAAAATACTCCTGAAGAGACGTCTGACGGTGGGTGTTCTTGTCCTCATTGATAATATTGTAGATAGTAGCAAAAATCGAACAGCCTGGATTTATTGCTAAAACAGGGTCATACTCACTCACTAATCTTTGCCGAACACACTCTTTAATGTCAGTCAGCTTGCATTCCTGCGAAGGCAAACCCACAGATTGTAATTGTTTAATGCAGATGGCAGGGATCAGAAGTTTCTACGTATGTACGCCAGATAATTTTCAATTTTTGGATCAATGAAATGATTTTGTGCCTCTCGTACGTAATTAGATAAAAATCCAGGTTCTAGTAATAACATTCTGACTAGTGTCATATATATTTCTACACATGTTTGGTCTTATTGACTAAAAATGATGGGTAACGCTGAATATCGAACTGCAATAAGTAGCTTCATTTACCCTCATGATCACATGTGCTATTTCTCCCGTATTTAGTTCATTGTTGTGGGGTGAAAGGAAGAATGGGTAAGGTTGACAACTGTAATATTCGAGATATAGTTCATAATAGCGGTGCAGAGTTTTCGCCTTTAGGTGGTAAGCAAATAAATCAATACATTTTTTTTAAGATCCATTAATTTATCTACTAAAATACTGAACCAAAAATGGTTTTTATGAATAACGATGTACTTGTTTTAAGGCTTTTCGAAATTTTATGTGAGGATTGCTATGGGACAGCACTTTTATATGTTCTGACGACCGTAGCAGTTTTTTTATGTATAAAAAATGAGGCTATTTTATGCACTCTTCAACGTTAACACGCAAGACCGCTACGGTCGCAGGTTCGAATCCTGCCACGGGCATGGATGTTTGTGATGTCCTTAGGTTAGTTAGGTTTAACTAGTTCTAAGTTCTAGGGGACTAATGACCTCAGCAGTTGAGTCCCATGGTGCTCAGAGCCAGCCAACGTTAACAGCAAGCGATGAGATTGAATAGACGATGCGCCAGCACACTTCAGCTTCACATTTTGCATATTACGGCTATTTATGGGAACTGCTTCACTGCTAAAACTAATGAGCATTTTATTACTGTAGTTTATGGATGGACTAAGTGTGAGTGCAGAACTTGAAAGGAAAAGATCTAAGAAGAGGATATTTATTGTGTACATCACAGATCGTGGGGGTGTCAAAAAAGATTACTACCAGACAAACCTTTGTTGACACACATGGTCCTTAGCTTTGAACTAGTATAAGCAGCAAGTAATCGGCAATTTTCGGGCCGCTAGTCTTCTGTTGGCCCCATTGTGAATCGCGACAGCACTTGATCCCATTTACTATACACAACGAAGACTACCATAACGTTGTGCACAATATTGTTATTGTAACTGCTTTGATGTTGAGAAATGAAATTTATAATCTTAGAAAATAAAGCAGGAGCACGTCCCTCGCAATCAAACTCATAGTTACTGCACGCAGGAAATGGATCTCATGGTGCTTCTACATGATTCAACCAATAAACTTAATCAAAAGACCATGTCATGCACGCCCAATGAAATCCGAAATGCCAGATTAAGAAAATGTTGAGCAGGTTATTTCAAGGACTATCAGACTCGGAAGTGAGTGCTGTGTCAAGCAGAAGATGATGCTTAAACTTGCTGTGAAAACACCAATCACTGTCTTGCGTGGTTTATCTTTCCTAATCCAAACTACTTATAACTTACGAAAGCTCTCTAGCCACAAGACTACCACTTCAGTGTGCTATTCTGCCAATGACTTCTAAGAAAGCTGATGAACATCCGTATTTTCAGCACAGTCGATGCAGAATGTCTGTTCATTATCCTGTCTCGTTATTGGAGTATTGAGTTTTGTCTGTGGGATGCTGTCGAGGTACTGGAAGCTAGGAGCGAGGGGTGGGAAGGAGGTATTTGAACGTTCGTGGACTGTCAGGAATATGGTGTAGTTGATGTGGGGTCGGTATAGGATGGTGAAGGTCTAAGAGAAGTAGGATCCAAAGTGGTTTGCTTGTGTTAGATTGTCAGGGATTATCGTGCAGGATGGGGTAAGAGGGGCAAGACTGTTGTCAGTAAGACGGTGAAATGTCTTCTGGTACCTGGAAGAGTTTGTTGGCAGGTTGGCATTGAGGTCTGCGAGTGCTTGCCGCCAAACGCGGCGTTTCTTTTGCATTCAACATATTTCGGATGTGTCGTAGTTGTCAGTGGCGGCTAAATGTGTCTTGGGCCTGGGTCTGCAGGAAAGAAAGGTAAAGGCGATAGGATTCACGGAGGAGTAGGAGAACACATGGAGGGAGTGGGGCAGTGTGGGCAGATGAGTTTCGTCGAAATGTCATTTGTTAATAGTTCTTTCGAGTTCACGTAATACTCGTGTGTTTCTCGAACCTACATCTACATCTACATACATACTCCGCAATCCACCATACGGTGCGTGGCGGAGGGTACCTCGTACCACAACTAACATCTTCTCTTCCTGTTGCACTCCCAAGCAGAACGAGGGAAAAATGACTGCCTATATGCCTCTGTACGGGCCCTAATCTCTCTTATCTTATCTTTGTGGTCTTTCCGCGAAATATAAGTTGGCGGCAGTAAAATTGTACTACAGTCAGCCTAAAATGCTGGTTCTCTAAATTTCCTCAGTAGCGATTCACGAAAAAAACGCCTCCCTTCCTCCACAGACTCCCACCCGAGTTCCTGAAGCATTTCCGTAACACTCGCGTGATGATCAAACCTACCAGTAACAAACCTAGCAACCCGCCTCTGAATTGCTTCTATGTCCTCCCTCAATCCGACCTGATAGGGATCCCAAACGCTCGAGCAGTACTCAAGAACAGGTCGTATTAGTGTTTTATAAGCGGTCTCCTTTACAGATGAACCACATCTTCCCAAAATTATACCAATGAACCGAAGACGACTATCCGCCTTCCCCACAACTGCCATTACATGCTTGTTCCATTTCATATCGCTCTGCAATGTTAAGCCCAAATATTTAATTGACTTGACTGTGTCAGCGCTACACTACTAAAGGAGTATTCAAACATTACGGGATTCTTTTTCCTATTCATCTGCATTAATTTAAATTTATCTATATTTTGAGTTAGCTGTCATTCTTTACACCAATCATAAATCCTGTCGAAGTCATCTTGTATCCTCCTACAGTCACTCAACGACGACATCTTCCCGTACACCACAGCATCATCAGCAAACAGCCGCACCTCCTTGTAATAAGTCTAGAATTACGCGATTGTTATTCTACATATACATCTACATGTACATAAATACTCCGAAGTACACCGTGCGGCGCGTGGTGCAGGGTACGCCATACCACTTCTAGTCATTTTCTTTCATTTTCCACTCGCAAATAGAGCGAGGAAAAAACTACCGCTGTCTACAAGCCTCCATATGAACCCTAATATCCTTATCTTCATGGTCCTTATTTACAATGTATGCTGGAGGCAGTAAAATCATTCAGCAGTCAGCTTCAAATGCCGGATCTCTAAATTTTGCTCAATAGCGTTGTTTATCACAGTACGCATGAGCAAAACGTGTATTTAACGATCACATCAAGGTGCTCAGGCTGTCAGCATCAAGCAACTTACTGTATATTTGTCATAGTCAATGTCCCAGAACGCTTTTTCTTAGTACATTCGACTTAATAATTTCCTGCCGCATGGGAAAACTCTGCTAGTGTTAGTCGTATGTCATTATAGGTATTATTCTTGATATTTAGATCGAAATGTAATGAAGACTTATTAGCTTGTCTGAGTACGGCAGTGGTGAATGCCTCTTGATGCTACAGTGTGGCAAGTGGCCACACCTACGGAGAATATCGCGCGGCTTGCTATCTCAGTGTGTGGGCGACTCTGTCTGATGGCCGTCTTTACCTGGAGGTGGCTCGTCCACACTTTCAGGTGTTCAAAGGTAGTGAAAGGAAATTCTCAAGCCTTAACTACAGCAACAAACAGTTCGGTGATCCCCCATTTATTACTTTTGGGTGGAACGTTTTCTGACAGTTACTGTCAAGCAGTGTCCGCAGTTTGAAGCTGTAGCGGCTCTTCCCCAGGACTAGACGTTTCACTTACGCGAGGAATTTCGTTGTGATGACTGCAGTAGTCCGTGAGCTACATGGAGGCTTGCGGTGATGGAGGCACCACCAGCGGCGTCGTGTCTGTGGTGGTTGTTGCGGCCAGTCAGAACCTACCTAATATTTCAGAGCTAATTGTTTGATTCCACGATGTCTTATAGTGATGTCGCGCACTAATATTGCAAGAGTTTATGTCTTGTTACACATCTCTTTATTCTACCTAGGAACCCTGTCAGTTCGTTCCTACCGTCAGTGTGCTCGCTGGTCTGTACTTGTCGCTAAATTTTTCCTTGCTCTGAGTAACCGCCAGAAACATTCTTAAGGATCAAAGATTCCCCGTCCTGTGTGTCACTCTCAGTAACGGTCCAGAATTCCTCTTTACGACACGAAGTGCGAACCTGCAGCTCTCTGCAACACTTTCCCGTGAAGTGACAGATGTGTGGTGACTTCTGTACACCCTCCACAACGGGAGAATGGAAAGGTTCTGTTTGGACGGCGGAGATGGCGAGTTCCACAGCGCTATCAGCTGATCACCAAGTTACGTCAAAGAAGTTCGCGCGCTCGCCGCCTGGGGCGCTTCCGTGCGCGCTTATTCAGTGCCTGCAAACAGACACTACTGAACTGTTGTTTTTGGTTTTTGATATTATTATCCCGTTGTTATCTGTTACAGCGACAATTTTACTTACCATTTTCGTTTCCAATAAAATGTTCCCGTTCTGAAGATACACGATTTTCCTTTACGTAGTTGAGAGTGGACAGTTTTTTTAAATACGGAAGAAATGGTGACGCTCGCATTTTCCGCGTGCTGTACGCCCACGTATCACACGCAGTTTGGTGGCTGTCTTGTAGCCCTATAACATAAGCTTCAGTGGTGACGCCGGCGGGATCATGACTCAGATGAACAGTTCGTAACAAGGAAACATCGATTTGCAGTAATAGAATGCCGAGTGAAGAACTGCACAACACGTCAAGACTGGCTGTAAGACTTCCACCGTTCCGGCTTATCGATCCAACTCCCTGGTTTGTGCAAGATATAATAAAGCCACCGCCGGATACGGACGAATATTCTAAAATGAAGTCAGAACTAACACGCCGGGTGTCTGCCTCTCAGGAGGAGAGAGTACGACAGGTACTCACGGAAGAAGACGTCGGTGACAAGAAACCCTCACAATACTTACGGCACTTAAGAAGCAAAGTGGACTCTCACACGGTGCTAGACGCACTACTACGCACAATATGGAGCAGCATGTAAAAGCGATAATTGCCTGTCAAACCGAGAAATCCTTAAACGAAGTGGCTTCGCCGGCTAACAGGATACAAGATGCAACTGCGCCCGCTTCTGGATCCGATGACACCGTCATGTGCAACAGAACCGAAACAGAAACAAAACCTAACTGCGACAAGCTTTCAAAAAATGTAACGGCATTGGAGCATCATTCAAACGACGGCTTGATGAGCAAAACTGACGCTCTGTCTAATCAACTGAGTAAACTCCTCGCTCATCCCGGCGCTAAAAGTAATTACCGGCGACCATAGCGGAGCAGCTCCAGTCACGACCTTATGCTGGCATCATCAGCGATTTGGGGATCAAGCCCATAAGTACAACGCGCCATGTGAATACAGAAATGTTAAGCGCCAAGCAGAAGTCGACGAATATGTCTGTCCCAATGCCCGCCTGTATCTCATCGACCGTAAGTCGGGACAAAATTCTTAGTAGAAACAGCCTCAGATGCAGGTATTCTGCCGCGAGACGAGTCACATTAGTATCGCCGCTCACCACCTCCGAGCTGACAGGGAACAACAATTCCGATATTCGAATTTACGGCACACAGCGAACGGAATTAGACCTGGGACTGCGTCGTGCAATAACATGGATATCTCTTCGTCGCCGACGTAGCGGAACCGATCATCAGAGCTGACCAACTCGTCCACTACCACCTGCCACCCGTCCGCCCCCGGTAGCTGAATGGTCAGCGTGACGGAATGTCAATCCAAAGAGCCCGGGTTCGATTCCCGGCTGGGTTGGAGATTTTCTCTGCTCAGGGACTGGGTGTTGTGTTGTCCCAATCATCATCATTTCATCCCCATCGACGCGCAAGTCGCAGAAGTGGCGTCAAATCGAAAGACTTGCTCCAGGCGTACGGTCTACCCGACGGGAGGCCCTCGTCACACGACATTTCCATTTTACCTGCCGCCCGACGTCGCCGACGCCTGCCTGCGGGATGCTATCACCGAGCTGTCAGTGACCGGATTTAACATCGCACAGTCAACTGCAATGTCAAGTGCGCCCAGGCGGCGGCAGGCGAGTTTAGCCAGCTAGTCGACCAGTTCACGCCACTTACCAGGCCTCCCGGGGCCCCGAAGCAGGTATGCCACAATACTATTCATTATGCACACATAAAAAAAAGTTTTGCATCACCCTGGTTCCAAGAACTCCTGAGATAGACGTTGACTGTGGATATTGTATCACAGACACAGTCCATTTGGCTGTACAGAGATGTCACTAAACCCACCCAAAGATGTAAACAACCATGCATGAGCAGTGCCTATTAGACGGAGGGGGTCCGACAGCTGATCAGTTCCAGCCATAACACCAGGAAGGAGGTACACGGCTCGTGTTGTCTGTAGTTCACCCATGCCTAGATTGTCAATACGGCGGTTCGATCGCTTCCGCATTGTTACCTTGTGCCAGGAAGGACTCTCAACAAGCGAAGTGTCCAGGCGTCTCAGAGTGAACCAAAGCGTCGTTGTTTGGACATGGTGGAGATACAGAGAGACAGGAACTGTCGATGACATGCCTCGCTCAGGCCGCCCAAGGGCTACTACTGCAGTGGATAATCGCTACCTACGGAATATGGCTCGGAGGAACCCTGACAGCAACGCCACCATGTTGAATAACGCTTTTCGTGGAGCCACATGACGTCGTGTTACGACTCAACCAACCTATGCGCAGTAGGCTGCATGATGCGCAACTTCACTTCCGACGTCCATGGAGAGGTCCACCTTTGCAACCACGACACCATGCAGCGTTGTACAGACGGGTCCATCAACATGCCAAATGGATCGCTCGGGATTGTCATCACGTTATCTTAACCGATGAGTGTCGCATATGCCTTCAACCAGACAATCGTCGGAGGCGTGTCTGGAGGCAACCCGGTCAGGCAGAACGCCTTAGACACACTGTCCAGCGAGTGTAGCAAGGTAGAGGTTCCCTGCTGTTTTGGGGTGGCATTACGAGGGGCCGATAGCGCTGCTGGTGACCATTGAAAGCGCCGCAACGGCTGTACGATACGTGAATGCCATCCTCCGACCAAATCGGCAGCATACTGGCGAGGCATTCGTCTTCCTGGACGACAATTCGCGCCCCCATCGTGCACATCTTGTGAATGACTTCCTTCAGGATAAAGGCATCGCTCGACTAGAGTGGCCAGCATGTTCTCCAGACATGAACCCTATCGAACAGGCCTGGGATAGATTGAAAACGGCTGTTTATGGACGACATGACCCACCATCCACTCTGAGGGATCTACACCGAATCGCCGTAGAGGAGTGGGACAATCTGGACAAACAGTGACTTGATGAACTTGTGGATAGTATGCCACGACGAATTCAGGCATGCATAAATACAAGAGAATGTGCTACTGGGTATTAGAGGCACCGGTGTGTACAGCAATCTGGACCTCCACCTCTAAAGGTCTCGCTGTATGGTGGTACAACATGCAATGTGTGGTTTTCATGAGCAATAAAAAGAGCGAAAATGATGTTTATGTTGATCTCCGTCAGAAGGACAGGATATCTGATAACAATTATCGATAGATACACGCGCTGGCCTGAAGCTATTCCAGTCGACAGTACCTCTGCTGAGACACTGGCAGCAATATTTGTGACACAAGAGATCGGGCCATTTGGTTGGCCACTATCTATAACAACTGATAGAGGGCGCCAGTTTGAATCTGAACTTTTCACGCACGACCTATCACCCAGCCAGAAACGGGTTGGTGGAGTGCTGTCACAGTTCCTTGAAAGCAGAGTGCTATGATACGAATTGAACCACGGCCCTGCCCCTCGTACTTCTCGGCCTACGAACAGTACACAAACCAATGCGTCAACGGCGAAACTCATTTATGAAGAGACACAGACCGTTGAGTCAAGAGCTTTTACGTCAACCCGAATTAATAACTCGACTCACACTCGCTCAAATGTGATATCAACCGCCGTCACGAAACAGTTCACGTCCTTCATTTGTCCTGTGTCGTCCGAACAAGACAAATCCTGGGCAACAGCACCACAGGCGCAAAGGTGCGAGCTGCTGCAAGTGCCACAGTGACTCGCTACTTCAGCCAGTTCCACCAGCGCCACTGGCGGCGCTCTAGATAAAGCTATCGACTTCGCCTCGGCCAATTGCCGGCCCAGTATAATCCGCCAAAGAACGGACGACAGCGGACAGAAACCTACTCGGAAGACAGATCATCGCCCAAGGTTGACTTAGATAGGGAAACGTCGTTCCGTGTACTCTTAGAAGTGAACAGACAGTTGTTGTAAATTGCATTTTATATGTATCGTGAAGTCTACCAACGGTTATTTGCACTTAGACGTTGAGGGCCTTTTTTGTGTTATACAGTGTTGCAGTCTTCAATATTCAACTAGTCACAAAGATAAGTAAACCTTTTTAACTCATTTGTGTGACTTTTTACTAAATTGTTGGAGTTTTGTAGAACCTTTCTTCTCCTAGCCTGTTACCTGACCCTGCGGCATAGCTGTGTAATAGTGGCAACTCGGCTTCCAAGCGGTAGCGACGAGGCCTTTACAAAAATGGCAAGTGGGTTTAAAAAATTTTGTGCATAAAGAATTAACAAACAGCACTCTCGTCATGCTCCGACGAGATGGAATTAAAGCACTTCTCACACCACCATATACCGGACCCTTTTCGTGTACTCGCCCGTACGGATAAAAACAATCGACATCCTGCTAGGGGCAAACGCAGTACCGTCTCCGTCGATCGTGTCAAGCCTGAGTTTTTGTTTGATGACTTTTTTTAGACACCCCCGTCTTCTTCGACCGGACAAACGCCCTCCTCGCCTTCAGCGATCAAACCACCTTCTGATTAATGCCCGGTGCCTCAGTTGCCGCGCCAAACGCGATCGGGCCGGGTCGTCCATTTTCCGTCAAGGTTTCTTGAAGGCTTCAGGACTGATGGAACCAGACTACGCTCCCATTCTCCGGGAAGGATTGGGGGGGCGGGGGGGGGGGGGGGATGGCTGATGTGGCGTGGCGGAGATTGCGAATTCCGCAGCGCGATCAGCTGATAGCCAAGTTCCGTCAGAAAGTTCGCGCGCTCGCCACCTGGGGCGTGGACGTACGCGGTTATTCCGTGTCTAAGAAGAGACACTATTGAACTCTGTGATTTCAGTTTTTAATATTAGTATTCCGCTGTTATCTGTCATAGTGACAAGTTTACTTATTGTTTTCGTTTCCAATAAATGTTCCCGTTCGCGAAGCACACGACTGTACTTTACGCAGTTGGCAGTGGAGAGTTTTTTAAATACCGAAGAAAGAATTACGTTTGCATTTTCCGCCTGCTCTACGCACACGTATCAGACGCACTTTAGTGGCTGTCTTACAGGCCATAAGATAAACTTCAGTTCCATTAAAAAGTAATCACAACAGGCTTTCACATACACTACTGGCCATTAAAATTGCTACACCACGAAGGAGACGAGCTACAGACACGAAATTTAACCGACAGGAAGATGATGCTATGATATTCAAATGATTAACTTTTCAGAGCATTCGCACAAGTTTGGCGCCGGTGACGACACCTACAACGTGCTGACATGAGGCAAGATTATAACCGATTTCTCATATACAAACAGCAGTTGACCGGAGTTGCCTGGTGAAATGTTGTAGTGATGCCCCGTGAAAGGAGGAGAAATGCGTACCATCACGTTTCCGACTTTCATAAAGGTCAAATTGTAGGCTATCGCGATTGCGGTTTATCATATCGCGACATTGCTGCTCGCGCTGGTCGAGATTCAATGACTGTTAGCAGAATATGGAATCGGTGGGTTCAGGTGGGTAATACGGAACGCCCTGCTGGATCCCAACGTCCTCGTATCACTAGCAGTCGAGATGACAGGCATCTTATCCGTATGGCTGTAACGGATCGTGCAGCCACGTCTCGATCCCTGAGTCAACAGAGGGGGACAGTTGCAATACAACAACGATCTACACGAACAGTTCGACGACTTTTGCAACAGCATGGACTATCAACTTGGAGATCATGGCTGCGGTTACCCTTGACGCTGCATCACAGACAGGAGCGCCTGCGATGGTGTACTCAACGACGAACCTGGGTGCACGAATGGCAAAACGTCA
This sequence comes from Schistocerca nitens, assembly GCF_023898315.1. NCBI lineage: Eukaryota > Metazoa > Arthropoda > Insecta > Orthoptera > Acrididae > Schistocerca > Schistocerca nitens. The sequence continues at coordinate 143,279,393 of NC_064616.1, read as the reverse complement.
TTCTGTCGAATGAATTCAGGTTCTGTTTACAGCATCATGATGGTCACATCCCTGTTTGGCGACATCGCGGTGAACAAACATTGGAAGCGTGTATTCACCATCGCCATACTGGCTTATCACCTGGCCTGATGGTATGGGGTACCATTGGTTACACGTCTCGGTCACCTCTTGTTCGCACTGACGGCACTTTGAGCAGTGGACGTTACATTTCAGATGTGTTACGACCCGTGGCTCTACCCTTCATTCGATTCCTGCGAAACCCTACATTTCAGCAGGATAATGCACGACAGCATGTTGCAGGTCCTGTAGGGGCCTTTCTGGATACAGAAAATGTTCGACTGCTGCCCCGGCCAGCACATTCTCCAGATCTCTCACCAACTGGAAACATCTGGTCAATGGTGGCCGAGCAACTGGCTCGTCACAATACGCCAGTCACTACTCTTGATGAACTATGGTATCGTGTTGAAGCTGCATGGGCAGCTGTACCTGTACACGCCATCCAAGCTCTGTTTGTCTCAATGCCCAGGCGTATCAAGGCCGTTATTACGGCCAGAGGTGGTTGTTCTGTGTACTGATTTCTCAGGATCTATGCACCCAAATTGCGTGAAAATGTAATCACATGCCAGTTCTAGTATAATATATTTGTCCAATGAATACCCGTTTATCATCTGCATTTCTTCTTGGTGTAGCAATTTTAATGGCCAGTAGTGTATTTGTCCCACTGGGAGACGAGACGATGAAGTCTTGTTTCGTTGAACGTTGTCGGCCACTCACTGTTCCACAACCGTATCTACTGTTGTACTTCCCAGTACGTCTGAAACCGACGTCCACACATTTCTTTCTTCAGGTCGGCAGGGACGTGAAAATCACGCGGAAGTTTTGCTGGGCCTTTTGACTTTATGGCACGTCGCAGTTTCTGTAAAGTGTCTGCATAGTGCTGGGCCATGATTGTGGTTGCACACTCGAGGAATTCGACGACCAGAGGGCTCCTACAGTATACGAAAAAGGTTATCATACCCTTACCGAAAATTGTGTGAACAGCTTTGGACTTCTTTGACGGGGAAGATCCTGGATGTTTCCACTGCTGGCTTTGACGTTTGCTCTCAGGCCGTTGAAATGGCGTCGGACGGAATTATCCTCTCGCACGAAAACACCCGCCCCCACACTGCCAATCGGACGAAGGCTATGCTTCAGCGATTTGATTGGGAAGCACTGCAACAACCTCCGTACATCCCGGACCTTTCACAGTGTGGTTTTCACATCCATGGAGACCTGTAGAAATACATGCGTGGACGTTGGTTTCAGTCAAACGAGGAAATGCCAGATTGGGTTGCGGTTGTGGTTCTGTCAGCGGCTGACCGCTTGCAACGAAACAGGAGTTCATAGTCTCCTCTCCCAGTGGGATAAATATCTTAACATATGAGGTGATCATTTTTAAATGGAAACATAGCATCGTTCCATTGTTCCATTCTGACGGGTTTTCCCCCTCATAGTTTATTTTCTCTGCACTGTGGCCACTATTTCGTCTCATTTGGGTGGTGTGGACTCGTACCTGTTTACGAGTCTTATAGTTACGTAGCACACTAATATTGCAAGAATTTGTTTCCCGTTACATGCATTTTTAATCTGCCTCGGAGCAATGGTAGATGTCGTCCATCATCATTGTGCTTGCAGGGTTGTATTTGTCGATAAATATTTTCCGAAATACCCAGTAAAGACCACATGTGGTGGAATATAGAAGTTTCGTCCCATTGCTCTACTCCTGCCCACGTTTGTTGGTAACTCCAGACTAACTTGCCAATGTGATGGACACAGAAGGACGGGTAGCGTTCTTTCCCGGACTTTTTCGTAGTTATTTATGAACTTTCTAGTAGTTTCTCAAACTCACTAACAGTGCACTGGTTTGGATCATGTTGTGATAGGCTACGCGACAATCTGTTCCGCCTGGGAGCTCTGGCTGGTCAAGACAGACGTCATATATGCGATATGCATTTTTTTTTTCTCCAGTGATAAAAGTAGAATGTCTGGGCGAGGAGGGAGAGCTTGGTTCTTATTGGTCCAGAGAGAGAAGGGGGAGAGGGGGGGATACGAGTGATTGGCGCTTAACTGCCACGGCGGCCACAGATTTCAACCAGCGAATGCGTAGGCGTCAATGTGTTAAGACAGACGTAGTGTCATTAACGTCGGCAGGATGCCCCACTCTGAAACCTTGATATAGTAGCACTGTCTTTTCTACCAGCAACATGGCCGGTCGCATCGGTGCGCTTACACACATACGTAATCCAAATTTCTCTAATATTGCTTGGAACATGGGTGGGCGCAGTGATTGCTGTCGCGGCCAACGTCCACGAGTCATTGTTTGAAGTGTGGTCCCCCCAATAGGCACCACTGCTTCCTTCCGTTGCTTGGCTCTATCTACCTATAATGACCGAAGATGTTGGAGATACTGGTCAATTCTCAGGGTGTATAATTTGTAGTGCTGTGCTAATTCTGATACACACATAACGTCTTCAGTTGACAGTCTCGGACATCGATAAACCTCAGAATTTTGCGATAACAATAACGTGCTCATCTTAATACACAAACTGTGATGTTACACAATCTAGAAATGTGGTGGTGGTGGTATAGGAAGGGTTTATCTATCGCTTTTTGCTATTTCTTTAACGTTTGGAGCGTATTTGGAAATCGGTAAAAGAATTTTTTGCAATGATATTGTTAATTTTGCGGAATATGTCATGACGTCATTATTTCTATAGGGATACCTGTTCTTTTTAAAATACATACACTATGACGTCACGTGCACGCTAGTAATGTAGGGATTGTTTAGTAATTATAAATGAATCAAATGGCTAAATGGTTCAAATGGCTCTGAGCACTATGGGACTCAACTGCTGAGGTCATTAGTCCCCTAGAACTTAGAACTAGTTAAACCTAACTAACCTAAGGACATCACAAACATCCATGCCCGAGGCAGGATTCGAACCTGCGACCGTAGCGGTCTTGCGGTTCCAGACTGCAGCGCCTTTAACCGCACGGCCACTTCGGCCGGCTATAAATGAATCAAATGCTTTTGAGCACATGCTGCATTGTGATTAGTTGAGAGTACCATGACGTCGACTTAACATGATGAGATGCAACATGACGTGATGCGACGTTAACATGGCGCTGAGGGAAGTGGGCTGAAACTCGTGAAGTTGGAAAAATACGTAAAATTTTGTAAAATATGGAAGAATATGAGCTATTGTAATAAACACTAAAAAATTCCCAGAATTTTGGAAAATCGGAAAAAATACTTAAAATGAGGTTACAAACACTTCTTCCTAACTGTGGTCCCTGCTGGTGCGTCGAATGACGAAAATCGCATAATATTTGATTTAATTTGTTATTAACAAACACCTACATCCTTGGTCTTGGGTAATGTGACTTAAACTAATTACAGTAAAATTAATTTAATATTAACAAATACCCACGTTGTGGTCCTCACCCAGTGGTCACACACAGCTCAAGTGATCTAGTTACAAAAGCATGAGGGGGAGGGCGTACTTAAATGTTATTGGTCCAGGGTGGAAGGGAGAAGAGGGAAGATTGGAGGGAGATGGGAGGGGCGGGGATGAGCCTGATCAATTTGCAAGTGAATTCTTGGTGGAGGTCGTGGGAGTGAGCTTGATAGTAACCAGCACAAGTGTCTAACCTGACACAGGAAGTACTTTTCACTGATCTTGAGAAAGATAGTTATCTGACCCAGAGCATACACTGCTTATTAACTTTAGGTGTTTTGCATCTCCTGACTGTTGGTGACAGAAATGCAAGACTGAGCGAAAAATGACTGACGTAAAGTGTGGTGTCAAAGCCAGACACCACACTTGCTAGGTGGTAGCCTTTAAATCGGCCGCGGTCCGTTAGTATACGTCGGACCCGCGTGTCGCCACTATCAGTGATTGCAGACCGACCGCCGCCACACGGCAGGTCTAGTCTAGAGAGACTCCCTAGGACTCGCCCCAGTTGTACAGCCGACTTTGCTAGCGATGGTTCACTGACTACATACGCTCTCATTTGCAGAGACGACAGTTTAGCATAGCCTTCAGCTACGTCATTTGCTACGACCTAGCAAGGCGCCATATTCAGTTACTGTGAATGTATTCTGAACAGATAATATTGTGAATCATGTACCGTCAAGAGCGAGGTTCATCATTAATGGATTAAAGTTAAGTATGAAACTAATTACGTCCGCTTTCTGAATTCTAATTCCTTGTCATGTTCCAGACCTCACGTCAGTATGCTTCTTCCCTCCTCGTCCGCAGCTCGTGGTCGTGCGGTAGCGTTCTCGCTTCCCGCGCCCGGGTTCCCGGGTTCGATTCCAGGCGGGGTCAGGGATTTTCTCTGCCTCGTGATGACTGGGTGTTGTGTGATGTCCTTAGGTTAGTTAGGTTTAAGTAGTTCTAAGTTCTAGGGGACTGATGACCATAGATGTTAAGTCCCATAGTGCTCAGAGCCATTTGAACCATTTTTTTTTCTTCCCTCCTCACGCCAGCCTGCGTGCGCTAAAACGCGTGCATTTCAGCCTCCTCTAGTAACACTGTGTTGGCTCTTCTGCCAACACAACATAAAGCTTAGCGTATAACCTGCGTATTTTTAACTCTCGTAACAACATCTATAGGTAACTTTCGTTATAAGAATGAAAACTATAAAGAGGGAAGGCGGTTTCTAACCGATGCTTCAGGGTGCTTGTTTGGTAACATTTGCTAAGGATGACTCAGAAACGGATGTAGGATATCTTTTATAGCACCGCTACGTCAACCGCAGACCACATGCCAGGTAAGGAAGCGGTGGTACGGTGGATAACGATATCCTTCGGAAGTGGGGAAAAATGCGCGTCAGTCCCCGCGGAGTTACCTCAGGTTCCGATGGAAATGACTATGAAATATATGGCGCCAACGAGACAGATGACAAAGTGGCGGAGGATGGCGCGAGCGACGCCGAACAATTTTCATTTACACCCGCCATAAAGTGGCGCCATGCAAATACGCCACACGTAATGGCTCCTGCGGACCGGGAATTCGCATCACACTTGTTGGTGATAAATGACGGCGATTTGCCCGCAGCCGCTTATGATCAATTTACTGGCGCGGCCGCCTGCGATGGGGACGGGCCGGCCTGGCGGAATATTCTCAAATCTCATTAGCGAGTGCGTATTGCAGCAATGACTCCGCGGGTTCTTTTATTTTGGTCGATGGGACAGTCGGCAATTATTAATTTTCGCGCACCCCTCGCTCGCCTGTAGAGTATTCTGCACAGGATCAGTGCAACTTCTGTAATTGCTGCCTCGTCCCGCCGGTTCCTGGAACTCCTCTGCCGTCAGAATTCTATCGTCGGCGTATCAATCACACTCCTGACGCTAAGTCGGCGTGCCTCGAGTAGCGCCAGCGTCCTGTTTTGCAGGAAATCGAAAAGCATACCGGTACAGTTACAACGCGTATTCCATTTGTTGCATAGCAGCAGTGTCTTCATTTAGCTTTTGGACGCCAGATTTAACGAATAACACAGGTCTGCAAAAAAATATTTTTTTAAACTTGTTTGAATCTTGATAACTGACTTTTATGTACTTTTCAGCGCTGATTTCAAAAATGCAATCAATTTTTTTCTATCACGTCCGTTTTTCTCACAAAAAGGGAGTATTTTTTGGGTATAATAACAAAATTTAAGCAATTTATCACATTTTTCCAACGTTATAAATTTTTGTTTTATTTATAAATCATGTTCTAAACTACATTTGCAGTACACTTCCATTTCTCTTTAAGCTCATAAGTCCATATAATAACGCTTTCGCTTTCTGTCGAAGCTTCTTTTGTTGCTTCTCCGGCTGTAGACTCGTTGAGCATCATCTCTTTTTGTCATCCAGCAGTAGTCCGCTATCATGTTGACGCTCCATCTTCCTTGATATCTTCATTCCATTTCTTTGATGTCTTGGTGGAATCTTTCGCCCTGCTCTTCACTTACATCGCCAAGGTTTGCAGGGAAGTCGTCAAGATGTGAGTGGAGAAAATGAACTTTAATGCTCATGTCACAGCCCAGCTTCTTAAAGTTGTCGAGCATGTCTGCGACGATTGTCTTGTAGTTTGGATCTCTTTTGTTTCCTAGGAAACCGGTAACAACTAATTTAAAAGATGTTCATGCTGCCCTTTCTTTTGTTTCCATTTTATCCACAAAGTTGGGATCTGTCATTAGTTTTCTAATGTCTGGTCCGACAAAAATTCCTTCCTTTAGCTTTTCCTGGGATAAACCAGGAAACTGTCCACCAAGGTATCTGAAACACTCCCCTCCTTTTGGCAATGCTTTAACAAAGTGTTTCATCAGCTCCAACTTAATGTGAAGTGGTGGAAGTGACACCTTTTTGGGATCCATAAGGCATTCCCTCTCAACATTTTTAACCTCTACCTGTAATGTTTTTCTCAATGGCCAAGCTTTTTTATGTGGTGTTTCTTTCTGTCTCTACTGTCCCATTCACACAGAAAGCAAGGGAACTTTGTATAGCCACTTTGTTGACCAGGCAGCATTGAAATGACTTTTAAATGACCATATAGTGTCCACTTGTGGTGTGAACAGCAAAGTCTGCTTAAAATCAGTTCAAGGTTTTCGTAACATTCTTTTAAGTGAACCGAGTGTCCAACTGGCATAGAAACATACTTATTGCCATTGTGTAGCAGTACTGCTTTAAGGCTTCTTTTTAAAGAATCAATAAAAAGTCTCCACTCATCAGGAGCATATTCTATTTTGAAACGTGCTATAAGTCCAGGAATATCACTGCAAAACACAAGGTAACCTTTTTGAAAGAAGAAAGATGCAAACTCCTTTTCCCTCGATCGATGCCAAGAAAAGGATGTACCCGGAGCCAAATATGTTTATCTTTCAATCTAGATCCTAAGACCTCTGCCAGTTCTATAGAAAGGCCTAGGTCTCTAACTAAATCGTTCAGTTCAGATTGTGAGAATGGAATGGGCTCGGTTGTGCAGGATCGTAGCAATCTCTGTCTTCTTCATTATCACCTTGCTCTGTGAATGGCCCGTGATCATCTATATCATCCAAAGAATCTGGAGGAGAGGGGATTTGGTACTTCAGGTCCATGAAGAACAGGGCGAATGGCTGATTGAATGTTAGCGTAAGAAATATCATTTTTGTTTTTCAAATTGAAACCTTGTACGTTGCAATAACAGAAACAGCAGTCATCACTATGACTTTTTGGGCTCCCTCCAAACCATTGGTATTCCAAAACGTAAGGAGTGCTTTTTACGTTGAAACCATTGCCTCTGTTCTTCAACACACACTGAACAAACGTTGTGTGGGGCCCAAGGCTTATCTTGACAGCCTAACGTTATACCAGAACAGGCGAAATATACTATTTCAACAAAATCGGAATTGTTTCTTTGTTGCTTTTTAACGATATAATTACCACAAATGTAGCAGAAGCAATCTAGCGAGTGGATACTTCCTCTGGTAGCCATTGTCCATTGTCCATAAAACAACTTCACAACACGAGATAACAGTCACTACTTTAAAGCACTAGGAACAACAACGCGTGAACAGCACAGAGTGAAGAGGCACTGTGAACTGAAGGACAACAGCAGAAGCTGACTGCTTGGTGATGGCGGGGGAAGGGGCAGCGTGACAGACGGGCACTGAGATGAAAATACTGCTGGTTTCTCCTAACTACTCTTTATTTTACGTGTATCTAGTATAAAAACGGCTAAATAACAGTTTATGGAGATCCTAAAAACCAATATTCAAAATCACTAAAGTGCTGAAATATCGAAAAAAGCTAAAATTAGACAAGCAGTTTGTGAAATAACTCTACGTGATGGAATTTTTTCACTATTTTTCTCGAAATCAGCGTTGAAAACACTATAAGAATAACTTCATAAATTTGAAACAATTTTAATGTCACAGACCTGTGTAATATTAGATTTAGGAACCACTTCTCTATGCGTTAGCTTTTGATCATAGACACGTTATGTTATAGAAAAGTTATTAACAAGGTTTAAACCTAACTAACCTAAGGACATCACTCACATCCATGCCCGAGGCCAGGATTCGAACCTGCGTCCGTAGCAGCAGCGCGGTTCTGGACTGAAGTGCCTGGAACCGCTCGCCCACAGCGGCCGGTATTTTTCAGTAGCGTTTTTATTTCGCCGTTGTACATTTCGAAGCGCAACTTCGTCACAAAGGCTTGACTTGTTATGTGAGGATCGTCACTGCGATCTAAACACGTCAGATACATCTACCTGTGAATCACAATAAAGTAACGTCCACATGTTTTTTACACTGTTATTACTGTGTCAACAACTTGTAAAAGTTGATTCATTGTGACATACAACAGAAATTAGCAAAATTCGTTGATACCTGTTTCAGGACTTAAAATCGCAGTGAAGTTCCATTTATAACAGCTGAAGCTATGATTCTAAGTGCACATTTGCGAAATAAAAACATTATTGAAAAGACATTAAACGAATTTTGTTATTAAGTTTCCCATTCATTTCCATATCTCACAATCAGGTCTGCCAAATGCAGGCACTACTGTGACCACGATAAACGCATTTTATTTTGTTATTTGGTTAAGGTGTAACTTCCACTAGAACTTAAAAGACTCTGGAGCTGTTCAGTTTCAAAAGGTTAAGAGAAGAACTCATTTGTGTTTTTGTTCAGAGAATCATTCCGGTCTTTGACTGAAGCGATTCGAGAACACGTGAGAAAACTGGATGTGAATGACTGCGACTGAGAGTGTTCAAATTAAAAAAATAACATTTTAGCAAAAGTGCATAAACGTACGATGGCTATTCGTTTATGAAGGTTCGACGGTCGCAAAATGGAAACCACAGTGAATACCCAGTGACGATTTGCACAAATGTGTTGGTCGGTGTCTTTGGTATGACCGTCGATCGCATCACGTTGCAATTTTTAATACTGAGCACTGGGCACGTAAAAATGGCTAGAAAATGGTGTCTGCCGCCATGCGTGAGTGCCTGCGTTTTATGTAGCCTACATAACGTAACTGTCATTCTTTGCCTTCTTGATCACAATTCTATGTCGGACAGCGCAGGGACAATGAAGACGCTCCTGCAGCTTTTCGATAGAAAATGTTTGATCACCCACCATACAGTCCGGACTTAGTTCCCTCTGATTTTTAATTCTAGCCACGTGAACCGTTGGCTATCAAGACAACATTTTGGTGCAGACAACGAGCTGCAGAACATCTTAGAGAATTGGCGTCAAGCACAGGCGGCTGCCTTTTATGACGATGCTATTAGAAAGTTGGAACGACGCTACAACAAAAACCGAAGTCGCAGGCGGTGAGTATGCAAAGAAGCTGCTGGAAGGCTTAGCTAATTGTTGCAAATAAATGTATTTCTTGAATCGTGTTGAAACGTCCATTCTCTCAGTTTAAAAAAGAAAATTCTCACCTTGATTAATGGAATCCATAATGAACCGTTTGGTTTTACTGCGAATATTCCTTATCTCTTGCGTTAATCGAACTTGTTGAATGTGGCAGACTGATGAGTCGTAGTCGATAATCTACTGAACGAATGTTCTGTCTACGACCTCCTTCATAAAACACACTTCCTTCGGATTCAGATAATGAGTCTCCCCATGTCACCTCCCTTCCCCACTACAAGGTATATTTTGTAGTTCTATCACACTTCCGACTGAGATTGTATTTTATGAAAAAAAATAATTTTTAATAATATATTCTTAGTTGAGACAGTAATTTGATGTATTCCCGTACGATTCAAGGTGAAAGTAGTCCTAAATCCTACGTGCCGGCAGTCTGCAACCGCGCGACCGCTACGGTCGCAGGTTCGAATCCTGCCTCGGGCATGGATGTGTGTGACGTCCTTAGGTTAGTTAAGTTTAAGTAGTTCTAAGTTCTAGGGGACTGATGACCTCAGAAGTTAAGTCCCATAGTGCTCAAAGCCATTTGAAGCCTACGTGCCGGACCAACTTCATATGTGTTTTGTTCCAGCCGCGCGGGATTAGCCACGCGGTCTCAGGCGCTGCAGTCACGGACTGTGCGGCTGGTCCCGGCGGAGGTTCGAGTCCTCCCTGGGGCATGGGTGTGTGTGTTTGTCCTTCGGATAATTTAGGTTAAGTAGTGTGTAAGCTTAGGGACTGATGACCTTAGCAGTTAAGTCCCATAAGATTTCACACACATTTGAACATTTTTGAATTTTGTTTTGTTCCACTACTTTATTTCCGTTCTCGGTGGTCAAGATTTTTACGAGGTTGATCGTCAACTGTTAAAAAGGGCCCGTTGTGTGTCTCATTTCTGCCCATGGATGCAAGCTGTTAAGGAACTTTTCGGCTGTTTGAAGAAATAGGCAGTGTAAAAATAACAATCTTTCTTGTTTTCAGCCAACCACGTCCTTCCTATTTTCGTTTGGCTGAAACAAACAGCACTATTGTCACACAATATGTACCTTACATAACGACCATGTTTCTGTCTAACTGTAGTCGCGAGTTCAAATATTCTTGGTCAGAAGAAGCTTAACCTCATCTGATGAGGTATGTACGTTTTGATTTTCACTTCACTTGTCAACCTATAGATTCCGAGCGTTAGTAAATGCAGCAGCCTTTCGCCGATAGACCAACGGGCTTGTTTCATAAGATGGCTAGGTAAAATCGTCAGTCATGCCTCTCGCATTATCGAGCCTTATTTCTCACGCCTTCCGGACATAAGTTATTCAATATTGCGCAAACTTATGCTCCAAAGCTACTTTCGCCATTAACACAGTACAGCACACGGGTGCTTTCGTGTTTAGTCTGCAATGTTCTACATCCCAGTAATTTAACAGCTTGCTTTAGCATTAGATTATTGATTAATTAATTTGTGCTGTAGACATAAACGAAATTCAGTGCTGAAAATATGTATCCTTCTTGAAACTAAATTGTGCTCTCGAGTTTATACATGAGTCATTAGTTTTCTGACTGGTTTGAAAAGGCCATCCACAACTTCCTCTCCCATGCCAATCTCTTCATCTTAGAATGGTACTTCCACGCTATGACCTAAATTATTTGCTGGATAAATTCCAGTCCCTGTCTCCCCCTGCAGATTTAGCCCTCTATAGTTCTCGTTCGAATCACTGATCCGTTAATACATCTCGTATCATCCTTCCCGACCTCGACCCACTTTCCGAATATTTATTTGCTCTCAGATTCTAGGGAGAACCTCCTGACTTCTCATTTTATCGTTCCACCTAATTTACGTCACTACCTTTTCGATGTTTACATTGAGCACCATGGACGAAGACTCCATCCCTTTCTTACACTCATTTAATACGAGCACTTCGTTCTTGGCTTTCATTCTTATTATTCACTCTTGGTTCTACCAAAAACTGTAAATTACCCGCCTTTCCTTGCAGCTTACACCTGTGTGTCTCAGAATTTCTAACATGTTGCACCATTTTACTTCGTCATAAAATTTGTCTAGGTCGACAAGTCTTATCAAGATGTCGAATTTTTACAGTATCGGATCCATTATTACGTTAGGACTGCCTGTCTAGTACCTTTACAATTACTCAAACCAAATTCTTCGTCATCTAACATGTACTCAATATTCTTTACCATTATTCTGTGTATTATTATCTTCGGGAACTTGGATGCATAAGGTGTTAAGCTGATTTTGTAAAAGTTCTGCCGTTACCTGCTCTTGCCATCTTCGAGATTGTGTGAATGATAATTTTCCGAAAATCTCATGGTATGTCTCCAGTCTGATACACTCCTGGAAATTGAAATAAGAACACCGTGAATTCATTGTCCCAGGAAGGGGAAACTTTATTGACACATTTCTGGGGTCAGATACATCACATGATCACACTGACAGAACCACAGGCACATAGACACAGGCAACAGAGCATGCACAATGTCGGCACTAGTACAGTGTATATCCACCTTTCGCAGCAATGCAGGCTGCTATTCTCCCATGGAGACGATCGTAGAGATGCTGGATGTAGTCCTGTGGAACGGCTTGCCATGCCATTTCCACCTGGCGCCTCAGTTGGACCAGCGTTCGTGCTGGACGTGCAGACCGCGTGAGACGACGCTTCATCCAGTCCCAAACATGCTCAATGGGGGACAGATCCGGAGATCTTGCTGGCCAGGGTAGTTGACTTACACCTTCTAGAGCACGTTGGGTGGCACGGGATACATGCGGACGTGCATTGTCCTGTTGGAACAGCAAGTTCCCTTGCCGGTCTAGGAATGGTAGAACGATGGGTTCGATGACGGTTTGGATGTACCGTGCACTATTCAGTGTCCCCTCGACGATCACCAGTGGTGTACGGCCAGTGTAGGAGATCGCTCCCCACACCATGATGCCGGGTGTTGGCCCTGTGTGCCTCGGTCGTATGCAGTCCTGATTGTGGCGCTCACCTGCACGGCGCCAAACACGCATACGACCATCATTGGCACCAAGGCAGAAGCGACTCTCATCGCTGAAGACGACACGTCTCCATTCGTCCCTCCATTCACGCCTGTCGCGACACCACTGGAGGCGGGCTGCACGATGTTGGGGCGTGAGCGGAAGACGGCCTAACGGTGTGCGGGACCGTAGCCCAGCTTCATGGAGACGGTTGCGAATGGTCCTCGCCGATATCCCAGGAGCAACAGTGTCCCTAATTTGCTGGGAAGTGGCGGTGCGGTCCCCTACGGCACTGCGTAGGAACCTACGGTCTTGGCGTGCATCCGTGCGTCGCTGCGGTCCGGTCCCAGGTCGACGGGCACGTGCACCTTCCGCCGACCACTGGCGACAACATCGATGTACTGTGGAGACCTCACGCCCCACGTGTTGAGCAATTCGGCGGTACGTTCACCCGGCCTCCCGCATGCCCACTATACGCCCTCGCTCAAAGTCCGTCAACTGCACATACGGTTCACGTCCACGCTGTCGCGGCATGCTACCAGTGTTAAAGACTGCGATGGAGCTCCGTATGCCACGGCAAACTGGCTGACACTGACGGCGGCGGTGCACAAATGCTGCGCAGCTAGCGCCATTCGACGGCCAACACCGCGGTTCCTGGTGTGTCCGCTGTGCCGTGCGTGTGATCATTGCTTGTACAGCCCTCTCGCAGTGTCCGGAGCAAGTATGGTGGGTCTGACACACCGGTGTCAATGTGTTCTTTTTTCCATTTCCAGGAGTGTAGATTCTGCACATCACCTTGGTTGCCCTTTCTCCCAGTGATTTTAGGAACTCCGAAGTGTAATTATCTGTGTCATCTGCCTTCATTAATATAAACTTTTCCAAAGCTCTGTCAAACTCTAAGTGTGATACTGCGTTCCCTATGTCTTCAAATAATCTTCCACTTTTTATTCTTTCACAAATGTGCGTACAAACAAAGCACCGGGTTTTGATGGAATCCAACCGGAGTGCCTGAAAAGCCCGGGCCCAGAAACTGAGCATTGGTTGTTGCAGCTATATAGCAGGATTCCGTGAAAATTTAGAGCTGCAAAAATAATAGCTAACAAAAAAACACGGCAAAGATGGCAAAGAAGGCAAAGAAAATCCATATTACAGGCCAATGCAACCATTAACTGAAAAATTAACTGCACTCCAACAAGCAGGTATTCTAAGGGACCACAGCTGCTGTGACCAGGTATTGACATTAGCATCTTGTCTGGAAGCAGGCTAAAAGCGTAAACTAAAGACAGCAGTACCTTTTGCTGATTTTACGGCAGAATTTGTTACTTATCGCATAGCCATGGCCTGCTACTTGAATTTGCAGAAATACTGGTTAATCTAAAGGTTAGTATACTTATCAAGAGGCGATTCCAAGTATTCACAGGAGAAAAATGTAGTAGATAGCAAAGGCTGAAGTGGGCTACCACAGGGTTCAGTGCTACCACCTACCCTTTCTAATCTTTATAGCATTGTTGGGGTAACATTAATGCTAAAAAGATCCAATTCGATGATGTCCTAGTGTTAACGTATCAAGCAGGAAACATGTAAAATTGCGACACAGCTTTGATCACAGATTTAAACATAGTGAGTGGTTACTTCAAGAACTAGAGACGGAAGCCAAATCCATCTAGAACAGAGATAAATGCTTAAAATCTTGATATCTGTGAGACAAATCACAAATTGAATGTCTTTTTTGGAAATGTTCAGTTTTAACATAACCCATACCCAAAATACTTCGATGTCGTTTTTGATACTTTTAAGAACCACTTGGAAAATACAGAAATAACAATGAGCACTAGAATTAATATCATTAGGAAACTAGCTGGGTCAGGATTGGGTACAAACGCAGGTGCTCTTTCTACTGCTACATTAACATTGGCTTACTCTACAGCAGAGTAATGTGCTCCACCATGGGAAAAGAATTAACATGCTCGAAAATCTGATGTTAAGCCAAATTAGGCAGTGAGAGTAGTTCCTGGCATTACTAAATAAACACCGGTCTCATGGCTACCCGTATTGTGGAGTATTACACCACCATCAATTAGAAGAGAAGCAGCAGATGTAAAAGAGTTCCAAAAGTGTGCTACTCACTAGAGCTCACTTCTTGTAACCAGTTACAGAATAAATCCGCCAACAGATGTGTATCCAGAAAATCATCCTTGAGAAAGCAAAATGCGCTTCATATACAAAAAAATGGTTCTAATGGCTCTGAGCACTATGGGACTTAACATCTATGGTCATCAGTCCCCTAGAACTTAGAACTACTTAAACCTAACTAACCTAAGGACATCACACACAACACCCAGCCATCACGAGGCAGAGAAAATCCCTGACCCCGCCGGCTTCAGATACACTTAAGCCCCAAAGAAACTGGTATAGGCATGCATATTCAAATACAGCCATATGCAAATGTAAATGTCGTGTGACTAGGGCCTCCCATCGGGTAGACCGTTCGCCAGGTGCAAGTCTTTCGATTTGACGCCACTTCGGCGACTTGCACGTCGATGGGGATGAAATGATGGTGATTAGGACAACACAACACGCAGTCCCTAAGCGGAGAAAATCTCCGACCCGATCGGGAATTGAACCCGGGCCCTGAGGATTGACATTCTCTTACACTGGGCACTCAACTACCGTGAGCGGACACAGAGATTTGTAAACAGGCAAAACACGGAGCTGCGGTCGGCAAAGCCTATATAACACAACAAGTATCTGGAGCAGTTGTTAGATCGATTACAGCTGCTACAATGGCATGTTATCAAGATGTAACTGGGTTTGAACGTGGTGTTACAGTCGGCGACGACCGATGGGTCACAGCATCTCCGAGATTACGATGAAGTGGGGAATTTCCCGTACGACCATTTCACGTGTGTACCGTGAATATCAGGGATCCGGTACAACATCAAGTGTCCGACATCGCTGCGGCTGGAAAAGATCGTGCAAGAACGGGACCAACGCAGACTGAAGAGAATCGTTGAACTTGACAGAAGATCAACCCATCCGCAGATTGCTGCAGATTTCAATGCTGGGCCATCAAAAAATGCCAGCGTGTGAACTATTCAACGAAACATTATCAATATGGGCTTTCGGAGCCGAAGGCCCACTCGTGTACCCTTGATCTCTGCAAGACACAAAGCCTTACGCCTCGCCTGGGCCCGTCAACCCCGACATTGGACTGTCGTTTCAAATGGTATCTAGCGGATGGCGTGTAAGGTTGTAGAGACAACCTCATGACTCTGTGCACCCAGCACGTCAATAGGGGTCTGTTCAAGCTGGTAGAGGCTCTGTAATGGTGTGGGGCGTGTGTAGTTGGAGTGATATTGAACCCCTGATACGTCTAGATACGACTCTGACAGGTGACACGTACGTAAGCATCCTGTCTGATCACCTGCATCCATTCGTGTCCATTGTGTATTCCGACGGACTTGGGCAATTCCGGCAGGACAATGCGACAACCCACACGTCCAGAATTGCTACAGTGTGTCTCCAGGAGTGTCTTCAGTATATTCTTTCCACCTATCCTCTCTCTTCTACTCGTTTACAACTGCAACTCATCTTTTACGCTTAGTGTTGACGCCTCTGTTTTTAATTACAATTCTATTTAATTTATTTCATTGCTATTTTAGACTTGTTATCCGGAAAGTGTAAACTGATCGTACCTATTTGTTCCTCATGGTGACATAAAATGTTTTACCTTATTGTTGTACTAGTAAATAATGTTAACAGCGACTATTGGTAATATTAATGTAGAAATAAAACAGAACACTTGAAAAAAAGAATGAACCAAAAAAATAAAATAGCATAAAATAAAAACAATTAATTCTAGTTCCGTGAATAACTTCCATCTTACGTTACTAGAATGTTACTGGCAGACTCGGAAGAACTCGATTACAACTATGCCTAGTTCTAAACCTATTGTTGCTACACTATTTTACATCAACCGCATTGGTATGTGCGTCCCTCGAGTCTACGCGTAACAGTGTGGGTGACCATAGCATTCTTCCTTTTCTATTCTTTTCTTTTTTTTTCTTATTCATTTATTTGTCCATGTTTATATTTGAAGTTTCTCTTAGTTAAATTTATGTGTGTCTATCATTATCTATAATTGAAGAGACGCTTCTTGTGAACTGTTGGCATTATTTCGATATTCAGAGCGTCCTCTTGGTGTTATTATAGACTGAAAATTAAGCAGTTTCCTTCCAGATATTCTATGAGGGTATCATATGGACTGTAGGCCACAAGTTTTGGTCACATACAATTTGCAGATCGCAGTCTAATTGTCTGCAGTCTCTCTCTATCTGAAATAGGGGGCATCTGAGAACGACATGATCAGTGGAACCTTCCTCTCCACACTCACAGATTGGTGTGTTAGTACATCCCACTCGATGCAGACGTTTGGGATATGGTCCGTGACCTGTTTATAGGTGTACCATACCTCGAGTAGGGGCAATATCGCGCAGTTGGAGACTGTTCCTGATGCTTAGGTATATGCTGTAAATACATCTTGCAGTGCTCCTAGTGGAATTCATCTGAATTCCATGCTTGTAAATGTTTTTATCGGTAATATGCGTTCCTGTGATCTCGTAAACACGATAATATTGCTCACGTCCCTACCAACGCAGCGCTGCCATGTAACGTACCACGATATCCATCGGACGTACCCCGTGAATCACCAGTACCCCTCTACAGATGTAGTGCGAAAGGCACTGGTGAGCCTCAGAAGTACGTCCCTCTAAATTCCTCGTGGTGTTGTTTTGTAGGCGATGTGCCCAGACACTGGCAGCCAAATCTGCAAAGGCATTGAAGATAGCTTCGTAATATGACCGCATTACATGCAACGATAATTTAAAACCAGCACCGGCAATCTAATACATAATTTTGGTCGCTTTCTGAGTAACAGATTTTACGTGTTGTAGAAGGTTCCTTCTTTCTTCTAAAAGGACCCCTAAATATCAACAAACGGTGCTGCCTTTCACAGGCTTTCCGTCAAGCCTCAGGAGAGGATTTCTGGCAAGAGAAAGTCTTCCCTTTATAAATATGTGTGTGGTTTTACGAACAGCTATAGTCAGTACGTTACTCTTGTACCAATGCTGCATCTGATCAAGCACATCATTCGCCTTTTCCTCAAGTGTCGCCCAGGTGTCTGCAGACACAACTACTAGGATGTCATCTTCATATCCAACAACTGCTGCAGTAGCTTCTGCCCTGTCTAACAGATGTAACAGCGGCCCCACACTTGTTCCCTAATGGTTGATAAGTCTTCACTCTGAGCCATCGGCGTTATCGAAGCGATAGTGGTGGACTTATGTCTACAGAAAGACAACACAGGCCACCACAGATTGTCGAATGCGTCTGCAATGTCAATCACTAGGGAAACGGCATATTTCGTTGTCAAATTTTCTATATTCTGAAGATCCCTATTAACCGCATCATCTATAGACTTCCCTTTTCTGAATCGATATTGACACTGGTTCAGATCCAGGAGCTGTGCGGCTACAACCGATTACAGAGCAGACGTTCCTGAACTTTAGTCAAGACGTTTAACAAACAAATAGTCTATAGCTTTTTGGTGATGGCGTGTCTTTACCCTTTCTCTTCTTAATCACTGTTTCTGTAGCTGTTTTCCATATTGCAGGGATCCTACCTATTCGCACCACCTCGTTCAGTAATGCTGTCATATATGGCACTATCAGTGGGCCTACCATCCACACGACCTCAGTATGGACTCCATTCGGACCACGTCCCTTTCCAGTTTTTAGGTTGGAAGTTGCGACAGCAAAAATTCTTACTGAGCGAACCGTATCACCAACACCTGATTGTCGTAATCGTTATCTAATTCACTTCTAAGTTATGTGTGTATTTCAGAATCTGTGTCTGTGTAACCATCAGGAAGTAGGGCGGTTAGGAGATGTTCTGCTGACTCCCTCCATCCAGCCGTCATTGAGCCATTTTCTTCACGAATTGTGAACATGACAGTAAGTCCCTTCAGTCAATAATTTTATGGTCTTCCCCATACATCTAATTGCAGTTCCCCTCGTAGAAATTTCTCCCAATGTATTCTTGTAGTTTCCTGAAGCAATGTTTTGTAGCTCATTTTAATTACCCTGTATTCACGGAGCCTACCAGTGCGCTCTGTTTTTCCTAGAGCACGTTGATAAGCTTTTCTTCTCGATCTTCCACTTCGCCTGAGTGTGGAACGTTCTGGGGTCCGAGGAATAGTGGTCTGACTGTTTACCTTTTTCTTAGGCACCGGCACCCAAGTCTACATGTACCAAAAGCGATTCCATTGGAAATACTAAAGGTAGGTAACCAAACCATCCCAATCCGTTATCCTGATGTTCAATCCAATCCTGCTTTCCTCTGCTTGTCTCTCTGTGTTATTGTCTTTTCTCCCTTCGACGACAATTGTATTATGGTCACTGGGTGTTAGGTAATGGAGCACGTACCAACTATTAATCTTACCTACTGCCATGCGGTTTACTAAAGTGACATCTATGTTAGTGTCTACACCTGTTCGCCCCCAAATGTAATCGAATGGCCTTGTATATTCAAGACAATTGCGTCCTCAAGTATCTCCGCTCGTTCGTCAGTTTGCTTACTCTGCCACAGAGAGGATTTTGCATTCACGTATGTTACCACGAGGAAAAATGCACCTCGGCCATATAGAGCAAACCGTCCTTAGTTTATCTACATTAGGTAAGCATGTATATCCTTACTAAAACCCACCTTGCCTGCGCGTTCTTCTCTTCTACTGTGCCCATGTGCTTGACACACAGCTATGCCATGTTTGTCACAGTGAATTTCTTACTTGTTACGACAGTGGCACTCATTGCCTCATCGTGGCCAGTAACTGTCCCCATATCCACAGGAAAATGCGAGAGCTTGTTGCTTTTACAGTATGGTTCTTGCAAATAAACTATATCAACACTCAGCTCCTCAATTAGTTTTCGTATTTCAGTCATTGCCACCTTACTTCGAGCAGCACTGATCTGTAGTAGTATCTTTACCCTTATAAGTGTTTCGAGTGTGAACAAAGCGCTTTGAAGGGGGGAGAGCTGGGTCAAAGAAAACGCGTCCATACGCTTTTACAAAATCCACGTATAAATGCTCAGTGTCGAATGGTTCATTTCATCTCGTGAACTCCTGCCGAAGGAGGTCACATAATTCCTGTAACGCAATAGACAAATTATTTACTTCCATCCTGTCTAATGCCCTATGTGTAGCATATGTAATAGAATTTCCTTTAGGATGCCCAAATCTAATAACATGTCCTGAGCAACCTGCAGTAAACTGGGACCTCCAAAATAATAAACTGAACATTAACTTCTAAATTTTTATAAACTTTATTTGTGGGCAATTGAGAATCATTATTAGTAGGGTTCTAAATGCTAGAGATTTTTTTTATTTGATTGAAGGATCTGATTTTCACTGCGTTTCTTGTACTGATCAGTATTATCATGTCACCATACTCCACGTGGAATTAGTGGAGGCTCTACATGTGATGTTGAAGCTGCATGGGTGTCTATTCCTACTGCAGATGTGATGTCTATGTTATCATAGTAATCAGCATCTATATCATACACTTTGACAGGAATTCTGTATAAATGAGGTATCGGGTTGGACAGACGACAAATCGGGAAGCCTTCCGCTGCAGGCATTGCTGCACCAGGAGCGTCTCTTATGTCGGCAGCCCCGCAGCTTGGTTGAGGGAGGTGTTCTCCACATGGTCTCTCCTTGAACGAAGTTCAATAAATTCATCTGGTGCGATTTCGCTAGTGATGAGAAACTGCCTTCTTGTCTTGAGGACTGGTCATAATGAGTTATACTGTCTGTGTTAAAACATCTTGAATGTTCAGCTTCATTTGCACAGAACTGCTGTAGCTCAAGTTCATTTATCATGCATCGCATCTTTGTCTGGGTTATTATTCATTTATGAGGCTGTCTTCTAGTTCCTTTGCAATTGCGGTCTCTAATCTCTTCCGCAGTATCATGTCGCCTATAAAATTCATAAGGTCAAGGTTCTGTTTCTCAATAAACTCCGTAGTAATTGGTGCTGGAATGTTGTCAAAATGTGACACGGCTCTTCCTGGCAGTATAATACCAGGTTGCTGACGCCACGTTATGGCTCGATGCCAATTCCTGGCTGCTGTCGACGGGGACTTGTGCATCCGTTTCCTGAGCAACGTATCTTCTGTTTCCTGATTTACGTAGATTTGATATGGTTGCTGACTACTCTACGTTTATTTGTTCATGACACCCAGAAAATATTAGATGCAGGCTCCCAGGTATATGCTATTTTACTTGACTTCCGGAAGGCATTCGATACAGTTCCGCATTGTCGCCTGATAAACAAAGTAAGAGCCTACGGAATATCAGACCAGCTGTGTGGCTGGATTGAAGAGTTTTTAGCAAACAGAACACAGCATGCTGTTCTCAATGGAGAGACGTCTACAGACGTTAAAGTAACCTCTGGCGTGCCACAGGGGAGTGTTATGGGACCGCTGCTTCTCACAATATACACTCCTGGAAATGGAAAAAAGAACACATTGACACCGGTGTGTCAGACCCACCATACTTGCTCCGGACACTGCGAGAGGGCTGTACAAGCAATGATCACACGCACGGCACAGCGGACACACCAGGAACCGCGGTGTTGGCCGTCGAATGGCGCTATCTGCGCAGCATTTGTGCACCGCCGCCGTCAGTGTCAGCCAGTTTGCCGTGGCATACGGAGCTCCATCGCAGTCTTTAACACTGGTAGCATGCCGCGACAGCGTGGACGTGAACCGTATGTGCAGTTGACGGACTTTGAGCGAGGGCGTATAGTGGGCATGCGGGAGGCCGGGTGGACGTACCGCCGAATTGCTCAACACGTGGGGCGTGAGGTCTCCACAGTACATCGATGTTGTCGCCAGTGGTCGGCGGAAGGTGCACGTGCCCGTCGACCTGGGACCGGACCGCAGCGACGCACGGATGCACGCCAAGACCGTAGGATCCTACGCAGTGCCGTAGGGGACCGCACCGCCACTTCCCAGCAAATTAGGGACACTGTTGCTCCTGGGGTATCGGCGAGGACCATTTGCAACCGTCTCCATGAAGCTGGGCTACGGTCCCGCACACCGTTAGGCCGTCTTCCGCTCACGCCCCAACATCGTGCAGCCCGCCTCCATTGGTGTCGCGACAGGCGTGAATGGAGGGACGAATGGAGACGTGTCGTCTTCAGCGATGAGAGTCGCTTCTGCCTTGGTGCCAATGATGGTCGTATGCGTGTTTGGCGCCGTGCAGGTGAGCGCCACAATCAGGACTGCATACGACCGAGGCACACAGGGCCAACACCCGGCATCATGGTGTGGGGAGCGATCTCCTACACTGGCTGTACACCACTGGTGATCGTCGAGGGGACACTGAATAGTGCACGGTACATCCAAACCGTCATCGAACCCATCGTTCTACCATTCCTAGACCGGCAAGGGAACTTGCTGTTCCAACAGGACAATGCACGTCCGCATGTATCCCGTGCCACCCAACGTGCTCTAGAAGGTGTAAGTCAACTACCCTGGCCAGCAAGATCTCCGGATCTGTCCCCCATTGAGCATGTTTGGGACTGGATGAAGCGTCGTCTCACGCGGTCTGCACGTCCAGCACGAACGCTGGTCCAACTGAGGCGCCAGGTGGAAATGGCATGGCAAGCCGTTCTACAGGACTACATCCAGCATCTCTACGATCGTCTCCATGGGAGAATAGCAGCCTGCATTGCTGCGAAAGGTGGATATACACTGTACTAGTGCCGACATTGTGCATGCTCTGTTGCCTGTGTCTATGTGCCTGTGGTTCTGTCAGTGTGATCATGTGATGTATCTGACCCCAGGAATGTGTCAATAAAGTTTCCCCTTCCTGGGACAATGAATTCACGGTGTTCTTATTTCAGTTTCCAGGAGTGTATATAAATGACCTAGCAGATAGTGTCGGAAGTTCCATGCGGCTTTTCGCGGATGATGCTGTAGTATACAGAGAAGTCGCAGCATTAGAAAATTGTAGTGATATGCAGGAAGATCTGCAGCGGATAGGCACTTGGTGCAGGGAGTGGCAACTGACCCGTAACAAAGAAAAATGTAATGTATTGTGAATACATAGAAAGAAAGATCCTTTCTTGCATGGTTAAATGATAGCGCAACAAACACTGGTAGCAGTTACTTCAGTAAAATATCTGGGAGTATGCGTGCGGAACGATTTGAAGTGGAATGATCATACAAAATTAATTGTTGGTATGGCGGGTACCAGGATGAGATTCATTGGGAGAATCCTTAGAAAATGTAGTCCATCAACAAAGGAGGTGGCTTACAAAACACTCGTTCGACCAATACTTGAGTATTGCTCAACAGTGTGGGATCCGTACCAGTTCGGGTTGACGAAGGAGATAGAGAAGATCCAAAGAAGAGCGGCGCGTTTCGTCATAGGGTTATTTGGTAAGCGTGATAGCGTTACGGAGATGTGTAGCAAACTCAAGTGGCAGACTCTGCAAGAGAGGCGCTCGGCATCGCGGTGTAGCTTGCTGTCCAGGTTTCAAGATGAGGTATCGAATATATTGCTTCTCCCTACTTACACCTCCCGTGGAGATCACGAATGTAAAATTATAGAGATTCGATCGCGCACGGAGGCTGTCCGGCAGTCGTTTTTCCCGCGAACCATATGCGACTGGAACAGGAAAGGGAGGTAATGATAGTGGCACCTAAAGTGCCCTCCGCCACACACCATTGGGTGGCTTGCGGAGTATAAATGTAGATGTAGATGTACGTTTACTTGTATTTTAGATGGAGCTATAGTATCTTCTAGCTATTTCACGTTAAAAGCATTGCATAAATTGCACTGTCTTTACCAGATGAGTCACATTTTCTGTTCCTGTTGCGACAAGGGCTGCCGTCAGGTTCTCACTAACTTTTGTGCATGCACTTTTTTGATGGCCCTCTTCTCTGCACTGGGAGCACACTAGCTCCTTACACTTACAGATCTTCTTAGAGTGACCTAAGTTGCAGCATTTATAACATTTTGGTACGTCCACAAAATCATTTATTCCTAGATCATGGAAACCGAGAAACACCTTTTATTTTTGCAGCAGAAGCTTACGAACACGAGGAGTGACCTCCATTACCTGATTGACGTAGGTGCTCTCTCGGGGTCCGGTTCTGGATCTCAGTCGTATACCTCTTCTTCAAACTCCTTTCGCACGTGTTCATAGAAGTTAAGCTCATAAACATCTTTGAGAAGTTCGTTGTTGTCCACTTCCTTGGGCACATTGTACACAATTTGTAGAGGCCTTATCTTTCTTAGGGGTTTACATTTAATGCTACGTATCTAATTTACCTTCTCTTGAAGCTTTTTGCAGTCAGTGCAAATTTTCCATTTTCGCTACGACAACGATGTTTACTGTCCGGATCGCTTTGATCCTAATCTTGTCCATTTATTACATCAGTAAGTTTCTCCTTTACATCTTTAGCATCAAATGGTTCAAATGGCTCTGAGCACTATGGGACTCAACTGCTGAGGTCATTAGTCCCCTAGAACTTAGAACTAGTTAAACCTAACTAACCTAAGGACATCACAAACATCCATGCCCGAGGCAGGATTCGAACCTGCGACCGCAGCGGTCTTGCGGTTCCAGACTGCAGCGCCTTTAACCGCACGGCCACTTCGGCCGGCATCTTTAGCATCCTTCTTTTTGGTGGATCAAAGGAGG
Organism: Schistocerca nitens; assembly: GCF_023898315.1. NCBI lineage: Eukaryota > Metazoa > Arthropoda > Insecta > Orthoptera > Acrididae > Schistocerca > Schistocerca nitens. Next base: position 143,255,217 of record NC_064616.1, on the reverse strand, counting down.
AGTGTGAGGTTTCCTGTTTTGCTGTATCATAGGTGTTGCACTTAGCGTCGGTTTTTGCGAAGCTGCGACAGCGACAAAAGAAGGAATAGACGTAGTCGCTTTTTCTGTCAGCTTGGAGGTCTCCTGCTCTAGATTCTCAAAGCGAGCTTTAAGGGATACCGAATCTGATTTGGAGATTTCTCGACATAATCTTTAATTCTCCTCTCACAGTTCTTGTATGTGTCCAAGCAACCTGGAATGAAACATGGCCTGTTTCGAGACTTCCTGCGTCAGTTCGTTTCTTACAGCAACAGAAACTTCCTTCCCTTCTTGAAGGAAATTGACGATGCCATAGTAGAATTCCTCAGAAGGTACATCAGTCATATTCAGTGGTTGGTGTGTTACGTCGTCCTTTGGCATGGCTGCCGATGCGCTGTTACTCACTTGCTGTGACGCGGCATTGTCTTCTGGCTTCTGTTGTTACCATAGAGAAGCACACTGTTTTCGTTTCCTGTCTCTAGAAATTTGTCGACCAGACGCTGTCGGCTGACGCCTCAGCTGTGAGCGTGGCTGCGGCCCGCAAAGAATGCAGCTGCTGGCAGGCAGACCCTGATGCAGCACCAGGTCCCAGCTGCTGCTGCTGCTGCTGCTGCTGCTACTGTTGCTGACAGCTGGAGCAGCTGACGCGACGCGGCAGCTGACGTTTCGAAACCAACACACACTTGACCGTCGGCCGCTTATCCACGTATGGGGCGAGCAAACGCACTTCAAAACTTTAATAACTTTCTTTCTGTAGTTTACGAAGTCTAAGAATCTAATCAATAACGCACCTGCTTAGATGCCGAGACGGTACTGTCGTGCCGCCTTTCGCCAAGATGACTCACCAAATAAGAACTGCAGCGGCCAGGCGCATCGTGAGACGAGCCAGCTTAGCGCTGTTAAGAGAGAGAATTCATTATACTCGTCGCTGCCTGGATGACACTTGAAAGAAACTGCTGGATGTCCATCTCAGGATATCTTCAGCTCTATCTCCCATATCATGGGAATGGGATGACGCTGCCACCTGAACACAAGCGGACGGCGTAAGAAGAAAAGCTACGACTAAGCAGACATCGAAGTTTGAACGCCTTGTACCACGACAGAAGACTACGCAAGAACCACCTAAGCGTACTGTCATCAACCTTACAGGAAGAACGATCAATGACGCAGCAATGTCTTTGCTCGAGAAAGGACTCAACTTCGCCCCGACCCCGACATCTCTACCGATTGTGGACATTATAAGCAGTGTGGAGCAGGCCACCTACACTCTGCCAGCCAGTGAAGCAGAAGATATACATCGTGAAACGTGCCGTGCGCTCGCCAGGGCCGCACCACTGAAACAGAACATCTCGAAGGAGGAGAGAGCGGCCATCCGCGAGTTACGCAGCGATCCTGAGTTGGTGATCTTGCCTGCTGACAAAGGCAATGATACAGTACTGCTCCTGCACTCAGAATATAAGAGAAAAATGTACGAGCTTCTCGATGATGCAGCGTACAGAAGGATAGAAGGAGATCTGACAAGTTGCCTTCAAAGAAGAACCGTTGAACTTCTTCGCAGTACCTTTGATGAAAAAACTGTCAAGAAACTTTGACCACGAGCGGCTACCAAAGGTCCACAAGGATGGGACATCTATGCGTCCAATAGTCAGCAACATAGGAGCAGCAACTTATGAACTGGCCCAACACCTGACGGGTCTCCTTAGCCCATTTGTGTGAAAATGCGAACACCACATCCGCAATTCCATCCACTTTGTCCAACGTATACAAGAACTTCGGCTCCATGATAGCGACTTGTTAGTGAACTTCAACGTAGTGTCCCTCTTCACTAGGGTACCACTGAAAGACTGCATCGATCTGATAAGCAAGAAATTCTACAACAACCTAACAAGGCTCTTCGAGTTCGTGCTCACCTCAACATACTTCCTGTTCGACGGAAATTATTATGAACAGACAGATGGCGTCGCCATGGGATGCCCGCTTTCACCGGTTGTAGCCAACTTTTTTAAGGAGAATTTCGAGCAGAAGTCACTGGAACAAGCCAAACAAAAACCAACTTGTTTCTTCCGCTACGTGGATGAACGTTCGTTGTTTGGCCACATGGACGGGACAGCTTAAATGAATTTCTCGAACACCTCAACTCGCTGCACCCCAACATACAGTTCACGATGGGGGTGGAGTGGAATGGTGCCCTACCGTTTCTTGACATTCTGGTTAAACGGAAACCTGACGGCAAGTTGGGACACAGTGCATACAGAAAACCTACACACACCGATTTGTACCTAAATGCCTTCAGTTTCCACCACAACTCCCAGCGTGAAGGCGTTTTGCGCACACTTGTTCACAGGGCACGATCGATCTGCGTTCAGTTGAGTCTTCCAGCAGAACTGCAGCACCTCGAGACAACGTTTCGGAAAAATGGGTACAACCAGAAGCAAATAAGACACGCACTCAGACAGACTGCGCCGAGTGAATAAGAAGAAGAAACGGAAGTACACAAGTCCCTGGAGTGCATTCCGTTTGTCGGAAACACCTCAAGAGAAATCGGTAGAATGCTGGGGAAACACAATGTGAAATGTGTATTCCGACCCCCTGAAAAAAACTTTGACTCTACTGGGTTCAGAGAAAGATTACCTATGCCTTCGAAAACCAAGCGTTTATCAAATTCCCTGTCAGTGTGGAAAATCATACATTGGGGAGACAGTCCGCACTGTAGAAGAGAGGTGCTGCGAACACAAGCGCCATACCGAATTACGCCAGGCCACTGATCATTGTATAAAGACTGGCCATACTATGAACTATGAAAAAACAAAAATACTCTGTCAGTCGTCTTAATTCTGGGACCGCGTTACTAAAGAGGCCATCGAAATCCGACTACAGGACGATTAATAAAGACAGCGATGTAATTAATAAAGACAACGGCCTTCAACTTAGTCAGGCTTGGGACAGGGAGACTGCAGACCCCAGTTGAGACCCAGGCGCCGCTTCCTCGCCACCTCCAGTAGCCGCCGCACCGGCTGCACCAAAGACACCAGGAGAGGAATGGTGGAGGGGGTAATGACTAGTGTATATAGGGCGCCGAGAGGAACAGCACAGCATTCGTCAGGAACCACCTGAAGATGGCAGCGTGTACTTCTGCCGAAATATTGTGGAGAAATTACGACGCTACCCTGTCGGATATCCGAGAACTGTTCAAATTGGAAATACGCCGGGAAAACTTCAGATCGCAACGCACTGCACTACTAATCACTTTAAGCTTTCGCAACTTCAAATGTGGCAGTAACAATAACTTATTCCCGAAGTAAACAATACCTAAATCAGGAACCGTTTTACGCTGCAACCATTACGGCAGCCATCTTGACTCGGATTAATTACACCTAAGTTTGTTTTGTGTTTCCTGTATACTGAATCTGTCCTTCCAATGACCATTTCTTTTTCTATTTCTTCGGATTTTTCCTGCAGCCACTTCGTTATAACGTGACTCTGCCTATTCTTCTTTTATTGCGCATTTGTCCCACTTCTGCGAAGGGTCAGTGTGGTTATTAATGGATTTGGCATGATGAATTTAATGGGTGGTTGAATGCCCTCCCTGACACCACCCCGTTACTCTCTGGGCCAGAATGTGTGTAGCCCAACCCTCTGGGTTTATTGTTATTCATGTGAAAGAGTGCGAAAGTATCCTAAATATTGACGAATCGTGTAGTTCGGACTTAGGTACCAACTCAGTATTCTCATTGTGGGATGTGGGAAATCACCTGAAGCCCACATCCTAACTGGCTGGCACACCGACAGACGTCGTTAATCCGCACATTCACAGCTAACTGGGTGGGTAGCTTACTTGTTGGCTCTGAGCACTATGGGACTGAACATCTATGGTCATCAGTCCCCTAGAACTTAGAACTACTTAAACCTAACTAACCTAAGGACAGCACGCAACATCCAGCCATCACGAGGCAGAGAAAATCCCTGACCCCGCCGGGAATCGAACCCGGGAACCCGGGCGTGGGAAGCGAGAACGCTACCGCACGACCACGAGATGCGGGCGGTAGCTTACTTGTTCTTCCAATTTTTATACAGGGCGTAAAAAGAATTTGGGAGATTATAATGGATGAAATTTTGAGCGTTTTGATATTGGGAACACGTTGGTGAAATTGTGCAAGAAAGTTGCAACTGTGCTGTTGAAAATGCACACACTACCTGTACGATAAGTTACCAGTTGACATTTTCAGTCAATATTTGGCCTTGAGATCTTGAAGATCACCATACTGACCACACATCTTATCACATCGTTTGAATGGTGCATTGTACTTGAATTTTCTGGACAATGGCTTGCGTGAACTAGCCTATGTACTCCTGGAGTAGTGTGACAATGTTTGTTCTTAGACACCTTTGATATCAAATTGAAATGGTAATTAGTAAATTGATTAAAGGATTATGTCTAATCCTTTAAGCTCTTGTTATGCAAAATTGATTTATGACCGCTGGGAGTAATCCAACCTTCTGAAGAACCTCCACCCCTTCCCCTCCTCCTCCTCCTCCCCCACTACTCTGGGAAAGGGGATACCGATCCATGGCCACGTTTTTGTCACACTCTATGTTGTACCTCCCCAGTTCAGTTCTTAGCCACATAATTCCCTCTGGGAAATCCCCCAACCTTCATTCCCCAGCCCTCCTTCCTCTACTCACCCCTTCCCTCCCCTCCCCTCCCCTCCTATTCCCTCCCCTCTCCTATCTGGAAAGTGATGGGAAATGCTCAGCCCATGCTGAGTTGTTGGTGAAGAAGGATCTCATGGCATGAAATCCCAATCAGTACCAATTAAATTGCAGGGGATATGTGGTTTATTTACAAAATACAATTTGCATATTTTTATTCAATTAGTTAGTGGGATACGAGGCTTCTCCCCCCTCCCCTGATCTACAAGTTTATAGCGTACACAAACACACACACACGCGCACACACACGCACACACACAAACACACACACACACACACACACACACACACACAAACACACACACACACATACACACACATATGCTAACAAGGGATAGGATAGCAAAGTATCACTGAAGTTTAAACAGAGGAGCCTCCTCCAGATCTACAAGTGAAATAGCTGCTAAAGAAGTAGTGCACATACAGAGACACATACACAGATACATGGTAAGAAGATATAGTACAGAAAACTATCACTGAAGTGTAGGAAGAGTTGCCTGCTACCGATCTACAGCTGTATAGTTGTTGAAGAATTTGCACACACACTTACATACATGGTACGAAGGGATAGGGTGGAAAACTATCACTGAAGTGTTGCAAGGCCAATGCATGGTACCACAACTAATGGAGAATGCTTCACTGCTCTAATTATACATCAAAATTGTCATGAAAAAAACCACTCGTAAACAACAGATCATAATGCAACACATTCACTGGGAATTAAGAAAAATCATTGTAATAACACAACAACCACAAAACTGACGCCAAAACGCCTCGCCAGGAGAGAGTGGAGACAGCTGCATCTGTGTTCACCTTGATGTGTGGTTACAGACTAAGCAGCTTACAACAAACCTTACCTCGACTCATAGTTCCCATTCTTCCTCCCTATCCCCCCCCCCCCACCGCCCACCATAGATATCGATACCAGCTACCCAGGGCTGTTCTATCACTGATATAATGTCGCAAGTCTGCAAATCAGTCACAGATGGCCAAAAGACAAGAATAGGATTCTTCCTGCAAGTCGTTAAACGTATGTCTCAAAAAGACTGGTCCCCTGGAACAATACGGAAATACCAGATTTTGGACATGGTTGGAGGAACGAATGGTCAACAGCTGTGTGCTTTCAGACGTTCTAATCTTATCTAGGAAAAACATTAAAAAATAAGTCCTGTGTAAATGAGATCACACGGATTTTTATATGTACTACTTATTTCACTGTCTGCCTACTTTGCCCACTTTGGTCCCCCGGCAGAGGCAGAGCAGGGCCCACAATTGCTAGCCGTCGTACTGCCTGCAGTTATAATCTGTCACCACTCGCATTTACTCTACTTCTTCAGGGAAACTGTTCGAAGCCTGTCTGGTAGAGGTTTCAGATGCTCCGCTGCATTGAATAACAGCTTTGTGCGTTTGCGTGTGTGTGTGTGTGTGTGTGTGTGTGTGTGTATGTGTGTGTGTGTGTATGTGAGTGAGTGAGTGAGAGAGAGAGAGAGAGAGAGAGAGAGAGTATGTGTGTTTTCTCGTATACTGTAGAATGATGAGATTCCTGCTGTGTGACGGATTAATAGCCGGTGGAGGAATTATGCTCAGCTCACTTGTCCCTTGTGGAGTAACACACTGCGTGTCTGCCTAAAGTGTTGCTGTTATTAGCAGCTCAGCTGCTGTAATGTCTGCTCATTAATTCAAAAAAAGTGGCTGAATGAACACGAACACTCATTTTCTGCATGAAGTATTACCATCATATATTCTCCATGTGTGATTCTTATGGATGCTACAACGAATATTGTACTGACAGACCTCACCTAACATTGTGTAAAGGCTGTAGGCTCATGTTTTTAAAAACGAATACCGTGACAGTGCAAATAGTGGATGTAGTGCTAAAGATCAATGAAATCTTCAGCTAAATAAGTGTTAACTCACTCTCCAGGTGTGATTTTTAAGCTTTCTACAAAGAATGTCGTACCGACAGACATCACCTAACGTAGTGTAGTCCGCAGCTCGTGGTCGTGTGGTAGCGTTCTCGCTTCCCGCGCCCGGGTTCCCGGGTTCGATTCCCGGTGGGGTCAGGGATTTTCTCTGCCTCGTGATGACTGGGTGTTGTGTGATTTCCTTAGGTTAGTTAGGTTTAAGTAGTTCTAAGTTCTAGGGGACTGATGACCATAGCTGTTTAGTTCCATAGTGCTCAGAGCCATTTAACGTAGTGTAAAGGGTGTATTCTCACGCTTTTGAAACGAGTAGTGTGACGGCAATAGTGCAAATATCGGCTATAGTTTTAAAATCATTGAAATATCCAGCTACTTAAATGTAAACTCACTCTTGTGGCATGAACTCATGCTTGTTGCAATGGAATATGCTACAAAATAAGCATTTAACACCATCCACCTGTCCTTAAACATACATTCACCTAGCAAGTTCCACACGCTCTGGTGAGTAGGAGACTTTGCAAGTAACGTAGTGCTGGTAAGACCACACAACAACACGATAACCAATACTGAGCAAACATTCCGGGATGTATAGACGCGTTCTTCTTTTGAGTGGTACCAATGTGCGTCAGGAGGAGAGAGACGTAATCCTCTTAGAAGCAAGTAACTATTAAAAAAGGAAACCCAGTAGCAAGGACTATGTTACCCTACAAGTGCGTCCTGGCCTTTGTTCCACAGGAAGAAGAAACACTATAACAACATCACTCAACTCTCGAAAAAAAAAGCCTTCCACCTGAACAGTGCATGTGTGTTCCATAGTGTCCGACTTCCTGGACACTGAGGTGGCTAATAACAATAATGAGAACACTTCGAATAAGTAATACTTTGCCAATTACAACAAAACTTACCTTTGCTCGACAGGCTCGGCTGTAGCTATGGAACTGCACATATGGACTTGGTTCATAACACACTAAATAAGCTACGATTACTGAATGGTGAACTGATACAAGTTCAGAATGGCGATACTATGGCTCCACTACTTCCACTAGAAAACACAAGCTCATAGTCATCTACTGACACAGTTCTTATTGCGTTGGAGAGATGGAACTCTCTTCACTCCCTGAAGGTTTACAAGGTTGTGTCACAGCGATTAGGCAGCATAGTGACATTACTCCGACAGGAACTTCCTGGAAGTGGAGAGGAACCGACCTCGAACAGAACTGCTCTCCTGCTGTCTGGCGACCCTCTGTCAGATCAGAGGCGCGGCTGTGACTCCTCTGAAATATGGCCAGGGGGAGGGGGGGGGGGGGAGCGTGGCTTCTTCCCAGCATCTCATTGGCGCCTCGTGATACTGCTTTTCTGTGCCGTATCTCTGCGCTGGTCGATGCTTCTTGTGCCACTTTCGATACTCAACGACACTGCATGTTCTCCCCCCCACCCCCCCAACCATCCACTCCGGCGTCGGGTATGGAGATGGGACACGACGGTGTTTGAAAAGATGGAGCACTGACGCAGGTATGTGCCGCAACTTCAGTTGTCGTCAAGCTACCACCCGCACCCCAGTATCCACCCTGTGCATGGCTGGAAACATCGACCAGGAAACCAACCACAGGGAGCCCATTGGCAGCCGTAGGCACAGAGGCAGACGATGCAATATGCGTGCCACTGAAGTTGATGGCTGGGCCCCTGCAGGATTTCCAGTTGGGCGACCGGGTGCGATCCTGTTGATGGCAGTGTCACAGGTTGTCATCATGACTGCAAGAATGATGCCGACGCCTGCTCGACATCCATGGGCGTCTCCTACTAGGGAGATACGTGAACAAAAAGGGGGCTGCAGAATCTCCTGTGTGGATTGGCTGAAGCTGATTCCGATGCCGCCTGTGCAACCCTGTCAGACGATGGATGATACGGGTGGAAAAGGACAACACTTCAGACACCACACACAGTTCCTTTCAGTGACTCTGGCCAAACACAAGAAAGGACACTGATTGTTGAGGCCGAAACTATGACCTGAAGCGAGTCATAATGTCTCTGCAGCAGGTGTAGCAAATGGAAGAGAGTCCCATGGCGTCGACCATGGAGGAACTCTGCTGGTCAGTTTCCATCTTTGGGCATTGAGTGATTCAACGACAGGAAAACTTTCAAAGTCTGGTCCTATGTGTGTGTGGCTTGCAACTTGTCCATTTGTTATTTGAAAATCGTTATGAACCTTTCGGCTCCACCATTCGGCGGTGGATGAAAGGGTGCTGTAAGGACATGCTGCATACCATTGTCTGCACAAAATTGTTCAAACTTTCGAGACACTATCACCTCAGTAAGCCTTCGGTGAAGAAGATCGACATAAGAGCTGACTGATTTGCTGGACTTAATTGGAACAACGAAGGGAAACTTGCTGTATTCACAGACAGCCTTAGCCAGCATAAGTTCCAGTATGGTTCAGCCAAAACTATGTGCAGAAGCTGCCAAGGTCCCTCAGGACGTGGCCACTCAAAGTACTGCTGTGGGAGAGTGGACTGATACTCAACATACGTTGCGCACTGTGAAGCCATGGCCTTTAAACTCTATGCGTCCATTATCGGTCATGTACAATGGCCCATTGCCAACTGCTTAGTGTGGACAATACCGCAGTGTCCTTGGTAAAACAACAGAAGAACTCCCAGCTGGAGCTACTGAGGGCCCATGACTCTTGCATCACCACTTTTGGTGGGAATCAGGAGGACGCTTATCTGTATACAGATGGTATGCAAATGAGCAAAGCAGTGACGAACCATCCGGTGGCGGATCTCCTTCAGGCTACGTGGCCACCCATGATGAACAAACTAGAGCACCATCTGCTGTGCCACGTCCGATGCCATCTCCTCTGCCATACAGCAGGAGGTGACCGGTAAATCAGGTTTCTTCTGAATCAGTGTGATGACAGGAGTCATCAGAGGAAACAAATACAGCATCAGAGATAATAAAGAGCCTCGACAGGAGGTCGGAACTGGAGTGTTTGGTAGTGGGGCGATGTGACAATTCGTACTGTTAATTGGGCAAGAGAAACACTGTACACGTTGGGATAGGTATGGAGGACCCAAACAGAGTCGTCAGTATTCTCTGTGTGTGTTGATCTCAAAGATCTTCGTTGATTCTGCATCTAAAGGCAGTTGCAGGTATGCCTTCTCGGGATCAGTTTTTGAAAGGAAATGACTCTGAACTAATTTGTCCATCAACTCTTCAGGGTGGGGAACGGAAAATAATCAGTGACATTCTGTGGGTTGACGGTTAATTAACAGTCTACACAGAGTCTCTATCTGCCTGACGGTTTAGTAAGGACTACCAGGGGTGACGCCATATTTGGTGTTCCAGCCAGTCAGGCCCGCTCCATGTAGACACAGATGAGTTCCATTCTCCCACTCCATAATTTTATTAATATTAGCCATTTTGTTGCCTTTGCTGTTTCTTAGTAAGAGTCAAATATCGCAGTTAGCTTGGCACCAGGCTTGGGGCTATTGGTGGCACGCTCCTGAGCACAAAGTTGCAGAATGCCCTCCCGTAATTCCATGTAATGGATCCCATTTCTGAGCTGCCCTTTTCCCAACGTTTCACAGAATACAAGACTTCTGTGAGGCTCAGTTTCTTAAGATTCAACGTGTCTTGTCGCTGTTAGCTTGTCAGAAAAAGTCTCGATGCACCCTTGACGTCGGAAGGTTTCCTACAATAAAAACAGCCTTTTATAGCTCAATCGGCTCCCATCGCTTGGGACGCAAACACTCTTACCATGCTAGAAATCTTAGATGCGCTTGTCTGGTGTTCCCTGCTCTCATTTAATACGCTGGGCTTAACGGCTTCCTACTTGGGTTCTCGCTTTACCTGGCGGTGTGTGTTCGTGCCTTTCGAAACTGACCCACAGCTCAACGCTGTCCGTCTTATCTCTGCTCTGCTAGGCTTCGTTCAACATGCCTTCAGTAAGATTCTCAACTACAAATGTAAGTTAGTTTCCAAAAGAGGAAATCAATATGTAATTTTAGGAGAAGGGAAGTCACTGATGTTATCTTTGAAAGTACTCATACTTTCACTTCTCAACGCACATTAATTTAGATTGGATGCGTTTATCAATGTAATGGAGTTCGTTTATGGTGTCTGGCAGTTTCGATAAAATGGACACACATCACCGCTCTATCCTAGGTTTCAAAAATTTATGCATATGTTGGTATGCTTAGATTTGCCATAGCAGAAGCACACCAAGGAAATTTTCATTCATATAGCGTAAAAATATCTAAATTCACAATAATTTCCTTCACATAAATTCTTCATTCACAAACATTTACTTCATAAAAATGCCATTGACTTAATATTGTCACTCAGACATGGATAGGTTATGGGTTACTTAAGAAACATTCTATATATTGCTTGATTTGTCAAAACAGAGGTTCTGGTACTGTATCCTTCCAGTGGGTGTTTTTGAAAGTCGGACTTCGTAGAACGTTATTTTAATGCTTTTCGGAGCAATTTAAAAGTGTGGAAACAACATTTGTCTTACATCACTTCAACTACAGCAGAAGTTGTACTGCAACACATATAAAAATCTACAGCTCTGATTTTTTCTCATCAGAGACACTAGTGCTGAGTAGCAGTGGGCCGGCCGAAGTGACCGAGCGGTTCTAGGCGCTACAGTCTGGAACCGCGCGACCGCTACGGTCGCAGGTTCGAATCCTGCCTCGGGCATGGATGTGTGTGATGTCCTTAGGTTACTTAGGTTTAAGTAGTTCTAAATTCTAGGAGACTGATGACCTCAGAATTTAAGTCCCATAGTGCTCACACCATTTGAACCATTTTTTGAGTAACAGTGCATACTCTCACAAACAAGCGTGGTATAATATATATGAATAATATAATATATACAAGTAATAAAAATGCTGTTATATACACATCATCAAAAGTCATTTTCGTTCTATGGGTTTGTATGAAAGACATAAATCACATGTATTTCTGTAAATCGTGGCATATAAATATGGTGTAGAATTTGACTAAAACACTGAACAAAGTTTAGTTTCTCCACTTGGAGTTCAAGATTACGTAATATTATTGATCAATAGAAAACTTTATATGTGATATTCAAATATAAAACACATTAAAATTTACTGATCAGTTCCTGTAAGAAAAATATAACACACTAAATTTATCCTTGGTTAGAGGTTTTTCGATGTTTTCGTCCACTAGACCTGCACAAGGAAAGTGAAAGAAAGTAGCAAAGCTAAGGTTCATCGGTATGATGCTATGTTCACTGAGAATTTAGAACTCATTTTGCGTAATTATCAGATTAATTTGAGAGATTCTTTTCAGCACTAATTTTCTCTGCGCAAATGATCTTCCGTATTTAACTGTGTACAAGTTTACCCTATCTAATGAATGTTTAGTCTTTCAGTTAAACCAAAAAGGTCATGAAAACTTAATCAGGCTATAGAGTCCTTCTACTTGCCACAGAGTTCAAATATTGCTTATTGCATGATCATGAGATGCATGACATTGCCCCTTCTCATTTAGCCAACAACATCATTTCAAGATAAAAAAGTGGTCATCAATGTCTACAATTTTCCTGTGTCTTGTGTAAATTGTCTGTCATGCACATTGCTTTGAGTTCATTGATCACAGTAGTCACGATTCAGTGAGTGATACAGGTGAAGGAAGATGAGTTCGTTGGGTTTCATGCACAATGCACAATAGATGTCTCTATAATGTCCGCGTGCAGATACCACATAAACATTGGTATCCCATACACCAGCTCTGCAAAAACATGTCTGGCTCGTTTCTTGCCAGTGTCAGGCAGCCAGCTGGATGAGTACTCAAGGCGTAGCTGTGGCAGAGTCGGCTTGTGGCAGGTAGCAAGTGGTCGGGTGCCTCGTAGGCCAGGCAGACAGCAGCCCCACTGTGTTGCTCCCCGGTGTGTCGGATTTGGTTAGCTGAGTGTGGTATGTTGTCACCTGCCAGGAAGTTTTGGCAGGCAGGCAGAGTCGGGTGTCCTCCGCAGCCGAGTGCAGTTGGGAAGTTGATGGTCTGGGCCGACATCTGTTCAATGCCTAGGATGTGTGTTATTAGTGGTCACTGCCGAGAAAGTGATCGCGGTCAGAAAGTCGATGCTCAGAACAAATGTAATGTATTGCGAATACTTAGAAAGAAGGATCCTTTATTGTACGATTATATGATAGCGGAACAAACACTGGTATCAGTTACTTCTGTAAAATATCTGGGAGTATGCGTACGGAACGATTTGAAGTCGAATGATAATATAAAATTAATTGTTGGTAAGGCGGGTGCCAGGTTGAGATTCATTCGGAGAGTCCTTAGAAAATGTAGTCCATCAACAAAGGAGGTGGCTTACAAAACACTCGTTCGACCTATACTTGAGTATTGCTCATCAGTGTGGGATCCGTACCAGGTCGGGTTGACAGAGGAGATAGAGAAGATCCAAAGAAGAGCGGCGCGTTTCGTCACAGGGCTATTTGGTAACCGTGCTAGCGTTACGGAGATGTTTAGCAAACTCAAGTGGCAGATTCTGCAAGAGAGGCGCTCTGCATTGCGGTGTCGCTTGCTGTCCAAGATTCGAGAGGGTGCGTTTCTGGATGAGGTATCGAATATATTGCTTCCCCCTACTTATACCTCCCGAGGAGATCACGAATGTAAAATCAGAGAGATTCGAGCCCGCACGGAGGCTTTGCGGCAGTCGTTTTTCCCGCGAACCATACGCGACTGGAACAGGAAAGGGAGGTAATGACAGTGGCACGTAAAGTGCCCTCCGCCACACGCCGTTGGGTGGCTTGCGGGTATAAATGTAGATGTAGATGTAGAACGTGTGTTATCAGTAGTCATCGTTGTGGAAATGATTCGCTGAATTAAAAAGAATCGAGTGGCGTCCATAGTCAAGTGCGATCATAAATGTTTGTTCAAATGTGTGTGAAATCTTATGGGACTTAACTGCTAAGGTCATCAGTCCCTAAGCTTACACACTACTTAACCTAAATTATCCTAAGGACAAACACACACACACATGCCCGAGGGAGGACTCGAACCTCCGCCTGGACCAGCCGTCATAAATGTTAAGTCACCGTATAATTATATTGTGAAATTGTTTTGTTCCTCATGAATTTTTACGTTGAAAGTTACCTTAGACGTTGGTATTGAATATCTGAGTGTAAACTGCGTCCGACATCATTGTTATTCACAAATGTCCGGTACTGATTTATGAGTGTGACATGTTGTGTAGTATCTTGTGTGTAATGTGATCAGTGCTGTGTCAAGAAGTCCAGCACTTAATAAAATGACCTCCCTTGGAACTAAATATTTGTGTTTTTTACTGAAAGTTAGTTCCGTATTTTGCTATGATAATCACAGTTGCAGGGCCACTACATAAGCCAAGCTACTACCGACTCTTATCTTCTGCAGCGAAAGCCACTGTCCAGAAGTTCTGAGGTGAGCTCTATAGAGACACTGCAAATGTACCGGGTGAATTATATATCTAAGTACAGTCCCCACATGTACGATTATACTGATACAACCAGCCACTGACGCACGGATCTTACATAGCGGAGGTGTTGTAGTGTACACACCGCAGTTATGTCTTACCAGGATATTTCTGCCTTGCGATTATAGTTTTATCACCAAATTAAAAATTTCCTGAAGTGATTGCAGAATGTTTCAACATTGTTGCAGGATCAAAGAGAAGTGAAGACTGCATTTCTATTTACTCGCTGGTACTATTCGCGCCTGTATAGAAATACACATAGCTTCGGTGAAACAGTAGGAATATACATAGCTAAGGTCAAACAATATTCATGAATCGTCAGTCTTCTGATACATTTATGAACTGTGTTTCCCCTCTCGCTATAAATATCATATGTGCCCATCACGAAGTGCCATTCATGAAACGAGTTTGGTACAAGAACAAGCCGCGTTTCTATTGCTTTCGTGATAAACTCCAACCCTACCTCTACCAGTCCACGAAAGGCAACTGAAAATTGTAAATTTTTATATTTCGAAATTTCTTCGTCATAACTATACCTGTATGGTTATCACTCTTATTATTATTTCTTTTATGTTTCTGGCAGAAGAAAAAGATTCGTTGTAGCATTATTGTCGTTCTTTTTCGAAGAAACATAATCAGTTGTAGCGGTAATAACATTTGGTGGTAGATTAAAAACAAGAAAAATCCCGAATCTCTAATGCGGTACGGACAGACTTATTGTCTTCTTTCTCAACTGGGTGCACTGACGCCGCTACTCTCGTGCAGCACCTAACAGGTGTGTAAATCGTGGAAGCTGGGTATGTCAAAGACGCACGAGAAGGCCACAGTATTATAGCAGCGTAATTTACTTCTAACTATGTATTGCTGAAAACCCAAGGAAATTCTAGTCTTACATAAAACCGGTAAGCGGATCGAAGGCTTCCATCCAGTCACTCACTGATCAGTCTGGCCTGGCAACGGAAGACAACAAAACGAAAGCTGAAATTTTAAATTTAGCATTTGAGAAATCTTTCACGCAGGAGGATCGTACAAACATACAGCCGTTTGAGTCTCGTACAGATTCCCGTATGGAGGACATAGTGATAGACATCCCTGGGGTTGTGAAGCAACTGAATGGGTTGAAAATAAATATATCGCCAGGTCCTGATGGGATTCCAATTCGGTTTTACAGAGAGTACTCTACTGCATTTGCTCCTTACTTAGCTTGAATTTAGCCGGCCAGGGTGGCAGAGCGGTTATAGGCGCTACAGTCTGGAACCGTGCGACCGCTACGGTCGCATGTTCGATTCCTGCCTCGGGCATGGATGTTTGTGATGTCCTTAGGTTAGTTAGGTTTAAGTAGTTCTAAGTTCTTGGGGACTGATGACCTGAGAAGTTAAGTCCCATAGTGCTCAGAGCCAGTTTTTAGCTTGCATTTATCGTGAATGTCTTGCCAAACGTAAAGTCCCGAGCGACTGGAAAAAAGCGCAGGTGACGCCTGTATATAAGAAGGCTAGAAGTACGGATCCTCAAAATTACAGACCAATATCATTAACATCGGTTTGTTGCAGGATTCTCGAACATATTCTCAGTTCGAATATAATATTTCCTTGAGACAGAGAAGTTGCTGTCCATTCATGAGCACGGCTTTAGAAAGCATCGCTCCTGCGAAACGCAACTCGCCCTTTTTTCACATGATATCTTGCGAACCATGGATGAAGGGTATCAGACGGATGCCATGTTCCTTGACTTCCGGAAAGCGTTTGACTCTGTGCCCCACTGCAGACTCCTAACTAAGGTACGAGCATATGGGATTGGTTCCCAAATATGTGAGTGGCTCGAAGACTTCTTAAGAAATAGAATCGAGTACGTTGTCCTCGATGGTTAGTGTTCATCAGAGGTGAGGGTATCATCTGGAGTGCCCCAGGGAAGTGTGGTAGGTCCGCTGTTGTTTTCTATCTACATAAATAATCTTTTGGATAGGGTGGATAGCAATGCGCGGCTGTTTGCTGATGATGCTGTGGTGTACGGGAAGGTGTCGTCGTTGAGTAAGTTTAGGAGGATGCAATATGACTTGGACAGGATTTGTGATTGGTGTAAAGAATGACAGCTAACTCTAAATATAGATAAATGTAAATTAATGCAGATGAATAGGAAAAAGAATCCCGTAATGTTTGAATACTCCGTTAGTAGTGTAGCGCTTGACACAGTCACGTGGAGTAACATTGCAGAGCGATATGAAGTGGGACAAGCACGTAAAAGCAGTTGTGGGGAAGGCGGATAATCATCTTCTGTTCATTGGTAGAATTTTGGGAAGATGTGGTTCATCTGTAAAGGGGAGACCGCTTATAAAACACTAATACGACCTATTCTTGAGTACTGTTCGAGCGTTTGGGATCCCTATCAGGTCGGATAGAGGGAGGACATAGAAGCAATTCAGAGGCGGACTGCTAGATTTGTTACTGGTAGGTCTGATCATAACACGAGTGTTACGGAAATGCTTCAGGAACTCGGGTGGGAGTCTCTGGAGGAAAAGAGGCGTTCTTTTCGCGAATCACTACTGAGGAAATGTAGAGAACCAGCATTTGAGGCTGACTGCAGTACAATTTTACTGCCGCCAACTTATATTTCGCGGAAAGACCACAAAGATAAGATAAGAGAGATTACGGCTCGTACAGAGGCATATAGGCAGTCGTTCTGTTTGGGAGTGGAACTGGGAGAGAAGATGCTAGTTGTGGTACGAGGTACCCTCCACCACGCACCGTGTGGTGGATTGCGGATTATGTATGTAGATGTAGATGTAGATTGTGATCGTGCGAAATATGAGCAAAGTCGGGAGCCCGTTGGGTGTGAGCTCCCTTTGTGACTGGAACGAGAGAGTAAAAGGTTCTTGAAGTGCTCTTCACGGAAATGACGTGACAGGCGCAATCCGCTGCGAGTTCAAGTGGGAAACGGCAGCAGCTGAGTCAGGCCGGAGAGGATTAGACGTCCGCGGCCGAGCGGCAAACGGGGAAACAATGCGCCGTGTGAGGGCGGCCATTGATCACCGCCGCCGTGCCACACCTCTGCTCTGCCCCTAGCTAGCGCTCGCATTCGTGAAAATTCTGGCGACTCTCATTAATATCGATTTCGTTACGTTGCGGCTGCGCTGTAGCATTTACTCCAGTTTGCCTACAATTGGTGTATATGGCTATAATGAATGTTTCAAAACTGGTCGAGCTACTATTGAAATGCAACTTGCCCTTTTATCGTACGATATCCTGCGAATCGTGGATGAATGGAAATAGGCAGATAACATAATCCCAGATTTACTGAAAGTTTCTGACCCAGTGGCACGCTGCAGGCTGTGAAAGACATCTCACTACTTTATACTTTAACCTGGGAGTCCAGAAGGGGATATTACACCAGATTTTAATGTACTGAAACAATACCTCCTTATATAGGGTGTTCGGAAATTCCCATTAGCTACTTCTAGGACTTGTTGAGTGGAGTAATATCCTGAATAGGAACCCAACGTCATCCAACGACACAACAGAGCGTCAAAGTTATAGGCATCGGCGACTGTAAGTATGTG
The DNA here is from genome assembly GCF_023898315.1 of Schistocerca nitens. Lineage (NCBI taxonomy): Eukaryota > Metazoa > Arthropoda > Insecta > Orthoptera > Acrididae > Schistocerca > Schistocerca nitens. The sequence continues at coordinate 143,237,516 of NC_064616.1, read as the reverse complement.
TATATACAGGATGATTCCGTGATGATGTTACAAACTTTCTAGGATGATGGAGAAGAATAAGTGCATCAATAGGAGGTAAGTGTTGCTGTATCACAAACGAACGAGTCGAAAGTTATAAGTGAAAACCGTTCTGATGCATCAACAGTGGAATGTATTTACTGGTAACGTTGTTCCTAAGACTGTAGGGTAGGAAACTTTCAGAGATGGTTGTTTGGACGAAAAAGAGTCTAGTAAACACGAATATTAAACTGCAGAGCTACGAGCATTTGTTCAATGGAGGAGATGTGTTTCACAGTAGCGACAATGAGCAAGTACTCATAGCTCCTTAGGTATTCGTTTTAGAGCTCATGTTTACTGGACATATTATATTTTGCTTTGCTCCATACTAAGACCCCTGAAAGTTGTCTACCCTACAATCATAGCAACAGTAGTACCATATAACACTTCCGTCTGCTACTGTTATACCATAACCTTAAAGTAGAAAGCAGGCCGTGAAACAATACTATCTTGTTAAAGCAACTATGGTATAAAGTGACAGAGCAGTGTTACCCTCTGAGAGGAATTTTGTTATGTTGACCGTGTTGTACCTAACAGAGGTGGCTTATCGGAAATGAAAGTCAGAATTACGTAAATGTTTGAACAGTAACAAACAAAATTTTTGCCTATCTGCACTGTTTAACTGATAATGGAAAACGGTCGCCAGCCTAACTAGGCAAAAGAATGATTAACATTCTCGTTGAAGAAAATAGTTATTAGTAATTTTAACGGATAAACACAACCTATACTTGGCCACACGCGAGTGCAATGAACTCTGACACACTCATACGTTTACGGTAAGAGTGAAACTAACAGTTGGAGCAGCACAAACTATTTGCAAAATTATAACAGGTACAGAAAAACACTATCACTTTCAGGCCTTACACAAACTGAGTGGTCTTTATACTGTTAATATGCACACAAGAGAGACAAACACTTAGTAATCATGAACATATAATTTCCTACTATGCAGTTTTCCACTTTTACTACCGTGAGACATAAAATTAACATTTATGTAAGATACTGACTCACTTTCTGCGATTAACAACAGGCAGTAATGTGATCATTTACTAAGCAAAACTCTATAAGCCTCAGTCTTGAGAAATTTTAATTTGAAGTTGGCAGCAACACATTAATAAGCATTTTTACTAGGAAAATGATTTTCAGTAAGCATCATTAACTCTAACTCACTCTCTTGCCACATTAACTTTAACTTTCACTTTACTATGTTCAAGAGGCATTAATTAGAAAACTGGGTTTTAACGTACTTTCAGTAAGGACACTCGGTAATCACTTTAGTTCAAATGGAGAGGACCCTGAGAGGTGTTATGATGAGGAGAAAAATCAAGGTTGGTACGTAAATTCAGATATAAATTACCTTATATTTGAGCACAATAACACATCCATTAAGCTGATCCTTCACTGTACATCATTATAGTATTACGTTACAGTGATTGCGCAACGTGGTGGCAACTGCATGTTGGTAGGTGGATTCGCAGACTGAATTGCTGGACTCTGTCATTTCTTGGTGGCGATGATGAATACCAAATCCAGAATCGTTCCAGCTATTTATCCATCCATCCGAGGCATTGGAAAGCGGCAGAAAAAGCCTCTTTCGGAAGCAGAACAATATGCATCTTTTACATGGCAGTGCACAGACTCGTAGCTCGTCTCCGACCGGTGGCTCGTCCCCGACTGGTGGCTCGTCTCCGACTCGTTGCTCGTCCCCGACTAACTATCAGTTCCACCTTTTCCACCTAAGCCAACCACAATTTGCGCGCGCTACACAGTTCCGTTCCCGAGGGGAACCACAACAACTTTTACGTATAGAATAACTAAGAGCCCTAAGTGAGGATCAGCAATTTACACAACAGCAACCAATCATTTTAAACAAAACAGAACATTTGCACATATAGACATTTCTACAAAAAATTATTCACACAAAATTACAATTATATACAGTAAGTTTTGTTCCCTCCAAATGGGGCAAAGAATATAAATTGCAGATACACTACTTTGCATTGAACCAAACCATGATATCAAAGTTTGTACAAAGAAAGGAGTATACAATTTAATGTTATCGATTCAAACAAACACATTTACAGAAGCTCAATGATGTAACATTAAATGAAACAAAGGCAAAATAAATCAGCAGAGCATTAGAGCCATGGTGTTACACATGCCCCATGTTTCGTTGAAGTTTCCTGTAAGGGATACTTCAAGGAAACATCTATAACACCTAAGTGGTGTTGGCTACAGAAAAAAAATTATATCATCCAACTTCAGTTGGGAGAAAGAAAAAAAAACATATTACAAACATACAGTATATACACTAAGGAGATTCATACACTTCTTCCAGAAACATTTTCAAAGTAAAGCATTTACAGTAATTTTCATCCACAGACTGGTTTAAGGAAATTAATTTTCATCAATATGCAGGATACCTTCAAGCATTTTCATTTCATACACACACAGTTCAAATAAAAGACAAAACAGTACACAAAATAAGGCTTCATATTAGTAGAATAGGTATGGCCTTCAAAAAAAAAAAAAGATAGAATACACATAGGCAACAGCACAAATAATAATAATACACACATAGACAACAGCGCAGAACATTTTAACTTAACAAAGCAGAAATTTGTCTTTCAATATTTTTAAAGGAATGTAAATTTTCAAACACACAAGCATATTAATGATCATAGTACATTTCACGAGGCTCAACAATTAGTGGAATATTGAAAATTTCAGTTCGCATCCACATATATACCAATATCTACACAAAAACAGCTATGAGAACTTTTTCCAATTGATTCCTTAAACACAAAATTAACTTTTCAAGGTTTTCTCAAAACAATTAACTTAAAAGCTGCTCTTCATTAATAGCAGTCCAAAATGTTTGTTGCACATAAACACATTAACCTATTCAGACCCTATCTTTAATCATCACTGCTGTATTTTTAAAACAAGGCAGTCCAAAACAAAACATCTACATCCATTTGAATAAGAATGCATATATATTTTATAATACCTTTTCACTGACTTCAACAAGAATAGTCAGTTCATAACACATTGACCAATAAATCCAACTTACTTCACTGCTTGCCTCAGCATAAGCAGTCCATGTTACACATTCTGCCGATTATTGGTTTGGCAGCATTTGTATATAAACATTTAGGCACAAAAACACAATTTAGATTAAGAACACAAAAAAATACACATTTTTTTAAAGTGACACACTGCCCCATCCTCTAGGTTTGGCAGTTCGTGACCACTTATCAACTTCTTGCCCCACAATGGCAAGTCCTTTGGCTACTGCTCACACAGCATATTTGGTATCCCTCAACTTCAGGACCACAGCATTTTTATTCTTTTGTCTTGTTTTGCTGCTCAAAACCATATTTTGGAACAGTTTATTGACATCATTTCCAGGTTTTTTCATCTTTATGTCTCATCTTTGGAAAAATTTGCTTTAATGGTACAAAACATAAAACCTGCAACTTTGAAACAGTAATTAGACACTGGCAACAAAACCATTTCTTTTCAAATGACAACATCAGGAACCATATACATTAATCAAGAAACAATTAAATGTCATACTTGGGGTCAAGTCAGGATTAAGAATTTCTTACTACTCCTTTACCATTGCTTTTCCACACACAGTTAGGTCATTACATACATCAAGTCCAGGACAATAATTTTATATCCTATTGCAAGTGCTTTTTGCCTTTAGTGGCACTAGACATATACATCTCATATCCATCTTACACACATTGGCCAGGTTCATCTCCACAGTTTTTTAACACAAAGTTTTTCAACATCATAATTATCCCTACTTTCAAAAAACATTTACATTTCGTTGAACTTCTTTTCAGTATTCTTACCTTTTCTCATCCATATTTCTCTTTCCAATTACTTTTCCATTACCTTTTTCCTTTACAATACCCACTATGCTTCCATTATTCTTGGTCATTTTCTAGTGTACCCAATTTAATTAATCATTTACTTATCCACAGACAATACACAGTATTCTACATTATTTCCACACTATTCAGTTCACTCTGATAGAGAAGAAGGAAAGAAGGTAGTAAAAGTTCTGAATGATGAAGAGGGTTGGCCAGCACGAAAAGAAACGGAAGTAGTGCTGGCAACGACTCGGGTCCCTGGTGCTCGTCAGACACCTGACAATGCAAAGAGTGCATGTCCCCTGAGGTTTGAACAACCCTCATTTGAGGACATGTATCTTTAAATAAACCACATTGCAAACATAAGCCCTTTCTGATTTTTAAGTATATTAGAAATATTATTATCTTGTGGAGTTCTTTGCACTTTCATTAAGTTACCATAAGCATCATTATTCATAATGTTTTCAGGTTTGCCACACTATGCCACTACCCTCATAATTAGGCTGGCAACAATAAGTATTCAATTGAAATTAAACATTTCCTAAGCAAAGACAAACAGTGCACTACAGTAAATAAGCAACAAACTGCCACAGGCCTCAAGGTCAACAAAACAATAATTCACTTTCAGGTAACACTCAGATACAATAATAATAAAATCATGCATTATATTAACAGAGTATATACATACATCCTGTCCCCAGTCTCTTTATTAACAAGGCAGTCTTTTATGGCTCACAAACAGTGACTTAAATCTGGTGGCTTTTTAGGCCTCCTACTTTCTACATCTTTCACTAAGCTATTCAGATCTTGCCAACGTTTTGTTTCATCAGGTGGCTTTTTAGGTTTTGGAATTTCAATGTCTTCAGCAAGATACAACATCTCCTGTCCTGCTATTATTTTATCAGGTGTTTCTTTTTGTTCCTGTAATTCACACTCCTTCAAAACATTTGTTAAGGCTTGCCCCAGTATAGTATCATCTGGAGCTTCCTGCAAATTATGCCCCTGTGTTACATTACTGAATAATTCATTCGGTTTTGGCCCAGTTCTATTTTCTGTATTTTGCTTTGGTAAAATGTCACTAATTTTTTCGTACCCTCTGTCAGTAAAAGTATATTCACTTTCGTTTACACCTGAAAATTCATCTTCACTGGAGTCATCACTACTCTCTTCCTCACTATCAGATTCACGTAAGTACGCTACTTTTGAACAACAGGGAAAGTTAGTATATTCATTCTTATCTGTATTCATATACCCTTCATCACCTGAACTATCACTGATTTCATTTTAGTCATCAGATTCGAGCAGGAAAGCAACTTTTTGACAGTGGAGCAGATTATCACTAGATGTTTCAGCCACTTCGTTTTTCGACTCATTTTCTACACAATGCACATCGTTTGGACAGTCAAGCACTTCTGTTGTATCACTTTGAACGATTTCAGCCTTAACTTCATACTTAGTATAATCGTCATAGACTTCGATAACCTTCATTTCCTTTTCCCCTTTATCGTTCTCAGGTAATCGTGCGAAATTCATACTAGACCCTTCTGCATTAGAATCACAGAACACCTTTCCATCAACAATAACTTCACCTATACTGCTTATAATGTCATGTTTACTAACGTCCTCCCTTACATCACTTTCACCTATTATTAATTGTGCACACGTCTTTTGCGTGGCATATTCTACCTCCCTTTCCTCTTTATTCATCATAACTTCCCCCACATCTACGTCTTTTACCTTATACACATCATTAACAGTGCCAATATTTCCCTTTTCACTCGCCTTTTCTGTCTCCCTTTCATTCTTTAATAAAGTCTTTTCGCACAATTCCGATACTGAGTTATTTTTATCATATGACATATTAACTTTATTTCCATTTTTACATTCATTTACTACTGAAACCGGCCAACGGAAGTGTCCGATCCCGCCTCTTCTGTTTCTCTTTACGGCAGCCATCTTGTTCTGACGTCTGCCATTTGTGTGTACTTCCAAGTGCAATGTACGCTGCTCCGGCAACCGCTGGCCCGAGCACGAACGGTCACGTGACTTCGCACTGGGAACGCAACTATGTATCACTCCGCGCCCGTCTGCCATAGGCGCTCCCTTAACCTTCCTGCCCCGTAGTTTACATCTTTCCTTCTCGAATCTAATATTTGACATCTTTTCTTTGGGCCCAAAACCAGTTTCCGTGTGAATCCGGCCCGTAACACACGCGGTTTTCAATTTTCCATTTCGTCTCTATTTTGGAAATTCCGTGCCATGTATCCTCTGCCGCGCGTCGTATAATTTCCTCTACCTCTCGCGCGACCTCTTTGAATCGTATTTACACGAAATCTATCATTTTCGTGTCGTTCAGCTTGGTCATTACTTTCTCGCGAATAATTGTTGTTATTATGGGGACGGGACTCGCGATTTCTTCGCCAGTGATCTTCATCCTCTACCCTTTCCAAGAACGCAGAAAAACTACTGTGGGTACTCCCAACATACCGTTTAGAATCCTCAGGCAGTTTCTGCCAAAGAACCCAAACGATCTCGGCTTCAGTCCTTCTTGCTTTTAAGTGTATCAGTTTTCTATACCATGATTCGCAAAACTCTTTCATGGTTTGTCTACCTCTGATGTCATACAACCTGGCCATTAGAACTTCACGCCACAACTGGTCTTGTTTTTGATCTGACCAGTACTCGTCAATAAATTTTTGTTTAAAGTTTTCAAAAGACATCTGGTTAGTATCCAGATTCAACCCCCATCTCTTTGCTTCTCCCATTAATGCACTTATCACAACATTAATTTTTTCCTGGTCAGACAAATATTCAGGAAAATTTCTTTCGCAATTCTTTACAAAGTCTAGGGGGTGCCATCCGTTATGTCTCTTTGCAGGGTCGAATTTTTCCTCGCCCTCTAATATTTTACTGAAAGGGATCCTATCTGTAAAATGTGTAGGTCCTGTTTGTATTTTTCTTTCCAAGTCATACATTTTGCCTTGGATTTGTGAAGTGTTATGTTCACACTTCTTTTCGCAAGTAAGAATCTGTTTGGTTAGAGCTCTGCTTGCTTCTGTTACAGACTGTTTAATCTGTGCAAATTCCGCGTTACATTCGGTTTGTATTTCGGATTTAATACCGAATACCTTTTCGTCAACCTTAGTACAGACTAAGGGTTCTATTTGATCTTGAATTTTAATTACTTCAGTATCAAACCTTTCGTTAATGTCATCAATTTGTCCTTGTACATTGGCAATATTACCATTCATGACAGTAATTTCGCTTTTAATACTTTTGATTTCATTACTCACTGTTCCTACCCTTGAGTTAACTTCTTCAATTTGTCTACTAAGATTTTTGCCTTGCTCTTGCATTTGTTCACTAATATCGCTACCCTGTGTTGCAATTAGCTGTCTTTGTTCCACATTTTGTTGCCCCAGTGCTGCGATTTGTGCATTAATATTGTCATTTTGCGCAGACAGTATTCTAAGCAAGTCAGTCAGATCAAGTGTCTTTTCACTTTTAGATTCTACTGCCTTTTCGTGTTCAGATCCTACACCCCTTTCTGTTTTTGGTGATTCAAACATATCCCGCGATTCATTAACATAACCACTGTCTTCCACAACATCACTCATATTGTCTTGATTAGTACGCACGACACACATAGCTTCGATCTGTTTATCGACGTCTGCGTGATAATGTACGTAATTTAACTCGCGCGTAATGCCATCTGTTGGTGTGCTGCCTAAACTGCTCTCGATTGCATTCTGTTCTCGCGTGTCTAGATTTATTTCTAGTTTCCTATCCATTTTAGCTATAATTAAGTACTGATACCTTTTATTTTCAATTTAAACTGAACTTTCACTATCCGTTCTGTCAAATAATGTACAGGTTCGTGTCGCTGGAGGTTTTATGTTCACTCTATGTTTGTAAAATGCTAACTACTTATAATTTTTTCCGTCTGTAGGTGCAAGCTGAACAACGTCCTGTTACGCGGCGCCACTTATAACACTTCCGTCTGCTACTGTTATACCATAACCTTAAAGTAGAAAGCAGGCCGTGAAACAATACTATCTTGTTAAAGCAACTATGGTATAAAGTGACAGAGCAGTGTTACCCTCTGAGAGGAATTTTGTTATGTTGACCGTGTTGTACCTAACAGAGGTGGCTTATCGGAAATGAAAGTCAGAATTACGTAAATGTTTGAACAGTAACTGTTGTGTCGATTCCCTAAGGTCTCGACACAATGAGTGGCTAGGTGCACGCGAAACTAACGCAGACGGGCGTAAATTCTGAAACAGGAGACTGGATGAAAACTATAAAGAAAAGAAGAGAGATTTTAATATACTTAACTTTAATGTAGTCTTGTTCTTGTTGAAATACATCTCTTGCATAGTAGTAAGCAATTAGCAATGATACACATGGCGCCTTGCTAGGTAGTAGCGATGGACTAGCTGAAGGCTATTTAATCTGTCTCTCGGCAAATGAGAGGAATACTTGGTAGGTCTAGTCGCAAGCTATGTCGTCCGTACAACTGGGCCGAGGTCATGTCCGTGTCTTGTGACCTGCCATGTGGTGGCGCTAGGTTTGCGATTACACAGTGGCGACACGCGGGTCCGACATGTACTACAGGACCGCGGCCGATTTAAGTTACCACCTAGCAAGTGTGGTGTCTAGCGGTGACACCACAGTAACAAACAAAATTTTTGCCTATCTGCACTGTTTAACTGATAATGGAAAACGGTCGCCAGCCTAACTAGGCAAAAGAATGATTAACATTCTCGTTGAAGAAAATAGTTATTAGTAATTTTAACGGATAAACACAACCTATACTTGGCCACACGCGAGTGCAATGAACTCTGACACACTCATACGTTTACGGTAAGAGTGAAACTAACAGTTGGAGCAGCACAAACTATTTGCAAAATTATAACAGGCACAGAAAAACACTATCACTTTCAGGCCTTACACAAACTGAGTGGTCTTTATACTGTTAATATGCACACAAGAGAGACAAACACTTAGTAATCATGAACATATAATTTCCTACTATGCAGTTTTCCACTTTTACTACCGTGAGACATAAAATTAACATTTATGTAAGATACTGACTCACTTTCTGCGATTAACAACAGGCAGTAATGTGATCATTTACTAAGCAAAACTCGATAAGCCTCAGTCTTGAGAAATTTTAATTTGAAGTTGGCAACAACACATTAATAAGCATTTTTACTAGGAAAATGATTTTCAGTAAGCGTCATTAACTCTAACTCACTCTCTTGCCACATTAACTTTAACTTTCACTTTACTATGTTCAAGAGGCATTAATTAGAAAACTGGGTTTTAACGTACTTTCAGTAAGGACACTCGGTAATCGCTTTAGTTCAAATGGAGAGGACCCTGAGAGGTGTTATGATGAGGAGAAAAATCAAGGTTGGTACGTAAATTCAGATATAAATTACCTTATATTTGAGCACAATAACACATCCATTAAGCTGATCCTTCACTGTACATCATTATAGTATTACGTTACAGTGATTGCGCAACGTGGTGGCAACTGCATGTTGGTAGGTGGATTCGCAGACTGAATTGCTGGACTCTGTCATTTCTTGGTGGCGATGATGAATACCAAATCCAGAATCGTTCCAGCTATTTATCCATCCATCCGAGGCATTGGAAAGCGGCAGAAAAAGCCTCTTTCGGAAGCAGAACAATATGCATCTTTTACATGGCAGTGCACAGACTCGTAGCTCGTCTCCGACCGGTGGCTCGTCCCCGACTGGTGGCTCGTCTCCGACTCGTTGCTCGTCCCCGACTAACTATCAGTTCCACCTTTTCCACCTAAGCCAACCACAATTTGCGCGCGCTACACAGTTCCGTTCCCGAGGGGAACCACAACAACTTTTACGTATAGAATAACTAAGAGCCCTAAGTGAGGATCAGCAATTTACACAACAGCAACCAATCATTTTAAACAAAACAGAACATTTGCACATATAGACATTTCTACAAAAAAATTATTCACACAAAATTACAATTATATACAGTAAGTTTTGTTCCCTCCAAATGGGGCAAAGAATATAAATTGCAGATACACTACTTTGCATTGAACCAAACCATGATATCAAAGTTTGTACAAAGAAAGGAGTATACAATTTAATGTTATCGATTCAAACAAACACATTTACAGAAGCTCAATGATGTAACATTAAATGAAACAAAGGCAAAATAAATCAGTAGAGCATTAGAGCCATGGTGTTACACATGCCCCATGTTTCGTTGAAGTTTCCTGTAAGGGAAACTTCACACTGATTTATTCACACACTACCTAACATGAGTACCCCTGATTACCAAAAGAAATTGCAGTAAAGTGAATGAAATTCGTACCATAAATATTTCAGACACTTCACACATGGAGTCAAACTCATTCATAAACAAAGTATTCTTACCAAAACTAAGAAAATGAAATCAAAACTACACACGACACTTTTTACCATGCTAACTGTTATGATTAGTCCTGATTCCAAAAGAAACTGCAACGAAATGAATGAAAATATTTCAGATTATACCATCCATGAGCTACACACAGGTCGATCCATACTTACAAAGCCCCAGCATAACACTAACCCTCTCAGAACACAGCCCAACCGCTTCTGCAAGAAATGGGGTGATGCGTATGTCGTTACCCGCCAACCTAGCTCTTTTGTGTACTATTGTATCAGTTCTGATGACCAAGCTACACCTCTCCTATGATGACCTAGCTAGATCTCCAGAATATAGGCGAAAAAAATCTCTCTCTCTGTCTCTCTCTCTCTCTGCCTCTGTCTCTTTCTCTCTCTCTCTCTCTCTCTCTCTCTCTCTCGGTCTCTGTCTCTGTCTCTCTCTCTCTCTCTCTCTCTCTCTCTGTGTGTGTGTGTTTGAGGGGGAGGGGGGGGAAGGGGGGGGGGGGAACTGATGGAGTTGTCTCAGTATGAACAAACGTAATCTGACTAACTTTATTTTTAAATTTCCTAGTGACAAGAACGTATCCTGTACGACGTAACAGGGGCATTTGTTTCCTATACACACAAACTATCTGACAGGTAGGATGATCAGCCGTCTGTGACTCTATGATGATCACTCTGAAGAGTATAAAAAAGCGTTGTCTTCGAGTGTCTGTAGAAGTATACAGCTTGACTTGGATATAGTTTACGTTTGGTGTGATGAATGACAGTTTGCTGTAAATATGGAAAAACGTAACTCACAGTAGATGATTAGGGGAAACAACCTTGTAATATTTTAATACAAAATTAGCAGAGTTCTGCTAGATACAGTCATTTCTATTAATTATCTAAGCGAAACGTTGTAAAGCGATTTGAAATGCACCGAACACGTAAGGTCGATTGTAGGGAATGCGATTTGTCACTTTGGTTGATCAGGAGAATTCTGAGAAACTGTAGCTCATCTACAAAGGAGACAGCATAACAACAGCCGCGCGGTTTACGGCACCGTGTCACGAATTGCGCGGCCCCTCCCGCCGGAGGTTCGAGTCCTCACTCGGGCATGGGTGTGTGTGTTCTTCTTTGCATAAGTTAGTTTAAGTAGTGTGTGAGTCTAAGGACCGACTACCTCAGCAGTTTGTTCCCTTAGGAACTCACACACTTTTGAACATTTGAACGTTCGCATAACAAAACTTACTTTGATCGGCCACAACAAATGACCAACGACCTATTACCGATATAAGCCCGTCCAGGCGATAGCAGCGTCACCTTGCGAGGAATGAGTGCTAGTCAGGCTCAAGCACGGTGTATGTGGTACCAGTGAGCGTGCTGTCTACGTGTAGAATGGGGTAGGCGCACAATCCAGCTGAGTGTGACCGAGGGTACGCTGTGGTGGCCCGGAGACTCAGCACGAACATTTCGAAAACTGCACGACGTGTGGAGTGCTGTGATGAGTGTCTTCAGCACGTGGCGAAACAAAGATGAAACCACGTCCAGACGTCGTGGGCTTGGACGGCCACCTCTCACTACAGATGCCGAACGTCGTAGGTTTGGCAGACTAGTAAAACAGGACAGGCGATGAACTATGGAGAAACTTACATGGAAATTTAATGCTGGGCAGAGTACAAGTATCTGTGAACACAAAGTGCACCGAACACTCCTAACGTTTGGCCGACGACCACGCATGAGCCGATGTTAACACGACATCGGCAGCTACGACTCAATGGCATGTGACCATTGGGACTAGAAGTTGGCGCAGTGGCAGAGCATTTCAGGGTCTCATGAAACCGATGCCTTCTTGATTATGGTGATGGCAGGGCGCGAACCCGTCGTTTTCCAGGGAACAACTCCTTGAAATCTGTTGTGTGGGACAGAGACAATCTGGCGGCAGCTCCGTTATGTTCTGGGGAACATTCATGAGGACATCGACTCGTCCATCGGAGCTCGTGCAAGGCACCATGACTCCTTCATACCGATCATGTTTCCAGACGGCAGTGGCGTTTTTCAACAAGAAAATGCACCATGTCACAAGGTCACGAATGTGATGGAGTGGTTCGAGGAACACAGTGGCGAGTTACAATCGATGTGCTGGCTCCCCAACTCGCCACATCAGAACACGATCGAACACATCTGGTATGTTATTGAACGTAGCATCAGAATTCATCTCACCCCCTCCCCCCCACCTTCCCCCTCCGAGAATTTACGGGAATTTAGGTGCCTTGTGTATGTAGATGTGATGCCAACTCCACCCAGCTACCTACCAAACCCTCGCTGCTTGCATTGGGCATAATGTTATGGTTGATCAGCGCGTTCTTGAGTGTTACTTGAGCGTTTGGGATCCCTACAAGGTCAGATTAAAGGAAGCCATCGAAGCAATTTACATGCGTGCATTTAGTTGTGTTACCGGTAGATCCGATCAGCACACTAGTATTACGGTAATGCCCCAAATAAGAGAAATCATGGTAGGAACGGGAGTATGCAGACAGTTGTTTTCTCTCGTTCCATTTACGAATGGAACAAAAATGGAATAACTAGCAGCACTACAAGAAACCCTCCACCATGCAAAGTATGTTGTCTTGCAGTATGTGTGTGGGTGGTGGTGGGGGGGTGTAGATGTAGATTGAAATGTAAAAATGTCGGTATGATTGTCAAGAGATTTGTATCCAGTGCAGAATTCTTGAGCTATGATCAACTATCGGTTGAAACATCCTGGAAGATTTAAAATTTGTGCTACACTGAAAGTCGAGCCCGGAACAGCGCAATTAGTTTGTAGTGCTCGTATGGACAGAGCTATCTTCGAGCGACTCGTGCCACGACCACACTACATCAATTCTGTCAGTAGTAATCAACTATTTTCCTGTCTACACAGAAGCTCTCTTGTACATACATAGAAGCCTTTTTGAGGTTCGGAAACTATTTCTGTTTTCTTTGCAACCATTTATATTTGACCTGCCATATGGTGACTAAGATTTATGGTGTTTCACAATATTCAATTGTTCATGTTCGTGAAATGAAGCTTATTTGGTTTGCTAGTGTGTTAACAATGTCTTGACAATGTCATTGCCGCCTATACCTTCGTCACAAAAAGTACTCCTTACGTACGTTCTAGATTTCTAACTGCTTAGTTATTGACATCAGTCCACAAGGTCTCGTCTGTAAGTGATTGTGTTGTGTCAGACTCTGAATGTACTCGTCATGTTTCCTACGACCAACGCTTGCAGAGTACAACTATGTACTCTGCAGTCCCTTGCTATCCGGAAAAGAAACAGTGCTGACAGAATAGAAGCTGCGTGCCGAAGGAGACGTGCAGTGGTTCAGAAACTTAACTCGTTATCGAGAGGACCGAGATTCACTTTCTCGTCAGGACATCGAAATTTAGGTTTTTCGTGGTTCCCTGAATGTACATATTAAGGCGAATGCCGGGAAGATTGCTTTGAAAATACCAATTTAATTCCGAATCCTTTCCCAATCCGGGTTTGTGCTCAATCCCTAATGATCTTGCCGCCGACGAGATATTTACCTTTCCGTCTGCACAGCTGTGGGACGTGCATAAGTAGTTGTCGCATAGATCAGTCGGTAACTGAATTGTTCGCGAAAGGCAAATGTATCTTCCAAGCTTTAAGTATGGAGTGATCTGCATAGAAACTCGTGCTCTTAATCTGGTGTACAAGCATTCCTACCTTGAGTAGAATGTGGTAGAGTTGGACTATTTTGGATATCTAGATGCATTTTTCTAGTGACACATTTATAAGCTGGAATTCTGACAAAATGACACTAAGCTGCATTAGAAACCATATCAGTTCTGAAATAAACACGTACGAGCCCTACTCACTCAACACCACAATAAACGGCTTTGTAGATTATGCAACATCCCATTAATAATTTGGCCACTGCAGTCAGCGGTAGCAACATCACACTGAAACAACTCCTAAGTGTATTCCTGATTATAATCGTAAAACAAGGGTCGCCTAATCATGGGATAAGTTGAAGGAAGTAGGGTTCATAAGTGGAGTTTGATATCTTAATATCAAATATTTATTCTAATTCAAAACCAAAATTTAATTGTATTCCAATGTGGCTCTTGAAAATCAAAAACACAGAACACTAACATGTAATATTGGATGTAATTATGTGGGATTTTGATTGGAAGACTGAAAGACGAACAAAATCGGAGTTTCTCAACCGCACAGCTCGCAGTTTCAAATCAAGACGAGAAGTAACCCAATGAAATCCTTATCAAAGATGCACAAACAACCGGATAAGTGTGAGGTGCTAAGAGCGCGGCCTCTGGAATACGAAACTAACAAGTCATACTATAACAAAAAGCAGCACTTACATCCTGAAACGGCATCTTTGACATGGCATGACAGCCAGGAAGCGAATGCTAATCGGCGTGGGACGCTTGTAGCAAATGTGACCGGACGAAAATGTGCCTCAAAGCATGAAAATACAGGGAAATACTGCAAACGTTTGCCTGAAATTGCGTACAAATATATATCCATTATGTCTATAGTTGGGACCGAGTTTGAACGGTCTTTTACTTTTGGATAACGAAGTAAACAGTGTCTAGAAGAAAAGGCACACGATTGGCTGAACGGAATATGTGGTAAATTTCTTACGTTTCATGGAAACAGAAAGGCAGATTTCTTGTTGACATCTATGCTAAATATTAGATATTTGATACTATTATGCTCAGAAGTATCAGAACGACCTAAATTGCGTTAGGCCTGCTTTGTGTAGAACCCACATAACGTAACTGCCGTGCGGATCCTTTGCTCTCTTTTCGGTACAGTCGTTGCACTATACAAAATGGTTACTACAAGGGAGCATTAAAGAAAACTGCTCAGTTCCGCTATCAGTCCAAATGTAAATTAATATCACGATAATGCAAGTATGATAAAACACGTTATTAGAGTTTACACAGCCTTTAACGCTTGTAAACTCAAATTTATAGGAATAATGAAATTTCAAAACGCAAGTTTCAACTTGAAATTAGAGGGCGAAAATTTTCACACTGACGCTGGCCTGGGAATTCAGTCCGGCAACCATTGCCCCCGTTAATTAACAACGAAAGATTGTAAACGTGTTTCAGTCACAAGTAACAAAGTGTGCCGACGTGTCAGCCTGAAAAGACGTGACGTAAGGTTCTGTGCTGGACGGTGCTTCGAACACAGCACCTAATCGTGTTATTTTTTAAGCGCAATCAGATGTTAAATATCGAAATTTTTCACCAGTAGCGAGTTCATTGAAACTGAAATGACGAGATGAAAAGGTTTCGAAACCATCACCTAACGCTGATGTTTTCTGGCCATGAACAGATGTTAAAATTCGGTTTATTTCGCCAGTAGCGAGATGTACACGTGTCTGAACTGTAACTAACGTGACGAAACGTACTGTGCTGACTAGGAGTCGACCCTGTTTGTATAATCGTTGTTGATTACACACGAGTAGACGTTGACTGTCGAATTCTTTTGCATAAATAACTAGATGTGACTTGTTCGACCTGACAGTTCAGTGTCTGATTGAGAGTCGCAACCGGCACCAGTTGACAACTCATGTAGAGACATTAAAAATTATAATTATATTTGATCTTCAGTTTCGTGTGTGCATGCTACAATTTGAAATGACATGATGAAAACTTTAGTTCCCGACTAGGATTCGAAACCTGGCACACGTCTTTAGTGGAGACCTTGAAGAGTCTGGACTCTTGGTGAAACAACGTAGCGATGGAATCGCGTTGTCCAAAGGGATTAAATACCGCGAAAAGGGAGATCTGAGTTCGAATTCCAGTCCAGCATGAATATCTTCAACATCTCAAGTTCAAATGCCATAAGAAATAGCTGCTGATTACCTTACATGGCATGAAAGCTTACTGGTGACAGAGATCCAACTTGCTACGCGTTCTGCCTCTGTCATGGTCCAACCTACACCAACTGTTCTACAGTAGGAAGCGAAGAGACATATGTTTAATATGTATATGGAACCACGGTGCCACCCTATGTTGTTCAGCTGGCGTTACCAATAATGAAAAGGATCTCTTTGTGCATGTTAAAAATGGTGAATCCATCACAGACATTAAACACACGAAGCTAGATCCATTCCAACAGACCATCGAACTACACTTAATGCTGGTTCATTAGTTTTTCGCAACGAAGACTGCTCCACATTGGATGAGATCTCTGACTTACTGGAGGTTGATTACTACTGTCAAAAATATTCATTTCCTTGCTCATCCGCCTCGACATTCACTAGCTGCATTAGCTGCTCAATGCGTACGTTCGTCTCGTATGTATGTATGTATTAAACCAGGGACCTAGAAACGACGGAGAGGCTTCATCACGTAGTTCACAAACCCACAACAGACCACAGCAGTCCACCCACCCCACCACCGCACCACAGCGTACCCAGGGTTATTGTGCGGTTCGGCCCCCTCAGTGCTCGGCCCCCCCCACCCCCTCAGCCCCAACGGTAACACCTCAGGAAGTGTTGCTTTCCATTGGAGCTGTAATGGTCTAGCAAAATCAGGAAAAGACATTCTTGGTCTCAAACGAGATCAGAACCTGGAGCTAATGTATTTTACCTGCACAAAGTAGCCATGTTCCTACTTAGTTAACAAGTCGGTACTGCCTGCAGAAGTGCAGTACTGTCACATTGCCATAACCGCAATGATAAATCTGAGATTACTTATAGATTGTGTGTGGAGGGATCTTCCTGGAATCAAATAATAATAAATTTTACAATGCAGTGTTACACCTTAATTGAGAATCATTCAGATTATGTGATGAAATTGACTTGGAAATATCAACTGAATTTAACAGTCAAGCCTGGACCAATCTAGGAAGTAAATAGATGGTTATATTTGAAACGTCCCCTTAGAAAAATTATACATGACTGTGTTGAAACTGACACACAATATTTTTAGCGCAACGCAATCTGACTTTCAAAAATCTCTACAAAAGAATGGCGCTGACTAACATTAACCTATACCTTTCACAAATCACTTACCTCACACAAATCTTCGTTACTCGAACTACTGCAATACAGCGAGCGCCACTACTGCCAGCTAAATAAAAGATTCAAACTACTGAAGGCACTAACTACTGATAGGCATAGTTAGCAAATGAAAGATTTTGATAGAGAACAAACAATGTATTTACCTTACTAGTGTTCAAAAGTCATAATATATATAGCAGTTCATGACATCCAGTCTTACAAATTTCAAAACTCCGCCAATTCTCTCCCCACATCCATCACTGCTGGCGGCTCACCTCCAACTGCGCAACGCTACGCGCTGTTAACAGCTAACAGCCCAACACTACAATGGCGAATATTACAACAATGCCACCGAGCCATAGACTGCACACAGCACAGCTAGTGATTTTCATATAGAGCGCTACATGTCGTTACCAATATAAAAACCTAAACATCCTACTTACATAGCCCCCATGCTCCCCACAAAAAATTTTACAAATTGTTTTTGGCAGTGGCCAATACAGATTTGAAAAAAATTTTTCATAATTACAATAACAAAGAAATCAAATGCACACACTTATTGATACAATGTTGGTCAATAGCTAAAATTATCTCACAGTCCATAAAGACAATCCTGATCGTTCATCACAGTAAAATAGCAGTGTTTTTCTCAAAGTCTGAGCAGTAGAAGAAAATGCACACGGAAGTAGTGGATTTCCATGCAGTCTTGAAGAAGTAGTGTTGTCCTTCCAACGGAAAGACAGTACTGACTCTTGACATGCGGACAGGTAATGGGCCACACCAGAGCAAACCCACAGTAGAGTCAGTCGAAGTTGAAGAATACTGGTAGGTAGGTCGTCACAGAGCAGACCCACTGTAGCTCTCTGATTCTGTTCGGTGGTTCTTCATTCTTCAGTACAAGAGTAGGTGGTAAAACAGTCGAGTCATGAGGCATTTTATTCAGCACGTTTTGAAATAAGTGTAAATATCTGTCCCAATGCTGATGCTTCCTGTGACAATAAAGTCTGCAAAGCTTACTGATTTCTTTCATAAGCCGTTCGGAGGGGTTACAATGTGGTGAGTACAATGAAATAAAAACAGGTTTGATTTTATGATTCCGAAGCATGCGTGACCAAACAGCAGATCTGAATTGCGGTCCGTTATCTGAAATAACTTTACTAACGTGTCCAACCACACGTAAGAAATTTTTAACAAAGGCATTGGATACAGACCGTCCAGTGGCTTTACGTAACGGTGTGAAAGAAACAAATTTTGAAGTAAGTTCAACAGCGACTAGAACGTACGAAAATCCATTAGATGTTCTGACAAGCGGTCCCAAGAGATCAACAGCAGCAAATACTTTTAATTTAGAAGGAATGATAGGAAACAGCGGAGCACGATAGGAGATAGTAGATGGTTTGGCCTTTTGACAAACTTTACAAATAGACAAGACTCTTCGAATTCTCTTTTCCATATTGTTAAAATAACAAGTCGTTCGAAGAATGTGATAACATTTTCGTGGGCCAAAATGTGCATAGCTGAAATGAATGTACCAAATGAGCTTATTAACAAAATCGTCAGGAATGCAAAGTACCCATAGCTTGTCATCAACAGTGCAGCGTTTGAACATTATGTTGTTTCTAACCAGATAATAATGCCGAATCTGTGTGTGTGTCTTTTCATGCCATTTGCTTTTGATGTCTTTCCAAATCGGATCTTTATCTTGTTCATGAGCAATGTCCTTTAAAGATGTGGTGATGAAGTTTTCAAAGGCGACTTTCTGAATGTAAAAAATACTGAAATTTTTCTCGAGGTTGCCTTCTGTGTTACTTTTCTCAAGCCCAGCCGGTGCGCGTGACAGTGCGTCCGCAACAATGTTCTCCTTGCCGGGAATGTTGACTATTGTGAAGTGGAATTCTTGCAGAAACAATGCCCAACGTTTTAACCTGTCATGATTTAATTTTGAAGACATAACAAATTGTAATGCACGATGATCACTGTATACTTTTACGAGCTTACCAGAAAGAAAGAAACGGAATTTGTTAAATGCCCAAACGATAGCTAAAGCTTCTAATTCAGTAACGGAATAATTTTTTTCAGATTTTTTTAGCACTCGGCTAGCAAAAAGCAATGGTTTTCTGAACGGTAGTGTCATTTTCTATGGCTTCTTGAAATAAATGGGCACCAAGACCGACTTTAGAAGAATCCGTGCTAAGGCAGAAATCTCGTGACAGATCTGGATGAGCTAGTATTGGCGCGTTAAGTAGCGATTCTTTCAAAGAATTGAATTCCAACTGTGCTTGTTCGTCCCAGTTCCAAATAGTATTTTGTCCAGTGAGAGAACAAAGTTTTGGTGTAACAAGAATTTGCATATTCAGAAAACGACGGTAAAAATTTACGAGACCTAGAAAACTGCGGACTTGTTTTTTTGTGGATGGAACTGGAATGGCTCTGATTGCTTCTAACTTTTCAGGATCCGGCTGAATGCCTTTAGAAGAAATAATATGTCCCAAAAACCTCACCTTTGACCTACCGAATTCAGACTTTTCCAAGTTAACTGTAATTCCAGATTCTGCAAAAATACGTAACAAACTGTTGAGGATGCGATTATGTTGTTCCCATGAAGCTTCTGCTATTAGAATATCGTCCACATATAAGGTGATGTGGCGTTTTAAGAATTCAGGTAATATGGAATTTAGCCCGCGAATGAATGCTGCCGAAGAAATGTTCAAACCAAAAGGAAGTTTCCGAAACTGATAACAAACGCCCGAAACAAAGGAAAGCTGTGTATTTTCTACATTCTGGATGAACTTCGATGTGATAAAAGCTGGATCTAAGATATATGGAAGACAACACTTTTGCACCATTAAAATTTTGAAGAAGTTCTTCCAACGTTTGCGGCCTGTCTGTTTCAGGAATAATGATATTATTGATTTGTCTCGAATCTAAGACAAGCCTGATCGATCCATTTTTCTTCTCAACAACATGTAATGGATTGTTGTACAAGCTTATCGTAGGCTCAATAATGCCCTCGTCAAGTATAGATTGTACTTCTGTTCTAACACGGTCCCTATAATGTGCTGGAATTACGTATGGTCTAACACAAAATTTAGTATACTCACGAACACGAAATTGGTATTGAAATCCCTTGATTGTTCCTGTTTTGTGAGTAAAAACTGTGGAATGTGCTTGTAAAATCTCAAAAAGGTCCTGCCTATCAGTGTCATTACAATTCTCAATTGTTTGAATTTTATTCTGAATTAACTCATTAGTTTCAAATATGCCGTCGATATCATCCCTGTCAATACTTGCAGAGTGATGGTTAGTGTCTAGTTCCGTAGAAAATTCCGAACTGTTGTCTAACTGAAGGTAAAGCCGATTAATTTCCTCGTCATGGTTTGAGAGCGAATCTTCAAATTTCAAAGCTATTGACTTACCTTCTTTCTGTAAACTTATTTCAGCGTCGTGAAAGTTTAAGATTGCTTTGTATTCATTCAAAAAGTCTACTCCCAGTATAATTTCCGTCGACAATAATAGAACAATAAGAAAGTTCATAGAGAAGCTGTGGCTTTGGCAAAAGAATTCTAAGTTGGTTTGTTGGCGTACATCTACACTTTTTCCAACGATTGCACCTTGTAATTTAATGTTACGTAACGGAAGTGTGGGGCAATCGTTCGATTTGTTGCATTTGCTAAAAGCTGTTTCACTAATTACTGAAATGGGACTGCCAGAGTCAAGTACTGCCGTAAATTTTACGTCATTTACAGTAATGTGAATCACAGGACATGCAATGTTGTTATGTTTTACGTCGTGTTCCTGGAGTAAGATGTCCCTAATGTCTTCCATTTTTACGTAATTACTAGCTACGGCAGCTGCGTCGTCAGTTTCATAAGTACGTTTTGTGGCTGCCAGCGGTATGAGTCATTGCCTATTGTGTCTTTGTTGGCGCGCGTCGTTATTGGGATTTGGAGACCTAACTTCTAAAAATTCAGCTTGTCGAGAGGGCCCTGCTCTGTTTGAATCCCGCCAGTTCTGATGCAATTCAGGTCTGTCGTTACGATCATATCGTCTGTCGTCATGTCGGTAGATTCCATAGTTTCTTTCTTGTCGGTCACGTGGTGGAGAATTTCTCCCTGAATCATAACTGCGCGCTGGACTGTTGCATCTAAAGTTATTCTTTCTCCCTTGATAATAATTATTTTGGTTCCCATATTGTCTGTTTCTCTGATTGTCTCTGTGATAGTCATTACCGCGGGGAGGTGATCTTTCCCTGTAATTATTACTACTCTGCCAACGGTTGTCATACGGGTGGTGTCTGTTTTGGTCACGATTTACGTTGTAAGAATAGCTTTGTCGTGTATTATTTCTGTCATCGCGGAATTGTGATAGATGTGACCTGTAATTGTTGGGCTCCTGTTTTCGCGTTCCGCGATTGTCAGTGTCAATTTCCAGTTCTTGTAACAGTCCCTGAAAAGCTTCAATGTCGTCTTTGCAACGTCCTGCTAAAATAATATGTCGTAAATGTTCAGGCAATTTGATTAAGCAAATGCGGATGAGTTCTGAGGGGCTGTATGGGTTTGAAAGATACTGATTCTTATGCAACATGTCTTCAAAATATTTCATAAGACTGAAAAATTCAGATTGTTCGAAACGTTTCATCATTATGATGATATGTTTTACTGGGTCTTATGTAGCTTGAGATCAATATGCTGAGTCGAAGGCATGATAAAATTCTCTTTCACTGTGACAATCATGAATGACCGATCGCATTCTTACAGCTGGTTCATTCTCCAAGTAACCACACATAGATTCTAACCTGTGCTCCAATGACCAGTTGGGAGGAAAACAACGAGAGAATTGATGAAGCCATGCTTGTGGATGAATGTCGTTGTCAGAATTCTTAAATGTTTTGAATTTACGTGTAGTAATGAACACCTTATAGCCAAAATCATCGTGCCGGCGAGTCGCACATCGCTCATTGTTACTTCGTTTCGGTGGTTCCATCTCAAAATCCAATGCGCCTTGCCAATTTCTTTCATAATTTCCGAAGTGTCCTGTGTTATTACTTTGTGGTTGTTCCGTATTTCTATGTCCCTCTTCCCGCACTGGAGCGCGAGTGTCCTCTGAAATATGTAATTCTTGTATTACTTGTGCCAACTGATCTTGTACTTCCCGGATTTCTCTTTTGTACTGTGTATTGATTTGATTTTGATTTTGTTTGAATTTTCTAATTTGTTCATACTCTTCAGTGTCCGTGAAGGCTACAGGTCTTGTGTCATTCAGATCATCATCTACCTTTGTAGATAAGTTAGTGAACTGATCTGAAAGTTCGGCTACTTTATCAGATAGTGAAATTATTTCCTCTGTGTGTTTTTCTGAACCAAGTTTCAGAGTGTCCATTTGTGTTGAAATCGTATCTACTGTGTCCTTTAAGTTTTCCTGAGTTTTTGCAAGTTGCGTAACCAAATCGGTAGATGCAACTGAGTCAATTTTAGCTTGCAAGGTGTCGTGATTTTAATGAACAATAGTTTGCAGTTCTTTTATGGCTGCTTCGTGAGTCTGTAATGCATTTTCATGACGCGAAAAAATAGGTTGGAAATGCTCACAACTTTGTGTTTTTACGTCATTACAGACTTTTTGACATTTCGATTCAGTGTTATGTAACCCAGTAGTTAAATCTTCACGTGTTTGTTCAAGTGTGGTGTCTAATTTCTGAAGATTTTGTTCCATTGTGCCTAACTTTTGAAGCTTTTGCTGTGTTTGTCTCTGATTTTTTTCCATTGTGTCTAACTGTTGCTGTGTTTGTCTCTGGTTTTGTTCCATTGTGTCTGACTTTTGAAGATTTTGTTCCATTGTGTCTAACTTTTGAAGATTTTGTCCCATTTGTTTCTGATTTTGTTCAAGCGTTGTGTCTAACTTTTGTAGCCTTTGTCCCATTTGTTGCATTAACTGTAATAACAGTGCACTGGTATCTGAAACATGTTCCTCAGTGCTATTCGGCAGTGCATTTGAACCGGCAATATTCGCAGAAAATGTGTCTTGATTTATTTGAGAAAACGGTGAGGACGCAAAACCTGAATCTACAGTATTTGCAAGATTGTGTCCTGTCATTTCGGAATCCTGAGGCGAGCTGTTGCCGACCGATCGATCGATAATGCTTCCCTGTTCACTAATTGTTTCACTGCCTACACCATTATTTGCAGCCCGCTCCATTTCCCTATGCACAGTTACCAAATTACTACTTTGAACATTAGTTAATTCATGACATAGTGGCGCTAACACACTGCTTTCGTCTTTACTGTCATTTCTCAGTTTACTTTGGAGCCTAGTATTACGTTTCTCACACGCCATTATTGTCACAATATTTTACACGACAAAACAGAAAAACACAATTTGAAGAGCAAAATAAGAAAACACATTAACATAGCATTGAAAAGAATATCTCGTTAATTGCAAGCGCAGCTGCGAAATACTTGGTGCAAATCTACATGCGTGCCTCAATTGTTTTACTGTACAAGATTGAAAAACTACAACTACAAAGGAAATCCTCTCTACAATTACGCGCTAGCAGTAAACAAAGGCTGCACTAATTGCACAAACTACAAGAAAAATCAGAAGATTCCAGTGAGGTATCCTCGGCTAAGGGTCGACATATGAAACGTCCCCTGAGAAAAATTATACATGACTGTGTTTAAACTGACACACAATATTTTTAGCGCAACGCAATCTGACTTTCAAAAATCTCTACAAAAGAATGGCGCTGACTAACATTAACCTATACCTTTCACAAATCACTTACCTCACACAAATCTTCGTTACTCGAACTACTGCAATACAGCGAGCGCCACTACTGCCAGCTAAATAAAAGATTCAAACTACTGAAGGCACTAACTACTGATAGGCATAGTTAGCAAATGAAAGATTTTGATAGAGAACAAACAATGTATTTACCTTACTAGTGTTCAAAAGTCATAATATATATAGCAGTTCATGACATCCAGTCTTACAAATTTCAAAACTCCGCCAATTCTCTCCCCACATCCACCACTGCTGGCGGCTCACCTCCAACTGCGCAACGCTACGCGCTGTTAACAGCCAACAGCCCAACACTACAATGGCGAATATTACAACAATGCCACCGAGCCACAGACTGCACACAGCACAGCCAGTGATTTTCATATAGAGCGCTACATGTCGTTACCAATATAAAAACCTAAACAGCCTACTTACATATTGTTGGCAAACGTCCTCTACAATCTTATCAATTCTCCTTTAGACTAGCGATAGGAAGAACACGTTTCCTCAGCCAAGGTGTTGAACAGGCTAGCACTTGGAAAGCTGACGCTTCGAAGATGTGATGGCTCTAGCTGCTACCACATTTACTGGTAGGCAAATAAACGAAGGCACAGCTCAATGAGTTTTATTGGCATCTCTGTTACTATTATTTGCCTAAAGCGTAGTTACGAATAATATACAGAGGCAGTGACTGCAACTCGAACATTATAAATGAAGAGCAGAGGGAACTATTTGGGTGGCCCTACTATTCAATAGCCCACATAATTGTTATTATTTTTTCGTTAAACTGAGAAATTGATTCAGTAGTCGAGTTTTATTTTCCAGTGCCACCAGTGATCATATCGTAAACATTAAGACGAGGTAATACTTCCTATTCTTTTCATCATTATGAAGTTAAAATAAATTTTTCTTAAGAATATTTCCATTGTGCATCTCGAAAGTCTCCAAGTTCCCAGGAGTATAATACATTTTTGTCCAGTCTAAACTTCAGATGCACTAACTGACTGCATAAGAAGAATCCTTTTCAGAAAATCTCAAAAGAACTGCCGAAAGCCGAAATGCTGACTTTTTCTCAACGTTTTATCATTCTAGACAAATGCCTAAAGTATTCCAACTACCGAAATGGCTCGTTCTATAAATTTTACATAGACATATTCGTTTTGTAAATAAAAATCACCTTTCCTTTCTGCAATGTACTTTGTTTTCTCCAGACGTCTTTCACCTTTCACTTTAAGGCATCTTCAAATGGTTCAAATGGCTCTAAGCACTATGGGACTTAACATCTGAGGTCATCAGTCCCCTAGACTTAGAATTACTTAAATTCAAATAAATAGTATAGACAGCTATTGAGAGATTTATACCAAATAAATTAACAAACGACATAGCAGATCCCCCTTGGTACACAAAACGGGCCAGAACACTGTTGCAGTAACAACGAAGAAAGCGTGCCAAATTCAAACGAATGCAATATCTCCAAGACTGGCGATCTTTTACAGACGCTCCTAATTTAGCTCGGATGTCAATGCGAGGTGCTTATACTTGTTTCCACAACGAAACTTTGTTTCGAAACCTGGCAGAAAATCTAAAGAGATTCTCGTCGTGTGTAAAATATGCCAGCGGCAAGACACAGTCAATGCCTTCTCTGCGCGACTGCAATGGAAATACTATCAATGAGAGTGCTGCTAAAGCAAAGTTACTAAAGCTGACTTTCCGTAATTCCTTCCCCAAAGAAGGCGAAGTAAATACTCCAGACTTCGAATCAAGAACAGCTGGCAACATGAGTAACTGAGAAGTAGATACCCTCGGAGTCGTGAAGTAACTTACATCACTTAATAAAATCAAGTCTTCCGGTCCAGATTGTATACGAATTAGGTTCTTTTCAGAGCATACTGATACAACAGCTCCATACTTAGCAATCATATACAGCCGTTCGCTCGACAAAAGTTCCGTACCCAAAGACTGGAAAGCTGCACAGGTCTCACTAATATTCAAGAAAGGTAGTAGCAGTTATCCTCTAAATTACAGGCCCGTGTCGTTAACGTCGATATGCAGCAGGATTTTTGAATATATTTTGTGTTCGAACATTATGAATTACCTCGAAGAGAACTGTGTATTGACACTTAGTCAACACGCATTTAGAAAACATCCTTCTTGTGAAGCACACGAAGTGTTTACTCACACGAAGTGCTGAGTACTGGCGGCCGAAGTGACCGAGCGGTTCTAGTCGCTACAGTCTGGAAACGTGTGGCCGCTACGGTCGCAGCTTCGAATCCTGCCTTGGGTATGGATGTTTCTGATGTCCTTAGGTTAGTTAGGTTTAAGTAGTTCTAAGTTCTAGGGGACTGATGACCGGGACTGATGACCTCAGGAGTTAAGTCCCATAGTGCTCAGAGCCATTTGAACCATTTTGTTGAGTGCTATTTACAAGAGATTTCAAATTCATTTCGTATTTCAAGTTTCCCCAGAAGGCTTTTGACGCTGTACCTCACTAGCGGCATGTACTCAACTTGCGTCCCGTTTAAGTGTCTGGATTCGTGATTTCCTGTGAGAGGTGTCACAATTCATACTAATTGACCAAAGAGTAAAACAGAAGTGATTTCTCACGTTCCCCAAGGTAGTGTTATAAGCCCTCTGCTGTTCCTTATCTATATAAGCGATTTAGGAGAAAATCTGAGCAGCTGTGTTAGGTTGTTAGCAGATGATGCTGTCGTTTCTCGTCTAGAAACGTCATCCGAAGATCAAAACAATTTGCAAAACCATTTAGAATGTATATATGTATGGTGCGAAAATTGGCAATGGACCCTACATAATGAAAAGTGTGAGGTCATCCACATGAATGCTAAAAGGAATTCGCTAAACTTCGGTTACGAGATAAACAGTGAAATGTAAAGGCCGCAAAAAAGCAAAATACCTAGGAATTACAATCATGAACAACTTGAACTGGAAAGAACACATAGAAAATGTTCTAAGGAAGGCGAACCAAAGACTGCGTTTTATTGGCAGAACACTTAGAAGATGCAACAGATCTACTAAAGAGACTGCCTACACCACGCTTGTCCGTCCTCTTTTGGAGTACTACTGCGTAGTGTGATATCCTTACCAGACAGAATTAACGGAGTACATCGAGAAAGTACAAATGAGAGCAGCACGTTTCGTTTTATCGAGAGATAGGGGAGAGACTGTCACTGACATGATACAGGATGTGGGTTGGACACTGTTAAAACAAAGACGTTTTTCGTTGCGGCGGATTCTTTTCACGAAATTTCAATCACCAACTTTCTCCCCCGAATGCGAAAATATTTTGTTGTCGCTAACCTACATAGGGAGAAACGATCGTCACAATAAAACGAGGGACATCATAGCTCCCACAGAAAGCTATAGTACATCAACTGTATTGGTAATTGTGAGTTATAACAAGCATCAGCTGTAGAATGGAATGTCGACAATGAAAGTTAGTGCCGGATAGTGACTCGAGCCCGGTTTTCCCGCTTATCGGGAGTGGTCACCTTACCATTGTTTTCTTTTTTATGATCTCATTTCGTTCGTCTTCGTTCGTTCTATTTGTTCGGGGCGGAGATACCATGACTCTTGTTCAAGTTCATCGTTGAGCGATTACCTCAGTTTCTTTTGTTACAGAGGGCATCTAACCCGATGACCGAACACGCTGAGCTACGTGCCGGGGTACCATTGGGCTCTCCGTCTACGACTCACGGCCAGACCCAAACATCCATATGTTCAAAGGTGTGTGAAATCTTATTGGACTTAACTGCTAAGGTCATCAGTCCCTAAGCTTACACACTACTTAACCTGAATTATCCTAAGGACAAACACACACACCCATGCCCGAGGGAGGACTCGAACCTCCACCGGGACCAGCCTGAGACCGCTCGGCTAATCCCACGCGGCTTATCCATATGTCGTGAACCATGCGTCTACGACATGGATTCGATTGGGTCTGCCCGTGAATCGTGCACGGATAGTCCAATGTTATGCCGGCACGGTAGCTCAGCGTGTTCGGTGTGTGGGTTAGATGCCGCAACGAATAAACCTGAAGAAGTGTCATAGGACGTCCGCCCCGAATGAATACTACGACCCGCAACAAACACAATGATATAAAAAGAAGATAGCGAAATGGTAAAGCGACTGCTCGCGATATGCGGGAAAGCCCTGTTCGAGTACTGGTCAGGCACAAATTTTTACTGTCGTCATTCCATTCTAGAGGTGATGGTTGTCATTATTCACAATTGCGAATACAGCTAATGTGTTTCATAACGGCAGTAGTCGCCGCAGTGCCTGCTCCTGTGGGCACGCATGCATGTCCAAAGGTACTTTGCATCGTAATCAGAAGAACACAGGCACCGCAATATTACCGGAAAGCTACAGTTGTTCGTTCCTTCCCCGCGCTGTTCGAGATTAGAATAATGGGGAACTGTTGTAAAGGTGGTTCGATGAATCCTCTGGTAGGCACTTAAGGGTGAATTGCAGAGTATCCCTGTAGATGTAGATGTAGATGTAGGAAGCTGAATACGAATGTAATAGCTTTCAGCAGCTGCTTCCAAACGTAACAGAAGTTCTTCTGCGAAGGTTCGCAGAAGAGCTTCTGTGAAGTTTGGAAGGTACGAGACGAGACGACGTCCTGGCAGAATTGAAGCTGTAAAGCCGGGTCGTGAGTCGTGCTTGGGTAGCTCGGATGGTCAGTCCGGCTCTCGCAGCCGAATGAAGCAGACGTGCAGTGTGTGCCTTCCGCCAGCAGTGCGGGCCCGTGCGCCTTGTTTGTTTCCTACTACGTGACGCCGTGGCGCTGCAAGACCATGGCAAACCAATACAGAAGGTCAACCTTGAAATTCTCCTTTCAAAACGAATTTACCAGACCAAAGGCGCTCGAAGTCGAACGCTTTTTAACAGAGGAAGCCAAGATCCCGGCTGTCGGCATTGTCGGTATCCACTTTTCGATCGTAAATAGCACGGTTGATGTAAAACTTATAAACGAAGCCACATGCGCCAAGGTGCTTCGTAAGATGAAACAAGAACTCCGTTTCTGCCACGTAGATGGAAATGTTGGCAACGTCGAGATCGGCCATGTCGCACTGGGACTGCGGGCTATCCGCATATTCGAACTATCATTTGGACTCCCTGCGGCAGACGTTGTGGCGGCGCTCCGCCCCTACGGCACGATACACGAACACCTGGCTGAAAAATGGACCCAGTTAAAGACGTATCCAGTGATCAATGGTGTACGCCAAGTGCGCATTGACCTCCAACGACACGTACCGTCCTACCTACAGATAGGAGGGTGCCGGGCCATAGTTATCGATGACGGCCAGCCGAAAACGTGTTCCGGAAGTGGCAAGGAAGGTCACGTTCGTTCCGACTGCCTCCAGCGTCGGATCACACAACTCCCACCGACGGACATTGCACCTCCACCGATGAAGACTATTCTCGCCGTGACTTACGCGGCGGCGCTCACGACGTTCTCAACAAAACAGACACAGCCGACCGATTTTGCGGTACAGGAATCACCTTCCACGGACAGAAACCTGGATGATCAACCAGCCTGGCCAATGGTGGAAAATAGTACGACAGCGCTGGAGCTACCGAACACGACAGACATTGACGACAGCAAGATGGCCATTGATTCACTTATCGTACCGACCGAAGCATGTGTCCAGACGATGCGTGAGTCAGTGCCGTCTTCTGACAACGAAGGCCACGTACGGAAACAGCGATCACCGAAACGCCGAAAGCGCCGACGTAGGATCGTGTCGGGACCCGTGTCGGAACACGGAGGTTCCCATCCGGCCGGGGAGGAACAACGGACCACTCAAGAAACCAACCGCGAGGCTGAGGCCGTTTCCATTGACTCCAATCCTGCAGAACAGACGGAGAAACATACAGCGTCCGACCACCAGCCCCTTGAAATAATCAGTAAGCAGCAGGAAGGTACCAGTGCAGGCAGTGAAGTCGCTCGGTTCCTTCCTATCAAATATTCAGAGCCTATGGAACATAGACATCCGCGCCCGCTTCGTGGGCCGAGGACGTCGAGACACAAGATCCCAATCGGGGGCCAGCTGAGGCGCCGCTGGATCGTGCAGCATAAGCAGCACAGGGAGGACCGCGTTCGGCGGGGGGTGACATCACTTCCGATGCTCACTTCTCTCCAATATTGACATGGATAACCTCGCCCTACCAACGCGTCACCAAGCTTACCGCCTGGCGACAATGAATATCAGTATGATTAGTTCTCCTGTCAAGATCCAACTTTTGAATGAAACAATGCGAGCCACTGGAGTTGATTTTGCTTTCCTGCAAGAAGTGAAAACGATCGAAATCTCGAACTTTTATGGTTACGTAACATATGTGACGCCCGGTGGCCCTACAGACACCGGAGTGGCAAATTAGTGCGTAATGGTTACTGACGTCACGTATCTTCCCTCTGCTCGAGGAATAGCACTTACGGCGCTCAACACCCGATTCATTAATGTTTACGCGCCGTCGGGTACCACCAGACGTCGCGACTGCCCCAGATTCTACTCCACGGATGCCGCCCTCCTTTTCCTCGGACGGTACGAAAACAACGTCTTCGCCGTCGATACTTTACCCCAAGGACCAAATACCATACTACATGCTCTTTCCGGAACTGGGTGCGATGATCCACGAACTTCACTTGTGCGACACTTGGGAAAAAGACCACGGTAATCGCTCTGGCCACATTCATCTTACCAGTCATTCGGCCAGCCGACTAGATCGCATATACAGGGTGTTACAAAAAGGTACGGCCAAACTTTCAGGAAACATTCCTCACACACAAATAAAGAAAAGGTGTTATGTGGACATGTGTCCGGAAACGCTTAATTTCCATGTTAGAGCTCATTTTAGTTTCGTCAGTATGTACTGTACTTCTTCCATTCACCGTCATGATTTCGTACGGGATACTCTACCTGTGCTGCTAGAACATGTGCCTTTACAAGTACGACACAACATGTGGTTCATGCACGAAGGAGCTCCTGCACATTTCAGTCTTAGTGTTCGTACGCTTCTCAAAAACAGATTCGGTGTCCGATGGATTGGTAGAGGCGGACCAATTCCATGGCCTCCACGCTCTCGTGACCTCAACCCTCTTGACTTTCATTTATAGGGGCATTTGAAAGCTCTTGTCTACGCAACCCCGGTACCAAATGTAGAGACTCCTCGTGCACGTATTGTGGACGGCTGTGATACAATACGCCATTCTCCGGGGCTGCATCAGGGCATCAGGGATTCCATGCGACGGAGGGTGGAAGCATGTATCCTCGCTAACGGAGGACATTTTGAACATTTCCTGTAACGAAGTGTTTGAAGTCACGCTGGTACGTTCTGTTGCTGTGTGTTTCCATTCCATGATTAATGTGATTTGAAGAGAAGTAATAAAATGAGCTCTAACATGGAAAGTAAGTGTTTCCGGACACATGTCCACATAAAATATTTTCTTTCTTTGTGTATGAGGAATGTTTCCCGAAAGTTTCGTCGTACCTTTTTGGAACACCCTGTATGTTTCGCAAGGCCTCACACAAGGAGTAGTGGCAGCCGAAATATGTCCTCAGGCATTTTCCGATCACAGTGCCTATATCTGCACTATACATCCCCTGCCCCAACAAGTCTGGTGCTGCAATGGCTTTTGGAAGCTTAATATAACTCACCTCCAAGACCTGGATTGCTGTCGGACAGTTGAAGCAACGTGGACTGACTGTCAACGCTGTCACCTCTGATACACCTCGACTCTGGAGTGGTGGCTCCTCTGTGCCAAACCGGCAATCCGCAGGACACTTATGCAGCTTGGCAAAGATGTGGCTGCGTGGCATCGGCAGACACTAGATTTTTATTACGCGGCAATCAGGGACCTTGATACCTTACCCCCTTCACCGGGGAGGCAACAAGACCAATGAAGAATCACTGCTCATATACTATCATTGACGAAGCGCCGACTAGAAGGTGCCGTTGCCCGTTCACGACGACACGACCCAACAGCCGCAGAGGAACTCACTATGCACCACGCTGTGGCGGATATGTTCCGTCATCGCCAACACTTGATCACACAACTCAGGACACAAGGCGATGGCTCCTGTTCGACCCAAGTAACCAAAGGCTCTGGAGGATCATTTTCGTCATCTTTACCACGAAAGAACCGTAGATGACGAGGCCACTACAGAAGTGTTACAGCAGGTAACACGTCCTATCGATGAGGCTACAGTGAATGCACTAACGGAGAAAGTCTCACTCGAAGAAGTCGAAGACGCTCTGGACAAAGGTGCGGCCAATTAGTCTCCAGGGCCTGATGGATTGCCCATCGAATTCTACCGGACCTGCCGTACCATCATGATGCCTCGTTGGATTATCATGTTCCGCGAAATTATGTCCCCAGACAGTGTTGTGCCGCCAACGTTTGTAGAAAGACTTCTCATACCGGTACACAAGCCAGGTGGAGGGCGGTCAATTAACGACTATCGGCCACTCACAATGCTGAACGCCGACTACAAGATTTTCGTCAGGCTTATGGCGGGCAGTATTAAGACGACTTTTAGGATGATTCTCGCCCCAGAACAGACGTCGCAGGGGGAGAAGCCAACATAGGCATGGCCACCGGTAACTGCAGGGACTTAATAGCGATCGCCTCTGCGTGCCGTTTAAGAGCGGCGATCGTCTCCATCGATTTCAATCGCGCCTTTGATAGAGTGCACCATAACTACCTCCTACGAGTGATGGACCGTGTGGGATTTCCCCCGGCCCTCACTGGCACCCTACGGCGTCATCCGACCGCAGTCAACTCACACGTCCAGGTCAGTGGATGGACGGTAGGGCAAGTACCCATTAATAGGTCTCTACGAAAGGTTGCGCACTTTCTACCTACCTTGACGCAATCGCACTCGAACCACTCGTCGGGGACCTTAACCACTGGCTATCAGGCATCACGCTGCGGGACGTCACATTTCGCTATAGGGTATACGCTGACGAACTGCTACTGCTGGTTCGTTCCAATGATGAAGTTCAAAGCGTAATAACCTGGATCGAGCGATACCGACAGGCCACAGGCAGTCTTCTGAACATCAACAAGTCAGCGGCGTTGGATATTGGACGTGGTCTCGGACTGGAGGTCCTCGCTCCCCTCCCACCAATTTCTAATCTGCGATATTTTGGAATGTTCACGAAGGATGTACGCAAAAGAGCTGCAGCAAACTATCGATGGTTACTACGGATTATACACGCGATGGTGCGCCAGAACCTGCTCCGGGACTTGAATCAGCTACAACGTGTTGAATACTTGAACTTCTACGTGGCATCAAAACTTAACCATGTGGCACAAGTCCTCCCACTACCGCTGCAGATAGGTCGCCGGCTTCAAGCGGCCTTCAGTTATTGCGTTTCAGCAGGTCATATATTTAAAGTACGATACGACAATCTTACCGTCCCAGTGCACAAGGGGTGTGGAGGGGGTGGATGGGGGGGCTGAGATTGGTCAACGTCAGGGCAAGAGCAGCTGTCCTTTACATGAGCAACATGTGGAAACGATGGAAAAGTGAACATCCTTCTCTCACGGGTCGTTTACTACAGGTTCTGATGCCAGTCTCTCCCTTCCCGCCGGTGTTGGTTGCGCATATCGCCCCACAGCTCTCCCATGTGTCGACCTTCATTCTTCAATACAGCTATGTATGCTCGAACCTCCCCGCCACACGTCCACCAAAGGCGAATGATTTTTATACCAATCTTCTGTGGGCTGTTCCACATAACGTGGTGGAAACCAAGTACCCTACGGTTCACTGTTCAAGAGTGTGGAAAACGATACACCACAACATTCTGTCGACCACGGTGCGTTCGAAGTGGTATCAGATCGCCAACAAAAAATATGCGACACGACAGCGGCTTCACGCTATTGGACTAGTAGACTCCTCTTATTATCCTGATTGTCACCTCAAGGCCACCGATGAACATCGTTTTACATGCGTGTCGTCGTCCGGAGTTTGGCGACTGACACAGAAGATATTAGCTTGTTACCTCCGGGTCACGCCTGATATGATTGACCCCCAGACCCTACTCTGTTCAGATTAATCTTACTTTCCCCTCCGCAAAATATCATGCGCTTACATGGTTCAAAGGCCTTACCGTCGCCTATATCTTTGGCGACGGAGAGAAAGAGCAGCTTCATTACTGGTGGTGCCTGCAAAATGCTCACAATGAACTTGAACGCGCACTGAGATACCGTACGCTCTTCGCAAATTATTTACGCAGTGCTTTCGTTAAACCCTCCTCTCAGCTGGGGAGTGCCAAGTCGCGGTTAATTTTCTGTGCCGCATCACACTTTCGTCTGAACGTCGTGCCTTGTCAGCAATGCGAGAAGAACGAGACAGGCTAATTCATGGATTGCTGAAATTCCTTGAGGCACTAGCGAAGCAGAATGCCTCCATTGCAGATACCCTTCAAAGGGGCTGTTAAAGATATCGGAAACCGATGGCGATGTACCAAATGGAACCCGTTACGTTTACTGAAGAACTTTTTTCCGCTGGAACTGCGTTAGTGATTTATATTTTTATTTTTTTGTTTATCCTTTGAATGTTACCTTTGTTGTTGTAGCATTCAGTTTCTAGAATTATCATTTTTACCCATTTCCTAAAAAAAAAGAAAATAAGATGGTAGAGCACTTGCCCGCGAAAGGAAAAGCTCCCAATTTCGAGTGCCGGTCCGGCACACAGTTTTAATCTGTCAGGAAATTTCACATCAGCGCACACTCCGCTGCAATGCGAAAATTTCATTCTTAAAGTTTTTATACCTTTCCTCAGAACTTTAATTTACTTTCAATTAGCGTACTTTTCTAACTGCTCAATGCACACATTGAATTAATAACATCGATAGCAGACGAGACCAATCTTTTGCCCCCTTATTAACTAAGGCTACGCCTCATGTCCTTCCACCACAGTCTAGTTTTTATTCAAGCTTTTAACAGCCATTCGCTCTCCGTACTTTATAGTTGCTTTCTTTGGAGCTAGTTTTCGATTACGTGATAAATACAAGGGTTGGAACTTTAACAGTGGCAACTACTTATTTACAGCTCGTACAAAATAGACACGTGTTTCAAAATTTTACTGGCCTTCAAAGTAGTCACCAGCATTGTGTGTAACCCGTTGCCAGCGATGTGGAAGTCGTAGGATACTCTTAGCAGTGCCAGTTGTGTTGACAGTTCGAGCGGCGCGGTCTATTGCCCGACGAATTTGTAGCAGTTCTGAAGCGAATGCCGTGATATGTTTCCTTCAGTTAAGAAATCGAGTTGAACTCACGAAGGCTTAAGTCAGGGGAGTGCAGTAGGTGGTATATCACTTAGCAGCCCCATCAGTCAAACAAATCAGTAACAACTTGAACTGTACGTGCTTGAGCACTGTCATGCAAAATGATGGTCAGGTCCAGCAGAAAGTGGCATCACTTCTGTCTCCAAGCTGGTCGTAGGTTGTGTGTGTTCC
The DNA here is from genome assembly GCF_023898315.1 of Schistocerca nitens. Lineage (NCBI taxonomy): Eukaryota > Metazoa > Arthropoda > Insecta > Orthoptera > Acrididae > Schistocerca > Schistocerca nitens. The sequence continues at coordinate 143,201,864 of NC_064616.1, read as the reverse complement.
AAAAATGAACAGCATAGAGACGGAAGTGATGACACTTTCTGCAGGACCTGACTATCATTTTGCACGACAATGCTCAAGCACGTACAGTGTAAGCTGTTACTGATTTGTTTGACTGATGGGGCTGCTAAGTGCTATACCACCCACTGCGCTCCCCTGAATTAAGCCATCGTAAGTTCAATTCGATTTCTAAACTGAAGGAAACACTTCACGGCATTCGCTTCAGAACTGCTACAAATTCATCGGGCAACAGACCGCGCCGCTCGAACTGTAAACACAACTGGCACTGCTAAGAGTATCCTACGACTTCCACATCGCTGGCAACGGGTTACACACAATGCTGGTGACTACTTTGAAGGCCAGTAAAATTTTGAAACACGTGTCTATTTTGTACGAGCTGCGAATAAGTAGTTGCCACTATTAAAGTTCCAACCCTCGTATATGGATAACAGAACATACACAATGACCGAAAGGTGATTGATGCCAGGACGTCAGGGCACTTCTCAGAACAGTCTGTACTGGTTTCTGCTTACTCGTGTCCAAATTCCTGCTATATTTTACAAACGATGAAGTTTTTTGCCTAGAATGTCGATAAATGTATGATTCAAGCCGATCACAATTTCGACCTTTTGTGCCATTTACAAGTGATAGCTCAGTATAAAGTGCGTCAGTTGAATGTTCATTATGAAATGAGGCCTTCACCGAGTCAACACATTGGATGTATGAAAGATGTTTGCCACGAGGACAGTGTTCTCTTAAAAGGAACGATTCATTGACGCACTTCATAGTGGGCTATCGCTTGAAAACAGCATAATCCACCGTAATGGCGACCGTGGTGTATAACAACACTTAATAACAACCCAGAGAAAAATGTTGTCTGTGCTAATAGTGTGTACCGTAAACTACTTAAAATAGGGAAATATCGAGTGCGTAGAAATACTTGAACGAACGTGAGTAATAATCCATTGCTAAGACTTTTCATATAGTGTGAATTCACGTGGTATGTATGCTTAAAGTTCGCAAATTTACTTCAGAGAACTATTCCTCCTCACTCCTCATTCCCTCCGTTCCCCCTTCCCCTACCCTTCCGTCAAGCTTTCTGGAACGTGGAAAGTAGGCATTCTAGTGCCTGCATGCTTCGTAAATCTTTGTTACTAGAAACAAAGCGAAGAATCCTGCCATAGCCGTCTCTATCATCTTTAGTCGGATCGGCATTTTATCCGTAGAATTTCTACCTTGCAATCACGATCTTGCTGCTGATTAGATAACTGAGGACTAGCGATGTTTATTGGGCCGCAACGTTTGATCGTGATTCCACAAACGGAGTTCTAGTCATCTTCAAGTCGTGACAAAGTTTAGCACGTATCATTTCTATTTTCTTCGTGACAAATGTACGATAATATTGATCATTGAAGTTTTCATTAGCTTATTATCCTTCTCTCGAGTAGTGCACGTCGTCGTTATTAACTTTGTAACTGTTACTCTCAGTATATCTGAAACGTTGTAACAAGATGTTACAGTGATTGAAACAACTGCGTCGTTTTCAGAAAATCAGCGGTTCCAATTCCCGTCCTACCACGGACATTCAGGTCTTCCCAAATCCATCTTCAGATACACGTGGGGATCCCATCCCTTCCTATGTTTTTTGGAGCGCAAATAAAGGACTTCCGTAAACCTCTCAAGGCAAATGGCAGAATTGTTCTTGTGACAGGCTGGCCGTTGTGGCCGAGCGGTTCTAGGTGCTTCAGTCCGAAATCGCACTGCTGCTACGGTCGCAGGTTCGAATCCTGCCTCGGGCATGGATGGGTTAGTTAGGTTTAAGTAGTACTACGTCTAGGGGACTGATGACCCCAGATGTTACGTCCCATAGTGGTTAGAGCCATTTGAACCAGTCTGTGACAAGAATACTCTGGATTTCCTGTCCCATCCCGAGCTTAAGCTCAATCTATAATGAGATGGTCGTCGAGGGGGCAGTAAACGCTGATCTCCTTCCCCAGTTTCTGAATTGCTGTCGCTTACTGTGGTACACTTGCCTCCAATAATCGCCCTCCAGCAGTTTTTATGCTCTTAAAATTGAAGAGTTCTTTCACTTTGCTTCACCTGTGTCTGGCGTTCACCCCCGGTAGCTGAGTGCTAAGCGCAATAAAATGTCAATCCTAAGGGCGTCCGCCTTTGGCCGAAGAAGCGGTGCTTACACCGTCGTCACTGGCGTGTGTTACTGTTTGAATCGAACGCAATGGCACACAGTTTCCGAAAAAACACGATACAGTTCACGTTCCGTAACGAGTATGCAAGACCGAAGACTTTCGAAATCGAACGTTTCTTGAGGGACGAAGTGCATCTTAATTACACAGAGATTATTGGAATTCATTTATCAGTCGTGAGCAGCACTCTTTACGTAAAGATGATTAACGACGCAGCATGCGATGGAATCATTGAAGCTGCCAAACGAGGATTCCAGTTCCGACACTTCGATGGTCATATTAGCGAAGTTTCAGTAGCTCATTTAGGCCTGGGCGTGCGTACGATTCGAGTCTTCGAGCTGCCTTTCGAGGTACCCGAATCATTGGTCACAGAATCACCCCAGCCATATGGCAGAGTTATTAGTCATACGGCCTAACGTTGGGCAAGTTTTAGCACGTATCCAGTGCTCAATGGTGTCCGACAGGTGCGAATTGCCCTTACGAAACATGTGCCATCGTACATAAACATCGGCAGCTGTAGAGCTATTGTCATCTATGATGGACAGCCCCGGACATGCTCCGGGTGTGGTGGTGAAGGGCATCTTCGATCTGCGTGTATGCAGGTGAGACTCGTGCAACTCCCCAGCGGAGACTTCCAGAATCCGACTACACCAACGTCACTGCCGATGACATACGTGGCGGCGCTTCGCGGGGAGGTGACGCCGAGGTCGGAGCGCACTATCGAACCGACGCCACAGTTGATTGAGGCGCCTTCGGACCCCATGGAAGAAGGTGTGGCTCCGACCAACCTCCAATCCCAGACACTACAGGTGGTGCAGAAAAAGGATGACAGCATCACACTAGCCATGAAAGCTGAAGTGGAACGGCCCCAGGGCGTAGTGGCGGCAGCGAGAACGAAGGAGATGCAAGATTCGCCAACACCAGAGGCCGAAGTTAGGGCCCGCAAACAACGCTCGCCAAAGCGCCGCAAGAAGCGCTGACTAAACTCTGCGGAGACGCTCCCTTCTCTTCTTGGGAGCCCAGATGAGTCTAACATTATGGACCTGTCTTACTTGGAACCACAAGCTTCGGATGTCGCAGACCATATGAATTCGGACAGTGAAAAGATGTCATGTCGTTCAGACGACGCATCCGCTCAGGCGGAGTCTAAAGCTGCGAAAGAACAACAGATGTCACACATCAATGCCGCACAGGGAAATTTGGAGCACCCCAATAATATCAGCTTATATGAGCAGGACGACGAAATCACCGATGCGGACCATTCTATTGATGGGGACTCGCATCCGTCCGCATCGCGAGAAACGTAATGCCGCAGGGCACGTCCGTCGGTCGACCCTCTGCGGATGTGCAAAGGGACTATCGATACGGTGAACTTTCGTCATTTTAACATCATGTGGAGATGACAGCTACTCGACCCCAGGCATACAGAATAGGGACAATGAATGTAAATACCATTAGATTGCCGGTGAAACAGCAGTTGTTTAGGGACATGATATACGCGTCGGATGTGGATATACTGATGGTCCAGGAAATTTACATTCCTGAGTTCCAGGAAGTACATGGATACATCTCGTACACCTCGCCTCACTCGAACAACTACAGTGGAACGGTGATATTGGTCCGGGACGGGATTCCGGTTCGCGACCTGGCTTATCTACCTTCGGCACGAGGACTGGCGATAACTGTTCATGGAATTCGCATTCTAAATGTTTATGCCCTTCCGGCACAGAACAGACGGGCGCGTGCGAGATATTATTCGGAAGAGACTGTGCCCTTATTTACCGGCAGAGCCGGCCGGTGTGGCCGTGCGGTTCTAGGCGCTTCAGTCTGGAACCGCGTGACCGCTACGGTCGCAGGTTCGAATCCTGCCTCGGGCATGGATGTGTGTGATGTCCTTAGGTTAGTTAGGTTTAAGTAGTTCTAAGTTGTAGGGGACTGATGACCACAGATGTTAAGACCCATGGTGCTCAGAGCCACTTGAACCATTTACCGGCAGATTCGATCATTTCACTATAGATGGTGACTTCAATTGTGTTATAGCCCAAAAAGACCAGACTCCACATTACAATACCTGTCGTGGAGCCACTCACAGAAGACGATATAAAGGTGGCACTCACAAAAAAGCAGCCCATAAATCACCAGGGCCACATTGGATTACCTTAGAGTTTTATCGAGAATTCGTGGACATGATGATGCCACAGTTGGTGTCGATGTACAATGAGGCGATGCGTCCGGACATGCGACTACCGTCTGATTTTGTGACGGGCTTTCTTCTTCACATCCCGAAGATGGCGGGGAGTCGCAGTGTTAATCAATATCGGCCTCTCACTATGCTAAACACCGACTATAAAATCTTTGCACGACTACTAGCCACACGTCTCAAGCTGGCGATATCCAGGACAATATCCCCTGATCAGGCTTGCCTAGGGGTGCGAAGCAACATCTCCTCGGCGTTAAGTGAATACCATGACGTTATGGCCCTTGCGGAAACGTGTAAAATGCGAGCAGCAATGATATCTGTGGACTTCGATCGTGCATTCGACAGGATAAACCATGACTTCTTGGCGTCAGTCATGGGCCGAATGGCGATTCCATCTATTTTCATCTCCATCGTCATGAGGCTAATACGAGGGGCTACATCGAAGGTGATTGTAAACGGTCGGGAAGCGGGCTCGATTCCCATTAACAGCTCAGTCCGACAAGGGTGCCCACTCTCCATGATGCTGTTTGCGATAGCACTTGAGCCGCTGATGTCTGTTATGAGGCGCTTACTTACTGGGACAGCGCTTAATGAGAACTCTTTCGTTTGTCGCGCATATGCGGACTACCTGATCCTTCTTGTCAGATCAGGACATGAAGTGCGTCAGGCTGTTGAACAACTTACGGGACGGCGGCAGGCAGCGTCGTTAACATGACGAAATCCAAAATGATGCACATTCGACGGGGTCTGGTTTCTCTGCCTCGTGATGACTGGGTGTTGTGTGATGTCCTTAGGTTAGTTAGGTTTAAGTAGTTCTAAGTTCTAGGGGACTGATGACCATAGATGTTAAGTCCCATAGTGCTCAGAGCCATTTGAACCATTTTTTGAACGGGGTCTGGAAGACGTACCGGGACCGTTTCAGACGGTGGAATCGCTGAGATGTCTGGGGATCACATTTACCCGTTTACTACGGCGGCCAGCGGCGGCGAGTTCTCGACGGCTTCTGCAGAATGTTCGTCTGACGATACGCAACAACTCACTGAGAGCCTTTGACATGATCCAACGTGTGGCATACACCAACGTTCACATAGCGTCACGCCTGCCCCATTTAGGGCAGATCCTACCAATACCGAAGGGTATTGCAGACCGCCTCAAGGCTGCCTTTGGTTACTATGTTTGTACTGGGATGTTATTTAAGATCAAATATGACACGTTAACGCTACAGTTCCGGAACGGTGGCCTCAACCTCACAAACGTGTGAAACTAAGCTTTGGAGCTTTACATGCGAGCGATGATACGAAATTGGCAACAACGAAAGCATACCATAACATCAGCCCTGATAGAAGTAACTTGTTCCGCCTTCGTACGAACCCCCGGTAGCGGTGGGCAACATTTCGCCTTCACTTGCACACATTGCCTCATTTCTTGTTGATTATAGTTATGTTCGTCTGAAAGTACCTTCGACGAGAATACCCACGACTCTGGAGATCTTTAGGTACTTGATGGATCACCATGGCCGCGACATAATGGAATTCAAATACCCGTCGAGAACGTGGAACCACATTTGGTGTGCAGTGCAACTACATTACTGTCAACAGCAGCGAGATCGATGTGGTATATCCTTATAAACCGTAAACTTGTGACCGGGAGTCGATTACATACAATTCATATGGTCGATTTTCCTCTTTGCACAAACTGTGGACTGTTAGCAACGGAAGAACATGGTTTAGTGTGTGGCGCAGCGAGGGACGTCTGGATGCTGACGCGTCGAATACTGGACTTCCTTCGGTGCACTAAATACACAGAAATTACATCGGATGTACTTTTTCTACCGGACAAGACCTTTTTCCCAAACAAAAGACGTATGCGGTCAATTGGATGGCTGGACATGCGACGAAATGTTAGTATTCGTACGATTTTAAGTCTGTGATGGATTATTGGATGTATTTACAAGAACAACACGAGCTCATACGGAGTCCTGCGAAATACAGGACTTACTTTTCCAATTTTTTAGGAAGTGTTTTTCATAATCCGCCCGACAGCTGGGGTGTCCCAGAAATCCGAAGATTCCTGTAGCAGAACGACTAGAGACAGTACTGCGTGGTTCAATTACAGTGGCATATAGCACACTGAGAAGAAAACTGGCCCCTACCTGTTGGCGCCAGCTATGACTGAATTATGTTAACGTGAAAAAAAATACAACAATGGTAAACAACGAAACCGCTTCAGATAATGGTCCTTCGAATGGTCGACGCAGGAGAAACACATGCCGCCCACAATGGCAGAAATGGTCAAGATTATAAGGCTTTCTGCCATATTTATGATGCGACACCGCGTGCTGCAGGGATTGTGATGCAGATGATAACTTCATTTTCACTCCCGCCCGTGACTAGGATTGTTATTTACTCTATTCATCTTGAAAAAAGAAAGAGGGCGGCCTTTACGTTGATTTTATAATTTCCAAATTGTTTTTGCTGTCTCAATACTTTCCTGATCCCTAGGACAGCACAATTGTACGAATAAAGATTGTTTGTTTACCCTGCCTTCCTGTTCCAATATATATATATATATATATATATATATATATATATATATATATATATATATATATATATATATATATATATAATTAGGACAAATCGAAAGATTCGCACCCAACGTACCGCCTACCCGACAGGAGGCCCTAGTCACACGACATTTACATTTACCTGCGTCTGGCTATTTTTACAAGAGACTCTATAATATATCATCTATCACACTCCAGAATAACTACCTTCCCTGATGTGAAACAACTATAAACGTAGCATAGAACTATTCATTATTAGTAGTAAATAAAAATCCTGCGGGTATATGCTTTTAAAACCTACAGAAACAATTTTTTTATGTAAAATTCACAAAAACTGAACTAACAACTTAGGAAGTAAATAGAATAGTATTGTCTGGATTTTGCAGTCAGTCTTACAAAACTTTCAGAAAATCTGATAGAAGCAGTTATTCGAAGTACCATTCTGAAAGAACAGACAATAGAAGTGGTCTATGAATATTAGCCGAAAAAGAAGTCATTACAAATATAAAAAAACGGATAGATGGCTGTAGGACTTGCTCTCCAGAGGTTCCGTACAAACTTAATTATGTATTTGGACAATAATAATAACAATTTCGTGTGGCTCTGTGGTCTGGCGCAAGTCTTTCTATTGGGCGCCATTTTGGAGACTTGCCTATCCACTCCAGTTATCCAAATGAGAAAAAGAGATTTAAAGTTTACCCTGGAATCCCAACTACGTGACTACGTGTTGTTTTCGGTGACTCCTCACGTCGCTGACAAGGGAACCTCCCCATCGCACCCCCCTCAGATTTAGTTATAAGTTGGCACAGTGGATAGCCCTGGTAAACTGAACACAGATCAATCGAGAAAACAGGAAGAAGTCGTGTGGAACTGTGAACAAATAAGCAATATATACAAACTGAGTAGTCCATGCGAAAGATATGCAACATCAAGGATAGTTAGACCTCAGGAGCGCCGTGGTCCCGTGGTTAGCGTGAGTAGCTGCAAAACGAGAGGTCCATGGTTCAGATCTTCCCTCGACTGAAAATTTTATTTTCGCAAAGTTATGATCTGTCCGTTCGTTCATTGACGTCTCTGTTCACTGTAATAAGTTTAGTGTCTGTGCTTTGCGATCGCACCGCAAAACCGTGCGATTAGTGGACGAAAGGACGTGCCTCTCCAATGGGAACCGAAAACATTTGATCGCAAGGTCATAGGTCAACCGATTCCTCCACAGGAAAACGCATCTGATATATTCTATACGACACTGGTGACGGCATGTGCGTCACATGACAGGAATATGTTGTCGACCCACCTAACTTGTACACTTGGCGAATGGGTAAAAAGATTCTTCTCCCTTGCCCGATTTAGGTTTTCTTGTGGACGTGATAATCACTCCCAGAAAAGTAATGAAAACATAAGAGTTTGTCACATAAACTGAAAATAAAAAATTAAACTTTTCACTCGAGGGAAGACTTGAACGTAGGATCTCTCGTTCCGTGACTCCTCTCGCTAACCACGGGACCACTTCGCTTCTTGACTTCCACTGTCCTTGATGTTGCCTATCTTCGCATGGACTACTCAGTTTGTATATTTTACTAATTTTTTTCATAGTTCCACACAACTTCTTCCTGTTTTCTCGATTGATCTGTGTTCAGTATTTCAAGGCCTATCCACTGTGCCAACATAACTAAATCTGAGGGGGGTGCGATGGGGAGGTTCCCTTGTGAGAGGTGACTGAAAAACCGGAAGTCGGAACGAGATCTGATGCCGCACCTCTTAGGTTCGAGGCACACGCTTTACCCTGGACCACCAGGCCCGTCATGTGTGTATTTCGTTCATCTGTAGAGGGGGTGAGTGAGTTTGCAACTATCAAAATATGTGACATATATAGCCGTTTCTTTGATCCATTGACTTAGAAGCTTAAATCGTTTATGCTATCAAGATACCGTAGAGCTTAATATTTTACATAAATTTCAACTTTATGCCCCAACTTGTTCCTGAGAAAAATCTGTGTTTAACAGTCGGACAGACAGACAGCCGGACGAACACCGAGCGAGGTCGCGCAGTGGTTAGCACCTTGGATGCCGGCCGCGGTGGTCTAGCGGTTCTAGGCGCTCAGTCCGGAGCCGCGCGACTGTTACGGTCGCAGGTTCGAATCCTGCCTCGGGCATGGATGTGTGTGATGTCCTTAGGTTAGTTAGGTTTAAGTAGTTCTAAGTTCTAGGGGACTAATGACCACAGATGTTAAGTCCCATAGTGCTCAGAGCCATTTGAACTATTTTTTGGTTAGCACATTGGACTCTCATTCGGTAGGACGACGGTTTAAATCCGCATCCTTCCATTGTGATTTAGATTTTCCATCATTTCCTAAAATCGCTTCAGGCAAATACCGGGATGGTTCCTTCAAATGGGCACAGCCGACTTCCTTCCCTAATCCGATGGGACCTATGACCTCGCTGTTTGGACCCCTCCCCCAGAATCAACCAACAGACAGAGAGACAACAACATGATCCTATAAGGGTTCCGTTTCTACCGAATGAGGCAATGCACTAAAACACCCGTATATAGAAAAACAAGTAGCTAAAACAGAAGGAAATATACAATATAAATATCTTGAAGAATATGAGTAGTAATGAGTAAAAAAAAAATGACTCTGAGCACTATGGGACTTAACATCGATGGTCATCAGTCCCCTAGAATTTAGAACTACTTAAACCTAATTAACCTAAGGACAGCACACAACACCCAGCCATCACGAGGCAGAGAAAATCCCTGACCCCGCCGGGAATCGAACCCGGGAACCCGGGCGTGGGAAGCGAGAACGCTACCGCACGACCACGAGATGCGGGCAGTAATGAGTACATTTAGCAAAGTATACAGTAAGTATCAGAAGTAATGGCGAAGCAAAGTTTAATATTCTCTGCACATCAGCCCGCAATGAATGAGAACAGGCTAATAAAACAAATACTCGCGTATTTCTGAAAAAATAATTCAATAATAGTATGAAACACATAAACAAGAAAGGAACAAGAACTATACATCAAAGTATCTTAAGAAGAGAAGGGAATTAATTTAAGAACAAAATGCTAAATTAGAAGTCTTTTAAGGCAAAAAAGTAAGGAACATAGAAAAGACAGCTTGGGGAATGCCGGAAAAAACGAAACAAAGAAAGTAAAGAAACTGAATTTATTATGTACTACCAGTTGGTCAAAAAAAGATAAAACTCTGCACTTTCGTTCATTACGTGGAATACGTGTGCTTGCACCAGTTTATAATATGAGTCTTAGTAATGAATTTTTACATGTGTCATGTGTAACTCCATTAGTGAGAATCACGAGTTACTGTTACAAATCCAAAATTTCAGACTGTTTTCGCTGCGACGGTACGTGTCGCTGTTGAACTCACCCCAAGAGTCATAAACTCCCTCAGCTGTGTTAGATGTTGCCATTACTAGTCACATTTCATCTCTGTAGTCTGAATTTCAGTGACAGAAGTCTGTAGGTCTTTATTAATTCCAACACAACATTAAAGCGTTCGTACACATGGATGATTTTACGGCCCTCCTGCTAGCTTCAAGAAATGACTTCACAGAATTTATGGCTGAATTCTTAATTTATAAAAGGCAAAAAAAGGAAACGTGCATTGGAATATAAACTCAAAAATAAATTTGTTATTATTAAGTTCAGAAACTACATAAAAGAAATACATGAAACTGATAGTTCTATTGAATATATTTCTGCCTCTATTAAAGCACCACAAATATGCATTACACAATTATACCATATTTTTATTTATGAAGTAGATGACAAAGCAACTTTTTAACAACCGTCTCAGCCTCTCTTATGCCCGACATATAAACTTCATGTCGCTGTGTTAAGCGCTCAGTGTTATAACATACCATAAATACTCACATGAGTTTCAAAGAAGGTGTAACGTATGAAGTGGTTTGCGAATGTAGTAATTGTTTTATTACGGCTAGCGTCCAACCCGAGTCTAATAAAATGTTCCTACTGCGCTTGCCACGAAATAGACGCACGCGTTGTCCATATCTGCCGGAGATCGAACTTGATTGTCCCTCGACAGTAGTTGAGGTGACTAATTGTTATCTTTATTGGCGAGCTCATTACTATTCCGTACGATAATCGTCAGCAATTAACCTCACGACTACAACCGCTGTAGTTCCAGAGGGGGAAGCTCCCGCTGTTATTTAAAAGATTGCCTCTGTGTGTCCTGTTTGTTTTTATTTGGTCAAAATGGCAATGGCTCGCTATAACACTTCCGCTAGCCATAATCGTCGGGATGCCTTTGACAGTGTCCACTGGCTGCATATCTAAAAGGAATGTGGAGGCCCTATCGCCGTTAGCCGCTATCGTGGCTGCGACGGTTACAGCATATCGACCGCGACCGCCACTGGCTGGCTATAGTTCACGCCAAAGGGTTGCCACACTGGGGCCGATGGTAACAATCATGTTATTGTTCCTGCCAGATTACACCTCTAGGTGGAACTGTGCACGCCCCAACAGCCTTAGTTATTGCAGGATAACTGCGAACAGCGTAAGGCGCACATCGGGGACTATCACTGATAACGGACGAAGCAAACGCTACATCGAAGTACTTCGACCCCGAAAACGTACCTATCTCATATCGGATGAAAAAGATACATGCAGAATATCTTCTCACATCCGTTAAAGAATGTGGTCGGAGCTGAGGAGCAATGTGTTATAGCTGCGCAGGCCTATCACAGATAAGTGGCGAACTATCTTCTCTGTTACTAGTCCTATACCTTTCCTGTTTCATTAGTCTTACAGAAAGAAATTAAGACTCATTTATATTTAATTCATTTTATATAGGCCATTAAACTGAGATAGTCACAGGAATAGGATACTTCACTTCAATACCGGTCAAAAATGAGAAAAATACAAGTTAGTGATTTAATTGAGTCAGTGAATACACATGTCACAAAGATTAAAAGATATCTTCGTTTGTGAACGTGGCTTTTTCCGGTCATTTCGTAGTAGATCAGGAGGTACCATCAGTAACATATTTATATTAATTGATGCAGGCCGGCCGCGGTGGCGGAGCGGTTCTAGGCGCTTCAGTCCAGAACCGCGCGACTGCTACGGTCGCAGGTTCGAATCCTGCCTCGGGCATGGATGTGAATCCACTTTCGCAAAAATGCGTTCCTATGAGACAAAGACATTATCTTCTCGTATCGAATCTACCAAAATTATGCAAACATAAAAATTACGTACGTTATTAGCTGCCTGCTTGAGGTTATTCTCAACTTAAAGCAACTATTTAGCATGAGTTCGTGTATTTATCTCATCTATCTATGTCTCCGCGAGTTAAAACATTTATGTAAAAATAAGACCTCAATGCTGTGCCTATGCACTGCGCTTTGCTCGCGAGACAGAAACATGAGCCACAGGTGTAACTAATCCACACGACAGATTAACGGTCGTATCTAGTAAACACGTCGGCTATTTATTATTATTTTGTTTCCCTGTGTCCCTTCTTCGGAATGCTCTACCCACTTAAAATACGACCACACAAAGTAAAATGCTTGATCTTTTCACATTCAGCTCACGCCCATGATTTTTATTTCGGTAACTGTGAGAGCATTGTCATCTAACGGGGAACTTCTGCTGAGCAAGTTCAGAATGCGTACAACTTGAGGTACCAACTGCTACGACATATACCAGTCGTCCTTCACAATTTGGTAGGGTATGGGGCCCACTTTCTTGTACAGCATTTGGGTTATTTCTGCTTGGAAGGAGAGAAAGTCAATGCCATTTCTGATCCCGCTGAAAAGTACATTTCTTTTTTTCAAGAGAATCAGACAAAGGATATCGCTCCACTTTCTGTAGTCGCTTTGCTCCATGCACGCGTCTCTCCAGAAACTTGCTGCGACAGTGCGTCAAGATTATATGTGTGTCACCAGGGGCGCATATCCCAATGATGACGAAGAAGATCTTTCCATATGATTACATCGATTCAATGGAGAGACTCCATGAAACCACATTGCCAACGTAACCACTTTCTCCAGTAAACTACCAGGCACTGACATAACAAATGTGAGTGTTTGGCAGGAGTTCGGCATCACTGATTTATGGGAACATGCTAGATTATACACGGACACCAATGTACACCCGCAACCCATTTTCGAAAAATTCCGGAGTGTACACCTGGGAACATATTCTCTGGATCTTGCTTTATTTTTCAACACACATCGGCGTCTGTTGGACGCAACGTTTAAGAAGAATACTCGTCAGAATGGAACTGTTGGCCGATGTTGACAAGTTGCCCATTATCGAGGACATGATTCATGGGGGATTTTGCCAGTGCATCAGTAGCTCCATCGAGGCGAATAAATTGCGAATGAGTGAGGAGGGATACAGGCCATCGGACTATTTAAGCTATATCCATGGCGTGGATGAAAACAATGCCTATGGACAAACCGTGAAACAAAGTCTACCACTTGAGGATTCCTATGTTTGTCCAAAAAGGTAATCGCAAGACTGAAGGAAAAGATCCACGATGTGGCTTCTGTTGCTGGTGAGGATTAAGTTCTGAAGACAGAACTGGCAAATACCGTCCATTTGCATGACGTGCACAGCCACTTGCCATTGTGTCCACAGCATGGTTCTACCCCGACGTGTGACACTGAAAAATATTTTTACAAATTAATGAATAATTCCGTTTTCGGAAAAACCGTGGAAAATGTTAGAGAATATCACGAAATCATTTAGTTTACTGGTCGGATGGGCGTTCTAGTGCAAGAGATTACATCGCCAGACCAAATTTCAAATGGGTCACCATCATCAAAATGGTTCAAACGGTTCAAATGGCTCTGAGCACTATGGGACTCAACATCTGAGGTCATCAGTACCCTAGAACTTAGAACTACACTCCTGGAAATGGAAAAAAGAACACATTGACACCGGTGTGTCAGACCCACCATACTTGCTCCGGACACTGCGAGAGGGCTGTACAAGCAATGATCACACGCACGGCACAGCGGACACACCAGGAACCGCGGTGTTGGCCGTCGAATGGCGCTAGCTGCGCAGCATTTGTGCACCGCCGCCGTCAGTGTCAGCCAGTTTGCCGTGGCATACGGAGCTCCATCGCAGTCTTTAACACTGGTAGCATGCCGCGACAGCGTGGACGTGAACCGTATGTGCAGTTGACGGACTTTGAGCGAGGGCGTATAGTGGGCATGCGGGAGGCCGGGTGGACGTACCGCCGAATTGCTCAACACGTGGGGCGTGAGGTCTCCACAGTACATCGATGTTGTCGTCAGTGGCCGGCGGAAGGTGCACGTGCCCGTCGACCTGGGACCGGACCGCAGCGACGCACGGATGCACGCCAAGACCGTAGGATCCTACGCAGTGCCGTAGGGGACCGCACCGCCACTTCCCAGCAAATTAGGGACACTGTTGCTCCTGGGGTATCGGCGAGGACCATTCGCAACCGTCTCCATGAAGCTGGGCTACGGTCCCGCACACCGTTAGGCCGTCTTCCGCTCACGCCCCAACATCGTGCAGCCCGCCTCCAGTGGTGTCGCGACAGGCGTGAATGGAGGGACGAATGGAGACGTGTCGTCTTCAGCGATGAGAGTCGCTCCTGCCTTGGTGCCAATGATGGTCGTATGCGTGTTTGGCGCCGTACAGGTGAGCGCCACAATCAGGACTGCAAACGTCCGAGGCACACAGGGCCAACACCCGGCATCATGGTGTGGGGAGCGATCTCCTACACTGGCCGTACACCACTGGTGATCGTCGAGGGGACACTGAATAGTGCACGGTACATCCAAACCGTCATCGAACCCATCGTTCTACCATTCCTAGACCGGCAAGGGAACTTGCTGTTCCAACAGGACAATGCACGTCCGCATGTATCCCGTGCCACCCAACGTGCTCTAGAAGGTGTAAGTCAACTACCCTGGCCAGCAACATCTCCGGATCTGTCCCCCATTGAGCATGTTTGGGACTGGATGAAGCGTCGTCTCACGCGGTCTGCACGTCTAGCACGAACGCTGGTCCAACTGAGGCGCCAGGTGGAAATGGCATGGCAAGCCGTTCCACAGGACTACATCCAGCATCTCTACGATCGTCTTCATGGGAGAATAGCAGCCTGCATTGCTGCGAAAGGTGGATATACACTGTACTAGAGCCGACATTGTGCATGCTCTGTTGCCTGTGTCTATGTGCCTGTGGTTCTGTCAGTGTGATCATGTGATGTATCTGACCCCAGGAATGTGTCAATAAAGTTTCCCCTTCCTGGGACAATGAATTCACGGTGTTCTTATTTCAATTTCCAGGAGTGTACTTAAACCTAACTAACCTAAGGACATCGCACACATCCATGCCCGAGGCAGGATTCGAACCCGCAACCGTAGCGGTCGCGCGGTTCCATACTGAAGCGCCTAGAGCCGCTCGGTCACACCAGCCGACTCACCATCATCAATGGAGGACTAGTCGCTGCGGAGATAGACAAATTTCAGGCAGTTCAAGAAGCTTGTCTATAATAGTATGTCTGTTCTGGGCATCTCCGAACTCCAAATGTACCGATTCCACTACGAGTTTACACAATCAGACTTCACTAATTCCCAGTTACTTTATGTTGATACGAACAATTCCATATACTTCCTGAAAGCTGCGATCTTAATGAAATAAGTACCTGTAGCGACCTAATAGTCATAAGTCATCTGAAAAATATAAGTAAGATGTAGGAATAAAAACTAACGGAAAGATTGCAAATTATTGCATATATGAAAAAAAGCTTTTTAAAAAACCTACCTTGTGCATAAAAAATAGCTTTGTAAAGAAAAAATTTGTTATAAAACAACAAGAACCGATTGAACAAAAAAATGGTATTGGAAAGAACAAAATTCTTCATAACTGACCATAACTTAATTTTTAATTTATTGTTACTATTTTCAAACGCTGCCACTATAGAATTATTTTTATAACATACCTTAACCTCCTCCCATGATCCACAGGCGTAGAATGAAGAGGCCTACACAACGGAACTAGTTATAAACGATGATAAAAGGAGGAGGGAGGAGCTCGAATCTTATTCCAGGGGGAGGGGTCTCTCACCGTTTTGATGCGCTCCCATTGGTCCTGGGGTTTCCCGCCAATTTTATACCACGTGACCAGTATCGAGCTACGTCAGGACCTTGAATATAAATAGTTAACTTGCCTAAAGATCATGAGTAGGGCAGCGGTTCACCTGGATGACTTTGCTCAACTGTCGGTGCGGAGGGGAGTGGAAGTGATCTTGACTGTATATAACACAAGTGTGTAACCTGAAACCAGAAGTGCTTATCATTGGTCCTGAGATGATGTCGTTATCTTTTGTCATTCATTCACTGAAATTCCCTCGTTTGTGTAGCAGCTGGCTGCCAGGTGCAAATCATTTTAGTTGACGCCACTGAGGCAACTTGCTTGTCGGTGATGATGAAATGGTGATGAGGACATCACAACACCCAGTTCCCGACCGGAGAAAATCACCGACCCGGCTGCGAACTGAGTCTGGGCCCGTTTCGTTGGCATCCAGCCAAGCGGGCCCCATAGATACCGAGGTAGAAAAAATGTGTGTGAAATCTTATGGGACTTAACTGCTAAGGTCATCAGTCCCTAAGCTTACACACTACGTAACCTAAATTATCCTAAGGACAAACACACACACCCATGCTCGAGGGAGGACTCGAACCTCTGCCGGGACCAGCTGCACAGTCCATGACTGCAGCGCCTGAGACCGCTCGGCTAATCCCGCGCGGCACCGAGGTAGAACATACAATGAGTAAGTACTGCTTTTCATTTGCCATGTTATCTAATCTATGTATCATTAATGTCATAAAGTGAATTAATATTTCATATGTTGTAGTTCGATGAGCCATCTCCCAGAACAATCAAAGAACCCACAGTTATTGCCGGATAATAGCAGTTTCGTCCGGTCGTAACACGCTGATGGGTAGTGCCACTCATACACGACGCTGGAGGATTCAAATCCACATGACTTCACAGCTCGAGACTCTGATTGGCCGGTGTGCCTTTTTAATCAGCCGCAGTTCAGAGCTCTCCCCCACATAAATTACGTCCAGAGGCTTAACATTAATGTGGAAGACAGCAGTGAGGAACATTACCTGGGTGTACACGACGCTACTAAGCATTTCTAATGTTATAAGTCTACCAGCATGCAAGACTATTTGATTCTGTCAGGACATTACTATCATTGTACGTAACTGAGCACCACTGAAGAACCACAGCAGTCAGAGCTATGTACAGGGTGATTATAATTAAAGTTAAACCTTCAAACTGCTTTAGAAATAACACCATTGGTCAGAATGACGTCAAATTGCAACGGAACATTATCGGAGAAGGGGGAAAACGTATGGCAGAAGAAAAATAAATAGTTACAAAATGGCCGGCAGGGGTGGCCAAGCGGTTCTAGGCGCTACAGTCTGGAACCGCGCGACCGCTACGGTCGCAGGTTCGAATCCTGCCTCGGGCATGGATGTGTGTGATGTCCTTAGGTTAGTTAGGTTTAAGTAGTTCTAAGTTCTAGGAGACCGATGACCTCAGAAGTTAAGTACCATAGTGCTCAGAGCCATTTTGTTACAAAATGTAGCGATAGATGGCCCTGTAAGCATCATAATTTAATAGTGGTCGACTACAAATGACAAATGACTCATACAACAATGCCTAAGGTGTACGTCTGACTTTAAACAAACTGTATTACTCAGTGTGCATAGATGTACAGGTGTGATACTGTTAGTTACGTAAGCCTATCCACCACGATAAGGTCATATCACATCGGATGGGAAAATCGATTTTTAATTGTTCTGAGGCCAAAATCCGCATAAAGAGCATCAAAAACTTCGGTTTTTAATTGTCCTGAGGCCAAAAACAGCATAAAAAGCATCGATCAAAATCATATCGAATAATTAATTTCCGTGTGACTGGGACATAACATGTTCACTATGCTGTCCACTGTTTTCTGCAGCAAGTTGATCTCGGGAAACAGCTCGTTCCACAACTGATCGAGATGTTTCCGTGATCACGTTCAGAATGTGTTGCGCAATGCGTGCCTTGAATGCAGCTAGGTTTGCAATCTTGCATCTTTCTGATAGCCCAACAGCCAGAATTCGCACGGACTAAGATCAGGTGATCGGGACAGCCAGGCTGTAGGGAAGTGGCGGCTGATAATTCGGGCGTTTCCGAAATGGCGCTTCAGCAGCTGCTTATCTGGATTTGCAATGTGCGGAGGTGCGCCACCTTGCATAAAAATGATCCCAACCGCACATCCACGCTGTTGGAGAGCTGGAATGACGTGGTTGCGACAAAGGCACTCATAGCGCTTATCAGTGACGGTACAGGTAAAAGGACCGGAAGCACCTGTCTCTTCGAAAACATACGACCCTATGATAAATGATGCCGTAAACCCGCACCACACAGTAACCTTTTCTGGATGAAGTAGTACTGGTTGATTTGCGTGTGGATTTTCCGTTGCCCATATTCGACAATTCTGTGTATTGACAAATCCTGTCACATGAAAGTGGGCTTCGTCTGTCCACAAAAACTAACATTGCAAATCATTGGCCACTTCCATGCGAGCAAGAAATTCTAAAGCAAAAGTCTCTCTTGCCGGTAGGTCAACAGGAAGTAATTCGTGCACATGGGTCATTTTGAATGGTTAGCAAAGAAGGATGTTTCGTAGGATTTTACGCACCGTGCTCACGGGTATGTCCAATACTCGGACTACACTCCTGGAAATTGAAATAAGAACACCGTGAATTCATTGTCCCAGGAAGGGGAAACTTTATTGACACATTCCTGGGGTCAGATACATCACATGATCACACTGACAGAACCACAGGCACATAGACACAGGCAACAGAGCATGTACAATGTCGGCACTAGTACAGTGTATATCCACCTTTCGCAGCAATGCAGGCTGCTATTCTCCCATGGAGACGATCGTAGAGATGCTGGATGTAGTCCTGTGGAACGGCTTGCCATGCCATTTCCACCTGGCGCCTCAGTTGGACCAGCGTTCGTGCTGGACGTGCAGACCGCGTGAGACGACGCTTCATCCAGTCCCAAACATGCTCAATGGGGGACAGATCCGGAGATCTTGCTGGCCGGGGTAGTTGACTTACACCTTCTAGAGCACGTTGGGTGGCATGGGATACATGCGGACGTGCATTGTCCTGTTGGAACAGCAAGTTCCCTTGCCGGTCTAGGAATGGTAGAACGATGGGTTCGATGACGGTTTGGATGTACCGTGCACTATTCAGTGTCCCCTCGACGATCACCAGTGGTGTACGGCCAGTGTAGGAGATCGCTCCCCACACCATGATGCCGGGTGTTGGCCCTGTGTGCCTCGGTCGTATGCAGTCCTGATTGTGGCGCTCACCTGCACGGCGCCAAACACGCATACGACCATCATTGGTACCAAGGCAGAAGCGACTCTCATCGCTGAAGACGACACGTCTCCATTCGTCCCTCCATTCACGCCTGTCGCGACACCACTGGAGGCGGGCTGCACGATGTTGGGGCGTGAGCGGAAGACGGCCTAACGGTGTGCGGGACCGTAGCCCAGCTTCATGGAGACGGTTGCGAATGGTCCTCGCCGATACCCCAGGAGCAACAGTGTCCCTAATTTGCTGGGAAGTGGCGGTGCGGTCCCCTACGGCACTGCGTAGGATCCTACGGTCTTGGCGTGCATCCGTGCGTCGCTGCGGTCCGGACCCAGGTCGACGGGCACGTGCACCTTCCGCCGACCACTGGCGACAACATCGATGTACTGTGGAGACCTCACGCCCCACGTGTTGAGCAATTCGGCGGTACGTCCACCCGGCCTCCCGCATGCCCACTATACGCCCTCGCTCAAAGTCCGTCAACTGCACATACGATTCACGTCCACGCTGTCGCGGCATGCTACCAGTGTTAAAGACTGCGATGGAGCTCCGTATGCCACGGCAAACTGGCTGACACTGACGGCGGCGGTGCACAAATGCTGCGCAGCTAGCGCCATTCGACGGCCAACACCGCGGTTCCTGGTGTGTCCGCTGTGCCGTGCGTGTGATCATTGCTTGTACAGCCCTCTCGCAGTGTCCGGAGCAAGTATGGTGGGTCTGACACACCGGTGTCAATGTGTTCTTTTTTCCATTTCCAGGAGTGTATTCTGCGTGCACTACAGTGTGCACACCACCGCTCGGTCCTCCTGCGTTGCTGTGGCCACTGCTTCCACTGACGTCGAATCAATTCGTTTCCTCCCTCTAACAGGTTGCACACCAAAAGAACCCGTCTTTTCGAATTTCCGAATCATTATCTCCAAACCCATGGCAGTCAACGACCCATCGCCTTTTTTCAAACCCTTCAGTGTCCGGAACGTCTGCAGAGCGACGTGTGCACAGTCATCGTTCTTGTAATACAGCTTTACATGTAGAGCGCTATCCTGCATTGAGACAGTCATGGCGAAAGTCGCCGGCCGAAGTGGCCGTGCGGTTCTAGGCGCTACAGTCTGGAACCGCGAGACCGCTACGGTCGCAGGTTCGAATACTGCCTCGGGCATGGGTGTGTGTGATGTCCTTAGGTTAGTTAGGTTTAACTAGTTCTAAGTTCTAGGGGACTAATGACCTCAGAAGTTGAGTCCCATAGTGCTCAGAGCCATTTGAATCTTTTGAACCATGGCGAAAGTCGCAGTCGCGAAAGAAGGAAAATGCGTTACTCAGAGTGTTTATATCAACTTCAGTGGGTCTTGGGCATGACAGATGTTTTCATTTACGTATTCTCACACATACAGCGCCATCTATTGATCAATTTCGCACTGCCTTTTTTTTCTTCCTCCATACATTTTCACCCTTCTCCGATAATATTTCGTTGCAATCTGACGTCATTCGCAGCAGTGGTGTTATTTCTACAGCGTTTTGAAAGTTTAGTTATAATCACCCTATATAACTAAATTATTAAGCGAACAAGAGTACATAATGTAAATCAACTCATGAATGTGTTACCTTTTATTAGATGTTTGACTATATTTATTGGCCACCTCAACTACTGATATAATATGTCCAAGGCGCGGGCGTATTTAGTCATTTGGTCAATAATAGAGCTATTAGGTATAAAAGGAAACACACTTCAAAAAACAACTAGTTTGCTTGAACTTTCAAAACGACTGTGTGGCGCAAAAGTCAAATTACTTGTTATGGCGTCTTCTTGCAGTAAGCGGTCTACAAGCTGAACATCTAAATGGTTCAAATGGCTCTGAGCACTATGGGACTTAACATCTGAGGTTATCAGTCCCCTAGAACTTAGAACTACTTAAACCTAACTAACATAAGGACATCACACACATCCATGCCCGAGGCAGGATTCGAACCTGCGACCGTAGTGGTCACGCTGTTCCAGACTGAAGCGCCTAGAACCCCTCGGCCACACTGGCAGGGTGAACTTCTGTCTACATCTACATGGATACTCTGCAAATCACATTTAAGTGCCTGGCAGAGGCACTGTCTCAGGGTAGTACAGACGTTGCCACCTGCAACAAAAGAACAGATGGGATATCACTCACAGTCTGAAATTGGTCATCACTAATGGTTTAAGGTATATTCTCGATGAAGACCGGGAGAGTCTCGTGTGACTACGCTGTATTCACTGCAAACACCGCCACAGCCTGTTCCGTCATCATCACCGTGGTATGGGCTGATGACACAAGTTCGTTTGCCAACAAGGCTGTGCCCTGTATCGTCTCGCAATCATCTTGTACAGCAACCCAGCACACTATTGCAGCCACGCTAAGCCCACTGGGGCGACAAACGCATCACCGTATTGTCACATTGTGGACCAAAATTTCTGTAATTTCATCGTAAATCTTGATTTTCACGATTAATTTAACGTACCTGCGATAACTTCCGAGCTCAAAGTGTGAGAGCTTCACTGTTACTTCTTTTAATTTTAATTTGTGGTAAGTTTCTATGGGACCATACTGCTGCGGTCAACGGTACCTAGGAATACACACTGTTTTATCTAACTTAAACTAACTCACGCTAAGGACAAAACACACACTCATGCCTGAGGGAGGAATCGAACGTCCAACGCGTGGAGCCGCGCGAACCGTGTCAAGGAGCCTGAGACCGCGCGGCTATACCGCGCGGCTGCTGCTACCTCCTTTATCGTCTTTTATCCCGGGATAATTTCCTTGGTCCCAGAATGTATATCCGGCCTGTTATCCGAGCGCGTTCACGCGCCAATTGTGAGACATCGGGAGACGAGCTTCACCCGGATCTAATCCTCTTTGCGGATTAATAACTGTGGCTGGTGAGACTGCGAGTCTGGATGTGGTGATCAGGCGGTTTCCCACACCCCGATAGGTGAATGCCGGATCGGTACCCATGTTCCGTCTCAAATACACGCTACCCAAATACTTGCAAATCCTTCTTACATTTGTATATACGACTAACTCTAGAAGCAGGTAGATGGGGTACACTGAATCCATCCTGGAGGTGAATAGGAGACTGATGTTCTTTAACGTTTAGTCTCCTTAAACCCATAATCAGCAGTAACAACCACGAAGCCTCACTCTCTCAGGGTGTCTTTGCTAATACGAAAGCTGCGCTGTCTTCACCCTCCTCCACAGCAACGGTCGTCGCTTCCTCGGTGGAAGCCTCCAAGTGCCTTCTCTGCATCGAAAGAATGGGGCCTCCAATGCTTTTAATGTAACTTATCATATACCGTTCTTTCGTGATACTCCACAATGGGTTGTCATCTGATCTTATGCTGCTAGTCGGGAAAGATGCATGTGACTTTTTTATTTTCCTCCATGTTAATGTGCCTCAGATGTTTCCAAACTTGGTGCATATCTTGTAAAGGTACATGCTTAATTGTGTATCTAGGATTTCGGATACTTATTCTAATGTTGTGTCCATTGATGACCATGTTATGTGTAACTATAAGTGACACGTGATTTTTGTTACGCTGTTGCGAGAAATATGTATCTACAGCCATCTGTGGACTTGAACATAAGCACCAGCTCGAAACTAGTCAGTTTTGCTTCGTAAAGTACTCACTTAAACTGACAGCTCAGTGTAAGTAACGTTGTTCTTCTAGGTAAATAAAGCAAATTCGAAGGGTTTAGGAGCCGGCCGAAGTGGCCGTGCGGTTAAAGGCGCTGCAGTCTGGAACCGCGTGACCGCTACGGTCGCAGGTTCGAATCCTACCTCGGACATGGATGTTTGTGATGTCCTTAGGTTAGTTAGGTTTAACTAGTTCTAAGTTCTAGGGGACTAATGACCTCAGCAGTTGAGTCCCATAGTGCTCAGAGCCATTTTGAAGGGTTTAGGAGCAGAAGAAACATACACCAGTGAGGCAAAACATGAATGACCGTTGCCCACCGCGAGACTAAATGCCGCCTGGTTTGCGTTGCGGGCACTTAACGCAGTAAGGAAAGTATATATGCGGAGCAGAGACGACTGGGGAATCATTCTAACGACGATGCCGACGCAAATGAAATCAAGGAGTATAAGTAATTTGGCAGAGGCTGGATTGTTATGGCCAGTAGCCTGGGAACGAACATCTCGGAAGCGGCGAAGCTAGTCGGCTGCTCACTTGCACTGTCCTGAGCATATACGGCAAGTGCTTCATGGGAGGTCATGGCAGGTGAAATCGCGAGTAGGCGACAAGATGTTGGAGGTCCCCGCAGCATCACAAAACCAGGAAGTTGGCTGTATAATTCAGGATAGGTGGTCATCTTTAGCCCATCTAAGGACAGAGTGCAATGTTGGTGAAATCACAACTGTTTCAGAAACACCGTTCAACACACATTGTAGAACATGGGGTTCTGTGGCAGATGAGCTCTAAGCGTTCCATGCTACCTCCATGAAATCTTGTCCTATGACTGCATTGGGCACGGGATCAACGGCAGTGGAACGTAGATGAACGGAATTGTGTCGCCTGATGGGATGAAACACGTTTGCCATTATATAAAGTCTATGGACTTCTCCGAGTACACCGTCATCCAGGACAACGGCTGCTCGCAACAAGGTCGCAGGCCTATTATGCTACGGAAGATACACTATTGAGCATTAAAATTGCTACACCAACAAAAAATGCAGATGATAAACGGGTATTCATTGGACAAATATATTGTATTAGAACTGACATGTGCGTTTATGGATACAGAAAATGTTCGACTGCTACCCTCGCCAGCACATTCTCTAGATCTCTCACTAATTGAAAATGTCTGGTCAATGGTGGGCTAGCAACTGGCTCGTCACAATACGCCAGTCACTTCTCTTGATGAACTTGTAGGATCTTTCTGCGGATGCAGCGATGTCAGAGATTTGATGTTTTACCAGGTTCCTGATATTCATGGTACACTCGTGAAATGGTCGTATGGAGAAATCCCCACCACATTACTACCTTGGAGATGCTGTATCCCATCGCTAACGTGCCAACTATAACACCACGTTGAAACTCACTTAAATCTTGATAACCTGTCATTGTAGCAGCAGTAACTGACCGAACAACTGCGCCAGACACTTCTCTTACATAGGCGTTTGCCGACCGCAGTGCCATGTTCTGCCTGTTAACATATTTATATATTTGAATACACACGCCTATACCAGTTTCTTTCGCAGTTCAGTGTATATCCTATGCCATATTTTTGTAACTGATTTTCACAACAGCTATCGAAAATGCGTGTGTGTTACGATATTCTCTGTCTCCGAAGATAACTCAAATAAAACTGAAGAATCTACATTTTGTGTGAGAAATTCGAGGTGTATTGACAAAACAATCTTCCCGTTTTGGATTGTGTAAAGAGGATTTTTTAAACTAACGAGAGTATGTCAGGGCGGTACTGCAGATTGTTCAGGTCAGTCTTGCTTGTCTCGCATTGCCATGGGCAGCAACAGGAATAGTGACAGGAGGTTGGCCACTAGATGTCGTTGCTTAAGGGTGTCGTGAGAGGAAGTGTGCTGGCTGGCAGGCTCTTCAGGTACGCAGTAAGCGTGACTACATTTTTCATGCAATTTGGGTGCATAGATCCTGAAAAATCAGTACCAAGAACAACCAACCCTGACCGTAATACGGCCTTGAGATGCCTGGGCATTGAGTCAAACAGAGCTTGGATGGCGTGTACAGGTACAGCTCCCATGCAGCTTCTCAACACGACACCACAGTTCATAAAGAGAAGTGACTGGCGTATTGTGACGAGCCAGTTGCTCGTCCACCATTGACCAGACATTTTCAATTAGTGAGAGATCTAGAGAATGTGCTGGCCAGGGCAGCAGTCGAACATTTTCTGTATCCAGAAACGCCCGTACAGCATCTGCCACATGCGGTCGTGCATTATCCTCCTGAAATGGAGGGTTTCGCAGGGATCGAATGAAGGGTAGAGCCACGTTACAGGCCGTAACACATCTGAAATGTAACGTCCACTGTTCAGAGTGCCGTCAATGCGAACAAGAGGTGACCGAGACGTGTAACCAATGGCACCCCATACCATCACGCCGGGTGATACGCCAGTATGGCCATGACGAATACACGCTTCCAACGTGCGTTCATCTCGATGTCGCCAAACACGGATGCGACCATCATGTTGCTGTAAACAGAACCTGGATTCATCCGAAAAAAAATGACGTTTTACCATTAGTGCACACAGGTTCGTCGTTGAGTACACCATTGCAGTAGCTCCTGTCTGTGATGTAGTGTCAAGGGTAACCGCAGCCATGGTCTCCGAGCTGATAGTCCACGCTGCTGCAAACGTCGTCGAACTGTTCGTGTAGATGGTTGTTGTCTTGCAAACGTCCCCATATGTTGACTCAGGGATCGAGACGTGGTTGCACAATCCGTTACAGCCATGCAGATAAGATGCCTGTCATCTCGACTGTTAGTGATACGAGGCCGTTGGGATCCATCACGGCGTTCCGTATTACCCTCCTGAACCCACCGATTCCATATTCTGCTAACAGTCATTGGATCTCGACCAACGCGAGCAGCAATGTCGCGATACCATAAACCGCAATCGCGATAGGCTACAATCCGACATTTATCAAAGACGGGAACGTGATGGTACACATTTCTCCTCCTTACACGAGGCATCACAACAACGTTTCACCAAACAACGCCGGTCAACTGCTGTTTGTGTATGAGAAATCGGTTGGAAACTTCCCTCATGTCAGCACGTTGTAGGTGTCACCACCGGCCCCAACCCTGTGTGAATGCTCTGAAAAGCTATTCATTTGCATATCACAACATCTTCTTCCTGTCGGTTAAATTTCGCATCTGTAGCACGTCATCTTCGTGGCGTAGCAATTGTAATGGCTTGCACTTACATATGACCTGACGTAACAATCGAAGGCACTAGCACAGCTGCGGACTGCCTGAACATTATTGTGGACGGACCCTCCAGTATTCCTTTATGTCTTCGCTCACAGTCATGGCAACTTCTTGCACGATAGTTGTGCGCGCCACAGGGTCACAATGGTGCTACAATAGTTTCAGGAACATGATAGTGAACTCACGTTAATGTCTTCGGCACAAAACTCACCTACGTGAATCAGATGGCACACATCTGGGATGCTTTCGGGCAATCGGACGCCAGCTCTGCGTGCACAAAACTCCACCAGTAATTTAAGGAAATAGCGGTGATAAATACCTCCAGAAAGCTACCAAGGACCTATACGATCAATGCTCCCCAAAGTCGCTTCTTCATAGCGTCTCAGAGGCGTACCAACTCGTTATTAATCAGGCTATCATAATATTTTGGCTCATCAGTGTACATTACAAACTACTCGATATCACAACCACGATAGGTGAAGACTGAAGGAACTAATCTCTCTAGGAACTAAAATAACATGAGTCGCATTAGGTGCTGTAAAACTAAGATCTGTCATCCAAACGGAGCCATAGGCTACCAAAAAGTTGGTAATTATACTGTTTTGGCCGGCCGAAGTGGCCGTGCGGTTAAAGGCGCTGCAGTCTGGAACCGCAAGACCGCTACGGTCGCAGGTTCGAATCCTGCCTCGGGCATGGATGTTTGTGATGTCCTTAGGTTAGTTAGGTTTAACTAGTTCTAAGTTCTAGGGGACTAATGACCTCAGCAGTTGAGTCCCATAGTGCTCAAAGCCATTTGAACCAATTATACTGTTTACTATTACGACAGTTATTCAACCGAAAACTGTTAGTACTATAACATTCCTGAAAGTTGAACTACAGATTTGACAGTTGACTGTTACAGGTCACCCACTTGTTGACCTGCTCTACGTTGGTGCCGCCATCTGCGATACGTTTTGTATTAGTGAAGCTTTTAAACCTATAGAAATTCACTGTAGGACGGATGAACGGTACGATGATTTGGTCATGTCCCTGCAGCAAGTGTACAAGTGGTGCAGAAAGTTTAACAGAATCGCAACTTGTGTGAGAGCCGCTCCGCCCCCAGTCGGTTACAGAACGTAATGACGAACCAAAACATTGCTACAGTGAAACAACTTCTGAATGTTCAAAAGTGGTTCAAATGGCTCTGAGCAGTATGGGACTTTACATCTGAGGCCATCAGTCACCTAGAACGTAGAACTATTTAAACCTTACTAACCGGAGGACATCACACACGTCCATGCCCGAGGCCGGATTCGAACCTGTGACCGTAGCGGTAACCGAGCGAGGTGGCGCAGTGGTTAGCACACTGGACTCGCATTCGGGAGGACGACGGTTCAATCCCGTTTCCAGCCATCCTGATTTAGGTTTTCCGTGATTTCCCTAAATCGTTTCAGGCAAATGCCGGGATGGTTCCTTTGAAAGGGCACGGCCGATTTCCTTCCCCATCCTTCCCTAATCCGAGCTTGCGCTCCGTCTCTAATGATCTCGTTGTCGACGGGACGTTAAACAACACTACCCTAACCTAACCTAACGTAGCGGTAGCGCGGTTCCAGACTGAAGCGCCTAGAACCGCATTGCCACGCCGGCCGTCGAACTTCTGAAGGAAAGCAGGAGTATTACCGCATACAAAATGTTCATTACTTAGGATACTACAGTTGTTTTAGGACAAACTACTGCCAGTCACCTGCTGCGTTACAATGAAGTGTCCGAAGATGGGTGCCACGTCGGTTGAAGTAGAATCAAAGTACTCATGAAGACGAATCGATTAGCGTCCAAAATGTGACTGGGATATGATGTACTTCGTATGCATCTTCGTTCATCTAAAGGAGGGCGCCGAAATATGTTTCCCATCAGTTTGGTGGACATGCTGCGTTAACTTCGTGAAAAGAACACCCTCTCTTCACACACACACACACACACACACACACACACACACACAGCCGGCCGAAGTGGCCGTGCGGTTAAAGGCGCTGCAGTCTGGAACCGCAAGACCGCTACGGTCGCAGGTTCGAATCCTGCCTCGGGCATGGATGTTTGT
This sequence comes from Schistocerca nitens, assembly GCF_023898315.1. Classification (NCBI taxonomy): domain Eukaryota; kingdom Metazoa; phylum Arthropoda; class Insecta; order Orthoptera; family Acrididae; genus Schistocerca; species Schistocerca nitens. The sequence continues at coordinate 143,173,486 of NC_064616.1, read as the reverse complement.
GATGTCCTTAGGTTAGTTAGGTTTAACTAGTTCTAAGTTCTAGGGGACTAATGACCTCAGCAGTTGAGTCCCATAGTGCTCAGAGCCATTTGAACCACACACACACACACAAATATACGCACACGCACACACAACAACTGTTAAGCAGATGTTTGCAACGGGTCTCTAGTACCTCACAAACCTCTGTCAGTTACTTAGAAGCGAAGTAGTTATGAAACCGACGACTCGATTCACGTCCAAATTTTGTGGTCGGTAAATGGTGTACTTTCCATGCATCTTCCCTTAGGAGAGTGCCGAAACAGGTTTTCCATCCGTTTGATGGAGATGAGTCGTCACACACGTGTGGGAAGTCTTTTGTTGGCTGTCGTACAGAGAGGTTTGCTGTTAACGATTGCAGGTAAGTAGCGCTCAAACTCACACCCAGAAAAACTTTCTAGGAATTCATCCAAGTCAGCACTCAACTTGTAGGTGTTCCTATCAGCTCAGTAGACAAACTGCAGAATCTTATTAGCAAAATCATGCAGCAACTGTTCTGTAAGGTATCTCTTAGCAGGACCACATGGTTGTGATTAGTAGAGAGTACACAGAAGTAAATTATAAATGCTGTTTGTTAGAGTTTAAGAAAGTTAGGCAGTCTTGCACAGGATGAAGCACGAGATCCATTCAGTAATTGCACACTGCAGCCCCAAACTTGGCAATACATTATGATTTACCTAAAGTGCATGCAAAAGATTTTAGTACTCACATGTCCAGGCACTTTATAAAAATCTGTAAGTTGAGTGGTTACAGATAACTCTGTAGTCGCAGCTGGGCTTTTGATCTGACATATAAGAATTTAATACTCCTTGTTTGTAACGCATCCACGTTAAACAGTCTATCCCAGCTGTCTTGTCGTTGTCAATGACAATATTACTGTTTCCCTGGGTCACAGTGTTTCAGTTTCGAATTGTTCTGTACTTCGCTTCTTGTAACACGCTCGTTCCCATGTACAAGAATTTTCCTGCGCTTTGCTGACATGTAAGCACTCTCATTCTCCCTCAATTTTCCCGCATATTGTCGTACCTCCCCTCAACTTATATGCATTTTCCGTCAATTTTCATAATTTTCTTACAGATTTTTAGGGCATTTTTCCACATTTTTTTCGTTACATATATGCTCATACTGCTGACATAACCTGGGGTAGTTTGATTTTATATGTGCAATAACCATCAACCTACTAAAACATTTCAAAGAATTTACCTTTGTCCAGTGATCTACATGTACACTATGTGATCAAAAGTATCCGGACACCTGACTGAAAATGACGTACAAGATCGTGGCGCCGTCCATCAGTAAAGCTGAAATTCAATAAATAGTGTGTTGGCCCACCCTTAGCCTTGATGACGGTTCCAGTCTCGCAGGCAAACGTTGAGTTAGGTGCTGGAAGGTTTCTTGGGGAACGGCAGCCCATTCTTCATGGAGTGCTGCACTGAGGAGAGGTATCGACGTCGGTCGGTGAGGCCTGTTCCAGAACATCCCAAAGGTGTTCTATAGGATTAACGTCATGACTCTGTGCAGCCCAATCCATCACAGGGATGTTATTGTCGTGTAACCACTTGGTCACAGGCCTTGCATTATGAACAGTTGCTCGATCATGTTGAAAGATCCAATCACCATCCCCGAATAGCTCTTCAACAGTGGGAAGCAAGAAGGTGCTAGAAACGTCAGTATAGGCTTGTGTTGTGATAGTGCCACGCAAAACAACAAGGGGTGCAGGCGCCCTCCATGAAAAACACAACCACACCACAACACCACCGCCTCCGAATTTTGCTGTTGGTACTGCACACGATGGCAGATGGCGTTCACCGGGCATTCGCCATACCCACACCCTTCCACCGGATCGCCAATAGACAGTTACTCGACATCGATGAGCTGTAGGTTTTTTGTGCAGTCCATGTATTCACTGCAGGATTGTGAATTTCATCCTGTACGTTAGCATAACAATTCTGGACGTGTGGAGTCTCACATTGTCGAAATGCATAATGGGCATGGATGGATGCAGGTGATCAGACAGGATGCTTACGTACGTGCCACTTGTTAGAGTCGTATCTAGAGATATCAGGGGTCCCATATCACTCCAACTGCACACACCCCACAATATTACAGAGCCTCCACTAGCTTGAACAGTCCCCTGCTGACATGCAGGGTCCGTGGATTCAGTAGGTTGTCTACATACCTTTACATGTCCTACTGATTGATACTATTTGAAACAAGACTTGTCTTATCAGGCAAAATGTTTCCAGTAATCAGCCGACGAATGTTGGTGTTGATGGGCCCAGGAGAGGCATAAAGCTTCATGTCATGTGGTCATCAAGAGTACACGAGTGGTCCTTCTGGCTCCAAAAGCCCAGGCAAAGCTCCGGGTTTCGATGGTATCCACCCTGACTTCCTCATACATGTCGGAGCCTACACAAAACAATGGTTGGCTAAGTTCTTTACGGACATTCTCCAAGTGGGTAACATTCCTCCCTCACTTAAACGAGCAAAGATCATCGCAGTCCTGAAACCTGGTAAACCAGGCGATAGACCAGAGAGTTACCGCCCCATTGCCCTTCTCAGTATGGTCTATAAATTACTAGAAAGACTGCTCCTCAACAGAATAGGCCAGACTATACTTAAAAAAATCCCTATCGAACAAGCAGGATTCCGTCCATATCGCTGCTGTACAGATCAAGTCCTATCACTGACAACATATATAGAGGTGGGGTTCCAGAAGAAACATAAAGTAGCTGTAGCATTCATAGACCTACCAGCAGCCTATGATACAGTTTGGAAACAGGGGCTCATGTACAAATTAATTTGTGCCGTCCCCTGCAAGAAGATAACCAACCTCATTGATGATATGTTGTCAAATAGAACCTTCCAAGTAATAATGGGGAATGAGAGAAGTAAACAGATGAAACTCAATAATGGACTCCCACAAGGCTCTGTCCTTGCGCCCCTTCTTTTCAGCTTTTACATCGCTGACATGCCTGCAACCAGATCGCGCAAATTTGGTTATGCTGACGACTGGGCTCTAGCAACACCCCACAGAAATATAGAAACTGCCGAAGATATCCTTACGAGTGACCTAGGGATTCTCAGCGAGTACTTTAGAAAATGGAGGCTACAACCTAGTGCTACAAAGACGGAAGTATCTGCCTTCCATTTGAACAACAAAATGGGCAACAGAGAACTACAAGTCTATCTAGACGGGAAATTACTAAATCACAACAAACAGCCAAAGTACCTTGGGGTTACCCTAGATAGGACACTAAGATTCAAAGAACACCTGACGAAAACTGCAGCGAAACTTCAAACACGCAACAACATATTGCAGAAGCTCTGTGGCACCAGTTGGGGCTCCACAGCATCTACCTTAAGAACATCCGCACTTGGCTTGGTGTATCCAGTGGCAGAATACTGTGCCCCAATGTGGCTCAACAGCAAACACACACAAATGGTAGATAGCCAACTTAATGCAACAATGCGTATTATATCAGGCACAATCAGGCCAACTCCTACAGTGTGGCTGCCCGTTCTCAGTAACATAGCCCCTCCTAACCTGCGCCGTGAACACGCTCTGGTTAGAGAATTTCAAAAAATCATGACCAACCCTCAATTAAAAATCCATGAAGATACTCACGACATCCAAGGAAACCGACTCCGATCTAGGCATCCTTCACTAAAGACCGCACAGGCTCTGCACCAAACCAACTTTAAAATAAATGACCGATGGAAAGAGGAATGGGAGAGCAGAACAGCAGTAAACTGCCACAGTATGCCATGCATCTTTAGTAAACCAAAAGGATTTGATTGCCCTCGCAAAGTTTGGTCAACTCTTAATCGCATCAGAACCAACTGTGGGAGATACGCCGACTCCTTACACAGATGGGGTAAACTTCCTTCGGCGCTGAGAGACAGACGGTCAAACACATCGTTCAGGAATGCCCACTAAGGGCATACGAGGGTGACCCACGGGATTTCCTAATGGCGACCCAAGAGGCAATCGACTATTTATTATCTAAGCTGGACGTCTGCTTGTGATTGCTCTTCTGTGAGTGTAAATTTACAGTTGGCGGTGTTCTTATATACAAACTGTTATTTATTGCTCTGTTTATACATATGTGATTTTTCTTAAATCGTGTTGTTTCTGTAATTTTTACTGTGATGTTATGAGCCATACGCTAAATAAATAAAGCCCATGTCGATGATGTTTCGTCGAATTGTTCACACACTGTCACTTATTGATGGCCCAGCATTGAAATCTGCAGCAGTTTACAGAAGGGTGGCACTTCTGTCACATCGAACGATTCTCTTCAGTTGTCATTGGTCCCAATCTTGTAGGATCTTTCTGCGGATGCAGCGATGTCAGAGATTTGTTGTTTTACCAGGTTCCTGATATTAATGGTACACTCGTGAAATGGTCGTATGGAGAAATCCCCACCTCATTACTACCTTGGAGATGCTGTATCCCATCGCTAATGTGCCAACTATAACACCACGTTCAAACTCACTAAAATCTTGATAACCTGTCATTGTAGCAGCAGTAACTGACCGAACAACTGCACCAGACACTTCTCTTATATAGGCGTTTGCCGACCGCAGTGCCATATTCTGCCTGTTAACATATTTATATATTTGAATACACACGCCTATACCAGTTTCTTTCGCAGTTCAGTGTATATCCTATGCCATAGTTTTGTAACTGATTTCCACAACAGCTATCGAAAATGCGTGTATGTTCCGATATTCTCTGTCTCCGAAGAAAACTCAAATAAAACTGAAGAATCTACATTTTGTGTGAGAAATTCGAGGTGTATTGACAAAACAATCTTCCCGTTTTGGATTGTGTAAAGAGGATTTTTTAAACTAACGAGAGTATGTCAGGGCGGTACTGCAGATCGTTCAGGTCAGTCCTGCTTGTCTCGCATTGCCATGGGCAGCAACAGGAATGGTGACAGGAGGTTGGCCACTAGATGTCGTTGCTTAAGGGTGTCGTGAGAGGAAGCGACTGGCTGGCAGGCTCTTCAGGTACGCAGTAAGCGCCATAGATGGCGCTGGAATAGGCTATAGGTGCCTAATCAGTTTTTTCTTTTCCGTATTGAGATGCAGTGTTCAAGATAATGAGCACTACATTTGTAAAAAAATATTATGTGAGGAATTTCCTGTGTTCGTGTTGGTAGAACTCGAGAGAGTTGCGCCCTTCGAGATTTGTAGTACAATTCTCGAAGTGTTAGGTATTGCACCAGCAGCAGCAGTCGCAGACACCGGTCCAGCAGCAGCGCCAGTTCCAGTTCCAGCAGTCGCAGCAGCCCCAGGAGGGTCAACAGAGCCAGCAGTTCAAGCAGTTCCATCGGTTCCGGCAGTTCCAGCAGCCCAGCGGCGGCGGCAGCAGGGGTTCGGCCCAGTGCAGCCCAAACCAGCCCAGCCCAGCCCGGCAGCGGTTCCAGCACCGACAGCGACAGCGGCAGTGGCAGCGACAACAGCGGCAGCAGACACGGTACCGCCCCTCACCACCCTCGTCAGTGGACCTCCCTCCTGCAGCCACCCTCCCGTCAGCAGCAGCAGAGTGGGGCTTTGGCCCCAGCCAGCGTCTTCGTCTTCTTCTTCCTCTTCCTCTTCGTCGTGTGTGATTCATCATCAGTGTCGTCCGTTTTTCGCCCTTGTTCTGTTTCTCCTGTTCTGTCCTCTTTCCCCTTCACCATGACTACCACCATCACAACCACCACTGCCTCCCCATCTGCTGCCACCACAATTACTTGGTGCATGCAGTCCCGCCCCCCCCCCCCTCCCAACACAATACATATCCCCACTTCTCACCCTTCCCATTCCTGTGCCCTTCCTCACCCCGTCTACTGCTCCTTCTCAACAAACCCCTCATCCACTCCCGATCCTTTCCCTCCACTCCCCCACACTCTTACGTCAACTCCTGAGGCCCCCGACAGATTGGCCGCCCGAAGAGCCACGGCCCACGCCGCCATAGCGCCGACGCCAGGACCTTCCACCTCCTGCCATCTCCTGGTCGCTCCCGTCCCCCAAACCTCCTCTCACCCTTCAGCAGCGGTTGACCCAGCACCACCCTCACCTCCTCCAATCATAAAAAACCCCAACCTCTCCCTCATTCCATTCCACCTGACGCCATGGACGTCACACCTCCCGCCACCTCAACCCCCACCCTCCCCTCAGCCTCCTCCCTTCCCTCTACCTACCGCTACCTACCTCCAATCCCGACAAGTCCCTTCTGGAAGCCCGTACCATTCACCATGCTTCTCTGGAGGTACTACCCTGGTGCCCCTACTAACTCCTCATAGGGACTTTGTTTTGATCTCTTCTCCCAGCCCCACCCTCCATACTGATATCCTGTTCAGAATCCCTCGCATGCACTTTGACACCAATGCCTCCTTCACTTCTGCTCGCTCCTCCTCATCTTCTCAGCAACCCCAACCCCCCGCCACCTGCCGACCTTCATCACTGTTATCACTCAGCTTAGCCTGATGATCAGTGCCGCCCACTGCATTCACAACACCGCCGGCTCCATTTGCTTTATGCGGGTGTTTTCCGAGTACACCCCCTCCATTGACCATCTCCTCAAAGAATGCGCCCTGTTGTTCCATAAACGCTACAAGGTTGACCCCTCCTGTTTCCCTCACCAATCCATTCGCTACCAGAGTTGCCTACAATACAATGTGCACCATATGTTGGAGTGCCATGAGGCCCCTGTTTGCCCCCACTACAAACAAGCACACTTCCTTCAGCAGCGTCCCAATTTGGAGTCCCCCCATCCTGCAATGCCTGTAACCTTCCCCATCCAACTTACTTCCAGAAGTGCAAGACCACCCCCCCACCCCCCTATCTACTCGCAAACTCACTGTCCCAATCCGCCCTCTTTATGACCCCACCCCTTCTGGAAACTCCCTTCAACCCCCCATGCAGCCAAGGATATAATCCATTTTGTCACCGTTGTCCTCCAGAATGTCCACCTCTTTCAACATCCCGATACCTTCCAACAGATCTCCCTGGCAGCCTGTTCCATCTTCCATCTCAGTACCTTCGCCACCTACTCCCATAACAAGGCCCACTTTACCTTCTCCCATATCGACACCCTTGTTTAAACCCCACCATGGCACGACAGCACCGTATCTTGTTTAACAACATCCACTCCTTCCCTACCAACAAGAACCTCCTCCACCACATGGATGCCCTACTCTATAATGGAACCTTTCTCCAACCCACACGTATTGTCAGCATGTCTCCCTCCACCGTTCCGACAATCCCCACCCAATAGCGCATGGTGGCATCGCCTTAAGCCACCTTCACCAGATCCCTGTTTGGCTCCAACCCCTCCTCACGACCCCACTGAACACCAAATCCCTAGCCTCTTCTTCCCCAGCCTTACCATTACCTGCACCACCATCTATGTCCATCCTGCAGCCCCCATCCCTTATGACTTCCTTTCCCCACACTGACTGTACCTTCTCCTCCTATGTGATTTCCACCGACCTCAACATCCATAGTCATCCCACCGCCCAGCTCCGGCGGTAGCTGCAAGGTGATCTCCTCCCCCTTCTGCAGCATACCTGCACTGAATCCAATACCACTCCCAATGTAGTCCTGGCCTCCCCCAACCTCCTTGGCCGCATTACGGAGGATGTCCTCGACCCCATTGGTAGATCATCTACCCATCCTTCTTACAGTGTCAGACAGACGTACCCACTGCCTCGCTCCCTGCAACATCCCTCCCCCAAAATATGTCCACAACTACTCTTGTGCCAACTGGAATGCCTACAGGGACACCATCAATACCCAGGTTGAAAGCCACTACCTCACCTACCACCACCCTGATGACATCACCTACGCCGCTTAATTTCTCCAGGAGACCATGACTAAGGCTGTTGAGGCTCACGTTCCCACTACCGCCATCTATCTGCATTGTCCCGCTTTACCCGCACAGCCCGTCCTCTTCCTACGAGGATCACGTCATCTCTACCATGACTTCCTCCTTACACGGGACCCGGACACACTTCGACGCCACCACCAACCCTAGAGACACATACGAAATTTACTTGTGGCCAAAAAGCGCCAAGACTATCCAGACCTGCACCCACCTAAATGCTATTCTACCTATAAACTCGTCTAAGTACAGGTCAGCCTTCCATCAGCTTACTGGATCTAAACCCTCTTCGCAGTATCCCCTCCTTCATATTGACCAACCATTTCCTGACAACCTCAGTAAGGCCAATCCATGATGATCCTCTATTCGATTACACCCTCTTCCCTGATGTCTGTGATTGAACTGACACCTCTGCCCCTCCACTCGCTTCTAGCTTCCAATACTTAGACAACATCCCACACACAGATCTCAACAACCCCATCACCACTCAAGACATTGTAGCCTCATTTAACTGTAAACCCAACACTGCTCTCGGTCATGACCGTGTCACCTACCGCCATCTCTTCGAATCTTCTGTCTCCTTCCTCACTGTCCTGGCCACGCTCTACAATATGGTCCTGTCCACCGGCTACTACCCCAACCTGTGGAAAACCTCCTGGATCCTGATGTTCCCCAAGCCCACCAAACCACCATCTGATGTCTGCTACTACTGTCCTATCAGCCTCATCTCTGGCTTCAGCAAGGTCTTGGAGTCCATCCTCACATTACACATCCATCAGCACCTCCACCTGCACTGCCTCCTCCCCTCCACCCAATGTGGCTTCTGACCCTCCTTCTCTGCTGATGACCTTCTCCTTCACCTCACTCACCTCCTCTCCAACCAACTCAATTTCCGTCACTCCGCCATCTTCCTCTCTCTTGACCTTGAACGTTCTTATGACTGTGTATGACATTCCGGTCTCCTCTTCAAGCTCCAAACCTTCACCCTTCCTATTAATTAACTCTGTCTGATCGCCTCCTTCCTCTCGCATCGCCCTCTCTATGTTACCATCCACAACACTGATTCCTACACCTTATACCCCTCTGCCAGTGTGCCCCAAGTTTCCATCCTCTCCCCTCTTCTCTACCTTCCCTATACGGTGGACATGCCGTCACCCAAACCCCCCATCCACCTCCTCCAATATGCCAATCACACCGCCATCCTTACCCTCACCCCCACCCTTCAATGCTCACAACGCCTTCTCCAAGCCCACCTTGACCAGTTCACCACTTGGTGCAACCAGTTGCTGCTCAAGGTCAATCCTTCCAAAACTCAGGCAATCATCATAAGCAAAACCACCCCTTCCTTCCATCTCCTGGAGTTCTACCTTACCATGTATGGCCTCCCCATTAACCTCACCCCCACGCTCAAGTACCTTGGCATCACCCTCGACCACTGCCTTTCCTGGACCCCTCATCTCCAGACAGTCCAAGCCAAGGCACAAACCTGTCTCTGTCTCCTCAAACTCCTCTCTGGCCGAACATGGGGTCTGGCCCCCTCCACAATCCTCCACATTTATAAGTCCCTCATCCACCCCATCCTTTGTTATGCCCACCCTGCCTGGATATCCACCCCTCCCACATACTAGAAATCCCTTCAAATCCTTGAATGCTATGCGCTCCACCTCACCTATCGCATCTGTCTCCTCTCCCCCACACGAATGCTTTACAACTTGATCCCTTTCCCACACCTCCTCCTTTTCCTCGAACAGATATGGATCCTCTACACCTCCCACAAGCTCCCCACCCACTTGTCTCTCCCATCCTCTCTCACCCCATCCCGCTGCCGTACCTAAGCTCTTGCGCCCCACCTGCTGTCCATCTTCACACTCTCCACATCCTTGCCCAAGGTGGCTTCTGCCAACTCCTCCATCCTGAAGATGTCCTCATTCCATCCATATACCCCTGCTATCAGCTCTAATCCTCCCTTTCCTACCTTCCCCCTTTTCCTCCAGGGCTCCTTATATTTCCTCACCTTCCTTTCGCCCTCCCCCCTCCTCTCTCCTAGATCTCTCACTAACTCCCCCCTCCCCCCCAGGGCTTCCACACCCGACCTTACCCTCTCCCTTCCCCTCAACCTTCCTTTCTCCCATTGGCTTATTCCCCCCTCCTTCCCCCTGCCCATCTCCTGCACCCAGTGGCAGGACCCCCCCATCTCCTCAGTGTGTTCAGTGCGCTGAAGATCATCACCAATGTACTACAGTGTTCTCTTTGTCTAAATGTGTCAGTGTTCTTCTTCAGTGTGCTCCTTCGTTCCTGTGTGAAACTGTTTGTCTACATTTGTGTGCACCGCTGAACTTACTTGCATAACCAGCATCATTTCTTATGTATATCTCCTGTTTTTACCATTCATGTATGTCTGTTTTTCTGTCTTCATAAAGAAAAAAAATAGGCGCACTGTCCTCCACATGGATCCTCTATGACCTGATACTTTTCCCCCATCTGCTCTTTTCCCTCAAACATGTCCACAACCGGTACACCTCCCGCTGACCTGATGCTTATCATCCCCTGGCTACTCCACTCCTTTCCTCTAAAAACCCTGCCTGCTGCTGTGCCTTCACTGTTATATTCCCCCTACCCTCCACCTCTACACTCTTCATCTCCTTTCCTGAGGTGGCTTCCATCAACTCCCCCTCCCACTTGATGCACTATCTCCCTCCATTTATTCCTCCTATCAACTATGATCCTCAACTCCCCCTCCCTCCCTCCCTTTGTCCTTTTCCCAGGCTCCCTCTCCCCCCCTTCCATCTTGTTTTTTCTCCACCTACCCACTCCTTGATTTCATTCGCTCCCCATCCCCCCCCCCCCCAAGTCCTTTTTCTTCCCCTCCACTGCCTTACCCACTCCTTTCTCACGTCTGCCCTGCCCCCCCCCTTTTTCTGTGCCCTCTCCCTCCTTCGGCTCCCCCCCTTCCCCCTCCTTATCTGTCCGGGTCGTTCCCCCCCACACCCATAAGCCTTCATACTCTACAGTGTTCGGTGTTGTGTGTCCCCTTTTTGAAGCGCTGTGAACAGAAACCAGTCTGTCGCCATGTTTTTTAGTTGTGCCTGTATATTTCCTAATTGTTTTTAATCAGCCACACTGACCTCTTTGTTTTCATGTTTTCTTCACAACTTTTTCCCTGTGTGCCACAATCACCGTTTTATCACCTCTTTTTATTGATATATCTCCTTATTATGTTTTTTAACTTTATGTGTAGGGTGCAATTAATTTGATATAAGGAGTGTGCTCATACTCCACCATCTCACTACTCACCTGATTTTCAGTAGACTGGTGCATGTCATCAGTGTGTGCCTATACGATGAGCAGTTCCTCATGCCAAACAACTTTTTTCGTATTTAGAGCGCCACGTGACGCTTTTCTTTAACAATGAAGTAGGAATATGTATCTGGTGGCACCCTATTAGCAGAGTTACTCTTGCACAGTGGTGACCTATGACAAAGGTTTTCTTCTGAACAATACAGTTGCTCACATGCAGTTGTTGGACAAGATTGAGTTTACGAATAGTGTAAGTGACAGCGATTTGTTCCATCCATGCTATCCAGTCTTGACACTCTCATCCATAGTTTTTTGACCCTGGCAGCTGACAGCGACAGCTACGTTTATATTCGTCGTACCTTATTTATGGGCTGTTCTGTGGCATATGAGCAGTACCTTGCCCATCGAAAAGACCTCGCTGACATTTGCCGGAGAATAGAGAAAATGCTGTCCAGATGAGCAGCCGAACGCTCTCTGTATCAACATAGGTCAGGACAGAACGGGTAACACTTGGTCTTACGTAATTTTCTAGATGGATAACATGACGGACACCTGGAAGATAGACACTTCGCAAATGTAATGACCACTGTCTAAATTACCAGCTATGCGAACCAAAGGTGATAGCATCGCTTATCCAGCAGCAACTCGTTCCATCAAGCCAAATGCCGAGTACTCGTGGCGATGATGAACGTAATTTGGTGTCGTTATTTCTCTTCCGATCCTTCACATATGAATACGTACACTATGATTCTGTACCCATAACCGGGAAGGTCTGAAAAGACGACGTGGTGATATTTCTGTATCCACTGTTTTCTGGGGCACCACTCTTGGCGCACTTCCCTCTGTTTCGAGTCACGGAAGCCATAACCCCCTGATGACAGTGTGTGGTGCTCCAAATGTCGTCACACTTTCAGGGTAAATACTTGCCTATCAGCAAACAGCCCAATTCCTGATTCGAGGCAAGTAATGTGTCTCCACCGAACTACCCGGCCTAGCGACAAATGTGTCTGTTCTCTCGGGCGCTAGTACCGTGGAGCCCTGTAGAACTCTCATTTAATTAAATATGGCAACAATTCCACATTCACAAGACAGTCGTGAAATGCCGATGAAAGCGATCAGCAATATCACGGTATGATGAGTCGAAGTCTTGCTAGGACACGATCCTGCCCCTGTCAGTTTCCGACAAGTACTGCTAAATATTTCTCCTTTTTAAACGGGGCATAATACGATCTTCTCACAGAAAAAGCATCTTAATGCGATTCGTGAATGAGACAGGCACTACCTAAATTTTTTATACACATTGTACGTGGCGTCACCCGTGCCTTTTCGTGCGTTTGCGTCGAAATGCTCTCTATTTGCATGTAGTGCATATAATGCCAGTTTGAGGTTTGTTGCATGACGTCTTCATAGTGTCGTTTTTTTTTATTGGTCAGCTTTGTGTTGATGTGTTATGAAGCACCACAGTTAGTTTGACTGCAAAGGTTGACAGCAGCTAGACAAAAATCACAACGGGTACGAACTCTTCTGATTTTATAACGACTGATGTCATGGGAGTTGATGGGACAAGCACTGAGCCTAATATCAGATTTCTAGCTCTACACGAAATATTCTACACTTTTTTTTTTTTAGTTTTCTCAGAAAGATAGCCAATCATGAAAAGTCATGAATTTTCAGCTTCATTTCGTTTTTACGATTTCAGTACTTGGTTTAAAAGCTTGAAACAAATTGTTGTACCCACGCTGGAACAACAGATCTGAATGAGAACGCGAGGTTTCTACAACTTCTTCCATCGACATTGAATGGAAAACGTAATGATATAGCTCTTAGTCTAGTGCCCTTTGATAACAATAATCGACATAGAACATCGATACGTGGTGTCAAAGCTAAGGAATTTGCTTCTCCTGGAAGAAATTACGCCGATGTTTGCAACTAAATTGCATTAGAAACGCCAGAGGCTCTCTTGGAAAGAGAACAACTCAAGATTATTTCAGTACAGTGCATTAGCTTCGAGCGCCCATTTCCCTATACCATTTCGGTTACAGACAATATCAGTTAATTCTTGAGGATATTTTAGTTCTGCCGTTGCAGCTACATAAAATGTCATTATAACAAAATCTGACAAAGGTAATAGTGTTGTCCTCATGAAAACAAAAGAATACATACAAAAAACAGAATAATTCATCAGCAAAACAACATAAAAAGTTAGGATCAAACCCAACTAACAGATTTCAAAGACATGTTAAAATCACACTCAAAAACATAGAGTATACATTTACAGACAGAGAGAAACAGAGAATTGTACAAAGAAACCCTCAAGCCCCCAACACGAGATGTCAACCAAAGACCCATAGAGAAAACTATACAGTCCATCCAATAGTAAATTTCAGAGCAGCTCCTGCATACCTACAAGCAAAACAAATGCAGTCGCAGCTCACGTAGTATTATAAACTAAAAAATGATAGAACAATCAGAAAAACCTCTCAACTGGTAGAACATATAATAGACACTAAAATCCCTGGCACAACAACATCGCTCTCTTTTGATGTAGAAAGCATGTACAGTTGGATCCCTGTTATTGAAACCATAAAAATAATTGAAAAAAACGCTGAAAACACACAACCAGCTACCTCATGAACAATCAGCCGAAACAATAAAATTATTACAGTTAATAACACAACAAAATTACTTTGAATTCAATCAAGAATACTACATACAAGAAGAAGGTTTACTCATGGGTTCATCTATTTCAGGAATATTAGCCAGCATTTTCATGAATCATATAGAAAAAATAATATTAGAAAACATAATAACAAAGAAAAGCTACAACGTCATCTACTGGTACAGATACATGCATGACATAATATGTGTGGTAGATGAACCTAAAAACAGAATGCAGCAGTTACACAAAAACGTAAATACTGTAAACAAAAACATTAAGTTCACAATAGAAGAAGAACAAGTAAACACATTCAACTTTTTAGACATAACTATAATAAAAGACAATAATAAACACACATTTGACATACACAGACAACCCACAGCAAGTGACAATATCTTGACATAAATGAAACCTCAGACAACCCACAGAACCACAAACAAGCAGCAATCAGATACATGTTAAACATGCTGAACAGGATCCCCCTAAATACTTCTAGTTACCAGAAAGAAGTAGCCACGATAAAACAAATAACATTAAAAAAATGGACACAAAGAAGTAATGGTAGACAAACTAAGCAAAAAAGAAAGAGACAAATAATGAAAAATCTAACCAAACCACACTAACAGCTACAACTTGCACTACAACAAAAATGGCATACAGTGTCCTACCACAACGAATTCACACATTAAGTAGGTAACACATTCAAAAAACAAGGCATAAACATTGCCTACAAAACGAACAATTCCATACAGCAGCCCATTCTAAAACTGAAATCAAAACCAGACAGATACCAACAATGTGGTATCTGTCAGCTCAGACGCAGAGATTGTGAGAAGATATACATTGGAATGACAGGCAGGACATTCGACACAACGTAGAAAGAGCACATTAGAGCATTTAAATACGGTGTAAACCATTCAACTTTTGCGGATCATCTAAAATAAGAACATCATAGACGCAGCAATATTGAAAACGATATGAATATCATAAAAATCAGTAAAGACAGACACCTCCTCCCTTTCCAAGAAAATTTCCACATATAAAAACCATTAACACAAAATAAACAGTTGCTCAATAACTAAATAAATATTGGAGACCAGAGTCTATATAGAATAATTGAAGAAATTACATGAAAAATAAAAGAGCCTTTTCCATCCTTCACCCCCTCCCACTCTCCCACAACCCCTCGTACTCCCCCTCACAGTTTTATTTCACTTCTTGCTCCTCACCTTCTCCTCTAAATCAGGCTCCATGACACTGCTATATACTTTTGTCCACTCATCATGGTTCCTCCTCGACTACACACACACAAAAAAAAAAAAATCGCTCCATCGCTATTCCTTCTCTACTCTTACATAGTACATAAGTACACAGAAACATAATGAAATAGAATTACGCACATACAGCAATGTAATTAAAATAACGTTGTAGGTCAAAGACAAAGTATTGGAAAGGTTATGTTGGCAACACTACAAAACACAAGCCACGACACATACTTGATGTACAAAAACAAACAGAATATAATGGTATGCTTAAAAGTGTGTTGTGAAAAACATAAGAAATGTATAACGCTGAGAACTTCTAAGAATTAGACCAAAATTATCAGTGTGTAACGCAGAAAAACAACGATGTGCTAGCAGACGGCATTTCCCGATGTAAGCGAGAAATCAACCGAAAATCATCGTAAGTACAAATCGATTTATTCTTAACGAACTGTTTTTCGAACTAAAAGCAAATCAAAATGTAAATAACTCAATCACAGACCACTGATGATGCTCTACCTCAATAAGGTGAAACGCGTCTGTTGAAAAAAATTACGCATTTTTTAGTTGCAGCGACAGAACAAAAACACTCTCAAGATTTATGAAGCAACTACAGACACTATGGTCACAAAAATGAAAAATTTATTCTCAGTTAAAGATGTAGTGGCACTTTCTAATGTCAATGGCCTACTTTTTCCCAGAATTCCTTTCTGTAGACGACCTGGACTATGTATTTCTTTCGTTAGATAATCTTTTTTGTGGCTATTTCAGCAATAGTCCCTTTGGTTAAATCTCGATATTTGAAATGGCTTTGATATTTTGCACAATGACCTGA
Organism: Schistocerca nitens; assembly: GCF_023898315.1. Lineage (NCBI taxonomy): Eukaryota > Metazoa > Arthropoda > Insecta > Orthoptera > Acrididae > Schistocerca > Schistocerca nitens. The sequence goes on along the minus strand of NC_064616.1, from coordinate 143,157,521 downwards.
AATTGTTCGTGTTAACTGGCTAACGTGTTGCTGTTGCGACACATGAAATATTATGAATTCCAGAAACCATAAGGTCAAGAGTGCCTTTTATCGGAAGGAGCGGGACTGGTATTGTATGAGCGGTCGAAATATGCTTATTTTACTAGTTCTAGCTGAGCTGAAGCGAAAGCGCACCGTACGAATTGCAAATTGTTAGACATAATTTTTCTTAGATTGTGCTACATACGTTTAAATTGGAACATAGGTGATTCTTAACAGAAACTGTTGTCTCCCTATGTATCAACGCATTTAAAATGACTGTTTTGGGCTGTGTGATAAAAGTTTTGCACATTGTGATAGAAGTCGTTATGTGTCGGCTTGTAGTATAGAGACCTACTGCTCAAACCTGACGCGGTAAGGACACCGACAATTAAACCGCAAGAGTCTTTCCCCACTGCAGATCTCTTATTAGCTAGAGACAGGATGTCGACTGCTCCTTACACGGTAAAATCAACAACACACGGTTTGACTAGACTCATATGTCTTGGTTCAATAATGAAAAAAACCATATCCCTGATTGGAAGCATCAAAATATCTTTGTTTAAAATAATATTTCTTGTCTACGCTGTTCTGCTGCCTCAACGATTTATATGAAATGCGTACTAATACAATAGCAATCCACCAGCCCAGCTGTTTTATATTTTGTTTACTCATTCTTAGCGTTACCAAGATAAAAAAAAATGGTTCAAATTGCTCTGAGCACTATGGGACTTAACTTCTGAGGTCATCAGTCCCCTAGAACTTAGAACTACTTAAACCTAACTAACCTAAGGACATCACACACATCCATGCCCGAGGCAGGATTCGAACCTGCGACCATAGCGGTCACGCTGTTCCAGACTGTAGCGCCTAGAACCGCTCGGCCGATCCGGCCGGCGTTACCAAGATAAAATCGTCCTATCGATAGCACAGATATCTACATATGTCAATAGAATTTTATAATATTTCGTTGTATTATAAATTTTTACTTACGGTATAATATCTTCAGTGTTACCTCTAAAATATGATCAACTTTTATTTTTCATGTTTGTGCATGATCGTAACATTATCGATTTCTGACGCAGAGACTTCAACAAAATTCTTATCGATGACCGAGAATACAGCACAAAAGACAATCCTAAATGTTATGCGCTACATTAATCGATTTTCATCGACGATATAAATTTAATTTCAAACCATATATCTGCCCCCTAAATCAATAATATAACTACCATGCACAAAAGGAGCTCACACTAAAAAAAAAAAGATCATATAACGTAAGTAAAAAGTTATAATACAGATAAATATTATACGTTAATAAAAACCTATATTTACTTAAAATAATATGATCTTATTTATATACGTACCGCTGAGAATAAGCCATCGCTCGAAACCAGTAGCACTAAAGAAAATATAAAAAACAGCTCTACTGAATCATTATGACATTAGTACGCATTTCACATAAAATACCCTTTACTGGTTTGGAGCACAGGAACGCCGGTAACAATATTTATCTTAAAGGCCGTTAGGAACTACAGAGGCCATCATCTACACGTATAATTCCAAACCAGAATACCTTGTACAGAATAGTCCATTATTTCTTTACCAAGGAAAAAAGTTGGTTTTGTCGCAGAAACTGTTGACATCATTTCGACATCTGCTTAATATCTTGCAAATCGAGAAGCGTTCTGTAATCCTTCACTAATGCGAAGTGGTGTAAGAGGACAAATAAATACACTTTGCTAATTCACACGAAAGTATTATGAATGCTTTAAGTGAGGCCAAAGCATTGTATTCATTTCGATAAAAATTCATTCTTGGGACGAGAGGAATAAAAAAGAAGGAAGAGGCATAATATTTAACTCTAGGTTGCAGATTTTTACCAGATTATCTCTCTGTGTGTGAGAGAGAAAGAGACAAAGGGAAAGGGTTTTGAATGGCATAAATTTTTAGCCAACACTTTGTCCAACAATAAATAATATCCATAATGAAATTTTCACTCTGCAGCGGAGTGTGCGCTGATATGAAACTTCCTGGCAGATTAAAACTGTGTGCCGGACCAAGACTCGAACTCGGGACCTTTGCCTTTCGCGGGCAAGTGCTCTATCAAGCACTGCTAGAGCACTTGCCCGCGAATGGCAAAGGTCCCGAGTTCGAGTCTCGGTCCGGCAGACAGTTTTAATCTGCCAGGAAGTTTCAATAAATAATATGTAGATATTTAGTTTTCAGTCCCTTTTAAGCGATGGTTCCAAGGTTACCTTCCAATGATTGCCGCAGGAAGGTAATATCCATTTGCAAAAAATTCGTAACATGCAAATTTCCTGCAACACATTGGTAGTTGGGCTCTGACATATAGACAGACAAAAGTAACTAAAAAACGGGTTAAGTCTCGCTACGAACTGTCGTGAACAGATTACTGGAAGCAGTGATGATATCTCGAGTTGCTATGCTTAGTATGCCGCTGACACTATACCACAGACGGCAGAGGCATGGTGTAGAACCTGTGTCAAATGGAACATTGATTGGCTTCTGTGTCCATAGACAACCCGGTGGAAGGTCACAACAAGCAGCGATTTTCGAGACCCACACCTCTCCAACTCCTAGAATGATGTCTTCGAGATCTATTGGACGTGACAACAGGACTGATTTGGTTATGGTTCAAGGGAGATTGGATGATCGTCAGTTTGTGGCATGACTGGTAAAGTGTATTGTCATAAACTTCATGTCCAATTATCAATCAGTGCATTCCAGCAGCATAATGCGAGATCACACTGTAGTATACACAGCAAATGCCTCGAAAAATCTACAGATCCTTCACTGAACTGCCCAGTCGCCTGATTTGTCGGCCATAGAAAATATCTGGGATGTGATGAGAAGACATACACTTACATAACAGTCTTCATCCAGTAATCGTCATGAACGAACACAGTGCGTGTTTCAGACATGGCAAAAAGTACGTCAAGTTGAAATCCAAAGGCTTTTTGTTCAATGACATTACAAATGTAAGTGTATATTTATGCCAGTGTGAAAGTTAATCATTTGAGACACACTATGTTTTGTTTGACAAACATCGGACTGGTGCTTCAGTGTATAAAATTTTCCTCCAGGCCAATGAGTAGGAAGAGCGTTATGTCTCTCATGGTGGCTTGATAATTGGTTGACCGAGACCAAACAATAAAATGAAAAAAAGACGCGGACTGCCGTATCTAATTGTGGCCGAAGCTCTGAAACAGGAGACGTGAGTACTCTTCTACGAAGTGCAGCGGCAGGTTATCTCGGAAGGACGTGGAGCTGAGAGAGTTCGGAGGGAGTGGCATCCGGGCGGGCGGGCCGTGTCCATTTAGCCGGCAGCCTTATCTGGCGCAGAGACAAAGGCTGCAATTGGCAGGGTGGTCGCACGCTTCCACACAGGCGACATCGCTTCCTACTTCTTTGTGCGCGTCAGCACTTAGCGCCAATAGCGCTTCCTTACCCACCCGGTTTATTCCTTCCGCCTTCTACCGATCTGCACATACGGAAGAAAAAAGGAAGGAGCGCTTGGTGAGGTCTTTGTCTCCTTTAGCTGCCGCCTCTCACTTCTGTCTAGGGAAACTGCGAGGAAAATACGGTGTTACTGGACGTCGATAACTTGGTGCTGTGGGTGATTTTACAAATGAAGACTTTCGACAAATTTCACCTGTTACAGAAGGTACCGGACGATTTTCCAGTGTTTCATTCAAAAACAGTTCTGTCGCTTCAACACGAGCCAACAGCCTGTGACGGAGTTTCAGTTGCTTTCATTTCTTTCCATTTATACAGTATATGATACATTACACGTTTGTTTCTGCATAACGTACGTAATTGCAGTGCTATGCCAAGAATGAAAATATTACAAACATAAATGCAAATAAAAGGGAAAACATTTGAAAGAGAATGGGAGTGGAATTATGGAGTTGTGGTAGGAGACAGTGTGTAATTTCTTCGTAGAATACGACCTGAAAATGAATAATGTGAATTATGCTTGCATGAGGTAGAGGGCAAATTGTATTTAACTAAGTGGTACTATTGAGCAAAAAGTACCACACAGAAACCGAAGAATAGTGCAAGTTCCAAGGAGGTTGTAAAGGTTGTCGATATTTGTATGCAAAGCCTGTAAAAATATCATGAACTAAAATGACTTCATAATAACATTTCAAAGAAAAGGGACTGAACTGACTGACTGTACGAGACATCTCACGATCTAGAACAATAAGCAATAAAATTTCGTCACCATTTAGTGCATTCTCTCACTAAAAATAATTAAATCTTGACTGAGATCATTTTTGTCTGAAAAACATGTGTGTCACCAAAACTTTTGTATAAATGCTATCAGAACATCTCATCTCTAGTTTCTTGAAAGCATCTGTCTATTTCAAAACTGTAAATTTTCCAACACCTCACTGCAGAGTAGGCATTACTATAACTTTAACGAGTGATTCACCACAACTTCAAAACGAAGAATACAGGACACAGCAACATGAAAGCATAGACAGTAGCTGCAGACCTGAGATCACAACATCCTTTGCCACATGCATGTGGGTAGTGGGGCTGGGAGAGTTCTACTTCAATGTTCCCTTTGTTCTCCATATATAAACAATGCTGTCACTTAGCTTTGGTCCTTATATAAACGAATCACACATATGTAAAATGTAAATGATGTCATCACTGTTATGTTTGTGCAACTGTAATTTTCTACCCTAATGCAAACGACTCTTCTATTTGTGTGCTTTCATTTGTTTGTTAATGTTTTGTGTGATTGTTCCCGGTTAAAGTTGCCACCTCCTCCTCCGGTCCCACGTCCGTTCTCCACCACTACTCTAGGTCAGTTGGCTGATTTTAAGTGTCACTATGGGCTAAATTACATCAGACACTTTGACATCACTGTAGATGCATTAAGAATAAGGGAGTGTATCATACAATTTGTGCCCAGAATGTTATTCCACTTATCTTCATTAATCTAAATTATAGTCGACTATCAATATAATATATTTATGTCAAGCTTATCTTAATTAGAATTATTTAAGATAAAAACTGACATCAGACACATTGATATTATGGTGATATGGCATGCACCTTAAAAATACAGTGAAATTTGCAGTTTAGTGTCAGTTTGTTGCAGTTTTGCTGATTTTTCTCTCCATTATTCAAATATTCACTTTTCAAGACCATTGTCGATAGACACTCACAAATAGGAAGGCTTCAAATGTTTAACAATTAGCACAGTGCATTATTTAAGAACCAATACAGTATTTCTACATGCTAAGTCTATGTTTCACTGTAAGAAACGTGTCCCTGTTTTATTTGTGTATAAGTAAGTAACTTCCTATGCACTATGATGTCACTATCAGTCTCGTTTAGATGAGCCTAATACAGTAGCGTTATTGCAGATCTGTAACTAGTAATGATGAAATCAAAAATCAAGATACAAATGTTTCTACAGACAAGACTTCACAAAATTACCTCAATATCCCACAATTGTCCTGCCAACACTAGTAGCAAATGACAGGAACAATAAAAATGTCTTTATAGAAGCCAACAAAAATTGCAGGGAGTTGCTTCCTTGTCAGTGATGTGTATCCTAAGTACACACGACTGTGGTGTGACTCAGGTCTACAGCAGTGGTCATCATATTTTCGCAAAAAGCAGTTGCCAGACCTAGAGCATGCATACCAAGTGTAGCTGCCAATAGACTCACGATACATAAAAAATGTCTCACCTTGCTCTACCCAGCAGCCGTGGGGGCATAACTTGGACCCTTCTAACGGAATGAAAGTTATTGAACTGCATGAAATAAAATCGTCATAACTTCTGAACGATTTACATTAGGGCATTCAAACTGCACTGTTGGCCACAGGGCATGATGGGTTTTAATATGCGCACATGGCTTGGTTTAGGGACGAAGCTCACTTTCATTTGGATGGGTTCCTCAATAAGTAAAACTGGCGCAGTTGGGGGTCTGAGAATCCCCATTTCGCGATCGAGAAGTCTCTTCACCCTCAACAGGTGACTGTGTGGTGTGCAGTGTCCAGTCACGGAATAATGGGCGCGATATTCTTTGATGGAACAGTGACTACTGAACGACACATGATGGTTTTGGAAGATGTTTTCATCTCCATTATTCAGAGTGACCCTGACTTCGGCAAGATGTCGATCATGCAAGACGGAGCTCGACAACATTGAAGCGGGAGATTGTTTGATGTCCTGTAGGAGCACTTTGGGGACCACACTCTGGCTCTGGGGTACCCAGAGGCCCCTGGCATAGGCCTCCATCGGCCGCCATATTCTTGGTATCGGAATACATTCGACTCCTTTTTATGGGGCCATGTTAAAGAAAAGGTGTACAACAGTAACCTCAAAACCATTTCTGTGCTGAAAACAGCCATGAAGGAGGTCATCGACAGCACTGACGTTCCAACACTTCAGTGGGTCATGTAGAATTTTGCTATTCGTCTGCGCCACATGGTCACCTGTGGTCTAGTTCGCACAACCATCCACTCCTAAAGCCAATGTTCTGAAGTTCTTCCATTCGTATTACCACAAATGAAAGAGTAATGATCGCTACCCAGTAGTCCACTGCAGACAGCTCAGGACATCCTCGCTTTAATCCCTGCCATGTATAATTCATCCTCTGTCAACACTCCTAATACCCAGTAGCCCTCGTTTTAAGTCATTAATTGCATTTATAAATAATTTCATGGTAAAATGTGCCCAAATAACATTACTACACCATACAGCAGTGATAAGGTCGCATGCAATGGCAAGCCAGATACTACTATTTGTTACACAAACATATAGAAGATGCAGATAATCTATACTAAAAACGGATTGCCTACACTTCACACTAGTGTAGTGCTGCATGCGCTGCCTTTCCTTATTTTCTCACCATGGAAAAATGCTCCGTTAATAAGATACACATGAACTTTCACTATCCGATTCTGAATTTGGTGTCTTCAGCATTTGTCTCTTTCTCTAACTGCTTCTTCTCACTTTGCCAATCATCCAGCAGTGTTCCCATCACTCGTTTTTTCTGTAGCGGTATACTCCTTCCACAGCTATGAAATTGGTAGGTTTCTATGACGTCTACATAACAATGATAGTAAAGAAACGCTATATATTATGAAGTAAATTTTAATGATCTGCTGTTCAAGGTGGATTTCGCGATAATTCTATCGCCAGAGTCACATATCTCGTACATGAAACCATCAGAATACGATAAGAGAGATTAGAGTATATGCAAATCAGTGTACAGGGATTTCATTTCCTTAATTACTCTCAGTCTCCCATTGATCAAGAGGGAGAAAACAATGCTAAAATTCCCACCAAGCACCATCAGGAACCTGGAAGTATTTTCCTTAATATGGCCCTGCTTATGTCTTTTCCAGTGTCCCATTGCAGATTAGAGCCCCTAGTACACTGCTGATGTCTGATTAAAGAATAATGTGGCATGCATAACAGTTTTCATGCACTCCGTGCCCTATAAAGCTACTCCCAGACGATGCTACAGTCTACACCTAAAATCAGGTAAGTAACTCTGACATACCACTTTACAACGTATGGTGCAACTTATTGTTGTGGTCATTTCACGAAATGTGCATACGAGGAAGTAATACGAGGTGCGACAATAAAGTAATGAGACTGATTTTCTTTGCAAGATGTGGCAACCCTGCAGGCTTGCGTAGGCACAATATCATTGACCTTGGTCTGTAAGCTGCTTCTAGTCCAAGTGGCACATCGATGCAACTGCTCAGTCGTGAGTTGTGCTGTAATAAGTTATCACGTGTTTGTGTCTCTCGTCACGGAAATGGAACCACATAATATCGCGCAACGATATGCCACTTCTTTTTGCGTTAAATTCGTGAAAACGTGACGACAACTTACGGTAAGCTTCAGAAAGGTTTTGGAGAGGAGGTTATGTCAAGAGCTCAAGCTTTTCGTTGGCATAAAATGGTTAGTGAAGGCAGAACGAATGTTGGAGATGAAGACCGCAGTGGATGACCATCAACCTCATGGATGAATGTCAACTTAGCCAGGGTGTTTGAACTCGTATGATCTGATCGAAGATTATCCGTGAAAATGATTGCAGAAGAACTGAACATCAATCGAGAAACGGTTCGTCTAATAATAAATGAAGATCTTGGTATGAGAAAGATTTGTGCAACAATGATCTCCAAAAATCTCACACAACAGCGAGAAACACGGAAAAATGTGGCAGCCCATCTGTTAGAGCAAACGGAAATCAATCCAGAATTGTTGAGCCGTGTTATCACTGGTGATGACAGTTTTTTCTTTTTTTTCCAGTACGATCCAGAGACAAAACGCCAAAGTTCGCAATGGTGCTTAAAGGGATCATCCAGACCAAAAAAAACCTCGCATGTCAAAGTCAAAAGTGAAATGCATGCTTGTGTGCTTCTTTGATTCTAAGGGAATTGTTCATAAAGAGTGAGTGCCTCCTGGACAGTTAACCAACATTACTATAAAGAAATTTTAGGAAGACTTCGTAAAAGAGTTCTTCGTGTCCATGCCAACCTTGCTGATAATTGGATTCTGCATCACGATAATGCGCCATCCCATACTGCTCTGTCAGTACAGCAATTTTTAACCTCAACACAAATTTCAGTACTACCACAGCTACCTTATTCACCAGATATCTTGCTCCGTGAGAATATTTCTATTTCCAAGAGTCAAAACGGCTGTCAAGGGACACCATTTTCAAACAACAAGAGATATTCAAAAAGCTGTGACGAGGGTCTTGAGGGTATTACAGAAGATGGGTTCCAGAAATGTTGCCATCAATGGCAGAAGCGCTGGAAAAACTGTGTGCAAACAGAAGGGAACTACTTTGAAGCAGACAACACTAAACTTGACTAAAACGATAAGCAACATTTTTTTCACATCAGTCTCATTACTTTATTGTCGCACCTTCCTCCAATTTTTGCAACAGTAAACCTCTCCATGATGCATAAAGCTCTCTTTTTGTGACCATGCTAGAATTCATTTATCATCTTGTGCTGAACAAATGTGCACCACCCACGGGCCACATTATGATAAATTGAAACATGTCCTTGGTATCTGAGAGAATGGAAAGACTGATTGTCAATAAACCTCCATATTAAACTCTTTTTCTCCTGAGTTGATCATTTCACAAGATGTGCGTGGGGGAAAATAATATAAAAGTTATTTTATAAAGCTGTTGATCTCATGCAATTTTTTCCAAAGGCACCGTATCTGTGAGCCGAGAGTAATCTATTCCTGCTGTATAAATGTAACGCCAGAAAGAGGAAATTTATAACAAGCTTCACATAGTAGAATCGTTCAATAACCACTAACACCCAGTACTCCTGCAGTGACTAAGTTACTCTCCTTTTCCCTACCTCTAGTGCACTGTGTGTTTTACACTGTGCACACACAATATGATTAACAGTATTTGGAGACCTAGCAGTGGATATTAATGTAGATGTGTGTGTTTGTGTTTGTGTGTGTGTGTGTGTGTGTGTGTGTGTGTGTGTGTGTCTGTGTGTGTGTGAACTCGTGGAAATGCGCTTCATATTTAGGCCTATCGCTTAAAAACATTTTCACTGCTCTAAATTATCCACAGTTCTGTAACAATTAGTTATCGGATATAAAAGGCGGTCGGAAATTCCTGTTACAAAATTCTAGAACTTGTAGAGGGAAGTGAGTACACAATATTTTTAACAGGAACCCATATCCGGAAATGTACAATTTCCATGCTACAGCCGTTTGAAAACATGTTAGTTGGGAAGGTTTGCAAGAGCTTGTCACGGTGGGTGTTCCTTACATCGTACTAGATGATGTTATTTGCATCTATGCTACCTCTCTCACCTGGTTCGAGCCTCATTCATGTGTCTGTGAGTATAAGAGGTGCTATGGAGTGTGGGAAGTGGTATGGATGTAATTCTGGGTGATCCATAACATACCAGACGGTGTTGGAAGCAACATCCATTAAACACACGATTGCTCATGTACTCGCTGATGGCTTCTGTTCAACATGATGCAGTACAGCTTCTTCCAATTCAGGTGTGCTGCGAATCCTTCGGGAACCACAATCACGCCTGATGATCGAGAAGATACCCGTTCATTTCATAATTGTGGGGAAAAGGTTATGAGATGGAAGCAGACGTTGTGCATAATGATCTTGATAAAGGCGACGAGCAGCTCTTTGATTACTGTGAGCTTCGCACATTCAGAAGGATATTGCCTGTTTGTTCTGCAGGTGTGTACTCAGCTATGCTGTTGTAACCCTCACAGACACGAGATTAAGGCTAAAACCATATCAGAGAGGTAGGTTAGATGTCAAATCACATCAGCCAATTAAATGTGAGCAACCCCCACCGTGACTACCCTGTTGCAAACTTACATAGCAAATATGTTTCCAAATGGCCGTAGCATGGAAATGATGCATTTCCAGACATGTGATCCTGTTCAAAATATTATATATTCACTCCCCTATACACGTCCTACAAGTTTGTAACCGTAAATTACGAACACCCTGCATACAGGGTGGTCCATTGATAGCGACCGGGCCAAATATCTCACGAAATAACCATCAAACGAAAAAAAATCAAAGAAAGAAACTCGTCTAGCTTGAAGGGGGAAACCAGATGGCGCTATGGTTGGCCCGCTAGATGGCGCTGCCATAGGTCAAACGGATATCAACTGCGTTTTTTTTTTAAATAGGAATCCTCATTTTTTATTGCATATTCTTGGAGTACGTAAAGAAATATGAATGTTTTAGTTGAGCCACTTTTTTCGCTTTGTGATAGATGGCGCTGTAATAGTCACAAACGTATAAGTACGTGGTATCACGTAACATTCCACCAGTGCGGACGGTATTTGCTTCGTGATACATTACCCGTGTTAAAATGGACCGTTTACCAATTGCGGAAAAGGTCGATATCGTGTTGATGTATCGCTATTGTGATCAAAATGCCCAACGGGCGTGTGCTATGTTTGCTGCTCGGTATCCTGGACGACATCATCCAAGAGTCCGGACCGTTCGCCGGATAGTTACGTTATTTAAGGAAACAGGAAGTGTTCAGCCACACGTGAAACGTCAACCAAGACCTGCAACAAATGATGATGCCCAAGCAGGTGTTTTAGCTGCTGTCGCGGCTAATCCGCACATCAGTAGCAGACAAATTGCGCGAGAATCGGGAATCTCAAAAACGTCGGTGTTCAGAATGCTACATCAACATCGATTGCACCCGTACCATATTTCTATGCACCAGGAATTGCATAGCGACGACTTTGAACGTCGTGTCCAGTTCTAACACCGGACGCAAGAGAAATTACGGGACGATGACAGATTTCTTTGCACGCGTTTTATTTAGTGACGAAGCGTCATTCACCAACGGCGGTAACGTAAACCTGCATAATATGCGCTTTTGGCCAACGGAAAATCGACAATGGCAGCGACAAGTGGAACATCAGCGGGAGGAAGGATAACTGGCCCCCATTTTATCGATGGCAATCTAAATGGTGCAATGTATGCTGATTTCCTTCGTAATGTTCTACCGATGTTACTACAAGATGTTTCACTGCATGACAGAATGGCGAGGTACTTCCAACATGATGGATGTCCGGCACATAGCACGCGTGCGGTTGAAGCGGTAGTGAATAGCATCTTTCATGACAGGTTGATTGGCCCGCACGTTCACCGGATCTGACGTCCCCGGATTTCTTTCTGAGGGGAAAGTTGAAGGATATTTGCTATCGTGATCCACCGACAACGCCTGACAACATGCGTCAGCGCATTGTCAATGTATGTGCGAACAATACGGAAGGCGAACTACTCGCTGTTGAGAGGAATGTCGTTACACGTATTGCCAAATGCATTGAGGTTGACGGACATCATTTTGAGCATTTATTGCATTAATGTGGTATTTACACGTAATCACAGTGTAACAACATGCGTTCTCATAAATGATAAGTTCACAAAGGTACATTTATCACATTGGAACAACCAAAATAAAATGTTCAAACGTACCTACGTTCTGTATTTTAATTTAAAAAACCTACCTGTTGCCAACTGTTCGTCTAAAATTGTGAGCTTTATGTTTGTGACTATTACAGCGCCATCTAACACAAAGCGAAAAAAGTGGTCCAACCAAAACATTCATATTGCTTTACGTACTACACGAATATGTCATAAAAATGGGGGTTCCTATTTTAAAAAACGCAGTTGATATCCGTTTGACCTATGGCAGCGCATCTAGCGGGCCAACCATAGGGCCGTCTGGTTTCCCCCTTCAAGCTAGGCAAGTTTCATTCTTTGTAGTTGTTTCGTTTGACGCTTATTTCGTGAGATATTTGTCCCTGTCACGATCAATGGACACCCTGTATACGGCACTGTTATATTTCTACACAGTGTTAGTCACAAAAAAATCTATACTTCCGCACTTTGTGTGTTGATTTCTTTTATACAATAATGACAGTAGCTCCCTATGGAATAATACTCATCTTTGTTATACCATCGTTCAATTGCACAGCTGTAAATTCTTCTCTAATATTTTGTATGTGATGGGGGACTCAATGCAGTTTCTGAAACGCTGATGGTTTACCTTCAGTCTGAATTCCGTATAGTAAAATGAGTTCTTCTGGTAACTGGCCATGAGAATTAAACAGCGCCTCTCTTGTAGCAAGTAGCACAGTTGTTATACGTCGCCACAGTAATCTCGTGCTGACTAAATGAACCTATGGCAAAACGAAAAACGCCTTGTTGCATCTTCTATTAACCCAAAAGGGAGAATGAAGGGAAACGAAAACTAAGAGTTCTCCTGAGCAATGATCAAGTAAGCCTTGCTCCTGCATCTTTAATTATGCACTGCTTGTACAGTTTCCACTGGTCTAGACTCCAAATTCTATGTACCAGTATCTCAAAGGGGAATAGATAAGACCCCTCTTGTAGCATATAATACATGAGACACACGGAATATATGGCTCCTCCGCATGAGATCTTCTACTAATCCAACCCGGTAAGCATCCCATAGAAATGAGCCATAACCTCCAGTCCACTACATTTAGGTGTAGTGTAACCATTCTTTTTAAAGCGAATCCAAATGAGAATGAATATTAATAAAAAGGTCTGTATATTCTTTAGCATAGTAAACGTCCACGGATCCACAGAGTTCAGCAAATATCACCATATATGGCCACTTTCCATTGTAACAGTAAATACTGATACTTTGTATTCCGCAGTTGTAGCGAAAGAGTTCCATACCCTGTGTATGAAGTCACACATAAGCCTTGCTTCCTGAACCGCCATGATCTGTTCTTTTCCGAGTCACAGTTTATATTCAACCATTGTGACACTTGTCGCCATACACTGTAGTAGTCATCCTCTCCTCCACTTCTAGTTCCCTTTTGTATACTTATAACACATTAACTGCTCTTAAAGGAACAACTTATGTTATACAGAATGGTTTAAATCCATTTGACACATTGATTGTTTTTCCTAAGATCTGTGCAACAACATTGTTATTGGAAACAATCATGATTCGGTAATATCTATATTTGAAAATATTATGGAGAAACTTGTTCTACAGCGATTCTGCAAACCCTCAATCTACGAGGTGTGGCTAGAAAAAAACCGGACTAGTACTGGTGAAACAATAAAACGAATGCAATAAGGCTGAAAGTCGCGTGGCCTGTCACGTGACTCTCGCTCCGCCTACTGCTCGAGTTTCATCTGCCTCCTGCACTTAGTCTGCCCGTGGCGTCTGTTTTAAGTAGTTGACGCTTTGTCTGTGCGTCGGAAAATGTTGAGTGTACAGAAAGAACAGCGTGTTAACATCAAATTTTGTTTCAAACTAGGAAAATCTGCAAGTGAAACGTTTGTAATGTTACAACAAGTGTACGGCGATGATTGTTTATCGCGAACACAAGTGTTTGAGTGGTTTAAACGATTTAAAGATGGCCGCGAAGACACCAGTGATGACACTCGCACTGGCAGACCATTGTCAGCAAAAACTGATGCAAACATTGAAAAAATCGGTAAACTTGTTCGACAAGATCGCCGTTTAACAATCAGAGCAGTGTATGAGTTAACAGGAGTTGAAAAGGAAAGTGTTAGGCAGATTCTTCATGAAAGTTTCAACATGAACAAAGTGTGTTCAAAAATGGTTCCAAAGTGTCTCACAATTGAACAGAAGGAACGCCGAAGAATGATTTGTTCTGACATCCTGGAAAACATTGAAAGTGATCCCACCTTCTTACAAAATGTTATTACTTGCGACGAATCGTGGTTTTTTACTTACGATCCCGAAACTAAACGCCAATCGATGCACTGGAAAACTCCTGGTTCTCCACGACAAAAAAAAGCACGAATGTCAAAATCGAAATTCAAGGCAATGATGATTGTTTTTTTTTTTTTTTGACATCAAAGGGATTGTGCACATTGATTGGGTACCAGAGGGACAAACAGTGAATCAGCATTACTACATTAGCGTCCTGGCTACCCTACGTGAGCGAGTACGGAGAAAACGGAACGATTTGTGGAGAAAAAAGTCATGGATCCTTCACCAAGACAATGCCCCAGCTCACAGTGCGTTGTCAGTGAAGACGTTTTTGGCAAAACACAACATTCCCATCTTAGATCATCCACCCTACTCACCTGATTTGGCCCCCTGTGACTTTTTTCTTTTCCCTAAAGTCAAGTCAGCTTTGAAAGGAACTAGATTTGAGACTGTTGAAGCAGTAAAAGAAAAAGCGACGGAAGTAATGTATGGACTTACCGAAAATGATCTGCAGCATTGCTATGAACAGTGGAAAATTCGTATGGAGCGGTGTAGAGACCGAGGAGGAGAGTACATTGAAGGAGACAACATGAAATTGTAAATAATTGTAAATAAATGTTTTTTCCAGCATCAGTCCGGTTTTTTTCTAGCCGCACCTCGTATAGTGAAATTTCTGATGATTGCCATCCACGATCAGAGTTCCGTAATCATACCAATGTATATATATAAATCAGTTTTGTATACACACTATTACTTTACACCTACCGAGGAAGGAAGTTTTTTGGTGTATATTTATTAAAGTCGTCTTTGACGTCTTTTTGATATGAAATGTCACCCCTGAGAAAACTTTACTTCTAACACAAATAACACCACAATAACCTCGCCCTGGTTAAAATAGGGTGCTGGGAATGAGAATGGGGGAAAACACGTTTTATTGTAAACTCGGAGGTGGTTTCCCTCAAACTTTTTCTTCTTCTCTACTTAAGTGGTTAGTCAGCTGGTTGTTTCAGCTTCCCACCTCGATCCACTTTACACAGCGTCTGTCTGCAGTTGTTATTGTACTTGATGATGTAGTTAGTCGGATGTCATGGGTCCATGACTGCTGCGTGGAGCTCTGGGATCTGCACTTTATGAACTACAGGGAATTGCCATCCTGCTACTGAGTCAAAACATTCATTTACCACTGTAATGTGCTCTCCCTACAATATATAGCTAAGCATTTATAGTATGCACCGTGTATATTATTCCACTACATACTCCTAAATTACGTAACTAATATTTTACTGCCAGCAGAGTAGCTTGCCAAAAGTTTGCTGTAATGTGGAACATATGGAGTAAATTGTCCCAATTTTGTTTGATTAGCTGTAACTAAGAATACTACGGGAAATTCTAAGAAAAAATATATTATACTTACCGATTTTGATGCAAACAGGGAGAAAAGATATTTTGCCTTTTTTATTTATTAAAGTATTGATATGCATCTCACAAAGCGTACACAGTAACAAAATAATATTTAATAGCGCAAAAAATGTCTCGCACTGGCATGGAGCTATAATTACCAGCTTAATATCATATTCTTTAGACAGAAAGAGAATTTAATAAGATCATAAAACATTCACCATCCACGTGTATCTGTATGCATAGTGTCACTGTAGACAAGGAAATATCTACTTAATGAGGAAACTTAGTGGCATATATTCATTCAAGTGTTATCCTCAGTGATTTTTTAGTGCGAAATACCAATTCCGAGCGAACACTATGTCTCGCCTTGCCATCTGTAAACAACAACTGAAGCACAAAATAATGTAATGACAGTCAACTGTTATCGTCAAAAGTTGCTTTTAGTACTGTTTTCTCTATAGTGTATGGTGATATTCCTATAGATCTTCAGCACAACTTAAACTGTAAGTCTCCATGCATGTCCAAAGTGTCACATAAACAAAGGTGTATCGCTGTATTTCAAGGTATTAAAATTGTAGGCAACAGACACCCAGTACCCCAGTAGAGGCAATATGTAAGGCCATGTGTATTTTTTATACTGTTATAACACATTTAAGGCACAACAGTTGTGTTACAAATATGTCATTTATACATGAAATATTTAACAAGGAATGTTATATATCTCTTCAACACATTGGTCCTTTATCATAAGCTCCGCACTCTGTAGGGGCAGTACTAATTGGTTAATATCTCCACATTTGATAGTATCATAGTGGCAAATGTTCTGGATTGAAGACGATATTTTTCTGCTGCTTTCAATGACACTTTCGTATCACTATCACAAATGCTATATACGCTTTCACTGATCAAATATTAAATGCTCTGAATAACTGGACATCACCCATTGGTATTTTTTGTGATCTCTCAAAGGCCTTTGATTGTGTAAATCATGGAATTCTTTTAGATAAGCTAAATCATTATGGTTCGAGGGGGGTAGTGCACAAATGGTTTAATTCATACTTAACTGGAAGAAAGCGGAAAGTTGAAATAAGTGGTTCATGTAATGTTAAAACAACAGCTGATTCCTCAAACTGGGGGGCTATCAAGTACGAGGTCCCACAGGGTTCGGTCTTAGGTCCTTTACTGTTCTTGATATACATTAATGACTTACCATTCCACATTGATGAAGATGCAAAGTTAGTTCTTTTTGCTGATGATACAAGTATAGTAATAACATCCAAAAACCAAGAACTAAGTGATGTAATTGTAAATGATGTTTTTCACAAAATTATTCAGTGGTTCTCAGCAAACGGACTCTCTTTAAATTTTGATAAAACACAGTATATACAGTTCCGTACAGTAAATGGCACAACTCCAGTAATAAATATAGACTTTGAACAGAAGTCTGTAGCTAAGGTAGAATTTTCAAAATTTTTAGGTGTGTCCATTGATGAGAGGTTAAACTGGAAGCAACACATTGATGGTCTGCTGAAACGTCTGAGTTCAGCTATGTATGCTATTAGGGTCATTGCAAAATTTGGTGATAAGAATCTCAGTGAATTAGCTTACTATGCCTACTTTCATTCACTGCTTTCGTATGGCATCATATTCTGGGGTAATTCATCGTTGAGTAGAAAAGTATTCATTGCTCAAAAACGTGTAATCAGAATAATTGCTGGAGCCCACCCACGGTCATCCTGCAGACATCTATTTAAGGATCTAGGGATCCTCACAGTAACCTCACAGTATATATATTCACTTATGAAATTTGTTGTTAATAATCCAGCCCAGTTCAAAAGTAATAGCAGTGTGCATAGCTATAACACCAGGGGAAAGGATGATCTTCACTATGCAGGGTTAAATCTCACTTTGGCACAGAAAGGGGTAAATTATGCTGCCACAAAAGTCTTTGGTCACCTGCCAAACAGCATCAAAAGCCTGACAGATAGCCAACAAACATTTAAAAATAAGTTAAAAGAATTTCTAGATGACAACTCCTTCTACTCATTGGCTGAAATTTTAGATATAGATTAAGGGGGGCAAAAAAAAAAAAAAACTTAAACATTAGTGTCATGCAATATTTTGTGTAATGTAATATCTTGTACAGACATCGTTTATTAACCGACACGTTCCACATCATTAGGAAGTGTCGTATTCATGATCTATGGAACAAGTATTAATCTAATCTAATCTAATCTCTAATCTAATACATGTAATCCATAGTTATAAATCGTAGCTTAAATGTATATTCCCTCAAAATGGCCCTCTTATGTAAAGAAATGTCACTCCAGATCAACATTCTTGGTTGTAGAATAGTCTTCAGTGATGAGTCTCGCACCATAATGAACATAAATGAACAGCGAAGACGTGGCTGGAGACGCCCCAGCCAACGGTGGGATATCAACCTGAATGTCACCCGACATGCAGCCCGACAACTAGGAGTGATGGTCTGCCGTACCGTTTCCTTTCATATCAAGACACCTTTGTTTGTCATCCGCAACACTCTTACAGCACATTCCGTTTTGTAGCACTTCATCGTCAGCCATCCGGAGCTTATATTTCAGTAAGACAATGCTCGCCAGCATACGGCTAGATTTTCTGCTGCTTATATTCGTACTTGCCAAATCCTACCTTGGCCAGTAAGGTCGCCGAATCTCTCCCCTGTTGAGAAGTTTTGGAGCATTATTGGCAAGGCCCTCCAACCAGCTCGAGGTTTTTAGGATCTAAGGCGACAATTGGACACATTTTGGCACGCTGTACCTCAGGTGTACTTCAAACAACTCTTTCGATCAATTCAAAGCGGATCAACTGCTCACTTAAGGACCAGAGGTGGACCAACGCATGACTGACTTAATCTGTTTGTGAAGCTCTTTCTCCTGAATAAATCTTCTAATTTTTCTGAAATTGTAATCGTTTGTTCGTCTGTACATGCGCATCACATCTACCGATTTCCGTTCTATTCGGATAATTCCTTCGTGGTGTGCCTTTTCTTCTTGGAGTGCATAATATTGGAAGAAAAGCTGTGTGCGCACTACACTGAAGATAAACGGGAACGTCGATTATAGAAGTGCAATAAAGAATTTCGCTAACCTACAGTATGGTAATCTGGCCGCATAATGAAGCAAGAATCTACTCCGTAAATATACGAAACGGTAATAACAGTGTTTTCACAAATTAGTGTGGTAGACTTCTGCTTGAAATCCTGATTGATCTAGTGAATTATCCACACAGTCAATCGAAACCTGACATAAAAATTTATCGAAGAAGCTTCGATTCGGACGGCGTTTATGGACCAACAGTTGGACAGTTTGTCAGATGATTATCGTCTTTTAGGACTCTCGGTTGACGGCCGGAGTGGCCGAGCGGTTCTAGGCGCTTCAGCCTGGAACAGCGCGACCGCTACGGTCGCCTGTTTGAATCCTGCCTCGGGCATGGATGTGTGTGATGTCCTTAGGTTAGTTAGGTTTAAGTAGTTCTAAGTTCTAGGGGACTGATGACCTCAAATGTTAAGTCTTATAGTGCTCAGAGCCCTTTTTTATTATTTTTTTATTTTATTTTATTTTATTTTATTTTATTTTATTTTATTTTATTTTTTTTTTTTTTTTTTTGACTCTCGGTTTCTACACCGTCGAGTGTACTGGTGTTAACTTGCCAACCGACAAAGCTCGGAAACTATCTACTGCAGCAGTTCGAGAAACTACCTAAACTTCATGGCTGGTTTGGGGAATATATATCTGTGGGTTTCTTTGAGACGATTCATCCAAGCACGAAGCACACTCACACGATCTAATTGCAAAAGGTCAATTCTCAATTCAGGAAGACTAAAACAAGGACCTGTGAAAACCGCTCCCAGTTCTTTGGATAGATTCGAGTGGTAAAAATAGCCACTTTTCTTCTTAGGCCACCGAACTGAAACGGTGATTACGCACATGGAGGACACTTTTTATATAAAGCATAAACAGAACATAAAAACTCTTACGAAACATGGGGAACGAACGTAGGAGAATGAGAATGTTCATGTTTGGAATACAAAGCTGCATTTTCCTCTCTCGATGGATTACAGTACTTGCAAGGAATGCTATCCGAAAATGGATATTTACCGTTCATTAGAAAAGTCACTGCTAAAAAATCAATCCTGTGTTTTAAATGTTGGCTCACAGTTTTTATTCAGAATATGCCTCTCTCATAATTTCCCTAACGCAGTTTTAAAATGTAGTTAAGAAAATCGAGTGCATTTATCACTCCATATTAGAATTCTTGTTCTTTAATTTCATTGTACTTGCACTACATTTTATCCTTTTTTCATAAGATTGATAAATATTTTGGTTGTGCATGAAATGTGAACCGCACTCTTTCCTC
The DNA here is from genome assembly GCF_023898315.1 of Schistocerca nitens. Classification (NCBI taxonomy): domain Eukaryota; kingdom Metazoa; phylum Arthropoda; class Insecta; order Orthoptera; family Acrididae; genus Schistocerca; species Schistocerca nitens. The sequence goes on along the minus strand of NC_064616.1, from coordinate 143,137,434 downwards.
TGATATGTCTCTAGCATCATCGGCCTTGATTCTCATTATCATTGATACTTCAATACAATAGTGTGCAGTTTCTCCCTTTTTTGGTCTAGCATTACGGGTTTGGGAAGTCATTAACAAGGAGAATAATAGAGGGAACGAAAAATGCTCATATGAGTACTTTAAAAAGCCACGTTAAGTAAACCATTCTGCAGATGAAGCCGAACCTTACGTTACCTCAAAACAGGCACCAATACAGCAAAAGAAAAGTTGCTTTTATATCAACGCCATCTTCTTGTCAGGCCGAGAAATTTTTTCATTTATCGATTGTAGGAGTGACCTCTATAAACAGATGTCTCAGTTGCGAAATATTTATTTACGCTTTTTTTGAATGATTTTCTGTAGCACCAAAAGAATAATGATCTAAGCGTAAATACAATGACTTTTGTAACTGCAGGTTCACATAATTTTTAAATAATGTTTATTTCAACGCATTTTGTACGCTTACGTTTGCTCGAAGGCCTAATGTAAAAATCTAAATCCAGAAGTACTTTAAAATCGGAACAAATTCTCAAAACATGTCTTGCTCAGCAGAATAAACAGCAATTAAATACAGCTGTTAACAGAAAGGTTGATTATAAATGAGAAGTAATAGTTTATTCACTTGTACACTTACCCGCAGTCAATGGATAGCAAGTTAAATAAAGAGATAATGCGTTGAGAAATTTGCGATGTCGAAACAGTGAGCGGTTAATAGAGTCAATGCAGGTAGCAATAAGTAATGGGAAAGGATTAGAGAAATCGATGAAGAGTGAAACTGGTAAGTTACGTGAAAAAGAAATGAATGAAATCAAAACCCAAAAATCAGTTCGGACGGATTATTGGAAGGAAGAAAGAATTGTTTAGTGTAGTTGACTGAGAGACCCCGACAGGTTGTGAGCTAGTTAATGAAAAAGAATTTTCTTCCGCGCACAGGGGTGCCTTTGCACATGATCTGTTGTATCTTACGTGTTTCAGGAGATTGTAGGGAACTATAAAGTTTGTGAGCATAGTGTAGTATCACGCTTATGCACGACGTTAGATCAAAGTCTGTCGATCATGAACTTTAAGTCACCTTCTCTTCTCCCCTTATCGCTCATATATTTTTGTTGAAAATTTCTTCCACCGCCAAGAATCGGACCGACTACCTCCGACAGTATCGGTGTGCGTAAGAGTCTTGGACTATGGAGGCATCTTCTGAGAAGAAAAAGTGTTACTGAGATTTGCAATTTACGCGGTATATAATAACTGGTAACAGGAAGCAATAAGAACTACACAGATGATACTGATGATGATATAACCAACAATTTTGCATTTAAGTACATATCAAAGGATCTTGAGGTACTATCAGAGTCTAATACTGAATAATATTAAAACTGAATAATGTTGGTCTGTGTCTGAAACTTCACATTAGTCTGTTTCAAACCATTAAATTTCGAAACTACCACTAAAATTAAATTGAGGTACGTATAAAACTAGTTTTTATGTTAGTGTGTAGGTTCCATTGTAGGCTTCCGGAGCGCCATCCAGGAGTGACCAAGTGTGGATTTGCTCTTCAAGTATCGACGCAGAACAAATGAGTTCTTGGCTAATTCGCTTCCATTGAATCGTTGGCTCTATTAAAAAATAAAATATGAAATGTGCAAATGAACTCCACCGATATATTTCTGGAATTAATTCAGGGATTTTCGTTGAATAGTTTAATGTGAGGATCACATGGAATCCAGTGGCCACTTTCCACTGAATGTAATGTTGATGAGCTATACAGATAATATCCTCTAGGACAGTGACACTAGAATTTGGAATCTGATGTTGAGATTATTCAATACTCCGTATATTCTGATGGCTGTAGAGTCACTATCAGATGACCAAACCTTACACTAATGTCAGTAACGCTCCAGTTCTCTGTCTAAACAAATATATTTTTATTATTATTGTTATGATGTTTTACGTGTTTTGTCTCTCTTAAAGAACTCTCTTTCTTACACAGTTGCTCAAACTGTCAACAGTCACATCTACGTCAGACAGTACAGTGACATGGCACACACTATAACACACTCTATACCTTCCGACTAGTTAAAACTTAAGATTTGTCGACAGTGTAGAAATCGTGTATGCGAATCTCAGCTGAAATGTAGTAAGCTATACAATTCACATTACTGCAAAGAATACAGTTAGATTCAGGAACAATCGTTGCAATACAATTTAAGTGTTTTACTTGAGAGTTGCTCTGACACGCATATCTTTCAGATGGTAAGTTTCAGGGTACATGTTCCTGATCTCTCAATTCCTATAACATATGAGTTTCAGATTTATTTACTTTTTATTATAAAAAACATCCGTTATACGTCGCATTCCCCGACAAGTTACCTGTGTAAAAATTCGACATATAATTACAAGGTGATAAACTAATAGGAACCTTCGATTCTTGATCGGAAATCACTCAGCATATATCTATAACAGCCCTTGAAAATTTCTTATCAGTTATGTCCTCACTCTGTTTACCAGTATTTCAGAACTACCCGAGGTTGCTGCAGCTTATATCATCATACGTAATTTAATCAAGTTTTGAATACTGAGAGCTTGTTCTGTGTTTAGGTGGTCCAGACCGTTGGTCAAAACTAATTTAGCAACCCACTTCTATGCCACTTCAACAGTCAGAGTCACTGTTCCGGATTCAGAATCGTTTATCTGAGGAGCCTCATTTCAAATCAACATAAAAAATTATACGGTGCACCAAGCGAGATATAATAGTGTGGAGCCCCGGTAGTTTCAGCCTGTCGGATAGCGTGGCGTAGAGAGAGAGTCGGTTATCGGCGAGATGCTCCTACAACCTATTCACACCATTCTGATATTAAAAATTTCATTCATTTGTAAAACAATTTAAGTCTGCATAAAATCATCGTCCTAGCGAATACCTGTTAGGACGTAGTCTTATAAGAAGCTACGTAATACTCACTGTGCCGTCAAACTTTTAGCAGAATTACTTGTATTTAACAGAAAAAAATTGTAACCACTGTGAATAGCGTTATAGCGTTCTCGTACTCTTAAGTACACGTTAAGTTTCCAACGACACAGATAAATACACCACAAACGTTGGCCATTGCGAATTCGTATTCAGCGCCTGGCCCTGCTGTAGTAAAGCGATCCACAAAGAGGGACATTAATTCAGAGCCTGGCACGATATATGCCACTACGTAAAAGTGTCCCGTCGCCTGTCACGCATGCGCGAAGGTCGTAAATTTCTCTGGCCAGATATGTTCAGAGGAAGGTAGGCGGTAGGTGGCCTTTAAAGTTTTAGCACGCTCGGACCACTACGCTTTGTGGTCGCAATAGTCAGACAAAACGTTTTAGTTGCTAGTATATTACAGTCGTTGTTAAAGAACCTGGGACCACGTGTTTCAAAAGGAACCGGATTTAAGCCATCGCGCAGGTGACAGTGGAAGAGTGTGAGATGTAGCACTGTGTTCCTCTCGGTAATAGCAGGTACTTGTGGTGCTTATGGGCCATCCGTAGCAACAATGGATTACTGGCCTTCAGTTCCTCTCATGCAGCATGCTGATACCATATTCTGTAACGCAGTGAGTAATTGACAGTTAACTGCGTTCTTACTCCAACGTGCCAGATTAAACTTTCAATAGAGAAATAAATCCTTGTTTATAAAGAAATTCTTTTCCCAGTATTGTTCCTCAAATTACTCGTTGAACGATACAAAGCAGTAGAAAACTCTTTCACGATACTTTTAGGCCGGTTTTATTCTCATATAATGTAATGCAGAGCTTCATATTATGACTTTCTAACAAATGGACAGAGAGTCTTTAATTACAGCTTAATGAATATTAGTTTTATCATCCACGATAATTCCGAATGTCTGGTTCAGATGTTAACGTCGACTAGCCGTATCGATCCCGGTCTCTGAGATTTAGAGACACTATGGTCTTGACTGAGACTTCTCAGCCGAGGTTGAGCATTGCTACCGTACTTCAGGAGTATTCAGTTAGGGCAGGCTGTTGTACCACAGACAGGAATAAGTTATTGAGACTTCGGTATTCCAACCCCTGTGCAAGAATATTGGGACTGGAGGACTCAGGAAACTCAGGCAATGACATCAGTCATAGTCCCACATTTTTCTAATTGCACCTTTCTGCCCGAAATTTGCATCTACATGAAGTTCGGAGCCTAATGTCTTGTAACTGCTTGTCTCTAAAGCGAAAGCAGTAGAAGCTATTTTTAATTTATCCCAAAATAAGTAAATGGAGATGGGACAAGATTTAATTACCATCAAACAAACTGTACCAGAGTTACGAGACTAAATGAAATGAAGGACTAAATAAAATGAAGATTAGGAGAGTAGTGTATTAAAAATTGCGTTATAGAAATCGCAAGAATGTCAGACAGCATAATAATACTTCATATATATATAAACATATTCCTTAGAAATCATTTAGGTGTATGCACTTCCAATGCTCACATGCTGATAAGAGAGTAGAAAACCTCTACAAAGACCTACAGAAACTAATACACGGTAAAAAGAACATATGGAAAGAGAATATTTTAATGCGAAAATAGGAAAAAAAACATGAGTCTTCAGGGGGAAATTAGGGGTATAACTGCAGAAATGACACAGGTCATACAGGAGTATACATTGCTGAGATTTGCATGTTCACCCTTGAGGAATTCGAATGTTTCAAATGGCTCGGAGCACTATGGGACTTAACATCTGAGGTCATGAGGCCCCTTGAACTTAGAATTACTTAAACCTAACTAACCTAACGACATCACACACATCCATGCCCGAGGCAGGATTCGAACCTGCGACCGTAGCGGTCGCGCGGTTCCAGACTGACGCGCCTAGAACCGCACGGCCACACCGGCCAGCCCCTCAGGAATTCTTCCAGGGGTAAACAGATAGGAAAAAACTTAACTACGATTAATGAGACTGAAGGTGATAATGAGTGTACTTTATCAAATGAAAAAGAAATTGTAAAGTGTGTGATATATCTAAACATTAGAATTGCAGGTGGTCAGTAACTAGTAGTGTTCACAATCAAGACAGATACAAAACTAGCATAAAACAATCTCATCAGACAGAAATGTAGATTATAGCTCTTCCCCACTGCTTCACCCACGAGGCTTCTGGCACATACACTCCTGGAAATTGAAATAAGAACACCGTGAATTCATTGTCCCAGGAAGGGGAAACTTTATTGACACATTCCTGGGGTCAGATACATCACATGATCACACTGACAGAACCACAGGCACATAGACACAGGCAACAGAGCATGCACAATGTCGGCACTAGTACAGTGTATATCCACCTTTCGCAGCAATGCAGGCTGCTATTCTCCCATGGAGACGATCGTAGAGATGCTGGATGTAGTCCTGTGGAACGGCTTGCCATGCCATTTCCACCTGGCGCCTCAGTTGGACCAGCGTTCGTGCTGGACGTGCAGACCGCGTGAGACGACGCTTCATCTAGTCCCAAACATGCTCAATGGGGGACAGATCGGGAGATCTTGCTGGCCAGGGTAGTTGACTTACACCTTCTAGAGCACGTTGGATGGCACGGGATACATGCGGACGTGCATTGTCCTGTTGGAACAGCAAGTTCCCTTGCCGGTCTAGGAATGGTAGAACGATGGGTTCGATGACGGTTTGGATGTACCGTGCACTATTCAGTGTCCCCTCGAGGATCACCAGTGGTGTACGGCCAGTGTAGGAGATCGCTCCCCACACCATGATGCCGGGTGTTGGCCCTGTGTGCCTCGGTCGTATGCAGTCCTGATTGTGGCGCTCACCTGCACGGCGCCAAACACGCATACGACCATCATTGGCACCAAGGCAGAAGCGACTCTCATCGCTGAAGACGACACGTCTCCATTCGTCCCTCCATTCACGCCTGTCGCGACACCACTGGAGGCGGGCTGCACGATGTTGGGGCGTGAGCGGAAGACGGCCTAACGGTGTGCGGGACCGTAGCCCAGCTTCATGGAGACGGTTGCGAATGGTCCTCGCCGATACCCCAGGAGCAACAGTGTCCCTAATTTGCTGGGAAGTGGCGGTGCGGTCCCCTACGGCACTGCGTAGGATCCTACGGTCTTGGCGTGCATCCGTGCGTCGCTGCGGTCCGGTCCCAGGTCGACGGGCACGTGCACCTTCCGCCGACCACTGGCGACAACATCGATGTACTGTGGAGACCTCACGCCCCACGTGTTGAGCAATTCGACGGTACGTCCACCCGGCCTCCCGCATGCCCACTATACGCCCTCGCTCAAAGTCCGTCAACTGCACATACGGTTCACGTCCACGCTGTCGCGGCATGCTACCAGTGTTGAAGACTGCGATGGAGCTCCGTATGCCACGGCAAACTGGCTGACACTGACGGCGGCGGTGCACAAATGCTGCGCAGCTAGCGCCATTCGACGGCCAACACCGCGGTTCCTGGTGTGTCCGCTGTGCCGTGCGTGTGATCATTGCTTGTACAGCCCTCTCGCAGTGTCCGGAGCAGGTATGGTGGGTCTGACACACCGGTGTCAATGTGTTCTTTTTTCCATTTCCAGGAGTGTATTTTGCACACATTTCCTCTCCCCTTCTCACTCTCTCCAGCTGTTCTTTACACCCACCTCTGTGTGCACCTCATCCTCCCATCCTCACCTCTCCATGTCCTCTGCCCCTTTACGTTTTCCCCACTATTCCTCTGTGCTCTCCACCTGCCTCCTACATCTCCCCTTCTCTCTGCCAATCTTCTCCATCCCTCTCTCTGCCCATCACCTTCTCCTTTCTCTCTGCTCTGGCATGCCCAATCACACATGTAGTCCCTAGACATTTGGTTGGCAAATTGGTGAATCAGGCCAATACTTCTCCCACAACATGCCCATCATGCCAGGCACCAAATACATCAGAAGTCTGATAACAGTTTTTCGCTCCTAACATGTACGTTGCCCTGCAAAGCAGGTCAATAAAACAGCCCAATTAACACAGCAGGCCTATTGTGCAGAGCAGCCAGTTCGTTTCAGACTGGAAAATCGTTTCACACCCCAGATGCATAGTCTGACCTCCATAGTAGGTCGATAAGGCAGGCTGATACTATTCCCACGTAATATGCCTGTTGTACAGGGCAGCCTATATTGCAAGGGCTGAAATTCACGTTTTTCCTCATATTTCCATTCCTAAAGGAGCCGGAAGGCTATAAACCCCACACCGCTGACACTCGTGAAGCTTACTGTTTGTGTGTCAAATTTCATTGAAATCGATCCAGGGGTCTGGCAGGAGATCCCAGATATACATACTTACATTCTGCTTCTTATAGATATTATGATTGAGAATTAACTGAAAAATAAGATGGAATATGAGATTACAGAAACAGCTAATAATGCTACAGATATTTGCAAAGGAAAAAACCACAAATTGAAATGAAACAAGTCAGCCATTGAAGTGAGGCTGAGAGTTTCATGTAAACACTAACAGAAACGTGACAGAATATATTCAACTAAACAAAACAACTACGAAATATGTGCCTTTTTGGTAAGACAAATAAATTAAAGTGAATGATAGTATCAACGAATGAAATAGAAATTTATGTTGCATGGACATCACATTGCCTAGGACAATGTAAGTAACAAGAAATCTTACAAGCAGTCCCAAGATTTCTGTAAATGTTAGAGACAAAGCAGAAATACCGACAGCTAATAATGAAAATGATAAATTTTCTGACAAAACGAAACTGGTGTTCTACAGATTGGAGTTTGTAATATTATATTGGGTAGGTAGGTTAGAGAATTCAATAAAGAAGGTGGACTGCTTGAAATGTGAGCATCTGAAGTGCTGTTTCAGGAAGAACAGGCCTTCCATACAGATGAGCAAGTTGAGGAGTAAATCGAATGTTCAGTAAGAAAAATGGAATACACACAAGCTTCTATTATCAGTGAACGTATTATTGTAGCTAGGATTGTCATGAAGCCCAACACGCACCACAGTAGTGCAAGTTTATATGCTTACTAGTGACACAGAAGATGAAGAGATTGTAAGTATGTATGAAGAAATAAAAGAAATTACTCAAACATTTAAGGGAGACAAAAACTTAATTCTAATGAGGGACTGAAGGTTGAAAGTCGGAAAAGGAAGAGAAGGAAAAATAGCAGGAGAACATGCACTGCAGGAAAAGAATGAAAGGGAAACTTAATGGTAGAATATTAAACATAGCACAATTTACACATTACAAACATTGAATCATGAAAGAAGATTGGCTACATATAAGAGATGAGAGCACCTGTTGGTGTCTGATAGATTATATAATGGTAAGACATGGATTTCCCAAACAGATTTTAAACTGCAAAACATTTCCAGCCGTAGATGTCGCCTCTGAACATAATTTATTAGTCATGAACTGCAGATTACAACTAAATAAATTGAGGAAAATTAGGAAATTAAGGAGTCAGGACCTGGATCAATTGTAAGAACAGAGGTTGTTAACGATTTCATGGGGAGCATTGAGCAACGATTGAATGAAACAGTGGAAAGGGACGCAGTACAGGATAAATAGGTAGCAATGACAGATGAAGTAGTGAAGTTAACAGAGGATCAAATGGGCAAGAAGACAAGGAACAGTAGAAAATCTAGAACAGCAAACGAGATATTAATTATACTAAAAAAAGGGAATTATAAAAATTCAGCAAATAAAGCAGGTGAAAGGGAATAAGGACATCTAAAAACTGACATTGACAAAAAGTGCAAAACATCTAAGCAGCAAATAAAAGGTTATTGAAGCATGCTTGCCCAGGTCACAGAGAGATGCTACTTACCGGAATATTAAACAGACCTTCGGAGAAAAGACAGGCACCTACTTGCTATACAGGTCTCAGATCGAAAATCGATATCAAGCAAAGAAGAAAAGGTAGAAAGTATGAGAATAAATTTAGAAACTAAACTTAACACTGTATTATAGACAGGGAAGAGGACGTAATGAAGATGAGGTTAGAATATAACACAGTGAGAAGTATTTGACAGAGCACTGTGAGAGATCTGAAGTTATAAAGTGAAATCAATAAAAGTAAAAGAAGTGTAGCCGAAATAAATCAGGCGATGCCATGGAAACAGGATTACGGAGATACATACTATAAGTAATAGAAAGGGTTTACATATTGACCACAAAATAACTTATTACGACAGAAGTACAGAGGAGTGTAATATTGTAAGGATACGAAAAATGGATGATAAACAGTTAAGAGAAAAACAGAATCCAGGCTTTTGAAATGTGGTGCAACAAAAGAATTCTACGCACTATATGAAAAGATCGAATAACCGATCAAGAGATACTGAATAGAATTGAGGAATAAAGAAATTTATGGCACAAGCATAAGGTATCAAATAATCGTCAATTAGTTAATGGAGGGTAGTGTAGTCGGTAGAAATTATAGAGGGATGCTAACATTAGAGTACAGTAAAGAGGTTTGATTGTGTGTAGGATGCCATAGTTGGGCTGAAATGTAGAGAACTGCACAGGATAAACTAGGGTCAGGAGTTGTATCAAATCAATTTTCGGAGGGAAGACTACAACTAGAACTCCTACGTGTTTTCCTGTATTTGTGTGTGATATAACTGTCTTGAAACATGGATTTATTGAAGCTCTGAACGCGACCATGTCGCTGTAAAATTTAGTTGTGTCTTGATTGCTGGTGACAGATTTCCTAAATGAATGTTGTGTACGGGTATTTTGATTTTGCCACTTCCTGAGATTTATTTCAAGATCATTGTATATTAACAAGAATGGTCATATTGGGGGTAGCATAAGAGTTTAAACAATATTACCCAGTTGGTTACGAGTGGTCTGCGGTTCAACAAAGAATACCATTGCGCAACTTGAAATTTTTCGCATTAACATTGTTTTTCTAGCTCTGAAAAAGAGGTGCAATTAAGTATCTTAATCCAAAGAAAGCTTTGAACCACCTATTTACACATGAACCATTTCACACATAGCATGGAACCACTAAGCAACAATGTCAATAAAAGCTACAGTGTCTCTAATTTTTAATTGAAACACCGCCGCATGTTCCCGCTTGAGCGACGTCAGGTAAGTAACACTCAGTTATTGGAACGTAAATTATGAGGTGTTAATAAATTTGTTAGAGATATGTGTAGTTTCTCTCTGTTACATACGGAGACAGCGCAGCTCAAATGAAGGAATCAGCTGACAGACAGCTCCTGGGAGAAATCCTCAATCGAACTTTCAAGAAGATCGATGCATATTATTATACTGAATGATTTTAATTTTCTAACAACATACATTAGTTCTTAACGAGTCTTCATCGAATCTCCATCGTGTGTGTGTTGAATCATTACACTCATGCTACGATGATACTGTACTTTAATGTGACTAAACTGACGTAAAACTGGAAGTATTTTATACTTAGTGTGTTTATTTATCAAGTAACTTCTGGTGTAGTCCTTCGAGATCAAAAGTTTATTAATGTGCAGCATGTTCATGAAAGGAAATATTTAAATTATATTATTTTATAAGGCAAATTTGCAGGCTTCATTCATTCAGTATTTGAGAATGAGAGCACTCAATGATTACCAACAAGCTTTGGAGATAATTTCAAACACTGAAGAAACTTTTTCTCACTGTCAGCCCAACAAACTGACGAAAGAAAAACAAACTTTATCGAGAAATACCGCAAAAAGTACGAAGAACACATCTTGTTGGTAAAGATATACTGTGACATTACTGATTTCCCTGTGCGTTCGAAGTCACAAATTTTAAAATTACGCAAAATTTGTATGTTCACTTTTGTGCAAACTGTCAAATTATACAGAGCAGAAAGGGAAAAGTGTAAAGTCATATTTATGAAGTTTGTTGTGTCTGCGGCGTTGTTCTGGCGACACGGACTGGCAAGTAAATTGTGAGAGGCAAGGTGCTCACACTAATGAAGCACCCCAAAATATTGAGAGGCAAGGGGACTCACACCATTGAGGCACCCCAACATGTGAGAGGCAAGGGGACTCGCACTAATGAAGCACCCCAACATGTGAGAGGCAAGGGGACTCGCACTAATGAAGCACCCCATGGGAACACCATTCTACTACGTCCATGTCGTTGATCCTGAGTAGCGCTAAAAGTAGGATACGGTACGTTTTGTACAAGAATAGCTTAATTTGGTTTAACAAAGGAATTGGTGCACATTTGATATCGATTTGATGTGTCTTTCTCGCGTAATTCTAAATAAATCAGAATTCTTCACTCATTTTACTTTTTTCTCGATTTCAGCGCCATCTGCCAATGGTTTAAAAAATGTTTCAGACGAAACATGATTACTTTTTCATGGAGAATCCGAATCTGCAATAAAAAATGGGTGTTTCCATTTAAGATTTAAAAGTTGCCCCACGTCCCACCCCAAGGGGACGGGGACTGGAGGTCACGTGTAATATCATTTGATGTCCCCCTTTGAGCTTACGAACTTGTCTTACCCACTATTTCTACCCCATGTATAGTTTTACTTAGAGGTAATCTCATCCGAAACTTCAGATGAACCACCCTGTACATACCACTGGACCGAATTCAACAAAACTTGGTATACATATCACTTACAGTCTGGAGATAATCACTGTGGGGTAAGAACCACCTAGCTAGCAAAAGGCGAGGGCGAAATACAGTAGTAGCGTAGCTCACGACGCTCGAATTTTCAGTATCTGAGAACGAGAGCGCTTAATGATTAGCAACAAACTGTAGACATAATTTCAAACCCTTAAGAAACTTTTTCTCGGTTCAACACAAACTGATGAAAGCAAAAACTTTATAGCTTACTAAATTTTCGCTGTTCTTAAAGTAAAACTGCCGCATCAGGCAGGACGTTTTAATTTATTACTTCTGCAAACTGTATTAGCGAACAATTTGCACATAATGTTCACATATACCACTAAACTTACCTGTAAAATTATATCGTCGTACCACACATGCTTCAGGGGATACGACATCATAAACATTGGGATGCGTGTAAAACTGCCGCATCCTGCACGAGGTTAAAATTTATTGCTTCTCTGGTAATAACTGTACTAACGACGTATTTTACATAAAGTATTCGCCTGTACCTCTGAATTTTCCTGCAAGATTATGTAATCTTATGACATACCGTTAAGGATATCTGACATCATAAACATTAAGATGCTTGAAGAACAGCGACATCGTGAATGACGTTTTAATTTATTACGTCTTTAGTGTTAACTGTTCGCTACACATTTCACAGACAGTATAAAAATGTCCCACTGAATGAACCTGCAAAATTATGTAATTACACGACACATTGTTCAGGAGACTTGACATCATACATATTGAGCTACATGAAATCTAAACTGTAGGACGAAATTCGCTACAGATACAGTCGAAATATGTGTACCTGTACGTGTGAAATATGTTAAATATGTCTGAAATGCATATGACACATGCATACTCTGGCAAGGCCATGGGCAAAAAGCTCCTCCTAAACCAGTGGATTTATTTAGACAAAACGCGGTACACATATTAATATCCTGAAAGAACAGCTGTAGGGGTAAGAACGACCAACCTGGCGTAGGGATGATAACGTGGAGTGAGAAGGGAGAAGGAAGAGATGGACAGAGATGGAAGGAGAAGCAGGACATAGACAGAGATATGAGGGAGGGTGAGATAAACAGAGTGAGGGGGAGGGGGAAATGGAAAGATAAAGAGGGGGAGATTTACAGAGACAGATGGCAGGAAGAGATGGACTCAGAGAGGGTAGCCGGAGGAGATGGACATGGGGGGGGGGGGGGGGATGGTGCAATCGGACAAAGGGGGATGGTGCAGTCGGACAAAGGGGTATGGTGCAGTCGGAAAGAGCAGGCAGATGGATAGAAAGAGTAGTGAGCAGCAGAGTGACAGAGCAAGGAGCAGGAGGAGATGGACAGAGAGTGGGGGGAAAGGGATGGACACGGAGTAGGAGGAGGAGAGGGGGGGAAGGAGATGGACAGAGAGGGATTGAAGGAGGCGAACAAAGAGAGGCGGAAGGAGGAGCTGGGGCAACAGACCTAGAATAAACACATACCAGGACAATGTCGGGTACTCAGGTAGTACTATATACAAGGAGACAGCTCCTGTTCATGTAGTGTGGTGCTCTCGTTATTTGACACTCTGTTGTTATCAAGACCGTGTGCTATGAACATTACGAGAAGAAGAGGCTGGATGCGGGTGAGGCCTACCTACTGCTGCTGGTATGTGACTGCGCTTCGCGTCTGTGGGCAGTTGGCAACTGTCGGACTTCTCACAGCTGTTATGGAAACTTATGATGTTCATTGATCTTGTAAATATTCCATTTTCACAATGTTTTCACAACTTAGTAATATCATGTGTACGACACACATGTGGCGCGACAGATTGTAATTCATCAAGTCACACATTGATGCTGACCTGGGATGCCGTTGTACGTACTTCTCGTCATTGTACAGGATTATTTGGTAAGCGTGATAGCGTTACGGAAATGTTTAGCAAACTCAAGTGGCAGACTCTGCTAGAGAGGCACTCTGCATCGCGGTGTAGCTTGCTGTCCAAGTTTCGAGAAGGTGCGTTTCTGGATGAGGTATCAAACATATTGCTTCCCTCTACTTCTACCTCCCGAGGAGATGACGAATGTAAAATTTAGAGTGATTCGAGCGCGCACGGAGGCTTTCCGGTAGTCGTTCTTCCCGCGAACCATACGCGACTGGAACACGAAAGGGAGGTAATGACAGTGGCACGTACAGTGTCCTCCGCCACACACCGTTGGGTGGCTTGCGGAGTATAAATGTAGATGTAGATGTAGATTCATGAAATGCAATTAGTTGCTTACTGCTGAGTACAAAGCACCACTATCAGAGTCTACCTACACTTCCCAGTAAAAATAGCCTGTGACGCATCATTCGCCATTGATACATTCAAAAACTTCTAATAAATTCATTGCCCAACGGGTGATAAATTTAAAAGCGTGAAATTGTGGAAAATTTCTATGTCTTCATCAACGTTTATGCAAACGACTGCAGGAAATGTGGAAGACGATACCATTTCCTGTTATAACTAGGCCTAGTTAAAAGTTCTTGGCCTCACAAAAAATGGCTCTGACTGGCACATATTGCGTAATATCGTAAGCTGAGGGCACATCTGATACGGATTTCTTCCGTTTTTACGGCTTTCTGATATAGTCATGCTGTGTGAGTTTCGTTCGAAAGAACAAAATAGATTAATTTACATTTGTAAAATAGTTTCTGTCAGACTGTTTACCACTGTATGTGTGTGGGTGTTATGTTGACGAGTTGCGCAACGGATTGATCTGACAAATATCCTTTGGCTCCTGGAAGAAGCAATTTCCATCCCACACTACTATAGAAGTCAGACAAATGCTCCTAACGTACCAAAGAGAAATGCTTGAAAACCTTTCAGCAATAAATATCTTCTGAAGTAGTCCGCTATAAGGAAGAGACACAAAAATATTCTATTTTTTTATGTAACTAGTGGGATGCTAGGATACTGGAGTATTGCTGGTTAGTGTAAGAAAAACATTAAACGAACGGAAAATATTATTTATAGCTAAATCTGAGAAAATCAGGTGAAAGTTTTTATTTATAAACTGATACACAAATTTCCGTGTTCTTTTCGGAATAGGAGGTTACCTCTTACGCATAGGAATTCTGTTAATGAAATTTATATACAAAGTGTGTGTAAGCTCTTTTATCCCTTTTATTTAAGAATGTTATTTATCCGGCAGAATGGCTGAGAGCCACGCCTACTCAACTTGAATAATTATGCAATTGAATTTTTCTAAGTATGGTCGAAACTGTAGCATGAGAAATGTAATGGAGTAATGTGGATGAAGCATTTTATTTCTAATGGAGGAAAGATGGGGCTCGCCTACGCTGTAGCGCACAATACCGTGAGCTGCGACGACTGCTGCCTGCGTCGTTCGCCGCTGAAAAATAACAACACTATTCTTTCTATCTGCATTGACCTTCGCCAACCAAACTCTACATCTACATCTACGTGATTACTCTGCTATTCACAATAAAGTGCCTGGCAGAGGGTTCAATGAACCACCTTCATGATGTCTCTCTACCGTTCCACTCTCAAACGGCACGCGGGAAAAACGAGTTCTTAATTTTTTCCGTGCGAGCCCTGATTTCTCTTATTTTAGCGTGATGATCATTTCTCCCCATGTAGTTGGGTGCCAACAGAATGTTTTCGCAATCGGAGGAGAAAACTGGTGATTGAAATTTCCTGAGAAGATCCCGTCGCAACGATAAACGCCTTTGCTTTAATGATTGCCACTCCAATCCACGTATCATGTCTGTGACACTATCTCCCCTATTTCGCGATAATACGAAACGAGCTGCCCTTCTTTGTACTTTTTCGATGTCATCCGTCAGTCCCACCTGATGGGGATCGCACAGCGCACAAGCGCATAGCAGTACTCCAGAATAGGGCGGACAAGCGTAGTGTAAGCAGTCTCTTTGGTAGACCTGTAGCTCCTATTAAGTGTTCTGCCAATGAATCGCAGTCTTTGGTTTGCTCTACCCACAATATTATCTATGTGATCGTTCCAAGTATTTAGTTGAATTTACAGCCCTCAGATTTGTGTGACTTATCGCGTAATCGAAATTTAGCTGATTTCTTTTAGTACTCATGTGAATAACTTTACACTTTTCCTTATTCAGGGTCAATTGCCACCTTTCGCACCATACAGATATCTTATCTAAATCATTTTGCAAGTCGTTTTGATCATCTGATGACTTTACAAGACGGTAAATGACAGCATCGTCTGCAAACAATCCAAGACGGCTACTCAGATTGTCTCCTATGTCGTTAATATAGATCAGGAACAATAGAGGGCCTATAACACTTCCTTGGGAAAACGCCGGATATTACCTCTGTTTTACTCGAAGACTTTCCGTCTATTACTACGAACTGTGACCTTCCTGACAGGAAATCACGAATCCAGTTGAGTAACTGAGGCGATACTCCGTAGGCACGCAACTTGATTAGAGGACGCTTGTGAGGAACGATGTCAAAAGCCTTCTGGAAATCTAAAAATATGAAATCAATTTGACATCCCCTGTCGATAGCACTTATTACTTCATGAGTATAAAGAGCTAGTTGTATTTCACAAGAACGATATTTTCTGAATCCGTGCTGACTATATGTCAATAAATCGTTTTCTTCGAGGTACTTCATAATGTTCGAATACAGTATATGTTCTAAAACCCTACTGCAAATCGACGTTAGTGATACAGGCCTGTAATTCAGCGGATTACTCCTACTTCCCTTTTTGGGTATTGGTGTGACTTGAACAATCTTCCAATCTTTAGGTACGTATCCTTCTGTGAGAGAGTGGTTATATATAATTGCTAAATATGGAGCTATTTCATCACCATACTCTGAGAGGAAACTGACTGGTAGACAATCTGGACCGGACGCCTTGCCTTTATTAAGTGATTTAAGCTGCTTTGTTACACCGAGGATATCTACTTCTATGTTTCTCATCTTGGCAGTTGTTCTTGATTGGAATTCAGAAATATTTACTTCGTCTTCTTTGGTGAAGGAGTTTCCGAAAACCGTGTTTAATAACTCTGCTTTAGTGGCACTGTCATCAGTGACTTCACCGTTGTTATCGCGCAGTGAAGGTATTGATTGTGTCTTGCCACTGGTGTGCTTCATGTATGACCAGAATCTCTTTGGGTTTTCTGCCAGATTTCGAGACAGAATTTCGTTGTGAAAATTATTAAAAGCATCTCGCATTGAAGTACGAGCCATATTTCGAACTTCTGTAAAACTTTGCCAATCTTGAGGATTTTGCGTTCTTTTAAATTTGGCAAGCTTTTTTCGTTGCTTCTGCAACAACGATCTGACCCGTTTTGTGTATCATGGGACATCAGTACCATCACTTATTAAATTATGTGGTATATATCTCTCAACTGCTGTTGATATTATCTCTTTGAAAACATTCCACAACTTTTCTACACTTACATGATCAGATCGGAAGGAGTGAAGACTGTCTCTTAAAAAGGCGTTAAGAGCATTTTTATCAGCTTTTTTTAAATAGATATAATTTGCGTTTCTATTTTATAGTTGTAAGTGTTACGGTATTCAGCCTAGCACCAACTGCCTTGTGGTCGCTAATCCCTGTATTCGTCACAACACACACTATTTGTCCAGGATTATTTGTTGCTAAAGGTCAAGTATGCTTTCGCAACCATTTACGCTTCGAGTGGGCTCATGAACTGTTTAAAATAATTTTCTGAGAAAGCATTCAGGACAATTTTGGATGACGTTTTATGCCTGCCGTCGGATTTAAACGTATAATTTTTCCATCATATCGAGGGTAGATTGAAGTCACCACCGACTATAACTGTATGAGCGGGGTACTTATTTGAAATGAGACTGAAGTTTTCTTTGAGCTGTTCAGCAACTATGTCTTCTGAGTCGGGGGGTCGGTAAAACGCTCCAGTTAATAGTTTAGTCAGATTGTCAGGTATAACCTCTACCCATACTATTTCACACGAACTATCTACTTCAATTTCGCTACAAGGCAAACTACCTCTGACAGTAATAAATACTCCACGACCAACTGTATTTAATCTATCGTTTCTGAACACTGTTAGATCGTTTGAAAAAATTTCGACTGAACTTATTTCCGACTTTAGCCAGGTCTCTGTACCTACAACTATTTGAGCTTCAGTGCTCTTCTCACTACGCCTTGATGAAGTCAAGGACTCATATCTGCTCCTAGTGTAACTATTGGCGTGGTACACCAGTCAGATAACCAGTCCACCGCGATGCCACTCAATGCTCGCTCACATGCGCGGACTAATATACTCTGTCTGCATTCACACCGCACATTAAGTGTCGCAGCCAACACAGTGAACAAACGCTTAATCGCGAGCGACTCAATACAGAGTATCACTGCGATTTGCTAGCGACAGAGGTGCCCTCTCAGTGCAGTACTGAGTAGAGACTTTGTTCCTCGCTTTGTGTGTACACACACACGGAGGGCTACTGCGGAGGAAGCCTCTTCATCGTTTCTAGCTCTCTGGTTCAATACACAATATAATACACAACATGCGCTGCGAAGTTATTAGCTTTTCCCATTCCTTCTGAAAATAATTCGTGAAATTCCTTAAGCGAGCTAGCTAGCTACACTGTCTTTTCGTTTAAAAGCAGACACTGAAAGTACTTTGTCTTGGATGCTAAGTCCTAACAAATCAAAGGCATCTAAACAGAATATTTTCTCACTTTCTCTTGATTTAAACACAGTAAAATTCCTTGTCCTTGTGAGAGATTTGTAAGTGGCAGACAGACTACACTGTCCAAGCGCTGTAATTTCTTGTCCGATGTGAACAGTGAGATGCTTGCTAGATTTAGAAAGGCGTGGTGAGCCTAACTGTGCGGACATGGCACGATTTAGCTATGTTACTGAGGCACCTGTGTCTAATTGAAAGTTTTCACGATGGCCAGCAATTCGTAATGAGACAAATTGTCTGTTAGAACGTCGTTGCGCAGCACTATGGTGAGCCTGTTTTTCCTCTGGGAGCGGCCAAAATTGACGTTTTTATGCCGTTGCAAACAAACTGCTTCGACACGGCCATTTTTTCCACACGTGTAACATGTTGCGTTATACGTGATTGGCAGTCCCATCTTTTATGGTGAGCAAAGCATCTAGGCCAAGACTTCACTAAATTCACAGGCCTTTTTACACGACTACATTTCTGTCTGTGCGGATGTGTACGATCTCGATGTTGTGGCTGCTTGGAGTGGTCGCGAACAAGGTGCGACTCGACCCGACAAATAGGGGCCTGCTCGTGTGACTAGGGCCTCCCGTCGGGTAGACCGTTTGCCGGATGCAAGACTTTCGATTTGACGCCACTTCGGCGACTTGTGCGTCGATGGAAATGAAATGATGATGATTAGGACAACACAACACCCAGTTCCTGAGCAAAGAAAATCTCCGACCCAGCCGGGAATCGAACCCGATAGGGGCCTGGTGAAACTTACCGGGCGCTTTGACATCCGAATATTATTACTCTAAGACAGGGCTTCACAACATACGTGCTCGTGGAGCAAGCTGTGAGCAGCAAGGCGCGAGCACTGAGCAGCGCGAGCACGCTACCCCCACTACCGGACCAGAGCGGAGAGTGGGGAGAGTCACGTGGGGTACACAACAGCTGCCGCCAGTCGATGTAAATCCGCGGCCACCTGCAGGGATATCACTCACGAATTATTACTGCAACAAATGAAACAAATAAAGGAGAATGTACACATGCCACATAATTTTATTAGCTTAGTGTATCCCTCTACCATCTGTAGATACTGAAACTAAGAATTCCACGACAATCCTATATTTTCAACACTTTCTTCAACACTACTTAAAATATCACCTCCGGTTGTAGTGTTCTTCATGGCTACTACATCGAGGAGCTCCTCCCTCACCTGAAGATCTCTATTAACAACTCTAATAAATATGGCAAGCTGCGCTGTTCCAGTGATATCAACACTTTCGTCCAGAGCTAGAGAATACGCCATAAAATCTTTACAGATATTTGCAAGCTGGCTCTGGATGTCGTCTGCCATGTCCTGTATGCGACGCATAATGGTCATGTTAGATAATGGCACAATCCGAAACTGTTCAACTTGAGATGGACACAAATGTTCCGCTGTAACTACCAAACATTCCCTTATTAAATCGCCATCAGTTAAGGGGCGCAGGGATTTTGCTAAAAGCAAAGCAATTTTGTAACCCACTCTGAGAGCTGCCTCAGTTGATTTTTCTTCGTCGTCCAGATCTTCTTCGGATAGCTTCCTTTTAAGTTTAATAACTTCCTGTGCACGATCTGCTCAATCACATTTTCCACGTCCATAGTCTTTTGCGTGGTACGACATATGATGTCGCTGCAAATTAAATTTCGTAAAAGAATTCAGCGTTTTGTGACATACTAAACATTCTGCAACACCATCTTTTTCTGTAAACAGATACAATTCCCCCCAATGGGGGTTGAACTGCGAAAGCATGGTTGGGGTTACACAACGGCGACTTCACATGATTCTTGACCAGCGAAGTGACTGTTAAGAGCTGATCGTAGTACTTTAAACGTTACACAGTCGGCGCGAATTCAATAGGCACGCTGCGGCCCTATTCAAACGTGCGCGCGCATTTCCCCTCCCTCCCCTCCCACCCTACTCCGCGACCTTACAGCTGCTCGTGAGCACGTGCCTGAGCAGACGCGAGTACACGCACTCAAACCCGGCCAGTTGTTAAGCCCTGCTCTAAGATTTACAGTATTTGGGGAAGTAATGGATCATAGTACTTTAAGAACTGTTCCCGTATTCTACTGTGTGGGACATTGAATGTTAATGCTGCACGTATCATTAACTCACTGTAAAAGTTGTCATAACTTCACTTACATTTACACTTCTTAGTCATGGGCGTTAATTCTGTGTATCACTGGCGGGCGGTACGTCTGTTCCGGCTTTCTCTGCTAGCGAATGAACTGATATCTAGCTGCAGCTACTTGAACTTGTTGGTCATAGTACAGAGGTAATGAAGCGATTACTTGGCCATATACGAGTTCACCGGCCGGCGTGGCCGTGCGGTTCTAGGCGCTACAGTCTGGAACTGCGGGACCGCTACGATCGCAGGTTCGAATCCTGCCTCGGGCATGGATGTGTGTGATGTTCTTAGGTTAGTTAGGTTTAAGTAGTTCTAAGTTATAGGGGACTGATGACCTCAGAAGTTAAGTCCCATATTGTTCAGAGCCATTTGAACCATAGGTGAGTTCGACGTGAGACGCGGTTGGGAATAGTTTTTGTACTAACCTAAACTCTGGGGACCCCGCAATCGAAAGGAAATATTGAACTTTACAGTACCATGAACACGATGAACTTGACCATGTGCTTGGAACTGAGTCAGATGTTCAGTCCATTCCTCCGCTGTTTCCTTCAATTGCTAGTACGTTGATGTACTGCTCGGTGGCACTTGTGGGGTTGGTTGGGTGTCAGTTGTGGTTGTGCCACCGACGCAACATGTGCAGCCAGTAGTTGTACCGTCCTCAGCAAGGTAGCGATTTTTTGGCTCTGAAACTGAAAAACTTGTGTTTGATCCATCACATTGGCCGACAGCGGCTTAGGTGCGGGGGCAGTGGGTGGAGGGGGCGGAGAAGTCATGGTTTACACCAATACATTATATCAAAAAGCAAGCAAAGCCTTTGAAAAGAGGAATTTGATTAGCTCTGCGGCTCTCCTCCTGGACTACATGCAAGAACACAACAGTGAAGTAGCAAACAGAAACACTTGAACACGATCACCCCTGCAAGCTGAAACAAAAACGAAGCAAGCAATATCTTCGGCTAAGTTGATTAACTTCGATCGCCACTGAATTATCCTGGTTAGCCACTGTAGAGTCTTGTAGCGCAAGGAAACAACGGAGAGGGTGTTGTCATGGATGGCTGGTATTCTCTTCCTACAACAAAAATGGATTAATCTGGTTCTTTATTTGCAGGTACTGGAACATTTACTTAACTTGAATAGAGTTCACGTGTTTTGGTACAAGCTCATCAGTAATAGTCCTCTCGCAGACTGATGTAAAGTACAATTCTGGTTGAGGTAAACGCTATTACAAACTTTAGTTTCTCACTGCTAGTCCCGCTATAGTCAATAATCTGGTCACTATGTGCTGTCGTAGCCTGCGACGAACTAAACCCGCTCTGCGAGTAGACTGACTGACGCCAACTGGATGATTAAGTGAGTGAGGCCCTCCAGTCTGCAGCGGTGGCCTAAATACGTGCTGTGGAGAGGGCGTTGGCGGATTGTTGTTTGTGGGTGTGTCTCTGGCCTGTCTCGTGATAGGCGTGCTTCATCTTTGCCGACCAGTATGTTGGCGACAGCTCACGCCAGCACAACCAGTAACCATGCATTCTACAATTTTCAACTCTATCTCAAGTTTCATACATACCTCTTGGGGTACTGTATCTCATGTTCATCGTGCCTGTTACAGAGAAGAAGAAATAAAAACGGTAGTCATGCATATGTCTCCGACATTGAGCTTGAGAAGGTATATGGTTCACTCTAATTTTAAGAGATCTATCATCGATACTACATGTGAATTGCTTTCCACCAATCAAACGTTGCAACATGGATTAGCATTGGAGCTCTGTGTCGGTACGGCTAGAAACGTACACTCTTTCTAATATCACAGCCTTGAACAGCAATCTAGATCTCAGAGCCCGCATCTCGTGGTCGTGCGGTAGCGTTCTCGCTTCCCACGCCCGGGTTCCCGAGTTCGATTCCCGGCGGGGTCAGGGATTTTCTCTGCCTCGTGATGGCTGGTTGTTGTGTGTGATGTCCTTAGGTTAGTTAGGTTTAAGTAGTTCTAAGTTCTAGGGGACTGATGACCATAGATGTTAAGTCCCATAGTGCTCAGAGCCATTTGAACCATTTTTTTGATCTCAGAAATGGTAAAGTTGGGTACATAGCACACGGCACGAATGACATTGATGATTTAAAGATGTATTTAAAACTGTACTAAATTTCGTGTTACTCATTAATGTCTATACGCCTAAGACGGAAATAAGAATGACCAAGAAGATAACTGCC
This sequence comes from Schistocerca nitens, assembly GCF_023898315.1. Lineage (NCBI taxonomy): Eukaryota > Metazoa > Arthropoda > Insecta > Orthoptera > Acrididae > Schistocerca > Schistocerca nitens. The sequence continues at coordinate 143,114,798 of NC_064616.1, read as the reverse complement.
TTTACATAGGTAAATTCAATAGACTCACTACTAGGCCTCATAAAGCATCAAAATTCTGTAGAAGGGTCAGAATAAGTTTTACAATACATCTCATTCAGTGGATATCCTACTGGTTAGCAAAATTCGAGTTGAGCGCAACATAGCGACGGATTCATTTCTTGACCACAAAGTGGTTCATAAAATCTACAGATTTGTCCCTGTAGTCAGTCCAGGATGTAAAATTGTAAAGGATGGTGCTTCTTCAGCAAACAACATCATTTATCTCCCAGTGAATGTTCAGACATTGCATTATCTCGAGTTGAAGATTGTCGACCGAAACGATTATCTTGTCATCTTTGTCCAAGAAATCGTGATACAACAACACTTTTAAACAAGATGGACAAACGGTATAAAATGTTCATACGCAGCCAACAACATGTACAAGCGAAACCCGATGTGCTGACACCAAAAAAATCATAACTTTCTGATATCGTTCAACATTATACAAGAAAAATCTCGTCATTCAACAGAACCACTCGAGCCGACTCATTCACCTGGATTACTTACTGCACAAATCTTTTGCTTCAGTGACGTTCGATAACACTGAAGAGGGCCGCACAGTTATCCAACACCAAAATGCTTTGACCATTCCAAGCAGCTGTATCCTGCATTTAGAGGAAAATTTGTGGAAAAGGATGGTGCTCCTTCAGGAACATCACAATTACAAGTAACACGTCGACTCATCTGTGCCAGAAAATAAGATACGAGCTTAAAGATGTGGAAATTGAGCGCACTGGGAATGTACAGGGTGTTTCTTTTAACTTGAGACAAGTAAATGTCTGGAAAACGATGCAACGTACGAAAAATGTGTTGTACGGGAAAAAATGTTAGTGAAGGGGACACCTGTCGATGTTACAACTGGCCGCCTCTTAACCACCCGCACTGTGCGGGTGGGGTGAACCTTGTATTTTCAATGGGAACCCCCCCCTTTTTTTTCATCGCGCATTCGAATTCTACGCCAAAAAATACGTGTAATTTACTCAAACTATTGCTTTACATTCATGGTAGATGGCGCTGTGATCGACAGTTATGGAAAATGCCTCTTTTTGCTATGAAGAACCGACGCATTTGATTCCATACTTCATTTACTATGAAAATTTAAACCTTTTTGTTCTATAGGTTGATATTTATGTTAGAAATTTAATTTTGTGCTGAAAATTTGAGTTACAGTACAGTATGTTTAGCTGTTTAAATGTCTTATTAGAAACTACAATTAGCGTGAGCCAAGGAAAACGAGGTGGATGTAATAGTTTCTTGTTCCGATCGGGACGCTTGATATCGGTGATTCTCCTTGCCTCTCACCATTGGGCGGCTTGATTTCGATGGGTTGCCATGTCGCTCACCGTTGAACTGCTGAATTTGGCTGAGCGTGAGAGTGTTTATGCGATATCCGTGTGTCAATGACAGGTGTGCCTGTCACTATCACATCACGGACAGTTTACTATATTACAATGCTTTTTATTTGTATTCCGCTGTATACAATTTTTAATTTTTTTGTAATCAGTATAGATAGCGATACAATGGTGTGACTGACCTCAGAGGGTTAGACATATGCTACAAAGATCGTTGCAATTGATCTATGAGTCGTGTTTATGATCCACTATTTCGTTAAATATCTGTAAAGTTTCTTCTGTTTTCTTACCAAGTTCTTGCGCAGAAATTTTACTTTCACGATTACGGTAAAATTCTTCCGATGTCGTTTCGTAACCTTTTTGTTGTACATCTTCCTTTCTTGGACCGTGTCGACTAAATTTTTAAATAAGAGATTTTCTTCTCAGTAATATTGAATAAGAAATGCCAAAATTATTTTCTGTTCATTTGAAACTGTATTCTTGATACATGTGCATCAGCGGTACATTACAACAGATACACTTTTTCACGTCCTTGATAAATTAACTACTGTTTATTATTCAGAAAATAGCTTTTATATAGAAACTTCCATAATGTTCATGAGAAGAAACTCAAATACACACCTCAACAAAAGTTTGGTGAATCATAATGTTGACTACAGTGACGTCTTACAGAACAAAATAAACATAATTCCTTGTAACAACAGGATCAATTTTAGTTACTTTCAATAAATCCTTCCAAAGAAAGCAGACTCTATCCTAAGTGTACACCTTCAAATTAAAAAGAATGAAAATCTTCATCTCATGATTTCATGATGAGCGATTATCAGACTTTATTAGCGAGTATCTCCTCCCCACACACTAATGGGTTCTTCCACTGTACGAGGCATGCTCTGGATGAGACCATCAAATTTATCTTGAGGTATGAGGTCTCACTCCTCAATGGCAACTTCAGTGGGGTCCTGATGGATTCCGACTCTGTGCAAAGGCAACCTTCAACTGGTCCCATGCACGCTCAGTTGCATTCATGTCTGGGGACTGCGCTTGCCAGTGCATTCAACTGATATCGCATCTTTCAAGATATTAAGACACTGCTACAGTACGGTACGGTTTTGCGTTGTAATCGACTAGGATGAAGTTGCCACCGATTTGCAGTCATTTGTAGGATCTCTTGGAGGTATCAGGGACGGGTCACACTGACGTAGATGGCAATTAGAGGCGTCCGCCGTTCCATTGTTATTGCCGTCTAAAACATTACACTTCCACCTACAAACGGATGGTCTTCCTGAACGTATCCGCATTCCTGGAGTCGTCTCGCGCTTCTCCAAACCATAATAAGTCTAGCGTCCACTCGCAAACCAATTCTGGTCTCGTCAGCAAAAACATTCAGAAGTGGTCCAGTACTGATGAGCAAGGTCCAAGGTCCTTCGTTTGTATCGGTTCAGTTTGTTCAGTGCTAAACTTTTCATTTGTCTTCTGGAATGGAGACCACCCTGTTTCAATATTCCATGGGCTGTTTGGTCTGAGATACGAATACCTGTTGCCAGAGAGAAGTCATCTCCAATTTTTCTGGTAGCTGATGTTTGGCGCTTGCGAGCCGGCAGTTGTCGTTGTCATACGAGGACGACCACTGTGAGGTCTATCGTTCACATTTCCCGTCTCTCTGTACTTTCTCTGCACCTCCGACATACCACTTTCAGTGACATGAAACCGATCAGCAACGTCTTGCTGTATGCCACCTGCTGAAATTACGGCCACTATCTCTATCAAACTGTTTGTATGCCTCTACGTGGAATGTTACTGCAGTGCTGAGCGCAAACTGAACGAAGCTGTTGTTGATACTAGACTGCTCGTGGTGTGCCGCTGCGGCAGCGGTATGTTTACATGAATGGTAAAGTCCACAAACCATGGCAGTAGTAAAACACCGTCCAGTATACGGGCTCTAACTCGATGATGTACGAAGCGCCTAGGACAATGTGAGTTCTTGTATCGTAGAATACATTTTACGGTAGTATTCCAACTTTTGTTGAGCATTGTAGTATAAAATAATTTTGGTAATAATTCATATGATACCACATCTTCAATGTGCAGAAATGTAATGTAATTCTAATAATAATAATTCCACGACACGGAACGTTTATGCTAAAAGCACTTGAAACATTTTTTTTCTTTTCATTTAATAAAAGTAAAGTATTAAGTATTGTTATTTGTTTTCTTTTCTTGCATACTTATTACTGACTGACCTTTTAGTATTGACAAAAGAAATCATTATTTTAGACGATAGCCTTCAGCAGGCGTTTGAACGACATACTTTACTCGCGCCCATGTGTGCTACAAGAAATGTCAGCGTTTTTATGGATTTCGGCAGACAGCAGATATGTCTGTCACGAATATATATCTTAACAGAGACTTCAGATTATGCATGCAATTACCAGATTTTTAAATAGTTTGAAAATATATTTATATCTAAAGTTTTCTTTCCGTCCGGTTCAGGGATAGAGAAATTCTTTATTAGCGACCATTTATTTGGTGGTTCATATCTGTTCCAAATCACCTATAAATAACTTACACGCCTGAAACAGAAGTTGAAAATGAAGTAAAATACAGACAGTAAAACTGATAAGTCTGAACATATTCTAGCATCCATTGACATTTCCAGGCGTTTCCAAGATCAAATTTTCATCCCATTTACTTCATATAGGGTTTCGATACAATGTTTACCTCACACAAAATTCTGTATTTAACTTCACGAAAGCGTTTTGCAGGTAATTGTTCTTCACACTGTCTTCCCAAATCCCACTGCCGAGCGCAGTCCTTCCGCTTTCAATGTCGGTTGCCTCTGCGCTGCAAACAGTTAGTAGCTGTGAGCAGCTTATATGGTTGGTGCCTCGTCGGTATTGCGTGGGCATATCTGTTCTAAGACGCATAACATACCGTTAAGAGTTACACAGCCAAAGATCAGCAAACGCACAGCATACCAGACACATAATTCTGTCTGGTTAGTGCCCAGATCACCCGCTTCGTTTCTAATCGTTACTATCCACGTCCAGGAACGCCGTTAGAATGCACGTTTGTTTGTCGTTGATATACGCCAGTTAGCAATTTCTTAATCACACCTCACTTTTGACTTGATATAGCACTATGGCATTTAACACATATGCGTTTGCACGTAGCAGTTGCTTATAGCCTTCGATCACTTATACTTTTCCTAACTATTGAACATTGTTTTCACATGTGTACATTACAATGTACCATGTACTGTACAACAATTACAATAAAATAGTAATATTTTCTACAGACATGCATACATGTTTATATCTAAGAACACACATGTAAAAATAATACTAAAATTATACGTTTCTGTCTTATAGTCAAGGGCAGGTTATCCCATTCCGGTGGTCACATTTGCATGCCATATAAAGATTCTGGACTCCACAGAAGAATTAACAGACCCATTTGTATTGTCGCAGAAAAATCTCTAACTTGCACAGTCACTGTAGTGTAGTGGTTATGATACTTGACTGTTGCATAGAGAGTCGTGAGTTCAGAACTCAGTGCAACTGTAAAATTTTAAATTCTATATTTGGGTCGAGTATATTCCAGAAGTATCCACAAATGTCAAGAATCATTGTACTGGAATATTCTGTAACTGTACGTATACCGTATGTGTTCTGGCCGGTGGCAGTTCGCTCCGCGCTCTTGTATGTGCAAGTGCTGAATAAACCTTCGTTAAATGAAGTTAGTGTTTGTCATTCATCTAATTACACCTTCTTCTACGTAACAGTATCCATTTTATTTACTACTAAACATGCAACTTTCTACCAAGTTCATTACACTATACTAGATACTACAGAATTTAGAAAGAACACATAGAATTACAATTCACAAAAGAGAATGAAACTATATCAATAAAAAGTGACATAATATCACCACCCAGGGATTACCTGATTGTCAACAGTTCACTCATGCAGGCTCTTTGGCATCACGATGCACCCATTTGACGATTTAATGATTTACGCCTCACAAGCGTATTTTGGTATTATGTGCATGTCAGTTAACGTGCGTTACAACATGAGGTGTGGCACAAGCATTTCCTTGCATCTTTCACATGCGCATCTCAGTAATCTTTTTTTTTCAATTCCTGTTTATCGAATAGTAATATCGTTGCTAATCTATAGAGGGCAAGTTCTTGTACGCTAATGTACTTTCCGTCTGCGACTAATAATGATTCGTTTAGTATAATGTCCAAAACAGTTCTGATTTTTGTAATTATTCGTGTGTTCGCCATTTTCTGCGGTTATATGTAAGACATCTACACATTATCACTTCATCTTACGACTTCTTGTCATAACATCGCATAAGATACATATACAAGCACATATTCGCATTTATGAATACATGAAGCTATGAAAGGTTTAAGGTACATAAGTGACCGCCACCGAGTCTTGTGTTCGTTTGAGGTCAAAGTAAAATATTCTTTGTGCATTTACTAGCATTCATATCTGTATTTCCTTTTGTAGATGAATATTCCGATATACTAAGGTTTCCCTGATCATTATTTCCCCATTCACAAAATCAATTCATACAAAATATTTGTAACTAGATTGCCAGCAAGGCCCACCATTAGTGCTTCCACCTTAATCATATACCCCTTTAATAGGCTGTTGAGCTTGCAAGACATCATTTCCATTACCTTTATTATTAAGAAATGTATTTAATTAACTAATTAGGGCTGGTTTCTCACAGGTCAACCACCTATCCATGCATTCATAATCATTCACAAAGTGTTCTTAGTCAAAGATCCCCTACCAATAAGAATATGTTTATCTTGTATACATCTGGATTACAAGTATTTCAGTTAATTTACACGTCTTGCCTGTCGTCAGTTGAGCGCAGCTTTGCACTATGATAAATTTAATAATCTGTGCTGTTTCTTCTCTCTATAGTACCCCTTTCCCTTAGACACAGAGCATAGTATCATAGTACATTGGATTATAGTTGTAGGTGCAGTATTTACCTTAGTTTTGCGTAGTTTTTATCATAGACTTAGTTTGCATGTTCTACATACCCAGATATAGTTCATGTGTAGGTCACTATGTTGTACACAATTATAAGTATTTATAGATTGTTGTTGTATGCATCTGTATATATTTATAGGTACTTGTCTACATCTCGTTGTTTAATGTATATATTGTACATATTTTGCTGTTTTAGTGCACAGTATCTGCTGTATCATATCCTAAAATGTGTCACACAATTTAAGTTCATCGATTGCCTCTTATAAAAATGTACAAGTTTCATCATGCCATACATAGCGGTTTTCCCCGTACATATCTTTTATTTGGCATTCGCCCCGGATAATGTGAGGTCATGGTGAAGTTATGTGCTTCACACATATTTTTCAACTATGTTCAGTAGTAGTGATGCAAAACAGATCTTTATCCACGTGCCTTCCTTAAGGACAATGCTTATAATTTAAACAAATTACTAACTTTTTACATATTTCACTATTTTAGATATTCTGCGAAGCCTTACCTGTTTAACTGTTCACTGGACAAACGGCTTCATATCTTCATGTGAGTACATAGATTTTGGATGTGTCCGTAATAACACCTGATGCCCTCTTTGGAAGTCTGGCCTAAATTATTGCCATACTTGGCCTTCACTTATTGTGCTTGTTCGCTCACAATAATTTCAGCTTGTCTTACTTCAGCTTTAAGTAAAGGTTCATGTACTGGTAGGGTTGAAAAAGGTTTTAACCACTTATGAAGTTCACTTTTCCTTAACATTAGTTCGGTAGGTCTAAACCTGATATAGGTGTTATAGATTATTAACTACGTGTTGAAATGTTGCAATGTAGTCTATCCATTACGTTTGCTTGCTTGGTATGTAAGTCCTAATTCAGTGATTAAATCCTTCAAATATATGAAATACTGGACTTGGTTCTGGGTAAAAACAGGCTACTAAAATGGAACTTGCTTCTGGATGAAAACAAGCTACTAAAGTGTGTTTTACTTGTTGTTCTTTGAGCAAGGTTTCCATTTAAGAATTGTAAGATGTGACATGTTGCCAGTTTGTATGGCCTTAGGTTTACCTATTCTGGGAAAAATAGTACTCTGCTATCCTCCTGATAATTGTGTAAGTTACAATGGTTCTTGGCGCAAGCCTACATACATACACATTTCGTGATGACATTGTGCAAGGCAATGTGATATTTGACACCACCCCTTCTTTGAATTAAGAGTCCAGCTATGTCACGTGAGACTAAGTCTAAGGACTTAGTTGTAATGATAAGATGTAACTCATTCAGATGGAATCGATTCCAGTGTTTGACAATTGATATACACTCCTGGAAATTGAAATAAAAACACCGTGAATTCATTGTCCCAGGAAGGGGAAACTTTATTGACACATTCCTGGGGTCAGATACATCACATGATCACACTGACAGAACCACAGGCACATAGACACAGGCAACAGAGCATGCACAATGTCGGCACTAGTACAGTGTATATCCACCTTTCGCAGCAATGCAGGCTGCTGTTCTCCCATGGAGACGATCGTAGAGATGCTGGATGTAGTCCTGTGGAACGGCTTGCCATGCCATTTCCACCTGGCGCCTCAGTTGGACCAGCGTTCGTGCTGGACGTGCAGACCGCGTGAGACGACGCTTCATCCAGTCCCAAACATGCTCAATGAGGGACAGATCCGGAGATCTTGCTGGCCAGGGTAGTTGACTTACACCTTCTAGAGCACGTTGGGTGGCACGGGATACATGCGGACGTGCATTGTCCTGTTGGAACAGCAAGTTCCCTTGCCGGTCTAGGAATGGTAGAACGATGGGTTCGATGACGGTTTGGATGTACCGTGCACTATTCAGTGTCCCCTCGAGGATCACCAGTGGTGTACGGCCAGTGTAGGAGATCGCTCCCCACATCATGATGCCGGGTGTTGGCCCTGTGTGCCTCGGTCGTATGCAGTCCTGATTGTGGCGCTCACCTGCACGGCGCCAAACACGCATACGACCATCATTGGCACCAAGGCAGAAGCGACTCTCATCGCTGAAGACGACACGTCTCCATTCGTCCCTCCATTCACGCCTGTCGCGACACCACTGGAGGCGGGCTGCACGATGTTGGGGCGTGAGCGGAAGACGGCCTAACGGTGTGCGGGACCGTAGCCCAGCTTCATGGAGACGGTTGCGAATGGTCCTCGCCGATACCCCAGGAGCAACAGTGTCCCTAATTTGCTGGGAAGTGGCGGTGCGGTCCCCTACGGCACTGCGTAGGATCCTACGGTCTTGGCGTGCATCCGTGCGTCGCTGCGGTCCGGTTCCAGGTCGACGGGCACGTGCACCTTCCGCCGACCACTGGCGACAACATCGATGTACTGTGGAGACCTCACACCCCACGTGTTGAGCAATTCGGCGGTACGTCCACCCGGCCTCCCGCATGCCCACTATACGCCCTCGCTCAAAGTCCGTCAACTGCACATACGGTTCACGTCCACGCTGTCGCGGCATGCTACCAGTGTTAAAGACTGCGATGGAGCTCCGTATGCCACGGCAAACTGGCTGACACTGACGGCGGCGGTACACAAATGCTGCGCAGCTAGCGCCATTCGACGGCCAACACCGCGGTTCCTGGTGTGTCCGCTGTGCCGTGCGTGTGATCATTGCTTGTACAGCCCTCTCGCAGTGTCCGGAGCAAGTATGGTGGGTCTGACACACCGGTGTCAATGTGTTCTTTTTTCCATTTCCAGGAGTGTATGATACATGTTTTTATTGCCCTTTGTGCCTTATGGCACAAATTCGGAGAGTAACAATGTGACATATGACATAACCTTCTCACTGCACTTCTTTACTCCATAATAGCCCCATGTGTGGTGTGTAAACCTAATAAAATCCGTCACATAACCTTTGTATATACAGACCAACCAAAAGTTCTATTCTGGCGCTGACCATTGAAATAGAATAGCTCTGTACGTTGTGCAGTACTTACCTAGAGTGCCATCTTCTTTGTTATTCAGTTTCTCTTTTACCTTCCGCCAGTAGTTATCCTTTTTCTTGTAAACTGCTTTTTTCTTGACACACTGTCCGCCCCCTGTAGCTGAGTGGACAGTAGGCACGGTAGCTCAGCGTGTTCGGTCAGAGGGCTGCGTGCTCTCTGTAATTAAAAAACTGAGTCAAAGAATCAACGATCAACTTGAACAGATGTCTTCTGACGTCCACCCAGACCAAACGCAACGAACTATATCGAACAAAACGGAAAAATAGTGGTCAGCGAGACTGAATGTCAATCCTAAGGGCCCGGGTTCGATTCCCGGGTGGGTCGGAGATTTTCTCCGCTCAGGGACTAGGTGTTGTGTTGCCCTAATCATCGTCATTTCATCCCCATCGACGCGCAAGTCGCCGAAGTAGCGTCAAATCGAAAGACTAGCACCCAGAGAACGGTCTACCCGACGGGAGGCCCTAGTCGCACGACATTTATTATTTTGACACACTTTTAAGTAATACAGTCTATAATTTTCGTCTTTTGTTAATAAGAACCCAAAAATCTGAGGTCTGTTCATTTAGGTCAGTAAATTTTTTAAATTCTTGTGTAAGTCTAGAAAGCGTACCAGCTACAGTGTTTTGTATATGTCATTTCAAAACTGTATTCTTTAAGAATACGGATCATCGATCAATTCACTTGTGTAATAATTTGAAAGTCAACAGGAAAGACAGAGCTTGGTGGTCACAACAAACTTTCGTGAGTTTTCCACACTTGTAGTATTCAAACTTCCAAAAGGGGCTATGCTACAGTCAATGCTTTGAGTTCGGTAGTCAAGTATGATCTTTCGCACTCACTGAGTGTTTGGATGGCACAAATGATTACACAAGGTGAGCTCTTTCCATCTATTTCTCTAATTTGAAACAGAGAAGAACTGAGACTATGAAACGATGCATCTGTGCTTAAGCAAAAATATTTTGTCAAGTCCAGATGGTGTAGAATATTCGCCCTGCCATAGCACGATTATGAAAACCATGTCTGATACAACAGAGAACATGCATTCATATAACTGATTTGCCTTGATGGGCCATGAATCCACCTTCCGTGCAAAAACACAGTTAAGTTCGACCTCCAGCAGGAATCTCAAAGTAGCGAGCGTGGAGGACATGTATGGGAACTGCAGACGGGTGGCGCTTTCTGTCTGGATGGCGCAGTGGTTACCGCAGCTGCCTAGTAAGCAGGAGATCCCAGGTTTGAGTCCCAGTGTGGCGCACATTTTCACTCATCGCCGCTGATTCTGCATAAAGTTCCAGTGCAGCTGGTATCAATAATTCCTTCCCTTTCCTTTCCCCCACTCCACTTTCAGTTTGCATAATATGTATCACAGCTGCGGATTCTGCATGGTGACTGTTCTCTTGGACGTGTCCAGAAGAACAGACGCCATGCATTCATGCAACATACTGATTCGATTATGTATGTGAGAGGTAGTGATACTTACAGAAACGCCACTGTTAGAAATCTAGAAGCTTATCGATGTTCTCCACTGTACACCCTAAGGTTAAAGAAAATGAAGAAGAAGAAGAATTATTTTGTCTTCGCGTTAGATAATACAAAACAGCTATAAAACTGGGTGATAAATAAATGATTCTTATATTTAAAAGCGTTGTGTTATATTTTATCATTTCGCAAACGCACCCTGAGAACTCTCACCCCCCAGCAGCCACAGAATTACATGAACATTCTTAGTGATAGCTGCACCGGTACTGGCTGAAATCTACCTCCGCTACTGCTTTTCCATCATCGCCTGCATAAGGTACACTCGCAACCTATATTTCAGTTACTTTATATTGTAACACTTGTGTCAGCAGCAGAACTAGAACCAGTGGCAGCAAGCGCATAATTTTGAGGGTAATGGGGATGATAGCATCCCATCACTCTCCTTTGATGATCTGCACAATTAATGCAGCATGTTACAAAGCCCCGCATCCCGTGGTCGTGCGGTAGCGTTCTCGCTTCCCACGCCCGGGTTCCCGGGTTCGATTCCCGGCGGGGTCAGGGATTTTCTCTGCCTCGTGATGGCTGGGTGTTGTGTGATGTCCTTAGGTTACTTAGGTTTAAGTAGTTCTAAGTTCTAGGGGACTGATGACCATGGATGTAAAGTCCCATAGTGCTCAGAGCCATTTCAACCATTTCAACCATGTTACAAATGAGTATCTAACTCATAAGTAGCAGCTATTTTTTATAAGTGTGTGTATATTTTTTTTCACACTTTACCTACTGGGTGTGTTGTTTTAGGAATAGTGAATGATAATGATTTGAGTGCAGCCCCTGAAGATATGGCTATACCATCGTAGGATCCTAAGGAACGATTAATATTGACATTGTGCCACACACTCAATTTTCATCTCCTCCAGCATCAGAGAGCTGTCGCCCTAACTTTAATCCATACCCAGGGATGTTGGCCATGAAGTCTAAAGGCTCTAATGATGACAATGATATAGCTACTTGCCTACTCTGTAGCCAGTGTATTATGGCATTGAATGTTAATTAACAGTAAGGCATATTTTCCATATGCATGTGTAAGTAATGTAAGAGAGTAATATTTCTCTCTTACCAGAAAAGTCTACCTCAGTTCTTCCCCAAACGACTGTATCTTTGAATCTTAAACCATTGTGTGTTAGTGGACCACTCGTTTATGTTGTAATTTTCTGATTATGACTGTAAAATATGTGTGTGGAACCAGGTAGCTTTGTTCTGAGAAGTAAAAGATCGTCATTATAAATTATGGAAGCATGTCACCATTTATGCAGAAAGATCTCAGGCATTCCCAAGGCTTTCCCAACACCACAACCGAGCAGGGTAGCGCAGTAGTTGGCACACTGGAGTCGCATTCGGGAGGCCGTCGATTCAAACCAAAGAGCGGCTATCTTCATTTAGGTTTCCCGTGGTTTCCCTAAACCGCTTAAGGGAAATGCCGGAATGATTCCTTCGAAAGGGCACGGCCGCTTTCCTTCTTCATCCTTTGCTAATTTGAGCTTGTGCTCCATCTCTAATGACCTCGCTGTCAATGGGACGTTAGGCATACCCTTCTCCTCCTCCTTCTTCTCTTCCTCTTAGCACCACCACATGAATAATAAGTAACAGTAGGAGAGCCATTTCAATACTGAATCACGTTGGATTTAAAATATGTGGAATGTATTACAATGCTATACACGCTCCCCGAAATCACTTTACAACGCCAGCTCGCTAATAGGTCATTAGTCTGTTGCGGGCCATTACAATATTGTCTATCTGGCCGTCATTTAGTTGTTTCATCCTAATCACTAAAGCAACAGGCAAGGAAGCTAACGTGGGGTGGAAATAAGTGGGAACGATAGATTGTTAAGAAGTAACAACGTATCTTCATTTTAGCGACCTTCTGCAAAGAAAATAAACAGAAAACAATTTTCATCACAAACCAATTAGACGACCAATACTCTCAGTTCCAGTTACGAGATTCAGGGAGTCCGATATTTCGAAATTCAAATGTATGTGTCTGATCCAGCTGGTGGGGAGTCCTCGTATATGTATCTTTCAGAAAATGTCGATAAAGTATGAGGCGTTATCAATGTCCAAAATAATAGCGAGTATTGTATCGTGTGGTCACTTCTGGGTTGTGAAAGAAATTGTAGGAGAAATGAACAACATATGACTCAATACCAAGTGCAAAGTATCTTCGACTACACTAACATGGTGGTATTGAATTGCAGATGAGCCTTCACGCCACTGGCAAATTTGAAAGGCAGAATCCCAATACATATGTTCATGTGTATGGTGTGGAAAGATGCAAGGCAGATGGTGGTGATGTTATGCATGAAGTCTTTGGACCCCTTCAGTCCTCCAACTTCGCTGTTCGGCATGTAATGCATGCTGGTTTCTTGCTAATTTCTCAGGGTGAGAAACAGCGATACTGCAGGACCAGAAACATATCCTTCGTTATTTCGTTCCAGTTCTGAAAACGTGATGGTGCTCTGCATTTTCTCCTTGAGTGCTTCAATCAATTTCAAATGAGCAAGTGATTAACGCAGCATCTTATGGATTGCACGACACGCGATGTGGTATGTGTAGAAATGCTCACTGAGGCAAATGAATTCTTACAGTTTAAGAATTTTCTCTACACGGAGTGAGTACCCTTTGCTGCATATGCCGACGTTGTGTGCCTTCTCACTCCAGTGTTGTTTTGTGAGAGTTACTCCTATGGATCCATAGTCCTCTCACAGAACGACACATACTTTTGTGGCAGTGTATCAAGTTGTGTGTGCACATAACTCAAGATGTAATCATTTTGAATCATACAGTCGGGAAGATCCTGCAGTATTATTGCTCTCTGAGCTTGAAGACCTTTGAAGGTAAGTTGACGTGACTGATCAGACCAATATTCCTGTAACTGACACGTAGGACGACAGAAAACTGTAAAACGATGCAGTTGACTGCTAAATTTGAAGTGTCATTGCTACCTAGCCAGCAAATTCTGTGATGCTGCACACAATCCATGCAAGTTGAAATACAAACCCCCATGACACATACCCATTTTCATCCACAATTGAAGTAGGTAAGATGCTTATTTCCTTTATTATTTTTGTCTGTGCAATGAGAAGGTTAGCATCAGCACAGGGGAATTCATTTGGTTTTCAAAGAAAATCACGAAGAAAATTATGCTGCACTATCTGGACTCCCTGAGCTTCATGATGGTGCCTCTATGGAAACCTGCTGAATACTTGTATCAGGTAGATTTGTGTCTCACTCGCTATGCATCCCAATGATGCTAAGTTTAAACACATAACAAAGAGAAGGGTATTCCCATAGCAAGATCTGTATTCAGTGTAGAAAGTCAACGAAACTACATTGCCTGACGTAAATGCACCCTGCAGCAAACTTAGAAGCACTGTCAAATCGGCAGCTGAGTATGGGCATGTGATGAGTGTTTGGCAGGAATTTAATATCTCTAATTTAGTGGGTATAGCAAGCAAGTCTTTATATGAACACAGATGTTCTATTATTTGCAGACATTTTCTAACAGTTCCAGAGTGTATGCTTTGAAACATACTGTTTGGATCCTGCGTTCTACCATACTGCAACAGGTCATTCGTAAAACATCATGTTCAAACACACATCAATCAATACCGAACTCTTAACAAATGCTGAAATCTTGTTTTTTTGGCGAGGAATTCACAGTGGACATTGTCGATGTGTCCATACACAAGGCAAGGCAAAAATCCGTGAATGTGCAAACAATTCGTAAAACACGAGGCTATTTAAGTCCAATCATGCCCTTCGACGTAAGTAGCTTATATGCGGATGTCGTTTAACAGTATTTACCTGTTGGAAGACTTCGATTGTTGTCTGATGTTGAAATCACCCATCTGGCTAATTTCTCACTAGTGGTGGCAAATTCTGAAATTTTAGAGATATATTTAATGTATCTTAATAATTTGCATGATGTGCACTGCAATTGGCCATGATGTCCAAAGGGCTGAGTCCCATGAAATACTTCCCATCCCCCAAGCTGTTGACGATGCTGGGGGGAAAAACGTGGCACATTCCACATTACCTAAATCTCCAGAAATATCTCAGATTGTGGGCTCTTGATTGAAGGCATACATTGTTGTAATTTCTTAAAGGGGGGCTTCCACAATATGTTAACTGGAGAAATATTTTTATGAACTTATAAATAATACCGTTTTCGGTAAATCTATATAAAATTTTAGATACCACAGTGAAATCCACTTAGTTGCCCGTTTGGAGGGGCGTTATGACGCAGCAGATTATATCCCCAGCTCATGTTTTAAGAGGGTAAGAATCTTCAATAAGGATTTCGTTGCTCTGGAGATGGTCAAGTTTTCGATACAGTTCATGAAACTTGTTTATGTAGATACGTATGTACTACACCCATCTAACCCCACATTGCCATTCCCATCATGAGTCTGAAAAATTTCATTTTGCTGACCTGAAGTCCTTTATTTGGATACAGACAGCTTCATTTGCTGGGTGAATGGTTGCATTTCATGTGGAGTAATAGGCTGTTACCCTGATACACTACTGGCCATTAAAATTGCTACACCACGAAGATGACGTGCTACAGACGCGAAATTTAACCGAAAGGAAGAAGATGCTGTGATATGCAAATGATTAGCTTTTCAGAGCATTCACACAAGGTTGGCGCTGGTGGCGACACCTACAACGTGCTGACATTAGGAAAGTTTCCAACCGATTTCTCATACACAAACAGCAGTTGACCTGTGTTGCCCGATGAAACGTTGTTGTGATACCTCGTGTAAGGAGGAGAAATGCGTACCATCAAGTTTCCGACTTTGATAAAGGTTGGATTGTGGCCTATAGCGATTGCGGTTTATCGTATCGCAACATTGCTGCTCGCGTTGGTCGAGATCCAATGACTGTTAGCAGAATATGGAATCGTTGGGTTCACGAGGGTAATACGGAACGCCGTGCTGGATCCCAACGGCCTGGTATCACTAGTAGTCGAGATGACAGGCACCTTATCCGCATGGCTGTAACGGATCGTGCAGCCACATCCCCATTCCTGAGTCAACAGATGGGGACGTTTGCTAGACAACAACCATCTGCACGAACAGTTCGACGACGTTTGCAGCAGCATGGACTATGAGCTCGGAAACCATTGCTGCGGTTACCCCTGACGCTGCATCACAGACATTAGCGCCTGCGATGGTGTACTCAACGACGAACCTGAGTGCACGAATGGCAAAACGTCATTTTCACAGATGAATCCAGGTTATGTTTAGAGCATCATGATGGTCGCATCCATGTTTGGCGACATTGCGGTGAACGCACATTGTAAGCGCGTTATGTCATCGCCATACTGGCGTATCACCCGGCGTGATGGTATAGGGTTGCATTGGTTACACGTCTCGGTCACCTATTGTTCGCATTGACGGCACTTAGAACACTGGACGTTATATTTCATATGTGTTACGTCCCGTGACTCTACCCTTCATTCGATCCCTGCGAAACCCTACATTTCAGCAGGATAACGCACGACCGCATGTTGCAGGTGCTGTACGGGCCTTTCTGGTTACAGAAAATGTTTGACTGTAGCCCTGGCCAGCACATTCTCCAGATCTCTCACCAATTGAAAACGTCTGGTCAATGGTGGCCGAGCAACTGGCTCGTCACAATACGCCAGTCACTACTCTTGATGAACTGTGGTATCGTGTTGAAGCTGCATGGGCAGCTGTACCTGTATACTCCTGCTCTGTTTGACTCAATGCCCAGGCGTATCAAGGCCGTTATTACGGCCACAGGTGATTCTTCTGGGTACTGATTTCTCAGGATCTATGCAACCCAACTGCGTGAAAATGTAATCACATGTCAGTTCTAGTATAATATATTTGTCCCATGAATACCCGTTTGTCATCTGCATTTCTTCTTGGTGTAGCAATTTTAATGGCCAGTAGTGTACATTCGACACATATGGATATGCAGGTTATAATCTTTACAGCATAAATGTGGGGCCGACCGAGGTGGCCGAGTGGTTCTAGGCGCTTTATTCCGGAACCGCGCGACTGCTAAGGTCGCAGGTTCGAATCCTGCCTCGGGCATGGTTGTGTGTGATGTCCTTAGGTTAGTTAGGTTTAAGTAGTTCTAAGTTCTAGGGGACTGATGACCTGAGATGTTAAGTCCCATAGTGCTCAGAGCCATTTGAACCATAAAACTGGTTAACAATATGTTTATCAGCTTGAAGACAGATGAGGCCAATGGTTTCTCAGACAGACATAGGCTCCACCCAGAGATGAGTTAAGGGTGTGCAATGTGCGGCTTTCATGAGTCTCACAGTTGAAGACTACTTGAAGTGCCTGTGTGATGGTGTTGGCCGTGCTCCACCTTCTCCTCTGCATATGGTGAGCAAAGTTAGTATTAAGTTGGTAAGGTAAGAAGTGCATATCGCATCGCAACTGAGAATCACTCTGTCACATCATAACATGTCATTCCTTCTGACAGAACTGGAACCGCACCACACACACACTATTCACCTGAGCAGTAGTGTGGACGAACGTATGTGTTACGTATATACAGTGAAAATACGTGTGGTGTGTAAATAGGTGTACGCAGAGTCCTCTAGGGAACCGAGTAGACAATATTTTGAATTGGAACGCATGTCCAAAAACTTACTGTTTCCATGATGAAAACATGTTTTCTAAGTGGGTATGCAGCAAGGTAGTCATGGTAGGGGGTGCTTACGTCGGATAGGCTGATGTCATTTGACCTCTCTGACCTGGTTCGGCATGATCCTTCTACATGACGAAGCTCACGATAATGGAAGAGCTTCTCGTCGCCTTTATCTAGATCGTTATCCAATATGTCTGAGTTCACTGCATATCATTTTCGCCAAAATGACGCAGTGGTTTTGAGACAGGGGTACCTTCACCGTCAGGAGACGTGACTGTGGTGCTCCAAGAAGACGCTGCACATCTGAATTGGAATAGGCCATACTACGAGGGTGAGTCAAATGAAAACCTTAAATACTTTTTTAATATTATTTATTGTGCAGAAGTGGTACAAAACTGTATCACTTTTCAACATGATCTCCCCCACGCTCAATGCAAGTCCTCCAGCGCTTACAAAGTGCATAAATTCCTTTAGAAAAAAATTCTTTTGGTAGTCCGCGCAACCACTCATGCACTGCGTGGAGTACCTCTTCATCAGAACCGTACTTCTTTCCTCCCATTGTGTCTTTGAGTGGTCCAAACATATGGAAATCACTTGGGGCAAGGTCTGGTGAGTATGGTGGATGAGGAAGACACTCAAAATGGAAGTGAACCCAGGTTTCATCCCCAGTAACGATTCTTGCAAGGAAGCCATCGCCTTCCCGTTCAAAGCGCCGTAGAAGTTCTTCACAAGCATCAACACGTCGTTCTCTCATTTCAGGAGTCAGCTGCCGTGGCATCCATCTTGCAGACACTTTGTGAAACCGGAGCACATCATGCACAATGTGGTGTGCTGACCCATGACTAATCTGTAAATATGCTGCAATGTCATTCAGTGTCACTCGGCGGTTTTCCTTCACTATGGCTTCAACTGCTGCAATGTTCTGTGGAGTCACAACTCGTTGTGCCTGACCTGGACGAGGAGCATCTTCCACTGAAGTCACAGTATTTGCGAACTTTCTACTCCATTCGTAGACTTGCTGCTGTGATAAACATGCATCACCGTACTGAACCTTCATTCGTCGATGAATTTCAATAGGTTTCACACCTTCACTATACAAAAACCGAATAATAGAACACTGCTCTTCCTTGGTGCAAGGCGCAAGTGGGGCAGCCATCTTAATACTGATACTGCGACGGTATGTGTGCATCTGCACTATGCTGCCACCTACAGCCCATTCTGCACGCTGTTTGCAGCCTCGGCCGCTCAGATCGGCTACGTGTACGGACAACAGTGGACAGTACAGGCACAGTTGTCGACCGGCCACTGGCAGATCAGTTATCAGTGAAGTGTGACAACTTGCAGAACCATTGTGTATATCAAGAAGTCGGACTCATGTTGTATGTCGGTAATCGTTTGCGACACCTTTGTATATACAAGTTAGGTATTGTCAATTTACTTTATAGAAATAAAACTACTAATGTTATTTGCTTGAATTGTTGCATAGCATTCCGAGAACGCAGCATCCCTTAGCCGCCCTATACGCGACGAGTGGGCAAGACCCAACAACTGGTGACGAGTCATCAAACGAACTATGTACGTGCCGACGGGCACAGAAATTTGTGTATTTTTTTTGCTGGCACCTTCATTCTCTCTTGTCTTTACTTTGCAGGGGCGCGTATTGCTCTAATAGTTCCTTGTCGTTTTTACTAATAAATGTTTTCAGGTGGACGTTGCAGAAACTTCCTTCGTTCATATTTTTGTCTATTTGCTACATTTGTGTGTTCCAACATGGCCACCTGCCCTATCCCGCCACTTACTCAGGCGCCACAGCCGCAAGCGTTAGATGTGACACAGCTAATGCAGATGTTTCAGTTTCAGACGCAGCAAATATCTACACTGCTCAAGACGGTGCAGCAGGTACTCGCCAACGCTGCGCGCCCGACAGAGCGAGCACCACCTACTACAGCTGCTATACCACCTTTTCGACTGTTTTGTGAACAAGAAGAAGTATGGCCCGAGTGGTTGCGACAGTTCGAGGTACATTTACTCGCCCACAATGTACCAGGTACTGCGAAACTTCAAAATGGTTCAAATGGTTCTAAGCACTATGGGACTTAAAACCTGAGGTCATCAGCCCCCTAGACTTAGAACTACTTAAACCTAACTACATGACACACATCCATGCCCGAGGCAGGATTCGAGCCTGCGACCGTAGCAGCCGCGTGGTTCCGGACTGAAGCACCTAGAACCGCTCAGCCACAGCGGCCGGCTGTGAAACTTCCCTCTCTATTATCCACGGTAGGAAGTCCAGTGGTCGGATTAATTCAAAAACTCTTTGCTAACGACACTCCGAGTGAACTTGCGTGTGGCAGAGTTATCGCCCGTCGGAGGTTCGAATCCTCCCTCGGGCATTGGTGTGTGTGTTTGTCCTTAGGATAATTTAGGTTAAGTAGTGTGTAAGCCTAGGGACTGATGACCTTAGCAGTTAAGTCCCATAAGATTTCACACACATTTGAACATTTTTTGAGTGTTGTCGCCTCTCTAACTAACTACTATGACCAACAAGTGAATGTGGTAGCACCTAGGTATCAATTCTTCAATTGCAAAAAATGGTCAGATCAAACGTATAGCGAGTGGGTAACAGATTTGCATTGTATGACAAGGAAATGTAAATTCAAATGAACCTGCGGTGCTTTATATTCAGACGTTATTTTGCGTGATGCGATCGTGTACAATGTGCCTGGTGTCAAACTCAGAGAAGAAAGTTTGAAATAGTCCGATCCATCATTTCAGCAGGTAGTGCAAATACTAGATCAGTATGATTCCGGTGCCTTGTCGGCTCATACATTTAAGCAGCCAGCTATTTCTCAGGTTGAGTCCCTTAGTTGCGATGGCCCCATTCCGCAAAGGCGGAGTGCGATAGCCATGCCGAGTAAACAACCTTCCACACCGCGTAAGGAGCTCGCTAAACAGGCGGCTATACAGGCGAACAGAATCAAGTCTTGCCCTAGGTATTACTCACAGCACACGTGCCATGACTGCCCTCACAACAAGCTCAGTGTTACGCTTGTGGTAGGAAAGAACATATACAATACGTATGTTTGAAAAGGAACAGACATCAAAATTCGGCCCACTCACAAAAATCTAGTCACAAGGCTCATGTCGTTTATGCAGTATGTTGAAAGTGTAGCTAGCTTTCTAAAAGAATTCCCAGAAATCATTTATGAAGGTTTAGACAAAACTAACAATTTTGTTGCATATATTACGCTGAAAGACAATGCTCAACCCAAACTTTGCCGATCCAGAATTTTTCCCATTGCATTAAGGGACAAAGTCGTGGCTGAACTTATAGAATTGCAAGATAACAGAGTTATTGCCCCCATATCAGCAAGCCAATGGGAAAATCCACTGCGTTTGCTCCCCAAACCTTCATGTCGCATTCGCCTCTGTGTTGACTTTAAGCTGCCGGCCGCGGTGGTCTCGCGGTTCTAGGCGCGCAGTCCGGAACCGTGCGACTGCTACGGTCGCAGGTTCGAATCCTGCCTCGGGCATGGATGTGTGTGATGTCCTTAGGTTAGTTAGGTTTAAGTAGTTCTAAGTTCTAGGGGACTGATGACCACAGCAGTTGAGTCCCATAGTGCTCAGAGCCATTTGAACCATTTTTGACTTTAAGCTAGCCGCTGTGGCCGAGCGGTTCTAGGGGCTTCAGTCCGTAACCACGCGGATGCAACGGTCGCAGGTTCGAATCCTGCCTCGGGCATGGATGTGTCTGATGTCCTTAGGTTAGTTCGGTTTAAGCAGTTCTAAGTCTAGGGGACTGATGATCTCAGATGTTAAATCCCATAGTGTTTCGAGCCCTTTCATTTTTTTTTGTCTTTAAATCTACAGTCAACCCAAAAACTGTCATTTATACTTATCCATTGCCACGCCCAGAGGATCTCATGGGCAAATTAGGCGCTTGACCCTACTTATCAAAAACTGATTTGCGCAACCGCTTATCTTCGAATACCGCTCGATGAGGATTCTCAAAAAGTGTATGTGCTTAATACTCTTTTGGGATTATTTCAATATTTGCGTTTGTATTTTGGCAGTGCTTTTGCTCGTGCCATTTTCCAACGGTATTTGGAACAGCTGACTGCACAAGTACCAATCTGTTCAAACTATTTGGACGATATTGTAGTATCAGGTCATACACCTGACGAACAGATTGTGCGTGTTTTTTTTTTTTTTCGTGTGTTATCTGAGGCAGGGCTAAAGTGTAGACTGGACAAGTGTGATTTTTTAAAACCTGAGCTGCAGTACCTTTGTCATGTCATAAAAAGTCAAGGTGTACATCCTCTGCAGTCACATTTCTTAGCCATACGAAACTTTCTGGTTGCTCGCAATATCACAGAATTGCAGTCAGTTTTAGGGAAAATGAAATATTATATTCGGTTCATACCGAATGCTGCACAAATCACAACACCATTGTATCGCCTGCGTCGCAAAAATATCCACTTTGTTTGGACACATGAGTGCCACGTCGCTTTTCAAAAAACTTGAAGATGCATTGCTCAGTGATCGATGCTGAGTTCACTCCGATCCTCAAAAACCTGTAGTCTTCCAAGTTGACGCTTCGTCTTGCTGAATCTGTGCAGTGCCTTCGCACAGAATCGGTGATACAGACAGAACTACTGCTTTTGCGTAAAAAGTGCTGTCTAAAGCTCAGTGTAAGTATTTACAAATTGAGAAAGAGGCTTTGGCTATTGTGCATGGTGCCACCAAATTTCATCACTATGGAAGAAAATTCTACTTAGAAACGGATCACCAGCCATTGGAGTCCTTGTTTCATCCGACGAAACTGGTTCCTATACTAACTGCCCAAAAATTTGCAAAAATGGGCTTTGTTGTTGTCTCAATACCAATACGAGATTGTGTATCGTCCGACGGCTCAACGTGGTAATGAGGACGCACTTTCATGTCTTCCGATTTACCCTGATAAAGACTTGTGGAGCATCTCGTTGTCACATCGATGCTCAGGATTCTGAACTGCTTCAGTCTTTTCCGCTGAACTATAAGAAAATTGCACAAGCCATGGAAGCTGATTCTGATTTGAGAATTTTGCTAAAACACATTCGCACAACTTGGCCCCATTCCTTGCGTAACATCCTGAACTTTATAGTGCGCCGATACTTTGCACGTCGGCATAACCTCGCTGAACCGAAAGGTGTGATTCTTGTTCATAATGACACTGGATAGTCGCGTGTGTTGACCCCTAAAGCTTTGTAAAAAGAAGTGTTGCAGTTACTTCACCAAGGACACTGGATCATTGTTCGTACAAAACAGTTAGCCCGCCGACACTGTACTTGGCAGGGTATGGAGAACAGATGACGTCACAGTGTCACGCATGTGCGGAAAATCAGTCCGCTCGGCCACAAAAATTGTCTGCTTCGCCTAAGTCGCAGTCGCCATGGCAACGTGTGCCCATAGACTTCGAGAGACCTTTTTGGAACACTCGTTGGTTGATTGTGATTGACTCATACAGCAAGTTCTCCTTTGCTGTGCCAATGAACTTGACAACGTCGGCCGGCCGCGGTGGTCTAGCGGTTCTGGCGCTGCAGTCCGGAACCGCGGGACTGCTACGGTCGCAGGTTCGAATCCTGCCTCGGGCATGGGTGTGTGTGATGTCCTTAGGTTAGTTAGGTTTAAGTAGTTCTAAGTTCTAGGGGACTGATGACCACAGCAGTTGAGTCCCATAGTGCTCAGAGCCATTTGAACCATTTTTGACTTTAAGCTAGCCGCTGTGGCCGAGCGGTTCTAGGGGCTTCAGTCCGTAACCACGCGGATGCAACGGTCGCAGGTTCGAATCCTGCCTCGGGCATGGATGTGTCTGATGTCCTTAGGTTAGTTCGGTTTAAGCAGTTCTAAGTCTAGGGGACTGATGATCTCAGATGTTAAATCCCATAGTGTTTCGAGCCCTTTCATTTTTTTTTGTCTTTAAATCTACAGTCAACCCAAAAATTGTCATTTATACTTATCCATTGCCACGCCCAGAGGATCTCATGGGCAAATTAGGCGCTTGACCCTACTTATCAAAAACTGATTTGCGCAACCGCTTATCTTCGAATACCGCTCGATGAGGATTCTCAAAAAGTGTATGTGCTTAATACTCTTTTGGGATTATTTCAATATTTGCGTTTGTATTTTGGCAGTGCTTTTGCTCGTGCCATTTTCCAACGGTATTTGGAACAGCTGACTGCACAAGTACCAATCTGTTCAAACTATTTGGACGATATTGTAGTATCAGGTCATACACCTGACGAACAGATTGTGCGTGTTTTTTTTTTTTTTCGTGTGTTATCTGAGGCAGGGCTAAAGTGTAGACTGGACAAGTGTGATTTTTTAAAACCTGAGCTGCAGTACCTTTGTCATGTCATAAAAAGTCAAGGTGTACATCCTCTGCAGTCACATTTCTTAGCCATACGAAACTTTCTGGTTGCTCGCAATATCACAGAATTGCAGTCAGTTTTAGGGAAAATGAAATATTATATTCGGTTCATACCGAATGCTGCACAAATCACAACACCATTGTATCGCCTGCGTCGCAAAAATATCCACTTTGTTTGGACACATGAGTGCCACGTCGCTTTTCAAAAACTTGAAGATGCATTGCTCAGTGATCGATGCTGAGTTCACTCCGATCCTCAAAAACCTGTAGTCTTCCAAGTTGACGCTTCGTCTTGCTGAATCTGTGCAGTGCCTTCGCACAGAATCGGTGATACAGACAGAACTACTGCTTTTGCGTAAAAAGTGCTGTCTAAAGCTCAGTGTAAGTATTTACAAATTGAGAAAGAGGCTTTGGCTATTGTGCATGGTGCCACCAAATTTCATCACTATGGAAGAAAATTCTACTTAGAAACGGATCACCAGCCATTGGAGTCCTTGTTTCATCCGACGAAACTGGTTCCTATACTAACTGCCCAAAAATTTGCAAAAATGGGCTTTGTTGTTGTCTCAATACCAATACGAGATTGTGTATCGTCCGACGGCTCAACGTGGTAATGAGGACGCACTTTCATGTCTTCCGATTTACCCTGATAAAGACTTGTGGAGCATCTCGTTGTCACATCGATGCTCAGGATTCTGAACTGCTTCAGTCTTTTCCGCTGAACTATAAGAAAATTGCACAAGCCATGGAAGCTGATTCTGATTTGAGAATTTTGCTAAAACACATTCGCACAACTTGGCCCCATTCCTTGCGTAACATCCTGAACTTTATAGTGCGCCGATACTTTGCACGTCGGCATAACCTCGCTGAACCGAAAGGTGTGATTCTTGTTCATAATGACACTGGATAGTCGCGTGTGTTGACCCCTAAAGCTTTGTAAAAAGAAGTGTTGCAGTTACTTCACCAAGGACACTGGATCATTGTTCGTACAAAACAGTTAGCCCGCCGACACTGTACTTGGCAGGGTATGGAGAACAGATGACGTCACAGTGTCACGCATGTGCGGAAAATCAGTCCGCTCGGCCACAAAAATTGTCTGCTTCGCCTAAGTCGCAGTCGCCATGGCAACGTGTGCCCATAGACTTCGAGAGACCTTTTTGGAACACTCGTTGGTTGATTGTGATTGACTCATACAGCAAGTTCTCCTTTGCTGTGCCAATGAACTTGACAACGTCGGCCGGCCGCGGTGGTCTAGCGGTTCTGGCGCTGCAGTCCGGAACCGCGGGACTGCTACGGTCGCAGGTTCGAATCCTGCCTCGGGCATGGGTGTGTGTGATGTCCTTAGGTTAGTTAGGTTTAAGTAGTTCTAAGTTCTAGGGGACTTATGACCTAAGATGTTGAGTCCCATAGTGCTCAGAGCCATTTTTTGACAACGTCACGTAGCACAAGTCAGGTCCTGTCAATGATTTCTTACCTAGAAGGTCCACCTGAAGTAACAGTGTCAGACAACGGACCTCAGTTCACACCACATGAATTTGAAACATTCTGTGAACGCAATGGTATACAGCATCTAACTAGTGCACCATTCCATCCATAGTCAAACGGCGAAGCGGAACGTTTTGTTAGAACATTTTCGAGGTGCCGTGGTGGAGAAGAGTTGGTACTTCTTTAATTCTGACGAGTTTTGCATCAGAAGGAGACATGCACTCCACCCCCTCCTCACTTACCACCTGATTAATTATGCGCACAACGGTAACGGAAGGAAATGAGATGGACCCTGCTAGTTGGTAAAATAAGGAGTGCACACTCACAATAATTTAATAAAAATCGCAATCTACTCAGAGAAAAAAAGGAGAACTTTATCATAATAAACAAGAAATGGAATTCTGCATATATCTACGAAATGATATGCGGATTAAATATTACAATGAGATTTATTATACATCAGAACATAAAGACACATGATTATCGACACAAACAGTAAGTTAAAGAATAGGAAAGTATACTGAACTATTATGAGAATAAGGGTTGGCTCGAGAACAAGGGGATCCTACTCTCTGTGATGCAACAAAATGACCATAACGACTGGAGGCTCTAATGAATCAAATATTGCTCTCCCGACTATTGCAGTATCGCGATTAGTAGTGAGAGATCAAATGGGATCACATGGAGAAACAAGCAAGGTGGACTTGAAGCAAAGCGAGTGCGCGTGCTGCTGAGGGATTCAGTATAAAATCTAGCGGCTCTAGGCGCGCAGTCCGGAACCGCGCGACTGCTACGGTCGCAGGTTCGAATCCTGCCTCGGGCATGGATGTGTGTGATGTCGTTAGGTTAGTTAGGTTTAAGTAGTTCTAAGTTCTAGGGGACTGATGACCTCAGATACTGCTCAGAGCCATCAGTATAAAAATGATAGGTTCTCCAATGCCGAAGCCGCAAAATACTGTACAAGACCTGAAATCTGCAGCACGTCGTCAGTGGGCAGCGTTCTGATGATGTACGCGCCGACTTCTGCTGTGCAGCGACTCTGTTTCAACCCCTGGCCTCGAAGGGTGCCCGAGAATTTTAAGTTCTGCCGAAAAAGTGCGACTAAGCCGCAAGACGTCCGACGCCGACGAAGGTCAGATCCCGAATCCAAGCGCCCGCACAACCCAAGAGGGAAGCCAACTTTGCTCAGCTCCTTACCATCCTCTAAAATCACGAATCAGCATTCAGTGCTGATTCCAAAATTCCGCCACACTGTCTCAGAACACCATAGCGACTGTTCCCTCCAATTTCGAGCAGGGCTTTATGACGTCAACTAGCCTCAGTTTAAGTTGACCAATCATGCCTCTGCTATGCAGCTGAGGGCACTGAACTTGCCGTTTGGCTGGCTACGAAAACAACCTGCCTAGACCACCTGCCATCTGGCGCCAGACAGTCGCACCCAGCAGGTCACGGTTGACAAGTATCCTCAGAATCAAGAGGACAATGCAGTCAGTCGCTGCCAGCAGTCTTCGTTCCGGACGCGCCGGAACGGTAAACACATAAACCGCGGTGACACTCAGACGTCTCGCAGGTCGTTTCGCCTGCATACAATAGGCGAAACTCGACCGACGTCAGCAGTCGTTCCACCAGGCGCTTAATCCTATTGATGTACGAACCTTTCAGTATTCGGAGAAGTGCAGCATCCAACCGGAAACGCAGTGTGCCGCGTCATCCGATGCTCGCCTCGCACAGGCCACCCAGGGAAGTAACTCAGCATGCATAGGAATCAAAGTATTTTGAGCTCTCAGTACAAATAGTCTCATTACAATAACCTTATTCGGCCTGGTACCACCGAGCAATGACATGGAACAGTAATAAAATTGAAAATGAGAGGCAAAATGCAAAAGAGGGCATGGAACCTCTCACATTCAAGCAGCAGATGGCCAAACTTCGGTCCACACACATCAGGGATCGAGCATTGCAACTGTTTCTCGCCTCCTATTGTTCGCATCCACGAGATGGACCATCGCCGGCGGAAATGGTTCACGGCCGCCGCCATCGCACACTGCTCCACCTGCTCCACCCTCCCCAGCATCCGGCGCGCGAGGAAGGCCGCAAGTATCGCTTCGCGCCGCATGATATTGTGCTTTTCAGCGTTTATAGTGGCAGCAGACGGTGGGCGCGAAGCGAGATCCTTCGTCGACTTGGTGCATGCATGTATCTCATTTAAGGCCCAGCCGGATGGCAGCGCCGACATCACAACCAAATTTGCACTTGCCATGTGCACGGTGATCTTTCTGTATCTCTTACCCCAGATTCACGGATCCCGAGGACAACGTGGCCACAGCAGCCGCCAGAGGGTGTCATCACGACACCGTGGGAGACCCCAAGGAGACGGAGCCTTCGCCTCCTCCGCCTCCTCTCGTCCTACCGATGCAGCTCAACCCGCGCACACCGCAGCAGTCGCCTTCTTCTTCGTCTGGTTCACGGCAGCAGGACGTGGACGCGTACCCTTCTGGTTGTTTCTCGGGGACGGCGGGGATGGCGCGGTACGACCGGAAGCTTGACGTCCCCAGCAGCCACAGCTTCCGGCCCGAAGCTGCTCCCACACTCCCGCATCCCTCGCGGTGGTCTCACTCCCTACACGACGACGGTCCGTCGCTTTGGGAGTAAGGAATGTGTGGCGTAACCACAAGCGCCGGAACGAAGACGAAGTCAAAAGACCATAGAAGGTGGTGAAACAACGTCGGCCAATGGTGCGCCGATTAGGACCGTGCCACGACAGGAGTGACACCTGCAAGAAGTAAATGTAAGCGTCGCTCCTGCCAGTATCGGCCACTCAGATTGGCTACGTACACGGACATTAGTGGACATGTGTCATACGTCTGTAAGCGAGATTTCCACACTCCTGAACATCCCTAGACATCGAAACGAAAGTTTGGCGAATGATAGCACACAAGAAGGACAGTATTTTGTCAATTCGTAAACACACGGGACTTTCTTATTGATGCCTCTTTAGGCAGTTTGTAATCTTAGTGTGTTCCGAAGAAGGCGTGGTTATCCGCTCCGAAACCTAAGTCAACATCCAGTTTCTATTTGCAATCGAGTCGGATTCTTTATAATCATTACACGACAATAGCATCCCTGTAATGGCCTGGCCTGCACATAGTCCAGACCTGAGTCCTATAGAACAGCTTTGGGAGGTATTTCAAAGCCGACTTCGTGCCAGGCCTCACCGACCGACATTGACACCTCTCCTCAGTGCAGCACTCCGTGAAGGATGGGCTGCTATTCCCGAAGAAACCTCTCAGCACCTGACTGAACTTTGCCTGCGGAAGTGAAAGCTGTCATCAAGGCTAAGGGTGGTCCACTACCATACTGAATTCCAGAGCCGGCCGGGGTGGCCGAGCGGTTCTAGGCACTACAGTCTGGAACCGCGCGATTTCTACAGTCGCATATTCGAATCCTGCCTCGGGCATGGATGTGTATGATGTCCTTATGTTAGTTAGGTTTAAGTAGTTCTACGTTCTAGGAGACTGATGACCTCAGAAGTTAAGTGCCATAATGCTCAGAGCCATTTGAACCATTTTTGAATTCCAGCTTTACCGATGGAGGTCGCCACGAACTTCTAAGTCATTTTCAGCCAGGTGTCCTGATACTTTTGATCACATAGTGTACGAGACGAGTGGGCAAGGCCCAACATCCTGCGTGATCTACTATAACATCCATATAACCTCTAAAGGATACAGTCACGATTGACAACACTGTTTGTAAAAATATATTAGTTTCCTTTTGTTTATTTGGTTATTAATCAGTGGAACTGTAAAGCAAGTGATATTCTGGGTCACAGCTAATAAGTTATTTGTAAATGGGAGGCATTACCAACGTGTATTCAAATGACTGTAGCTCGGAAATGGTATGTTTCTGGACATGGGTTCCAATTCAAAATATTATATACTCAGTCCCCTCTGCAAGTCCCAGAAGGATATAAGGGGTATTATAGAACACCCTCTATAAGTACATTTGTGAGAACACATTTGTGAGGGCCTTTTCACGTGGATGTGACAGTGCACCTATATGCGCCAGTTATGTTTGCCCACACTGTGTGAGAGTGCTTATTATGTATATGAGCTACACTGAACATATAGTCTGCACACTATGTCCGTGATTTACTTTATTTATATATATTTTATACACTTTCTGAGCATTAGGTTTACTTCCACCACTGCTGATCTTATGATTCACGATATTTTACTTTCATGTACTATCTCAGACGCTAACTGCGAATATTCAGTATCATCTGTGGTTAAAGTGTACAACTGTTTGACACTGTGCTACAACACTTTAAATTTGCTACGATTATTGCAGGTGGAAAACCATATAATTGCATCAACGTTAACTGTAAACAATATTCCTAAAATATCCATACGTTTCCCAAACAGTGAGACTTGTGTATGTGCATTTTGTGTTTTTAAACCGGGGACCTAGAAACGACGGAGAGGCTTCGTCCCACCTTAGCCCTCAGTGGTTCACAACCCCACAACAGGCCACAGCAGTCCACCCACCTCGCCGCCGCCGCCCCACACCGAACCCACGGTTATTGTGCGGTTCGGCCTCTAGTGGACCCCCCCCCCCCCGCTCACCCCTCCCCAGGAACGTGTCATACCAGACAAGTGTAGCCCCAAGAGTGGTAGAGTAATTACTGTGTACGCGTACATGGAGACAGTGTTTGCACTGCAATCGCCGACATAGTGTAACTGAGGCAGAATAAGGGTAACCAGCGCGCATTCACCGAGATAGATGGAAAACCACCGTAAAAACCATCCACAGGCTGGCGGGCACTCCAGACCTCGACACTAATCCGCCGGACGGATTCGTGCCGGGGACGGGGACGGGCACGTTAGACTGTGCGGCTAGCCGGGCGGGCTAGTGAGACTTAGTTTGTGCATCGTGCGTCTCTCTTCCTTTATAGTGTTAATTCTTTTTTAACTCTTGTACATTGTTTTCCATCTTGTTTTTCTGTGTAAAGTGTATGAGCTAGTAAATACACGTATTCTCCAATGTAAGATGTATGAACTCCTGGGACCCATACATTTCTCGAATAAAACAATTCTGACTGATCCGTAATAATCCATTTTAAAGAAAAGAAAACACATTAGAAATAAAAATAATTTGTTAACATCTAGTCACTCATTTTGTTTCTTTCTACCTCAAACTTACTATACATAACTGTTTACTGTGTGTACATATGTCTACATTACATGTGTTTTTTCTATAAGAAGAGACGCATTTACAGTTCAATAAAAGTGTTCCGTCTTACAATGGGCAGACATGTCTCGGTTGCACACATATTTTCTATAGGAAGAGATGCATTTACATTTCATTAAAATTTTGAAATGCAGGGAGATTCCGTGATGATATTACGAAATTTCAGTGATGATGGAGAAGGGTAAATGTATCACTTTCAGGTAAGGGACCCTAGTCCACAAACGACCGAGTCTAAAGGTACAAGCTAAAAGGACTCAAGCTCCGTCTTAGCCTCGTCCAGCGCTAAAAGCAAACTTACAAAACATGATCATCACGTACAGAGTTCCTGTTGAATACTAGCCAATGCACTCACAAGGGAACCTCCCCATCGCACCCCCCTCAGATTTGGTTATAAGTTGGCACAGTGGATAGGCCTTGAAAAACTGAACACAGATCAATCAACAAAACAGGAAGAAGTTATGTGGAACTATGAAAAAAGTTAGTAAAATATACAAACTGAGTAGTCCATGTGCAAGATAGGCAACATCAAGGAGAATGAGAGCTCGGAAGTGCCGTGGTCCCGTGGTTAGCTTGAGTAGCTGTGGAATGAGAGGTCATTGGTTCAAGTCTTCCCTCGACCGAAAATTTTACTTTCTTTATTTTCGCAAAGTTATGATCTGTCCGTTCGTTCATTGACGTCTCTGTTCACTGTAATAAGTTCAGTGTCTGTGTTTTGCGACCGCACCGCAAAACCGTGGGATTATTAGACGAAAGGACGTGCCTCTCCAATGGGAACCGAAAACATTTGATCGCAAGGTCATAGGTCAACCGATTCCTCCACAGGAAAACACATCTGATATATTCTATACGACACTGGTGACGGCATGTGCGTCCCATGACAGGAATATGTTGTCGACCCACCTAACTTGTACACTTAGCGAATGGGTAAAAAGATTCTTCTACCTTGCCCGATTTAGGTTTTCTTGTGGATGTGATAATCACTCCCAAAAAACTGATGAAAACATAACAGTTTGTCACATAAACTGAAAATAAAAAACTAAACTTTTTACTCGAGGGTAGACTTGAACGTAGGACCTTTCGTTCCGTAGCTGCTCTCGCTAACCACGGGTCCTTGATATTGCATATGTTCGCATGGACTACTCAGTTCGTATATTTTGCTTATTTTTTCATAGTTCTACACGACTTCTTCCTGTTTTCTCGATTGATCTGTGTTCAGTTTTTCAAGGCCTATCCACTGTGCCAACTTATAACTAAATCTGAGGGGGGTGCGATGGGGAGGTTCCCTTTTCAGATTATTTCCACTCTTGAGGAACTGTGACGGCGCATGTAGCTTGATGTCATGGCGACCAGAAACACTAAGTCTGTGGTACAGTAATAATGAATTCCATTTACCTGCACAAATTTCACAAGCTGCTACACTTACAACAGTAGTTCAAAATGACGTACCCCAGCGTCAATACAGGAATGGCATCATCGCAGGAAATTCTGGCATAAACATTCTATCGTTCCCAGTGTCCTTACAACACCGACACAGGCAGCGAGAATTATCTCAAGAGATCCCCTTGAGTATCGACAGGTGTCTCGTACACAAGAATTTTCGCTTGGCCCCACAGAAAAAGTGGGATGAGATCAGGGGACCGTCCTGGACACGAAACAGGACCTTCTCAGCACATCCACTTACTACGTAATGTCTGCGCCAAGTGTTCACAGACTCTCAGTTCAAATTGAGGTAGGCTCCATCATGTTGAAATCACACCCGTTGACAAGTAACAGGTGGGATCTGTTCCATGAACATGGCTAGTATGTCTCTGATGAACAGTGTGTACGCTGGCGCCTTTAAGGAGGGAGGAAAGTGAATCAGGCCTAGTACGTAATCATTGATTATGCTTGCCCACACACTGAGTAATACTCTGTGTTAATGGCTCTTCACAACTGTAGCGTGGTATTCTCATTGGACCAAGTATGACTACTGCGACTATTTAGCATTCGGTCTCATCCACGAAAAGTACATACGCAGGGAAAGTGAATATCGACTCCAAGCAGCTGCAAGAACCATTCGCTGAACACGACACGACATCCAAAGTCAGCAGGAGCCAAGCATACACTTTCTGTGGATGGCAGAGGTGTAGCTGCATTTCTCGTAATACTCGCCCCACGGTACTCTATGAAAAATTTGAAACATTAATTTCATGCGCAAGTGATCAAGTACAGATTGCTCACACTTCGTCCACTGAAGCAAGTACTGCACCTTCTAAGCTGTGAGTATGTGTAATTCTTTGTCATCCTGAGTCGTTTTACTGTGGTTCTAATTGCTCTGTTTCACTTAATCGCTGGAACAGTCTTGGAAATATGGTGTTACCCTGATGTCTTCTACGTCGATATTTAGCCCTGAACAACCTTTCTGCCTTTCTGTAAGTTCCATTTGCGTGCTAATACACGAAAATCATGTTTGCAAATTACGTCACTGGGTACAGGTTAGCCGGCCCGTGTGGCCGAGCTGTTCTTGGCGCTTCAGTCTGGAACCGCGCGACAGCTACGGTCGCAGGTTCGAATCCTACATGGGGCATGGATGTGTATGATGTCCTTAGGTTAGTTAGGTTTAAGTAGTTCTAAGTTCTAGGGGACTGATGACCTCAGAAGTTAAGTCCCATAGTGCTCAGAGCCATTTGAACCATTTTTGGGTACAGGTTATGGCCAATGCATGTTAGTACTTCAACCTGTAAACACACAGTGCGGTCTACTGCAGTACAGATATTGTACACCACTATCGCCCATGTTTGTGAATATCATGTCATTTGGATTGGGTTAGATGATATTTATTATCCCGAGCTCTACACCTAAATTCTTGTCAGGATTGACTACCCAATAATCTCAGCAACAACTACCGATACACGTATTCCATTATTAGAGATACCACAACGATTTTTGCTGATAATTTTCGAGCTGGCAGTGTGGTGTCACAGCCAGATACCACACGTGCTAGGTGGTAGCTTAAATCGGCCGCGGTCCTGTCGTACATGTCGGACCCGCGTGTCGCCACTGTGTGATCGCAAACCTAGCGCCACCACAAGGCAGGTCTCGAGAGACTGACTCGAACTCAGCCCAGTTGTACGGACGACAGAGCTAGCGACTAGACGTACGAAGCCTTTCTCTCTCATTAGCCGAGAGACAGAATAGCCTTCAGCTAAGTTAATGGCTACGAACTAGCAAAGGCCATTAGCCTTATAGTAATTGTAATTAAAGTCTCCTTAGTGCGATGTACCACAATGAGTTATTAAAGATAAGTATATGAGAAGCTCCGTTCTTTTCTTCATAGCATTAATTACGTATCCTGTTCCAGTACTTCACGCCCGTCTGCGTTAGTCTAGCGTGCTTTCTAAGCCACCTCTATCTACAAGGTGTTGGCCCAGCTGCCGACAAATCACATGGCGACGAGTCTACAAAGGATCTTGTGTTTTACTTTGCCCTAATTTCTTTGTGTCATGGCTTCGCCACAATCTCCAGATGTACTGTCCGAATTTTATAGCTTGCAGAATCAGCAGACGCAGGCGTTATTGGATGCTCTTGGACAGCTCGTCCAGGGTCAACGCCGCCGCCACTTCATCGCTACCGCAGCCACAACATGCTGTTGCACCTCAATTCAGACCCTTTGACGCAACCCAAGAGTCCTGGCAGGAGTGGTCCCGTCAATTCGCCTTCCACCTAGCAGCCTACAGAATTCAAGGTAATGAGCGGCAGCCGTTTTTGTTTTCTTGTGTCGGTGTGTCCACCTACCGAGTGATAGTGAAGTTGTTTCCCCGGCGCGACGTAGCAACTCTGTCCTACGAAGAACTTTTGTCTGCTTTAGATGCCTATTTCAAGGAAACAGTAAATGTCGTTGCCAAAAGGTATACGTTCTTTCGTACAAAACGTACGGCCGGTCAGACTAATAGGGAGTGGGTTGCGACATTGCAAGGACTTACTAGGGAGTGTGCGTTTGAATGCGAATGTGGACTTCCTTATTCAGATACTATGGTGCGTGATGCAATAGCACAGAACGTTTCTGATGTTCGCATACGGGAACAGATTTTGAAACTAGTTAATCCCTCCCTTCAACAAGTGATAGACATATTGGACAGGCAAGACACACTTGACTTTGCTCAGGAATCGTTTGAAACTTCGCCAGCAGTGTGTCACATTAATCGGCCCGCCGGGCCCGCTGCACGGGACGCTAGGCGGCCCTCGCGCCCGTTGGCGCAGCGGCAGCCTAGCTCGCAAACACGTTCGCCGCGTAAGCAAGCTAATGCAGTGAAATCATGCCCGTGGTGTGCAACTAGACATTCGCGTGAAAATTGCCCGTCACGCCAAGCTATTTGCTTTTACTGTCATAAGAAAGGACATGTCCAAAGCGTTTGCCAGAAAAAGCTCAGATCAGACACTCACACCAATTCCAGGCCCTTTGCTTCGCGCCGACATCGAACCAAGGAAACTCAGGCTCGTGGACCTTCGCCCATGGATATTCATGTAGTTCATTCCACCCCATCCGGTGACAGTGTTCATTCCACAAAAAGTGTGCGTCGACGTCGACGGCAGTCCCGTCACGTCGCACGTGATTCTGTCCCAGTGTCTGTTCCAGTTGCACAAAACAGTCGCTTTTGTCGTCAGCAGGACAATAAACTTTTTGTAGACTTAGACTTTGCAGGCAAAGTGATACCATTCCAGCTCGATACCGGAGCTGCAGTTTCATTGCTCAATCACGACACGTACAACCAACTGGGCAAACCTCCGTTGCGTGCCGCAAATGTTCAGCTCAATAGTTACTCAGGCCAGAAAATACCAGTGTTAGGACAGTGCAGCCTTCTTGCAACATACAAGGGACAAACAAAACTTGTGTCATTTTACGTTCTTCGTTCTTCTACTGCAGTGAACTTGTTTGGTTTGGATTTATTTCAGTTGTTTAATTTGTCTATAGTAAATCAGGTCCTCTCAGTGAATCAGACTGTGCCTTCCGCCAGTGTTTCTAGTTTATGTGAGGAATTTGCAGACATTTTTGCACCGGGCCTTGGTTGCGCTAAGAACTGTGAAGCACATTTGGAACTGAAAGCAAACGCGCAACCGAAGTTTTTCAGAGCGCGCAATGTTCCCCACGCATTGCGTGATGAGGTCGCAAGAACATTAAACGATTTAGAATCTCAAGGTGTAATTGAACGTGTGCAGGCTTCTCTCTGGGCCTCACCCTTAGTAATTTTGCCAAAACCTTCCGGAAAATTGAGACTTTGTGTGGACTTCAAGGCAACTGTGAATCCACAACTTGTGACTGCAACTTTTCCTTTGCCCCGCCCGGAAGATCTTTTTGACAAACTGTGCCCGGGAACATATATTTCAAAGTTGGACCTAGCAGATGCGTACTTGCAAATACCGGTGGACGAAGAATCCCAGCGCGTCTTGGTGGTAAACACGCATCTTGGCTTGTATCGCTTCAAAAGACTGCCTTTTGGGTGTGCATCCGCCCCTGCATTGTTTCAGCAACATTTACAAACTGTTTGGGCGTCGGTCCCTACTGCTGCGAACTATCTGGACGATATTGTGATCTCCGGAAAGACAGAAGCCGAACATTTGCAAAATCTCCGAACATTATGTCAGGTCTTGCGACAATATGGTCTTCGCTTGAGGAAGGACAAATGTGTGTTTTTTGCTCGGGATTTACCCTACCTGGGCCATGTAATAAATGCCCAGGGCATCCATCCGAGTCCAGAGCACCTCCGTGCCATACAGGATTTGCCGTCACTGCAGAACTTGAAACAGCTGCAGAATGTGCTGGGTAAAATAAATTATTATCATAAATTTTTGCGCAATGCTTCTTCCATTTCAGCTCCGCTTCATCGCTTACGCCGTAAAGGTGTTCCGTTCGTCTGGACGACGGAATGCGAACGCGCCTTTCGCCAGTTGAAATCGGCGTTGCTTTCACATACTTGCCTTACGCCATTCGATCCCCGAAAACCCCTTTTGTTGATGGTAGATGCATCGGATTTCGGGATCGGTGCTGTGCTTGCGCACAAAGATGGATCGCATGATCGCCCTATTGCCTTTGCGTCAAAATTGCTTTCATCTGCGCAAAGAAATTATTCACAGATAGAGAAAGAGGCTTTAGCTCTCGTGTTTGGTGTTACTAAGTTTCACGATTTCTTGTATGGTCGTCACTTTACCATCATCACGGACCACAAACCTTTGACATCGCTTTTTCATCCGAACAAGCCGGTACCTCCGCGTACGGCGCAGAAATTCATTCGCTGGTCTCTTTTCCTCTCGCAGTACCGCTACGATATCTTGTATCGGTCCACTGCTAAGCACGGCAACGCTGATGCGTTGTCCCGTTTGCCTGTTGCTGAGGATAAAGCATTCGATTCTTCCGAACTTGCTTGCATGTTCATTGATGCGGAAACCGAGGAGGTGGTCGCATCGTTTCCGATTGATTTTCGTCGTGTCGCTACAGCCACGGCTGCTGACCCTGTCCTTGCTACTGTTTTGAGTTTTGTTGCTACACAATGGCCCTTGTCCAAGTCACGGATCGAGGATCAGCTTGGTCGCCGATTTTTTGCTCACAAGGAGAGACTTTTTGTACGACGTGGTGTTTTGTTGTTGCGTTCTGATAATGATCAGTCCCGCGTCGTGGTCCCACGTTCGTTACAGTCCTCTGTCTTACGGCTTCTTCACCACGGACATTGGGGTATAGTGCGTACGAAACAACTTGCTCGTCTGCACTGTACTTGGTTCGGAATCGATGCTGCGATTACGAATATGTGCTCCTCTTGCGTAGCGTGTGCCGAACAACAATCCACACCGCCGCGGAAATTCTTTGCATGGCCGAAAGCCACTTCCCCTTGGCAACGCTTGCACATCGATTTTGCTGGTCCATTCTGGAATGCTCGTTGGTTGGTTGTGGTCGATGCCTTCAGTAATTTTCCTTTTGTTGTCCGGATGTCTTCCACGACGTCTTCTGCCACAATCCAAGCCTTGTCTGCTATCTTTTGCATTGAAGGTCTTCCGCAGACTATTGTTTCCGACAATGGCCCACAATTCATATCCGCAGAATTTCAGTCCTTCTGCAAGGCCAATGGTATTCACCATCTGACGTCCGCGCCGTTTTCGCCTCAGTCAAACGGTGCCGCGGAACGATTGGTCCGGACTTTCAAGTCACAGATGTTGAAATTGAAAGTGTCGCATTCTCGGGAGGACGCATTATTGCTCTTTTTGTCCTCGTATCGCTCTCAGCCCCGCGATGGTCACTCGCCGGCTGAGTTGCTCCATGGTCGTCCTCATCGAACCTTGATGTCTTTGCTGCATCCGCCGCATCAGGTTACAGTGCAGCGGCAGACTACTGCTTTTGCTCCTGGCGACGTTGTCTTCTATCGCACCTATCGCGGTTCACGGCGTTGGCTCGCAGGGCGCATTCTTCGCTGCCTCGGCCGCGCGATGTGTTTGGTTTTGGGGGCCTCTGGTGAGGTGCGTCGGCATCTCAATCAGCTGCGCCTCTGTCGTCGCCCGGGTACTGCCGCTCCCCGTCTGCTTTCAGCGACGGAGCCGTCAGGTCAGCGCTCTGGGGACCCATCTACTGGCTCGCCTCATCCCCAGGTGTTACCGACGCTGCCTTCCATTTTGCCTCATGGCGTCGCGCCGCCGCCGCAGCCGCCGCAGCCGCCGCAGCCGCCTCCGGCGTCGCCCGCAGTGGACGCTTCGCTGCAGCCGCAACGCGCCTCCCTGGGTCACGCGCCGCCGATCGCTTCCCGTGACCAGCTGTCCTCCGCCATGGAACTCTTGCCCGCTCCGGACCAGGTGTCGTCATCGCGCGTCGGATTCTCCGACCACATGGAGGTCGACCCTTCGGCCCCTCCTGCATCTTTACGGGCGCATACACCACATGTTGACGTGCACCCTGGACTAGGTTTTCAGGCGTTTCCTAGCTCCCCTCGGACCGAATGGCAGGGTGCGGGTGGCACAGCCTCGCCTGTTGTTAGGCTCCCCACCTCATCGCATACGTCAACATGGGGTCCTCCCCACGGCGGGCGGAAGCCTTATCTCACGACCGTTCGCCGATTTGCGGGGGAGGAATGTGGTGTCACAGCCAGACACCACAGCTAGGTGGTAGCTTAAATCGGCCGCGGTCCTGTACTACATGTCGGACCCGCGTGTCGCCACTGTGTGATCGCAAACCTAGCGCCACCACAAGGCAGGTCTCGAGAGACTGACTCGAACTCAGCCCAGTTGTACGGTCGACAGAGCTAGCGACTAGACGTCAGCATGATTCTCCGCATGTGGACTTGGCTGGCAACAGCGCTTGGCTCGCAGGCAGCATTGGCGCGACCCTGTCGTATGCAGCCTGGTCGGGGAATTGCAGCGCACATTGTGGGCTGATGTACTGGCAAGTAGAGCTTACAAACATTGTGATGCACATGGAGAGGACTCTCCCCCATGCATAATTCCTAAATAAAGAAGCAATTTTTCCTATCCTATTGCAAATGCTTGCTCATTGAATAGAAGCATAGCATAGCCTAGAACAAGTCAGCTCTAAACTTAGGTGGCCATCGTTTGAACTGAAAAGTGGGATGGGAGTAACCGGTTAAGTTCTTACGCGACAAGGCCATGGGGAAGTGTTGAAAAATGCAGGCTGCAGAGTTTTTAAACTTAGGAAGGATGATTAGAAAACCAAGCAGGCTGTGCTAAGTTTCACCATACTCAACTGTGACATTATGAGGATGGAGAAACCTGGCAACCGTACAGACAGTGGTATTGTCTCCAGGTACGCCATCTTCAATCGCCATCTTTGATTCTGACTGTGGTGTCACCGCCAGACATCACACTTGCTAGGTGGTAGCTTAAATCGGCCGCGGTCCATTAGTACATGTCGGACCCGCGTGTCGCCACTGTCAGGATCGCAGACCGAGCGCCACCACAAGGCAGGTCTCGAGAGACTGACTAGCACTCGCCCCAGTTGTACGACGACGTTGCTAGCGACTACACGTACGAAGCCTTTCTCTCATTTGCCGAGAGACAGTTAGAATAGCCTTCAGCTAAGTTAATGGCTACGACCTAGCAAGGCGCCATTTGTACCATGGCATGTACCTCAAGATAGAGTCTCACTTGTATCATCCAGAATGCTGTATACCAAAGGATAATACAAAAGTTAAGTGTTCTAGTAGCTACGTTCTTTTCTTTATCACATTCATTACGAATCCTGTTCCAGACTTAACGCCAGACGGCGTGAGTTGACGCGTGCCCTTTCGGCTACTTCACTGTGGACTGGCTGCCTTAACACTCCACAACATTGGCGACGCGGATTAATCAGGATCTTGTTCTTTCTCATTGCTTCCATTTCCTTGTGTCATGGCTTCGCCAGATGTACTGTCCGAATTTTATCGCTTGCAGAATCAGCAGACGCAGGCGTTATTGGATGCCCTTGGACAGCTCGTCCAGGGTCAGCGTGCACTGCCACCCGATGCGGCCGCCGCCGCTTCGCCGCTACCGCAGCCACAACATGCTGTTGCACCTCCATTTAGGCCCTGCGAGGCGGCCAACGAGACATGGCCGGAATGGTCACGACAATTTGGATTTCATCTCGCTGCCTACAGAATTCAAGGTAATGAGCGGCAGCCGTTTTTGCTTTCGTGTGTAGGTGTGTCCACCTACCGTGTGATAGTGAAATTGTTTCCCCGGCGCGACGTAGCAACTCTGTCATACGAAGAAATTTTGTCAGCGTTAGATGCCTATTTCAAAGAAACAGTAAATGTCGTTGCAAAAAGGTATGCGTTCTTTTGTACAAAACGTACGGCCGGTCAGACTAATAGGGAGTGGGTTGCAACTTTGCAAGGACTTACTAGGGAGTGTGCATTTGAATGTGACTGTGGACTCCCTTATTCAGATACTATGGTGCGTGATGCAATTGCACAGAACGTTTCTGATGTTCGCATAAGGGAACAGATTTTGAAACTAGTTAATCCCTCCCTTCAACAAGTGATAGACATATTGGATAGGCAAGACACACTTGACTTTGCTCTGGAATCATTTGCACCTTCGCCAGCCGTGTGTCACATTAACCGGCCCGCCGGGCCCGCTGCACGGAACGCTAACCTGCCCTCGCGCACGTCCGCGCAGCCACGTGTCCCGCGCAAGCAAGCAATTGCAGTGAAATCATGCCCGCGGTGTGCAACTAGACATTCGCGTGACAATTGCCCGTCACGCCAGGCTATTTGCTTTTACTGTCATAAGAAAGGACATGTTCAAAGTGTTTGCCAGAAAAAGCTCAGATCAGACAATCACAACCATTCCAGGCCCTTTGCTTCGCGCCGGAATCGCACCGAGGACACTCAGGCTCGTGAACCTTCGCCCATGGACATTCATGTAGTTAGTGCCACTCCGCCCAGTGTTCCTCTCGCTAACAGTGGCTGTGTTCGTCCCACAAGAAGTGTGCGTCGCCGTCGACGCAACTCCCGTCACGTCGCACGTGATTCTGTACCAGTGTCTGTTCACGTTGCCCAAAACAGTCGCTCTTGTCGTCGGCAGGACAATAAACTTTTTGTAGATTTGGACTTTGCCGGACAAGTGCTACCGTTCCAGCTCGATACCGGAGCTGCAGTTTCATTGCTCAATCACGCCACGTACAAACAACTGGGGGCACCTCCGTTGCGTGCCGCAAATGTTCAGCTCACGAGTTATTCCGGACAGCTTCTCCCTGTGTTAGGACAGTGCAGCCTTCTTGCCACATACAAGGGAAAACAAAACTTGTGTCTTTTTACGTCCTTCGTTCTTCTTCGGCAGTGAACTTGTTTGGTTTAGATTTATTTCAGTTGTTTAACTTGTCTATCGTAAATCAGGTCCTATCAGTGAACGAGACTGTGCCTTCAGCCAGTGTTTCTAGTCTATGTGACGAATTTGCAGACATTTTTGCACCGGGCCTTGGTTGCGCTAAGACCTATGAAGCACATAAAAAAAAAAACTCGTGACCAGCTGTCCTCCGCCATGGAACTCTTGCCCGCTCCGGACCAGATGTCGTCGCGCGTCGGATCCCCCGACGCAATGGAGGTCGACCCTTCGGCCCCTCCTGTCTGATTACGGGCGCATACACCGCATGTTGACGTGCACCCTGGACTAGGTTTGCAGGCGTTTCCTAGCTCCCCTCGGACCGAATGGCAGGGTGCGGGTGGCACGGCCTCGCCTGTTGTTAGGCTCCTCACCTCGTCGCATACGTCGACATGGGGTCCTCCCCACGGCGGGCGGAAGCCTTATCACACGACCGTTCGCCGATTTGCGGGGGAGGAATGTGGTGTCACCGCCAGACACCACACTTGCTAGGTGGTAGCTTAAATCGGCCGCGGTCCATTAGTACATGTCGGACCCGCGTGTCGCCACTGTCAGGATCGCAGACCGAGCGCCACCACAAGGCAGGTCTCGAGAGACTGACTAGCACTCGCCCCAGTTGTAAGACGACGTTGCTAGCGACTACACGTACGAAGCCTTTCTCTCATTTGCCGAGAGACAGTTAGAATAGCCTTCAGCTAAGTTAATGGCTACGACCTAGCAAGGCGCCATTTGTACCATGGCATGT
Organism: Schistocerca nitens; assembly: GCF_023898315.1. Classification (NCBI taxonomy): domain Eukaryota; kingdom Metazoa; phylum Arthropoda; class Insecta; order Orthoptera; family Acrididae; genus Schistocerca; species Schistocerca nitens. The sequence goes on along the minus strand of NC_064616.1, from coordinate 143,072,516 downwards.
ACCTCAAGATAGAGTCTCACTTGTATCATCCAGAATGCTGTATACCAAAGGACAATATAAAAGTTAAGTGTTCTAGTAGCTACGTTCTTTTCTTTATCACATTCATTACGAATCCTGTTCCAGACTTAACGCCAGACGGCGTGAGTTGACGCGTGCCCTTTCGGCTACTTCACTGTGGACTGGCTGCCTTAACAGTCCACAACACTGACAATATAGAGGTTGCGCTAAAGTCAGCTATCGTGGATGTTTACATTTTCGACGGAAAGGATAATTGCGCGTCTCAGATACTTCGTAATTCCTGCTAGTTTAGCAGTAGGACAATTGGGCTCTGGGTGATGACATCATAGGAGCGGGGGTAGCCCTGGCTGCACAGCAGCTGAAAACTTCACCATTGCTAGCCAATGGTGGCAGAGTGAAGGGGGGAGTTGGAGTCGTTCCGTAGAGGGAGTAATATGACGTCACTGGCACTTTGCACTGTACTGGGAGTAGCTCTGCGGTCAGTGCCCAGCTGAGTCACTCCTTTTCAAACCACCATAGCGGGTCGTTGAAAGTGGTGGTGTGCGCTCAGCCGTTAGCGAGAGGCAGTAGCCTGGCTCTGTCCTGTGAGGCCTAGTTTGTGCAGTGAAGTATGCATAGCAGCCAGATATGCTTGCAAACATATCAATCAGATTGTATATCGATTAGGTTCCTTTCAGATTACGCTAATACAATAGCTCCCTACTTAGCACTCGTATACAACCGCTCGCTCACCGATAGATCTGTACCTACAGATTGGAAAATTGCGCAGGTCGCACCAGTGTTTAAGAAGGGTAGTAGGAGTAATCCATCTAATTACAGACCTATATCATTGACGTCGGTTTGCAGTAGGGTTTTGGAGCATATACTGTATTCAAACATTATGAATCACCTCGAAGGGAACGATCTATTGATACATAATCAGCATGGTTTCAGAAAACATCGTTCTTGTGCAACGCAGCTAGCTCTTTATTCGCACGAAGTAATGACCGCTATCGACAGGGGATCTCAAGTTGATTCCGTATTTCTAGATTTCCGGAAAGCTTTTGACACCGTTCCTCACAAGCGACTTCTAATCAAGCTGCGGGCCAATGGGGTATCGTCTCAGTTGTGCGACTGGATTCGTGATTTCCTGTTAGGAAGGTCGCAGTTCGTAGTAATAGAAGGCAAACCATCGAGTAAAACTGAAGTGATATCAGGTGTTCCCCAGGGAAGCGGCCTGGGACCTCTGCTGTTCCTGATCTATATAAATGACCTGGGTGACAATCTGAGCAGTTCTCTTAGGTTGTTCGCAGATGATGCTGTAATTTACCGTCTAGTAAGGTCATCCGAATACCAGTATCAGTTGCAAAGCGGTTTAGAAAAGATTGCTGTATGGTGTGGCAGGTGGCAGTTGACGATAAATAACGAAAAGTGTGAGGTGATCCATATGAGTTCCAAAAGAAATCCGTTGGAATTCGATTACTCGATAAATAGTACAATTCCCGAGGCTGTCAATTCAACTAAGTACCTGGGTGTTAAAATTACGAACAAATTCAGTTGGAAAGACCACATAGATAATATTGTGGGGAAGGCGAGCCAAAGGTTGCGTTTCATTGGCAGTACACTTACAAGATGCAACAAGTCCACTAAAGAGACAGCTTACACTACACTCGTTCGTCCTCTGTTAGAATATTGCTGCGCGGTGTGGGATCCTTACCAGGTGGAATTGACGGAGGACATCGAAAGGGTGCAAAAAAGGGCAGCTCGTTTTGTATTATCACGTAGTAGGGGAGAGAGCGTGGCAGATATGATACGCGAATTGGGATGGAACTCATTACAGCAAAGACGTTTTCGTCGCGGCGAGATCTATTTACGAAATTTGAGTCACCAACTTTCTCTTCCGAATGCGAAAATATTTTGTTGAGCCCAACCTACATAGGTAGGAATGATCATCAAAATAAAATAAGAGAAATCAGAGCTCGAACAGAAAGGTTTAGGTGTTTGCTTTTCCCGCGCGCTGTTCGGGAGTGGAATGGTAGAGAGATAGTATGATTGTGGTTCGACGAACCCTCTGCCAAGCACTTAAATGTGAATTGCAGAGTAGTCATGTAGATGTAGATGTAGATGTAGAATGCGCATGGAAAATACTCTCTGCGTACACATTTTTATTTTAAACGACGATGCTGTTGTTCCTGTCCTATGGCAAATGTTCAAACATGAACTTAAATTTGGGTCAAATCAGCCCCATTTTTAGATTTAGGAGAAGTGATTTGACAGCCATGCTGTGCTGAGGTTCACCACGTTGAACTCCGACGTCACAGGGCTGGGGAAATCTGACAACCATACAGCTGTCCCAGTTCTGTCCACCATATTAGATAGTCATCTTGTATTCTAATATCATGGAAGTTGTGCTAAAGTCGGCCATCTTAGATTTTTGAAATTCTCACCAAAAGGCTAGCTGTACCTTTGGGAGTTTTGAATTTTCCACCAATTTGCATGTAGAATAACTGGGCTCTAAGCTGTGCATTATAAAAGTAGGGAAAACGCAGCTCTTTGGAATTTCATGCCATTTTTTTTTATTTCTCACCATTGCGTGCATAGGGTAACTGTCCCATGCCATAGGGTTGGGGGGAATGGGAGAGGGAAAATCTGGTCACGTATTATGGGGACGTTATCGATGACTTCATCGGATATCTGAAGAAATGCAATGTATGTGGAAACTTTTTCGGCCCCACTACTTGCCTCTCTTACTTTATGCTCTTTATCCCTGCAAGAGATATGATGGTGGCAGCATTATGGTCACACAACCTTCGTCGAACACAGGTCCTTTAAATTTCCAAAAACGGTTTAGCGAGAAATACGTCGCCATTCTTCCAAAGATTCCCATTTACGTTTCATGAGTATTTGTGTTATTCTTTCGTATACGCTACGCCGGCCTGTTACGACTCTAGCAGAGAGTCTCTGCATTCGTTCAATGCCCGGTGTTAAGCCTCCTTAACAAATGCTCTAAACACTGGAACAACACTCGAGATCTGGTCGTGCTGCAATCTTGTAAGTGATTTCCTTTAGAAATGCATTGCATTTTCCCAGAACACTTCCAGCAAATCTAAGCCTGCCATTCGCTTCCCCTAGCAATAATTTTAAGTGATCTTTCCATGCAAAACGGCATCATAGTATTACCCTTCTATACATATACGATTTGACGTCCTCAGGACGTTCACCATCAATTCTGTAATCAGATACTGTTTGTTATTGAGATTAACTTACATTTATCTACATTAAAAGAGAACTGCTGTCCATTACACCAAGGAGACATGCTTATAGTTGAGTGATTTCATCATCGACACTGAGCTCTTTACCACGAGATATCGAAATCACATACACATGGTCTGAAGGTTTACAAAACATTACAACGTGTACCGCTGCTTATAGATTACCTTGCGGCCATACCGACCGATATATTTTAGAATCTGCTTCGGACTTGTGAAAAGCAGTTCATTGTGTGGAATTTTCCCGATGTCACTCTCCGTGATACTTCAATGCAGCTGCCATTAGTCAATGTTTTCTGCTCAGAACTATGATTTTATAACAAAAAATCGATTGAGCCCGATGAAATGCTCATTCTGAAGTACCGTATGTCTTCCCTTCAGCAATAGCTCGCAGTCTACAGGTAACTTTTGCTGTACTCTCGTCAAATCGCTACCAAGAGACATAATCCTGAAAACAGATCTTCGAACCATATGTACCGAGCTTAGCATCCAAAACACAAATGGCTCTGAGCACTATGGGACTTAACATCTATGGTCATCAGTCCCCTAGAACTTAGAACTACTTAAACCTAACTAACCTAAGGACAGCACACAACACCCAGCCATCACGAGGCAGAGAAAATTCCTGACCCCGCCGGGAATCGAACCCGGGAACCCGGGCGTGGGAAGCGAGAACGCTACCGCACGACCACGAGATGCGGGCTCCAAAACACAGACCAGTAAATTTTTAGAAGAGTTGTACAATATGGATTTTACGAAATACTCTCTGACTAACACTATCATACTTAACAGTACCATCGGGCACTCAACGGGCGATGCAAAACGAGACATGGGAAGGTCTCCACATAGTGTTCTTCATCTGATCTCCGAGCAACTACAGAAGTAGAGACCTACGCTTCACAAAGGACTCAGAAACTAATTATCAGATCAATATATTAATACAGCAGCCCAGAGGGACTTTAATAAATATGAAAGAGACATCTGAAAACAGTAAATGGCCAAAACGCAACACGATCGAACGATGGAAGATACTATCCGTATCTTCAAACAAAACTGATGAGTTAAGTCGTTTTTGACAAGTCGTAAGACAGTGTACATTTATTACTCATTGACAGTCAGATCAGTCTCCAAAGCCGCATGTTATCTTACCAACTCCCAAGTGGTCAATTCTGACAGAGTTACTATTAATTAAGGACTACTTGTTATGAAGATAAAACGAAAAAAAAGTTTAAACTACATGTTGCAGTTGCAGCTAACAGCATCCAACTACGTATTGCGAAATAAGAGTTACTCCAGCTCCAGAACTACAAGGTCGTCGTGGCCATTCGACTGCAGCGAAAAAAACGTAACTGAAATTAAGAACTATCGATCAATAAGCCTGGCAATTGCCGACCAGACAATCTAATAGATTGTTTTGCACCGACCCGACCTCCAACCACTTTAAGCGCTGAGACTTCCAAGGAGGGCCTTCCGGTGAGTTGACTGAAGAATCCTCCAGCTCGTTCGTTTTACCAAAAAGGAGCAACTTCGTTGAGCAACAAAGAATATGTGAGAACATTCGACTGAATCTTTAGAAACTGTCGGTACGGCACCAGGACCTGCTATTCTATATGCATGCGCAGTGACTGAGCAAGGTGATTTAGTAGTTAAAAGACTAGTACTCTGTTCTAAAGTAACAGGAGTCTAATCTTTCTGCAGTTACAGTGATACATGTATTCTTTAGCAGCTCTGAATATTTCCGCCGAGCGAGTCGGCGTAATGAGTAACACAGTGAATTCTCATTCGGAAGGAAACTGGTTCACAAGCTCACCTGGCCGACCAGATTAGGATTAACACGAATGCCAACAATACACCAGACCTCCGTCCCCAAGTTTTCCGATATTGAGCTTAGCGTCTGGATGTTAAATCCTGATCTTCCTGCTTTCCTTTCTTTCTGCACTGAAAAAAATGGAAATTGTCACACAATGAACACTTTTAATGGATTCTACAAAAAAAAAAATTTACTCCAATATTTTCATACCTATTGGATGTGCTGATTAAAATTTCGTCTATACGCGAATGTACTTACAGTACTGAAAAAATTCATTTTACGGATGAAGAATGGTGTGCCTATAGGATACCTGTGAGGTGTCTCTTCCACTACTGTAATTTTTCAGATGCAGAACAAAACTAAGCACGCCCAGACGAAGTACATGCGAGGTTTATCGGAATCTTTCGGACTTTGAGAAAGATCGAATATATCACAGGGACAGATGCCTACGACGCGAAAACTGAAGAACTAACAGAGACGAGACAGACTCAGCAAAATAGTGTGTTCAAAATGGTATCCCCCCCCCCCCCGGTCAGTGCAGACATGGCATAATTAAACGAAGTTCTGTCATAACCATTCTAACATTCCCAATGTCCTTTGAATACTGCCACAGGCAGCGAGAATTATCGTCAGGAGATCCCCTTGTGTCTCGACAGATGTCTCGTGCACAACACTTTTCACATGGCACCGCAAGAAGATTGGTTGGTTGGTTTGGGGAAGGAGACCAGACAGCGTGGTCATCGGTCTCATCGGATTAGGGAAGGACGGGGAAGGAAGTCGGCCGTGCCCTTTCAGAGGAACCATCCCGGCATTTGCCTGGAGTGATTTAGGGAAATCACGGAAAACCTAAATCAGGATGGCCGGACACGGGATTGAACCGTCGTCCTCCCGAATGCGAGTCCGCAAGAAGAAATCAAGTGGGATGAGATCAGGTGAAACAGAGCCTCCTCTGCAAATCCACTTTTCAGGAATTGTTTGATCCAAGTGTTCACAGACTCTCAGTGCAAATTCAGGTGGGGCACCATCATGTTCAAACCACATCCGTTGACGAGTAACGAGTAGAATATGTTCCAGGAAACTGGGCAGTATGTCTTTGAAAACAGTGTGAACAAAAAAATGGTTCAAATGGCTCTGAGCACTATGGGACTCAACTACTGAGGTCATTAGTCCCCTAGAACTTAGAACTAGTTAAACCTAACTAACCTAAGGACATCACAAACATCCATGCCCGAGGCAGGATTCGAACCTGCGACCGTAGCGGTCTTGCGGTTCCAGACTGCAGCGCCTTTAACCGCACGGCCACTTCGGCCGGCCAGTGTGAACACTGGCGCCGTTAAGCAGGGAGGAAAGAGACACAGGCCTAGTCCGTAATCACTGATTATACCAACACACACACAGAGTAACAATCTGTGTTAATGGCTCTTCACAACTTTAGCGTCGGGATTCTTATTGGCCCAAGTATGACTACTGCCACTATTTAGCATTCGGTCTCTGGTGAAACACGCTTCATCCACGAAAACTACATACACAAGGAAAATGAAGATCGGCTGCAAGAAGCTGCAAGAATCATTCGCTGAACACGACTCGCCAACGAAGCAGGAGTCAAAGCATACACTTTCTGTGGATGGTGGGGGTGTAGCTGCATTTCCCGTACTACTCGTCCCACAGTACTTTATGAAAAATTTGAAACATTAATTTCATGTGCAACTGATCAAGTAGTGATTGCTGACACTTCGTCCACTGAAGGAAGTACTACGTCTTCTAAGGTGGTACTCTGTGTAGTTCGTTGTCATCCTCAATCGTTTTGCTGTGGTACTGATTGCCCTGTTTCTCTTAATCGTTGGAACAGTCGTGGAAATATGCTGTGATCCTGACGTCTTCTACGTCGATATTAAGCCCTGTACAACCTTTCCGCTTTTCTTTCACTTCCACTTGCTTGATAATACACGAATATCATGTGTGCAAGTTCCGTCACTGGGTACAGCTCCATTTGGTTAGGGCCAACGCACATTAGTACATCAACCTTTTAACACGCAGCGCAGTGTACTACAGTACGGATATTGTATACCACTATTGCTCATGTTCGTACATAGTATGTCATCTGGATTGGATTAGTTGATTTATTATCCCAACCTCTACACCTAAGTTCTTGTCAGGATTGACTACCCAATAATTAGCAACAACTACCGATACACGTATTCCAGTATTAGAGATACCACAACGATTTTTGCTGATAGTTTTCGAGCTGGCACTATCTTACGTCAAAATGATACATTTAGCTTTATTGATCACCTTTGAAAGTATATTACATCATCACTTCCAGAAGGAAGATCGTAAAATTCTTCGACTATCTCTGACAAACAAACGGACGACCACCGCTATAATTAGGGTAGAGGTTATAGGTAAAGTGTCAGTATGGACCGTTGGCATCAGATTACTGAATACTGGGTTAAGATCCTGACGTGTTACGGCTTGCTTTTCTCGCCCGATTCTTGCTTTCAGTGTGAATGTGATTCGCTTTTCACTATCGCATTCCTCTCTCCCACTGGTGCTGCACAGAAAAAGGAAATAAACTGGGAGGCCTCGAAATGCAAGAAGGCTGATAATGAAAGCCACTGGTAAGGCGATATTTTTCGGAGAGCTAATAACACAGAGCATGGTAGCCGTTGGGGCGGAAGGGAATGACGGGGTTTGTTTCACAGCGCCCATCTCACCCCTCGCAAGTATACTTTCGGTGCCTACTGTATGTTTGGTGATGGGCGATTTTTGTTCTGTGGTTGTGAAGAGTGGATATAATCTGGTTATCTCACTGCATGTTTTTATTTAAGAGACAACAATAGCAAAAGCGACTGTGTGATATTTGTCATCGGTCACTGTGTTTCAACACCACTGTGAGTAGCTTGAGAAAGCATTTGGAGAGAAGGCATCCAACAACAAATTTATTTATTTGGAGATGACGCCACAAATTCTGCATTGTGAAACATGTAAAAAATATTGTGTTGCTAAGTGCGAAATTTGTGTGTGTAAAGAACCATGAGCACATTGTTTATTTGCTAATCTTAAATACATCTAAATAAAAGATGATTTGTTGAACCGCGTAAACATTTAGATATCGTTACTACACTAACATGATCTATTTCGCTCAGTCATTGTTCTTCACGGTCTAAGTGGAGCCCATTAATTGATTATTATGTTCCTGGAACCTGTTGCCAGTTTAGAGCTGAATTTTTAAAACTATTGCTTATAATTAACAGTTTAGTCCATACCTACATTATCGTGAAACTGTACTACGAACAACAAATTTTGCCGCTTTTAAAAGCATATATTTTTAAATATCTACTTCAAGAGTCACAGCCTTGAAAAGTACCTGAAAACACTATTTTCGCTGTGTTCTAGATTTTAAATTTATAGGAATTAGGATTACGTGCCATGTTCTGAAATACGGTCCTGTGAACAGTTGCACTTGAATTTAACAAATACTGTCGTCAACCGTATAGAAGATGCGAGTTCAAAGGCCCAGATGCGTAATCTGCAAAGATTTTAATAGAGAGGAATTTAATATATTTCTAAATCCGAATCTTCTGTCAGTCCGCCAGAGAGAGCCTCTCACATCATACTCGTATTCGGTAAGGCGAAAAACACCAGATCACCTATATGCATCATGCTGCAAGCAAAGGTTCTGGAGACGTCATAGTGTAGATAACTGTTTTTGTTCCATATACGACAGTCACCAAAACAGACACTAGTCCATCCTCCAGCCGTAAAGAGAAATATACTAAACATTTTATGAGCTGCAATATGTACGCAAACGTTATTTCGTATATATAGAGGAGTAACGTGAAAAAAATAATCGGTATTCGGTGTCCACGGTATGTGTTGCAAGCATTTGTCACCTACGGAACGAAAATCAGCAACGAAGAAAATGAAATAAAGGTTTCAATATTACACTTTACCAAGTGTTTCTAAATCTATCTTCATAAAAATGGTTCAAATGGCTCTGAGCACTATGCAACTTAATTTCTGAGGTCATCAGTCGCCTAGAACTTAGAACTAATTAAACCTAACTAACCTAAGGACATCACACACATCCATGCCCGAGGCAGGATTCGAACCTGCGACCGTAGCGGTCGCTCGGCTCCAGACTGTAGCGCCTACAACCGCACGGCCACTACGGCCGGCCTTTCTTCATATATCTATTCCTAATTTTATACTTACTTTTGTGTCAAATCTGTCGAATCTCTGTCTGTACACTGCTATGTGTAGAAACTGGGATATAAGGAAGGAACTATCGGAAACGTATCAAATTTATTTCTAATCTTCTATCTGTTGAACCGGCTGCAGCGAATAATCGAGGACAGCCAAAGAGAATACCTGTGCAGATTTAAGAGGAGCGAGTCTAGGAGTGGCCAGCTGTTTCAGATAAGTCATACTGTTCAGAAATGTTGGAACTTTAATATTAATGGTCTCCTGCTTTAAATATATTTAAAGAAAAACGTACTACAGCATACACTGTAACATTTAGCAGCCTAATGCTCTGGTTTCAGTTAAGCTGTGCCTGGTTATCGTGAGACTCCCCCAAAGCCAGAGAAAGTGAAATGGTGCAATTTACAAGTGTTGTGCTTAGCTGTAAAAGGGTGTCCCGTTTAAAGACTGACGACAGATATACGCTACCAAGTTCACAAGGAATTTGGATCCTTGAGTGTGGGACATAAATGCCTTCCATAACAAACAAGCGGACCTACCATTACGCTGCAGCCTTCATGGCGACTCAGAAATGCATAGAACGGACATCTAGAGTCACTCTCACCTGTTTATCGAGAAAATCTGGTCTGTCGGTCGGTAGTGAATGCTTCCATAAACCGTGTCAGCTGCTGATAACTGGAGGCCGATCCCAGGCAGAAGAGAATACAAGAATTTTTCTGAGTGGGATCAGAAAAATTTAGCACCCTATTACCAATACTGGCCGGACGGAGCTATCCGTTATTGCTCGTTCGTTGGGAGACATTGTGAATTGAACCCATCAATGACGAGACGATGCGACTCGAAATTTAGCTCCCTGAAGGAAAAGAGAGGGATAAGAAAAACAAGTATACCGAGCAAGTACTTTTTAGATGATGGATTCGGTTGATTCAGGTTTATTCCAAGTGATTAGGCGATTCTGTTTCACACAGAGAATTCTGACTTGACATTCGGGAGGAATGTGAGTCTCTGTATCACGCGGTTTTCAGACTCTGAGATTGTTTCCTGCATTCACCTCGATGACTATTGTCATTCGATCCAATGTACAGGTACATGAAGCCGGCCGAAGTGGCCGTGCGGTTAATGGCGCTGCAGTCTGGAACCGCAAGACCGCTACGATCGCAGGTTCGAATCCTGCCTCGGGCATGGATGTTTGTGATGTCCTTAGGTTAGTTAGGTTTAACTAGTTCTAAGTTCTAGGGGACTAATGGCCTCAGCAGTTGAATCCCATAGTGCTCAGAGCCATTTGAACCATTTGAACACTCTTATTGTTTTCCCACTAACTGACCTACACCTCCAAATACTACTTGGACGCCACCTCAGTAGACTAATTACTGCAAAACAAAGACACAGCACGAGTGTCGAGAGACAGTGAATGACAACTGCGGCCCGGAACGCGAGGGCAGCACTGACGGCCAAGTGGCGTCTTAACGTGGGGGGTAATTAAGGATCAAGAACTGGAGAGGATGCAGATCAAGCTGCTCTGAGCGTCGTCCGTAAAGCCATACACACAAGGAAATGTGCAGTTGAAAGCCACTAGCAGTCAATCAACGCTCATGCAACACCATTCTAGCCATCCAGGAAACAAACACGTAGCACCGCATCATGCCGCCTCCTATGCCTTCATGCACTGCCGATACTATAAAATAATGAGATAAAATTGTTAATCACTCCCTATATGATCAGTTTCTGAGCTGTGTCTGTGTCCAGTGAAATCGGTGCCTAGAAATATAACCATGTAATGTATACACTACATACAAATAATAAAGGTAATTATTGTTAGATATTTATCTTATTTTATTTATTGACCCTGATATACGAGGGCCATAAGGCCACCTCTTACATCAGGCCAGGGCTTCACACCATTTTTACACCGCAATTACCTAAAAAATAAAAACTTTTATATGAAAAACAGTCTTAAAATTGAAACTTCCTGGCAGATTAAAACTGAGCTACCCAAGAACGACTCACGCCCCGTCCTCACAGCTTTACTTGTGCCAGTACCTCGTCTCCTACCTTCCAAACGGCGCGTGAGTCGTGCTTGGGTAGCTCAGTTGGTAGAGCACTTGCCCGCGAAAGGCAAAAGTCCCGAGTTCGAGTCTCGGTCCGGCACACAGTTTTAATCTGCCAGGAAGTTTCATATCAGCGCACACTCCGCTGCAGAGTGAAAATCTCATTCTGGAGTCTTAAAATTATTTGAGTGTCTGTAGTGACAATGCGAGTAAATAATGCCGACTATGAACTAATAAAGTTATCACCGGCAGTACTCATACTACTGCTCTGGCTGCCACCAATAGCGATAATAATGATGATAATAATAATATTACTAATGGTGAACCGAGCGAGGTGGCGCAGTGGTTAGCACATTGGACTCGCATTCGGGAGGACGACGGTTCAATCCCGCGTCCGGCCATCCTGATTTAGGTTTTCCGTGATTTCCCTAAATCGTTCCAGGCAAATGCCGGGATGGTTCCTTTGAAAGGGCACGGCCGACTTCCTTCCCTAATCAGATGAGACCGGCGACCTCGCTGTTTGATCTCTTCCCCCAAACGACTCAACCCAACCCAGTGTAGCAATAATGGTGATAATAATAAATATGATATTGGCCCATATAAAAGGAATTTCAAGGTGTATACAGTAGATTTTTTCTGATAAAGTGAGTGCTGGGGAAAGGAAATTGACGGAGACTGCACCAGCTGAGAATACAGGGAAATGAGGAAGATCTGATTGGAAAGATGGATGTACAAGTGCAAAGAGTGCATACAGGGACAATGGTAATCGTTATTATTGCTTTAGTAGATGTATCATTAACTGTTTTTAGAAGTTTGAGGTGTTATTCGATTCACTAACCTAATGCGGGAGATTACTATAGAGTCGGGTTCCTGCTACTAAGAAGGACTTCGAGAAAGTGGCCGAACGATGCAGTGGGACAGAAGGGCTTTTGCTACGATCGGAGCACGTGTTTCTGGCATGTTGTTCGGGCAAAAGCGTTAGGGTCAAGGAGAGATATGAGGGACACTGTACGTTGATAAGACAGAAGAGAAGGCACAGGATATGGAAATCTCTACGCTTGACTGCATGCAACCAGGATAACTGTGCGTATGATGATGAAATATGATCAAACAGTCAAAACGTCACAAATATAATGAACACAGGCATTCATAATCAGTTTTAGGCGTTGGGAGCTTTCCTGAGAAAGACCTTTCAGGGTAACATCGCTGTAATCGATGAGTGAAAGTGTGAGTATTTGTACGAGTTTCTTTTTCAGGTCAAGAGGAAAGAGCTTTTAAAATTTTTGTAGGGCTTACAGAGATGCTGATGCCTTCTTGCATACTGCAGTTGTGTGCTCAGTCCAAGTTATATTTTAATTTGTAATTACTTCTAGACTCTTTGCTGAAGCAGAGATGTTGATCTATGTCCCATTTAGGGTTGAACATCGTAGGGATTTCCGATCATTCGGGCAAATGAGCCTAGAATGAACAACCAGAACCGTTTGGGTTCTGTGTGGGTTTTGAGCATTTTGTTTGCCACATCACTGACTAACACTACTCAACATGTCACCAAAATATCATATTCCTCAAGACGAGTTCGCTAAGCATTGCGATAAATATTCTACATCCTTATAAAGACTGGAGGAAATTCTTGGACTCCATATCAAAAGTGGCCACAAGCAGGGAGAAACCCTAACCCCAGTAATGAGATTGTTAGATAGTTCCAACCTCGCCCAACAACAGAAGTAAAAGCACATGGAGTACTGCTGTTCCATTATCCCTTTACCGACGACAGTGGGAATTGGCAAAAGCTCACCGACACGTATAGCATATACTGAAACATTGCACTGAAAGCAGCATTACTGATAACTGTGAAGAAAATACCATTCATAGTGTATTGTAATACACATTAACTAAGAAATCACTTTTGGTTGCCTCAAAGGTTGAGCTTTATGATGTATTATTATTATAGCATTAAGTTCACTCACACTATGTTCCCCTGTAAATAAGCGTTTCTTTCGAGTAAAATGAAGTAATGAAACACTAGAAATGAAAGCATTAAAATAGATCGTCAGCTCCACTAAGATTTGGTTACCTCAGTGGCCCTGTTCTTTTCTTCAAAACTTGATTCTGTAGTTGTTGCCATATTTTTCAGTGAAATGAAAGCACACATCCAACAAACGACTGTATGCATTTGAACATATCAAAAACAGACAGACATCATACACACACAAACGCTTCAGTAACCAATAGCATTTCGGATACCCCTCCCAGGCCGAGTATCGACATGGAGGGAAGGTCGAAGTTAGTTGGGGCTTTTACCATGGACACAGGCTGTTCCTGCGGAGAACGCCGGCGCTGCCGTTGGCATGTCCCGTGGGCCGGCCACTGACGTCACATTGCCGTGCACTTGTCCGGCAGTACTCGAAATTCTCTGAAGGCTTCAATATGCACCATTGATATCAGAGTGATTCACCTTGCCTGTGTTCACGTTTTTCAATTCGGACTACCCCCTAGATTGCTTGTGCATGCTTATGAAGACTTTCGCTACCCTCAGGACTTAACTTCTCGCTAATCATTCACTTCATAAATTCTGCTGGTTCTTCCACCAGTCTGTCTGTGTCTTATCGCCTGAGTGAGTTATCATAAACTGTGGTCTACCTACGTCAAGTAGGGTAGAAAAAGTCACCCCCCCCCCCCACACACACATACAAATACACTCCTGGAAATGGAAAAAAGAACACATTGACACCGGTGTGTCAGACCCACCATACTTGCTCCGGACACTGCGAGAGGGCTGTACAAGCAATGATCACACGCACGGCACAGCGGACACACCAGGAACCGCGGTGTTGGCCGTCGAATGGCGCTAGCTGCGCAGCATTTGTGCACCGCCGCCGTCAGTGTCAGCCAGTTTGCCGTGGCATACGGAGCTCCATCGCAGTCTTTAACACTGGTAGCATGCCGCGACAGCGAGGACGTGAACGGTATGTGCAGTTGACGGACTTTGAGTGAGGGCGTATAGTGGGCATGCGGGAGGCCGGGTGGACGTACCGCCGAATTGCTCAACACGTGGGGCGTGAGGTCTCCACAGTACATCGATGTTGTCGCCAGTGGTCGGCGGAAGGTGCACGTGCCCGTCGACCTGGGACCGGACCGCAGCGACGCACGGATGCACGCCAAGACCGTAGGATCCTACGCAGTGCCGTAGGGGACCACACCGCCACTTCCCAGCAAATTAGGGACACTGTTGCTCCTGGGGTATCGGCGAGGACCATTCGCAACCGTCTCCATGAATCTGGGCTACGGTCCCGCACACCGTTAGGCCGTCTTCCGCTCACGCCCCAACATCGTGCAGCCCGCCTCCAGTGGTGTCGCGACAGGCGTAAATGGAGGGACGAATGGAGACGTGTCGTCTTCAGCGATGAGAGTCCCTTCTGCCTTGGTGCCAATGATGGTCATATGCGTGTTTGGCGCCGTGCAGGTGAGCGCCACAATCAGGACTGCATACGACCGAGGCACACAGGGCCAACACCCGGCATCATGGTGTGGGGAGCGATCTCCTACACTGGCCGTACACCACTGGTGATCGTCGAGGGGACACTGAATAGTGCACGGTACATCCAAACCGTCATCGAACCCATCGTTCTACCATTCCTAGACCGGCAAGGGAACTTGCTGTTCCAACAGGACAATGCACGTCCGCATGTATCCCGTGCCACCCAACGTGCTCTAGAAGGTGTAAGTCAACTACCCTGGCCAGCAAGATCTCCGGATCTGTCCCCCATTGAGCATGTTTGGGACTGGATGAAGCGTCGTCTCACGCGGTCTGCACGTCCAGCACGAACGCTGGTCCAACTGAGGCGCTTGGTGGAAATGGCATGGCAAGCCGTTCCACAGGACTACATCCCGCATCTCTACGATCGTCTCCATGGAAGAATAGCAGCCTGCATTGCTGCGAAAGGTGGATATACACTGTACTAGTGCCGACATTGTGCATGCTCTGTTGCCTGTGTCTATGTGCCTGTGGTTCTGTCAGTGTGATCATGTGATGTATCTGACCCCACGAATGTGTCAATAAAGTTTCCCCTTCCTGGGACAATGAATTCACGGTGTTCTTATTTCAATTTCCTGGAGTGTATAATTATTAGTTATTTCCTAATTATCGGATATAATCTTAAAGTAATCCATGCAAGAAGGCAGAGTTTATCATTTTCTGGTCTCAATCCTTTTTTGGAAAACCCTAAAGACTATTAAGCTAGTTATTTTCGTTGCATGTAGTCATATTAGCAGTCTTATATAAGTGATTCTAATATTTTTTTTAAAAAAATTCGGGATTTGGCTTGTAAGCAACATTGCCAATTTGAGGTACATGATCCGCCCACACAGGCACAGGAATACAAAGCAGTTTTCTAGTTCTTTTCCTCGTCGTAATATAAAAATATTTCACAAGTTCTCATGGAAACCTTTAAAACATTCTTGCTTAGGAGCAAATTACAATTCATTACATTTTCCACCTCTGACCGAAGAGTATCCGTGTGGACAAAGTCGCCCCTCCCCCCCCCCCCCCCCTTTTAGACCCCTATTCAAGCTAGTGGTGCACATTGTCACATCCAATGTTGTGTCCAGGTAAAGGAGCTGCTGCCTTATTCCTCTTCTCAACAGACTTGGTTGCATCCAGTGATGGTCTACCAATCTTTCTTTTCTCCCCTGCAGTCAAACCATTTGTCTGCCTTAGTATTGTGCATATTATTACGGAGTCGAAGAATTACTTGAATTACTGGATGGTGCATTGCTAATACAGTCCAATGTAACTGAGAAACCTGTGGAAAGATCTGAAAGAATGTTATCTTTTATCCACTTGCACAGTATGAATGAATTTTTCCCTATCTCTTAGTTTTGTCGCTATTCGTAGTACTAGGGAAAGTACAATACACTGTACAAATTGTTGCAAAACAAAAACTGTTACATTTTGATTCTATCTGAGTTTTCTGTCACCGTACCTGATTTTCTACACGGAATATGTTCCCTGTAGTCAGGATAATTATCACTGACTTTAGCTACAATTTCAGACTCAGTCTTCTCACCATCAGACAGGTATTAAGTTTCAGGGAAAATTACTGTATACTGCCGTTTCCTTGTGTCAGAGAACGACTGTCTATCATTTCCTCCTGTATTAACTGACCGTAGATTGACAGTTTTACCTCGAAGCAACATGCTTTTATTGACGAATTTTATACTTCAGTATGTACATCCCTATGATATTTAACATTGAAACTCACATTTAGAGCCTCTGCTACTAAATAAATGCACAGATTATTCTGTAACAAAAGAAATATATAGTAAATAAATACGTTCACTAACACTTTGTGCTACTTATAATGACATCCATGCAAAACCTGTAACTCCGAAGCTTGTTGTTGACAATTTGTTAAACTATTAGCATTGAATATCTCAGGATCACAGAGAGTAAGTATTGCCTGTATGCAACAGTGGCAAGGAAAGCCTAAGAGAGTTCATTAATTTCAATCTACCCCTGATTTCAATGTAACTTCAGAGCAACACTGCTAAATGTAGCGTTAGGTAGTACATACAGAAACGTTATGATTTTGCACTCTATCAAAATATTGAGCATAAACCTTAAAACAACCTTTTATGTAAATTACACATATCGAGGTTACTTCTTGCCATGTTTTAAGTAAAAATGAGACCCACAGTCTTAAGGACGGCGTAAAATGGTGCAACAAAGGACTCGAGTGGTTGATGTCTATTTTGTGACAGCAGAGAGCATGTTGATAACTTCGACAGGGCAACACATATGTGGAGGGCGTATTCTTCTTTTTGACATTCTGGTTGTTATCTACGAGTAATTTTGCGTTCTCAATGTATTTCTTATACCTCTGTACACATTTTTCTACTTTTTATACTGTGTTCTTCTCTTCTTTGATTAAAATTTTGTCCTATTTGTGCAGCATCTCTCGTATTTCTTCCGACTATCAGTATAGGATATGAATCCTTGATTGTTAAGTGCTATATAGGATGTCTCTAAACCTTCAACGACATGTACTGGTTTCGGTTCATATGGCTCTGAGCAATATGGGACTTAACTTCTGAGGAGGTCATCAGTCCCCTAGAACTTAGAACTACTTAAACCTAACTAACCTAAGGACATCACACACATCCATGCCCGAGATAGGATTCGAGCCTGCGACCGTAGCGGTCGCGCGGTTCCAGACTGTAGCGCCTAGAACCGGTCGGCCACTCCGGCCGGCCTGGAGGCACAGTTTGAACGTATGTCGTGCAACAAGGAAATCAGCTTTTCTTGAGGAAACGGACAGTGTCAGATCACGTATGGTACAAGATGTGAGCGTACCACAACATATCGAAGCATAGGTGATTACTAGAAATCCGGACAGAGAAGACAGGGCGGCATTAGAACGCAATGATGTGGAAACAACACCGCAGAAATCAAGTATGAGTTCGATCGATCACTATACTAAGGAAAAGAAAGAGGACCACGATCTGGTGGCATTTTTTATGGGAATGGAGAAGAAACTTGATAGACTAAAAGGAATGACGGAAAAGATTAGTGGGCTAAAAGCAATGAAGGAGAAAATTTATGAGGGAGGACGGACATAAAAAATATCGGTGCTCAGGTAAATCGGATGCGAGAGGAACACAAGCCATGGGCAAATAAACTCCAGGAAAACCTACGTAAAGTAAACACCAAATCAATCCAAAGTTTAAAGATTGCACATGATGCTAAGAAGACGGCAGAGAGCGCCAAGACAGTAGCAAGTTCCGCAAGACGAGTAGCACCTGAAGCACCGAAAACGAGTATACGCACGAAACAGCAAGGACTAGACGGTGATCAATTTGAACATGAAGGTCGAAAGGGTGGAAAAGCGGAAAAGTGACGTGGAGCAGCGTAACGACAAGAAAATACGTGAAGCCAAGTATTTTCATGCAACAGCGGCCATGGACAAATTAGGGTCTGAGCTGCGCAAATTAGGGACTGGTTCGGACGTGACAACTGCAACTCCAGTGAGCGAGACTGAAGAGGTCTGGACTCTTCTTTCGTTCAAATCTCAACAGGATGCTATCAACACGCGTATGGAGAAGAAATTGGAGGAGGCTCTAAGGAAACAAATTCAAATGTGGCCAAGCGCGAACGCAACAGAACCAGAAACAAATGCGGACAGGACGGATAACTGTATACCGTTAGCTGCGAGCAGACAACATGAAGATGAACGGCGCATTTTCTCGAAGCCGAGGAGGGAGCACAAATGAGGGGACTCGAATGAGGTCTGATATTTTCCGCATGACCAAAGTTGATGACGAAACGCCATTTTATTTTCAACACTTCTTACGAAATTTTCCGAGATGAAGGTAATTTTACTCACCCACGTGCTTGAATATCACAATTTGACCTGTTCCGAGATGAGGGTAATTTTACTCACCCACGAACTTGAATATCACAATTTGACCTGTCTTTACCTCCAAATTGGCCTTTAAAATACAATTCAGATTTTATTTGCAGAATCTTGCAAGGGTCAGTTGCAGAGAAAATACCCGGAATATCAGCGACGTGTAGAAGTTACCAGGAGTGCAAGGACAGCTTCCTAATTATTTACTGGTCCAAGGAGACGTAAGAGCGCATAAAGTACGAGTTGGTTGTTGGTAAAGACTTCGAGTGTTCAGGCTACAAAAGCCCAGTTCCTTGATGCAGTGATTGATAAGAACCAGTATCTTGACGTACCATGCTCTGCCGGTGAAATCATGTGTCACGGTTACACCAAACTTCCGTCAGCATGTCAACAAGTATAGGCTGGCAAGTGTAATGTGGAGCTCAGTACTTTCCGTAATACTCTTTACGAATTAGAGTACGCATTCCGATCAGAGAATATCAGAGAACACAGAGGAAGGTCTGACAGATACGTCGCAGGCCCTATGTCGCGTCCACAACATAATCATTAAATAATAGAAATGGAAATGCACGAAATGGAACGCCTTACGGAAACCATTCACGATCGGGAAATTTCGGGAGCAATGAAGCTGAGCAATGAAGAGCGAAGAGACTGGAATGGGAACCGCAATAGTTATGTACTACACAACAGAGGCTGGAATGGAAGGAGGAATGAAGGCTACGGACCACAAAACAACGAATGGTGAAACAATGGCTCCGGTTTCAATGATGATGGAAGATGCGCGTGTATGAACATCGGAAGAAACGGAAGTGGAAGTCAGGTCGAGGAAACAGAGATTCGGGGACCGAACCGAGGACGAGGGGCTTGAGGAAATGACAACCAACGTCAATGACGAATTGAATATGCAGAAGAGGCACAAAACGCATCTGCAACTGAACTCGGACCTAGCCTCATCAATGTAGTTAGATACGACGATCTAGAAGAAACGTTGCTGGAAGATTCTTATTCTGTACACACCACAAATAGCTCAATGGTCTGTGACATAGTAGCGTAAGTTTTGTTTAGTTATAATAGCTTTAAAGACAACAATCAATTCTTTAGTTTTTTTTGTGATTCACTGTGGTAAGTAACATAGGAACTTCTCCCATTACTGTTAGTCGGAAGAGTTAGGCGTTAGAATTTCACTGTATAAGTATTTATTCGTAACATGTATCAAGTTTATAGATGTACAGTTGGTCATCCCACAGCTGACTAATTACAATTGTTGAGAGTAGAAATGTGCCGATTTCACAACGGAAATTTCGCTCTTTATTTGAGTCCTGTTTCGCGCGAGTTAAAGCGTTCTCATAGCAGTTTTGCAGTGTGCACGGAACGACAAAATCAGGTGTCACAACAACGATAAAATTTTATGTCCTCCAGTCCGAAACAAGTGCACGAATATTTGGGATGGAATTCTTCTCTTAACATGTTGGAGTTCAGCTACAATCATATTTCTTCTGTTTATTGTGTATGCATTGCAGTAAACGCCCTTGTACGATCCGGTATATAATTTGTGGTAAAGTGTGTGAGAGGGGCGTCGTTGAGATTAGATTGCGAGACCCATGGTGGTATTTTTCAGGATGGTCGTGTATTGTCCACGAGGGAGGCGTGTTGACTTTCTTGTGTGTTATACCGTGGTTTGTGACCACTGCTCAGTGCAATGTGTCTTCGCTGTGGGTTGAATATTGTCATCGCCAGTGGAGCGATGTATTTATTTGGTTTTTTTTTATGTCGCCTTTCGTGCGATGTTTCTCGTGAATGGGATATTTTATTCGAGTGTGTTTACGCAGATGAGCCATCGCGTCTTATGCGATCGTTGTTGATTGTAGTTATTCACTTGTGGTTTTCGCATGTGGTTTTCCGCACTATTGATTGATGATATTCCTGTGGGCTTTCGCGAGTAGTTCGCGAGCGCCTGAGTTGTAGGTCTTGGGAGATAGTATGTACTATGTGACGTGAGCACGGAATGTGCGAGTCACTTTGGTATGCTTTTGCAGAGTGAGTGACGTGCAACATCAATTTGTGAGAAAGAGAAGAACGGTAGAAACGTATCTGTGCAATCAAATATTGATAATATCACGTTCTTTTTTCTGTTTGTTTCAGCAGCTGGAGTGACAAATTTGTACAACAACCTGAGAAATATTTTTGACAGTTTCAGCAAAAAGAGAATTTATTTTTCCACATAGGACAGTGAGAAGACGTGATGTCGGCACTCATAGAGATTTATGCCATACACCAGCATTAGTGACACCATAACAACAAACCGTTCGCTCGACGAAAGATCCGTACCCAAAGACTGGAAAGTTTCACAGGTCACACCAATATTCAAAAGAGGTAGCAGGAGTAATCCACATAATTACAGGCTCATATAATTAACGTCGATATGCAGCAGGATTCTGGAACATATATTGTAGAAAATTGGTAAGGCTTTCGTGGCCACTTGTTGACAAACTGCCTATTGGCTTCTGTCTCGGGTTCTTCGGCCGACGTTCATCTAATGATTTTTCTGACGTTTCGCCAGCACGAGTGGCTGGCATTGTCAAAGCTTCACCCTCCATTGCCGGTGGTGAACTGGAGGCGAGCTCGCGGCCGCAGACTATATGTACCTGGCGTGCTGATGTGCTGGTCACAAGGGACGGCGAAAACCTGGGACACAGCGTGTATCGAAAACCGACACACACGGAGCGATACCTGCACAAGCTGTCAAACCACCACCCGAGCCAGAAAAGAGGCATGATTAGTACGCTCGTAACGAGAGCAGGACGAATATGTGAGCCTCAACACCTCAAACGAGAAATGCAACACCTGGCAACTGTTCTGAGGAGCAATGGGTACTCCACAAATTACATTAGAAGTGTAACAGAGCCAAACACTCGGCGAAGTAAAGAACCAGAAAAAGAAATGTCGGGTACGGCCTTTCTGCCATACATTCCCAGAGTGACGGACAGAATCGGCCGTATATTGCGCAAACACGGCGTAAAGACGATTTTCAAACCGACAAGGAAGATCAAAGAGTGTCTTCGATCGGCGAAGGAGAAAATAGACCCACTTGCAATGTCGGGAATATACCGTATACCTTGCACATGCGGAAAAGTTTATGTCGGAATGACTGGACGATCCATTAACACCAGGATCAAAGAGCATAAGCGACATTGCAGGTTGGGGCAGGTGGAGAAATCGGCCCACGCACTGAATGAGACCGACCACGTAATAAAATTCGCCGACACGGAAGTTCTGGCTGTAGAGAAGCACTACCACACGCGCTTGTTCAGAGAAGCTGTAGAAATCCAAAAACACGCGAACAGTTTCAACAAGAAAGAGGAAAGCCTTAAGGTAAACGGATCCTGGCTTCCCGTTCTGCAGCGAACGACCGTCGCAGGTAGCAAGAGGAGAACCGCACCGGAAATGACCGCGGAGAAGCCCTCGGACGTTGGCGCGCCAGGTACATATAGTCTGCGGCCGCGAGCTCGCCTCCAGTTCACCACCGGCAGTGGAGGGTGAAGCTTTGACAATGCCAGCCGCTCGTGCTGGCGAAACGTCAGAAAAATCATTAGATGAACGTCGGCCGAAGAACCCGAGACAGAAGCCAATAGGCAGTTTGTCAACATATATTGTGTTCGAACATTATGAAATACCTCAAAGAAAACAGTCTATTGACACACAGTCAGCATGGGTTCAGGAAACATCGGTCTTGTGAAACACAACTAGCTCATTATTCGCATTAAGTGTTCAGCGCTATTGGCAAGGGATTTCAGATCGATTCCGTATTTCCAGAAGGCTTTTGACACTGTACCACACAAGATGCTTATAGTGAAATTGCATGCTTATGGAATATCGTCTCAGTTATGTGATTGGATTTGTGATTTCCTGTCAGACAGGTCACAGTTCGTAGTAACTGACGGAAAATCATCGAATAATGCAGAAGTGATTTCTGGCGTTCCCCAAGGTAGTGTTATATGTCCTTTACTGTTACTTATCTATATAAATGATTTGGGATACAATCTGAGCAGCCGTCTTAGTTTGTTTGCAGATGACGCCTTCGTTTATCGACTAACAAAGTCATCAGAAGATCAAAACAAGTTGCAAAACGATTTAGAAAAGATATCTGAATGGTGATAAAATTGGCTGCTCACCCTAAATAACGAAAAGTGTGAGGTCATCCACATGAGTGCTAAAAGGAATCAGTTAAACTTGGTTTACACGATAAATCAGTCCAATATAAAGGCCATAAATTGAAGTAAATACCTAGGAATTACAATTACGAACAACTTAAATTGGAAGGAACACATAGAAAATATTGTGGGAGAAGGCTAACCAAAGACTATGTTTTATTTGCAGGACACTTATAAAATGTGACAGATGTACTAAGGACACTGCCTACACTACATTTGTCCGTCCTCTTTTAGAATACTGCTATGCGATGTGGGATGCTTACCAGATAGGACCTGACGGAGTACATCGAAAAAGTTCAAAGAAGGGCAGCACGTTTTGTATTATCGCGAAACATGGGAGAGGGTGTGCCGGCTGGTGTGGCCGAGCGGTTCTAGGCGCTACAGTCTGGAATCGCGCGACCACTACGGTTGCAGGTTCGAATCCTGCCTCGGGCATGGATATGTGTGATGTCCTTAGGTTAGTTAGGTTTAAGTAGTTCTAAGATCTAGGGGACTGATGACCTCAGCAGTTAAGTCCCATAGTGCTCAGAGTCATTTGAACTATTTGGTCCCACGCCCGGGTTCCCGGGTTCGATTCGCGGCGGGGTCAGGGATTTTCTCTGCCTCGTGATGACTGGGTGTTGTTTGCTGTCCTTAGGTCAGTTAGGTTTAAGTAGTTCTAAGTTCTAGGGGACTGATGACCATAGATGTTAAGTCCCATAGTGCTCAGAGCCATTTGAACCATTTTTGAACCATTTGGAGAGAGTGTCACTGAAATGATACAGGATTTGGGCTAGACATAATTAAAAGAAAGGCGTTTTTCGTTGCGACGGAATCTTATCACGAAATTCCAATCACCAACTTTCTCCTCCGAATCAGAAAATATTTTGTTGACACCGACCTACGTAGGGAGAAACGATCACCACGATAAAATAAGGGAAATCAGAGCTTGTACGGAAAGATAAAGGTGTTCGTCGTTCCACGCTCTGTACGAGATTGGAATAATAGAGAGCTGTGAAGGTGTTTCGATGAACCCTCTGCCCGACACTGAACTGTGATTTGCAGAGAATCCATGTAGATATAGAGGTAGATGTAGATGTAGATGTAGATGTAGATGTAGATGTAATGGGAAGTCTAGTACCTTCAGTAGTTCGTGTATCTTTTTTTAGTAGTTGCGTTGCATGAATAAGTAGTTGACTTAGATGGTATGAGAGTGAATGTGTAGTCTAAGCTGGCTTAGTACTTTGAGTTGCAGGTGTGGACGAGCCTCTTCGAGCCACGGGAAATTAACACTACACTATCAGACATTATAACACATCATCACTAGTCAAGATTATTAATATTCAGACACAGAAAATTAAGCATTTAAAGTTATTGCTGTACTAAAATCAAAGAATAGTTGTAGAATAGAATAAGATTTAATTTTTGTGAAAAGAGCTCTTTGAACCATTTTATTTATTTTTTATTCTTGGAGTAATCATGTAAAGCAATCCTTTACAATTTCGTTATAGTTTTCACTGTATTTGTGCTGTAAACATATTTGTAAAAACATGGCATTAAGTCCCCATGTAAACATCGTGCAGATGATGGGAGCTGAGTGGGTCGCGACGTATCAGGCAGTTAAAGAGGTCGCTGACATCAGAGCAACTACAGCAGCTGAGCAGACGGGGTGCCAAGGACTGAAGAGGCAGTTAGGGTTGCCCACCAGCCCTGTGAGCCGGGGGTGGCGCAACAGGCGGCGGTGACCCACATAGTGACCGCAGGGCAGCTGGTTGACATGGCGTCGTCGGACTGCATGAATAGAGGCAGGTGTGGACGAGCCTCTTCGAGCCACGAGCTGTCAACAAACGGCTTGTGTCCTGGCGACACACGAGCGCTTTCGCTGCCGCTTCCTATTTCAATATCCCGAGGGACTTACCGCTGCATGGAAGGGCGAGTGCGCGCCACCAGGACGAGGCTGCAGAGTGCTGAATATAGGTACTTACGTGTCCAGAGACACGGGTCAACGTAGACGCCGATGGCGAGAGGTGATTCACATCCAACCGGTGTCATCTCATGAACGTATTCGACAGCGGCAACGCATTGCCGACTACCACATCATCCAAGACTCTCAGTAATAGACACCCCATTGATTTCTGGCCACACTGCCACACTGAGTGTGCTGCCTGTACTGAATATTCCGATAAAAGGGGTAACCCATCTTGGCAAACTCATTGCTCATAGCTGCCACATCTAACCTGTTACATGACGTATGTAGTACTGTTTTTATTCGTGTGACAATTGTTAAGTTAAAAATCGACCTCCCCATAGACGTTTGAGAAGGGAGCTGTAGGAGATATTTTCTGTTTTCAATAAATTTGTTTTATATGTGCCTTGCTGATTTCAGTTTTTAGAAGATTACACGTATTCTCTACGTTTTCTTACCAAGTTTTATTTTTTATTAATGAACTCATGTACTATTTTTCGTTTTGTTTCAAGATTCACTTGTTTTATGTCCAATAAAAATTGTTTGTGTGCCATTTTTTAGCATTTTTTGTGTCTTATGATGTTGTAAGTAAATAAAGCTATTGTTATTTAGACCACAACTCCTCCCAGTGCTCTGATTAACACTACCTTTGCCATTTTTATTAAACTCATGATTACAAGTGAAAGTTGGAAGCCTGCAATCTTCGCAGGTTTAGCGGCTACTTGAACACTGAAGACAGATAGTCCTTCCTGTGGGTGACGGTTACATTCAGAGTGGGTCTTAATTGATAGCGAAATTATACAGTGCTAAAAACAAAAGCTTTCCAGTAGCGGACATCGAGGTTCTGCAAACGAGCTGTTTGCGAGGTAATTGTGAACTCGTCGTTATGAGCCTATACTGACTTCAGTATGAAATACTCTTCCAATTACTTCTGTATCTGAAATGTAATTTTTTCGATTAAGTCCTCATTTATTGCACTTAAATTACCTCCAAAATATGCCTTAACCAGAAATGCAATACTACTTCAGCTGTTACATGTTATAATTCACTGTACAATCGCGCATATTAAAGGAGATATTCCACTTGTCTTCCTCGCATTTGGATGCGCATCTGCGAGTGTTACGAATTCCGTCAAACATATCAAGATCATCGCGTAAATCTTGACATGACTGTACACTTGGCTGTTCCAGTTCGTCACCCCCAAAGACCGGGGCGTTGCACGTTTCACATCTGAGATGACGTCATATGAGAATTTGAGATGACTGAGGTGAGGTGGTTTGGCAGGCCAAGTTACAGACGTTGTTCGACTAGTCACCTTTGACCATACTGGCGCGTTAGACGTCTTACATCAGCGGCAGGAATTTCCGATGCTCCGTCATGCATGCACCACATTCCCCAACCCGATTTCCGATATATTTGTACTAACTGTGAGAATATTTCAAATTGAAATCAGTGGCAGCACACATTCACAATTATCTCGCTTATCGGCTCTTCTGTAAACACATACTTACTACAAAGATTTTGCTTCTGTCATCGTATACTTTTACCAGTGTCAGTTATAGCTATTATTTACGATAAAACCTGTACATATATGCTCCAGTTCTGCACCTAACTAGAGATGGAAATCGTCAATAGAGAAATGATCTTTTAGCAGGACAGTAGCACCGATTGTTACTGAAATACAAGGAGGAATATGGTAGACCCAAACCTAGACCGTTTGGTACTCCTGAGATAACTTGCTTCCTACACTACTTTTACGTCCCACATACAACAAACCAGTATTTACTCCTCACGTTACTCTCAATCCACTTCTGCTCAATATCTAAAAATTTTAAGTGACGCTTTCTTGTGAGTAGTATACTGAAATCGATGGTGTTAGATGCTTTACTGAACCATACCAATCATAATATCATGGCCTCGTTGTTATCTGTGACATACTGCAGGTCACTGGTTGGTGCAGAGTGCGTACTCCCGTGTTTACGAATAATGTATTGATGTTTCTCATATAAAGTGAATTTATGTAGTCAGTTGATCGTGATAAATAATTTCATATTTTGGAACAGAGTGTGTGATCTTTGGTTCTTAATCATAAGATAGTTATGCGTGTGTGAATTCCTAAGGGACCAAACTGCTGACGTCATCGGTTCTTGGGTTCAACAATGGTTCAAATGGCTCTGAGCACTATGGAACTCAACTGCTGAGGTCATTAGTCCCCTAGAACTTAGAACTAGTTAAACCTAACTAACCTAAGGACATCACAAACATCCATGCCCGAGGCAGGATTCGAACCTGCGACCGTAGCGGTCTTGCGGTTCCAGACTGCAGCGCCTTTAACCGCACGGCCACTTCGGCCGGCTCGGTTCTTAGGCTTACACACTATTTAAACTAACCTATGCTAAGAACAACACACACATCCATGCGCAAGGGAGGACTCGAACGTCCGGCAGTAAAGTGGTTTCCTTGGTATTGTCTTCCCTGAAACATTCTTGCTCGTTTGTATGCTGATGTTGTATTGTATTGTATTGAACTGGGGACCTAGAAACGACGGAGAGGCTTCGTCCCACCTTAGCCCTCAGTAGTTCACAACCCCACAACAGGCCACAGCAGTTCACCAACCCCACCGCCGCCGCCCCACACTGATCCCAGGGTTACTCTGCGGTTCGGCCACCAGTGGAACACCCCCCCCCCCTCCCCTCCTCAGGAACGTCTCATACCAGGCGAGTGTAACCCCAAATGTTCGTGTGGTAGAGTAATTACGGTGTACCCGTACGTGGAGACAGTGCTTGCGCAGCAATCGCCGACACATTGTAACTGAGGCGGAATAAGGGGAACCAGCCCGCATTCGCCGAGGCAGATGGAAAACCGACTTATAAACCATCCACAGACTGGCCGTCACACCGGACCTCGACACTAATCCGCCGGGAGGATTCGTGCCGGGGACGGGCACGCCTTCCCGCCCGGAAAGCAGTGCGTTAGACCGAATGGGGCGGGCTACGCTGATGTTACTGCGTGTCTCTTCAGAAAAGATTCCCAATACTGCTTGTTTTATTCTTCATTAGTGTCATCAAGTTACTGTTGGTCATATGTGGTTGAAAATTTCGGGGATAAAACACAGTAGCACCCGACAATGACGGAGGTCCTGAAACCGAAACCTGCGAAAATTTTATGGGTAACGGTTACATAAATATATATCGGATTATTAGAAACACATGTTAAATACTTAGTAAACTGCCGTCATCTTAAAATCAAACCTCGCCCTACCTATTCGCCGCGGTATGAATGCGCTCACGTCTCCACTGTACAAGATATAAGGCCCTTCAGTCATTGTCTCATGGGACGTGAAAACGCACGTGGACGAGTAGCCGGTTGCATAATAGCGTAGAATTCCATGTTCGACTAGACCGAGAAGCGTGAAATTGAGAAACTGGAACATTATATCTCTATCTTGTCGAGAGGAAACTAACCAATCAGACGTAGCATCGTTTTTACGTCACAGGTAGAGTATGGGAACCGCCATTTAAACCAGTATTCGATTTGCACGTGGGCATGGGGGAGGGGGAATTTCTCTGGCTGTATCAAACCATCCCCTCTCTGATTTTAAATTACATATCCCAACCCAGGATGTTTATTTCTCGCTCACTGGAAATGTAAACTTAAAAACTTAACGTTTAATTTAAATTTGTGGAACCTACACAGAAAGTATTAATCCACTATTACTATCAACATGTTTGCTCGTCGATTTTGGAAAAAGCGTTGTATTTCAGCATTTCAAATCATTTCAGAGTGAATCGTCGTTCCCATGCTGTCATTGTTGCTTGCACCTAAGGTCCGCCGTCCGTTACTTGCAAGAGAGTAAGCGAGCAGTGTGTGGCAGCCGTGTCACAGAGGAGCGTGTGCGGGGCAGCTGAAATTCACCTTCGGACGTGGGAACAGGGCGAGCAGCCCGGTACCTGCATACATGTTTACCGTAAGACCAGATTCTGACAACGGTGCAGCCTGGACGGACGCTTACGGGGCAAATGCAGAAAGCAGTGCAAACTAAGCAATAGTACCTAGCACACGGGATTCGACAGTCTGACTTTGCTAGCCGCGGACCACGTGGATCGAGCTTAACGCAGTTTCCCCAGTATGGCGTACGCGAAATTCGATGGTGCCTTTCAGTTGTTCTCTCCCGTCCGCTAAATACACGGTAATCTCCACATTTACCCGCTTCAGTAGCATTTTTTGTGAGCTGAGTGACTGAAGGCCTGTAAGAGCTACAGATTTCGGCACGGCTTTCAAACAAAGCAAAATTTCGTCGGTCCTTAAGAGCAGTGCATTGCCAGATACGTTTGCCAACATTGTAACAGTGGTGCTAAAAGAGTTAAAATAAACTGGGAATCTAAAAAATAAAACGGTAATTATGGCACTAACAAAGAGAAAGAGAGGGAACCTTTGGGGACGGAAAACTGTAAGAAGTCTCGAGGTAGGAATGGGAATAACAGTGGGCTTGAAATTATAGTAGGAAATTGTGTTTCCTTATCGCCTTTTCAAAACTGACAAAAATCTAAAGCGTGTCTGCCTGTAAATGACCAAAACTTGTTAATATGCGAAATCTGGTCAGAAGTTCGTGAACTTAAAGTGGAAAGCATGGAACGTGTGTGTAGGGGTAACACGTTTTCAGCTAGTGTTTCTGCCACTAATGCAAAAAAATAAAAAAATAAAAAATCTTAAAAGTTAAGATCGGTGGTCATCTTAAGTGCAAATCACACATGAACTGCGTAGAAATGAGTAGGCGCTTCAGTCTGGAACCACGCGACCGCTACGGTCGTAGGTTCGAATCCTGCCTCGGGCATGGATGTGTGTGATGTCCTTATGTTAGTTAGGTTTAAGTAGTTCTAAGTTCTAGGGGACTGATCACCTGAGAGCCATTTCAGTTTTTGAAACACTAGAAATGAAAGCATTAAAACAGATCGTCAGCTTCACTAAGAGTTGGTTACCTCAGAGGCCCTGTTCTTTTCTACAAAACCTCATATCTGTAGTTGTTGCCATATTTTTCACTGAAACGAAAGCACACATCCAACAGACGACTGTATGCATTTGAACATGTCAAAAAAACACACATACATACATATACAAACGATTCAGTATCCAACAGCGTTTCGGATACCCCTCCCAGCCGGCAGATGTTAAATCCCATAGTGCTCAGAGCTATTTGAACCATTTGCATTTTGACAGCAAATCGCAAATCCAGTCACATTACTGAGATGACATTTCATAAGCACGCTCGTTTGTCCTTTGAGAGACTTACTTGCAATTATTTTTTCGATACTGTTGAATGGGTTGCTTCCTCATTTGAGGCTGTTCGAGCTTTTCTTGAAAGTTACACTTGTCTTGTCAATATTTTCCCGATCAGCTCACGAGAGATCTAAATTTGAAGGTTTGCTAAAACGTCTCACTGAGTAGTTGCTTATAATGGAATTAGTTGGTGCTTTATGGAGCCCTTAAAGATCCACAAGTATTACAATTCTTTACGCAAACAGAAATTCTTCAGTCCTTAAAGGGAAACAAGAAATTGACGTGGCTATAAAACTTCTTTCATCACTTAAAACAAATGACTCGCCGCGAATGAGGATGATAGTACAAGAAAAGCGCACATTCAAATGAGTATTAATTAAAGAATCATCTTGTGATGAATGTAACAAATTTCAGACCTTCCGGAACAAATTTTTTCAGCCTTTGGTAGACAGTAAAGAAAACGCTTTAAAGACATGGATTTAAGCATTTATGGATGCAGGTATAGATTTTGTATACAGCCGTATTAAATTCAGAAATATGGCCTTCAGAAGATTATGAACGTGTGTTTTATAATGACATGTCAGTTCGTAGCTTAGGAAAGAAGATGGATTTTAGAAATAATTCGAAAGCCAATATCGCCGTAAATCTTCAAGGTGATCCCAATAAAACTTGGATGTTGTTGTTGTTGTGGTCTTCAGTCCTGAGACTGGTTTGATGCAGCTCTCCATGCTACTCTATCCTGTGCAAGCTTCTTCATCTCCCAGTACCTACTGCAACCTACATCCTTCTGAATCTGCTTAGTATATTCATCTCTTGGTCTCCCTCTACGATTTTTACCCTCCACGCTGCCCTCCAATGCTAAATTTGTGATCCCTTGATGCCTCAAAACATGTCCTACCAACCGATCCCTTCTTCTAGTCAAGTTGTGCCACAAACTTCTCTTCTCCCCAATCCTATTCAACACCTCCTCATTAGTTATGTGATCTACCCATCTAATCTTCATCATTCTTCTGTAGCACCACATTTCGAAAGCTTCTATTCTCTTCTTGTCCAAACTATTTATCGTCCATGTTTCACTTCCATACATGGCTACACTCCATACAAATACTTTCAGAAATGACTTCCTGACACTTAAATCTATACTCGATGTTAACAAATTTCTCTTCTTCAGAAACGCTTTCCTTGCCATTGCCAGTCTACATTTTATATCCTCTCTACTTCGACCATCATCAGTTATTTTGCTCCCCAAATAGCAAAACTCCTTTACTACTTTAAGTGTCTCATTTCCTAATCTAATACCCTCAACATCACCTGACTTAATTCGACTACATTCCAGTATCCTCGTTTTGCTTTTGTTGGTGTTCATGTTATATCCTCCCTTCAAGACACCATCCATTCCGTTCAACTGCTCTTCCAAGTCCTTTGCTGTCTCTGACAGAATTACAATGTCATCGGCGAACCTCAAAGTTATTATTTCTTCTCCATGGATTTTAATACCTACTCCGAATTTTTCTTTTGTTT
Source organism: Schistocerca nitens (assembly GCF_023898315.1). Lineage (NCBI taxonomy): Eukaryota > Metazoa > Arthropoda > Insecta > Orthoptera > Acrididae > Schistocerca > Schistocerca nitens. Next base: position 143,040,829 of record NC_064616.1, on the reverse strand, counting down.
CCTTTACTGCTTGCTCAATATACAGATTGAATAACATCGGGGAGAGGCTACAACTCTGTCTTACTCCCTTCCCAACCTCTACTTCCCTTTCATGTCCCTCGACTCTTATAACTGCCATCTGGTTTCTGTACAAATTGTAAATAGCCTTTCGCTCCCTGTATTTTACCCCTGCCACCTTTAGAATTTGAAAGAGAGTATTCCAGTCAACATTGTCAAAAGCTTTCTCTCAGTCCACAAATGCTAGAAACGTAGGTTTGCCTTTCCTTAATCTTTTTTCTAAGATAAGTCGTAAGGTCAGTATTGCCTCACGTGTTCCAGTATTTCTACGGAATCCAAACTGATCTTCCCCGAGGTCCGCTTCTACCAGTTTTTCCATTCGTCTGTAAAGAATTCGCGTTAGTATTTTGCAGCTGTGGTTTATTAAACTGATCGTTCGGTAATTCTCACATCTGTCAACACCTGCTTTCTTTGGGATTGGAATTATTATATTCTTCTTGAAGTCTGAGGGTATTTCGCCTGTTTCATACATCTTGCTCACCAGATGGTAGAGTTTTGTCACGACTGGCTCTCCCAAGGCCGTCAGTAGTTCCAATGGAATGTTGTCTACTCCGGGGGCCTTGTTTCGACTCAGGTCTTTCAGTGCTCTGTCAAACTCTTCACGCAGTATCGTATCTCCCATATCATCTTCATCTACATCCTCTTCCATTTCCATAATATTGTCCTCAAGTACATCGCCCTTGTATAGACCCTCTATATACTCCTTCCACCTTTCTGCTTTCCCTTCTTTGCTTAGAACTGGTTCCATCTGAACTCTTGATGTTCATACAAGTGGTTCTCTTATCTCCAAAGGACTCTTTAATTTTCCTGTAGGCAGTATCTATCTTACCCCTAGTGAGATAAGCCTCTACATCCTTACATTTGTCCTCTAGCCATCCCTGCTTAGCCATTTTGCACTTCCTGTCGATCTCATTTTTGAGACATTTGTATTCCTTTTTGCCTGCTTCATTTACTGCATCTTTATACACTCCTGGAAATGGAAAAAAGAACACATTGACACCGGTGTGTCAGACCCACCATACTTGCTCCGGACACTGCGAGAGGGCTGTACAAGCAATGATCACACGCACGGCACAGCGGACACACCAGGAACCGCGGTGTTGGCCGTCGAATGGCGCTAGCTGTGCAGCATTTGTGCACCGCCGCCGTCAGTGTCAGCCAGTTTGCCGTGGCATACGGAGCTCCATCGCAGTCTTTAACACTGGTAGCATGCCGCGACAGCGTGGACGTGAACCGTATGTGCAGTTGACGGACTTTGAGCGAGGGCGTATAGTGGCCATGCGGGAGGCCGGGTGGACGTACCGCCGAATTGCTCAACACGTGGGGCGTCAGGTCTCCACAGTACATCGATGTTGTCGCCAGTGGTCGGCGGAAGGTGCACGTGCCCGTCGACCTGGGACCGGACCGCAGCGACGCACGGATGCACGCCAAGACCGTAGGATCCTACGCAGTGCCGTAGGGGACCACACCGCCACTTCCCAGCAAATTAGGGACACTGTTGCTCCTGGGGTATCGGCGAGGACCATTCGCAACCGTCTCCATGAAGCTGGGCTACGGTCCCGCACACCGTTAGGCCGTCTTCCGCTCACGCCCCAACATCGTGCAGCCCGCCTCCAGTGGTGTCGCGACAGGCGTGAATGGAGGGTCGAATGGAGACGTGTTGTCTTCAGCGATGAGAGTCGCTTCTGCCTTGGTGCCAATGATGGTCGTATGCGTGTTTGGCGCCGTGCAGGTGAGCGCCACAATCAGGACTGCATACGACCGAGGCACACAGGGCCAACACCCGGCATCATGGTGTGGGGAGCGATCTCCTACACTGGCCGTACACCACTGGTGATCCTCGAGGGGACACTGAATAGTGCACGGTACATCCAAACCGTCATCGAACCCATCGTTCTACCATTCCTAGACCGGCAAGGGAACTTGCTGTTCCAACAGGACAATGCACGTCCGCGTGTATCCCGTGCCACCCAACGTGCTCTAGAAGGTGTAAGTCAACTACCCTGGCCAGCACGATCTCCGGATCTGTCCCCCGTTGAGCATGTTTGGGACTGGATGAAGCGTCGTCTCACGCGGTCTGCACGTCCAGCACGAACGCTGGTCCAACTGAGGCGCCAGGTGGAAATGGCATGGCAAGCCGTTCCACAGGACTACATCCAGCATCTCTACGATCGTCTCCATGGGAGAATAGCAGCCTGCATTGCTGCGAAAGGTGGATGTACACTGTACTAGTGCCGACATTGTGCATGCTCTGTTGCCTGTGTCTATGTGCCTGTGGTTCTGTCAGTGTGATCATGTGATGTATCTGACCCCAGGAATGTGTCAATAAAGTTTCCCCTTCCTGGGACAATGAATTCACAGTGTTCTTATTTCAATTTCCAGGAGTGTATTTTCTCCTTTCATCAATTAAATTCAATATTTCTTTTGTTACCCAAGGATTTCTACTAGCCCTCGTCTTTTTACCTACTTGATCCTCTGCTGCCTTCACTATTTCATCCCTCAAAGCTACCCATTCGTCTTCTACTGTATTTGTTTCCCCCATTCCTGTCAATTGTTCCCTTATGCTCTCCCTGAAACTCTGTACAACCTCTGGTTCTTTCAGTTTATCCAGGTCCCATCTCCTTAAATTCCCACCTTTTTGCAGTTTCTTCAGTTTTAATCTACAGGTCATAACCAATAGATTGTGGTCAGAGTCCACATCTGCCCCTGGAAATGTCTTACAATTTAAAACCTGGTTCCTAAATCTCTGTCTTACCATTATATAATCTATCTGATACCTTTTAGTATCTCCAGGGTTCTTCCATGTATACAACCTTCTATCATGATTCTTAAACCGAGTGTTAGCTATGATTAAGTTGTGCTCTGTGCAAAATTCTACCAGGCGGCTTCCTCTTTCATTTCTTAGCCCCAATCCATATTCACCTACTACGTTTCCTTCTCTCCCTTTTCCTACACTCGAATTCCAGTCACCCATGACTATTAAATTTTCGTCTCCCTTCACTATCTGAATAATTTCTTTTATTTCCTCATACATTTCTTCAATTTCTTCGTGCTTGGATGGTGATCATAAATATAATAGTTTAGGATTTACTGTTAGTGAAATTCACAAGTTTTATAACAAAGACCTGACTGCTAAAATCTGAACGCTTTGGTCGATCTTAGCGATCGAGATTTCATAATCTCTGCAAAAACTGTGATTCACAAACTGTACCTTGCCTAGAGGCACGTGTTTCAGTTTCATAACAAAAAAATCAAAATCTTGCTGCGACATTCTTGTGACATTTTCTAACGAACCATGACCGTCATTTTGGATATCTCGCAGTAAGGCACCTCTGTTGTTTAGATACTTCTTAACCCATAGTCTCCTTTGTGACTTCATTTTCTATTGCGTTTTTTTTATCACTATAAACGCGGTGCAAACTACCGAGCAAAGCAACATATACATAGCAGACGGCTGCAGTAATCAAACAAATTACTTATCCGTACGTGCGTTCTTTCCCCTAACTTTTGTCGCATGCGTTTTTATTCCCGTGCATCTGCGATTGACGATAAAGAAAGAGGCATCGTCTGGACATGCATTACTCCTTCTCGATGTTAGTTAACTTAACGAGCACTGCGCTCTCATTTAAATATATGACCGAAAGAGACAGCCTTCAGGAATTGTGAAACGAACCCTTTAATCCAGAACCGCTTGCCACAAAGGGCTCAGATTCACCACGAAACGAACCCTTTAATCCAGGACCGCTTGCCACAAAGGGCGCAGATTCACCACGAGATGGGTAAATTCACAGGCGTCTATTGTCTATTGAGGCCTAAGAGCCGTAGTGTGACAGTGAAACAGACGAGAACCTATGTCATAGGGAAACCCATTTGAAGCCTTTTGTGGCCAAGGTGACATAGCCGTATTAAATATGGCGGACCTAAGATCGGCCATAAAGGGAAGCATTTATAGAAACTATTTGATTCTGCAGTAATGCAGGGAATGAAGCCACAGTAATTTTAATCTGCCGTCCTCCATAAATTTTCAAGGTGATCCCAATAAAACTTGGATACTGATCATATCTATAATAGTTTAGGATTTAGTGTTAAAGTGAAATTCACAACTTTTGTAACAAAGTCCTGACTGCTAAAATCTGAACGCTTTGGTCGATCTTAACGATCGATAGTTCATATAGAAGAGCATCATTAAAATGACAAATGTTAAAAATATCAAGTCTGTAACTTTATTTGCTTAAAAGATATAGTAAATTTAAATAATCTGTATTTTCAGTTAAGCATCAATCATCATTTCCTCCACACAAAACACATTGAACGATGACAACATGACACCTTATTGAATTATTAGGTAATAGAATATTTGTTGTAAAGTTTAGTGCATAATAGTCACTTTTGTTCTTTATTTATTTATCAGAAAGCACATTGGTGCAAGGCTACTAGCTGTGGCATTCAAAGCTAAGAAGGAAATTGTATTGGTTTTACGTGAAAGAATTTAACGTTTAATAAGTAATGGATATTAATGTTACTTTATTTAGAACGTGAATGTGGTCAAGCTTTGATTATTTAAATATGTTAAAATGTGAAATAATGTAGAATAAGCTGTAGCCAATCAGATAGACGGCTTTAGGGAAGGGAAATGCACTAGTCAGTTGAGCGATGATGCTCGGCACGCCGGAAACGCGGCCGGGGACGGAAGAGACAGTGCTGGTAGAGAAGCGAAAGTGGACGGTCGGTCTTTAGGTAGCTAGGAAGTGAAATGACTTCGAAAATTTCACGTTGTGTGGTATCACGGGACTCAGTGTCTGAGCGGTGACCAGCCGCACGCCTGGTGTGAACTGTAGCTTTTCGTGTGGAGTATCGGACTTGTGTTTCGCGATGAGTTTGTGTATGATCGAACTGTGTCAAATGGATATGCGCTCGAGTGGAACAACAACTCTAAATACAGGGTGTTTCAAAAATGACCGGTATATTTGAAACGGCAATACAAACTAAACGAGCAGCGATAGAAATACACCGTTTGTTGCAATATGCTTGGGACAACAGTACATTTTCAGGCACACAAACTTTCGAAATTACAGTAGTTACAATTGTCAACAACAGATGGCGCTGCGGTCTGGGAAACTCTATAGTACGATATTTTCCACATATCCACCATGCGTAGCAATAATATGGCGTAGTCTCTGAATGAAATTACCCGAAACCTTTGACAACGTGTCTGGCGGAATGGCTTCACATGCAGATGAGATGTACTGCTTCAGCTGTTCAATTGTTTCTGGATTCTGGCGGTACACCTGGTCTTTCAAGTGTCCCCACAGAAAGAAGTCACAGGGGTTCATGTCTGGCGAATAGGGAGGCCAATCCACGCCGCCTCCTATATGTTTCGGATAGCCCAAAGCAATCACACGATCATCGAAATATTCATTCAGGAAATTAAAGACGTCGGCCGTGCGATGTGGCCGGGCACTATCTTGCATAAACCACGAGGTGTTCGCAGTGTCGTCTAAGGCAGTTTGTACCGCCACAAATTCACGAAGAATGTCCAGATAGCGTGATGCAGTAATCGTTTCGGATCTGAAAAATGGGCCAATGATTCCTTTGGAAGAAATGGCGGCCCAGACCAGTACTTTGTGAGGATGCAGGGACGATGGGACTGCAACATGGGGCTTTTCGGTTCCCCATATGCGCCAGTTCTGTTTATTGACGAAGCCGTCCAGGTAAAAATAAGCTTCGTCAGTAAACCAAATGCTGCCCACATGCATATCGCCGTCATCAACCCTGTGCACTATATCGTTAGCGAGTGTCTCTCGTGCAGCAATGGTAGCGGCGCTGAGGGGTTGCCGCATTTGAATTTTGTATGGATAGAGGTGTAAACTCTGGCGCATGAGACGATACGTGGACGTTGGCGTCATTTGGACCGCAGCTGCAACACGGCGAACGGAAACCCGAGGCCGCTGTTGGATCACCTGCTGCACTAGCTGCGCGTTGCCCTCTGTGGTTGCCGTACGCGGTCGCCCTACCTTTCCAGCACGTTCATCCGTCACGTTCCCAGTCCGTTGAAATTTTGCAAACACATCCTTTATTGTATCGCTTTTCGGTCCTTTGGTTACATTAAACCTCCGTTGAAAACTTCGTCTTGTTGCAACAACACTGTGTTCTAGGCGGTGGAATTCCAACACCAGAAAAATCCTCTGCTCTAAGGAATAAACCATGTTGTCCACAGCACACTTGCACGTTGTGAACAGCACACGCTTACAGCAGAAAGACGACGTACAGAATGGCGCACCCACAGACTGCGTTGTCGTCTATATCTTTCACATCACTTGCAGCGCCATCTGTTGTTGAAAATTGTAACTACTGTAATTTCGAAAGTTTGTCCGCCTGAAAATGTACTGTTGTCCCAAGCATATTGCAACAAACGGTGTATTTCTATCGCTGCTCGTTTAGTTTTTATTGCCGTTTCAAATATACCGGTCATTTTTGAAACACCCTGTACAACCACTTTCGATATGAGTTTGCCTTATGAATAGACAATATTCTAACAAAATCGCAACCGTTTAGCCTACATCATTTATGGGTCGTTAATTTAGTTCCCGATATTATTATTACTGTAATTATATGTTATGTTAACTTTGTATTTCGCAAACTTGTCGTCAGCTATAAAATTTAACCAAAGGGTAAAAAGTCTCTAATTAAGTGAGTGTAATGCGACCGTGCAGTTAAACCGCTAGATGAGTTTGAGCCAAGACATTTCGACGAAGAGGAACCGCAAGTGAACCCGATCTTCTTTGGGATGTTAGCTCGCAACGCTGAAAGGCTGAGTGGACTTGGATGGAATTTGGAGCGGAGATAGGCTATATCCTGAATCAAAACGTAGGACACATATTTTTAATGTTTACGGTTATACTGATATATATATATATATATATATATATATATATATATATATATATATATATATATATATATATATATACTCCTGGAAATTGAAATAAGAACACCGTGAATTCATTGTCCCAGGAAGGGGAAACTTTATTGACACATTCCTGGGGTCAGATACATCACATGATCACACTGACAGAACCACAGGCACATAGACACAGGCAACAGAGCATGCACAATGTCGGCACTAGTACAGTGTACATCCACCTTTCGCAGCAATGCAGGCTGCTATTCTCCCATGGAGACGATCGTAGAGATGCTGGATGTAGTCCTGTGGAACGGCTTGCCATGCCATTTCCACCTGGCGCCTCAGTTGGACCAGCGTTCGTGCTGGACGTGCAGACCGCGTGAGACGACGCTTCATCCAGTCCCAAACATGCTCAACGGGGGACAGATCCGGAGATCGTGCTGGCCAGGGTAGTTGACTTACACCTTCTAGAGCACGTTGGGTGGCACGGGATACACGCGGACGTGCATTGTCCTGTTGGAACAGCAAGTTCCCTTGCCGGTCTAGGAATGGTAGAACGATGGGTTCGATGACGGTTTGGATGTACCGTGCACTATTCAGTGTCCCCTCGACGATCACCAGTGGTGTACGGCCAGTGTAGGAGATCGCTCCCCACACCATGATGCCGGGTGTTGGCCCTGTGTGCCTCGGTCGTATGCAGTCCTGATTGTGGCGCTCACCTGCACGGCGCCAAACACGCATACGACCATCATTGGCACCAAGGCAGAAGCGACTCTCATCGCTGAAGACGACACGTCTCCATTCGTCCCTCCATTCACGCCTGTCGCGACACCACTGGAGGCGGGCTGCACGATGTTGGGGCGTGAGCGGAAGACGGCCTAACGGTGTGCGGGACCGTAGCCCAGCTTCATGGAGACGGTTGCGAATGGTCCTCGCCGATACCCCAGGAGCAACAGTGTCCCTAATTTGCTGGGAAGTGGCGGTGCGGTCCCCTACGGCACTGCGTAGGATCCTACGGTCTTGGCGTGCATCCGTGCGTCGCTGCGGTCCGGTCCCAGGTCGACGGGCACGTGCACCTTCCGCCGACCACTGGCGACAACATCGATGTACTGTGGAGACCTGACGCCCCACGTGTTGAGCAATTCGGCGGTACGTCCACCCGGCCTCCCGCATGGCCACTATACGCCCTCGCTCAAAGTCCGTCAACTGCACATACGGTTCACGTCCACGCTGTCGCGGCATGCTACCAGTGTTAAAGACTGCGATGGAGCTCCGTATGCCACGGCAAACTGGCTGACACTGACGGCGGCGGTGCTCAAATGCTGCGCAGCTAGCGCCATTCGACGGCCAACACCGCGGGTCCTTGTGTGTCCGCTGTGCCGTGCGTGTGATCATTGCTTATACAGCCCTCTCGCAGTGTCCGGAGCAAGTATGGTGGGTCTGACACACCGGTGTCAATGTGTTCTTTTTTCCATTTCCAGGAGTATATATATATATATATATATATATATATATATATATATATATATATATATATATACTGGAAAAGTTGATACCACATGTCTCTAAAAATTCTTGACTGTTCTACTTCAAATTCATTCACGAAACTCTAGCGAATATTCGGATGGCCATAGGCTATAAATTTTTATAATACACCCATCAAAAAAAAAAAAAAAGTTTTGCGTCACCCCGGTTCCCAGAACTCCTGAAGACAGACATTTACTGTGGATATTGTATCACAGACACAGTCCCTTTGACTCTTCAGAGACGTCACTGAACCCGCCCAAAGATGTAAACAACCATGCATGAGCGGCACCTATTAGACGGAGGGGATCCGACAGGCGATCAGTTACAGTCAGTCCACCAGGAAGGAGGTGCCCGGCTTGTGTTATCTGTAGTTCCACCATGCCTAGACGGTCAACATCACGATTCGATCGCGTCCGCATTGTTACTTTGTGCCAGGAAGAGCTCTCAACAAGGGTAGTGTCCAGGCGTCTCAGAGTGAACCAAAGCGATGTTTCTCGGACGTGGAGGAGATACAGAGAGATAGGAACTGTCGATGACATGCCTCGCTCAGGCCGCTCAAGGGCTACTACTGCAGTGGATGACCGCTACCTACGGATTATGGCTCGGGGGATCCCTGACAGCAACGCCACCATGTTGAATAATGCTTTTTGTGCAGCCACAGGGCGTCGTGTTACAACTTAAAAATGTGCGCAATAGGCTGCATGATGCGCAACTTTACTCCCAACGTCCATGGCGAAGGCCACCTTTGCAATCACGATACCATGCAACGCGATACAGATGGGCATGCCAAATGGACCGCTCAGGACTTCCATCACGTTCTCTTCACCGATGAGTGCCGCATATGCCTTCAACCAGACAATCGTCGGAGACTTGTTTGAAGGCATCCCGGTTAGGCTGAACGCCTTAGACACACTGTCCAGCGAGTGAAGCATGGTGGAGGTTCCCTGCTGTTTTGGGGTGGCATGTTCTCCAGACATGAACCAGACTGAAAAGGGCTGTTAATGAACGACGTGACCCACCAACGACTCTCAGGGATGTACGCCGAATCACCGTAGAGGAGTGGTATAATTTCGACCCACAGTGCCTTGATGAACTTGTAGATACTACGCCACGACGAATACCGGCATTCATAAATACAAGAGGACGTGCTGCTGGGTATTAGGGGCACTGGTGTGTACAGCAATTTGGACCACCACATATGACGGTCTCGCTGTATGGTGGTACAACATGCAATATTTGGTTTTCAAGAGCAATAAAAAGGGAGGAAATGATGTTTATGTTGATCTCTATCCAATTTTCTGTACAGGTTCCGGAACTCTCGGAACCGAGATGATGAAGAACTTTTTTTGATGTATGTATATATGAGGAGGATATTACAAAGAGAGATCGGAGGAGATCAGGCGCAGAGACAGCGAGAGTAGTTGGATATGGGCAAAGACGTAGGCTATATATTTGTATAAAGTATGTAACACAGAGTTCCAAGAAACATCTTTTGACATGGCTTATAGGTGTGGACAGTCGGTTTCAGCATTAACTTTTATCCATAAATAACTGTTTAATCGCGGGTAAAATCAACGGCCGGAGCTAATAATTAACTCTACGAACCCAGTAAGACATGTCCCCCCCCCCTCGTCCCCCCCCACTCCTGATAAAAGCACAAATCACGCACTGAATTTAACTACGTATTTGGTGGCTTTACTTTATCGTAGAGTACGTGTCATGAGTAGAAGCTGTTCAAACTGTCAGCAGGTTGAGAATACCTCGAAAACACGTCGTTTTAGCTATGATTTTTTTATAATAAAATGACACGTTACCTCATATCGACAGATAAAGGGTTCCTGTACTTCATGTTTTTAATGTTATAACTTGTGTACTTTGAAAGTATACAGTTTCAATGCTAAGATACAATGATGAGATATCAAAAGCGCGTCACTTTGATATAATTCTTCATAGTTAATTATAAAATAATGACATTCGTAGATACAATCTGTAGACAGTGTATACCACATACGGAGACGGGGTGCCTGTTGAAGCTGTAGGTAGCAGGTCGTGTCCAACAACTTCCTACTGTTTGTTTCACCTTTTGTTTTCTAAAAGATCTTGGGTCCTTCTTATTAATTTAATAGAAGTATTATCTGCAGTAGTCGGTGTTATTTATTACAAAAAAATAAATTTCGTGCCATTATTGTCGCAAAGGACTGGAATGTTTCCCCAGTGACTAGAAATCTTAACGTAACTACCAGTCTATGTAAGAAAGTGAACACATTCTATACACCGGAAGATTTTGCTACTACGATACTTTGTGTAAAATATATACAACTATCTCTTGGTTTTATGGACTGCCTCATGTTTTTATGTGGCTAATAAACATATTTTACAGTGACGGTGAGCAGCTTCGAAAGAATTTCCTCTTCTTTTCAAACGAAATTACGAAGCCAATATTGAGCTTGAAATCTATGTGATGAAATGCATTACTTCAAGGTGATAGCAGTGAATGAAAAATCGGTAATATGGATATTAAGTATGCGCAGACTGACATTATACACTATACTTTAAGTAGATTCAATATAAAACCGGAAACAGGATGATGAATTAAGTGAGATAACGAGTAAATTGTTCTAGCACGTACGTCAGGTACTCGTACATCGTTACTCGCTGTTCAAGCCATCGACACGAGTCCAGTCTTCTTCTCGATCTAATTCGCATTTCTTCGACAATCGCTAACAAATTTAACGTATCTATTTTGCGCGCTAGATGCCACAGACTGCTGCTGGAGAGAGCCGAGGTCGCTAATCACGATGAGGAACACATTCAGTGAGATGTATCAGGTCGTTTCAGAGAGTTCGGCAACCGCAACGGACACCTTGCCTGGCGTGCTTCGAGATGAGAAACAAGTGCCGTGTGAGGACGGCTTTACTCACTACCAGCACGAAGCGATGGTGAGGGTGGCGAGCAACGGTACTCCACGGCTGTACGAGTGGCCGAGAAGGACGGAGCGGTAGCGACGCTGTCTACCAGCTCCGCGCCCCTGCTCCAAGCAAACCATTATTTCGGTGTGAAGTGAACCACCAGTAAAATTGACTTTTTATTCCGCTTAAAGGTCTTGCAACGCGATGAAGCGTACGTTGCGTGGCTGGTGTAGCACCCATCGGCTATTTAATTGGTGGAAAATCCGCGACGAGTGGGTGTGGCAGTGCGCTGCATTGCGCGCTGGGCGCTCGACCAGAGGTTAACTCGTTCCGAAAGAAGTGTTAAGTGGCTGGCTCGATGGTGAGCACCAAAACGCTGGCCGCGCCGCTCGAGTGGCCATTATGAATTCACCCCGCACTGCGCTTTACACCCGGCGCCTGCCAGAAAAGCCGTTTCTTAAAGTGATGAATATTACACGAGAAAGGAGCCAAATTGGATCTCTTTTAAGAACGGAGTACGGAGCACTTAGCTATGTACGGGCGCTATTTTTATCCCCTCAGAAATAATTTTCTTGTTGAAAAGTGAGTCGCCGCCCATGTCGAGAGTGTCTCGGGACTGAATTTCCGGCGGGACGCTTTTGCTCAGTCTAAAGAAGGCGAAAAGGACTAATTATCGCAGTAATTCGTCCGCGAGCAGGTGAAATTATTCCTTTCGAAACAGCCATCGTGTCTACTTACTACGCTTTGCTCAACAAAGCGAATACTTCTGTGCGTGCGTATGTTTTACGTAGCGTTCATCATAATTATATGAATTTGAGTCCGTGCAAAAAATTCATCTCGTGTACAGCGAATAACTCGGATTTTTCTCACGCATAAAAAGCTTTTTGTGAAATTTTAAATGAATAGTAGCACGTAATCTGGCGATAACGGAATTCGTCCGTTCACTCATTCACAGTGGGTTTACAATTTTGTTTTTATTGGAATAATTTTTCTTCCAATGCTTCCAAATCAACAGTAAACGTAAATTTTCTCTTCCTTCCTTCAGCAGCCTGTGTTGAAATACTGCAACCATCGTGTCTGTTGGTTAGGCTATGTTCCTCTTTAGTAGTGGCGTACCCGTCATCTGAATCCGCACTGAATAAACACCGATGCGTTCCATATTTCAAAGGTATTATTTCCTTAAGCTTGATTTCATTCCTGTAGCAACATAATCATTTACCCTAGGATGGAAATGTAAAGTTGTGTATACTAAAATGTTGACTTTCACGGCCGGAAATATCACGTCCATTATAATTATCCGGACTGTTATGCCGTGGTCGGTTGACGAATTCTGTGTCGATTCCCAACGTATAGAAACAGTAAGAATATTAGCCAATGCAAAACCGCCGAAAAGTAATATAACTGGGTGAGAGAAGAGCTTTAAAACTCCTGAATGACGACGATAGTATTTTGGTTCTCCCAGCTGACAAAGGAAGCGCAACGGTGGTTATGGATGTGGCCGACTGTCGGAGTAAAATTAGTGATCTGCTGGATCCGCAAGCATATAGGAAGCTGAATAAGGACCCCACTAACAGCGTTCTCAGAACTGTGTCGCGGTTAATAAAAAAGTCCTCCATTGAAGAGAGTGTACAGAAAGGTCTCTGCAATTCGGTTGCGCTACCACCGAGGCTTTATGGATTGCCCAAAATTCATAAAGAAAATGTGCCGTTAAGGCCGATACTAAGTGCCATTGGTTCGCCCACCTACTCGTTAGCCAAGTTTTTGACTACGCTGCTAAAACCACATGTGGGCCGTTCGGACTCTTATATAAAGAATTCGACACATTTCATTAGCAGATTGAATGGCATAGTGGTCCAGCCGGAGGATATATTGGTCAGCTTCGATGTGGTATCGCTGTTTACCATGGTTCCACTTAATGATGTATTGGAACAGCTGGATCGAATTTTTCCTGCCGATATTTCAGAACTGTTTAAGTGTTGTTTGACGACCACATACTTCAAGTGGAACGAACAGTTTTATGAGCAAACGGATGGCGTGGCTATGGGAAGCCCCCTAAGTCCCGTAACTGCAAACTTCTTTATGGAGAAATTCGAAGAACAGGCCTTAGGTGCTGCCAGCAAAAAACCAAATGCATGGTTCCGATACGTGGATGACACGTTTGTGCTGTGGAGACATGTTAGGGAGGAACTAAGCCGGTTCCATGACCATCTGAACAGTATAAACTCGAGAATATAGTTTACAATGGAGGAGGAGGTAGACGGCAAGTTACATTTCCTCGATGTGCTTGTTTTTAGAAACGAAAATGGTAGTTTGGGCCACTCAGTATACCGCAAACCCACGCACACGGACCGTTATTTGCACCGGGATTCGAACCACCACCCACAACAGAAGCGGGGTGTTATCAAGACGTTAGCGGACAGAGCTAGAAATATTTGTGAACCTGAGTTGCTCGACGCTGAGATGGAAAATCTCCACAATGCACTAATGAAGAACGGATATTCGTCCGCCGAAATAAAACGTGCGTTGAGGCACCCACGCAGAAATCATTCTGACGTACAGGCTACTGCAAAATCTAAGGTTTTCCTGCCGTTTGTTAAAAATGTAACGGAAAGAATAGGGAGGATCTTGACGAAGCGGAATATTACCGTAATTTACAAGCCCACCAGGAAGATACGGGAATACCTTAAGCCTGCCAAGGACGCTCGCAAACCACTGGAAAAAGCTGGAGTGTATAGGATCCCATGCAGCTGTGGTGATGTTTATGTGGGTACCACTAAAAGAACTGTTTCTAAACGTTTGGAAGAGCATAAGGGAAATTGCAGACGAGGAGAAACGGAACGATCAGCTGTTGCGGAGCAAGCTTTCCAGCCAGGGAACCACATTATTCGTTTCGAGGAGACGCAAGTACTAGCGGCCACTAGCGGATATTACGAAAGGCTCTACAGGGAGTCAATCGAAATCGCTAAACACCCTAATAATTTCAACCGTAAGGAGGAGGGTGTGAAATTAAACGGCATATGGATGCCGGTGTTAAAGAAGATGTGTACCACCCGCCCACTACTGGGTGATGGCAACGGCGATCGACGGCGACGGACAGCGGCCAATTGCACTGACGTTTTCAAAACACGTGACGTCACGCCGCGGCGTGGGAGCGCGCGGACACGGAATTTAGCGGCAGTCAGTAGCGAGCCAGTGGGTGTGTTGGACCTTCCATTGAGCTACGGACCCCCTTGAAGATGTCTCCCGCAGTCGGAGACGAAACGTTGGGAATAGACACAGAATTCGTCAACCGACCACGGCATAACAGCCCGGATAATTATAATGGACAAAGTTGTGTATGCGATCTAACAGTAGTATAAATTTAGTGTACGTGTTTGACTATTTGTGTTTATAAGGCGTGTAAAGAAAATTAGTGCTGCATTTATACAGATGGAAGGCGAAATGATCTAAAAACCACATCGCAAATAGTTAGTGTTTCAGACAAATAGTGGTTAATCCGACACATACCTTCGATTTCTGTTTATCACCTGCTTGTCTCGTCAGTGTGCTACGATGTCGCTATAAAGGAGGGCCATGCTTTGAAGGTCTTGCATTTTGTACATAAAATTTTGATGAACTGCACTTTTTATACACAGTTCCCGCTACTTCATCTACAAAATGGACTCGAACCCCACCTACAAAATTTCGGAGATTTTTCCGGGAAATTTTCTGACTGTTTTGGCATAAGGGAATCCGCAGTCTTCCATGGATCCCACAGAGTAAGAATGTAATTCTGGTTGTTTCGTGATTTGGGGGAGGGGACCAAACAGCGAGGACATCGGTCCCACAGAATTAGGAAAGGATGAGGAAGGAAGCCTGACGTGCCCTTTTAAGGGAACCATTCCGGCATTGGCCTGAAGCGATTTAGGAAAATCACGGAAAACTTAAATCAGAATGGCCAGACATAGGTTTCAACTGTCGTCTTCCCGAATGCGAATCCAGTGTGCTAACGAGTAAACGTAATTGTGATTTCCATGGTTTGTTACCTCAGTTACCCATGTTTTGGTAAAAATTCTTTCACAACAGTGAAAACGCCTGTAATATGTCATTACTACATCGTACAACACAAAAGACAGAGCACAGATGATGCAGAGGTACTGTGAGTTGGTTGCCTTTGGTACGGGAACACCTCAGCACCGCTCTTCATTTGCATTTAGCGGAACTATACACGATGCAAATATCGGCCAACTCCTTATCAGTAAACCACTTCATACCACTGTCTTTCGCTTTCAACGTAAAACGACGACTGCCGGAAAAACAACCCTTATACAGAGCCAAGTAATACTGAACTCCATCTTGAAGAATAAGTTCTCAGCAGCAAGAACATAGACAAGTCTGATTCCAGACAAGACAAACAACGCATACCGTTACCATTTGCACTGTTAGGGGATATTTTCAACATAATAAAAAGATACATAAGGGTAAGAATTCCAATGAAATGCAGTCACTCTGTAACGAACCACCGGAGACCATTGACCCATAACGCCAATCTAATCAGAAAATATCAATGAACAACATGCGAAACTTTATCGATGGACTTGAGGTTCAGTCAGTATGTGCGCTGTCGAAACGCATAGCTGAATGATGATATAGGACAGGTTGAAACGCACCAAGGTTAGCCACCTGGTGGCTTTGCGCCACATCGTACTGTGTACGCAAGGGTGTTTATCCCTGTTGAAATGGGACAGTAGTCCCTACCACGTAAATTTCTATTACCCTATTCAAAGCAACCCTCCGAATACGCTGACGGAAAAATAAATCCTAAGACCAAAAAATAATTAATGCAGAGTAATGAAATTTTTGGAATACATTTATCTGGGTAACATATTTAAGTGATTAAACTGCAAGTTCACAGGTTAAAGTAAGCGCGAGATAAGCCATTTCAAATACACTGAAGAGCCAAACAAACTGGTACACCCGCTTAATATCGCTCGACCAGATCCCTGCGAGCACGCAGAAGTGCCGCAACATGAAGTGACATGGACTCGACTAATGTATGAAGTAGTGATGAAGGGAATTGACATCACGAATCCTGCTGTACTGTCCATAAGAGTAGGATGGTGTGGAGATCTCTTCTGAACAGCATGTTGCAAGGCATCACCGATATGCACAATAATGTTGATGACTGGAGAGTTTGGTGGCCAGCAGAAGTGTTTAAACTCAGAAGAGTGTTCCTGGAGGCACTCTAGCAATTCTGGACGAGTAGGTTGTCGCATTGTCCTGCTGGAATTGCCCAAGTCCGTTAGAATGCACAATGGAAATGAATGGGTTCAGGTGATCAGACACGATGATTGCGTACGTGTCACCTGTCAGATTCGAATCTAGACGTATCAGGGGTCCAATATCAGTCCAACTGCACACGCCCCACACCATTACATAGCCGCCACCAGCTTGAACAGTCCCCTGCTGACATGCAGGGTCCATGGATTCATGAGGTTGTCTCCATAACCGTACACGTCCATCCGCTCGATACAATTTGAAACGAGACTCCTCCGACCAGGCAGTATGTTTCCAATCATCAACAGTCCAATGTCGGTGTTGACGAATCCAGGTGAGGCGTAAAGCTTTGAGTCGTTCAGTCATCAAGGCTGCACGAGTGGGCCTTGGGATTCGAAAGCTCATATCGATGATGTTTCGTTGAATGGTATGCACGCTGACACTTGTTGATGCCCCAGCACTGAAATCTACAGTAATTTGCGGAAGGGTTGCACTTCTGTCACGTTGAACGATTATCTTTAGTCGTCGTTGGTCCCGTTCTTGCAAGATATTTTTCCGGCAGCACCGATGTCGGAGATCTGATGTTTTACCGGATTACTGATAGTCACGATCCATTCGTGAAATGGTCGTACGGGAAAATCACCACTTCACCGCTACCTCGGAGACGCTGTGTCCCATCGCTCGTTCACTTAAATCTTGATAACCTGCCATTGTAGCAGAAGTAACCGATCTAACAATTGCCCCAGACAGTTGTTGTCTTATACAGCCGTTACCGACCGCATCGCCGTATTCAGCCAGTTTACATATTTCTGTATTTGAATATGCATGCTCATACCAGTTCGTTTGGTGTACGTCAATAACCCATGTAACCGCCAGAATGTTGAACGAAAACATGCAAACGTGCATGCTTTATTTTGTACAGGTGCCGTATATCAGTTTGTGGGATTTAGTTTCACCTCTTACAGTTGGTCGGTGAATCCAGGGACGGGTAATGCTGTTCGTCGATGACGCTGGAATGTCGTCCAATGATGTCTCATATGTGCTCGATTCGAGACAGACCAGGTGATCGAGCAGGCGAAGGCAACATGAGTTACAACAGCGGTATGTAGACGTGTGTTATCCTGTTGGAAGACAGCTCCTCTAATGCTGTTCACGAATGGCAGCATGATAGGTCGAATCACCAGACCGAAGTACAAATTTGCAGTCAGGGGGTATGGGATAATCACGAGAGTACTCCTGACGTCACAGGGGATCAAACTCAAGACCATACCTCTATCTGTATGTCCAGTGAGTGTGGCACACAAGCAGATCCAGCTTTTATCAGAAAACACACCCTGGTCTCCAATGAGTTCTCGCTCGACACCACTGATGTCGCAAACGGTGGTGGTCTGGGATCAGTCGAATGGACGCTACAGGCCTTCTGGCCCGGAGCTGTCCTCGAGGTAACCGATTTGTAAATGTTCGTAATGTCACTGTGGTGGCAACTCTTGCTCACGACCGTTACAGCCTGTTTTAAAGCACACCCGATTTGCAACTGGAATATGTTTTCTTATACGACAATTATCCAAGGATTTCCACTTAATAATATCCAAACAGCAGTCTCTGTACAAAATTTATTAAATTGCTAATACTAAACTCTTTTAAATAACAACAAATTCATATGACTTACAGAACTTAACAAATAGTTAAACGAATGAGCTTTAAAAAGAATAACGGCGGCTTGCCACCATAAAATCAAAGAACTTTTACAATAGTGCTTTTAGAGTTTACCCAAGAGACAAAATCCAATAACAAGTTAACTTGGCAATACAATTTAAAATCATTTATATATAAAAAAACCTTTGTGAAAGATAATGGCACTTGACACCATTAAATCAAAGAAGAACAACACACAACCAATAAATATAATAACAAAATAACAATTTGATACAACGAAAGGGCGAGGGCAACTCCCAACGCAACCACAGGCGAGTGAGCTCTCAACACTTCGGAGCCTTCCCACTAGAAACGGTCCCCAAAATAAACCGCTGAGAGCTCTCCGACATGCCTCCCACAACTGCACATCACTTATGCACCATGGTTATGTTCTCTACACAAGACAGGTAATATCAACACAAGGTAAAGTTCAAAAATCAAATAACAATATAACATCCCGACAGCACATGATAACCACGGTGCCGTTAACTCGGGCGCTCTTAACAAGTGCCGGAAGCCAACACACACAAAGCTTAACAATTCTCGCTTCTTAAAACAAAACAATAAAAGCCAAGCGCACATGAATAGTCAAACCACAGTCTTAGAAGTGCCTTAACGACACCACACGCGACTATTCCCCAAGTTAATAATAACACAGTGAGATAAAAATACAGAACATTCCACTAAATGCTGTTACACAAACCAAATTGACGAGATCGTGTTGTTCAGGTCCCAGAAGACCACATATACCAAGCAGCAGTAACTCACTATGCATATACTGTCCAAAACCGCCTTTCTTAGGCAGGCTCTACCTAACACATCAAATGCCAAATATACCATACATGAACGCAACTCCGGGCAGGTAACAGGAACCACCTACGTGAATTCCTTCAGAAAGGAACAAACAGGCACCGCCAAAGGTAAGCTGAGCAGACCGGGCGGGCAACGACCCACTCAGCGGGATAACCAAAAGATACTCCAGTTGAGCAAATAAATTAGCACCAACAAATATCGCAACGTGCCACACACACACAGCAAAAACTTCCAACAACGCCGTCCCACATCAGAATGAAGTTCAAAAACCGCTGCTGGAGCTTCCAGGAGAAAATCTGACGAGCCAACAGAGCCCACACCCTAACCTGGCAGACGACTCCAAAAATCAGCAACTAGTTGTCTCCGGGCCAGAGTATCACAGGACCCCACCGGACCTCCACATCAGACAGGCAGGCAAAACAAGTACGCCGACTTCAATTAATGAGCACCACATGGCCAGCACAGCGGCGAGTCGCCTCCGCCCCAGACCACTGCTCATTTTGCGAGGCACAACCACCTTAGTGCTAGTCACCAGCATGTCATGCAGAGCGCACTTCACGTTTCGTGCAATACCCGGAAACCGACCACCCTCGCGCTTTCCGCCGGCCACCGAAAACACACGCCAGCGACGTAACAGCAAATCAGCACCAGAGCGCCACCCGCACCACAACAGCGAACTATAATCGATTATAGCGCGCGCTCTAAACAAGATCACAGGATAGCGGCGCGCGCCATATCAGCAACCTCATAGTGGCTC
The DNA here is from genome assembly GCF_023898315.1 of Schistocerca nitens. NCBI lineage: Eukaryota > Metazoa > Arthropoda > Insecta > Orthoptera > Acrididae > Schistocerca > Schistocerca nitens. Next base: position 143,020,911 of record NC_064616.1, on the reverse strand, counting down.
TACTAGCGCCAGTCTTAAGCGAATGGTGCTAAATTTGAATAGACATGATTTTGTAACCCCTCGTCGCCAGTTTTCTAAAGGTCTCGTCGCTACTGCTGTGGAGGCCGAGTTTGTGAGCTCGTGAAACAGTTCCTGGTGCCGTATATCGCTAAGACAATTGCTCCCTGCCACTATTACACAGCTATGACCCAGTGTCAGGTAACAGGATAGGAGAACGAAGGTTCTACAACACTCCAACAAATTAGTAACAAAGTTACACAAATGAGTTATAAAGGTTTACTTAGCTTGGTGACTAGATGAATAATGAAATCTGCAACGCTGCTTGTAATATAACACAAAAAAGGCCCTCAATGACTAAGTAGATCAACTTCACAGTAAATAGCAAATACAATATTACAACAATTGTCTGTTAACTTCTAAGAGTTCACTAAACGACGTTCCCTGTCTAAGTCAGCTCTGGACGATGATCTGTAATTAAGTGAGCAAGACCTGCTCTTCTCTCTTCCGAGTAGGCTTCTTTCCGTTGTCGTCCGGTCATCGGCGGATTGTAGTCGGCCGGAAATTGGCCGAGGCGAAGCCGATATCTTCATCCTCAGAGCCGCCCGTGGCGCTGTTGGAACTAGCGCAAGTTACGAGTCTCTATGGCACTGGTACCAGCTCGCATCTTTGCGCCTGTGGTGCTTTCGCCCTGATTGCGTCTTGTTCGGACGACACAGCACATCATCTTTCAGATGTAGAAGCACGCCGGTCAATGGTTGTTTATGTATGTAGATATCAATTTATAGTCCTTGTAAGTTAACATCTGTGATTCTTGTGTTTTGTTAACTCTGTGGTTGTAGTACTTAGAAGCTCGTTTTGTGTTTTTCCTCTGTTCTTGAAAATGTTGTAATACTCAGTGAACTGAAACTTTTTGTAAGCGAAAACTGCGTATGAAGCGAGAATATTACGAAGAAGAGGCAAAATAAAGACGCAGTTACTACAATATTGGTTGCTTTAAACTGTGTGATCCAACTCGAATCAAAAATCGTTATTAATTTGGCACACTTTCGTATAGGTTATGGGTGAAAATAAGAACTATTTAACTAGAGTGTGGCACTACAAACTGATAGCACTTGACGACGTTTGCAATAAGGATGTATTTAATTTATTTTTAGCACCCGCATGACGATAACCAAATATTTCCACAAGATTAAGAGACACTTAAGCCACAATTTAGAAAAACGTGATTAAAATCACTTGCGGCCTTTCGTACTGTTCATAAAATGATCTCAGATCACTTTTATCTATGTTTTTACGAGGTAAGCAACGTTACAGTGTGTGGCCGAGTGTATTTCGGGAAGCACTACCACTTATCCTTCACCAGCTTCGTAGAACAAGTGTCCAAAAGCCTCTTTATGAGCTCCATTTACACTTATTACGCCGCCAAGATCATTTCGCGAAATATATGGAGCAGTAAGCATTCTGCTGTTTGAGTCTTCCTGAGTTATATAGTCTTGAAATTCTAATATGAAGTACCTCCGTGACGCTTACCGCCTTTCTTGTAGCGCCTGCTACAGGAAATGGAGGACCCACTCCCTGACGCTTTCGTTCGCATTTTATGAACACTTGACGAAACGCGGTGCTGTTCTTTGGATCATTTCTATCTACTGTGCTAATATTACTTGGCAAGGCCTGCACATGGACGATCCATAGTTAGTCTTCGATCAATCGAAAGTTTCGCAAGCTACCTTCTTTATGTGTGAATTAGATTTCTTTAGTATCATTTCAGTGCTTCTCAGTCCGGTATGTACCATCCTCCAGCTTGTTTCAAATGGTCGTTCCGCTTTAAATCGTTTTGTATGCCTTCTCTTAGACGGAGCGGATGTGACTGTAACCGGTGACGAGCGCACATCCAGAATACAACAAATTTACAAACATATGTAAATGAAAGGTAACTTATCTCTGTATTAGAACTTCGCAACACTGAACCGAGAAATGCAAGTAGATAAGAAAGGTTTTGATGGACCTGCTGTAGGGATCAGGAACCTGTTCATATAATGCGATGATTTGTATGTGGCATTAGCGGTTCGAAATGCTGTAGATATATTGTGCTAGTACACTGATCAGTCAGAACATTGCGACCACCTACCTACTATCGATATAAACCCGTCCAGGCGATAGCTGTCTCACCTGCGAGGAATGACTGCTACTTAGACACACGCATGGTGTATGTACACTGCTGGCCACCGTAAATGCAACACCAAGAAAGACAAGAGGTAGCACAACAAAATTTATTTTGTAGATAACATGTTGACCAAGTATCAAATGATTACGTTTACAGACGTCTGTGACATGTGGTTCCTGCCAGAATCAGTAGCCAGAGTAGCCGCTATTGTTGGAGATCGCCGCTGCCACACGTCTCGGCATTGAGTCAAAGAGACGTTGGATGTGTTCCTGGGGCAAAGCAGCCCGAGCAGCTTCCACACGTTGCCAAAGATCATCTGGTGTGGCAGCTGGGGATGTAATCTGGGTCACTCGTTGAGCAACCATGGACAACATGTTTTCTATCGGCGAAAGATCCGGAGAGCGAGCCGGCCAGGGAAGCAATTCAATCTGGTTATTGGCGAAGAACCTGTGGACAATACGTGCCACGTGTGGTCGCGCATTATCCTGTTGAAATATGGCTGTGGCCGAGCCCTGAAGGTAAGGAAGGACAACTGGCTCCAGCACCTCGGATACGTAGCGCCGGCTATTTAAAGTACCGGCAATGCGTACTAGATGCGTGCGAGAGTAATATCCAATACCGCCCCATACCATAATACCCGGTGCAAGACCAGTGCGGCGGTGCATAATGCAGCTGTCCAGCATCCTCTCTCCACGGTGTCTCCACACTCGAATCCGACCATCGTGGTGCTGCAGACAGAAGCGTGCCTCGTCAGTAAAGACAACGTCATTCCATTCTGCCGTCCACATCCGTCTGTCATCACACCATTGGCGACGGAGACGTCTGTGGTTCTGCGTCAGTGGTAGACGAAGCAATGGACGTCTTGCGGACAGACAACTCTGCTGTAAACGGCGTCGAATGGTACGCGCAGACACTGGATGATGCGTTACAGACGCAATGTGCTGTGCTATGGTTCGGGATGTCACTGAGCGATCCGTCACTGCCATGCGCACAATTTGCCTATCAGCACGTGCAGTGGTGCACCGAGGTGAATGCGATCGACCACGTCGGTCCGTCGTACCCTCCTGCATCCAACGGTCACATATCCGCATTACAGTTGTTTGGTTTCGTCCAACACGACTAGCGATTTCTCTGTATGATAATCCACAATCTCGGTAAGCCACTATCCTTCCTCTGTCGAACTCGGATACTTGATCAAAAGATGTTCGCTGTTGTCTACGAGGCATAACTGATCGTCTTGTGAAACAACCACAAGGTAAACACACGTGCCGAACGTACACTCGTCGAAATCGCCAAGCCTTAAATGGCACTATGAGGTGGCACCACAGGCGCGCGTCATGTGCGTCTGCGCTGAAATTCTAATCAGTTGCATATCTCATCGCTGCAAACCCATGGTGTAAATTTCACTTGATTCGGATGCTTCCTTCAGGGTGTTGCATTTACGGTGGCCAGCAGTGTAGTATGAGTGAGTGTGTTGTCCGTGTGTAGAATGGTTAACGCATGCGATATATCTGAGTTTGACGGAGGGCAAATTTTCGTGGCCAGCAGGCTCGGCACGAGCATTTCGGAAACTGCACGACTTGTCTGGTGTTCGAGGAGTGCTGTGTCTTCAAGACATGTCAAAACGAAGGTGAAACCAAGTCAAGACGTTTGGGTTGGGTGGCCACTCATCATTATAGATTTTGGAAGTCGTAGTCTGGGCAGACGTGAAACTGAGGACAGGCGGCGAACTGTGGAGCTGCTGACTTCAGACTTAAATGCTGGACAGAGTGTAAGTGTGTCTGAATACACAGTGCACTGAACTCTCCTAACAATGGGCCTCCTCAGCTGATAAGCCATGCATGTACCATTGTTAACAACATGACATCGACAACTATGTCTGAAATGAGCAGGTGACTATTGGCAATGGATTTTGGCGCAGTCTCAGAGCGTTGCATAGTCTGATGAACCCCTGCCGAGAGGACGACGCCAATCCGTCGTCTCCTTGACGCCTGTACTGGTGTACGGAGACTAGCTGGCGGTGGCTCCATTACGCTCTGGGGAACATTCACGTGGGCATCTGTGGCTCCAACGGAGCTCATGCAAGGCACCATGCGGCCAAGGAGTACCGTACACTGGTTGCAGACCACGTACCCCCTTTCGTGAGGATCATGTTTCCAGACAGCAGTGGCATTTTTAAGCAAGATAATGCGCCATTTTACAAGGTCAGGAGTGTGATGGAATGGTACAAGGAACACAGTGGCGAGTTCCAATTGATGTGTTGACCCCCAACTCGCCAATTCTAAACCCGATCGATCTCATCAAGTATGTGCCTGAAAGTGGTGTCACAGCTCTTCGCCCACCTCCCCTAAAGTTATGGAAATTATTTGATTTGTGGGAGCAGATGTGATGCCAGCTTCGTATTCATTGCCTCATTGCTTCCTGGTCACGACGCGTCGCCGCTGTTATGCGTGCCAAAGGTGGACATACTGGCTATTAGGTAGGCGGTCATAATGTTATCGTTGAGGAGTGTACATGCTGATTCCCTAACCTGCGGAACCGAGCGTACGAAGATCTGCTTTGAAATGCTCCAACAAAACTGTACCCACCCTATACAACATCTGCATAACGGGTTTGTAGCAGCATCATAAAAAATCATAAAACTCCAAGGTCGCCACTGAGTCCCATCCCCGAATAAACAAAACAAAATCAAGACTAGAGTTTATTACCATGGTCACTCCTCACTTAAAACACAGTGTTGATCTGTCTTTAAAAGTCACAAGTTGCTAGTATATCTGGTGACTGCGGCCCCACTTTGCATTTAAATGAGGTACTGAAGTAGGCGATACTATCAGAATCAAAGATGGCGACCAGTAGAGCTTGAAAACTGCAAGTATTAATGTGGGTTACATACAAGCAGGGGCAATGATACCTGTGACATTGTCATCTTCATCACTGTCTTCTAGACACATTCCATTCCCCCTTTCATTCCATTTTCCCCTCACTTTTCCAGCCAGTCACAACTCCACAGCTCTATCCTCCCCTCTCCTTTCCAGTTCCGACAGCATGGTATAAAAATGAATTCGATGTGGTGGCACTTGCCCAATTGAGCTAGAGGGAATTTTAAAACACCCCCCCCCCCTCTGATGCAATCAGAGTGTAATATTAGTATGAGGCATCCATTCAGAATGTAGTTTCATTGAAATTAAATAAAATAAATATTGAAAAGTCCAACCAGCCTTGTTGTACCCCGTACCCTTCCCCCTCTCCACCAATGAAGTATTAAAATGATGTACCAGTGTTAAAATGTCGGCTCGACAACCTATTTACAGTGTAAAAAGAACTAGAATTTATGCGTTTCGATAGTCAGGCATTCATCGTCAGAATAACCGTACAGGAGCATCCAAAAGTGGGCAAGTAAAACACAAACAAGAAGAAAAATAATAATAAAATAAATTGGTTACTTCCGTTACAGTTGTGTCCTCTTGAGACATACTTCCTCATCATAGTCAACTGATAAAATAGAGTAAAATGGAATTCCACGTGTTCTCTTTGGTACTGGCAGCGCTACAATAACAGCCATATCCATACACATCATGTTTATCTTCCTGAAACCAACGTCCCAAAGGCAAACCCAGAACTAATGCGAGTAAGCACCTTGTGATTGTTAACACGAAATCCAGTGACAATACCGAAGAAATAAAGATGTATAACTATGCCAGGTAGCCCTGAAATTCAAATCCCATCATGAACAAAAAGCTGTAAAGTCAGTAAATAATAAACAGATATTAAAACAATCTGTTAAGTTTCTGAGAAGCAACCTCAGTCATCTGTACGTTCATTTAATGTGTTATGATTTCCATCGCTTTGTGTAATAATCTCCAATAACTGTTTTAGCAGATATAGTTTCTCGCCTTTCTCTTGTGTATGAAAAAATTGCGAAATCCTCAAAAAGTGACCACTTTCATGAATATGCATGGGTACAGCTGATTTCTTGGAATTCCTAAGCCAAAAAGGATCCCTATGATACTTGTATCTTATCTGAAAGGACCTCGCAGAGTGACCTATGTAGTGAGCATTACAGGGGTTACATTGCACCTTATAGATACCAGCCGTCTTGTATTTGTTAGCTTCATGTTGTAATTTGTTTCTTAGGTTAAATCGCAGCGTACTGTTGGTCTTTAAAATATCTGAATGGTTCAAATGGCTCTGAGCACTATGGGACTTAACGTCTGAGGTGTTCACTCCCCTAGAACTTACAACTACCTAAACCTAACTAACCTAAGGACATCACACACATTCATGCCCGAGGCAGGACTCGAACCTCCGCGGTTCCAAACTGTAGCACCTAGAACCGCTCGGCCACCGCGGCCGGCAAATGATTTGAAGATATTAGTCATTTCCTGAGAAAGATTACCAGAGCATTAAATTGTAACCCTCTTAGTATTCTTTTGCACCAAAACGGCGGTGGGTTCTTTGGTTTTCTCCAGTAGGAGATGGTCTGGAACACATAAAATATTCGTTCACTTTATTACAAATTACACTTATATTCTGAAAATAATACTTTGAACGAATAGAGACAGGACGTTCATATTGACAGGACATTTACATTAGTATGTCCAGCAGAAGTAATTAGTGTCTGAATCACGTCGGCCCGCAGGTTCAGGGTCATCATCGATATCGCGGCGCAGCATCATCTACTGGTAAAATGAGCCTGCGTCTCTCGTTGTCTCTATAAACTGAGGATAATGGATGAATGTGACTCGAGCAGACGTGCAGGATGCATCGTAGACGTACTGTCAAATCAGTGAGTGAGAAAAAGGACACATTATTGAGATGAGAGAGAGTGATCCATCAATTCGAGGAATTTCTTCTTCCGCGCGTGATTAGCCGAGCGGTCTGAGGCGCTGCAGTCATGGACTGTGCGGCTGGTACCGGCGGAGGTTCGAGTCCTCCCTCGGGCATGGGTGTGTGTGTTTGTCCTTAGGATAATTTAGGTTAAGTAGTGTGTAAGCTTAGGGACTAATGACCTTAGCAGTTAAGTCCCATAAGATTTCACACACATTTGAACAAATTTCTTCTAGTGTGGAGCAAGTGTTTTGGCAGTGCAGCGGGTGTGTGCAGAATGGTTCATGCAAAGCCATAGAACACGATGGGATGGGTCAGGTCGCACCACCCAAACCACCCCCCGAGAAGATCGACATCTCATTCGTAAGGCACTGCAGGACACATCTGCGTCCTCCTCGGCTCCGGCGCAACAGTGGAACAGTATAATACAGGGCTATTACAAATGATAGAAGCGATTTCATAAATTCACTGTAGCTCCATTCATTGACATATGGTCACGACACACTACAGATACGTAGAAAAACTCATAAAGTTTTGTTCGACTGAAGCCGCACTTCAGGTTTCTGCCGCCAGAGCGCTCGAGAGTGCAGTGAGACAAAATGGCGACAGGAGCCGAGAAAGCGTATGTCGTGCTTGAAATGCACTCACATCAGTCAGTCATAACAGTGCAACGACACTTCAGGACGAAGTTAAACAGATCCACCAACTGCTAACTCCATTCGGCGATGGTATGAGCAGTTTAAAGCTTCTGGATGCCTCTGTAAGGGGAAATCAACGGGTCGGCCTGCAGTGAGCGAAGAAACGGTTGAACGCGTGAGGGCAAGTTTCACGCGTAGCCCGCGGAAGTCGACGAATAAAGCAAGGAGGGAGCTAAACGTACCACAGCCGACGGTTTGGAAAACCTTACGGAAAAGGCTAAAGCAGAAGCCTTACCGTTTACAATTGCTACAAGCCCTGACACCCGATGACAGTCAAACGCTTTGAATTTTCGGCGCGGTTGCAACAGCTCATGGAAGAGGATGCGTTCAGTGCGAAACTTGTTTTCAGTGATGAAGCAACATTTCTTCTTAATGGTGAAGTGAACAGAAACAATGTTCGAATCTGGCCGGTAGAGAATCCTCACGCATTCGTGCAGCAAATTCGCAATTCACCAAAAGTTAACGTGTTTTGTGCAATCTCACGGTTTAAAGTTTACGGCCCCTTTTTCTTCTGTGAAAAAACGTTACAGGACACGTGTATCTGGACATGCTGGAAAATTGGTTCATGCCACAACTGGAGACGAACAGCGCCGACTTCATCTTTAAACAGGATGGTGCTCCACCGCACTTACATCATGATGTTCGGCATTTCTTAAACAGGAGATTGGAAAACCGATGGATCGGTCGTGGTGGAGATCATGATCAGCAATTCATGTCATGGCCTCCACGCTCTCCCGACTTAACCCCACGCGATTTCTTTCTGTGGGGTTATGTGAAAGATTCAGTGTTTAAACCTCCTCTACCAAGAAACGTGCCAGAACTGCGAGCTCGCATCAACGATGCTTTCGAACTCATTGATGGGGACATGCTGCACCGAGTGTGGAAGGAACTTGATTATCGGCTTGATGTCTGCCGAATCACTAAAGGGGCACATATCGAACATTTGTGAATGCCTAAAAAAACTTTTTGAGTTTTTGTATGTGTGTGCAAAGCATTGTGAAAATATCTCAAATAATAAAGTTACTGTAGAGCTGTGAAATCGCTTCAATCATTTGTAATAACCCTGTACATCGTGCACCATAAGGCATCACAGTCCGTGGCCGTTTATTACGATATGGGTCACGTGGATGTCGTTCACTTCTCCGCCTACGTTAAACGAATGTGCAGAAACCTGCTACATAGCAATGGTGTATGGAACGACGTCACTGGGGACATGAATGCCATCAGATAGTGTTTTCGGACGAGTCCAGGTTCTATTTGTTTCAAAACCTTGGCTGCATTTTGGTTCGCCACAGTCAGGGGGAGCGGCATCACAGTGACTGCATTCGTACAAGACATACTGAAGGCCTTATGATGGGGGTGCTACTGGGTACAATCACGAATCACAGCTGGTTCGTGTCCAAGACACTGTAACCAGTTTTACCTGCGTGAATGACATCCCGTGACCCGTAGACATAACGTTTCGGCACAACACCCCAGACGGCATTTTTCTGCAAAACAAATGCACCACTACATGTTGCTGCACGAACACATGCCTTCTTTGTGTCACAGGATGTCAGCCTTTTTCCTTGGCTCGCTAGGTCACCAGACGGAAATGTGTGGGACACGGTGAAATGACGGGTGCAGCGCTGTGCTCAATGTCAACCATCACAGAAGAATTGTGGAACCAGATGAATGCAACACAGACCACAGGACGCCATTCGCGCCGCATATGCGTCGATGCCATCACGTATGCGACAAGTTAGCAAAGCCCAATATGGGCCACGTGCTTCTAGGCAATAGGACACATGGTGAACCGAGGTGACTGAAATACTCATAGTTTCTGCAGAACATACTAACGTACATGTCCTGTGAATATAACGTCTAGTCTCTAGTCGTTCAAGGTGTTGTTTTTTTCTGAACATGAGTGTACATAAAAGGATTTACTTAACTTGGTACAATCCATTTCCACAGTAGTGATCTGAGTATCTATAGCTCTCTCCAAAAATTAAAGTATCACTTGATACAGAAAGATTTACAAGACTCTTCATATGAAGAGTAATTGATATAATTTTCACATAAGAGTTCTAGTTCAGACATATAATATACTGGCAGCCTATCTAAGACGATGCTGTCAATTTGATCAGTGACTGTGAATTGGACTGAGTTTTCCTCTACTGAGCCATAAGTAAACGTCGAATGCGGTGGCGTAGTGATGCTCTGGTACATGTGAATATTCCAGCACTGCTCATTCGTTGGTGCAGCATGCAGCGACTATACTCTTCTGTGATTTCGTTGCAAGGTGCCAACCTTGCTTTGGCACCCTGTTCTTCAGACGACACCTCATATTTCATGCAGCATTCGTTACGTTCTTGCACTGTTTCTCGTATATTAATTTATGTATCGTATTTTTATACTGATCATTAGTTCTGGCTAATTGTTTTATGATGTTTCACTCACTTTTCCTGTCTTGCTCATTCATTGGAACTTTAATCGCTATATCTATTATCAAATAAAACATAAACATGTCAACAAGTTCAAAGATATGCAACATAAAATTACCAAACCTTTACTTGAAAGTCAAAGAAATGCATTATTTCTGTGAAAATCACAGATATTTGTGTATATGAACCTGTTTATTTCATCTGTATACTTTTAAAATGAGGCGTTAAATTGGTGGTCTATTTAGTTATTTCCATGGAAGTTGAAGAAATGTGCTTACACATACATAACTGTGTATGTCATCAGTAGAATACTAAAATAATACGTAAGACTGGCACTAAGTTGCATAATGTCTCTGAAAGAAAAACATATGTACATATACACGCATACCTCTGTATTTAATCACTGTAATATTAAAATGATACAGACAATATATTTGCATTAAGTTGTGTTTTGAACTCCACAAACACACACACACACACACACACACACACACACACACACACACACATGTATACATATACACACGTGTATTTGTGAGTGGTAATGTAGTCATTTTAAAGGGTGGCCGCCATTCCTGTCAGGTAGAAGTCATTCCACGTAAGTTGCCATTTTACAGGGGACCACTGTTCCTCCAAGGAGGCCACCATTCCCCCTGGGTTACCACCATTCTGCCTTGGGTGACTACTGCTCTTTATGTTACAGCAAATTTTTATCCATGTGCCACAAAAATGTAACAGATTAACAGATCATCCCCAAACTGTATCAACTTGCTCCCTTGCCCCCCCCCCTCCACTGAAACTGTAAAAACTAGTCACGAAAATGTATCTAGTTGTCCTTCAACTGTTGCTTACTGCCCCCAAAGAGTAACAAATTGCCCTCAAAACAATAAAAAAATATCACCCATGTAACAAATCATCCCAATATTATAGTAAAACTGTAACAGGTTGTTCCAAATTGGCCATTTTACAGGAAAAATGTACCAAATTTCTCTCCATGTCATACAAAAGTGTAACAAGTCCCAAATGACTGTGACAAACTGCCGTCATGCTGCAGCAAAATTGTAACACATTGACCCATATTACAGCAAAACTGTAAAAAATTGTCCTCTGTACTGTCTCATTGTTTAATAGTCATCTTACAAAGTATTTCATGTATCTCTCCCCACTTCTGGTCATCATTAAATGTACACACAATACACTTTCCAATGTGCATCATCATTATAATATATTACAGAGGGAATGAAAGATAGCTAAATTATAGATACAAAGTTAATTATAAAAGTTTTCACATTGAAATAGGATACTTTATGATTAGATTAGATTAGATTCAGTTTTTGTTCTATAGACCCAAAAATGAGATGATTCTTATGGGTATGGGACAAATCAGAAAATCTAAAATAGAAAACAGAAAACATTTGCATGTAATACTCACTATCATGATCACCCATCAGTACATTGTCAAAATATGTGAATACATTCCAGTGAAGTGAAACTGCTAATATTTACGGAATTAATACACTGTCAGAATGAAATATAGTTATAAATTTTCAATTAATTTTTCATGCACAGAATACCTAATCTCGGCTGTTGAGACCAAATCTAACAGACATTTCTATTTAAACTTGTCTAACAGTCCCTGTTAATATACTCATCTATACAGTAGAAAGAGTTTCCTATCAAAAAGTCTTTCAAGCTCTGTTTAAACTGTGTTTTATCTGAAACCAAGTTTTTAATGGTTGCTGAGAGTTCATTGAAAATATGTGTTCTTCAATATTGGACCCCGTTTTGGGCCAAGATAAGTGATTTTAGGTCTTTACATAGATGGTTCTTATTCCTAGTACTGACAAAATGTATTGAACTGGTCACTGCAAACAGAGACATATTACTCTCAACATAGTTCATTAAGGAATAATTGTACTAAGAATCAATGGTTAGAATACAAAGATCCTTGACCAGGTATCTACATAATGTTTTTGAACTTTCGCCACAAATGAGTCTTATTACACGCTTTTGCACTCTAAGACCTTTTGCACAGTTTGACAAGCTACCGAAAAATATGATTCCATATGACGTAATACAGTGAATGTAAGCAAAATATGCAATTTTTTTTATATTTATGCCTCCCACATCTGACGTCATTCTCTCTTCAAATACAGACTTGTTTATGGGCTTCAGCCGTTCTGTAGCGTGCTGTTCCAAACTGAATTTATTATTGAGTTGAAATCCCAGAAATTTAACCCCGTCAGCCTCACTCATCTGCATATCTTCATATGTTATACATATGCTGGAGGGAATCTCTTCCAGGTTCTGAAGTACACATTGTGGGTCTTTTCACAGTTTAATGACAGTGAGTTAGCCTCAAATCATTTATTAATGTCAGTGAAAATCTGATTAGCAACCATTTCTAAATCTGTACTAGACCTGCTACTTGTTGGTGTGTTTGTATCATCTGCAAACAGAACATACTTTGCATCTGCCATTGTAACAGACAAGAGATAATTAAGGTACACAAGAAAAAGCAATGGACTCATGATGGAACCTTGAGGAGAACTACATGCAATTAATTCCCAGTCATATGAAGACTGACCGCTTACCCCACAGGCATTTCGCAACGACACCCTTTGTTTCGTGTTAGTTATGTAAGACTCCAACCATTTTACAGCCCTAACAGTTAAACCATAAAAGTGTAATTTGCTTCAGAGAATGCCATGATTCACACAGTCAAACGCTTTTGACAGGTCATAGAAAATGCCAGTACCCTATAATTTATCACCTAATCAATTAAGGAATTCTCACTGTACGTGTAAATAGCCTTCTCTATTTTGGGACGTTTTTGGAACCCAAACTGTGACTTGAAAAATATGTTATTTGTAGTCTGATGCTTAAGGATAAGCCTGAACGCAACCTTTTCAAATATTTTTGAAAACGCTGGCAAAAGTGAAACTGATTGATATTTTTACGTTCTCTCTTAACCCTCCTTCTTGTGAAGAGGCTTAATTTTAGCATATTTTAGCCAGCAACACACGGTAGAAGCATATGAATTTAATGCACATTGTACTTCATCTTCCATACGTTTCAGAATATCTTATTGCAAATTAAGGGCTGTTACAATTTGAGTAACTATTTGAGGCATTCCCATCACATAGCCAAGTTTCAACTGGTATATCTGTTGTAAAAAAATATAAATGGCACTTTATTGTATTTTTGAGGAAAACTGTGTACAAAACTAATAATGTATCATTAATGCAACGATTAGCCTGTCTGGTATGCTGAAACAGTAACAGTTTAGTGCAACGAATACATACAGCCCACAGGCATCACTGGATGCGAATATGGAGGGGAATGTGGTCAGCACACTGCTCTCCCAGTCATATTTCAGGTTACGAAACTGCAGCCTCTACTTCTCAATCGAATAGCTTCTCGGTTTGCCTCACCAGGGCTGAGTGCAGCCCACTTTCCAACAGCACTCGGCAGACCAGATGGTCACCCATCCAAGTGCTAGCGCAACCCAACACCGCTTAACTTCCGTGATCTGACGAAAACCGGTGTTGCAACTGCGGCTGAAAAAGTGATTAGACCATCAATGACTTTATATGTAAGAACTCAACACTTTTACAAATTAAACCAGGAGCTGAAAAAATCTTCTTTTAGAGATCTTATATGAATATATCTTATTAGTCCACTGTAATGATACTTCGTGAATGGAAACTAACATTTGTGTGTACAGAGAAGCCACAAAAAGTTACATTTCAATATTTTCGAAATCGACCACATCTATGTTACTCACTCCTCTACAATATACCATGTACATGGCACAATTGTTGAGAAAGTCATGTTCAACGGGACTTATGGCTGACAATTTAGGTAGCAGATATATCTTGCAGACTTCCAGGTGAACCAGCACTGCTAGTCCAAACTGGTAATGACTCATCTCATGTTCAATATTGGTTGGTACTGCCACGTCTTCGGTGTAAATAGTCTTAATAGTGTCATAGGGGGTATTGCACTCCCACACTCACCCTGATTCTTTAGTTTCTGTAACATGGGCACTCTGTCTTCTTGTATTACAGGAAGAAAGGTATATAAAATCTATTATTAGTGTGTAGTGCATGTTGAACTTACATTTTGTAATGACTGTGATTGCAATGATTGTAGTGGTATCTGAGATGGTGCGATACCAACTACAAGCTTCTTTGTGAGTATATTGGCTTTCATACCCGATTCTCTCTCCTCAGACAGCAAGTTGGTGAGCGGACATTTCCCGAAATTTCTTATCTAGTGTGAAAATTCATGCTCAATGAGAACCTGGGAACACACGCTCCTAACTCATTTGAAAACATGCGTGTTCAAATGGACAAAACAGTGGTAAGTCCTTTCTTGTTGAGGTACGCCTTGTATCATACTTCCACATTTCAAGATATGTCTAATTCTCCACATCTATGCTGGCATCAAATCCTGCTTCTTCATTTCAAGCAGCAGGGAACACGTGACACTTCTTCACCCGATTGCAACAATGGCTAGCAAAAATTATAGCTCTGAAGTGAAATAAATTCTGACTGTAACAAACAGGTGAAACTGTGCACCTAGAACGGAGTCATCAACAAATATAAAAAGGTATTAGCCTTTGCGTGGGTAATTTGTACCACTATTTCTGTATTCATTTAATAATAATTTTAGGTATAATACTCGTAGAAGGATTTGAATAGCATAATGCAAAAGGGCAAGAAAGAATTAAGTAGTTGTTTAGACGAGCGAACGGTGTTCCAGTTTGTGCAATATACTGAAATAAAAATAACTATAATGAAAAAATATAATAACATGTAATAGAATAAGTGTACAGAACTGTGTAATGTATTTGGTTTAAGTATATGTGTGATGTGAGAAGTATTTGTATGCAAACGAATGATAGTCAAGCATATGGATACGAAAAACGCAGGACAGAGATGCAAGGCGGAGATGGTGCTCTTTGGTGTGCTGAGAGCCGTGCGGGTAAGGAGGGCTAGAATGGCCTCGAGACACACATGTTTTGATTCTGAGGCAGGATCAGACCTATAGGATTTTTCAGAAGCTAGTCTTCGGTTTATAAGTTTGTGAGCTGTGAATATAACGGAATTACAGGGACTGTGATGTAGTGACCTGCTTATTGTCCGCCACTGCTCTGGTAAAACTACACACATGAACAACAGTTTTGCATCACATCGGATCCGAGAGTTCCGGAACCAGTACAGAAAATTGGAATAGAGATCCACATAAACATCATTTCCGCCCATTTTATTGCTCATGAAAACCAAACATTGCATCTTGTACCACCATATAGCGAGACCTTCGGAGGTGGTGGTCCATATTTTTCACACCGGTACCTCTAAAACTCAGTAGCACGTCCTTTTGCATTGATGCATACCTGTATACGTCGTGGCATGCTATCCATAAGTTCATCAAGGCACTGTTGGTCCAGATTGTCCCATTACTCAACTGCGATTCGCTGTAGACCACTCAGAGTGGTTGGTGGGTCACGTCGTCCATAAACAGCCCTTTTCAATCTATCCCAGGGATGATCGATAGGGTTCATGTCTAGAGAAGATGCTGGCCACTCTAGTCCAGCGATGTCGTTATCCTGAAGGAAGTCATTCACAATATGTGCACAATGGGGGTGCGAATTGTCGTCCATGAAAACGAACGCCTCGCCAATATGCTGCCGATATGGTTGCAGTATCGGTCGGAGGATGGCATTCACGTACCGTACAGCCGTTACGGCGTTTTCAGTGATCACCATCGGCGTACATCGGCCCCTCATAATGCCACCCCAAAACAGCAGGGAACCTCGACCTTGCTGCACTCGCTGGACAGTGTGTCTATGGCGTTCAGACTGCCCAGGTTGTCTCCAAACACGTCTCCGACGACTGTCTGATTGAAGGCATATGCGACACTCATCGATGAAGAGAACGTGATGCCAATCCTGAGCGGTCCTTTTGGCATACTGATGGACCGATCTGTACAACACTGCGTGGTGTAGTGGTTGCAAAGGTGGACCTCACCATGGACGTCGGGAGTGAAGTTGCGCATCATTCAGCCTATTGTGCACAGTTTGAGTCGTAACACGACGTTCTGTGGCTGCACAAAGAGCATTATTCAACATGTTGGCGTTGCTATCAGGGTTCCTCCGAGCCGTAATCCGTAGGCAGCGGTCATCCACTGCAGGAGTAGCCCTTGGGCGGCCTTAGCGAGGCATGTCATCGACAGTTCCTGTCTCTCTGTATATCCTCCATGTCCGAACAACATCACTTTGGTTCACTCCGAGACGCCTGGACCCTTCACTTGTTAAGAGCCCTTCCTGGCACAAAGTAACAATGAGGACGCGATGGAAACGCGGTATTGATCGTCTAGACATGGTTGAACCTCAGACAGCACGAACCGTGTACCTCCTTCCTGGTGGAATGACGGGAACTGATCGGCTGTCGGACCCCCTCCGTCTGATAGGCACTGCTCATGCATAGTTGTTTACCTCTTTGGGCTAGTTTAGTGACATGTCTGAAGAGTGAAAGGGACTGTGTCTGTGATACAGTATCCACAGTCAACGTCTATCTTCAGGAGTTCTGGGAACCGGAATGGTACAAAACTTTTTTTAATGTGTGTATTTCCATATTCGATTGGACCATTGTATTTAGGACCATATTTCATAGTTAAGCAAGTTTCTATGGATAAAGCAACGATATAAATCTAACGTGTGCTAAAGGTACATTAATTCTCGATTTCATTGCTTAGTTTACTACATATATGCATTTCACTGACTGATGTCATACGTCACCCTAATAATCGTTTATATAAGGGTATAAAGCAACGGTGTGCAACAAAACCACTATGCAGACGAGCCATTCAACATACTGTGCACTCGCCTACTGCTGTATTTTAAGCAGCAGTGGTTACCGCTAACCGTAGGTAATGGTGCATGCCTGGCGTTGTATGGCAGTGCACTGAGATACGACACCAGCCATGTGATGGGATCACTGCCACAGCAATAAGATGGCCATGACCCGTCAGAGCAAACCTCTTTGCTGTGTGCCTTCTCCCCTATTACTCACGGATTTTTGTGTCTATTACTGTATGAATTTTTTTCAACCCTTAATCCATCTTTCCATGCAAGTTCTGATTTCTATGGTCATTTACTCTTAGTAGAAGAAAGTCAATATATTTAAAACCATCATGACACCTAGATGTTACTCAATTGACCAGGCCCTACTGCATCTCTTGGAATGTTTTACATGAATTACTTCCATTCCCTGTCTGAGAATCTAAAGTGCGACGAATAATCCCCATCTGACTGGATCATATTGCACAACGTCCATGGGGTTAAAGCACTTACACTCTCCAGAGTTAGAGATAGGCAAATAATGCAAGATTCTAAAGAACGTTATGGTTCCAAAATTATGGAGGAATAGAAACGAGCAGCAAGCAATGGGGTAACACCACAAATCATGCTTTTTATGTGCAGCCCCTTTCAAAGAGGTGGATTCCATCCTCCTATATTTCTGAAAGTCGTACTAATTTCCTTATTCATTTAAACGAATTATCAGACTATCTGCCGACTGTTTGCCGTTCCTTGCAAAATGGTTGCAGGGAACTGTAAAAGGACTTGCACTTGAGGTACGAAGTATAACAGTGGAATGTTACGCCTACAACACCGTTATGTTATAGGCTTATAATGTTTGTGATGAATAGTATGAGACATATTAAATTAGTAGTATATTTCGTAACTCGTGTTGGTCTTTAGTAGATGGTAACCAATAATCATTTACCAATTTATGTGTTATCGATTTATCATCCCACTGTTCAACAATTTACTCGTTTAATTATTCAACTGTTAAACCACTTATTATCTGTTGTTTAAGTGTTTATGCTTTAATTTCCTGTTGACAGCACTCATCACTTCGTGCGAAGAGAGGGTCAGTTGTGTCATTATTTCTGGATCTGTACTGACCATGTGTCGTTTTCTTCGAGCGATATAGACATTGCACAGCATTTCGTGCTGCGGACAGTAGAGGAGATGATGAAGTAACATGACAATACACCCTCTCCGACAACAGTATCTGTATACAATGATATTCCTGAAATAGACTGGCCTGCCCCAAGTCCCAACATAAAGTCAGTGAAACACGTTCAGGGTAAGGTCCAACGTCAACAGATCTGTGTCCAACATCACTATCTTCTCTGGTTATGGCTGTTGAGGAAGCATAGCAGCCACAGACATTCTCATACCTCATTGAAAGTCTTTCCAGCAAAGCTACCATAAGGGCAAAGTGCAGACTTATATAGTATTAATTTTACAAGTTTTTAATTTTTTGCTAGTCCAGTTTGCTGTAACATGAATGAACTAAAGGCGACAGTCAATAGTTCACATGATAATGAAGTAACAAATGTTGAAGAGGAGCTTCAATTACTACTTATTGTTTATGATGGCTTAACTGCAAAATGTCCTTTGTTTGATAGACCTGCGCAAGAAGTGCATTTCGGGTATTTAGAAACAGTCCATGTGGCACTTTGCAGCATGGATTGGATAATGGGTGAGGGATAATATTCGCTTCTGGAGAAGAACTGAAAATACAGGACAGTGAGCAGCATCCCAGTAGACACTATCCGACCACAGATTCAACACTCACGTCTGAAATTGAGTTTCTGGGATGTCACGGACATTGTATTCCTGAAAGAGCGTTCCTGGCAAATTTGGAAAGCGAAATATGAACCATTTGTCGACAAGATCAAAAACTTGCTGACTAAAGCTTGCTATTCACATTTTTACTGCTGACTCAACATGGTGGCTCCCCATAAAGGCAACAAAATTGGCTGCAGTAATTTTTAGCTGATGTTGCACAATCAGAGACTTCACCATGATCATAGTCTTCGTAAAATGTAACTATAATATGCACTATTATCTATTAAATCTATATATTTAGCTTATCAGTTATTTGTTGTAATATAATAAAGCCTGCTCACTGCTACGTTCCCTTTTTTTCAGAATAATGTATTATGTCAAGGATTCCAAACCACATACAATAAGTTTGTTGCAGAAGAACTTGCATTTCGGATGTTGTGTGGTGTTCTATGTAGTGACATTGCTTGTGGTGGTCTTAATCTGGAGTTGACAACGCCCTACTATGAGTTAGATATGCTTAAGGTGATGTTTACTACCTTTTCGTTCAAAAAATCGATTGTTTTTTAATTGCATTTTTTGATCCATAAAAGTGTTTAGAATCCGCCCCTGAAACGGTTTTTCCGAATACCGTGTGAAAATATTTGTTATTGGCGGTTGAACAAAAAAATGCACCTACCAGAAATCGGCCTTTTTCAGGCAACAGTTTTTTTCTTTCGGAGGACGAGTTACTGATGGTGATGATTTTCCATTAACCATATACCACCAGTTAAGGGGAGGTTTACTACCTTTGGCCCGAGAAAAGCATGTTCTTTGAGAATTTTTTCTCGGGATGTGTTATAGATGTCACTGTCAAATTTGGTCAGAATGTTTACTGATATTTCCTCTACAAACTGGAATTTTTTCGACCGGAAATGTCGAAGAGCAAAGGCGGAAGTGCCGTCGGAAAGAAACAAAATTTCGATGTAGACGTCCACGCGCGGTGCTTGGGAGGACTCACACAAAATTCAAATGAAAGTCTGAACGCATGTGATTGGAAGTCTGGTGCAAAGACTGTGGAGATTGCGACTTTCCTGGCAGTGAGCAGCTTCAAAGAAGGGTATTCAACAATTCTGAAGACCATTACAACGATGGACGTCACCCTGGGACTATAACCGACGCAGTTCGCCAAGTATTCGGACGACCACCGGACGAAAACCGCTTGTCACCGGCCGTACGGCTCTGGAGCAGCGCAGGATGGCCCAGATCTAGCAGAACGACCTCTATGAGGAACAGGAAGTACTAGTTTATGGAACCGGAATAGCAGATTGAACGGACGTTGCATAATATTCCATTTATATGTAGTCAAAACTTCAAACGCGTTTTTCTCGAAATGACATTTTTTATCGCGTTATAAGGTAATTCAAATCTACTGAACCGATTGACATGATTCTTTGTTTACGACGAAGCTAACTAAATTGTTTAGGAGTTGTACCACTTTTATTCCGATTCATCAACTTTAAATATTTTTACTTGGCCGACGAAGTCAAAAAATCGACGAAAAAACCCTATTTTTTTCAAATGGCCGCCATTTTGTTTCCTATGGTCCAAATAACGTAAGCGAGGTACAATTCCTAAAGAATCTTATATATATCGCTAACGTCAACTCAATTTTGACTTCAGACGAGCCGGCTGACCTGTGACATACCGCGCGTGGACGTCTACATCGAAATTTTGTTTCGTTCTGACGGCACTTCCGCCTTTGCTCTTCGACATTCATGGTCGAAAAAATTCCAGTTTGTAGAGAAAATATCAGTAAACATTTTGACCAAATTTGACATTGACATCTATAACACATCCCGAGAAAAAATTCTCAAAGAACATACTTTTCTCGGGCCAAAGGTAGTAAACCTCCTCTTAACTTATGCTATATGGTTAATGGAAAATCATCACCAATACACTATTGGTTCAGCTGGTGTATTACTGAGATTGTGCTAACAGTTATACGTGTACTTATTCTACATGAATCTTATGTCTACACTAATAGTTTGGAGAAAGTGAAGTGAATTAAATATTTATTGCCAAAATGTGAAGTACATAATACTGAGGAAAAGGGCTGCCCATCACTTCCCGCACTCCATTCGAAAATGAGTTTCTACAGGTACGAACCAGTGCCTGAAATGTAGCCAACCATTTGTGTGGCGGGGATGTTACACTGTTAGGATGTCAAAGGCTTATAGGGAAGTGGCTATCAAAATCCATAATTTATTTGGACTTAGTGCTGCATCAATATGGAGAGATGACCATAGTCCTGCCCCACAGAAACTGAGCTAGTAGCTAGTCAGGTGGCAGCTAGCAAGTGGCTAGCTGGCTGCAACACGAGCTCACACCATTCTCTTTTGAGACTGGCACTCAGTGCCCGTCACACACCTCCGTGTGTGTAAGCTACAGCATATGCCTCAGAGTTTCATGGGGATAGACAGGAATCTTGCAGATGTAGCGAACTCTGGTGAATGATCAGATATGGGTTGCTGTAGCAGGCAGTGACAAGACGCGTCCATCGAACTGTCAGAAGGTGGCTGCTGTGCACATGTCACAACACCCTACCTCTGTGCAGCAGTCTGGCTACTACTAGAGTGAGACGGGAAGTCCTGCCACAAAAGGCACCAAGGCTGGAGGGTGGAGTGGATTTAGTGCAGGAGCTGGTACTGTGATGGAGGCTCTAAACTGTGTCTGCTACTGGCAGCTCTATGTCGCGTCATCGTTGACAAGGTCTCTTCATCCTTGCAGATTGCTGAGCGGTGAGTGAATCTACTACAAAATCGACAGCTATTTATTCGATATAGGAGCACACCTGTGATGCCAATGCACCCTTTCTGGTCATGTGCTCAGTAACAGCACGGAAAACCAGATGATGAAGAAATCCTGTCGTAGGCAGGAAGGTTAGACTGAGCAAGACAAATCCATCTCTTAGTAAATTAACATTGCTGTCACCTTAGCAAAACACTCCTTGCTCACCAGTTACTGGCGGCTAATGCTTTGTTCTACCGCAGCTTCTTTCAGATTTTCCCTTAAAATGGTATCGGCACCACACTATCCCTGTCCACGGAGAACACTCGGCTCCTTAAGTCTCCCTTAAGAATGGTCCGCACAGTATATCACATGAATCACACACGTTCCTCTTAGGCAAACATCCGGTGGCTCACTTTACAGAGCTCACATGTGGACATTTAACTTACAACACTTATGTGCTGATCTCGTCTTACACTACTTACTTGCTCATGACTACCCATTTAACCGTTCATTAGTTCCCGTGGAACATTCATCGCTTCGTGCTTTTATACTTCTCATGCTCAGTCAGTGACGCACCCTTGGCAATTCGTTTTGCCAATATTCACAGGTTGTTCCATTGACTCACACCCTCTTAAAGAGATACGTTACTCTTTAACATTTATACTACAATATTACTCATTCATTTACTTTTATGCTCTAGGTAACCAATCTACTGAGATTTCTATTACTTGGTTTGCTGGACAGCTCTCTTCCTGAAGTAGATGAAGATTATGCACAGCAGAGTTAGTGCCACTACGGTGCAAGGTATCGTAATTCCCAAGTTCATAGTTACTCGTCGTGATGTACTTAGGTTAGTTAGGTTTACGTAGTTCTACGTTCTATGGGACTGATGCCCTCAGATGTTAAGTCCCATAGTGCTCAGAGCTATTTGAACCATTTTTGAGCTTATTCTGTTGCTAATTTCCTGATTAATTCATATGCATTTGCATGTTTCCTCCCAGGATTGTGAACCACATTGTAGTGAAACTCACCGAGTCTCAATGCTGATCTTGTTAGCCTCTTGGATGGGTTTTCCAGTCCTAGTAACCATTTTAGAGCAACAGTATCAGATATTACTTTAAATTATTTACTGTAAAGGTAACATCAAAACTACTTCACTCCATATACACTGGTGTCCAAAATTAAAGCATCAAACAGCTGTTTCCCCATGTTGTGCCTAATTCGCGGCATAATCATACAAAATGTCAACAGATGTCCATACAGTCGTGTTCTCCTTGGAAGATGGCATTCCAGTCAGTGGGCAACCGCGTCAGCGATGACATCAGGACACCTATCAAATGAGGTAGTGTTTGACGGGTAGTTCCATATCCGCAATCGTTGTTTATACAGTCACAGACGGTGCAGTATGGTACAAAGAAGACGCCTACCATACTCTCTGTGGTGGAGGGCCGTAAGAAGAATGGAAGCAGGACAATTGCAAACTGATGTGGCCCAAAGGTTTAAAGTGAATTGTTCTGTTGCATCTTGGATATGACGACCATTTGTAGAGACCGAAACTGCATCCCAAAGACCAATGCAGAGCCGGCGTAAGGTGACTTCAGACGAGAGGACCAGTAATTAACAGGAAGGGCACGACTTTACCGCCTTAGTACAGCACGGCACCTGTCAAATGGGCTCGCAGCATCCACCGAACATGTTGTATCGAGACAAACGGGGTATAGAAGGCTTCAGCAGAGTAGCCTTAGTTGGAGACGTTCTGTATGTGTACCTCTGATGCATCTTCACAGAAGTGAACATCTAGAGTGGAGTCATCAATATGCCACCTAGACGGTCGAACAGTAGGCCAATGTTCTTTACACAGATGAGTCCCAATTTCGTAATGAGAGTGATCCTCAATGCCCTCGTGGGGGAAACGTGGAACACGATTTCGGAATCAAAAACATCGTGGAAAGAGACCGATATCGAGGAGGATCCCTAATGGTGTGGGCAGGATTTATGTTGACCATTCGAACACCTCTTCATGCAACTGTACAGGTGAATCAAGAAGGTTTAACTGCTATCATGTATCGTGACGAGATCTTGGGACCTCATGCGCGGTTTTTGCGAGGGTCCAGACTTCGTACTGATGGACGATTCTGCTCGACGTCATAGAGCACAGGTGGCTGATGTTTTCTTGGAAACAGAAGATACTGCATGCATGGCGTGGTCTGCTCGCTCTCCCGATCTGAATCCCACTGAGCATGTCTGGGATACCCTAGGGATACAGGTTGCATCACGTCACATACACCAACCACCATCCAAGACTTGCGAGTAGCTCTGCAGGAAGAATGGTCGTTATTGCCTCAACATGAGACTGGTGACATTACTCGCAGCACGCCCCATCGTTGTCAGTCCTGTACTGCTGCCAGAGGTGGTAACACCCCATGCTGAGCACATTAAGCAGTTGTCAGAATGTGTGTGCAAATACGCTAAGTTGGAAAAAACGAAGAACGTTTCTGTCTACCGTTATGAACATCGCAGTTGTTTATGTTCTATGTTATTTACATTGTTTCTCCTTTACTATCACCTGTTTACGCTGTTTTGTGGCAAAATAAACACAATCTTGCAAAATTTCCGTTTTTTGCTTTAGTTTTGGACACCAGTTTATGGTGCTAACGATTTCCTTCTCTGAGGTGGCGTACTTTTTCTCAGCTTTGTTAAGTTGCCTCAATGCAGAAGCCACAGGGTGTTCCTCATCGTTAATCTCTTGACGTAGGTTGTACCTTAAAGAGTGATTAGATGCATCACGCAACTATATGAAGTCCTTCTGGGAATTTAGGAAAGTTAAAATTGGACGTCAAAACTCCCTTCAGTTCCTCAAATGCATCCAGGCACTTCTCTGTCCACAAATATTTCACACATTTTTTTCAAAGGTTGCATGAGTGGTCACACGACATCAGTGAGCCCCTCACAGAGTTTGCTATAAATAGGTCAAGAGTCCCTAGAATGATGGTAGTTCTTCGCCAGTTTCTAGCAATGGAAAATCTAGCACTGCCTAAACTATTCTTAGGTCTGTACTCACCCGATCTTTGCTAATCATCTGTCGCAAGTAACCTAATTCGTGCAACACAGAACGTCACTTAACTTTACTCAGAGTTAGATGTACTGCCCGCAAGCACTTACATGCCTCTCTCAATTGAAGTATATGTTCCTCCACGCCCTTTGCGAACACAGTTATGTCACCCAGGTAGACTGTACGCTGGCGAGGCTTCAACACCCTAAAAACTCTGCCCAACAGATGGTGAAACATCACAAGAGTATTTATTAGCCCAAACAGCATCCTTTGGTATGGGTGATGGCCCCATGGTAATGGAAAACTACATTTGCTCAGTCTGCTGAAACCAACTCCAGCCGATGGTATCCACCTCTTAAATTCATGTTAGAGAAATACCATCATTGCCGCAGGTTGTTGTTCTCCATGGTGATGTATATTGAGTATGCATCTGCTATAGTTTTGCTACTAAGATAATTGCAATCTTACAACCATGTTGAGACTTCTTTTGCACAATCGCTATTACTGTCCACCATGAATAATTACTATCTTCTATTAGCCCATCAGCCAACTGCTAGTTGATCATTTCCTCCAGAACTAGCTATAAATACCGAAGAATTTTGTATGGTTCGTGGTACACCTGTGTTTCATTTCCATCAAAATTCGGTGCTGCGTAATGGATGCCGATGGCAACAGACCCTGAGGTAAAAACAAATGCCCAAATTCCAACAACAACTTTTCCATTCGTATTCTGTCTAACCCCTTTAGATGCCCCACCTTTTTATGTAATGCAGCCATAGCAGCATCCTATAGCTGTGATCATGGCTTACACCTTTTGTGCACCAGTACACTTCCTTTTGGATGTCAAATTCGCTATTACCATCCACTTCATCAACTTACTTCTTTGGCTCTAAAATTATCTGCTTTGATAGGTACTACCTTCCTGCTGTTCTTCTCCTGTATGTGTACAATACCCCTTTTAACAAAACGGCTCACTGACTCCAACGCATTTTTCCTTTCCAGTGGCTCTATTATACACAACATATCGACTAGTAAGTCTGTCTTGATACACAGAGCAGCTCCATGGTGTCACCTGGCATACAGTTATGTGAATCAAATGTAGTCCGTTTGTATGCATTTTAACAGGAGTTTCATTATAATGGACACATTCTGTGGCAGACACACTGGCTACAGCTTTCCTAGCTGCAATTTCTTCCCACTAAGTTTCACCAAAAGGCTTCAAAGCCTAATTTTGTCATGATTTCGGTGGAAAAAGTCCATCCCCAGGAACATGCTGTAGCCCTCCCTTAAATGAGGCACTATTTCCACACACTTCTTAAACCGAAATGCCTTCTTGAAAATCTCTCTCTACCGACCCCTATGGACATACATCACTATCTCCTATCCACACAAGCTATAGTGTGGTGACTGCTTTGAACCCATTGGGTCTCTACTAGATACTGACATATGTGGCCTTGTGTCCAACAAAAACTTATAGTTCCTGCCCCATACACCGCATACAACTTGTAAATTTTATAGATACCTGTATTATAAAGATGAGGTATATGTGAAATTGTTTTTGAACGCTCACATATGTTTGATGAAATTTAAGGACGAGGCAGAGGTGAAGAGAGAGAGAGAGAGAGAGAGAGAGAGAGAGAGAGAGAGAGAGAGAGAGAGACAAAGAGGGACAGCAAAATATTTTGTGAGATCAAATTTAAATGTTGAAATAGTATAGCATTTTGTAGTTTGACTGCATCACTTTAGCATTATGCTGGTTTAAAATCAAGGTATGCATGTGTGTGGAATTATCTATGGCTTCCACAGAAATAATGCAACTTGGTTCCTTTCTAATGCATCATTTCAATACAATGCTGATGAAATAGAGAGGTGTGTATCTATTACTTTCGTGGAAATAATAAAACATGACACCATTTTTTCACCTCGTTTGTATAGTGTGCTGATGAAATGACGAAATCCAGATGTCTTCATGTGTACATAAATATCTTTGACTTTCACGGAAGTAATGCATATCTTTGACTTTCAAGATAAGGTTTCGTTACACTTACTGCATTTATTTACTTATTGAAACTACATTTTGACTGGCTCTCTCATTTCAACGCTACACTGTAATTTACTAGAGGGATGAGGGAACAGTGGAGGGATAGAGTATAAAAGGTCGTGGCTTGACTATGTTACTGATAAGAATGATGACATCACTGTTAAGACTAGCCCCGCATGTAGGCCATCCACACGAACAATTCTAGTTTGTCACCATCTTGGATTGTGATGCCATTGTGCCATGACGCGGTTAAAGGTTCTCTCTACAGAAAATGTCCACTCACCTTTCGGTGATATCTTCTTCTGCAGTTCAAAACACATGTCTCCCGTATTGGAAGACGAATAATCTACTAGAGCAGGTGTAGTCGAACCAGTAGCATTGCACGATTCTAAAGGTGTGCCAAGTTTAGTATCATGCTGTTGAAAATGAAACTATATTCTCAATTCTTTGCTAAAAAATACTGTAACTGCAATCTCCATGCTAATTAGACCTTACAGTTACGTCATTCATACGCATCACAATGACTCTTATTGAGCCAACTTACGGTATGCAACCGAACCTTTTACCTGAAAGATTACAAAACAGATTGTCTGTGACAGAACGCTTGCCCAAACATGACACAACTGGAGCCCTTAGAACGTTTAGTTCTCGTTCCGTATTTGCACAATACGCCCTGCGGATTTTAGTTATTTCAAAATCAGAGTTCAGACAAGAAAATCCAATTTTCGTGTACTCCTTTCCCTCACTCTTTCGCGATTAGTTTGCGACACTTCGCGGTCGAATGTAACTCATATTTTCAGCAAGCTATTACATTTATTCAGAGACTTTAATGCACACGTCCGACCGTCATGGTGGCTGAGCTCCGAAATTCACTTAGACTCCACATTGCGATTCTTCTAGTCCACCAAATACGTGTACTGCCCCGTGGTTTGTACACTGGACGACTCACAACTTAATACCTTTTATGAGCGATTAATAAAAAGAACAAAGTTATAAAATCCACAAAGTCAAAATAGCTCTGTATTTAAATAAATGAATTATAGTAACATGTTTCTTGTTTCACCAGTACCATAAACGCACTTACCAATAATTCCGCTGAGCCTAAGATTCACTCATGCTGTATGACTATAGTTCTCACACTAACGTATACACAGTTAACAGACATAACAATATTCACTTATTATATTACTTTGCATTCACACCTTCATTCACACTAATAACTAAACATATTAAATCTTCAATAATTAACAGAAGTCTTAATATTCACAGAAGATACAATATCATTTCTGTGGCTTAGGATTTCGTAGTCTGTACGACAGCGACATCGTTCGCCCAAAGCCGTTACTACTTGGAACTGCTGCTAGAGCACAAGAGCACATCTGTTACGCTAGAACTATGAGTCATCTCTGCGTGACGCCACTTGCTATCGTTAACTGCTATTGGAGCGACGTAAAGGCGCTACGCCTCAGTATTGTATACTTGAATAACACATTTAAGCATGAAGTGTCATAGAGTCGCCCTAGATTTGCTTCTCATGTTAAATTTTATTCTAATTATTTACACTAAAAGGGATAGGCTATGCACAAATTGTGAACAGTGAAAACCAACGACAAAGGAGCAATGTAACTGGTGCACAATATTTGACGAATGTTGTGCATCACTGTACTCAAACCCATCCGGCAGTTCATGAGGGTCGATGCAGTTGTCTTGAGTGCCCGGCGTTGACAAGGGACCACGAAGAAATGAAGTCTTCGAGCAGTATTGTCTCTCGAGTGCTCGAACAATGAGTATTGGTGGCAGTCTCTCAGGGCCAGTACCTCCATCCACGCTGCTTTAGCTCTAGTATAAGTTTTTAGTAACTGCAACTTGGAAAAATAGTTAATCTCTATAGATGAGTAGGTGGAAGGCAGTATCTCTTATGCTACATGCCTTGATTGATTCGCCTATTCTTTATAGAGAAAAGGACACACACAATTTAAATGCAAAGCTGTTATTCGCTACGTGCGGCTCCTGTTGGGCTCTGGTATTTTAAGCATTCAAAGCAGGAAGGAACAAGGCCCATGGTGCCACGGGAGTCCTGTCGGCACCCCTCGGCGGAATTTCGCCATGTCGCATTACTTACTTCGTTTTCCTAGGGCTATCACGTATCACAAAGCTCTCTCCTAGTTTTGGGAGTCTATTTCTTCCGGAATCCGCCTCAAGCCGACTTTCAGCGATTTCACGGCACCTGACATGAAAATGGCTATCTCCTGATTTATTTGCTTCGTCTCATTATAATACTGAATATCTATCTCAGATCTTTCCTATACAGAGCAAGCAATTTCATATCTTCCCATTCCTTTCAACTACAAAAGCATCTGAAATAGTGGTAGATCCTATGCTTTGCTTGCACCAATCTATACCATTTGATTTACATTACTTAGGGACACAGGAAGAGGTGTGGGTGGCTGATGCTGTGCATCCGTAAAGAATATCCATTTTTGCTGTCCAAAACTAGAATGATTACACACATGAAAAACTGAACTGGAGATGAATACCTAGATGTACGTATGTAACATTCGCTTTCGCCATGATGGAGGAAAACACATGTTGAGAGCGAAGCAGAGAAAGTGTCAAAGATCCAGAATGATAATCGAAAGGTCATCCGTCGTCTACAGGTCACAGAGATTGTCACACTGAGCCCACGTCGTGCACATAACACTTAATGTCACGCCAGATGTGCTCAGCAGGGCATATCAGATGAACCAGGGAGCCACACAAGCATTCTCGCCTTCTTTGGATGTTCCTTAAACCATTCACAGACTGTTCCCTATATTATATCTTGTTGAAGAAAGAGTTTGTACGTGGTGCTGTAGGGGAACAAACGGAAGTACAATATCGGACAGTTGCTTCCTCTACCATTGGTTGACAAGGCTCGATAAAAAAGGTATCAGGAGCCCATTTCGGCTCGTGTAAACGTACCCCACGCAAAAATATCTCAGCGAAATTTCTGAGCATTGCCCCAATGCCAAGCGTGATGCATCATATCATGTGGTTTTCTGTGTATCAATGTGGCCCATACCGTGACTGTTTAGTCAGCATTACCTTTTCCCGTACTTGGAGAGTTCAAAGTCAGTTAGTTTGTTAGTTGCTTAATTATACGTAGATCATTTAGAAAATGGCATTGAACTTGTCGTCTGAACTGAAAAGGAAAACAATTTTTAAAAGTTACATAATTCATACATATGCTAATATTGACTCATTTAGATCTGGATTAAGATGCTGTGTTGGTAGTTTTGATATCTTGTGTACAGTGTTTGATGTAAAAATTTGCGAATATGTTTGCAGTTAATCCAAAAACATATACTTTTACACTAGTCATTTGTATCACATCACTGGTTGCTGACCACATCACGCACAAGCACTCACTACAGTGCACTGCACTGCGCGCAAACGCAGCACACACACACACACACACACACACACCTACACACACTTCCGACTGGCATCAGAACCTTGACTATACCTCAGCCGTTCTGTTGAATTCTTATTGTCTTCTTGTCCGGTTTGAAAAAGCCGAGTCAACATCTCGGCATAATGGATGAGATATTGAGATCAAGAAAATGGAAAGAGGTTATAATTATCGATCACAGGTGCTAGGTGTAGTGGACTGTTAAGGCAGCCAGTCCACAGTGAAGTAGCCGAAAGGGCACGCGTCAACTCACGCCGTCTGGCGTTAAGTCTGGAACAGGATTCGTAATGAATGTGATAAAGAAAAGAACGTAGCTACTAGAACACTTAACTTTTATATTGTCCTTTGGTATACAGCATTCTGGATGATACAAGTGAGACTCTATCTTGAGGTACATGCAACGTGACAAATGGTTAATGGCGCCTTGCTAGGTCGTAGCCATGGACTTAGCTGAAGGCTATTCTAACTGTCTCTCGGCAAATGAGAGAAAGGCTTCGTACGTGTAGTCGCTAGCAATGTCGTCGTACAACTGGGGCGAGTGCTAGTACGTCTCTCTAGACCTGCCTTGTGGTGGCGCTCGGTCTGCGATCCTGACAGTGGCGACACGCGGGTCCGACATGTACTAAT
Source organism: Schistocerca nitens (assembly GCF_023898315.1). Taxonomy (NCBI): domain Eukaryota; kingdom Metazoa; phylum Arthropoda; class Insecta; order Orthoptera; family Acrididae; genus Schistocerca; species Schistocerca nitens. Next base: position 142,990,212 of record NC_064616.1, on the reverse strand, counting down.
ATGGACCGCGGCCGATTTAAGCTACCACCTAGCAAGTGTGGTGTCTGGCGGTGACACCACACTAGGCATAAGATTTTACAGTGAGATTCATTAAACTATGACACTTAACTGTAGAATGTCAGTTGCTTGCTATTAAGAAGTGTTAATTTTTTACCATTCATTACTCAGTGTTATCCTAATCATCCTGGACTTCGTACCGTGAATTATTTGAAAGGTATGGTATAAATTGCGTTTTAAATATTTGGTTCTTTGTTGTCTGTTTAGTTTCCCTAGAACATTCATTTTACAATTTTATTCCCTTGCAGAAAACCCTGTTTTTTGTATTTTTGTGTGTTTACTCTAGGTAAGTGCAAGTTTATCCAGACTTTTCTTCTGTGATCGTAAATCTGCACTTTTTTAGATAACTGCTGATCCTCTCCTTAATGTGCATAACTGATTAACAGATGTACTTACGTAGTGCTGCTAGAATGCCCACCTATTTACAGAAATCTTGTGAGAGGCTGGTTACTACTTTTTGTTATTATTCTAACGGTTCTTTGTGTAGTTTGGAGTCTGTGTACATGTTTTATTTGTGGGATCCCTAAAACTCATTCCGTAGGTAAAGACTATAAGGCAGTGTTGCTCATACACTGATCGTAGGAATCTAATGGCATAGCATGCTGATGACATTTTCCTTGCTACTATATTTGTGAGTTTATTTCACTTAAGGTATCTGACAATACTAATTTCTGTGTTTCATATTCAATCCATCAGATTTTCTTCCATGTTTAATTTTACAGATTTAGGTTCCCCCATTCATCAGAAATTCCTCCTATTTGTTTTCATTTAGCTCAGCGTAAGACTGCTGCGTGACGACTAATCATAAGTATCCTATATGGTTTCAATTGCGTTTTCTACTCGGGGTTCTGGTGTTTTGTTTGTTACTGTCGTCAGCATTACATTCCACAATGTCTAACATCGTCTGGAAAGTTACTTATTTCTGCAACAAACAATACTGATACTAAGATATTGCCCAGTGTTAATATAGTTGGGGTCAGATAAAATTTCCGGCAAGAATTTTGTTTTACTTTAAGCCTCTGCTGTCTGTACCCTCTGTACCCGTTTTTAAGATGTGACTGGAACCAGTAACTAACAAAATACTCTTGTAACTAATCATTCTCGTTTTTTAGTAAAATTTTATGATTAACAGTTATTTGATAGATCTCAAAATATATCTATGACGTATTGATCCTTAACTAGTGCTTGAAATACAACTTTTGTAAACTCTAATGTGGCTGATTTCATACTTCAATTACTCTGGAAACCAAACTGTGCTTCACTAACGAGGTTATATCTATTCAAGTAATACATCAATCTGTCTTTCACTATGGATTGTACAATTTTTGAGAATGATGACAGTAGAGTAACGGCCTGACGTTTTGTGAAACTTCAGCATTCCTTTTTTTTCTGTACAGGCACAATTCGTGCTTTTTCAGATGCTGTGGAAATTCACCTGATCTGAAACAACTGACTTCTTATTTTTTAAAATGTTTTTGTACTTATTTTCGCCCATAATGACTACGTTTGTGAGCCGTGACTGTGTGGGAGCATTATTTATTTGTGATTTCTTCTCCCAGTCACTTTTTTATTTGTTTTATGTTTAATCTAACATTATACAATGGGTTTCGAACATGTTCTGTTCATCATCAGGCGTTTATACATACATAAATTAGTTTAAAACCATTTATTTTTAAGTAACACTTCTCTGTATGTATGTACGTATAACGTCTGATGATGAACAGAAGATATTTGAACTGTTTTGTATTATGTTAGATTAAGCATAAAACAAACGAAAAAAGTGACTGGGAGCAGAAATTACAAGTAAATAACTGCTCACCTGGCTTAAAACTCTGCTGTAGGTAACTACATCATTGTACTTATTGCATAATTTTTTACTGCAAGGACATTTGATTTAGAGAATATTAGTTTAGCTTTCTCTGCTATACCTGTAAAATATTAACAGCGAAAATTTTCTGGATTCTGTGAATCCTAAGTCCTTTTATATGTTTGATTACAGCTTAGGAACTCCAGTTCACCATAGGTTCTCCTTCTGGCTGTAAGAGATTTCGCGGTCTGGCAGGACCTCCTGTTATTCACTTGTTTCAAGTTGCACAGAAATGAGAGAATTTTGAATGCACGCTTTTTTTGTATAAACGTTGTTACAGATTTTGTTTAACAATAGCCTTGACAAATCTGAATTTTGAGTTCGAAAGGAAGTCTGTTTCAGGTCTGCGGTTTGATGGACTTATCGAACGCAGCTTTTACTTTTATAAATTGGCAGAAGTGCTCAGAGAGTCCCACATTTTTTACGTTTACAATGCAGATTTTCCTATCAATAATTGTGACGAATTATTGATTATTGAAGCTGAGATTTTCGTTACTTTTCTTGCACTGTCGAGCATCTGTGACATGCCAAACTATGAAGAATATTTTTGAGGTTGTTACTGCCACATTTCTGCTCCGCGTCCATCTCGTTACCATTTGAACTGCATGTTGAGTTTCCAACCGAAATTTACAATAACCTAACATACACTCTGTAGTCATCATTAACTCACACCATTCATTATCTGTACTAACTGCTTCTTCTGTAATGAAAATACGCTCACATGAGGATGAAAGTTTACTGAAGAACCCCCACAGGCTTGCAAATACTGAAATATCAGTTTGGCATCGTTCGGTCAAAGTGTTGATGGTGTTACACTTTCTATTTTCGTGAGTTTAATGATAATGTTGTTACTAGATAACTTAATCTCTCTTGTTAAATGCCATAGTGTAGCAACGATAAACATTTGTAGCATAGAAAACGAAAATACAGTTAAATACTCCTACGGTTGGCAGCACTGGCACAGAGCGCACATGCTTGAATATTAAGCTCGTGAAAACAAGTAATTAATTCTATAATAACTGTCTATTAAGTTAATATTACACCGTAACGAAGTTAATTAGAGTCTGTTTTATATTGTCTATTGAAGGTTTCACTCGTTTCAATGTATTTCTCGAAAAAAATAAAACATAACCGAAGGGCCTGTTTCTGCGTAGTTTGGAAGAAGGTTTACATACAAATTTAAGACGTTATCAAGTATTAAATGAAGAACTTAGGTTGTTTTCATTACACATATGTATAGTAGTGACGTATCTACTCGGGGAGTTAAATGTTTTAAGTTCTATTTTTTATTTCCTTTCAAAACGCGCAAAGTACGTATCGTGCATACGCGATCTTACTCCTAATTTTTCGGGTATACAGGTTTTGATATTTTAAAGTTAGTTTAAGAGCATTACGTTACTATATTAATAGTATATACGTATATTTGTGTTCCACATAACTTTAGGTATTCTTGTGATCTGTAGTTAAAAATGGTTCAAATGGCTCTGAGCACTATGGGACTCAACATCTTAGGTCATAAGTCCCCTAGAACTTAGAACTACTTAAACCTAACCAACCCAAGGACACCACACACACCCATGCCCGAGGCAGGACTCGAACCCGCGACCGTAGCAGTCCCGCGGTTCCGGACTGCAGCGCCAGAACCGCTAGACCACCGCGGCCGGCGATCTGTAGTTAATAGAATATTACTGTTATTGCCTAGATACAACAGTAAAAATATTGTAAACAACCATGAGCGAGAAGTGTGATAGCGTAGATTTTCTCGGCGTATCAAATACTGATGATTTTCACGGGTTTGCAGCCTGGTTCCATCGTCCTGACGACAACACGATATTTCGGCTGACCATCTGGCCGTCATCTTCAGGTGAGATTGAGTGCACAATCACGCCGCAACTGAAGAGACCTCACCCCCCCTTTTTTTCCTGTAATTTTTTTTCCCAAGAGACCTCAGATTCGGCGGCTCCTTTATACCGCGGGTACAGGCCGTTGCGCGTGCGCGAGCAACGGAAGAGCTGCCCTCTGTGAGGCAAAGAATTGCAGCGGTGCCAGCGGTGAAAACTGTCAAAAGCGAGGAATCGCAAAATTAAATTGCAGCCGGTCGGAAACCAGACCGTTGTTGTTTTATCTGTGATAAAATAGGATTCCATGTCTTGCTTAAAGGAAAACCTTTGTCTCTATTAATAATATCATCAGACAGACGTATTTCAATTGATTCTTTCAATACACAATCCCAGTAACGGGAAGCCGAGGCAATAATTTGCGACTCTTTGAAGGACATATTGTGCCCTTCATTAAGACAGTGTTCGGCAACGGCTGATTTTTCCGGCTGGAGCAGACGTGTATGCCGTTGATGTTCCACACACCGATCTTGAACTGTACGAATAGTGTGTCCAGTGTAAGCCTTACCGCAGTCACAGGGAATCTTGTATACCCCAGGCTTCCTCAGTCCCAAATCATCTTTCACCGATCCAAGAAGGGATCTAGTTCTGGCCAAAGGCATAAGGACGCTTTTAATATCATATTTCCTGAGGATTCTTGAAATTTTCGAAGAAATGCTTCCCACGAAGGGTAAAAAAGCAACAGATTTGGAAGTGTCCACCGTTGGTTCTCGTGGGGGTCCAAATTGAAAAGCCCGCATCTCGTGGTCGTGCGATAGCGTTCTCGCTTCCCACGCTCGGGTTCCCGGGTTCGATTCCCGGCGGGGTCAGGGATTTTCTCTGCCTCGTGATGGCTGGGTGTTGTGTGATGTCCTTAGCTTAGTTAGGTTTAAGTAGTTCTCAGTTCTAGGGGACTGATGGCCATAGATGTTTAGTCCCATAGTGCTCAGAGCCATTTGAACCATTTTTTTCCAAATTGAAAAGCACGAGTAATTTGGCGATCAGGATACCCATTCTGCCTGAAGACAACCTTAAGGTGATCCAACTCCTGTTTCAAGTTATCGGAATCCGAAACAGCATAAGCCCTCTTGACCAGTGTGCGTAAAACTCCCAAGCGTGAAGATTATCTGGTAAAAATGGCTTGTTTGTTGGAGGATTCTTCATACCGTAAGCTACGGAGCGATCCTACCGATCGGATAAAGCGGAAGACCATCTCTCTTATTAAGAAGAGCTCATTGCTTTGAGCACTATGGGACTTAACATATGAGGTCACCAGTCCCCTAGAACTTAGAACTACTTAAACCTAACTAACCTAAGGACACCACACACATCCATGCCCGAGGCAGGATTCGAATCTGCGACCGTAGCAGTCGCACGGTACCGAACTGAAGCGCCTAGAACCGCTCGGCCACCGCGGCCGGCAAATGGCGAACATCCCCAAATACACTACAGGACCTTATAGAGGGTCTATTAGAATGAGTACTCCAGTCTGTCGATATCAGGCCAAGAACTACAGCTTTTTGCATAAGAAGTGTGCTACATTATCGTCAAATTGTGTGTAAATCACTTAGGAAGAGATGGTGACTCAGAGCAACGATCCATCACGTCGGTGTTGATTACGTCAGTCCTACCTGTCATTTCGAATCGTTTGTCGGGAAATAAAGTTATATTCAAGACCACGTTAATCAGGAGATGACAACTATCAACTACACGGCCGCGTGTAAAAGGAATACAATAGAAAAACCGAGATCGAACTCTCCACTGCGAATTGGATGAAAAGATTGTCAAACGTACAACACTCACTGACCAGCTTCAACGCACGATTTACATGGTGCAGAGTATTTTCCCTTAGATAATTACAACAATTAATAAACTGTACTATGTAGTACGTCATTTCCAGACATTGTATACACGATATAATTTAATAGACTTTGTGTCTCAATGTCAGTTGTGTTATGAGAAAATGTAACTGTGACTGTGGATCACCCCAGCAATACAGCATATTATCCACAAGTAAAAGGGTTCATTTACATTCTGATTCACCTGTCGGCATAGCGTCACTTCTGGTAGGTCGACCTCACCATTCAGCTTTTAATCTCCCCTCGCTGGCAGTCTCATTTGGAATTTAATAAGGCTAAATTAAATCGTGATCCGACCGAGATGTTGATGAGGTTTAAACTGCGAAATCGTATTTGGAAGTAATAGAGTTAATACCCACCTCTGAGCATCCAGATTTAGGTTTTTAGTGGTTTTAATAGGTCACTCACGTCGGATGTGGGGAAGGTTCGTCTGAAAGATAACAACCTATACAGTGACACATTCTTGCGTCGTCGGTTGGATATTAAGCTCTAGTCTTCCTTTCTTAAATAATGATTTTCACATTTGCTTACGAGCAGTCCTACGGATTTGAAGTTCTTTGTTTCAACCACTATCGCTGGTCGTTTCATCTGCTAATAAACGACTGCACTCTGTATCAGCCTAAATCTGGAATCTGTTACTACTGCGTCAATAAGAACGGGCGAATAAAATGGCAGGAAAATAAACGTACGTAGGAAGCAATACGTTGACCCTGTTTCGTTAGCACCGCTCAGAAGACGTCGATGCCCACATGTCTAAAAAATAAAAATCGAACCATACTCGCAGCTAATGTTTCGCTACGCAGCCGATTGTCACGATAACCGCAATTCTTTTCCGTCAGTAGCGATAGCGTCTGCCAAGTTCGACAGTTAGTCTTCCAGTAACGTGATACGATGGCCGTAAGGTTTTAGATCGACACCACGACATTTTAGCTCAGCGTAAAACTAGCAGCCGAAGTGGCGGAGTCCAGTTACTGTAACAAAGCGTAACAGGCTGCAGCGAGGCGTGGGCGGGTGTGTTACTGGTCGCAGTCCGTGCCAGGTGTCCGCTAACCTTGAGCTTCTTGCAGCAGCCGCTTGCCTCACTACTGGTCTGCTCACTTACGTGTTGCATAATGCCGCCGTCAGACTCTTCTGTGACGCTTTCAGTCCAAGTGTTTACACCTCGCAGCTGCCAAGTAATGTTTACGTTCACAAAACGCCATAGACACCACTTATTACCAGCATCTCCGCTGAGCGAGAGGACTATATCACAGTAGTTTTTTTTAATAAAATAAACGTTTCTGGACTTAAGTTCGGGATCTCGTATATGGTCTGTTGTACCCAATCGCTCACTTTGCAGCCCGTCTTTTCCTAATCGAAAGAACCGTGACCAAATTTCACGTTATCTACAACACTGATAAACATAGATACTGTTTCTCCCACAACAGGGTATCCACCATCAACTATATCTGGATAAAACGCGTCTCTCGAATAGGTAAATTCTCGGAGTCATCCACATGTAACTAAATGACAATCATATACATTAATTTGAATATAATTGCCAGTAGCATTATATGGTTGCCATAGAAATGCACAGAACAACATGGGATGGTGCTTCTTCTTGTTTGCGTAGATCTGGTCAACTATTGACTTCATTAACTATTATTTATTTCTTCTATAACTTTCTGCATTTATCCGGATATGCCTAAATTATTTTTGAGCGTGCCTCTTGGCTGTCTTGGGGGCAAACAGTCCCTAACATTTCAAACGTTTCAGCTTCAAATTCCATGATTTAATTTACAAGGGCGTACTGAAAAGTAATGACTTCGATTATTGTATGTGAAGACTCTTAAAAGCCGTTTAAGGGGACTTCACAAGCCCTATATGGTAAATGTTAAGTAAGCCAAGCTTATGTCCCTTTATCTCTGGCTCTGATGAAGATCATCTAAAATATTTTGCAAGGTAACTTATCCATATTATTTGCGACTACTGAAGCAGAATTAAGGGACAAGACACAAAAGAACCAGATACATAATTTTTTAAATCATTTCATTTTTTTTATTGTGAATAGCTGTGCATGTCACAAATAGGTTTTGATATGTAGCTACCCAAAGTATAAGAAAGTCATTTTTAGAAAATCACGTTTAAAGTTTAAAATCATAAAAACTCACACAAATTTTTAAATTAAGGCTCAAAAGCACCCAGCAGCATAGTCAGATCATCTTCTTTGCCTCCCTCCTTCTCTAAACGCTTCTTCCTTGTGGCTGACCTTCGTTGATGGTGAACTCGGCTGCACGCTGTGCCTCGGCGTGTCTCAACTTGTCTAGTAATTTCAAACTCTGTGCTGTATCATTGCCTCGGGTGATGCTGAGATGGGATAGAACTCTTATTCTCCCCCTGTTTCCATTATTAAATGTTAATAAAGCGTCACTAACTCCCAGTTTCTGCGTATTTAGCCCTGCACACACATTTTTGCGCAATCATGTCCAGACAATATTGTTGAAAGACTCATTGGAAGTCTGAGTCCGCCAGTGTAGACACTTTCAGAGGAGGTGTGGATGAACTGAATTCCTATAAAGTCACTTGATAGCTTCCATAACAGCTTCAGGAACAGAGTTCCGAAACATCAGCCTTACGGAATATACACCATGATTCAGGTCCAGGTGGGCAAAGTGAATGTATTGGTTTCTGTAAGTTGAGAGTTTTTGGAATTATGAAGCCAAGACTGCTTTCCTCACATTTCAAAATCATTTCCGCTATTCCTGATAGTCATTCCATAATACTGCTGAAGCTGATCTATTCAGCTGAAGCTGATCAGTTACTCGACCCCTCAGTGGCTTAGCATCTGGCAATATAATGGTGTGAACAGTTTGTTCTAATTTTCTGAGGCACGTGCCCATCCTCTGCTGTACCTATCCACCCCTTTCCAGTTTCCTTATCTATACATTTTCATATAAATTTGATTCATCTACACACTTACAGGCTTTAGAATCGCATATAAAGAGATGCATGACCGAAATTAGATAGTTTCGGAGATACACAAAAATATAATAAAATTAAAAATGAAATACTTATAAACGTCACACAGGAAAGAGTGAAGAATATCGTTCGACTTTGTTTTGTAAAACGTAAAAATGTTTTTTGTTTTACCTGCATATTCATCTTAAATAAAACAAATTGTATTAACGTTCTACATCTTTATTCTTCACGTCTACTTATTTATTTCTCCATACAGTCACTTTAGCGAGGGATACATCTCTCCAATAGACAGGCCAGTTTTATGTTGAATGTTTGACTTTATTAGCCGTGTTACAATTTCACCTCTGCCTGCACCGCTTCGACATTGTCAAAGTGGAGCCCTCGAAGGTGTTCTTTAAGTTTTGGATGCAGATGAAAATTAGATAGGGACTAGTCGGGACTCTGTGGAGAATGATCGGTGACATTGAACGCAGCGCGTCGGATTGTTGCAGATGACACAGCGGTCCAGAGCGATCTGGTATTGCACGCTGAAGGAGAAGGTGCTCCATCTGTGGACGAACTCTTCGAACTTGTGCTTCCAGTTTTCTGAACGTAGTTACGTTACATACCACCTCATTACACTCTACAATTCGCAGCCGTCTAGCAGCAGCGGATTGCAACTTGCGCGGCAAAGTTAATCGAGTAATGAGCATGACATTTAATATTACAGCTGAATTTGAAAGCAGAAAAAAATTCGGAGGCATAAATTTTCAGTTCGCTCTTGTATGATCTCTCAGTAATTAAGTATCTGACGTAATCCTCTACTATTTTTTATATCCAATAAATTAGTGGCTTCCTAAGTTTCATGGACTCAAAAATTGACTTACATGTCATTTCCATTCACATTCCTTTCTTATGACCATTGAAATACGGAGCGTTTTCTCGACATGGTTTTATTTTTACAAATCACTCCTACAGTTTTCTGTTTCGTTGTACTCTATATTACTGATTTACTTCTATAAGGCCTAGCCATTTGTTTAGCATTTTACGCTCTTATTTCTAGGTTCCTCAAGGTTATTGCCGGCCGGAGTGGCCGAGCGTTTCTAGGTGCTTCAGTCTGGAACCGCGCGACCACTACGGTCGCAGGTTCGAATCCTGCCTCGGGCATGGATGTGTGTGATGTCCTTAGGTTGGTTAGGTTTAAGTAGTTCTAAGTTCTAGGGGACTGATGACCTCAGATGTTCAGTCCCATAGTGCTCAGAGCCATTTGAACCATCAAGGTTATTCAGTGGGATGAATTCTATTGCGTGAAGACTTCATGACTTCATCACAGTGACAGAATACTTGATTTTTTTTTCGTTGGTTGACGTCAATTTTCTGCCATAAATACGTCGGTATAGATGGATGTCTGTCTCCATCTATCTAGTCCTTAGCGTCAACACCAGCCCTGGTTGCCTTGTTGGAGCTACACATTGCCGTAGCAACTTAATTTATTTACTCATTTAATTATTTTGTACTTCTTTTCTGTGGTTAGCTTGTGGTCTATGGTTTCACGTGGTATTTGTAACACTGTCGTTTCAGCGATAGCATAGAATTCATCTCTCTATACCGTGAGTTAAAATAATAACGGTAATGCTAATGCAATAAATATAAACAGAATTTCTAAATTTTGTAATTGCTGTCCGCTGTTATTTAAACAAAAAGTCCCGGAGACGACGATGTCATCAGAGACAAATCATAAGATCCTATTGGCCAACGATGAGAAAGGAAATTGGCTATGTCGTTTTCAAAGAAAACTGTTGATCATTAGCTTGCACTGATGTATGGAAACTACGAAAAACCTGAACTTGGACAGCCAGATTTGGGTTTGACAGTCACTTCTCTCGAATAACAGTCCATTATCTTAACCACTGTGAAAGTTCGCTTGCTGTCACTTAAGTACGTTTCCTGACTGGCGCAAATGTCTAGTAACGTAAACTTATTGTTAAACGTCTTGTGGACATTCGAGGTGCATCTCCTATTAGTAAATGTATGTTTAAATAATATATGTACTGTACAATACCGCCTCACACACTTGTGGCTCAACTGAGACACTGCCTTTCAGTGATTGAGCAACTACCCGGATAGAAGACGTTTTCGTTATTTAAAGTAGAATTTCATGTATGTTCGACCATTACTGTGAAAGAACTGTTTGAAGATAAATTGTTTATTAATTTCTAATATCGTTCGTTTACTTTTGGATCACTAAATAGGTGATGAAGCGAACGTCAGATGAGTGCGAAAAGTTCTCTTTCGGTAGGAGATACGGCATTACTCATAGGCCAACGAATGGCTACTTACCCCGCAGAGCCTCTTGGGTGTGGCGAGCTGGACAGACACTTCATTATCGTACTGTACGAGTATAACGGTATTGGGTACTCCGTTTATAAACTGCAAGCAGTGGGCTGCAAATATCCTCGGCGTACCGTTGTGTTCTCTCTGTGCTGCCAACGAATATGAGGCGCGGTGCGTAGTTGCAAGCGTAAGTTACCCAAACGAAATCTGCTCGTGGTCAGGACAAATTGTGTTCGCAAGTCTGTGTTGGATTAATGTATTATCCACACCGTCAAAATCTGCGACGAGTGTATAGTACATTAGAAATGGAACAAGATTCATCGAGAGCGCAATGCGTCTTCATTTCTGTCCCTATTTGCGAAGTTGCATGTACAAGTCATGACAGCGCATGAAGCTAACGGATCAAGGTTAAGCAGCGCGAAGGCCATCTCCTGTCAAAGGCGTCTGAGGTTTGTTCCTGTTAATATTATTATCATCTATTAGCTTTTATTTTACAGAAGACATAAATTCTGGAAACTATTACAAGCTGTGTATCATAATATTGTTTACTGTGAAAAGATATAAATTAAGAAAACGCTTTTTATTTAAATACTACACTGTATTACCGACAACTTATAAAATGGATCAACTACTGCGTCATTCATACGCCAGTTTAGTTTAAAAGGTGACAAAAGAAGAAGAATAAAAAATGTTGGTAGAGTATTGAAAAAAACATGTTAGTTAGTTAACTGTTTAATCCATCGATTGTCTGCAAAACCTATGGACGTAGAGGGAGTCAGTTTGCAAGAAGCATATACACCGTTTGTTTGTGTATGGCTTCATGCTACCCGTTTACATACCACTAAACAGCACAGTGGTTTAAATTTGATAAAAATGTGTTAACCTTTGACACTTTTCACGATATCAGTCATATACAAGGTGATTTTTTCCACCGCGTACAAACTCTAGGGATTGATCGATGAGATGATACGGAACAAAAAAGGTCTAATGAAATTACGTCCGGAAATGCATGGTCTCCTTGATGTGTTGTTGTTGTGGTCTTCAGTCCTGAGGCTGGTTTGATGCAGCTCTCCATGCTACTCTATCCTGTGCAAGCTTCTTCATCTCCCAGTACCTACTGCAACCTACATCCTTCTGAATCTGCTTAGTGTATTCATCTCTTGGAATCCCTATACGATTTTTACCCTTCACGCTGCCCTCCAATGCTAAATTTGTGATCCCTTGATGCCTCAAAACATGTCCTACCAACCGATCCCTTCTTCTAGTCAAGTTGTGCCACAAACTTCTCTTCTCCCCAATCCTATTCAACACCTCCTCATTAGTTATGTGATCTACCCATCTAATCTTTAGCATTCTTCTGTAGCACCACATTTCGAAAGCTTCTATTCTCTTCTTGTCCAAACTATTTATCGTCCATGTTTCACTTCCATACATGGCTACACTCCATACAAATACTTTCAGAAACGACTTCCTGACACTTAAGTCTATACTCGACGTTAACAAATTTCTCTTCTTCAGAAACGATTTCCTTGCCATTGCCAGTCTACATTTTATATCCTCTCTAGTTCGACCATCATCAGTTATTTTACTCCCTAAATAGCAAAACTCCTTTACTACTTGAAGTGTCGCATTTCCTAATCTCATTCCCTCAGCATTACCCGATATAATTTGACTACATTCCATTATCCTCGTTTTGCTTTTGTTGATGTTCATCTTATATCCTCCTTTCAAGACACTGTCCATTCCGTTGAACTGCTCTTCCAAGTCCTTTGCTGTCTCTGACAGAATTACAATGTCATCGGCGAACCTCAAAGTTTTTACTTCTTCTCCAAGAATTTTAATACCTACTCCGAATTTTTCTTTTGCTTCCTTGACTGGTTGCTCAATATACAGATTGAAGAACATCGGGAAGAGACTACAACCCTGTCTCACTCCTTTCCCAACCACTGCTTCCCTTTCATGCCCCTCGACTCTTATAACTGCAATCTGGTTTTAGTACAAATTGTAAATAGCCTTTCGCACCCTGTATTTTACCCCTGCCACTTTCAGAATTTGAAAGAGAGTATTCCAGTTAACATTGTCAAAAGCTTTCTCTAAGTCTACAAATGCTAGAAACGTAGGTTTGCCTTTTCTTAATCTTTCTTCTAAGATAAGTCGTAAGGTTAGTATTGCCTCACGTGTTCCAACATTTCTACGGAATCCAAACTGATCTTCCCCGAGGTCCGCTTTTACCAGTTTTTCCATTCGTCTGTAAAGAATTCGCGTTAGTATTTTGCAGCTGTGACTTATTAAACTGATAGTTCGGTAATTTTCACATCTGTCAACACCTGCTTTCTTTGGGATTGGAATTATTATATTCTTCTTGAAGTCTGAGGGTATTTCGCCTGTCTCATACATCTTGCTCGCCAGATGGTAGAGTTTTGTCGTGACTGGCTCTCCCAAGGCCGCAGTAGTTCTAATGGAATGTTGTCTACTTCCGGGGCCTTGTTTCGACTCAGGTCTTTCAGTGCTCTGTCAAACTCTTCACGCAGTATCTTATCTCCCATTTCGTCTTCATCTACATCCTCTTCCATTTCCATAATATTGTCCTCGAGCACATCGCCCTTGTATAAACCCTCTATATACTCCTTCCACATTTCTGCCTTCCCTTCTTTGCTTAGAACTGGGTTTCCATCTGAGTTCTTGATATTCATACAAGTGGTTTTCTTTTCTCCAAAGGTCTCTTTAATTTTCCTTTAGGCAGTATCTATCTTACCCCTAGTGAGACAAGCCCCTACATCCTTACATTTGTCCTCTAGCCATCCCTGCTTAGCCATTTTGCACTTCCTGTATATCTCATTTTTGAGACGTTTGTATTCCTTTTTTCCTGCTTCATTTACTGCATCTTTATATTTTCTCCTTTCATCAATTAAATTCAATATTTCTTCTGTTACCCAAGGATTTCTATTAGCCCTCGTCTTTTTACCTACTTGATCGTCTGCTGCCTTCACTACTTCATCCCTCAGAGCTACCCATTCTTCTTCTACTGTATTTCTTTCCCCCATTCCTGTCAATTGTTCCCTTATGCTCTCCCTGAAACTCTCTACAACCTCTGTTTCTTTCAGTTTGTCCAGGTCCCAACTCCTTAAATTCCCACCTTTTTGCAGTTTCTTCAGTTTCAGTCTGCAGTTCATAATCAATAGATTGTGGTCAGAATCCACATCTGCCCCTGGAAATGTCTTAAAATTTAAAACCTGGTTCCTAAATCTCTGTCTTACCATTATATAATCTATCTGATACCTTTTAGTATCTCCAGGATTCTTCCAGGTATACAACCTTCTTTTATGATTCTTGAACCAAGTGTTAGCTATGATTAAGTCATGCTCTGTGCAAAATTCTACAAGGCGGCTTCCTCTTTCATTTCTTCCCCCCAATCCATATTCTCCTACTATGTTTCCTTCTCTCCCTTTTCCTACTGACGAATTCCAGTCACCCATGACTATTAAATTTTCGTCTCCCTTCTCTACCTGAATAATTTCTTTTATCTCGTCATACATTTCATCTATTTCTTCATCATCTGCAGAGCTAGTTGGCATATAAACTTGTAGCACTGTAGTAGGCTTGGGCTTTGTGTCTATCTTGGCCACAATAATGCGTTCACTATGCTGTTTGTAGTAGCTAACCCGCACTCCTATTTTTTTTTATTCAAAAATGGTTCAAATGGCTCTGAGCACTATGGGACTCAACTGCTGAGGTCATTAGTCCCCTAGAACTTAGAACTAGTTAAACCTAACTAACCTAAGGACATCACAAACATCCATGCCCGAGGCAGGATTCGAACCTGCGACCGTAGCGGTCTTGCGGTTCCAGACTGCAGCGCCTTTAACCGCACGGCCACTTCGCCCGGCTTTTTTAATTCATTATTAAACCTACTCCTGCATTACCCCTATTTGATTTTGTATTTATAACCGTGTATTCACCTGACCAAAAGTCTTGTTCCTCCTGCCACCGAACTTCACTAATTCCCACTATATCTAACTTTAACCTACCCATTTCCCTTTTTAAATTTTCTAAACTACCTGCCCGATTAAGGGATCTGACATTCCACGCTCCGATCCGTAGAACGCCAGTTTTCTTTCTCCTGATAACGACGTCCTCCTGAGTAGTCCCCGCCCGGAGATCCGAATGGGGGACTATTTTACCTCCGGAATATTTTACCCAAGAGGACGCCATCATCATTTAATCATACAGTAAAGCTGCATTTCCTCGGGAAAAATTAAGGCTGTAGTTTCCCCTTGCTTTCAGCCGTTCGCAGTACCAGCACAGCAAGGCCGTTTTGGTTAATGTTACAAGGCCAGATCAGTCCATCATCCAGACTGTTGCCCCTGCAACTACTGAAAAGGCTACTGCCCCTCTTCAGGAACCACATGTTTGTCTGGCCTCTCAACAGATACCCCTCCGTTGTGGTTGCACCTACGGTACGGCCATCTGTATCGCTGAGGCACGCAAGCCTCCCCCCCAACGGCAAGGTCAATGGTTAAGGGGGTGGGGGTGTCTCCTTGATGGAGACCATTTATTAAATCATACATTGTTACAGAGACTGCAGTCTAATACGCGCTGTACCATGCAGACACAGTTACGGTATACATTGTTTCCTCGTAGAGGGAGGTACTGTTCCTCATACGTCATGCCCTAGCGCCCTTTCCTGCCACAGTAATTGGTAATTTCGGGGCCGATTCACTTCTCTTACTGACTCAACTTCTAGTGGATGAGATAGGGCGTTGTACACAATGGTTCCGTTTTCGAATCTGGAGCTTGCCGACATGGTGTTTACTTATGAAAGGTAAGTACTGTCCGACCAAGTGCAACAGGCACTGAGCATCATACCACAAATTAACATCCACCACCTGTACTAGGACTGTTGATATTTTCAAAAATATCGGAAATCCGAGATATTGATCTTATAACCACTTTGCTAACAATGGTAACTGTACGTAAATACCACAATAAAAGGTGCCCGATGGGTCCGTCGTTCGGTTTCGTCACATATCGGACTTGCCCAGAACACTTCAAGTCGACTTCCCTGTTTTTTTCATTTCTACAAAAGCCACCGAACAGGTAGTTGTAGTGTCGAAATTCCGCGGTGAATTGCAGTTTCTGTTGGTAGCGCCGAGTGCAGATTACATCAGCATTTCCCCTCACACCGCAAAGACCGATCTTTTCATTCACATTTTCGTTTATCATTTTCAGCAACTATTTCTGAAGAACGCTGATGTGAAAAAATAGCACGCCATTACATTAAAAAGTGTTTTTTAACGCAACTGATACGCTATTTCTTCACATCGGAAATCTTATTACTCCATTCACACCACAACCCTGCAGTGCATTCGAACTTCTTCTTTATGCCACCTATACTTGCTCCACTCAGTCAAAGAGAAAGACTAGACGCGATGAAAGCTCAAAAAGTGGTAAGAGTCCTTCAGACAGTGAAATTGAAATTATGTTCTACGACAATTTCAAAAGAACAGTTTCAAATATTTACCGAAAATTGCAAAAAATAAAATAAAATAAAAATATCGGCACTCGATTCAGACATTTCGATATCGATATATCGGTGAAAAAGTATCGCCGATAAATATTGATATTTTATGAAAAAATATAAATATTTCATCAACATCCCTTGCCCGTACAACACAATGCAAATACGTCTGCGTGCTTGTGTTCAACATTCTGGCGGTCACACCGGTTATTAATGTACCAGCATTTCACAACTACAGTGGCGTATCTCGCGGTTATGTTAACCTGTGATCTTGCAATGTTAACGACTTAAATATGTTACATAGACACATGTATTCCCGAAATTCCAGTACTTTACACTGATTATTTTTTGATGTTGCGCCGGCCGCGGTGGCTGTGCGGTTCTAGGCGCTCCAGTCCGGAGCCGCGCTGCTGCTACGGTCGCAGGTTTGAATCCTGCTTCGGGTATGGGTGTGTGTGGTGTCCATAGGTTAGTTAGGTTTAAGTAGTTCTAAGTTCGAGGGGACTGATGGCCACAGCAGTTGAGTCCCATAGTGCTCAAAGCCATTTGAACAATTTTTTTTTTCGTGTAACAACTGTCTGATACAAACACTTTTTTTTAATTGTTTGTCGTGTCTGGTATGATTAGGGCCTTCATTCGCTTCGTTATATGTAACCAAGACATGAACCTATTATATCTCTTCGCAGCTGTTTTATGTCGATTCCAGAAACTTAAATACCGTTCCATCAATATTAAAGGTATTATAAGCACTCCGTCTTCAGGCCATTAGTGGCCTACCGGGACCATCCGACCGCCGTGTCATCCTCAGAGGAAGATGCGGATAGGAGGGGCATGGGTTCAGTACACCACTCTCCCGGTCGTTTTCTTGACCGAAGCAGCTACTATTCGGTCGAGTAGCTCCTCAATTGGCATCACGAGGCTGAGTGCACCCCGAAAAATGGCAACAGCGCACGGCGGCTGGATGGTCACCCATCCAAGTGCCGGCCACGCCGAACAGCGCTTAACGTCGGTGATATCACGGGAACCGGTGTAGCCACTGCCGCTAGGCCGTTGCCGTTAAAGGTACTATAACAGTTTTTAATAATACCAGACAGATTTTTCTAGTCCATTCATACTTTGAAAACCATTGTGAAGTTCACTACTGAGAGTATTAATTGTATCGTATAGTAGGTTCCCCTCCCTTCCCAGTTGCATATGGAAAACGGTAAGAATGAATTCATAAATACCTCTGTGCGTGTTATAATGAGGCTTATCTATGTGAAACATATTCGCAGTTGCGAACATCGACAATCATCAGCTGTGTAATAAAATGATGACAGTGAAAATTTGTGCCGGATAGGGACTCACAAACGGATTACCCGCTTATCGCGAATGGTACATTAGGCTACAGGAGCAGGGCTCACATCCAGATTCAAACTTCCATATGTCGTCAACCATGTGTCCACAATATTATGTATCTTGCCGTTCAGGGGAGACATTATAATTAAAAGTCGCTTGACCGGAGTCAAGAGATAAAAACGATAT
Source organism: Schistocerca nitens (assembly GCF_023898315.1). NCBI lineage: Eukaryota > Metazoa > Arthropoda > Insecta > Orthoptera > Acrididae > Schistocerca > Schistocerca nitens. The sequence continues at coordinate 142,972,239 of NC_064616.1, read as the reverse complement.
TGCAGTGCACCCATGTACGAAGGAACGTTCCACTGTACTTCTGAACGACCCAGGCACTGAAGTATCGTATTTAGCCTAATCTGTTCTTCGTAGTCCCTACGGTATTAAACACTGATTCTTTAATCTTCACAAAGAGACTTACGCGAGATAATTGGCGTCTGTCTTCAAACTTCTTTTATTTCTGTTTTATCAATAGTTCCTTGATGCTTTCTGTGAGTCAAACAAGACTGTGCGCATCCGAGCCACCCTTTTTGACATACATTAAAAAAAAAATCATCGTATAGCATCGTTGGCCGGGAGGCCCCATGCGGGAAAGTTCGGCCGCTGTACTGCAAGTCCTTTTTAGTTGACGCCACTTCGGCGACTTGCAAGTCAATGAATATGAAATGATGATGAAGAACACACAACACCCAGTCATTACGAGGCAGAGAAAATCCCTGACCTCGCCGGGAACCGAACCCTGGACCTCGTGCGCGGGAAGCGAGAACGCTACCGCAAGACCACTTTTTTTTTTCTTTAACTGTGTGCCCGACCGAGACTCGAACTTGGGACCTTTGCCTTGCGCGAGCGAGACGAGCTGCGGTCGATATACATTTAATTTTCCACACATTCGAGCAATGTTGTAAGATGGGTCGCACAAGCGATTTGTAAACGTTCTCCCTTATAGACTTACGGCCAATTTACAGTATTCTACCAGTGAAGCGAAGTCTTCATACACATTATTGTAAGGACTTCTACCTTCACACACAGTGGCAGCCGTGCGAGAGTTTACCTTTAGCCTATCTCATTCATACTGATGAAACTCATCCATTAGCTATAACCTGGTGTCGTAACCAAGTTTGATCCTCTGTAGGAGCATGTCTCCGAACATGTCACGTCAGAGGTCTTCTCTATGCAGAACACCGTTGACAAGATTGAAATTCCTCCAGGACATTGGTGCATAATATAGTAACTGACTGCGAACCTTCACTCTTCCTCTTTTTGCTGCCCCAACTCCAGTAGTGAACGTTCCTTCCACAAGGGATTCCAAACCAGTTTCCGCTCCATCGACTGTCCTCGTGTCACCAGAAATGAGCGACCTCGGCCACAGGTTTATAGCGGACTCGGTAATCGATGAGTGACAGCGAACAGCGAGCAGCGAGCGCCGACAGCGCCCGGCTGCCTTTGTCTGCAAGTCGCCATCGTCGCCGCGCGGAATGGGGTCGTTCCGAGAGTCACGGACAGGGCGCGAATGGGATGCAGCCGTCTTTAACGATTAGTCGCACTTTTGTCTGCAAGAGCGAGGTTTCGCACGTGGAGGCAGCGCGCACAACGGCACTGCTCGACAGGCAGCCTATAAATGTCACACTGCGAGAATAAGCTGCGAAATGATTTCGAGCGCCATAAACGGGTGACAGTAGGTCTCATCGGGTAATCGCCGCGGGAGGCCTGACATTGCGTTGATTTGCGAGATTATGCGGCTAGCTGGCCGCTGTTATTTTTCAGCCGCATGCCGCTTCCATATCGGGAGACAGCCGGGCGGCTACCCGTAGCAGGCCGCGCTATCTCGTCCTATCCCACCTGCTGTATCGTTCTCCACACTTCAGTGGGCAAGCAACACGCAGATGCCGGAAAACGAGTGGAGTAGCTTATCACAGGGAGTAATCAGAGCGCGTGTGAGATAATATCGCTGACTACAACTGCGCAGCTCCCCTACACCTCGCCCACAATGAGCCATCCAGTCTGCGAATAAAACACTTCATGTAGCTACGTAAAGAAACTCGCTTGTTGCATCAGCTGTTTTGACTATTTCAAGCGACTGCGTATGCAGTTAATTAATCTCTTCGGTTTCTTAATTTTGTCCGTTTTTGTCAGTGTTGACGTTGTGTTTAGATTAGTTATGTAAACAAACAAACAAACAAAGGGGCGTCAGTGAGTAATCTTGATTTCTATTTCAAAATACGACGCATTTCGGGTCTTCGGGGCTCATCTTCGGGTGCTTGATCAATTTACATCATTTGAAGGGGCTCATCTTAAGCTGCTTGATGAATTTACATCATTTGAAAGTTTATTTTACCACTGGTGCTACTAAAAGCACTTAGGTTACTTACGAGATGATTCACTGTCTTGTCATACCGCTACAATTTTTGCGTAACTAAGACAAAAAGATAATTACTTACTGCAAGAAGGTCACATTGTTGTTAGGTGCAGCATGCGTAAATATGTTTACATTTTTTATGAAAGACGTTCAAAAAATGGCTCTGAGCACTATGGGACTTAACTTCTGAGGTCATCAGTCCCCTATAACTTAGAACAACTTAAACCTTACTAACCTAAGGACATGACACACATCCATGCCAGTGGCAGGATTCGAACCTGCTACCGTAGCGGTCGCGCGGTTCCAGACTAAGTGCCTAGAGCCGCTCGGCCACCCCAGCCGGCATGAAAGACGTATTTATATAGTTGCACCATCATCTGGTGTCATAAACTTTATTTAATTGCTATTACTTTTGGTCTATACATGGACCATCTTATTTCATTGGTGAAACATTCGAAATAGGATATTGATTTGTGATGCATTTCAAATGGTTTCCGTAATATTAAGTGTAGTTAATACACGTCACCAACTCACTTTTTCTATATTGCACACATCTATAGTTTCTTTTCTTAAGGTGGTAAATACGCCTCTTGAAAGACATGCCTGAGTTATTCTTAATATGCTCGCATCGTAATCCTACCGACACGTTCGGCCCCTTTTCATATTTCTTTCACTTATCGTTACCTACTATCTTATCAAAATGTCTGTCAGATACAGTTATGGTGTCTGATTAAGAACTTCCAAAGGAATATGATGGAGTGCCTTTTTAATTTCATCTCAATATCAGCTTCGTCTGGCCAGTCCCCACCTCCCCTTGAACAATACCTGTAAAATTTGGATGTGGACGTAAGTGAATTTGACCTGATCAGCCGGAATGGTGCAGTTGGGGTTCCAAGATTGCAGCACCCCTGTTCACACAGCTCGCGAAGTCCAGGACTTGTTTCGTCAGCACGAGGATGAATTGTCGTATCTTCCCTGAACACCAGATCTCAATATTATTGACCCTTTGTGATCTACTTTGAAGAGAATGGCGCGTGATCTCTATCCACCTCCATCACCGTTACATAAACTGGCCACTATTTTGTAGGAAGAATGGTTTGAGGTTCCCTTTAAAACCATGCAGGCCCTATATTTATCTATTCCGAGACGACTGGAAGCGGGTTTGAATGCCAACGTGTTACCTACACCGTATTAAGTAACGTAATATGTTGTGTTGTTGGTGTTTCCGTATTTTTGTCTACTCCCTATATTTCCAAAAATGGAAAACTCACGAATTTTATGCATTTTTGTCGAAGGGCTCTGAACTTGACTTCCATCCATTGTTGGTTCCCCACGTGCAGATCATGAGAGTTTCCTTGACTGGGGTAGTGAGTAGAAGCTTCCTGTAAATTTTTTTGCACGACTGATCACGTGACTTGTCGACCAGAATTATTCTTCTGTTAGAGATTCCTCGAGTCCGTAACGTAATCCTTTCACGGGCTTTCCATGCAGATATTTATGCTTGATAAAGTAACTAACGTCCCTAATGTGTCAGGAATGTTTGTAAAATAATGAAAATTCTATTTTAAAGAAGTTATTTTTGTCAGATTTTCAGGAAAGGAAAGATTCTTCCCATATCTAATCCAATAATCTTCATGTGTGAATCTTCACTGTGTAGTTGTAGAGAGGCCATGACGATAGCTGTTGCGCAATTCAAAAACATAGGTTTTTCATTCTTCTGCGTCTGATAAGAAATTTTGCTATTGGCTTGCACTGCACTGAACACACAGTGAGGAAGGATCATAGGAAATGATGTGTGTAATTTCTCCTGTCCTTTTGATAGGTCAATGTATTTCAATACGTCCATGCTGTATGGCGAAAGATTTAATTTAAAAGAATTGAATAGTCGTTATAATGTGATAGATTATGCCCCTCTTAAATAACGGCGCTAGTAGGAAGACAGTCGACACACGTATTTTACTACACGCAAGAAAAGCATATTCACCTTATGTGTAGACTGTTGTTTTTTAGATTCACTGGTCATTGAGTTCGCTATAAGTATTTACTACCTTTCGCAATTAAAGTGGATGTATCCAGACGGCAAATGTGTAACAGTGACATGTGATAATAGCACTGATGCTTGCCTATTTAAGGTGATATTAAGGTTGAAATTTTAATGCATCAGAAAGTAAAATGCTGTACCGAATTTATCTCCGTTGCCAGAAGATACTTCAACTATAGCCCAAAAAAGTAGCAACTTAATAAAGTTTAAGACAGCAGCTAATGGTGCAACCACATAAAAATGCATTTCATGTAGCATATAGCAGCTGTGGAGTACTGTTTTGTTAAATTATTCACATGTATTTAAACACTATTAGTTCCTAAACATACTTGTTTTTATTTTGACAAAAAAAGTTCCTGGCCGTTTCTAACGTCCTAGTGCAGCAGGAACATAAAGTAGTGAAAATGTCGAGCTGTCATCAATATGAAGGTTGGTTTGAGTAGCCATCCTTCTTATTTATTTTAATTCATTTATCAAAAGACTTAGCATTATTTTGAAAACTTACTTTATCTTTTTACGGGAGACAACTGCAAAACATTTGCTCAAGAGATACGATATATGGAACAATGATTAACAAGCAGTAAAATGATACACGCTAGTTCTAATATTTAACTGGGTCGTCTCCTCATTTACTAAACACATTTCTTTCACACACAATAGCTTGTTACAGCTACCTTGCGCCCTCTGTTATCTAGTTACAGCAAAGAAGTAGGTTAAATCAGTTGTCTTTTCCCTGTAGGCAAGAAGACAGCTGCTAGAGAACAGAGGTGTTGACAACTATTCCATATAGTCATACCTGAGCAGAATAAAAGTTATATATGAAATCAGCATTCTAATTGAAAGTAATTCCGAAGTTCAACCACGGAACAAGGCTCAGACATTTTATAATAACAGAGGACATTACATTTGACTATCAAACACTGACAAATCCTGATGGTGTTGAAATACCCTTGCCAGCTTTTCGAGGGCACACTGATTCACCCCAACAAGTACAGCGAGATTTTCAGTTTCGCCTAGAATCCGGTTGGCAGTAAACTTTAATTTTTCATACAGGCAGCTCTGTCAAAGGTCAAAGCCGTCTTACGTGTTTCGAACATATCTTGTAGCCTATTGTGATTCGACACCGATAACTCTGGAATTGTAGACACACGTGCATTAAATACAACAATCAGTACAGTCGATTCGCATACTAGTAGCTTGTGTCCTGAAAGAACGATTACGAAAGTTTCACATGGCTGACACTCCCTATGAAATATGAACAATTTTTGGGAGTTTGTTAAACAATAACCTCCCCCTTTAAATTTGGCTGGATGCAAAAAAGGGCAGAAATGCAGGTAATTAGATGTTGATTATACATGCTAACTACTATAGGGGTAATGTACGGTGATAAAAATTGTAAAATATTATTGCAACACTTTTTACAAGAATCAGATAAATTGTGATCATCTGTTAATTTTTTTACCTCCTAAGGCTACAGTAAGGTGCGTGGTGGGGTGTATCTTTACCACTACTAGTAATTTCCATTCTCGTTCCAATCTGCAAAAGAGCGAAGGAAAAGCAACTTTCTATATATGTCCGTAAGAGCTCTAATTTCTCTTATCTTATGTTCGTGGTCCTTACGCGAAATGTACTTTGGCGATAGTCAATTTCAGATGCAAGTTCTCTAAATTTTCTCAGTAGTGTGATTCCCATTTGAGTTTCCGAAGCATCTCCTTATGGCTTGCATGTTATCCCAGAAGACCGCTTACAAATCTAGCAGACAGCCTCTGAATTGCTTCGATGTCTTCCTTCAGTCTGACTCCGTGGGGGCTCCAAACACTCTAGCGGTAGTCAAGAGTGGGTCGCACTAGCACTCCGTACGCGGTCTCCTTTGGACATGAGCTACATTTACCTAAAATCCTCTCAGTAAGCCTTCCCTACTACAACCGTTACGTAGTCGTTCCATTTCATATCTCTTTGCAACGTTACGCCTAGGTATGTAATCGATGTAGGTGTCTGAAGCAGCACAACATGTGTTCGAACATTACAGGATTGTTCTTCCCACTTCATATGCATTAAGTTATATTTTTCTACGGTTAGAGCTTCCTGCCATTCATCGCAAATTTTGTCTAAGTCACCTTGTATCCTCGTACAGTGACTCAACGGCGACATCTTCCCGTACACCACAGCATCATCAGCAAACACCCACAGATTGCTGCTCACCCTGTCCACACAACATTTACGTGTGTAGAGAATAATAGCGGTCCTATCACACTTCCCTGGGGTACTCCTGACGATACCCTTGCCTCTGATGAGCAATCACCGTCGAGGACAAAGGAGTGGGTTCTATTACTAAAAAGTCTTCGAGTCACTCACATATCTGTGGATCTACTCCGTGCGATCATACCTTCGTTAAATCTGCAGTAGGACATCCTGTCAAACTCTTTTCGAGAATCCAGGAATATGGAATCATCCGGTTACCCTTCATCCATATTTCGGAGGATTTGTGAGAAAAGAGCAAGCTGAGTTTTGCAAGAGCGATGCTTTCTGAAACCTTGCTGATTTATGGACAGAATCTTTTCCGTCTCAAGGAAATTTATTATGTGCGAACAGAGAATATGTTCCAGAAGTCGCCTGGGACTTTGCAGTGGGCGACAGATTTACGATAAAATCGAAATGTGGTACCATCCACACTTACTTCTTTTCAACTCTTTCAATTGTTTATCTACGCCAGGATGCCTGTTACTCTGTCCTCCATACGGGTGACCGTGCGATGATGAAACGGTAGTGTGTTTGTACGATTCTTTTGGGTGAACGATTTTTTAAACACGAAATTTAAATATTCACCTTTCCTTTTGATATCGTCTACTACAACACCAGACTGGTCAACGAGTGACTGGATAGTCACTTAGCTGAATTATGTAGGATCAGAATTTTCTCCGGTTCTCGACAACATCTTTTGCTAAGGTATGACGATGATAGGTATTGTGTGTTACGCGCTTCCATCTCTCTACAGACGAACGTATCTCTACTAACTTTTGCCTGTCGTCCAGTCGTTCAATTGCTGGAATATTACAAAAGAAACACGTTTGATGCTGCAGGAATTAAAACGAGAAGCAGAAAAGAACTGTTGAATTAGACTGAAAGTGATACTGGTGTTGAAAAACAATTGAGGACATAAACAATAACAGCGTAAATCTACTTATGCTGTTATTGCATTATAATTTTTTTTTTAAATCCATACATTCTCTGGTATCCTGTAATCTGGGTCTTACTTCAGTATACCTATTCTAGAGGTCAGAAGCTTTAAAAGATCGCAGCTGTGCGTACCGCTATTATTGCACGCATCCAAACAATATCGCATCACGTTAATGAGAGAAAATGGCGCCGATACGTGAGATGTGTTCTAAGTGAAGTAAATTATTTTGAATCGTTCTCAAGTGAAAGTGAGTCAGATAATTGCAGTGAAAAGATAGACACAGGTGTTGAAATGTGTAAACCTTTATGTAAAAGGAGGAAACGGAGATAACACTCATGTGCTTGGAAAAGAAACATCGCAAAACGTGACAGAAACCTCGGTAAAAGCTAAGTTACTCTTAACCAGGAAACGAAGTGAAAAAGAATATTTTCCATAAAGCGGTAAAGTATTGCATAAAAGGGCAAGTTTTCCATATTTTATTAACTTCGTGCTTCCAGCTGTGATATTAAGGGTGAAAATATATATTAGCTGCATCTGTAAGACTACTTTGCAATTCACAATTGAGTGCCTGTCGGAGCGTTCATCGAATCACTTTAACAGCCGGGGGGAAAAACGAAGACAAATATTTCTGTGCGAGCTCAGATTTCTCTTATTTTATTAAAATTTTTATTTCTCCACATTTAGGTGGGTGCCAACAAAATACTTGCGCATTCGGAGGAGATAGTCGGCGACTGAAATTTCGTGAAGAGATTTCGCCCCAACGAAAAACATGATTGCCACCCCAATTCGTGTATCATATTCGTGACACTCTCTCCCCTATTATGCGATAATACAAAACGATCTGCCTTTCTTTGAGCTTTATCGATGTCCTCCGTCACTCCTCTCTGAAACGAATCTCAGGAATACTCCAGTAGAGGGCGGACTCTTGTAGTGTAAGCCGTCTGTTTAGCCGACCTGCATTCCCTAAGCTTTGTGGTAACAAATAGCAGTCTTTGTTTTGCTTTCCTCACAACTTTATCTATGTCATCGTTCCAGTTTAGGTTATTCATAACTGTAATTCCTAGGTATTTACTTAAACTGACAGCCTTTAGTGCTGTGTGATTTATCACGTAACCAAAATTTATATGCTTCCTTTCAGTACTCATGCGGATGACCTCACAATTTTCATTATTTATGATAAATTGCCACTTTCACACCATGCAGGTAGCTTGTCTAAATAATTTTACAATTGGTTTTGATCCTCTGATGACTTCACTAAAAGTGTAAATGACAGCACGTCTGCGAACAATCGAAGATGTATGGGTGTTTCATTGGCAATTTTGTAAATATATTGTTATCCGATGTTTTAAGAGTATTTACCGTGCTAAACGAAAGAATTGCTTGAATTTTGGGATAGTGGGGTAAATTATTGGAAGACGCAATGCTACTTAGATATATAAGGAACAAGCATAACATTTTTCAGAAGAAAGAAATTAGCAAAGAAAGCCTCATTTATGGAATAATTCCATAAAGGTGCAAAATGAGGACTAGCCTATTTGCAAAAAATATTTAAACTCCACTTCACAAAAAAGAAAATGTACAGAATTCGTTAAAACAGGTTAGGTCTTTCACTGTTATCATTATTAACTTTTATTGCAGAGGCACACTCGAATTAACATTTCCCCTGCAATAAAAATTTAAGAAAACAGAATAATGTAACACAGGAATACATGAACAAATAGAGGGACAATATTAACACTGGATTAATTTTTTAACTGGGTAACTGAGACTCATTTTTTTTCATGTGATGTTCTAGAAGAGCTTAGGCGAAACGCTTAATCACCCTAACACTATAACTGAGGATTTGTTGCAACGTAGAAGACAACTGGAACCAGATTCCTGATAAATAAGCTCACAACATCAGGACAAAAACAGGAATAAAGTCTTCCAAAATACTGTGTTAACTATTGTAAAGTTGCATAGAACTTGCTAGCAGTTTTTTCATTACAATACAAAGTAGCCACTCAACATGAATTGTAGTACATACCATACATGTTAGAATCTTATTATGTTCAAAATCACCCTCTCCCTTGTGTTCATGTAACTTCTCAGTTGTGCAAAAGGTTACTGCACCTTTAAACTTTCAATATACAGTGTCATAACGATAGTAGTTGTACTTTCTCTTGCTTCGTAGAGTCTGAAGAAAAAAATTCAAATTCATTATATACCTTTTGTGTAATTTTATTACACCTAAATTTTAAGAAATGTCATGTAAGGTAGTTTTATTTTCTAATTCATGTTGTGGGCAGAACAAAAATAATGCAAGCATAAAAGGTCCTGTGATTGGATGTCAAAACATTTGAAACTTGATTTGAAACATACTATCAATGTAAGAGGGCATTCTTAATGTAATTGTAAAAGAAACGTTGCTAAACATGGCAGGCTGCCAAAACAAGTAGAGATTACAGAAACAGTCGAGGAATACACTAAAGAGCCAAAGAAACTGGTACACCTGCCTAATATCGTGTAGGGCCCCCGCGAGCACACAGACGTGCCCAAACACGACGTGATATGGACTCGACTGATATCTGAAATAGTGCTGGGGGGAAGTGACACCATGAATCCTGCATGACTGTCCATAAATCCGTAAGAGCACGAGGGAGTGGAGATCTCTGAACAGCACGTTGCAAGGCATCCCTGATATGCTCAATAATGTTCGTGTTTGGAGAGTTTGGTGGCCAACGGAAGTGTTTTAACTCCTGGAGTCTCTCTGTAGCAATTCTGAACTTGTGGGGTGTCGCATTATCCTGCTGAAATTACCTGAGTCCCTCGGAATGCACAATGGACATGAATGGACGCAGGTGATCAGACAGGATGCTTACGTACGTGTCACCTGTATCGTATCTAGACGTATCAGGATTCTCATGTCACTCCAACTGCACCCGCCCCACACCATTTCAGAGCCCCCGCCAGCTTGAACAGTCCCCTGTTGAGATGCAGGGTCCATGAATCCATGAGGTTTCCTCCATACCCGTACACATCCATACGCTCGACACAATTTGAAACTACACTCGTCCGACCGGGCAACATACGGGGGCAGTTCAATAAGTAATGCAACACATTTTTTTTCTGAAACTGGGGTTGTTTTATTCAGGATTGAAATACACCAGGTTATTCCCCAATCTTTTAGCTACACAACACTATTTTTCAACGTAATCTCCATTCAATGCTACGGCCTTACGCCACCTTGAAATGAGGGCCTGTATGCCTGCACGGTACCATTCCACTGGTCGATGTCGGAGCCAACGTCGTACTGCATCAATAACTTCTTCATCATCCGCGTAGTGCCTCCCACGGATTGCGTCCTTCATTGGGCCAAACATATGGAAATCCGACGGTGCGAGATCGGGGCTGTAGGGTGCATGAGGAAGAACAGTCCACTGAAGTTTTGTGAGCTCCTCTCGGGTGCGAAGACTTGTGTGAGGTCTTGCGTTGTCATGAAGAAGGAGAAGTTCGTTCAGATTTTTGTGCCTACGAACACGCTGAAGTCGTTTCTTCAATTTCTGAAGAGTAGCACAATACACTTCAGAGTTGATCGTTTGACCATGGGGAAGGACATCGAACAGAATAACCCCTTCAGCGTCCCAGAAGACTGTAACCATGACTTTACCGGCTGAGGGTATGGCTTTAAACTTTTTCTTGGTAGGGGAGTGGGTGTGGCGCCACTCCATTGATTGCCGTTTTGTTTCAGGTTCGAAGTGATGAACCCATGTTTCATCGCCTGTAACAATGTTTGACAATAAATTGTCACCCTCAGCCACATGACGAGCAAGCAATTCCGCATAGATGGTTCTCCTTTGCTCTTTATGGTGTTCGGTTAGACAACGAGGGACCCAGCGGGAACAAACCTTTGAATATCCCAACTGGTGAACAATTGTGACAGCACTACCAACAGAGATGTCAAGTTGAGCACTGAGTTGTTTGATGGTGATCCGTCGATCATCTCGAACGAGTGTGTTCGCACGCTCCGCCATTGCAGGAGTCACAGCTGTGCACGGCCGGCCCGCACGCGGGAGATCAGACAGTCTTGCTTGACCTTGCGGCGATGATGACACACGCTTTGCCCAACGAATCACCGTGCTTTTGTCCACTGCCAGATCACCGTAGACATTCTGCAAGCGCCTATGAATATCTGAGATGCCCTGGTTTTCCGTCAAAAGAAACTCGATCACTGCCCGTTGTTTGCAACGCACATCCCTTACAGACGCCATTTTAACAGCTCCGTACAGCGCTGCCACCTGTCGGAAGTCAATGAAACTATACGAGACGAAGCGGGAATGTTTGAAAATATTCCACAAGAAATTTCCGGTTTTTTCAACCAAAATTGGCCGAGAAAAAAAAATGTGTTGCATTACTTATTGAACTGCCCTCGTATTTACAATCATCGACAGTCCAATGACGGCGTTGGTGGACCCAGGCGAGGCGTGAAGCTTTATGGCGTGCAGTCTTCAAGGGCACGCGCGTCGATCTTCGGCTCCGAAATCCCATGTCGATGGTTTCTCGTTCAATGGTTGGCACGCTGACACTTTTTGATGGATCACCACTGAAATCTGCAGAATTTGCACTTCTGCCACGCGGAACGATTCCCTTCAGTCGTCGTTGGGCCCGTTCTTGCAGGATCTTTTACCATCCGCAGCGGTGTCAGAGATTTGATATTTTACCGGATACCTGATATTCATGGTACATTCGTGAAATCGTCGTACGGGAAAATCTCCACTTCATCGCTACTTCGAAGATGCTGTGTCCACTCTTTCGCGCGCCGACTATAACTCCACGTTCAGACTCACTTAAATCTTGATAACCTGCAATTGCAGCAGCAGTAACCGATCTAACAACTGCACCAGACACTTGTTGTCTTATGTAGGTGCTGTCGACTGCAGCGTCGTATTCTGCCTGTTTACTGATCTCTGTGTTTGAATATGCACACCTATACCAGTTTTTTTGGCGCTGCAGTATGTAAACATCATGGATAAGAGTAGAAAACATCCAGAACAATTTCATATCTGTATATAAGCAAATTTAATTGAAGACTGGGCATCAGCACTTAATCCCATGTTTTTAAGAGTGTCTACTGCCAAAGGATACAACTTTTCTATTCAAAACGTTTTTAGAAGAATGGTGGTGTGTTGAATTCTGAATCTCATTTTCCAGCTACAAACCATTTTTATTCTTTATTAAATAGTCTCAGTTTCTTAGATACACTGTTCTCATATTAACTGATATAAGAAAACGAAGTGTGAAAGAAGAAAAAAGAAACGATGCACGGTCCTGAACTAAATATTTGAAACCTTAACATGAGGAATGACATGAGAAAATATTAGCCCCGTGCAGTGATGTTGAAACTTCTTATTATGAAGCGTATGATAATAATTGGTATTCATAATGGAAGAACGAAGTTGGAAAAACTTGATGCAAATTTAATGAGTAATTATTTACAAGTGTAATACCAACCTTTCACCTACGTTATAGCACAACCATACTGATTCATTACAATATGCCAGTAGGAAACTCAGAATACGCCTACATTCTCTGCAACGACAGTGTATGATAGATAGTTTTAGTTGGATACATACTTGCAATTACTGAATGTATTGAAGATATTCTTTTGGATATTACCTGTATTGTCATTATGAAGGCATGTTGAGAACATTGAATCTTGTTTTACATTTTATTGATCAATTATTAAAATTGTAAACTTCACCCTGCTGTTTCTTCAAAAACATAAATCGACTCACGCTTTTATTGTATCTAAATCCTGAATTTGAATCAAAGCGGTTGAAGATATCATACCGCTACAAATTCTCTGTCAGGTTCCATACTCATCTCTAATTTCAGCAAAAATATGACACACATTCTGAGTAATGTACTACCTTTCCTAGCTCGGGAGTACTAAAATCACTCTTATAATACCCTCTATTTGTGGTATTTACACAAAGCTGAGCAGCACTTATACCAAGTATTAGAAATCCATTGAATTCCAACTTTTTATTTCCCCTTAACATTTACGCATAACAGTATCGTTATTAATGTTGGCTGGGCTCTGGGGGGATCCTAAAGACTGATTTCACTTGGTTTATGTGGAACTGAACTATATGAAAATTTTAAAGGTAACTCCTCCATGTGGGACATGGAGATTCGTAAATGTATCGATATATGAGAGTGAAGCAAGTTCGTGACAATTAATTATTTTAGTCGACGTTATGAACCCTTCAACTTGAAATTTTAACTTTTCTTCCTGAAAGTAACATAGTTTTAACCGAAAACGATAAACTGTAGAAGATTTAACGTTATCAGAATCGATCGAGTGACCAGTAGCGAGACAGTATTCAACTGTAGCAGAATGAATAGACTCGAATAGCTTCCTAAATCAATTATGATTAACAAATCTCTCCAGCGTGTAATTCGCACGACTGGCACCGATAAAAGTGGTAGGGCTGCACACTGTACCACTGTCATTGATTCCGCTCGTTACGATAATGTTAAAATCTTCGTCTCGATAACATCGTTCCGGTACTCAGTCCTTAAGGAATCTGTGGCAGTATAGCTGATGAATGGTTTCATTAATCTTGAAAGCAACCCTCACTTCGTTAAAGCGAGGAACCCGATCCTATGCTTAATTCTCTCCCCAAGACGACATCGCTATATTTCGGCATCCATGAGCAACACAACGCCCATTTGACACTCAGTTCTAAATTCTTTGCTATTCTGATTCAGTATAAGTTATAGTGTAATCTCAACAAGTAGTATAAGCCAGGTGAAATTCAGGTTATGTAAAAAAATCGAGAACTATGCCTTAATCACTCTCGAACCCACTATATCTACGCATGACGCTACAGAGTTAGCCTGAGCCCATGGGGGCCGGCATAGAGAATATGTATAAATACACATTGCTGTTTGCTTCTATAGCACATTGTATGGATTCACGGCGACGTTGGTGTATAAAATGGGCTAATGTGAAACACGTTTATGAAACCTGTAAAACTGCGAAGGAATCTTAATAACAAATTTTACTGGACACTCAAATAGTAGTGCGACAGGTTTCCAGTAGGGCGACAGTGCTGAGATACCACAAGTTTGACTACTGTCACATTCATCATCTTCGCCACGAGGTAATGAGTGTGACTCTCTTCTAAACCTATCGGTATTCATCACTAACACCTAACTGGAAACCAAAGAGCTTTCTAAAGTAGTGTACCCCGAGAAGTCTACGATCACCCATTAGTATGACGTGCAAATTACGTAGTAATAAACCACATGTGTCCGTTCTGAACCCACTGGAATATGGTTTTGCTGTGTACTATGGTAATGTAAAATGATACCGCCTCGGTAGTGAAAGAATATGTTTTCTAGATCATATTTATTTTTCGACGCAGTGCCCTTGGTCAAGGCATTTCTGCAGCGTTTTATATACATATCTATTTAGCAATACCGGATTATTTTCACCTGATTTTTCATTTAGGTCGTCCAGAAGACTATCACAATATCTCCGTGTGTTGTGCTGTCTTTTCAAAGTCATAAATTAATCTCTTTTGAATGTAGTAACTGAAAATACTAACCGTAATGTTTCTAGCATTCAAATCGCCGTTTGGAATACGGCCGTCGATTTTCTCATATAGCTTTCAATGAATATCACTTGTGGGCTGAAGCTATGAACCCTCGTATCATGCTCAATAACAAATCTGTGCACCTATTTTACGTTTAGTTTAGGTTTCCGCTGTACTAGTGGTTTCTTTACTCGTAGAGATTACAAAGGCACACGACGAGCTCGTCACGGCCTTTTGCAGTTATCACTCGTATTTGTGCTGATGGTATGTTAGGTATAATATTGTTCCTTGCGTATATGTTAATTTCTATGACTACGAATGGCACATTACGCTTACGTCATAGCTGGTATAACGCGGTCCATATTGCTTATTGGATCGTAAGTATCAGTTATCATTTTGTTATGTTATGAGCACTTTTTATTTCTGTGATCTCGGTAAAATTATTTTCGACTTCCTTTTGACAGTTCCGGCTCCGACGATGCTATATGTTTACAAAGGAAAATGCATTTCGCGTTAAGTCGTTGATTTACGTTTAATTTTCAGAGAAAGTATTCTGTGGTTTCACGTAAATAATAAATGCACTGTTGTTTCGTGTTTTCGTAATAATTTACCCTCTCTCTTTCACAATGTCAATAAAATTATCTAGGTATTTGTTATGTTTAAATTCTGTTTGTTCTTTAAGAATTTTCTCTGGGAATTTTTCTGTATAAGTGTGTGTTTCCATTTCATCTAAAATGTTTATTGTATGTAATTTATGTACTTCGTGTAGAATTTTTAGGGCATTTTCAATATTATTTGGCTTTGTAAAAGTAGGCAAAATGTCGATTGATTGCTTGCACAGCTTCATATATGTTCTTTAAACATAATTTCAGAATTCTTACCTGATCATCCGATATAAAATTTCTCATCATTACCAAAAGGAAGTTTGTAGACGGCTAGATTTGCAAAGGTGGAGATAAACTGGTTGTTGACCGTATTCTGTCCCTCAAGCTGTTAATCGTACGAAATGCTAGTTTTATTTTCGTTTTCTACGACAGGTTGTTCTCTTTCTTCGTTATTCTATGATTTTTATTTTCTTTTTAAGGTCGTTTCTTTACGTATACCATTTACTTTGGCATTGTGTGCTGTTCATATAATTTGAGCATTATTTTGGGGTTGAAGTCATTTCGTTGTGCTGTTTATTGTTGTGCTTTTATTTCATTTTTTATGGCATTAATATCTAGATGTGTCTTAATAATTCTGTTAATCATTGATTTGAAGTATGCCTCTATATGTAGAAATGGGTGACATGAGTTTTTATTTGTGATAATGTCTGTAATAGTAGGTTTTCTATATATTTCAAGTTATTGGTGGCTGTTGCTGCTTATTTTTGCGTCGTAAAAATTCATTCCTTTTTTTCTATTTCCGTTTTAAATTTTAGTTTAGGTTGCAGGTTCTTTAGTTCCTGGTGAATGATTTGTATTCTTTGTCATCTCTGTCTACTAGCAGCAGAAGTAGTGTGTGATCAACATATCTCTGGCAGTAGATAATTTTGTTATGGATATAGTGCCTGAAGCACATACAACGGACATTTAGAGAAAAAAGGAAATTTACTCTGATACAGTAAAATCTGTCTCTGAAAATGAAACTTAATCACTGGCTTAAAACGAAATATAATTTCCTTTTTAAACACATAGCATCGCTGGAACCGGAGCTGTCAAAAAGCTATCAAAAAGTAATTTACATACATAAAAGTGGTCATAACGTAACAGAAAAACAGCTGATACGTAAGGCGCAAGATGCAATACGAAGCGCTGCATACCAGCTAAGACGTAAGCATAATGTGCCATACCTAGTCGCAGAAACTAACTTAAACGTGAGGAACCATATTATAGCTAAGACGTAAGCATAATGTCCCATACGTAGTCATAGAAATTAATGTAGACGTAAGTCACAATATTATGTCTACTGAACCATCTGCACAGGTACACTACGAGTAAATAAGTCAATAGTGCAGAAGAAACCTATACCAAAAATTAAATAAGTCGTTCTTCGTCCTCGTGCATACTGCGGGCTCACTATAGAAGTAATCTGTCCACACAATGTATTGTATTAGTTTTAAAATGAATTTTAATTTTAACAATTAACAGCCTCAGTTGCACCGTTTACCTAGAATTTACCTAGGTTGCAGTCGGGATAACCCAACCTTCTTCAGAATAACAGTATCTATCGTTTGTCAATAGTGGACATCGTCAAGCTAAAACTACAAATCCATGAAATTATCGTCAGACTGTAATTATGTGCCATAATGTGCCATTTAGCTTGACGATGTCCTCTATTGACAAACGATAGATACTGTTATTCTGAAGAAGGTTGGCTTATCCCAACTGAAACCTAGGTAACTTCTAGGTAAACGGTGCAACTGAGGCTGTTCATTATTAAAATTAAAATTTATATAGTTGCTGAGAGCCCGCAAAATGTTGAAGATATTTACGGTTTGAAATTTTCCAAATACTGCTGAAATTTTCGTTATCGGATTTGCTTTTTTTTTTCAGTATACGACAAATGCAGCACGTATGTCTCTTAAGGCTTTCTCGCAGCTAATTATTCACGTAAAATATACCTGGTATTTTCTTGTAACATGTCTATGGTGTCAGTTGTTTTATATCCGTTACATCGCCTGTGCTCCAAAACCGAATTTTGTGCCACTTCGACATTATTTTGTGGTTACAGTTTTAAAAAGTCCTTGCCGTTGATCATCCGCTGGAGCAGTATTGCACATTAAAATTGGGACACTCATTTCTGAACTGATTGAAAATATTGATCAATTTCCAAACAGAGATCCACCTCTGAATTTACCACTTGCTGTACATCCCCGAAATCTACAACTGCGTGATTATCCTTCTATCACACTTAAGTATTCAGAAGATGTTTCGAACAACCACTTTCTGACTATTTTCCTACCGTTCCTCACTCGAAAATGACGTGGAAAAAATAAACACTTAAATCTTTCCGTACTAAGTCTGATTTCTCTTATTCTGTTACGAAGGTCATTTCTGCTTTGTAAGATGGCAAGAACTATGCTCCTTACATGACGTCATTAAAGATCACCTAACTCATGTTGAGCGAAGAGTAGGGCTGAACAAAAATGACTGACAAGGCACAACGAATGTTGTAGAGGGTATAGTCTGGACGTAGTGGAATAATTAATGTCGGGTGATGGTTTTAAAGTAATTCACACAACATGAAAAACTTTGTGGAAATGCGTCGATTTACTGGAGGCTAGTTTATCCCAGGGAAGTATACAGAGTTGACCGTGGCCGGCTGGGGAGCGGCAAAGGGAAGCAACAATAGGCAGCTTAGTGCGGCTCAAGCTCTGAGAAAGCGGTAATGGGGCACGGCCTCCAGCTGCCTTAAGATGAGTGACAGTGAGTGGTTGGTTGACCCCATGCTGGTGTACCGGGAAGCAGACGGAGAACTTGTATTCCTGTTGATTAATGTCCATCGTCCCGTTTTCAGTGAAATATGTGAGTAAGCCGCGCAAAGCTACAGTGGAGCGGTCAACAGAGGCCAAATATACGTTTTAGTGACTATAGCAACTACACACTGAATTCACGGTGCACAGAGTCTGAAGTAAATCAGGTGAAGAGTGACAGAATGAAATACGCTGGCCTCCGATGGGAACATAGGAACAAGGAATTTGAAGTACTCTCCTGGGAGTCAGAATTCCGGAAAAATTTGTGTTTTGTGCAGACACTAACCTTGATGGGTGGCCTGTTGAGAGGAAGGGAAATTTTGTGGGAATTTTTTCACTTCCCAGAGCAGGCATTGGCTGGCCCTGGGAAGCGACGCATAATTAACGTGACTTGCGCTGCAATTGGCGTAAGTGATTTTGCTGGAGGGGAAACCGAGACGAAGAGCGGACTGTGAGAAGTCCCTGTAGAGGTCTTCTGTCCCTAGCTTGCCTAGCGTGTGGACGTGGCGTTCTTTACTCAGCTTGCCTGAGAGAGAGTGAGCATCTCTGCAGTTTAGGACTTAGCAAACGGAACGATTGAGCTTGGAGATAGGAAGTTTTGGCTCAGCTATGTACTGAGCAAGATAGCTAGGAGTGAATAGACGAGCGCAGCCCTGCAGCACCACGAGGTCGGCCGACGTCCGCACAACGACGCCGCTCCGCCACGCTGTATTCGGTGATATTGCGCCCGCTCTGGCCACTGATTAATTTGTTGGATCACATCAGCAAAGTTTCCACGAGGGTTTCATGGGCCGTGTATTGTGGAATTCTTCTTGCACTTCGCATTATGCCTGGGTCAGTCGATAGGAATTACTTTTGAGTAATCGCGCTTTACTCCATGCAAACGAAATTTATTACCACTGCCTGGTAGGAGAGTCATGTAATGTGATGATTGAAGGTCGTGAGTTAAAATAAATTTGTGCTAATCGACTGCATCTGTTTTCAATCAAGTAGTTGAAATCCCAAGTCATTTTCTTAATTAATTTTATGTTCAACATTTGCATCTGGTTTTCAATAGCTGAATATAACATCAATGTGCACCCCTTTTTAATTAAAAGTGATCAATTCTGAATCAATTAATGTCAACACTGTCACCGCAGTTCAATCAGGAGTCACAGGGCCTTATTACTTTCTTTGTGTTATCCGATATTGCGGCAGTTTTGCACTCTCTGTTGATCTGTTAGTCAATTACACACGCCAAAACCAGATAAGTGACGGGTGGGGTGTTACACCTTATGTCAGAAAGGATATTGGTATTAGGAGGAGAATATTGACGATAGAAATTTCTTGAAGAAACTTACCTTTGTTTCAGTAATTGGCACCCCGACTCGCTTATCGTACCCCTGACACGCAATAATAAATACAATGTGTCGTTTCTTGAAGATTTTCTATGAGCTCCGTCAGTCCCATATTGTAAGCAAACCATACCGCGCAGCAATACTCCAGAAGAGGTCGGGCAAAGGTAGCGTAGCAAATCTCTTTAGTGGATTTGTTGCATCTTCGAAGTGTTCTCACACTTTTTACTGTTTAGCGTCCATTGCCATTTTTCGCACCGCGCTGATGTCTTGTCTAAATCTTGCACAAACAAAATATTTTTAAATCAACGCCAATTCTGTTGCGATATTTCGTCAGCTTGCCCGCGTATGTAATATCCCGTCGAAGGCAAGGTTATTAGAGAATGCTTACTAGTCCTGATTGGGGTGGGTTGGTAAGGAAAACAGGACGTGTTCTATTCAAACGTACAGTCCCGGTATTTGTGTTAAGCGATTTGTGGATACCGGAAGAGACCTCAGTCTGGATGGCCGGAAGGGAATTTAAACGTCCGTCCTTCGTGATGCGAGTGGCATATCTTGTCACTATGCCACCTCTCTCGATTTCCATTACAGATCACTATGCGCTGAAGATCCCAAAGAATTTAAATGAACAAATGCTGAACCTTCATCTGTGTGGTGTTTACGTTTTCGGAGTAAAAGTATTTATTTATTGCCTGTTTAACAGTGAAGGTGAATGTTTGCTAAGTTTTCTTCTACGAACTATGAGTACTATTCGGTTTCATTTGTTTGCTTGTGTGTATATACATGCTCTAGTTTCACGTGTAAGAATTTTGTATTATAGCGTCACAATACCTGAGGGAAACCTAACTTCTGTAGGACGTAAGATTTCACAATAGCAGTATCGGCAGCCGCAGCCTTGGCTCAGGTAAAGGCTTTAGTTTGGTAATTTTCTTACGCGCTTCCATTTCCTCAGATTCATTAAGAAGCTTCGCTAGTTCTGTCTTACAATGATACCTACAGACTGTGTTGCCGGGTGCG
The DNA here is from genome assembly GCF_023898315.1 of Schistocerca nitens. Lineage (NCBI taxonomy): Eukaryota > Metazoa > Arthropoda > Insecta > Orthoptera > Acrididae > Schistocerca > Schistocerca nitens. The sequence continues at coordinate 142,951,555 of NC_064616.1, read as the reverse complement.
GATACATGTGTACATTATCGCTAACTGAACACAGCTAGAAGCTGCGTTGGCCAGAGTCCACAGGGCATAGGTTACTGCACCGGGTTGTCGTGGCGGCTGAGCTGCCTGACCTTGCTGCGCCTTCTACATCCGAAGGTGAATGGCGGCAGTGACGGAGTGGCTGATCTCTGGCCATGTGGTGAACGTGAGTCTTCCTGTATCTGAAGCTACGTGGTGTTGAATGATGCTCTTAAGACAGCACAAATCGCATCATCTGTTAGGACTGGGGCTGACACGCTCTAGACTTACACTCAGAGAGAGATTTGTCCTCACTGGGAGCTCCAGTGTTAGACGTGTGATGTAGCCTCCCGGGTTGAAAGGGGGCTATACTAACGTGCGAGCCTTCATATGTCTCGTCGTCGCGTAGTAGACGATGGCTTGCCGGTCCGCTGCACACATAAATACAAGGGGACTTGAAAATGTAAGTGGTACATGTTGTTCCACGTTATGACGATTGCGCAACAAAAAAAAGGAAAGAAGATTAGAGTTTAGCACCCCGTCGACAGCGTGGTCATTAGAGATGGGGCACGAACTCGAATTAAGAAATCATGAGGAACGACATCGGCAGTGCTCTTTTCAAAGTAACTATCTCGGAAATTGCCTCGACCCATTTAGGAAAATCACGGAAAAACTAAACGTGGATGGCCGGAAGGTTATCTGGACCGTCGTCCTGCCGATTGCGAGTCCCCTGTGCGAACCGCTGTGCCACCTCGCTCTGTCACGCAACAAGAGTAGCACAGTGTCAGTAGAGGGTGCATGTTCTGGCTCTCCTGCAGGCACAGTTCATCGGTTAACAGGTACATGACAGTGTGAGAGTGAAATTGCGCCGCAGATGGAAACGTACTCCGAAACTGAAGTACGCACGATAGTGCGATTCTTGTGGATATATACACAGATTCGCAGTGAAAGTCTGGCAATATATGGACGAAAACGAGTGTTGCGTCCAGTCTTGAAGTGAAGCCAACAATTTGGCCAAAGTTGCACAGACGTGGGTGATGCCCACTGGGATGGAAGGTTATCGACATTGACCACAGACGACAATATGCAGACAGTCGAGGAACTGATTTGCAGCAATCACAGTTTCTTCCGACAATGATGACTTTCGCACAGTGGTTCTCGAATGGCCCAGTGACGAATGAGCGGACTTCAATCGGCGAAGAACTGAAGGACTGGTAGAATGTCCCGACCATTCTTCAGAGATACTTGCTGAAGATGGTCAAAAACTGCGTCATGAATCTGTGTCACTTTGAACTGTAGCGCAGGATACATTAAAATTATATTTGAGCAGCTGTAATAGTGTGTAATTTAGTTTCTGAAGTCATGTATCTGTCATCCCTCTGCCTGCTGAAATAGATGGCTGCAAGATATCGATAATTTTGCAAAAAACGTAGTTTACGCCAAGTTTTGCATGTGCCTTGCTCGAGGGGTGTGATAGGGCGGTACTTCCATGTGCCAAGTACAGTGTTGTATGGGACAAGTTAGAAGCACTTACTCGCAAAGTGTTATGAGAGTCGTACGTAGGCTGCAGCGCGCTGCCTATCCAAATGATACTTCCTACACGTAATCTGTGAGAATCTAGCCCAGACGTTGTGATACTTGGAAATAAATAATATTGATTGTATAATCGAACTATAGTGAGCTCAAATGAACGGAAATCGGTGTCGATTTACTTCTTTGTGTGCTTTCAAATTCAATACACTTCCTAGCGCAAGTGTTCTTTCTGAGTATATTCAATAACGTGCACGCGCGTGCAAATACGGGTGACTATGAGATTTGGTTATTCTAACTCACAAAGGGAGCGCGCACTCGTCACCACCGATTTCCTCCATCTCAATGCTGTATGCAGGTCCTAGCCAGAAATGAAAGTAACTGAAACTGGAATTCCAGATGGACCAGCGTTTAGAAAAAAAATAGCATATCTGGTGCAGGTCGGGCGAGTCATGAGCCATTTACATGAGTATAGTTTCCAGGCACCCGCTATCGCGAAAAAAGAAGTACAGAACGGTAAACCAAGTGTCGTGAGGCTGATTCTCTAAGCGGATTTTTTTTTTCAATTTTTAAGTTACTTACACTGCAAATCAACCGAAATAATGTTCAAAATATTGTGTTTATTTTCGTAAAAGGTATGAAAAGAAAAGACAGAAGACAGATAACGGTGGATGAGCAGGCGATAAAGTTTAGGTGTATCGCAATTACTTCACCAAAATCTGGGAAACGTGCTACAAGCTTATATAAAAAAATGTTAACTGACGTGCTGCGAAAGTATACGATGAGACAGAAGCGTCTCTAAATGTAAACCAAGTTTGCTTTTCTATAGGAATTTCAAAACAACTTGGTAATTGTAAAAATGCTGTGTCTACAACGTATATAAGAAGCTGAAAAAATCAGTTTCCTCTGTATTTAAAAAGAATATCATTCTCGCACGTGTAAATCATCAACTGTAAAGTAATAAAACTATCTAATTTTGTATCTGAAGTTCCTGTGTACCTCTTACAACCCCTTCCTGGAAATTTAATTGCAATCACACATTTTTCTTCGTCTTTCCTTTTCATGTCCTTTATGAAACATTAATAAACACAATGTATTGAGTTTTATTTCAGTTTATTTGCAGTGGAAAATAAAAACCGAAAAAAAACCTACAGACTACCGCTCCGCATTTTGTCTGCTGCGACAGCCCCAGCCTCGAAACTACGGTAACACTAGCGGCTCAGGCCTTGCCCGATCCGTGCCTAAAATGCTGTTTTTTTCTAGGCGCTTGCCCATCTGGAGCTCACACTTTTGTCACTTTCATTTCTGGCGAATCCCTGCATACACTATCAATCTGAATGAAATCGCTGAGGACAAGTGGGTGCCGTCCATTTGTTGGCAGTTTCCCCCTCGTAGAAGGTTTATTTATTAGCATTCAGGACTCAGCTTTCTAGTCTTTAGCTCAAGTGGTTATCCATTTAGTCTGACTACTGTGTCCCTGCAATCAGAGCTTTCCAGTTTCTGTGATTTTTACAATGCCATACGACAAAATAAATTACAAACATAAAGAAACCTTAATTCTGTAACTTCTCACTGTCGGTGTCCACAGACGTGAAAAACGTTTTAAAGGACATCAAGTTACCACTGACTGTAGAAATTGCAACAGTGAAAATAAATAACTTCTACAGTCGGTACCGCCGCGCGGGATTAGCCGAGCGGTCTTGGGCGCTGCAGTCATGTACTGTGCGGCTGGTTCCGGCGGAGGTTCGAGTCCTCCCTCGGGAATGGGTGTGTGTGTGTTTGTTATTAGGGTAATTTAGATTAAGTAGTGTGTAAGGTTAGGGACTGATGACCTTAACAGTTAAGTCCCATAAGATTTCACACACATTTGAACATACAGTCGGTACCGACAATGTTGTCTTTTGGAAAGTTAATAACTTCTTCTACGCTTCATCGGCCAGCCTACCTTTTACAATCCCTACGAAGACTTAGCAAGTATAAACTTAAAAATGTAACTTGCATCAGAACATGAAAAGGAAGTTTTCAACATTAGCAGTAGTTTGGATTGGAAAGAAGACCACACAGTATACTAGACATTTTTGCAGATGCTCTTGTTAGAGATGTGGAAGGGGCTTTGCCGATAGATATTTAACCCACATGATGCAACCAGGTGCAGCCGTGGCTCATGTCGACACTAATTAAGCTTATCGTCTGGATCAGTGGTCACCGTCGGCCCCTTTCGACGGCTGGCTGAAGTACTAGACAGCTGCCCTCAGTCGTCAGGTGGAACCACACCTCGCCATTCGTAGCGTTGCCCTTAAGACCAACTGCGGATTCAGATGGAATACTTAAATCAGAGGTTCTGCAGATTCTGCAACGGTCTCTGATCCTGATTTTTTGATCTGCGCTTTCGGGTAGAGATCTTCTCATTCCACTTTGTCATATGAGGCGAGTAATACACTCCAAAAGCAGCTGCTCGAGAACTAGCGTATATGTTGCCTGCTGAAGACAGATTTGTAGCTTAGAAAAACTGTCTGTATTCCCAGTTAGTTATTCTGTGTTCTACACCACACAAGCATGACACAGTACTTGTATCTGCTCTAGAGTAGTATACACGTCTTTGCAGAGCAGAAAATGTTACAATAAAATTAATTTCAGCCGACTGCAGAAGTTTCAAGGTAAATGTCTAGAATTTCTTTTACTTATTACTTATATTAATGCCCGCATCTCGTGGTCGTGCGGTAGCGTTCTCGCTTCCCACGCCCGGGTTCCCGGGTTCGATTCCCGGCGGGGTCAGGGATTTTCTCTGCCTCGTGATGGCTGGGTGTTGTGTGCTGTCCTTAGGTTAGTTAGGTTTAAGTAGTTCTAAGTTCTAGGGGACTTATGACCACAGCAGTTGAGTCCCATAGTGCTCAGAGCCATTTGAACCATTTGAACTTATATTAATGTGCGTGTAATACTTGGAACTAAAATCTATCTCGAGCCAAAAATAATTATCAATGAAGTATTACGTTCTGAATAAAACATGTACCAGTAACATGGGCTAGACACCAATGGCTAAGTCGTATTTATTACATGCAAAATTCAGTGATATCTGATGAGATATATTGTAATATGATTGATAAAGAGCGCTTCTCGATCCTGTATCAGTCCAATTAAATTTTGTTTCAAATATAAAGTGCGCAGTACTGACTGTTGGGTGGTGAGTATAAGGGTGTCACCCAAAGCTGCGCTTCTGAGTCATCCAGTGTCTACTGTGGAGTTGCAGCAAGAACAAGTTGGTTGGTGGTTCTGGAGTGGTTCCCAGGGGCTGCTCGGCGAATTCTAAAGTTGCGGTTTCTAGGACTTAATCCCTCACACCCGGCCACAACAGTGCCTTAACCCCCAAGGGCCCATCTGAGGTGCTGAAAGTAACTGTTCGTCATGGATGTTAACAGGAATCCGGCATTTCCATTCCCATGAAACGTTAGGGATTTAGCTCTATCTTGACAGTATTTCTGTGTATTACCTGTGTATTACCACCCCTAGCTGACACTGTGTATGCTTCACCTTACAGTAGTAAAGGGGCTTCGAAACTCGGTATCAACCTAATGCGTATGTGTACGTGTAGTTTCTACTGCTTTCTTATTGACAACTACAACCCACAACGAATTTACAACGACGGTGAAACACCGGAATTACGCAAGCAAGAGGGAACATTAACTGCAGAATATATGTCCAGGTTTAATCCGATAACACGCATTGTCGTCCTATAATGACACGTGACTGTCCAAATCTGTGAGCTGAACTTTCACCTAGCTCGTTAGCACGGGTGACGTACAAGAGACCGAGGGCGAGCTGGCGGGAATACTCGTTCGGCCATCGACTGAAGCAGACGCCCTCGTTTTGCCATTTTGCGAGCGGCGCCAATTACGAACTTTGCGGTCGTGGCGGCGGTGTATGTGGGCACGCCTCCACGCTAAGCTGAATGAAATAAACTTATGCATCGTTCCTGTCTGCTTTCGTGCTTCGAGAAAATTTAGTTCGGTCACATTGGCTACAAGCATTGCTGCCGCTCCTCCAACAGAGTTTCGGCTGAAACTGGAGAAACTTGAATTCTTATCGTTTGTTTCCTGGGAGTCGCCCTTGCCGACTATGATTACCTTTCTGGCCTTCATCTTGTGCTGACAGTGCAGTTTTTAAATGCAAGTGTGGCTTTTTGCTACAGCATTGATGTTATCTTTATACTTCAGAGTCCATTGTCTGAGCAACTTGCAATTGAACTGATTTTTGTGCATATTGGATGCGGAGTTCATTAAGTTATTTCCTCTTTAATTCGAAAATGCGAGCTGTGCAGATGAGAACTTCGGATTTTGTACTTCTCTCAGTCTTCCTAACGAATTCACTCTAAATCCCTCATAACTGATTCCGTTGCATCATGTTAGTTTCTCGTGTTTCCTTTTATCAAAAATCTGTTTGCAATAAAATTCTATGTTGGTTTTGAGTTTGAATAAATACTTGATTGTTGTGAAATCTACTTACATTTATGAACCCCACTTCGCACAATTTCTTTCATGGTCAGGCGACCATTGTTTAACAAATACAATCAGTGATACACTTAGGTGTTGTTTTTGAAGTGGTAGTGTTTTCCGTTATGACCAGTAACCAAATTAATAATGGAAATTTGCAAGACATACACACCTGTTTTTTATGGTAACGAGTCGTGTCGATATTGTTTAGGAACTCAGACAATTACTAACACAGATTAGTTTCTATGCAAAGAGTCACAGTTCGTATGACGCAGGTACAGATAAGAGCACAGGTTTGTCAAAAATAATAGTTGGACGCAGCTTTCGTGCATACTGAACAAGAATCGTAATGGCAGAAAGTTTTGAAAATCTTCGTAAATTTACTTCTCATGCCACAGAAATCCGTTATAAAATCTGGCAGTGACTGACTGGATGAGGTACGCGTTTATAAGGGAGAGAGAAGGAACAAATGAACTTGTGATAATGTACTAAATTTATTTGCCAAAAATTACCTTCACAAAGTGTTTAGATGAATAAGTCATCAGCTAAATGTATTAGATTTCCTGAAAAAAATTCTTGAACTTCTCATTTCAGTGAACATACGGGGTCAACCCCAACCACACCGGCAGAATGTCTTATGTTGTTTAGGGATATTATTTGAGTATTTCGGTATAAGCCATCAGTTGCCTCCGGTGGCTTGTCACAGAGTAATTACATCTCGTTTTCTTTCTTACCGTGGTTTGCATTTGTATTTGTACTGCATGGATTATAACTTCACGACAGGGCAAATGTCGACAGCTTACACTTTGTGTCTTCTTTGGAAACTAGATTCTTCCATTCCTAGTTAAATGGTCTCTGCCTGAAACCAATAAAATTAAGTAAAAACCTGTTATATTCGCCCACGATAACTTGCTCTTAATAATAGTAATGCTCACTTCGCTTTTCACTCGCAAGTTTGCTTTCAGTGCTTCTCTGTTCTGTCTCGCGTTTGTTTTTCAGGGTGATATTAGTTATACGTTAGCAGTCATGCACGGCACACATAACACGGATGACTGCGACGGCACACGTGAACAGTTGTGGCGAAATGGCGAAAGAACACTAAACACAAAACGAAGGCACACACACGAGACACTGATGGTGATGATCTCCGGCACGTGAATGTCCACTGAGCGTGTACGAGTCCGGGGACTTGCCAAGAGAGGAGGCGGGGGTGGGTGGAAGAGGGAGAGGGGAGAGCAGATATGCCACGGGCAGGGGAGATAGGGGGAAGGGAGGAAGGAGGAGGGGAAGCCCGGGAAAAGAGGGTTGGAGGAAGGGGGATGGGGGGAAAAGGAGAGAGAAGGGAGGGAGGGTACCTAAAGGAAAAGACACAGGAAGTGGGGGGGGAGGATCAAAGTTGATAGGAGGGGTACATGGAGGGGAGGAGGACATCAATAGGGAGGGGTAGCTGGCGGAAGCGACCTTGGGAGAGGGTAAGGAGGGTGGAGAGATGGAGACCGGGTGGGACGTGGGAATACAGGCACGGCAGCGGGCGGGGGTGGGAGAGGATGGGCGAGACAAGCGGGTGAGGAGGATCGAGTTTACGGGAGGTGTACAGGATCCGTATCCTTTCAAGGAAAAGGAGGAGGTGGGGGAATGGAATGAGGTCGTACAGGATCCGCGTGGGGGAGAGGAGACGGACGCAATAGGCGAGGCGGAGAGCATGGTGTTCAAGGATTTGAAGGGATTTATAAAAGGTAGGGGGGGCGGAGATCCAGGCCGGATGGGCGTAACAGAGGATAGGGCAGATGAGGGATTTATAGGTGTGGTGGGGTACAGACCCCACGTACGGCCGGAAAGGAGCTTGCGGAGACGGAGTCGGGAGTGTGCCTTGGCTTGGATTGTCCGGAGATGGGAGGTCCAGGAGATGCGACGGTCGAGGGTGACGCCAAGGTACTTAAGGGTGGGGGTGAGGGTGATAGGACGGCCATAGATGGTGAGATAGAAATCAAGGAGGCGGAAGGAAGGGGTGGTTTTGCCTACAATGATCGCCTGGGTTTTGGAGAGATTGACCTTGAGCAACCACTGGTTGCACCAAGTGGTGAACCGGTCAAGATGGGATTGGAGAAGGTGTTCGGAATGCTGCAGGGTGGGGGCGAGGGCAAGGAAGGCGGTGTCGTCGGCAAACTGGAGAAGGTGGACGGGGGATGACGGTGGCGGCATGTCCGCCGTATACAAAAGGTACAGAAGGGGGGAGAGGACGGACCCTTGGGGCACACCGTCGGAGGGAAAAAAGGTGTAAGAATCCGTGTTATGGATGGTGACGTTGGAAGGACTGTGGGAGAGAAAGGAGCCGATCAGACAGACGTAGTTAATGGGAAGGGCGAAGGTTTGGAGCTTGAAGAGGAGACCGGAATGCCATACGCGGTCATAGGCACGTTCGAGGTCCAGGGAGAGGACTGGCTGTGCGAGTGGCCGGCGCTTAAGTACGCTATCGGGGGCGCCGTTATTGGCCGCTGGGACCACGTGTTCCACTGTGGCGCCCCCACACTAAAAGCGGGCCAGGAGGCGCGCGCCGCCACAGCTTGCGGCGCAATGGTAAAGAGACCTCTATGGGTTTTCGACGCCCATGACGTCTGGCACGGATTCAAATTCCGCGGCGCGCGGTACCAGAACAACGAACTGTTACAAATCAGTTACTTCAAGAACAGATCCGAGGCAGACGTCCTGTAGCGTGCATTCCACTAAACCCAAATCTCCGCCATAGGGACCTGATTCGTGTCACCAAAGAGCTCATTGGAGGGCAGGGTGGAGGTCCGTTGCGCTTTTTGATGACAGCTAGTTCTGAGTTGTTGCCAGTGATGGCCGTGTGTTGGTTAGGAGGAGCTCAATTGAGGACTTGCAACCAAGCTGTCTGCATGCTAGACACCCTTGAACTACAGCTGGAGTTATGGGTGGGGTGCGATTTCGTATCACACCAGGAGAACTCTGGTGGTTATGCCACGCACTGTGACTGGAAAATTGTACATCACTTAGTGATCCGATCTGTTGTGCTGCCATTCATGTAAAGCATTCCATGGGGTGTTTTCCAACCGGATAACGCTCGTCCACGTACCGCTGTTCTAACCCAACATGCCCTACAGAGTGTCGACACTTGCCATGGCCTGCACGATCACCAGGTATGTCTCGAGTCGACCACATGTAGAACATCATCGGACGACATCTCCAACGGCATCCACAAACAGCATTAACCGTCGCTGTAATGACCGACCAAGTGCTACAGGCATGGAATTCCATCCCACAAACTGACATTCGGCACCTGTACAACACACTGCATGCACATCTGCATGCTTGCATTTAACACTTTGGTGGTTACATTGGTTGTTAATGTAGCAGCATTTCACATTTACAATGGCTTATCTCGCGCTTACATTAACCTGTAATCTTGCAACGTTAATCACGCAAATGTGTTACCTAGACAAATGTATTTCCGAAATTTCATTACTCTACAGTAATTACTTTTGGTGCTGCGATTTTTGCATCAGTGTAAGCTATGGCTAGTATCATCATAACATCAATGCCTCTGTATTTATGCCACTCTAATCTAATTTATTAGCCATGTAATCTTTATTGTAAATCTTTTTACCTAAAATGGATGCCAAATGTTTATTCGAGACATCCTTATCATAATCAGCTTAATTTATGACTTTTAAATTTTAAAAATTACCACTGTTTGTTATTTCAACAAATACACTATTGTTAGATACGGATTACACTGATATACCATCGTTTCATGTTTAACAACTCGCACAGCGCAGTATTTAAGCAAATACTCTCTTACCGACTTGAAGCCCATAGAACGTCTGTGGGACGTATTGGAACAAGGTGTAAAACGTCGACAGTATCTCTACAATCTGGTGTATTTCGCGATAAAATCTTCAATGAGTGGCTTAACCTGCATGTGATATACCTGTTCAACCTTCTGGACACACTTCCCGATTGAATACAGGCGGGAGCAGAAATACATGATATTAACTGACGTTTCTAATGAACTCTCTAGAGGTGACAAATTGTTTGTCTTATGAGCTTACCAACGCCGTCGTTAAAAAACATACAAGACGTCGCAAAATAATACTGATACCCCACGTTTAGACGATTTCCCGCATTTGTGCTGTTACCACCACCACTGTGGCTGGGCAGGAATAATAACAATATCCTTACCACAGACACAGTACCCAGTTTGCATTGATATTGTATCTTACTTTCTTTTTCATTTACCTTAACTTTTTGTACCACAAGTAATATTCTCCACCATTATGTTTCTTCTCTTGCGTTTTTCTGTCGTTATTATACACTCATGCTCATAAATTAAGGATAATTGCAGAATGTGGTGCCACACAACGTGGCACTACCCAAAACTGTCGCTAATAGCATAGGCACATAGGGAACACACACGACACAGATCTGTGAGTCCAAGGTAGTGGTGATAAGTTGAGAAAACCGTCCCGAAACACATGTGCTACAAAACGCCACTGTTTCCTGCGCATGTATCCCGTCATCAGTATGAGACATGATCACCATGTATACGTACACAGGCCGCACAACGGGTTGGCATACTCTGGATCAGGTGGTCGAGCAGCTGCTGGGGTATAGCCTCCCATTCTTACACCAGTGCCTGTCGGAGCTCCTGAATTGTACTAGGGGTTTGAAGACGTGCAGCGATACGTCGACCGAGAGTATCCCTGACGCGCTTGAAGGGGTTTAGGTCTGGAGAATAGGCAGGCCACTCCATTCGCCTGGTGTCTTCTGTTTTAAGGTGCTCCTCCACGAAGGCAGCTCGGTGGGGCCGTGCGTTATCATCGATCAGGAGGAAGGTGGGACCCACTGCACCCCTGAAAAGGCGGACATACTGGTGCAAAATGAAGTCCCGATACACCTGACCTGTTACAGTTCCTCTGTCAAAGACATGCAGGGATGTACGAGCACCAAACATAATTCCACCCCACACCATCAAACCACGACCTCCAAACAGGTCCCTTTCAAGGACATTAAGGGGTTGGTATCTGGTTCCTAGTTCACCCTTGATGAAAACCCGGCGAGAATTACTGATCAGACTATACTTGGACTCGTCCGTGAACATAACCTGGGACCACTGTTCCAATGACCATGCACTGTGTTCTTGACACCAGGCTTTATGGGCTCTCCTATGACCAGGGGTCAGTGGAATGCTTCTTGCTGGTCTCCGGGGGAATAAACCATGTCTGTTCAGTTGTCTGTAGACTGTGTGTCTGGAGACAACTGTTCCAGTGGCTACGGTAAGGTCCTGAGTAAGGCTACCTGCAGTACTCCCTGGCCGTCTGCGGGCAATGATGGTGGGATATCGGTCCTCTTGTGGTGTTGTACGCTGTGGACGTCCCGTACTGTAGCGCCTGAGCACGTTTCCTGTCTGCTGGAATCGTTGCCATAATCTTGAGATCACACTTTGTGGCACACGGAGGGCCCGTGTTACGACCTGCTGTGTTTGACCAGCCTCAAGTCACCCTAGTATTCTACCTCTCATAACGTCAACAATACGTGTTCTTTGAGCCAGTTTCAAAACACAGTCACCATTAGCACGTCAGAAAACGTCTGCACACTTACTCGCTGCACCGTACTCTGACATGCACCAACACACCTCTGCGTATGTGGACTGCTGCCGGCACCACCGTACGACGACAGCAGATCAAATGCACCGCATGGTCATACCCCGAGGTGATTTAAGCCGGCAAACCGCCCACCAGACCGTTGTTTCACCATGTATCAGGATTATCCATAATTTGTGAGCGTGAGTGTAGATACAATGCTTTGTTACACATAATGTAATTTGCTACTTGTACTGTATCACCTCCTTGGTCCATTACATCCCCTTCTTCTTCTCTCTCTACACCCTCACCCCCTCCAGCTGTGAACAGTTTGCACACTATTGTTATTGCTCTATGAACAGTTTTATACGTAAAAACGAAATCCAATTCGCATTGACATTGTACGTTTTTCTATCGGTATTGTAGCTGCAGACATTGTAGTTTACCAATGCTTTGTTCCACACTATATAATTTGTTACTTTTACTGTGACACCTCCTTCTTCTCCCCTCTCTACCCCTTCACCCCTTCCAGCTGCGAGCACTTTCCACACTTTTTCTACTGCTCTATCAATAGTTTGTACCTAAAAACGAAATCCAATGTTCATTGACAGTGTATTCTGTTGTGTCTAGACCATACATCCTAGACACAATGCTGTAGCCGATAGGGTAAGCAATGCTAACGCAGACGGGCGTGAAGTCTGGAACATGAGACTTATAAATGAATAAGAAGAAAAGTACGTAGATGCTTGTTACTTAACTTTTAATTAGTCCTTGGAATACATCTCTCTTGAATATTAGTAAGCTATAGGCACTGATACAAATGGCGCCTTGCTAGGTGGTCGCCAGTTAACTTAGCAGAGGGCTATTCTACTGTCTATCTCTCGGCAAATGAGAGCAAGGCTTAGCACGTCCAATCGCTAGCTATGTTGTCCGTACAACTGGGACGAGGTCTCCTCAGTCTCTCGAGACCTGCCATGTGGTGGCGCTAGGTTTGCGATCACACAGTGGCGACACGCGGGTCCGACATGTACTAAAGGACCGCGGCCGATTTAAGTTACCACCTAGTAAGTGTGGTGTCTAGCGGTGACACCACATATTCCTTTCTCATTTGCACATGTCTTAACTTTTTATACTTACAGTAAGAAACTGCACCTTTATGTTTCTTGTAAAGGTCTGCGTCTTTGTATTGTCGTACATTTCTATTTCTATGTCTTTACAATTTTTGTAAAGACGATCACCATACCTTTGCGCGCCGGCCGGAGTGGCGGTGCGGTTCTAGGCGCTACAGTCCGGAACCGAGCGACCGCTACGGTCGCAGGTTCGAATCTTGCCTCGGCCATGTATGTGTGTGATGTCCTTAGGTTAGTTAGGTTTAAATAGTTCGAAGTTCTAGGCGACTGATGACCTCAGAAGTTAAGTCGCATAGTGGTCCGAGCCATTTGTCATTAGCCATACCTTTGCGCTTCTTTCAACAGCTAGTTTTTGTTACAAGCTTGTGTCAGCCGATATTGCTCTGTTAATACATTTTCTTATTTACACTGTAATTGTATTTTATTTCGTTGTTTAACTTCCATTATATCCATTGTCAGTCGCAACGTTCTTATTTGTATTGTAGATTTATATCATTTTTTGTATAGCTTTCATTAAATCCACTGTCAATTGCGACGATATACAGTGCCAGTGTTGCTACTATTCTGCTACCTAATGGCAGCCAGTACAGCTTGGTTTATTGGCTTTTATTCTATATTTTAGATTTTCTATTTGAACTTTTGTTGTGTACTTATGTTTATTATTCTTAATGTATTAAATTCACTGTCGATCTTGACTATTTGATACTATTCTGTAGCCTGAGGGCAACCATGCAGCGTTGTTCTTTGGTGTTCTTATTTTAAACCAAACATATTTTGCAATCTTTCTTACTGTTATAATTTTATCATGTTTATTTCACAATTATGTTTGCATGATTTAATTTCTTGAACTATGTTGTCAACTACGACGACGTATGGCACCACCGAAAATAGTAGACTGCCATTTGGCGTGAATCTTCATCTCCTAAGTTTCATTTTAAGATTTTTTTTACTATTGTGCTTATGATTGTTACGTACACATCTTGTAGGTTGCTCCTAGGTATGTCTTTGCTTGAAGTACCTTGTGTGTACAACTGAGAGTTGTTCTTGTATCTCACAATTCCGATTTTGTTTTGCAATTTCCATGCAACGTTACTTTTTTGAGAGCTATCTAAAGATGGCTAAGTCCGAAATGCGTCTTATTACGACCAATAAAGTCATTCTGTTTTTGATGCATGACTTTTTGATTAGCGACCAATCCAGCCTATGTGAAGATCTACTATGCAACGACGTATTTATTATAAACAAACAAAATGTGCAAAGACTTCCCCCCAAGGCCACCACCAATCACGCCGCAAGTGCCCAGCTTGCCACCGCCACAGCCACCAAACAGTTCGTCACGTCAGATACAGAGCCACAGATGCACTACTACCGCCACTTCGCATATGTGGAACACAAAAAGTAGCCACCGACATGGATATGAAGTGTGGAATGATTTTACTGGCGTGTTGAGGGTAGCGACGTCGGCCGAGGGCTACCACTGTACTCCTGTATAAACAGCTCACCTCATGCACCAGCAGTGGGAACACATACACATTTGTTCTATTCCATTACGCCAATCGCTACACTGCGCGACTGTTGGGCGACTGTAATGTAGATAGCGGTCGTCAGTCTCAGTTTCCTAATAATTTTATTGCCGCCTTGAGTAATAAAAATTATTTTGTTGGCTTTTATAGAATTTTTATATATCCTCCTAATGCTTTCAGGTGCTCCCCAGCATTCCTCTCACTGTCACATTCTACATCTCGTGTATAAGAAATGATCACCCCATGTTTCGAAGTCAAACTTCGACATGGAACCCACTTAACAAGTTAAACAGTTCCACCTGACTCTAGGAACTGACGTTCCAGTTTTGGCAGATGGCTTTCATGGATTAATTTCCATAATGATATCACAATTTTAGTGAACAGAGTTACAGGCTATCCCTCCTCAGTTTCTTCAGGTAAATTTTCTCGAGTGTTTTAGTAAGTATCTCCAATTTAGTATTTGCAATTTGTAGTTGGAGTTGGCATTTAAACAAATACCGCTTATCACGTTTTTCATGTAACGCCACGTGTCGATGGAAAGCGATGGTTTATTTCTCATTGGGAATAAAGTGATTTTCCGTATCAATTCGACAGAGCAGTACCAAATTATTCTGAAACGACATTCTTTAATCGACGTGTATTAACATGGAAACTGAAACAAGAAGAATAGCCAATATTCCAGCAGAGCAGAGCGCAGCATACAAGATTAGATATTAACACTCAACACCACTAATATATCCGTGTCGACTAAGAACCAAATTAAATCGGAACCGTAATACAGATTTCGTCTAGTCAGTTAAGAGAACATCCTCAAATCATTTGAGAATTTTATTGCAGTTTACGTTAGAGTATTTCTGTGTGGTATTTCCTTTCCATTCAGTCTGGCAATTAAGATATCTTTCTTTAAAACTACAGCCTTTGAGATATAGAGCACAACAGCTTTCGTCTTCCTTATTTTGAAAGTTAGTTTGCTTACTGTCATCAGCACTTCTCTTTCTGTAATTGTTCATCACAATTTGGCAATCGTCCAATAGTGTACTAATCCATCGTTATTTCTCTATAGTAGTAAACTTCATCCATAACTACGAAACTGGCAGGTTCGTATGACCTCTGCATGGCAGCAAAGAACTTAAATGTCATTCACACATAATAGCGACTCCCGTACCATCACCGAGGTCATGGACCTCCGATGGGTCCTTAGCCTCTCCTCGTTTAAGTTCCCAAACGCCGACACTATCGTAGTGATCAACAACCTATACTTGTTTTGTGGGACGTTAAACTGGATTCTACAGAGGAAAAGCAACAGCTCTCCAAGACGATGCTAATGACTATACCAAAAATCAGATACGTAAAACCGTCTGTGTACTGGAAAGTACTACCATCATTGGACCCACGTCCATTTGCGTGGTAAACCTGCTTATTAGCTATAATATCTCGTAGTGATCATTGCGTGAGATGTGATTGATAGAGGGTGTAGTAATGTTGCTCAGAATGTACTCCTCAGGAGGTTTTTTTTTTCAACGGTAAACCACACTGTGAAACGCAACTCGTGTCTTCTAGGGTCTAATGCCACTAAATTTTGTTGTTTAGCACCCCCATAATGTTCCCACACTGACTGAAAGATTACTTACATGCTGATCTTCATTGGATCTTACATGAATCCAATCCGTAATGGTTCCAGACTGACAAGTAACACTCAAAATCAGTGGGACAAGTGTCGGCCCCCTGTAGCTGAGTGCACGGTAGCTCAGCGTGTTCGGTCAGAGGGTTAGCAGCCCTCTGTAATAAAAAAAACTGAGTTAATCGATCAACAACGAACCTAAACGGCTGTCTTACGACGTCCCCCCCGAGCAGATGCAACGAACAAAACGAGATTTAAAAAAATTTTAAAAAAAGTGGTCAGCGCGACAGAATGTCAATCCTAAGGGCCCGGGTTCGATTCCCGGCTGGGTCGGAGATTTTCTCTGCTTAAGGGCTGGGTGTTGTGTTGTCCTAATCATCATCATTTCATCCCCATCGACGCGCAAGTCGCCTAAGTGGCGTCAAATCGAAAGACTTGCACCCGGCGAACGGTCTACGCGACGGGAGGCCCTAGTCACACGACATTTTTAGTGGAACAAGTGCTTGATAAGCCACGTCTTTCTTTGTGTATGAATTACATTTCCTTACGTAGTCATTCTACTGTAAATTAGTGTGGACTGTTATTCCTAGGTATCACAAGGTAGTTACTGTTGCCATAAATGGTATAATCGTACAGTACTGGATTTCTTTGCCCATTTGTAATCAACAGTTACACTTACATGCGTGCAGTCCCCGTACAAATTGTCATTCCTCTGCATATTTATAAAAGTAACAGTAGAGGTGTATTTTTAAAGCGAGATGTCACTCCCAAAAGAACATCATGTCTCACCCAGGAACCTGTATAAGACAACTGTAGTAAAAAAGAAGGTAATGCCAACCAACACTTGAAGTTGGATTTAACTTAGTATGGGGAGCATTGTAATGTATGGATGATATTGCTATAGGTTTTTGCGGAGCTACGACGAGTTTTTCAACGAAAGGATATGTACAATCTAGAAGTGGAAATAACATGGATTACCCTGGTACAAAAATGAAATTAATTTTTCATTCATGATCAAAAGTCTTTACTCACACTTATATACTACTATGCCTAGCACCACTACAGAGCTATAAATGACAGTTGAATATCATGTTGTCTAGACGCGAAGACGTGTAATAGAATATTTTATAAGAGTGTTATCTAAACGTAAATATATGAACGTATATCATGACTGAAGCATCATGTGAACTGATTTGTACAGCTGTGTGCCACAGTAGTACCATAGTATGCCTACTGACCCATTTTACCCCAGTAGTGGCAATATGTGAGCCACGCGTGATTTTCTACTATTATAGAACAATTAAGTTACAACATTAGTGTTGTATACTCCAAATCCTTAATGGGGAGAAAAACCTGATCCTCCAAAAGTAACATAATACCTCTGTAAAGTACTTACATCTTTTTTGGAGTCTCAATTCTAATACTACTCCTGATTTGTAGGTTGAATGTGTGTGTGCTTATACACCTCTTCATTCTCGGGCTATGGAGGTAGACTGACCAAGGGTAACATGAGTGTCAAGTTGTGCAACAGATTTAACTAATGTGATATGAAGAGCGGCCCTCTCACTTGTACGTACCCCCTGGAGGTAGTGATTAGAAGCAATGCCTAACCGACGACAACAAATAGTTATATCACAGGGAATATATTGCAACAAAAAAATATCCCATGTATTGTTCAGTGATTTCATAGGATATTCAGGCTATATTCTCGACCCCAAGATAATCCAAATTAACTACTGCATCTGAACGTTATTAATAAGCAAAAAGCACGAAACAATAAAATACATTTTTAAATGAACACACCGCCATTTGACTGTATTGTTGTTTATTTAATTACGACTCATGTTTCGGCCTCTTATGCCATTTTCTAGTGACTGATTTTATGTCACTGGCATATACGAGGCGTGTTTTTTAAGTAAGTACCGATTTGAAATTTAAAAAAAATGACGTGCTAAGATATCTCAATAATTTTTTTTTACATGAAAGCCTGTACCTAAATCTACTTTTCTACATAATTTCCGTCAATATTGAGGCACTTGTCATAACTTTGTACCAGTTTTTGAATACCCTCCTCATATAAGTCTGCCGCCTGACTTGTCAAGCACTGCATCACCACTGTTTTGACTTCGTCATCGTCTTGAAGACGCTGATCGCTCAGGTGTTTCTTCAAGATGAAACACGGATGGCCTACGTCACACCAGAGCAATCCATGGAATGGCGGCATTCAGATTCACACAGAAAAGTGAAGTTAAAGCAAACATTTTCTACCCGTGTGCACAGTTTTTTGGGACGGAAAAGGAGTACTGCTTGTGGAATTTCTGCCTCGTAATGAGACAATCAATGCAACAGCTTACTGTAAGACATTGCACAATCTGCGCTGTTCAATTCAGAAAAAAAAGATGTGGCAAGTTGAGCAAGAGCATCGTTTTGCTGCAAGACAATGTCCGTCCGCATGTGGCGAATCAGACCAAAGATCTCATCACATCTTTTCGATGAGAAACTCTAGATCATCTTCCGTACAGCCCCGATCTTGCGCCCAGTGACCACCATCTGTTCCTCCACTTGAAGAAACACCTGGGCGGTCAGCGTCTTCATGACGAAGTCAAAACAGTGGTGATGCAGTGGTTAACAAATCAGGCAGCAGACTTCTATGAAGAGGGTATTCAAAAACTGGTACAACGTTATGACAAGTGCCTCAATATTGACGGAAATTATGTAGAAAAGTAGATTAATCTACAGACTTTCATGAAAAATAAAATTATTGACATATCTTAGAATGCTTCTTTTTAATTTCAAAACAGTACTTACTTAAAAAACACGCCTCGTACTGCAGGAGATCAAGCTCAAAGTAGGCCATAAATTAAAAAAAAAATATTCACTCCCCACGAAATTCCAGGTTTAAAACCATCATTTTCTAAAATGTTCAAGAAATAATAGTGATAGCACGTCATATTTATTTAATCGTATGGTAATAACTTCACACCTAGCAATTATGTATTCTTACAGCCGCTCGCTCAACCGCAGATCCGTACCTAAAGGCTGGAAAGTTGCACAGATCACACCAGTATCAAAGAAAGGAAGTAGCTGTAATCCACTGAGCTACAGACGCATATCACTGATGTCGATTTGCAGTAGGATTTCGGAACAAGTACCGTATTCGAACATTAAGAATTACCTTCAGCCGGCAGCGTGGTCTAGCGGTTCTAGGCGCTCAGTCCGGAACCGCGCAACTGCTGCGGTCGCAGGTTCGAATCCTGCCTCGGGCATGGATGTGTGTGATGTCCTTAGGTTAGTTAGGTTTAAGTATTTCTAAGTTCTAGGGGACTGATGACCACAGATGTTAAGGCCCATAGTGCTCAGAGCCATTTGAACCAATTACCTTCAACAAAACGATTTACTGACAAGTAGTCAGCACGGATTCTGAAAATACCGTTCTTGTGAAACCCAATATTCCCTTTATTTACAAGAAGTAGTGAGTGCTATCGATAGGGGATCTAATACTGGTTCCGTGTTTCTAATTTTCAGAAGGCTTTTGACAGCGTTCCCCACAAGCGACTTCCCAACAAAGTGCGTGCTTATGGAGTATCGTCTCATTTGTCCTTCCGGATGCGTAGTTTCTTGTCTTAAAGGTCACAGTATATAGTAATTGTCGGAAAGTCATCAAAAAACAGAGTTGATACCTTTACTTGCATGCCTGAAAGGGCAGACGTTACTGACGATCTACAGCAGTACGAAATAATTCAAGATTTTTTCACTGACTGCTAATTTTATCACATCAGCTATGTAAGGTATAGGTATACTACCTATTATGCTTCACAGTTAGCGAATGATTTGGCAGGGTTTTGGAACGTCAGTGACCCTTTCAGATATTTAGGTAAAGTATTACAAGGCTAGTCGGGTACACAACGATAACAACAGTCGTCTAGACCACTCGGAGTTCCATTCTCCTTGTGCGGGAATCCAATCAATTACACTGGCGAGCATTACGTATTGAATTAAGGGGACTATGGCATAAGGATGTAGGAAATAAGACTATGGCATAAGGATGTAGGCAATGTGACATATGGAGGCTTAAATCGGCCCAGGCAGCGTGCACCGATAGCTAAAAAAAAATGGTTCAAATGGCACTGAGCACTATGGGACTTAACAGCTTTGGTCATCAGTCCCCTAGAACTTAGAACTACTTAAACCTAACTAACCTAAGGACTTCACACAACACCCAGGCATCACGAGGCAGAGAAAATCTCTGACCCCGCCGGGAATCCGATAGCTAAAATGGTGTCAGTGCCAACATAGCGAGGACGTCGAATTCGGAGGTAGAACTCACTACGGATTATTTATTTATTTATTTATTTATTTAACCTGGCAAGATTAGGGCCATCAGGCCCTCTCTTACATCTAACCAGGCATTCTACTTATTTTACATTCATATGTTTTAGTAGGCATGTTAAACGACATCTAGTATAAAAAGTGAAATAAACAATTTGAAAGGTACACCTGGAAAAATACATACATATAGAGTTTATATTCTTAGATCACAAGTACTGTTATAATTAGACATTATTGAAGAGACAGATTTTATATAGGAGTGCTGGCAGCAGGGAGTATGAGGGAGACTCATGGTGAAGGGAGGAGAAGAATAGAGAGACATGATGAAACATAGTTAAGGAAATATAAAGGAAAAGAAGATTGCGTGGCTAATAGAGATAGATGAAGAGGAAGGCATCTCAGGAGCAAGATAGGAGACGCTAGCTTTGCTATTTGACAGATGAGGGGATTGCCCTTGTACATTAATTTTGTGGAGAACTTTATGAGGATGATAGTAGGAAATGCTTCAACTTCTTCTTAAAAGCAGCAGGAGATTGAATTTGGGCTTCAGGTAGGATGACTCGTTTCGTTTGATACTGAGATGCTACTCCATTACAGTTGGAGTTTAGGGTGTATCAAGTAGGCTGAGATATGAACAGAGAAACTAGAAGAGATGCGTCCTACGACAGTCAATGCAGTTGTGCAAAGCCACTGTGCCAGGTTTGTGTAGTGGTTTGCGCGTCTGCCTCCTGAGCATCAGATCCGGGTTCGAATCCCAGCCTTCGCACAAATTTTCATTCTTCGCTTCAGTCTGCGTATACAGGGTGGTACATTGATAGTGACGGGCCAAATATCTCTCGAAATAAGCGTCAAACGAAAAAACTACAAAGAACGAAACTCGTCTAGCTTGAAGGGGGAAACCAGATGGCGGCCCGCTAGTTGGCGCTGCCATAGGTCAAACTGATGTCAACTGCGTTTTTTTTTTTAATAGGAACCCCCATTTTTTATTAAATATTCGTGTAGTAGCCTACGTAAAGAAATATGAATGTTTTAGCTTTGTGATAGCTGGCGCTGTAGTAGTCACAAACGTGTAAGTACGTGGTTTCACGTAACATTCCGCCAGTGCGGACGGTATTTGCTTCGTGATACATTACCCGTGTTAAAATGGACCGTTTACCAATTGCGGAAAAGGCCGATATCGTGTTGATGTATGGCTATAGTGGTCAAAATGCCCAACGGGCGTGTGCTATGTATGCTGCTCGGTATCCTGGACGACATCATCCTAGTGTCCGGACCGTTCGCCGGATAGTTCCGTTATTTAAGGAAACAGGGAGTGTTCAGCCGCATGTGAAACGTCAACCACGACCTGCAACAAATGATGATGTCCAAGTAGGTGTTTTAGCTGCTGTCGTGGCTAATCCGCACATCAGTAGCAGACAAATTGCGCGAGAATCGGGAATCTCTAAAACGTCGGTGTTGAGAATGCTACATCAACATCGATTGCACCCGCACCAGGAATTGCAGGGCGACGACTTTGAACGTCGTGTACAGTTCTGCCACTGGGCACAAGAGAAATTACGGGACGATGACAGATTTTTTGCACGCGTTCTATTTAGCGACGAAGCGTCATTCACGAACAGCGGTAACGTAAACTCACATGATATGCACTATTGGGCAACGGAAAATCCACGATGGCTGCGACAAGTGGAACGTTGGCGACCTTGGCGGGTTAATGTATGGTGCGGCATTATGGGAGGAAGGATATCTGGCCCCCATTTTATCGACGGCAATCTAAACGGTGCAGTGTATGCTGATTTCCTACGTAATGTTCTACCGATGTTACTACAAGATGTTTCAGTGCATGACAGAATGGCGATGTACTTCCAACATGATGGATGTCCGGCACATAGCTCGAGTGCGGTTGAAGCGGTATTGAACAGCATATTTCATGACAGGTGTATTGGTCGTCGAAGCATGGCCCGCACGTTCACCGGATCTGACGTCCCCGGATTTCTTTCTGTGGGGAAAGTTGAAGGATATTTGCTATCGTGATCCACCGACAACGCCTGACAACATGCGTCAGCGCATTGTCAATGCATGTGCGAACTTTGCGGAAGGCGAACTACTCGCTGTTGAGAGGAATGTCGTTACACGTATTGCCAAATGCATTGAGGTTGACGGTCATCATTTTGAGCATTTACTGCATTAATGTGGTATTTACAGTTTATCACGCTGTATCAGCATAAGTTCTCAGAAATGATAAGTTCAGGAAGGTACATGTATCACATTTGAACAACCGAAATAAAATGTTGAAACGTACCTACGTTCTGTATTTTAATTTTAAAAACCTACCTGTTACCAACTGTTCGTCTAAAATTGTGAGCCATATATTTGTGACTATTGCAGCGCCATCCATCACAAAACGAAAAAAGTGGTCCAACTAAAACATTCATATTTCTTTACGTACTACACGAATATGTAATAAAAATGGGGTTCCTGTTTAAAAAATCGCAGTTGATATCCGTTTGACCTAAGGCAGCGCAATCTAGCGGAATAACCATAGCGCCATCGGGTTTCCCCCTTCAAGCTAGACGAGTTTTGTTCTTTGTAGGTTTTTTTCGTTTGACGCTTATTTCATGAGATATTTGGCCCGTCACGAGCAATGGACCACCCTGTGTACAACAACACGGACAGTATTATCAAGGATGGCGTTGTGCCCATAGAGATAAGTATCACGAAGAAAGATATGCTGGACAATGATGACCAAGGACGCACAGCATGTCGTCAGAAAAGAATCTGCTACGAAAGAAGATGAGATGCAGAAAGTGGTAGAAAGTCTGAGTCTGTCTTCAGAGAATAATGGAGCTTCAGCTGGTGTCTTCCTCGAAGGATCATAAGAAACATTGCCTCTCTCGTCGAGATGTTGAGGAAACAGCGCCCAAGTTACGTGAGAAGGCCAAATAAACAGGACACAAGATTACTGAGGAAATGTCAGGGAGTGCTGGTTGTAGCCAAGTATCACCAAATAAAATGAGCATCGAGGACAATACGTCCATCTCTGAGGCTAAAAGACAAGATACTTGCTAAAAGACACTGACGACCACCATGTTCAATAAATACAGGAATGGAAAACGACATGAACCCGAGAAAGCCACAAAAGACACATCAACAGCTGTGTCAGCAGTGAACTGGGCGGACGATACTGAAGGTAAGACTGTCGACCATAAGGTGGCGAAGGAAACAAGGACACTAGGAGAAACGCCACTGGTGCCCCTACAAGATGCAGGAAGGAAGCGTATAGACGTAGCGCACATTTTAGACGGAGTTTAATCGCCGACTTGCGCCTGGACATTTTTGAGGGAGGCGGTTTCAGTTGATTTTTGCGTCACACGGACCTAATGCCTAATTTTAATTTCAGCCAGGAGTTGAAAATGATAACAATACAACTATAGTTAGTAGACATACGGTTCAACTCCCGTTCTGACGAGGTCGGCTGGACCCTTTTTACATCGAAGTCAGCAAGTGGGACTGATCGAATATATGCGCTCCAAGATCTCTTAGCAAACGTGTGGTGCTGCGAATATCGGCCTGTCAACTTTACCGAATATTTTTCTTGTCACATGTTCATTAACACATTCCTCAGAAAGTTTACAGATGCTCAGGCCGATGGTAACTCAGTTGTAGCCTCTTACAGAACGAAATTTTAGAACGTTAGTTTCTGACAGTATGGGCAAACCTTGCCTCGCAAAGGTAAAAGTTCATCGGTGAACCCTCATGCCATGGGGAAAATCATTAACAGCGTGAAACATTACACCAGAATCCGAGAGCGCTAGGAGAAAGAATACAAAAAATTCTATTTTCTTGCTTTACGTGAACTATACAAAGAAAGGACTCAGCTGAAGAATATCATAACGCAGGCACGGCGCACACTTGCCAAAATAACAACCTTGATGGGCTCACCCGCAGCCGGCCATCGGATTCGTAAACGTGACCTCACCAACCTGCCTCAACAAAAGACGTCTGTTTGCTACATTGTGAGATAGTTACATATGGCGCGCAGGAAGCTTATAGAAAAGTTACAGGACGACTACGGAATCTCCTATACCAAACAGAAAGATATTAAACGAACTTGCTTGCTCATTTCACCAGTGAAGAGCTGTGGGAGGTACTGCAAGCCATGTTGCGAAAAAAAATATCCGGATATGGACTGTCTACCTGTCCAGTGTTACGCCAAATACTTGCACATTATAGGCGATGGGACTACGGAGATGCATAACGAAATACTTCGTGGGCCAAGTCTCCCGCCTGATTTCATGGAGGGGATAAATGTTTTAATACATAAAAAATACTAAAGACGAAAACCTTCAAAGATTTCCGGTCCATAACTTCGCTCACTGCTGAATTTATACTTCTGCCACGCGCTCAAAATGCACGATTTCGTCAGATGTTTTTAACCAATACCTCAGGACAGTCCGCCCCCGGTAGCTGAGTGCTCAGCGTGACAGAAGGTCAATCCTCAGGGCCCACGTTAGATTCCCGGCTGGGTCGGAGATTTTAACCGCTCAGGGACTGGGTGTTAGGTTGTCCCAACCATCATCATTTCATCCCCATCGACGCGCAAGTCACCGAAGTGGCGTCAAATCGAAAGACTTGCAGCCGGCGAACGGTCTACCCGACTGGAGGCCCTAGTCACACGACAAAGAAATAGAAAGATCTCAGGACAACAAAAAATCAGCGCGATCCGGAGTCGGTCAAGATCAAACGTTCTGGCACTGTACAGGGGTCTCTTCACACTTATCTGGACGACACTCACTCCCATGGCCATAGCCTACCTCGACGTTGATGAGGCTTGTGATAGAGCCGATTACAGCTGTCATGACAAAGTGATGGAAACGATGGGCTTCAGTCACGACTTTGTGCATACTGTCTGCAGTTGCTTAGGAGGAACCCGCATGTGGTTTGTGACAAACAATACCCTGGCAGGGTATCTTACACTCGCAATAGGATTAAAACAGCGTTGCCTTCTCTTAACGATGCTCTACGTGATAATTACAGAGCTCTTGTTGCGCAAACTCCTTCACAGCCTGTCTGGATTACAGTATTATGGCATAAAATCTGTGGTCCGAGCATATAGTGACGATATCGACGTGTTCCTCACCTATAATCAAGATGTCGACGAGGCTAAGCGTATCATCGAAGATTTTCAAAGAGACAGTGGCGCACATTTAAACATCAATAAATCTGCTATCTTAACAGTTGGTCAAGGAGAATCTATTACAGGACACACATAGTAGCCATGTGTCCTTACAATAAAGCACTTGGCGTGTACGTCACAGCGCAACCTCAGGAGCTCTATAATAGAAATTGGCAACGAAAAATGCGGGTGATAAAAGCAACCTTGCTTGAAAAAAATCTAGGACACCTAGATCGACTGCAGAGGGCTTCTTTCGTCAATTCTCACGTCCCATTCAAACTACAGTATATCGCCGCCGTCGTGCCCATGCCTACCACTTTTAGCAGTGACTGTCTGGTACGTTCCTCTTAAAACAACAGCGCTGTCATGTGAAATGGGAGACCTTGCCCTCATCAAACCAAGAATTCATGCTCTGACTATATGTCTGAAACGAACATTGAAATTACCTACGGCAAAAGAGGATACCCTCACGAACCAGCTTTACTAGCTATCACGCCGGTCTCCGTCTGTAGGAATTACCATCAGCCCACATTTTAAACATATAGCACTATATTATCCTCAGCTTTACCGCCGCTTATGACAGGCCTCGATATCTTGCCTCTTGGAGAAAAAATACCCGGCTTACGATTGGACGCTAGTTTGGTGCAACATCCATTAGGAAACGCTACCAACAGATGCAGAATCCAAATGGTATGACGTGGTAACTGAAAATGTCCTCACTCAAGGACAGAGACATAGAATTAATCTTGCATCAACTCCGTTCTGCGAATTGTGACGTATCAGCGAAAGAATTCCGCTCATATTTATATGCAGAGTGCATGTCTGGAACTGGACGCCCAAAAATGATCTGGCGGATCTTTATATATTCTACACTCTGTCCTCCACAACTACTGATGCCCTATATTTCCGCGTGTATCTACTGAATCAGCACTGACGGTCTAAAAGCCGGTTTTGACTACAGTACAAGAGATTTCAAAATTTCCCTCAAGTGATTCTGACGCCCCAAAAAAGTGATCACATATTTAGGACAAACTGCTCGTATGTACCACCGACGGGCTGTACCCAAATGTTAACTTCCCAAATATTTTTATATTTAATAAGAGCCTAGGTCCTAGTGAAGAGTTCAGGTTTACGGAGACATTCATTTCTCAAGAAGGACTTCATTTTCTTTTTTTTTCTTTTACTTCATTATACTTCTGCACAAACTTCCTATCGCTCAAGGAAGAATTCTAATTTTCAAAGCATACACCTATAAGAATAATTTGATTATCTGTTTTCAGATTCTTGGAAGAATTTATTTTTTCTTCAGAAATTTCAGCATACCGAAGATTTTAGGTTTCAAGATGACATTCCTATCTAGGAAACATTACTTTCAGAGTGAAACATCCCCTTGGAAAAATTTATGAATTACTGCGCTGGTAAACCTCTTACGTTACTTGATTTTCAAACAGCTGAGCAAAACTGAACGTGCTCAGACATTTCTCTCTTTACTTATTCTGATCATCAATAAACTGACACACAATACTTTTAGGGCAACGCAATCTGACTTTCAATAATCCCTACAAAAGAGTGGCCCTGACTAACATTAATCTATACCTTTCATGAATCACTTACCTCACAAAAATCTTCGTTACTCAAACTACTGCAATACAGCGAGCGCCAATACTGCCAACTAAGTAAAAGATTCTAACTACGGAAGGCACTAACTACTGATAGGCACAGTCAGCAAATAAAAGATTTTGATAAAGAACAAAAGATGTATTTACCTTAATAACGGTTCAAATGGCTCTGAGCACTATAGGACTCAAAGTCTGAGGTCATCAGTCCCCTAGAACTTAGAACTACTTCAACCTAACTAACATAAGGACATCACACACATCCATGCCCGAGGCAGTATTCGAACCTGCGACCGTAGCGGTCGCGCGGTTCCAGACTGAAGCGCCTTGAACCGCTCCCTTAGTAATGTTCAAAAGTCATAATATATATATCAGTTCATGACATCCAGTCTTACAAATTTCGTTTTTCTGATGGACACACGTCCAGATCGTCCGCTCTCAAAACTCTGCCATCTCTCTTCACACATCCACCGCTGCTGGCGGCTCACCTCCAAAAGCGCAACGCTACGCGCTGTTCACATCCAACTGTCCAACACTACAATAGCGAATATTCCAACAATGCCAACCAGCCACAGACTGCACACAGCAAAGTCAGTGATTTTCATACAGAGCGCTACGTGGTGTTACCAAAATAACAACCTAAACAGCCTACTTACAAAATGGGACACTGAGTTTGGAGTTTTTTTGTTATGTGCCAAAAGGGCACATGTGCTTCATTCAAAGTATGAAAGCCTGATGAAGAAAAATGCCACAAAGAGACATGAGAAATAAAGAATTTATCCCTGTCTCCAGGATTTTCAATCCGGGAAGAAATGCGGTTGCGAAAGAACGCGGGGAAACTAAAAGAAGAAGAAATAACTGAATGATATGGAAAAAAGTTCTTAGTGTGGAACATTTGACCGTCGGAGCTATCAGAGTTACGAGAAGCCAAATTCAAAAAAGTAACTTTGAGAAAATGGAGCACGGGAAGACATAAGAAATCGTAACGAAATAACTTCGAAAGCAAACCTTTAGAAGACTAAGTCTGGGACTGCCACTGAGTTGAAAGTGCTCACGTCTAGCAAAGGTGGTAAAGCAGGAGTTAAACAACAAATAAATTGGAAAAAAGTGGCTAAGGGCGAGCGTTTGCGGTAGACTGGAAATTTGGGTTCGGGTCCGGTTCCAGCACAAATTTTCATATGATAACAATAGGTATCACATCTGTACCTACTACATTTGGTGTTAAAGAGCTCACACTCACCGAATAAATTTCTAATTATGATGTGATATCTGGAGTTCCCCAAGTAAGTGTTATGGGCGCTCTGCTATTCCTCATCTATATTGAAGGATTAAAAAAAAAAAAAACAACACAAGGGAGTTGTGTTATATAAACGAACGTTGGAAGGCATGTTTCTACATCTGAAAGATGATGTATATTCAGATTTAGTGGCAGTAACACAAGAGTGGCGCCAATATCGCCACTATGAGGATGCAAAACAGGTCCCTTTAAATAAACGGTGTAACAGTCGTGAGCGTAAGTTACTTTTGAGATTGGATGTAGTGAGTTGATGTGCGTCAAGGATACCATTAAGGCGAAAAAGACGCCATTCTCAACATCTCACTAAGTCTGACGAGGTCGTGTGATAGGGATACGTGAAGCTGGATGTTTCTTCTGCGATATTGCAATAAGACTTGGTAGGAATGTAGCCGCTGTACTTGACTGCTGGGAGCGGCGAGCACGAAAATGTACGGTCGCAATAAAACCGGGCTCCGGACGACCAGTGGCACTAGCGAGAGGGAAGACCATCGTGTACAGCGTATGGCTGTGGCGCACCGTACTGCATCTGCAGCAGTAATTTGAGCAGCAGTTGATACCACGGTGACACAACTAACTGTTACAAATCGGTTAACTCAAGGACAGCGTGCATTCCAGTGACCCCAGACCACAGCCATTTGAGACTCCATTGGTGTCAGTCCAGAGCACATCAGAGGGCAGGGTGGAGGTCTGTTGTGTTTTCTGATGAAAGCTGGTTCTGCTTCGATGCCAGTGATGGCCGTGTGTTGGTTAGAAGGAAAACAGTTAAGAGCCTGCAGCCAACCTGTTTCTTTGCTAGACTCACTGGACCTGTACCTGGAGTTACGGTGTGGGGTGCGATTTCATATTACAGCAGGAGTATTCTCGTAGTTATCCCACACACCCTGACTGCAAATTTGTGCGTCGATCTGTCAATCTGGTGATTCGACCTTTTGTGCTGCCTTTGATGTAAAGCATCCAGTAGGTATTTTCCAACAGGATACCGCTCGCTCGCATACCAGTGTTGTAACCCAACATCCTCTACAGAGTGTGGACATGTCCCTTGGCCTGCTCGTATCTCGAGATCTGTCTCCATTGGAGCACATATTGGAGGTCACGGGCGACAATTGGAGCATCATCTACAAACAGCATTAACCAGCCCTGTATTGAGAGACCAAATGCTACAATTATGGAGCTTCGTCCCACAAACATACATCCGGCACCTGTACAACACAATGCATGCACCTCTGCATTCTTGTATTCAACATTCTGGTGGTTACACTGCTTCTTAATGTACCAGCATTTCACACTTGCAATGGCTTACATCGCGCTTACATTAAGCTGTGGTTTTGCAGTGTTAATCACTTAAGTGTCTTACCTAGAAAAATGTATTCACGGAATATCATTAGTCTATATTAATTTTTTTATGTTGCGACTTTTATTCCGTTGGTATATAAACGATTTAGGAGACAATATGAGCAGCCCTCTTAGGTTGTTTGCAGATGATGCTGTCCACTGAAGTCATTAGGAGATCAAAAACAATTTCAAAATGATACTCACAAGATACTGATATGATGCGAAAAAAGGCAATCGAATCTAAATAATTTAAATGGTGTGGTGGTCCACACGCGTACTAAAAGCAATCAGTTGAATTTCTGTTACACGATATACCACACGAATCTAAAGACTGTCAATTCAACTAAATACCTAGGAATGATAATTACGACAAATTAAATTGGAACAATCACATAGATAATTTTAGGAGAAAGTGAACCAAAGAGGGCATTTTATTCTCAGAGCACTGAGGAAGTGCAACGTATCTACTAAAGAGACACTGCGACTGATCGACTGTTTCTGGAATACTGTTGTGCGGTATTGTATCTTTACCAGATTGGATTAACGGTGGACATCGGAAAAGTTCAAAGAAGGCAGCTCGTTTTGTATTATTGCGGAAAAGGGGAGAGAGTATAACGGATACCATACACTAGTTGGGTCGCGACTATTTCTTTCCACAAAATTTCAATCACCAATCTTCTCCTTCGAATGCGAAATCATTTCGTTGGCGCCCGCCTACACAGGCAGGAGTGTTCATCGTAATAAAATAAGAGTAATCAGAGTTTCCAGAGAAAGATTTCTGTATTCGTTTTTTCCGCGCGTTGTTTAGAATGCAGCTGTAGAGAAATCGCTCGACAGTGGTTCGGTGGACGCTCTGGCAGGCACTTAGTTATGAATTGCAGAGTAGTTAAGTAGATGTAGATTAAGATATACCTTTTGTAAGGTGTCAGGCAAATCCAACACCTTCCATGAAAACCCTGACACGATAAGCAAATCCGGCAGTATGTCACATAGCTCCGAACAAATCCTGACATTAAATTAACCAAAGTAATACGGGTAACGAGTGAGCAAATGGAATACCACAGACTAACACAAGAACGCCTAAATGCATGTCATACCTTCCCACCGTGAAACAGACGCAGTTCTGTGGGAAGAAACGAGAAGTCGAGAGCAGAACCGCGTTAAGCTAGAATGCCCTACGATAAGGGACGGACACCCACATTGCCGACTGACCGCCAAAACCACCCCCCAGCCCATGTTAAAAGATAGAGCCCTCCAGAAGAACAGTATAGATCTTACAATAACACTAAAAGAGCCACACCAGCTGCAAGTTTTAGCGTGAGACTTTTTCGCGTCTCTGTTACGTTGCAAACGTTAAAAACATTGCCCCACCACGAAAAGTATAACGTTTCTCATTGGATAGACAGAATTTTTGTAGGCGGAGCTTAAGGTTAACATTGAGACTCTGATTGGTCAGTTGAAAACACAGCCAGATAGCTTTTTTTAAACCAACTTCGGTAAATTGTAGTAAGGAGAAGTTAGGAGAGAGTTGCTTCCGAGACGGCGAGGTGCGTGGAGCTGTGAAGCCTGCCGCCCCCTGACGCTGCCTAAACACCGACAAGGTAATGAACGCACGCGATGCCGCATGAGAGCGCATAAAGCTTCACTCAGAACTGCAGAAGTCTCATCTGTTACACCCCCGTTTTGCGTAATACTAGTGTCGATCGTCAATTAAAGCTCATGGTATTCACATTTGCTACGTGAAGTTAAAATCTGAAACTCGATGATTTTTCTGTTATATAATTATTGAGAAGCCACATCAGCCACTGTAACTTACGACAAGTTAAATAAGTAATTAAAGATAATTGAGAGTCACTGTAGATCATTTGGATAGTTTTCTCTTTTATGAAACTTAACTTAAATCTAGATTATAGATGTGATATGGCATAGGACATCCTTCGATCCATTGTAGAACTTGGAAACCCATTCAGCGAATATTCGTTCACATTTTTGTTGAACGTAGTTGGTTTTTATCATCCTGTATTAAAATATTTCCTTTTATCAATAGTGCAATTTATAAACAATGTTTTGTGAGTAGAATAAAATTTCCAATGGTAAACTTAACTGCTTTTTCGACGCTATTTTACCAGCTAACTAAAAATAGGAAAGCCTTCAACCCCTTCCACTAAATTTAGTTAGTATTAAGATTCTTTTACAGGGAGTTCAGTAGAGCTGACGCTGAAATCATTAAGTATTTGATTATATCATCGCTAGCCTCACTGAACTCTTTTGAACTCTACATGTCATGTGTGGTCTGGCGTATCCTTACCAGCAACAGGTCCCAGGTTCAAACTAGTCAATTCCCTAAAAAATCCGCTCAGAGCGTCGTTGCGCGAAAGTGGTAGGGAGACACGACTTAGAACAAACAGACACCACGCAGAATGTTAGACTCTTCCTAACTAAAGAATGTGGGATTGTGCCACTGTTTATAAGTCTACCGTGGTGACAGACATTTTTGTACAAAGAAATGTCGTTTTTTTACATTGTACCCCATGACAGATTCATAGCTATACATTAATAAATGTCCAGTGCTAAAAAAGTTTCCTCTAAATTCTATAAAAGCATAGGACCGAAGGTGATATCAGTAAACTATTAAGTTGTTGAAACGTTAAGAAATCAACGAGGTTGCAGTCCTCCCTGGGTCTCCAAGTCACGAGGCCATCGAGATTTGGAGGCCCCAGCACTAGACCATTTTTAATCATATCCCAAACAAGGCCAAAATATGTTCAGTAAATAAGAGGCAATTTGGAATTCAAGGCGTCAAACGTGTACAAAATACAAACGTAGGTATCTACTTACTTATTATCAGGCCATGGCAATTGTCAGTGGGAATGTTAAGAATTTTTGTAAATAGCATGAAACGTAAAAACTGTAGAATGATAGCTAGTTTTCCGCCGGAAGCCATTATTCTACGTGAAACTATTTTTATACGTATGCCATCTACGAAGGTATATTATATCCAGTTGAGAAATACTCTCATAAGTGCAATGAAGAACTTACTGGTGATTTATTAATTATTTATCTGTGGTATTACATTCTAAAAGCAACTTTTTCAGAGATTTTGGATAAGAATTACATAACTTGTCTTCTTAGAATGTGAAATCAACTGTATGAACTACAACAAAGTCATCTAGATTCAAGCAACCGTTTTTGTCAACTTTAGACATGAAGATCGTTACCGGATTCATCTTGACTTTGTACATACAAACTAACCGCAGAAAAATCTTTCTTAACGTTTCTTTATTCTGCTGAACAACTGCAACATCGCCTAAATCTTTACCTAGTTATAGTCAGATCCTTAGAGGGGTGCACCCTGATAGCTCTGAGGCGGCAGTAGCGAAACAATAACATGAGGGCGTGCTGAAAGGTAATGCCTCTGAATTTTTATGTCAAAACTTTTAAACTTTTTAAATAAAACGAAGATTATCGACATTCTACACTGGTGTCCAAAATTAAAGCGACAAACCGCTGTTTCCCCTACCTGTGTCTAATTCACATATAGTCATACAAAC
The DNA here is from genome assembly GCF_023898315.1 of Schistocerca nitens. Taxonomy (NCBI): domain Eukaryota; kingdom Metazoa; phylum Arthropoda; class Insecta; order Orthoptera; family Acrididae; genus Schistocerca; species Schistocerca nitens. Next base: position 142,918,369 of record NC_064616.1, on the reverse strand, counting down.
TGTCAACAGATGTCGCTACGATCGCGTTCTGCCCGGAAGATGGCAGTCCGGTCAACGGACAACCACGCCAGCGATGACGTCAGGCACCCATCAAACGGGGTTCTATTTGTCGGGTAGTCCCACATCCACAATCGCTGTGTACACAGTCAGAGACGGTGCAGTATGCCACAAAGAAGATGCTTGCCAGACTTTGTAGGGCCTGATGGCTTAAAGTGGATCGTTCTGCTGTTTCTCGGATGTGACGACAGTTTATAGAGACCGAAACTGTATCCCAAATACCAGGGCAAGGCCGACCATATGTGACATTAGAAAGAGGAGACCGTAATTTGGCTATAAGGGTAGAACGGTACCGCCTTAGTGCTGCACGGCAATTGGCACCTGGCCTCGCAGCATCCACTGGACATGTTGTGTCAAGGCAAATGGTGTACTGAAGGCTTCGGCAGAATTGCCTTTATTGTCGGAGACTTGCTGTATGTGTACCTCTGACGCGTCTTCACAGAAAGGATCGTAAGAGTGGAATCGTCAACACGCCCCCTGGACGGCTGAACAGCGGGTCAATGTTCATCTCACAGATGGGTCGCGATGTGGTGTGGAGAGCGATTCTCGACGGATTCACCTCTGAAGGGAACGTGGAACACGATTTCGGGACCCAAACATTGTGGGAAGAGATCGATATCGAGGAGGATCTCTAATGTTGTGGGCGGGGATTACGTTGACTACTCGAACAGCTCTTCATGAAATTGTACGTCTGAATCGATAAGGTTTTACTGCTGCCAGGTATCGTGACGAGGTCCTGGGACCTCATGCGCGGTTTTTGCGAGGTCCTGAGGGCCCAGACTTCGTGTTTATGGACAGTAATGTTCGACCTCATAGAGCACGGGTGGTTGATGTTTTCTTGGAAACGGTAGATACTACACGCATGGCGTGGTCTGCTCGCTCTTCCGATTAGAATCTCATACAGTGTATCTGGGCTGCACTATGGAGACGGGTTGCATCACGTAACCACTCCCCGAGACTTGCGAACAGCTCCGCATAAATAATGGGCCTCAGGATGAGATTGATGATATCATTCACTTCACGTTCCGTCTTTGTCAGGCCTGTGTTGCTGCCAGAGATGGTCACACCCCATACTGAGCACATTAATCAGCTGTCGGAAAGTGTGTGCAAAACTATTACGTTGGAAAAAACGAAGAAAATTTTTGTCTACCGTTATGTACGTTGCAGTTGTTTAGGTTCTGTATTCTTTACATTGTTTCTACTTTCCTATCAGCTGTTTGTACTGGTTTGCGGAGAAATAAACGCAGCTTTGCAAAATTTCAGTTTGTTGCTTTAATTTTGGATACCATTGTACATCTTTATTCTTCATGTCTGCATATCTGCAGCCCTCTATCGCAAAGAGGGCTCCGATTTTTTTATTTCAATTTATTGACATTCCGTTTGTGCCCATCCAGCCATCACAAAGGTCCCCGAATTCTAATGTCTAACACGACGGTATGTAACGTAACCATATCAATGCGTGAGAAACAGCGTGCTGTAACCGAGTTTCGAATTCGCAAAGTTCGTCCACATCCCTCTTCAGTATGACAATCCGAGATCATAAATAAGCGCTGCGGCATCAGAAATATTTCGACGTCTTGTGTTCGCTGCCATGGATCATCCTTTATACAGCCCCGACTTGGCCCCAACCGGACTTAATCTGTTTCCAAAACTCACACAACACCTTCGAGGACATCACTTTGGTAGTAATGAAGCGAAGCAAGCAGAGATGTGATTGTGGTTGTGGCTCCGTCAACAAAGTCAAACATTTTACAGTGTCTGTATCAAGAAACTGGTCCCTCCTTGCAAGAAATTTGTTTGTCGCCAGGGTGAAAATGTTGGGAAATAAATATGTAGACATCTAGAATGAAGATGTAGAATGTTGATAATGTTTGTTTTACTTTAAAAGCTTTGAGGGTTTTCACAAAAGAATTCGGAGGTTTTGCTTTTCAGCACGTCCTTGTGGATCCAGACAACAAAGAAATTATGCGATGGTTTCATCCGTAAAAGGAATAACATACGAGTCAAGGAAAAGCAAGGAGTGCCGTTTTAAACTTATCATTATAAAATTACGTTGTAATTTGGAACTTGGTAGGAGACCAACTGAAGATAGAAACCGCAGCAGTAATTCCATTCGACGGTTTTTCGAAACTCTCGGCGAATACCCTTCAAGAAAGGGGGGAACCCAAACAGTCCACTCGCACATGTGCTCTAGAATATCTTGAGATTAGTGTTAATTTCATTTCATTCTTCATAAAACTCAACCAGAAATACTACGTAGTTAATGCAACATTTTCACTGATTTCTGATGTGGCATGTTAAGTGAGTTTAAACGGTGATTGTATCTTCGTGTATCTAAGAAGAGTCCAAAAATTAAGTAACTACACTTCTAATTAGGTTATCATTATCTCGAAATTCGGTAGTACATATTACCAGGATCAGAAAGGGATGGACACTCAAAGTTCTATAACACCTACAAAAATTAGACTATTTCCTTACTCTGTTTTACAGCAAATTACACTTTCTTGTAATATCGTATTGAGCTACAAATTGTAGAATAGTGTTATCAAAAAATAATGGTTTAATCTTTTTACCCAGTGAAAGAAATTGGCTTTATTATCAGCCACAATACAAAACTCGTTACACACCATTAATTTGAAAATGACCATGCATTTGTGATTATGTTACTACCTACATACTCTCTGACTATGAGCCTACAGGCTACACATAGAGAAAAAACTACTGTTAATGGATGTGACACCGAAATTATCTTGTAAATCCTTTTTTAGTGAACAGAAATCACCCATTTGACCATATCGCGAAGGAAAGAGCAATTATGGTGTTGAACCTAGCTTTGGTGTATAGGTAATATCGATATTGAGACTACAAAAATAGGTGAAGAGTCTACAGTACGATATTTGAATGGAGACTTTGATGTAACTGACACTGCAAAAGAAAGATGGTAAAGATAGTAATGACGGGAAATCAACAGAGAAAGAAGATGAAACTTCCTGGCAGATTAAAACTGTGTGCCGGACTGAGACTAGAACTCGGGCGTTTCGCGAGCATGTGCTCCACTATCTGAGCTACCAAAACACAACTCACACATCGTCCGCACAGCTCTACTTCCGCCAGTACTTCGTCTCTTACCTTCCAATCTTCACAGAAGCTCTCCTGCGAACATGTTTCTGTTGCATCTGACTTCGATTCCTCTTCGTCCACTGGTACTTGTGAGGTAACGGGCGAGTCGTCGCGCCCTGAAATTATTCTAAGTTCGGAGGAAGACCTTCTAATATAAAATATTCTAATATAAAATATTCTAAGTTCGGCAGACCGACCACGTGATGCCAGACGCTGGCCGAAGCAAGAGGGGTCCAGCCGCGTGGCTGGGAATCCCATGGTGACGCTGTGTTGATGAGGGAGACACGCCGGGAGTGCCAAAGATGGCGGACTTTGTGAAACCATAATGGCAGACATTTCACAGTGCGTATAGAAATTAATAGTAGCCAGATGAATCATGATACCTCAAAAAGAAACATGTACATAAATATTACTTGCACGATGATTCTGATGGTGTAATCAGATTTTCAATATATTTATTAGTCTAAAGTTTAGTATCTGACGATAAATTATACAACTAACACCCAGAAAAGAATTTCCAAAATATAAACGCTTCATCCGATTTTGTCGATCGCCATGTCTTTAGAAAGCTATTAGTGTAAACCTAAATTGGTATGAATTACAGGCAAGTAACTTGAGTAGTACATGAGTTATTGGAGGTCAAAGTGGCCGATTTCTATCGATCGCGTCAGTCACAGTTACACGATAAAACGGTAGCAGCATGCTTATAAATACACTCCTGGAAACTGAAATAAGAACACCGTGAATTCATTGTCCCAGGAAGGAGAAACTTTATTGACACATTCCTGGGGTCAAATACATCACATGATCACACTGACGGAACCACAGGCATATAGACACAGGCAACAGAGCATGCACAATGTCGGCACTAGTACAGTGTATATCCACCTTTCGCAGCAATGCAGGCTGCTATTCTCCCATGGAGACGATCGTAGAGATGCTGGATGTAGTCCTGTGGAACGGCTTGCCATGCCATTTCCACCTGGCGCCTCAGTTGGACCAGCGTTCGTGCTGGACGTGCAGACCGCGTGAGACGACGCTTCATCCAGTCCCAAACATGCTCAATGGGGGACAGATCCGGAGATCTTGCTGGCCAGGGTAGTTGACTTACACCTTCTAGAGCACGTTGGGTGGCACGGGATACATGCGGACGTGCATTGTCCTGTTGGAACAGCAAGTTCCCTTGCCGGTCTAGGAATGGTAGAACGATGGGTTCGATGACGGTTTGGATGTACCGTGCACTATTCAGTGTCCCCTCGACGATCACCAGTGGTGTACTGCCAGTGTAGGAGATCGCTCCCCACACCATGATGCCGGGTGTTGGCCCTGTGTGCCTCGGTCGTATGCAGTCCTGATTGTGGCGCTCACCTGCACGGCGCCAAACACGCATACGACCATCATTGGCACCAAGGCAGAAGCGACTCTCATCGCTGAAGACGACACGTCTCCATTCGTCCCTCCATTCACGCCTGTCGCGACACCACTGGAGGCGGGCTGCACGATGTTGGGGCGTGAGCGGAAGACGGCCTAACGGTGTGCGGGACCGTAGCCCAGCTTCATGGAGACGGTTGCGAATGGTCCTCGCCGATACCCCAGGAGCAACAGTGTCCCTAATTTGCTGGGAAGTGGCGGTGCGGTCCCCTACGGCACTGCGTAGGATCCTACGGTCTTGGCGTGCATCCGTGCGTCGCTGCGGCCCGGTCCCAGGTCGACGGGCACGTGCACCTTCCGCCGACCACTGGCGACAACATCGATGTACTGTGGAGACCTCACGCCCCACGTGTTGAGCAATTCGGCGGTACGTCCACCCGGCCTCCCGCATGCCCACTATACGCCCTCGCTCAAAGTCCGTCAACTGCACATACGGTTCACGTCCACGCTGTCGCGGCATGCTACCAGTGTTAAAGACTGCGATGGAGCTCCGTATGCCACGGCAAACTGGCTGACACTGACGGCGGCGGTGCACAAATGCTGCGCAGCTAGCGCCATTCGACGGCCAACACCGCGGTTCCTGGTGTGTCCGCTGTGCCGTGCGTGTGATCATTGCTTGTACAGCCCTCTCGCAGTGTCCGGAGCAAGTATGGTGGGTCTGACACACCGGTGTCAATGTGTTCTTTTTTCCGTTTCCAGGAGTGTATATTTATTCATCTATATCTTTGTTTATATCCGATATATACCACTCATGAAGAAATTGGTTGAATATTTACTGTGTTTTAGAAAGCACAGAGACATGAGGCTACTGGCCCACCTTTTGTTCTATTCCTTTGACATATGTTTATTTAATTTGTTTATGTATCTAATGTGTGTTAGAGCGTGTTTATGGTCCAGCCGTAGGAATATTTATTTAATATCAAGTTATTTAAATGTAACTCCAGAATTTCATATGTGTTTAAATATGTTTGTGAGTGTACGTTGGATTGAAGTCATGGCGCGGGCGCTCCAGCCAATCACGGCGCTCGTGAATGGGGAGACTGGATGGAAGCGAGTTCGGGAGAGGAGCCCCGGGAGTCCTGAGCAGTGCGGCAGTTCTGGGGAGTACGACACGGGAGTGGACGCGGACATTACGGCGCGACGGACGCATAGTCGCGGGAAGGACTTGCAGAATGGAACGGTTTGCGCGTGGTCGTGACAGATAGAAATACTGCGGAGTGCCGACTTGTGCACTTGTGGGATTTCCGTGGCTTCTACAGTGAAGACGTAGTGTGCGTTTAGAAGTGAATATCTTGCGAGCTATGTTGTTGTTCATGACTAATTACGTGCAGTATGAATCTATTGTTTCCCTGTTATTCAACTTATATTTTATTTAATTGCTGGACCCTCGACACCAATAAGTGTTTTGCAAAAATATACCGGATTCTCAAAAGTACTTCTACTATCGTACTCATCATTTAAAGTCGTTAAGATAGTACCTGCAGATTTTATTTAATTGCAATCTTTCGTTTATAAATTTATATGTTACATTCATAATTCGCAATTTCCGAGTGACAGAAACCTTCGACCATTCGATTCATGTGTGTATTCTTGTCGTATACTATAGACTCAGCTGTACTAGGCCTGTAATGGGGCAACTACGTATCCCAGCCCCTAGACAACGAAACCAGCCAAACTTTTAAAATTACAACTCTGAGTTGGAGGGTGCGTAGTTATTTGAAAGCCAGCATACTCCACACAGGCCAATACCTGTTCAAGATCATATCATTGAAGTGGGTAGTAAAATGTATCAAAACAAGGAGGGCCGTTTTGAATCTGTAGAAAGACCAGGCAAGCACATTAAAGAAACAAATTGTTTTACTCACATGTTAAAGAGACTAAATTGTAAAGAAAAGGGGTACTGTACTCTCCATCAACAAAGAGACTGCACTGCTTTTGCTGCCGATTATTTGTTCTTAAAGTGATACCAGAGAAATAAATTTACTTCTCGCTTCTGTCAGTGATGGAAATTGAGTCCTATAATATAAAGGCATGAATCGTCGCTTGAACATCTGCCAAATTAAGAAAAATACAAAGCACTCTCTATGGGTTTGAAACTTAATAAAACCAGTGACAAAGATAATCGAAGAGCTGTTAATGATGAGACCTAGAAAAGGTGAAAAATTTCACTTCGCCTTTTAGATATTGTTCGATCTTAAAGCCCGACAAAACCTTGCTTTCCTCGGTGTTGGAGAAAACGTTTCATCGGAAAACAGAGAAAATTTCTTATAATTTGCGCCATTAATGGCGAAATATGATGCATATTGAAAGAGTATGGTTTAAAATTTTGAAAGTTCGCTGGAGATCAAAAAGAGTACTTTCATTTTTGTCAAAAAGGACATAAATTAATTTATTTTTATTTTGGGTAAACATGTTTCGGAAAATATTAGTGCAGACATAAACATGGCTAAATATTACGGAATTATTTTTGACCGTACTCCTAATGAAAGCAGAAATGGCCAAGTAAGTTAAATAATTAAATACGTCCATACAGAAGATAACATTGTCGAAGATCGCGAATCCTCCTTAGGTTGTTTCATGTTGGGACGGACTGCAGAGCATATGTCAAAAGGTATTCAACAGCATGTGGAAAAATATGGGCTGGATATTGACTCGTGCAGGGCTCAAGGTGATGACAATGTAGCGTTAATATTAAGTGAACAGAGAATTTCAACGAAAAATTCCAGATGCCATTGCGAAAGTTCTATTCAGTCCCTGTGTTACTTATTCCTTAAATCTTTGTAGAGTTCATGCATTCTCCTTATGTCTCTCTCAAGCGTCACTTATTTTGGTTCTGTAGAGAAGTTACATTCATTCATCTCGTACTCTACTTATAGATGCGAATTACTCGTAGAAAGACGGGAAGTCATAAAAGAAAATGTGGAAACAATTGTGAGCAATTTGGAAAATTTATAAGATTCATCCAATGCAAAACAATGATACTAGATCTGCAGCAAGCTGCAGATAATTCTTCACTGATATAGTTTTTATTCCCTCCCTCACACTCCTTTCGATGTGGGTTATGCATTTGGTCCACCCCTCCTTTCCCTTACACAAAACATGTAAGTCCATTATCCGATGCCACGTGAAGCGTCTATCTACGTTCCATTCTATGCAACCTACTTCTGTTGGCTTCTAGAACTCCGTTCTACATCTTGAACTTGCACATCCTCTATAGTTGTTCTAGACTGCTCATTATCCAAGTGTTGCGACGCTGTAAACTCGGATACTGATACACCATTTTCACTAGGGTATAGCCTGGATTTTACAGTGTCATTAGCTATGGCACATGGTTATTTGAGCCTGCATAACCCTTCTCCCGTTTTATATGACATCGGTAACATTATGTTTCTTTTTTCTTTTTTAGTTTCCTATAAACGCATAACCAGATACATACTTATGCATCTGGGATACAGGGACAGGTTTATGTTTTGTATTGTCAATATTTAAACTTAGATATGACATAAATTCTTAATTAAACTTATTCATAGAGTTGGGCCTCAAAGGTTGAGGGGTTACCTCACTACTGTTACGTTATTCATCTTATTCTTATTTTACTTGCTTCATAATCTAATCACCGTAAATCTAATATAAAATTACGTCGCAGAAACAATATTATTTATCACCAGTTGAACCACTACTTTCCTCTTCCCTAGCAGTAGTTTTTCCAGGAAATTAATATCAAATTACATACCTTTTTACCATGTGTACATTACTGAAACCTATCTCCCGATCTGTAGACAGATCTATCAAAAATAAGGAGTTTTGACGTAGAATGTCTGTTCTTCAACTTAATTTAACTGAAGGTCTCTCCAGCCCAGAGACTGGAATCATGAGACTCACCGCATCTTTAGTGGCCTCCTGTGTGTTCAACACGACATAACATGTCCACCGCCAAAATTTTGGCAGTAGAATAACTGAAGTCTTTATTTCCTGTCATTCTGTTTAACAGTTCTCCGCTTACTAGTAAATAATCACATCTGTAGAGTCTATAATGCGTGATACAGTACGTGTAATTCTTTTTGAACGGTCCCTACATTCAGCCAGTGACTTAGAAACGACCATTAAAAACACGTTGGGTTTACTTCTCCCTCTGATCTTAACTTAGGAAATTTCTTGGCAAAATTTGTTCCGTTTCCCAGCTACAGGTCCTCAATTAGCTCTCCTGACTGGCTGCTACTGCCCATTAGCTCATTTAGCTCTTCTTTCATTTCCGAGAGCTAGTCCCAGATTTTCCGGGATCCTCTCCATTGCTATCTGACAGTGCTTCATACTGGGTTTTATAGACAGTCGACTCGATTTTCTTTTACACCTTCTACTCTGTTAAGTCATTTACTCGATCCTCCAAACTAGGAAATATGAAACCAGTAATAATCGTTAAATCCTATTCTTTTGTTTTCTCTAATACAGTCAGACTCGACTGTGTGTCTGAGATTTGTTGCTTTACTGTTTTAAATTGCTCTTCAGTAAACTCTTGCAATTTCTTTACGTTATAGTTTACCTCAGGAAACTGTTTCTTTCTGTTTATGTACCTCGTCATGTTACTCGCCAGTTAACGACATTATTGCAATTTTCAAGTCTGCTTTAACATTTATTCCTTTTCCTCTTATCGAGATTTCATAATATGTATCTCTCATCTTGTTTTCTTCTCGCTGATGTTAGTACACAACTGTTTCCTTAAGCCTTAGTTAGTAATACAAAAAGTTTGAGTTTTGCCAGTTAATGTTTCGTGCCTTAAATCAGCTACACCCTTACTCAAATATAACCATTCAGGAACAGCTGCCATTGCTCTGGTAATTGCTGGCATACGCTAATAAACTCAGTATCACAAGGCTCCAATTTGGTGTCTACTACCGCAGTACCACAAGAGCTCGGCATATACCTAACGAAAGAAAAAAAATGGTTCAAATGGCTCTGAGCACTATGGGACTCAACTGCTGTGGTCATCAGTCCCCCAGAACTAAGAACTACTTAAACCTAACTAACCTAAGGACATCACACACATCCATGCCCGAGGCAGGATTCGAACCTGCGACCGTAGCAGTCGCACGGTTCCTGACTGCGCGCCTGGAACCGCGAGACCACCGCGGCCGGCCTAACGAAAGAAATTCTGGTCACTCGAAACTGTTGTGATCCCACTAGCACACGCTCACACACACATACATAGACACACTCACACACACCATAAATATCCCCCCAAAAAGAAAAAAGAAACTGGTTCCAATAAGGCTCTTCGAAGACTGAGAACAGCATTCAACCCGCGAGACGTCGGCGAGCAGTTGATTCACCATATGAGGAGGACAGCATTGCCGGCGATTAGTCGTGTCCGACTACTGGAATCAGCGGCGCTATCGACGCAGTTATAGTCGACTGTAGATACGTTGACGATGTGCTGACTGCCGAGGAGACGATAGAAGCTTAAAGCCGACTTGCGTCTTGTTCTATCCACTCGTGGACCTAGTTGCTTCTTCACTGAAGACGCTGTAGAGGGATTCAGCAATTCTCCTTCAACATACTTACTTTTTGCAGAGTTTTTTCATTTGCGGCGCAAATAATAGTTTATACACTGCCACAGAACCAAGTTGTTGCCTTCGTTGTTAGGGACAATAACTTCGTGTTCCGACGAAACTTTTCTTTTTTTGATCCATTATTTGCGTTTTAAATCAAACTATGTCTTTTTCTGAGTTAAATGATCTTATTCGATGGCAAAAACCCGTCCAAACGGTCTGTTTCAAACGGCGCCAGAATGGAATGTATCGCGCCAACCGTTGTCCAGGCGTCATGTGGAGATGGGCTATGGTAAAGTTTTGTGGTAGCCTTTACCTATCTGTATTAACTGTTTGACTGAAGCTTGCTGCTTTATCTTGAGACAGCAGTCTCCTTACTCGAAGACGCCACGTCCATACTAGCTGGAAATATGAAATACCAACCACTACAAAATAAATTCACGAGCTGTTTCGTTATCGTACATGTATTTCACCTCTGTTATATACATTACATGTTACAGCATACGACTTTAATGAAGTTCACAATATAAACTAGCCCTATCCTTTTCGCTCAGTATGTCCTCTCTGAGTTTCCCTTGACAAGTAACGTCATGACCATTTCTTGCACGGCGAGGTTCTGCGGGCTTCAGGGAGTGTCCGAGATGGGTCTGTGTATTCATGGAATAACTGGCCTGATCAGCAGGAATACTGCTGCCCATCGTCCCTGCCTTGTAGGTGCGCTGCGTCAACCTCCGCCCTAACGACATGCTCAAAAAACACAAAAAATTTCCTGCGCAATATGAGGTCCACAAACAAACACTTACTTACTAAAGGAACAATGCTTGCTCACAGTCACGGCTGTGCTTCGTCCGATACAGATACAGAAGGAATAACACATCATTTTCTCCAAAGTTATATGTTAACCCTCATAGTTTGTCGATCAGAGTTTGAATTAATAGACTGATTTATGCAAGAATTGCTACAATAGAACTCGGCCATGAAGGAAATCACCAAAACTTTCTGAATTGTTGAGACAGAATTCATGCTTGAAGTTTCCGATGACTCTCTAGTTATAGCACTGCAGAATCTGGTAACAGCCTGCGTTGAGTTTGATCAGGAGTAGGTGCTGCAAGAAATAGAAAGGAATCATAGGCATCTACTTGCCACTGATACAAGTGAGGACGTTGCTGCCACATGGACAAGCCAAGAAGCACTTAAGTGATTCATTATCTTGTACATCTCTTATAATTCAATGCTTCTTCAATACTGGTGTCTCACTTGTGTTACGTCAGATAAGTTTTTCCATACTGAAACTAATAAAAAATTATCTTCGCTCTATGATGAATCAAGAACGACTATCTAATCTGTCCATTTTACCAGTTGAAAGAAAAGAATCAAACGAAACTGTAATAACGTAAATAATAACTACTACTTTGTACTAAGGTTACGAAATTAACTGATTTTATAATTGTACGAGCCTTTTTCTCAGACATAAAAGGCAAGGAAGTTTTCTTATTCAATTCTTTATTATTTGTTTGCATTCTATCTGATGGTTACTGTGTAAATGCTGCTTCTTATCCAAAGTTTCTCACCTGTATCTTTAAGTATATGTAGTAAAGTTACCATATCATAGAGTACACACATTATAAGTACCTGACTTTGTCAGCTATTACCCCTATATTGCTCATTTTATGTAAAACGTGCATTAAAAATACATCAATTTGTAGGCAGAACAACGACCTCATTTAGCTTTGCTGCCCAGGCCTCTGATGGACATAGTCCACCACTGTTTGGTTTGCCTTTGTACCAAAAGCAAATTATTTTTCTGTTGAAATCGACTCAAATAACTGATTTTTTAGGCTGTCCGATAGTATTGTCGGTTACAGATACGCAAAAACGGAATTGCGACAATTTGCTCCATACACAGTTATGTAACAGCAAAACAGATGTAACAAAGTACTCTGACTGCAGTAACAAAAATGTAGTTCAAAGAAGTTAGGGATCTGTATTAGACTACTACAGCCACTGAAAATTACAACTGTGTCCCAGTATGTTGTGTGGAAAGTACAGCACTGGACTTCATGTTCTTTTTAATGAGCCAGCATCTCCCGTTTTCCCTGCAGAGGTTATCAGTGGCAATCCTCTGTAAATGAAAATGTAGGAATTCTCTACTTGCATTCTCGGAACTACATTTTTAATGTAATGAAGGGTCCAGAAGATGGATTTGTGATGCGAATTCCCGCACAGCACACACGTTGTAATGAGAGCATTGTCCGGGGGTGGTTTGCCAGTCAGTCAGTGATTTCTGTATAGGATTAGAAGCGTTAAAATCGTTCCAAACAGACTGGAGCTTTACCGTATGTATTGCTTTACTGCACAAGGATGCAGTATACCTGTAAAGCTACGATATATATGTCAGTCTGAAAGCTATACATCGCCCAGGTAGGTGGTTTGGAGTGGAGGGTAATGGCGCATGTACAAAGCGTATGTACGTTACTTACTATAATACACAACCATGATTACTGATCTCGGTTCACAGATAAAATCGTGCTACGTTATTGATTTAGTTGTGGTTAACCAATGAAGCAGGTGTAGTAATATAAACGATCCACTGGTTAGTGTTGATAGCTCTGATGAGCTGCTGGGATCATATCAAGTTGGTACACCACGATCAAAAAATGTAACAGAAAAGCTTGGATACAATATAATGTATTTCTCACCAACTCTGTTGGCTAATTTTAGGGAACAGGCATTTAAGGTTGACTGCTGTTATCATACATCATACAGTCACTACCATTATATCCACTCCATGAACCACGGACAGTGCCGTCTTTGGGGTGGAGGGGTATCTGTTGAGAGGACAGAAGAACTTGTGGTTCCTGCAGAGGGACAGCATCCTTTTCAGTAGTTGTAGGGGTAACAGACTGGCTGATTGACTGATCTGCCTTTAAGATCAACGAAAACGGCCTTGCTGTGCTGGTTATGCGAACGGCTGAAACCGAGGGGGAACTACAGCTGTAATTTTTCCCGAGGGCTTGCAGCTGTTATGTATGGTTAAATGATGGATGGCGTCCTCTTGGATAAAATATTCTGGAGGTGAAATAGTCCCTCATTCGGATATCCAAGCAGTGACTACTCAAGAGGATGTCGTCATCAGGGGAAACAAAACTAGCTTTCCACGGATTGAAGAGTGGAATGTTAGATCCCTTAATAGGGCAAGTAGGTTACAAAATTTAAAAAAGGGAAATGGATACGTTGAAGTTAGATATAGTGGGAATTAGTGAAGTTCGATAGCAGGAGGAACAGGAATTCTGTTCAGGTGAATACAGGGTTATAAATACAAAGCCAGATAGGGGTTATGCAGGAGTGGGTTAGATAATGAATGAGAAAATAGGAATGCGAGTAAGCTAATATGAACAACATAGTGAACGCATTATTGTAGCCAATATAGACACGAAGCTCACACCTAACACAGCAGACGATGAAGTGATTGAAGAAATGTATGATGAGATAAAAGAAATTATTCAGATAGTTGAAGCAGACGAAAATTTAATTGAGATTCTGGACTAGAATTCGATAGCAGGAAAAGGAAGAGAAGGAAAAATACCCTCCCCTTCACCGACAGCTCCCCCACCTGGAAATTTGCAGGAAACGCTGAATCCATGCCGAGCTGTTAATGTGAAAGGATATATCTTAATTTCATCAGTGTTTTAGATGTTCATGTGTTATCCTATTGTAAAATTCTACCTAAAATTTGGTGTGTGTTCAGCTTGGTGTGTGGAGACTGACTGTCCTAGTTCGCAATACCACCCTCAGAGGTCGTTCGAAATTGGCGTGAAATTCAACAGTTTTAAAATGTACTGGTGTCTCCCCGTTGGAAAATGCTCCCTAAAATATTCTTGTGTATGTTCACCTTCCAGTGTGGAGACTGGGCGCTTAAATATCGCTGGGGTAAATACCAGTATGTTGAACAATATTCATCGCTCCTGCCCCACCAACAAACCGAAACGTTCTGAGATGTGTTTTCGAACATTACTCAAAAGGATGACACAGTGAACAAAGTAGCCGTCTGATGACCACCCCATCACAAACATGTATGAGCCTGCAGACCTGGGTTTCCCTCAGAATACAGTCCTGTACAAGCAAATTTATTGGCTCCTGCCAAATTAGTGAAGGGATGCTTCGAGAACTCAAATGGGATTCTATGGAGAGAATGCGATGTTCTTTTCGAGAGAGGCTACTGAGAAAATTTAGAAAACCGTCATCTGAAGCTGACTGCAGAAGAATCTACGGCAACCAACCTACATTTCGCGTAAGGACCACGAAGATAAGACACAAGAAATTAACGCTAATACGGAATCATATACACAGTCTCATTTTCCCTCGCTCTGTTTGCGAGGGGAACAGGAAAGGAAATGATCAGTAGTTGTACAGGGCACACTTCGCCACACACGGTATGATGATTTGCGAAATATGTATTTAGATGTCTATGTAAATTTAGCCGACCTATTAAGATGCCAGTCGATCCATTTATAGGCTCATAAAATTCACGGCAGAATGTTGTCTCCCTTTTATCGAGAAAATGGAAGACGGAACTTCTACTAGTCTCTAATTTTCTCACTGAAGTTACTTCGCGAGATGTGTGTGAGAGACTGTAATACGTTCGACCCCTTATAAGGGGCTCACCTCTCAACTCCCCTTTTGTCAGAGTATCGCTTTCCCGCCATATTCTCACGAATCTTCCAGTCTTTGATACACAACATTTGTATCGACCTGATTTTGACGATTAAGAGGTGTCTCCCACCAAGTCCTAGACACCTGCTAATTCTCTCTAAATCCCATCACGTTCCGGCAGCATTGTTCCATTAATTAGAAGACTGTCTAGTACTCCACGCATCACTGACTGGGTAGAGAGTTACCACAAGGAGAAAAAATAGCCCACTAACGTCCAGCGAGAAATTCGCCACTGAGTTCGCGTCCAGGTATTGTTTTCGATTGGTACTGCTTCTAGTGATTTGTAGCCAGTGACGTAATACATCAGCAGCAGGTGTCTTTGGCTATTTTAGGTACTGTACTCCATCTAGAACAGACACGTGTTCATAGGATCTTCTTTCCTCCATTTACAAACACGAATCTTCACAGTTTGTAGGTCTATTAATATTCTCCGAGTATAAAGAAGTGTGGCAGTTTGTTTGATAGTAATTCATACAATTCTACAGTTTTATCCCAATCTTGATGAAATTTTTCTCACTTTACCTTCAAGACAAGAGGGATATCACAGTCTACATAATCTACATAAGATTTCGTAATCTGACTTGATATATTACGTTTTTGCCAAACATCTCGAAAAGCACTTGATCGATTTACTTCGAAGTTCTTAACCGATTTTCAGAGTGACAGTTATTGAACTATATGGACTAAAATCGTCATAACTTTGAACGGTTTGCGTCTGGTCATCGAGACTGCACGGTTGGCCGCAGCGCATGATGGAAATTATATGCGTATGCGCACGCGTCTTGTTGTTGGTTTAGCGACGAAGCCAACTTTCGTTTGGATGGGTTCCTCAACAAGCAAAAATGGCGCATTTGGAGGACTGAGGATACGCATTTTGCGATCGGAAAGTGTCTTCACCCTAAACGGGTGACTGTGTGGTCGGCAATTTCCAGTCACGGAATAATCGGTGCGATACCCCTTGATAGTACTTTTACTACCGAACGGTACGTGCAGGTTTTGGAAGATTATTTTATCCGCATTACCCAGAGTGACCTTGATTTCGGCAAGATGTGGTTCATGCAAGACGAGATCGACCCCATCGAAGCAGGAGGGTCTTTAATGTCCTGGAGTAGCACTTTGGGGACTGCATTGTGGCTCTGGGGTACCCAGAGGTCAATGGCATGGGACTCCATTAGCCGCCATATTCTCCGGATTTGAACACATGAGAGTCCTTTTTGTGGGACTATATCAAAGACAAGGTGTACAACAATAACCCCAAAACCATTGCTGAGCCCAAAACAGCAATTCAGGAGGTCATGACAGCATCAACGTTCCGACTCTTCAGTGGGTCATGCAGAATTTCGTATTCGTCTGCACTAAGTCATCGCCAATGATGGCAGGCATATCGAACATGTGATAACCTAAATCCGAATGTCGGTAGTGATGTTTACATGTTGAATACAGTGTGTGCACGCCGTAGTTTGTTACTAATTTACGTTTTTTTCGAGTAGTTCAATAAATGTCACCCTGTACTGCAAATCTCTACAGTCAGATGAAACAACGAGGAAGATTAATGAAAATTAACTCCCTAAAAAACGAAATATATCGGGTAAACTGACTTAATTCTTATCACGAGAGTAACCTGCAACAGTAATACCCGTCTTGGAGATAATATCATCAGACGTCACTAGATCACGGCACGAACAAACGCTCGAGAATTTAACAGAAACAAGATTGCAAATTCTTATTTGGTCATTAAAATGGTTCAAATGGCTCTGAGCACTATGGGACTCAACTGCTGAGGCTGTATCTCAAATCGCTACAGTAGTCACGGAACGTAAACGAGAAAAGCCATCTGCCATAACTGGAACGTCAGTTCCAATAGTTATTTGCAGTTGTTTACCTAGGGTAAGTGGGTTCGATGTCCATGTTCATGTCTATGTAGCATGACGTCAGTGTAAAAGTACCATTTCTCCTTACAGAGATGGAGAACGTGAGAGTGAGAAGAATACTGGGTAGCATTGAAAGCATTTCAGGGAGATTTAAAAATCCTACTACAGACGAAAAAATTTATCTGTATGTGTGAGAGCAGTAATAAAATTATTAAGTGCTAATACTAACGACTGTAACCTACATTATAGGGGCCCTCCAGTCTCTCACTGCAGTGTTCAGCATAGTGGACGACAAGAAGGTATGTTCCCATTGCTGGCGTGTGGGACCACTTGTTTGGACATGTATCCAGTGGTAGCTCTCTGTTGACTTTCTCGTTCTTGCCGTGCTATCAAAATCATTCCACACTTCATTTCTGACGCTGTGGTTGTCTCCTGCATCACCACACATGCAAAGCTGCAGTAGTAGTTACCAGGCATACCTTTGAGGCTGTCTCTGATGCGATGAGCTTGGTTGTGGCTGCGACAGTGGCAAGTTGGGTATTTGCTGCGTGTGTGGTAGTGGCCCATAGGAGAGACTGTCCTGAATTTTGTTTGTTTATGATAAAGGCGACGTTCTTATTCCTGTCCCAGCCCAGTGGGAGTGGTAACAGTACAAGTTTGCGAAATTTCTTACACATGGTATGTCAGTGTAATTTGGCAGTGTCTTGTGTGTTATGGTGTGGTAGACTTGGTAAGTAGCAGGAGTGTACTTGTTTACATAACGCAATGTGAAAATGGTTATACGTGAAACCATGGAATCTCTTTGTAACTTGTACATAGGAAGAGTGTATGTGTTTAAATAATGCAGTGTGGTAACTGTTTAACATTAGAAGTATTTTAGTTATGATACTCTGCGCCTGTCTTTGGATGACGACATTGAACGTATTTACAAGTGGGTTTTTGGAATATTGGGAGAAAATCGACAAGGTTTCAGCAAAAATTGTAAGAAATTTCCCCAAAACTGTAACAAATTTTCCCCAGAATTGTAAAAAACAATGGCATGTGGTGTTACATTGGAGTACTTGTTGAATATTCCATTTGGCACAATACTCTACTGGAAACTGTCATTGAATTGGTTTAGTGCAGTGAGAGAGCGGGAGGGGACATTGAAAGTAAGTGGAAGGGGCTAAGGTGGCCTGTTTGGGTCATAAATTAAACGAATTATGGAAAGGGTATCATGGATATACATCTGGGGCCCATTTTCGATCAAAAAATGTAGTAATAAAGATAATACAAATCAAAAATTAGACAAGAGTAGCATAACTGTGGAGACAGCCATGTTATGATAGTGGTGAACATTTTGTGTCATAAATTATAGTTTTTAAGGTGTGGTTGTAAGTATCTGGTGTCCATTTTATCTACATATTGGCCACAGCCAAATGACCGGTTTATTTACTTAAGGGTGATAATGAACGAGTCCAAGTGGTCAGTTTGTTTATGTAAGGAGAACAATAGACCTATGGTCTTGAAAGTCGCTCTGCCTCCCTACTGTGGTATATGTGTGTGGCTTTGTTTATCAGTACTAAAGTCATTTTCGACTATTAAAGGTGTAAGACAGCACTGTATCACAAAAGTGGGAGAGTTGGCCTGAAGGATATTCCAGATAAGCATTCACCTCGTGGAACTGTACTTATTCCACTTTAATTTAAAGTTCAAATTGTTGGTCAACCATTACTTAAACATGCTGAATTTCATTTATGATAATGACCTTTTAATTAATAGACAGTATAACTGTATTGAAAATGAGGACCAGTACCGAATCACTGAAGGAGAAATCATTGCCAGAAAAATTCATCCAAATGTCAAATTTTTACTCTGTGTATTAACAATCAGGTAAACCAGACATCACATGGAAAGGAATCTCTCATAGACATCGACCAAGCCTAACGTATATAGTAATAAATTCATATACTGCTGTTAGTTATAAAAAAGCTGTATTTCAACATAAATCGACAATGCTGCAGGAAGTTGACACAGATGATATTAGTGGCATAACTACTTTTATTAATATTAGCACTTACAGTGAAGCATACAGCTCAGTTGAATATGCTTGCTTCATATAGTATACTTCCATTACACCAAATATCTGAATGTGCCACTTACTGATATATGCCACATCATTTAATGAAAGAGGTCCATATGGTATCAGATACGGAATTTTTCTTTAGTGTTAGACGGCAAGGGCCTTATAATTCCAAGCCTAGCCAATCTACTTACAACAGGCACCACATCTAGTTATTTAATTAAATAATTACCCGTTTAATGAAAACAGTTCAACAAGAAAATATCCTTACATGACGAACAACACGTCAGCACCAAAAAAAAATGACGCTTCTTCCAGTCATTTGTGGAACTAGACGAGATATATAACACTGCAACTTGATACAGTATATAACACCACCTTGCATCCAATTAAAACACATTTTTCTATGCGTATATGGCGATACCGGCTCACCGTTTGCATCTGCTGACTGCTGTCGGCAAACGGGTCGCACTTAGCCCTTGTGAGGCCAATTGAGGAGCTACTTGCTCGAGAGGTACCGTAACCGGTCACGAAAACTGACAACGGCCGGGAATGGAGTGTGCTGACTACATAGCCCTCCGTATCCGCATCTTGTGACGCCTACGGGCTGAAGACGACACGGCGGCCGGTTGATACTGCTGGGCCTTCAAGGCTTGTTTGAGTGGTGTTGTTGTTGTTTATGGCAATACTCATGTGACGTTTCGTACTGATGGTCTTCTACGTTGTCATGCGGTATCTACATTTTACCTTTCCCGAACTGTAACAAATTGTGTTACTTATTTTATGCTTTTAGCACGGTACTAATAAATGAATTGGAATGTCCCGACAGACTGAAATTGTATGTCAGACACGAATCTGAACACTGATCGTGGCCTCCCAGAGGAAATGCTGTTACTGACCGAGCTACGAAGACACGCCTCACTCCACATGCTGAGTGAGGTACAGCTAAGCAGAGTTCACTTTGTCACTAGGGAATCCGTCTATACATTTACAGCATAAAGTGAGACCGTTGAAAGAATAAGAACCCTGAAGCAGAAACATCTCAGTATGTCTTTATCCGAAAACTAACTGCCTGTATATAATTGAACATTTTGTCGTTGATTTTCAATTTTTTCATAGCTAGGAAAAAAATTGTCAAACTTTACCACTAAATACAGTTAAAATCTATTCAACGAATGAAATGTCATAGCGCTACACAGAGTTTATGGCTCTCAATTTTTTTTGTTTTTGGTTTTGCTGTTTTTTAATAAGTTAGCTACATTTTAAAATACCATTGCTACAAAAGAATGTGAAAATTGAGTAATTACATTTGTGCTCCACAAATCTGTAAGTAATATTGGCCAAAAAGCTTCTGGATATATTTATAACTAGACGTGTGACTAAATGAGAACAAGAATAATTTGAGACAGACTGCGTCACTTTCGTGCCGAATGCACAGTAGAATTGTATATAACTGCAATATTGACAGCAGATTTTAGGAATAGATCTTAGATGGTACTGACATTAAGAACACGTTTTCCCAGGAATTCTGTAAATGGCGAATTAATCTGTCTGTAGTACTTTGCTGTTATGTGAACACAGTTTTAAAGTAATGTTTCCCTGAGTTACTGAACGTTTCGTGCATTAGTAACTGCCTCTATGGAGCAATATTTCTACTTCACAAGTCATGAAATCGTTAGGAGTTTGATTAAGTCGGCATTGTGTGGAGTTAAATTAGTAAACGACGGGACAGATACATTGAACAGAGCTCGCAGCGTGTATCTACAAAATCAAGTTGCTTGGTATTACAGACTGTAACCTGCTTAATTCTAAAGAATAAAATTTAGTTGCTAAGACTAGAAAGTCCCCTACTGTACCTCTATCCATGGAGTAGATTTCTTACTGACGGCTTCTGACCTTTCAAGCTACCATGATTTCTACCAGAACTGAGGAACGTAAGAAACTACAAAAATACGAGGATACCCGTTCTCAGTTATGAAGAGCTTCACTTTCTGGGAAAATTTTCAGACACGTATAAAACAACCACTGCGATGACCCTGGTAAAAACAATCCAGGGTTTCACACGCCGAACATTGTGATTTCTATACTTGTGCTCACCTTTAAAAATTCGGTGTTTTTTTTCTGCAGGCTTTGCCTGAAGTAGAATTAAAATGGTGAAAGCCTACTAAACTTTTCGACTATAATAGCGGAAAACTCGTTAGAGAAAACGAAGTTAATTCCTCTCTGGAATCTGCCCGTATTGTGATTGCTGCGAAAGTAAAAACAAAGCAGGGTTTCGTACGCCCATCATTGTGATTTCTATACTTCTGCTCACAGTTAAAAATTCGGTGTTTTTTTCTGCAGGCTTTGCCTGAAGTAGAATTAAAATTGTAAAAGCCTACTAAACTTTTCATCTAGAAAGCGAAAAACTCGTTAGAGGAAACGAAGGTAATTCTTCTCTGGAATCATACTCTGCCCGTATTGTGATTGTTGTGAAAGTCCATAAGCGTTCTGTTTTGTTGGTAATATTGTCAGTTTAGTTTCTGATACTTTCTATCAGTATCGGGATCATTAGGGTCAGAGCTGTTTATTTTGGTTCCGAATGAAGGAAACTATTAGACCGCGGCCTCCATTAGTCAATAGCCTAGCGTGAATCAGGTAACACTTAGTTGAGAACAGCTGAAAGGCGAGGTAATGGGCCACGAGTCGTTCTTAAGTTTAATATACTGTGCATTGTACCGTTCCGGTACACATCCCTCACATTAGCCTTGTAAACTTCGTAAGTCTTTACTAGTAGAATAAGAACTGCGCAAGAAACGACTCAACGAAATATAAGACATGTTCTTGGAAACTCTCATATTTCAAAGCTTGCAAGCCCAGACAGTTGATTACAGGGGGTAGTTCCCTAAGCATAAACGAAGAAAAGAAAGCAGTTGATATTACTCTGCTGCTCAAACAATAAGAGTACAGCTAGTAATATTACGATATTTGCTGAGAAGCTTTCACTAATTTTGTTCATGTCTTACCTACAATAATTATTGTACTTCCGTCGTGAAACCAGGCAAACTAACATTTCCAACATACGTCGTTTCTTGATTACGAAACAGCCTACTCCCAGTGCCGAATTAAGCCAGCTCGGGGCCTGTAACAAATGCTAAGAAGAGGACATTGGTTTGCTTTAGGCCTCAAAGTTTAGGGTATAAAACAAAGCAGCACATTACAAAAAACAATTCTCGATTTAATTTGGGCAGCTTCAGAGATAACACTTGTCAAATTAATGTCTCTAAGCGCATCACATTCTATTTACATTAAGGTGAGGTCCTTTAGACGTTCTTGTCTCAAGGAGTTCCTTAACTCATTTTTAATGCACCTTAATATTGAAAAATAACGTTCTCCATTGCAGCTGGTGATAATCATAGACAAGCAAAGGTGTAAGACTATTTTTATAATTGGGAAACACGATTCTAACGAGTTTCCCATTTAAAGTTTATAAAACTGCACTCGTGTTTTTGCTGTCAAAAGCAGCGGCCACATCTGTTTTGAGCAGTTCACCGGACTGCACCAGTTCGCCATCTAGCCATCCTTCTTAATCGTCTGAATGAGCATTGACGATAACTGGAGTTTTTTTTTCAAGGTATCTCAAAATAATGACCAGGTGTTTAATATTCTCCAACTTCATCGTGTATAATACAGCGGCTGAAATGGTCGTACTTTGCATCTTGTTTCCGTCGTCTAGAAACGTGTAGCTTATGTTCTTCATAGCCTGTCAGCACTCTGGTTTTTGCTGCAATATCTGAAAATGTGGACGGATTGATTGGCCGCACCCATGTAATGATTTATGGCGGCGCTTGTCGCTTGGAAGCGTTCTCGGATTTTGTGCCAAGCGATAGTCATTATTCCCGTTCGAACTTATCCATCATCGAAACTAGCTCGTAAGCCTGATGACGGCACTCTACCTTATGATCCAAGTTATTGGATATATCATGCAAAACTTGCGTACAAGTGACTTCGTAGCATCTGATTGGACCGATCACCTAGTGCACGGCAACATTTTCAATATCAGGAATTATTTTAATTAGTTTCTTACTATGCTTCCAAGGGAAGAGCTCATACGTAGAAGCGGAAAAAAATGTATTGTGGCTTTCAACGAAACCAAAGAAAAATGGTATCTGTGCACAGCATTCAGCAGCGCACATGGAAACCAAATGTAATGACAATGCAAAGCAAGGAATGTATTTTTCGTATTTATTTAGCTTCTTAATTCGTGATTCTAAGCCACTCTACTCATGTTGCTGGCATTTTCAGAGCTTTGCCTACGATAACCTTTGATATTAATGTCACTTTCATTTTTAAAAAAATGTAGTAACCTCTGGGCAAATTGCTCAGTATAGCCTTCCACGCCCAAGAACCTCACGGAACTATTCACTGGTCCAGATAGCAGGACATACCGCATTATTAGAGTCGGTTGGTCTACATGCGATTTAACTGGAGTGGAATTCAGTGAAACAGAATAACAGTTGAATCTCTTAATTTCGCAAATAATATTATCTCTTATGCCTGATACAATTAGATTGTTAAGTCCCTCGCATGTTGCTATCGTCGAGTATGACATATCTTCCTTTCCTTTATTTGCAGGAGGAGGAGGAGATTTAGTGTTTATCGTCCCGTCGACAACGAGGTCATTAGAGACGAAGCGCAAGCTCGGGTTAGGGAAGGATGGGGAAGGAAATCGGCCGTGCCCTTTCAAAGGATCCATCCCGGCATTTGTCTGAAGCGATTTAGGGAAATCACGGAAAACCTAAATCAGGGTGGCCGGAGACGGGATTGAACCGTCGTCCTCCCGAATGCGAGTCCAGTGTGCTAACCACTGCGCCACCTCGCTCGGTTTATTTGCAGGAATATTTATATGTTCCCCAAGAAAAATGTCAAATTTAGCTATTATTTATAGTAAACCGAAATAAATTTCATTGTGAGGTGATCTAAGGAGTTCATCATTATCCGAAATGCAGAACCTCGTCCTCCTAAGACAGTTATAACTGCAATAAATCATTCTAACAGTGTCCGCCAATACTTCTGTTCGATCTCAGTTTGACTCACAAGCTGAGAATCGATACGCGCATTCTTGTTTTTGCGAACTAGCAACAAAATTATCGCTTGCCTTTGTGAAGTCTGAAAACGTAACTTTGCAGACAAATCAGAAATGTTTCCCTTCAGATTCTGAATAACACAGCCGATATCTCATGTGAGCTGCATTCGTTAGTCCAGTACAGGGTGAGTCAGGAGGAAATGTACATTCTTTGAGGGTTAGTGATTCTGAACAAAGAAACTTCATGTAGACATGTTGTCTATTCCGAATTATTTCCGAGACAGAACACATTTAATACCATTTTTGTGAGTTTTTCTTGAATAACTCTGAAACCACACCCTGCAGCGAAAACGTATAAAAAACGTACAAAATGGAGCTACATTAAATTTCCTACAAAAAAGGGTACACTCATTTATCTCTAGGACTAATAGTTTTACCGAAGAGAGCCCGAGAATATTAAAAAACTCGCGCGACGCACATCGCTGTACCTTAGGTAGTTTTTGTAGGCCAGTTTGAGGCTGTTTCCCCACTTGATAGACAGCAGGTGTCCGGTATCGGACTGTTCGTCTCAACTTCCCCTACATTTCTGTAGTAAACAATGACGATGAAAATATTTGAATAATACTGAAAACAAATAACAATGTACGTTAAATGTACATTAAATAAAAAATAAAAATCTCGGATACCATTCGGAATAGAGCACATGTCCATAAGAAGATTTTTTTTTATCATCCCACAAAACACGTACCTTTCCTCCTGACTCAGCCTGTATGTGAAAAATGACTTTTGACGACATCGTAGTTTATTCTGCTGGAAGACAAAAATTTACTGTTAAAATGTTGCGCTTCGTTATATCCATTCGCAATCCACTAATCTCGATGAAAGTTGCCATCCCATTCACTAATAAAGTTGGAGTACAATTTACTTTCGTTCTGTTATTGACTTGTAAAATATGTAATAACATCAGAAGCATGTAATATAGTTTCCACCTTTGACTTGAAGGAGACGTATGAGATGCGAAAAGGCTTCTCGCGCTTTTAACTTCATTTGGATTGGACGACGATGCCAGTGAAATGAGAGGACTCACTGGCCACTCGACTCACTATCACTTGTAGAAAATGTGGCTACACCAGAAAAAATTGCAGATCCTAATAAATATTATATAGATGGCCTTCTGCCATCATCTGCACAATCAGGTGCAACTTCTTTATTTTCTGCTTCAATTTCTTTAGAATAAGTAGCATCATTCTGAACATTATAAAACCTCAGAGAACATTTAGTGTTTTAAAGTAACAGCTTTTATTACTTTTCATGTTTTTCTTTACGCTTTTCACTCCCTGATGCGTAGTGTCAGGCCGTATCTCCAAGTCTACTGCTCATGTTAGCTACCTCGAACTGCGTGGAACGGAAAATAAAATGGAATTTTACTACTTAATCGGATATGGTGCACAACTGTATTATAATTTATACCCATTTTATACTGAAGCCAGTGCCAGTTGGCTACGTCAGATTTAAGTGCGATTAAGTTCTCACAGGGGACGACCGAAGGGGTGAAATCGGCTTTCCGCAGGAACCTATATAGTGGTGTTAGCTTTCAGCCATCAGCCTTCCGGGTGGGCCCTCTTTAGCGAAAAATTTACGAAAAGTAGTTTCTTGTGTTACAGTAGTTCCTCGAAAATATTATTAATTGTGTAGGTACTGCCGTAGTCCCACTGTTACATAGGCAGTAAGTTTAAGGAACAATTTGAACAAACCACGAGCGGGAGAGGACAAAGACCCGACCCAGTCAAACGTGGACGCAGTGACACGTTAGCTGAAAACAGTGCTCATTCATTCCCAACCGAC
Source organism: Schistocerca nitens (assembly GCF_023898315.1). Taxonomy (NCBI): domain Eukaryota; kingdom Metazoa; phylum Arthropoda; class Insecta; order Orthoptera; family Acrididae; genus Schistocerca; species Schistocerca nitens. Next base: position 142,892,659 of record NC_064616.1, on the reverse strand, counting down.
GATTCATTGCGGAGAAACTACCCGAAAATTACATTTGCTGAACAATTTCCTTGCAGAGAAAGTAGATATGCCCAGTCACTAACAGGTTTTAAAAATCAAAAAGGAATCCTTTCAGAAATTGATTTGTTTAGTTATTTTCTTTTACATGTAAAATAAAAATAACTCACTCTTTGGAATGTCTAGCAGAGCGATGTCTGTGTTGATATTTGCCCAAAATTTTGTACCATACTTAAAACACCATGATAACATTTGTTAATGTTACAGTTTACGAACAATAACAATTTTAGTCATTTCAAGTCGCTGTGAACAGCGAATACAAAGAGCTAACCTGGCGATTTTGGGTGAAGAGCATAATGTAAATAAGTGCTTTCACGGAGATTTATGTACATATTTTTAAAGCTATATTTTAGTATTTGGTGGTTCATGGTGTGGGTTCCTCTTGTCATGTCCTAGTTCATGAACCACGGGCAACGTATGAGTGGCCAAGTAAGTGGTCCTGACAGTCGGGATACCAGTTACTTTGGAATAAGGCTGAGCATCTCGGACATATTCTGAGTCGTGGTCACCTTTGTGCTCAGACGGCAAAGACTACCAAATCCACCGGTTAGTCCCTCAACCGTTAGGGGTAAAACTCAACGGGACCCGGGGCAAGTAAGGCTAGCAACCTGCTTCCCTGGTACTTTAAATATTATGCTGGCAACAATCAGAGCAAAATGCCTCGGACCTTTGGAGGTGACGGAGTCCCACCTCTAACTTACAAACCAGGCACTTCTAAGATACGACTCGGCAAACGAATGGTAATGAGATGAGGAGCTATTAATATCAATGGGGGCTACTCTGGGAAGAAGGTAGAGCTGGCAGAGGCTGCAAGTAAGATGGGGTTGGACGTTTTAGCTGTTAGTGGCATTCGGGTAAGGGGTGAGAAAGAAGAGGAAGTGGGAGAATACAAGGTCTACCTGTCAGGAGTCAAAGCAGGAATACCACAATGGGGTGTAGGGCTTTACATCAGGAAAGAAATGGAACCCAGCGTAGTTGCAATAAGGTATGTAAACGAACGACTGATGTGGATAGACTTGACAGTGTCCAGCTAGAAAATTCGGATTGTTTCAGTATATTCGCATTGTGAAGGGACAGATCAAGATAAGATGGATAGTTTTTATGACGCACTCAGTGATGTAGTTGTTAGAGTAAAGGACAAGGATAGTGTTCTGCTCATAGGTTATTTTAATGCCAGGATTGGAAATCGAACAGAAGGGTATGAAAAGGTTATGGCTAAATTTGGAAAGGATATGGAGGCCAACAGGAACGGGAAACAACTCTTGGATTTCTGTGCCAGTATGGGCTTAGTAATCACAAACTCCTTTTTTAAACATAAGAACATTCACCGGTGTACTTGGGAAGGCAGGGGAACCAGATCTGTCATTGACTATATAATAACAGATCAGGAGTTCAGGAAGGCTGTGAGGGACACACGTGCATTCAGGGGATTCTTTGATGACACTGATCACTATTTAATCTGCAGTGAAATTGGTATTGTGAGGCCGAAAGTGCAGGTGGTCAGGTCCATATGTAGGAGCATAAGAGTGGAGAAGCTTCAGGATAAGGAAATCAGGCACAAGTACATAACAGTGCTCTCAGAAAGGTACCAGTTAGTTGAATGTCGTCAATTACAGTCATTGGAAAAGGAATGGTCAAGGTACAGGGATACAGTACTAGAAGTGGCTAAAGAATGTCTTGGAACAGTAGTGTGTAAAAGTAGGATGAAGCAAACAGCGTGGTGGAATGACACAGTTAAAGCAGACGGTAAAAGGAAAAAGAAGGCATATCAAAAATGGCTACATACTAGAACTCAGGTAGACAGAGAAAGTTATGTTGAAGAAAGAAACAAAGCCAAACAGATAATTACAGCATCCAAGAAGAAATCTTGGGAAGACTTTGGAAACAGGTTGGAGACTTTGGGTCAAGCTGCTGGAAAATCATTCTGGAGTGTAATTAGCAGTCTTCGAAAAGGGAGGTAAGAAGGAAATGACAAGTATTTTGGACAGGTCAGGAAAACTGCTCGTGAATCCTGTTGATGACTTGGAGGGAATATTTTGAAGAGTTGCTCAATGTAGGTGAAAATACGATCAGTAATGTTTCAGATTTCGATGTACAGTGGGATAGGAATGATGATGGAAATAGGATCACATTTGAGGAAGTGGAGAAAATGGTCAATAGATTGCAGTGCAATAAAGCGGCTGGGGTGGATGAAATTAAGTCGCAACTCATCAAATACAGTGGAATCTCAGGTCTTAAATGGCTACACAGGATAATTGAAATGGCGTGGGAGTCGGGACAGGTTCCATCAGACTGGACGAAAGCAGCAATCACACCAATCTTTAAACATGGAAACAGAAAAGATTGTAACAACTACAGAGGTATCTCTTTAATCAGCGTTGTGGGTAAAATCTTCTCAGGTATTATTGAAAGGAAAGTGCGAGTATTAGTTGAGGACAAATTGGATGAAAATCAGTGTGGGTTTAGGCCTCTTAGAGGTTGTCAGGACCAGATCTTTAGCTTACGGCAAATAATGGAGAAGTGTTACGAGTGGAATAGGGAACTGTATCTATGCTTTATAGATGTAGAAAAGGCATATGACCGGGTTCCTAGGAGGAAGTTATTGCCTGTTCTACGACATTATGGAATAGAAGGCAAACTTTTGCAAGCAATTAAAGGTCTTTACATAGATAATCAGGCAGCAGTTAGAGTTGACGGTAAATTGAGTTCATGGTTTAGAGTAGTTTCAGGGGTAAGACAAGGCTGCAACCTGTCTCCACTGTTGTTCATATTATTTATGGATCATATGTTGAAAACAATAGACTGGCTGGGTGGGATTAAGATATGTGAACACAAAATAAGCAGTCTCGCATATGCGGATGACTTAGTTGTGATGGCAGATTCGATTGAAAGTTTGCAAAGTAATATTTCAGAGCTAGATCAGAAATGTAAGGAATATGGTGTGAAGATTAGCATCTCCAAAACAAAAGTAATGTCAATGGGAAAGAGATATAAACGGATTGAGTGCCAAATAGGAGGAACAAAATTAGAACAGGTGGACGGTTTCAAGTACTTAGGATGCATTTTCTCACAGGATGGCAGCATAGTGAAAGAACTAGAAGCGAGGTGTAGCAAAGCTAATGCAGTGAGGGCTCAGCTACGATCTACTCTCTTCTGCAAGAAGGAAGTCACTACCAAGACTAAGTTATCTGTGCACCGTTCAATATTTCGACCAACTTTGTTGTATGGAAGCGAAAGCTGGGTGGATTCAAGTTACCTTATCAATAAGGTTGAGGTTACGGATATGAAAGTAGCTAGGATGATTGCAGGTACTAGTAGATGGGAACAATGACAGGAGGGTGTCCACAATGAGGAAATCAAAGAAAAACTGGGAATGAACTCTATAGATGTAGCAGTCAGGGCGAACAGGCTTAGATGGTGGGGTCATGTTACGCGCATGGGAGAAGCAAGGTTACCCAAGAGACTCATGGGTTCAGCATTAGAGGGTAGAAGGAGTCGGGGTAGACCAAGGAGAAGGTACCTGGATTCGGTTAAGAATGATTTTGAAGTAATAGGCCTAACATCAGAAGATGCAGCAATGTTAGCACTGAATAGGGGATCATGGAGGAATTTTATAAGGGGGACTATGCTCCAGACTGAACGCTGAAAGGCATAATCAGTCTTAAATGATGATGATGATGATGATGATGATGATATTTTAGTATGACACCATTTTGAAATAACTGCCAGGGTTTAGTGATTATACTGTAAAATAATCCACAGGCGTCAAAATTTTCATGGGAATCATTCATTTACGCCGACACAGCCTATTCGTTGTGTCCCCTAAGGTTATAAACTGTATACTAAATTGTAGATGTCAAAAAGATCTACGTAACAGTCCATGACACCATACATTTATCTTGTACAGCTCATACACAATCACCATTTTTCTGTTTCTCTGCTGGTTCTTCAGGGTCAGGGGACAACGGCTGGTAAGTACTTTTCAATGTCAATAAACTTCAAGAAGTGACCAAAGCTCTAGGTTCGTAAACTGCATGTCGTGGGTTCAAATCCAGCAGCACGCTAATTTTTTTAAATAATTTCAACAGTTGTAGTCTTTTTTACATGTATTATTTCTTTGCAAATATAACTATTTTATATTTCATTTAGACTTATTGCCCATGTCATTTTAATCATCGAATGGAGTTTTTTATTTTGCTCTAACTTTATCTTCCTTTTATTCTTTTTTCGTTTGATATCTTTGCTTATGTCATTACAATTATGGTACTTTTATTGAGCTATTGTAATATTTAAAATTTTAAAAATTATCAGTCTATCGATTACACGTAATAGACGAAACATTGCATTTACAATCTGTAAAACTTTTAGTAAGCGTTGCCAGAGGTATATGTGGGGAGTGGAGAAGAAGTACATAAACTTCTGCCGGGAGAACGGCACTTAGTGGGTGGTTTGCGGTTGAGGGGTGGGGACGGGCTGGAGCAGTTGCGTTAGGACTGACAAAATATGTTTCTTGAGGATTGTCTGCTATGGTGGAAATGTTACACAGGAGTCAAAAGTTTCGTGAAGCTCACGTTCATAAGTGGTACTTCTTTCAGGTAATGAATAAGAAATTAATTTGAAGATTTCTACACCACAATTACGCAAAGACAGGCAGCTCTGAAAAATGGCATGACATCTGTCTAATTCTTCCGACATCTGCCGAACGAAACTAGGGCAGGCAGGCTCTCTAAAAGTTTTACGGACTGTATATTCACCATGCATTGGTCCCAAAACGATATGTAGCTACATTTGCTTATATCGTCATCGTCATACAAATATTTGAAGCACAAAATTCTCTTCGCAGTTCGAGAAAACACAAAAGTTAGCTTACTGCAACCACCCTTTTATACAAATGAAATTCATTAAATTTGTGCAAAACAGTAAATACGATGATTGAAATGAGGCGTTCAAGGACCACAAATTAAATTTAAGGAAAGAATTATATTTAAAACCGAATTAAACGTTTAAAAATAAGAACCTCATTCAGTTTGATATGGATTTAAAAAATTTACCGCTCAGCAAGTGTTGTACACACGACCTTTGGTGTATGAGCCTACACCCTTAATCATTACGTTACTTAGCCACTGGGTAAATTGATGTTACTTTTGACTGTTTAGTGCCTCATGAGAATTTATTTCGTCACGTTTCACAAACGAGGGCCCACCAGGATGGATTGCTGCACGGTTTGAAACGTGACACCCTATACTATACCACGGTATGGGTGGTTTCAAGAAGTCAGCCCCACCCCTCCTGTCTCACTGGCAAATAAATTTTTACTGTAATCGGAATTTTGAATTATAAGTTAACTATAGCCGTTTATACAGCATGTTTCACAATTTATGTTACACACTTCTAGAGATAGTTGAGATTAAAACTTCCTGGCAGATTAAAACTGTGTGCCCGAGCGAGGCTCGAACTCGGGACCTTTGCCTTTCGCGGGCAGGTGCTCTACCATCTTTTTTTTTTTTTTTTTTTTTTTTTATTTCATTTTGTTCGCGATTGTTCGTTGCATCTGCTCGGGGCGGACGTCGTAATACTTCCATTTATGTTCGTTGTTGATGGATTGACTCAGTTTTTTGTATTACAGAGAGCACATAACTCTCTGACCGAACACGCTGAGCTACCGTGCCGGCATCATCTGAGCTACCGAAGCACGACTCAAGCCCGGTGCTCACAGCTTTACTTCTGCCAGTATCTCGTCTTCTACCTTCCAAACTTTACAGAAGCTCTCCTGCGAACCTTGCAGAACTAGCACTCCTGAAAGAAAGGATATAGCGGAGACATGGCTTAGCCACAGCCTGGGGGATGTTTCCAGAATGAGATTGTTTGCATAGGAACCCATATCCGTAAACGTCATACAAAAACGCTACAAGCGTCAAAGTTACAGCCGCCGGTGCCGTTACAATTTTACAGACTTTCTAGGATGATGAAGAATGCATTAATTTGCGGTAAGGATCCGCATACCAGAAACGAAGAATTGAAAGTTATAAGTGAAAACCTTCCTGATACCTCTGACAGTGGAATGCATGTACTATTAATGTTGTTGCTAAGATTGAAGGGTAGGCCACTTTCAGAGGTGGTAGTACGGACGAAAACAAGGAAAAAATTTCAAACAACAAAAACTACGGTGTTGCATCCTACCTAGCAAACATGTTTTCAAAGGACTGTAGCACAGAAACGGTTATTTCCGGATTCCAATTCAAAATATTTTTTACTCAGTCGCTCTGCAAGTCCTAGAAGTTTGTAAGGAGAATTTTAGAGCATCCTGCATAATGCTCATAACGTCAGTCATCAGTTCAGTTAATTTATCGATACTATGTGCGCTGTGGGGAAATTGGGATTGGACGTTGAGTGTACTTTAGGTGGTTCATTTAATTCTCGCTACGTAGTAAATAACGTTGCTCCGCTCACCTTTCAGCAGAGCGTCCTTTTCCAAACCTAAACTGATGAAAGTAATGTATAATTCGCCCACATAGAATATTTGCCTTTAAAAAGCACGAGAGCCATGTCTTAATGGTGCTGTTTGCTTATAGTAATTGTTAGGAGTGCATGTATAGTCATGTTTGTGAATATGTGTATGATTATAGCTGAAGGACGCGCAACTGCATCGTTATCAGTGCTCTTATTTCTCTTGTTGAAGACGATAAGAGACGAAAGGAAGGATGAAGCCTGGAGCCAGTATGTATCGTACCCTTCTTGTCTTGAACGCCATCAAAGGGTCGTCAGTGTTTGATATTTCCGTTAGCTTACAGATTAACAACAACAGTACACTGAGAAAAGATTTGAAATTTATGTCAGGCCACTGGTAAACACTTTAGTGATCACGAGCTGTACAACCTCTCCTCCCCCTTATGAGCAAATGCAGCTGACGTAAGTATATTCCAATGGGCAAAATTCAGACCCATTCCTGTGGGTCGAGGTCACAGTGAGCCTTGAGCTACCGATCTCTAAACCTATATTCGATACCCATATTGACTGCGAATGCAAAATGGAACAAATTGAATTCGCAGTTGCTTGCTACACGCTCCCGGCTCAAATTCGTAATTTGGTCGGTGGGTTGGGGGTAGGAGGAAGGAGGGTCCGTTGAATTCGACAAGAATAAGGTTTTCCTATGATAAATTTACCGCTGACATGAATATATTCGCAGAATCACTTGAAACGAACATCATGAACATTTCTGCTAACGAGATGTTGTGTTGGTAGTATTACCCTGCGTCACGTTTCGGGGGGGTTTGTGGTTGTTCAGCTTATCTTTCTCTGTGATAGAACAGAACTTATAGTATCTGTTTTTCGTCTTACTTTTCAAAAATGGCTCTGAACACTATGGGACTTAATATCTGAGGTCATCAGTTCAAATGGTTCAAATGGCTCTGAGCACTATGGGACTTAACATCTTAGGTCATCAGTCCCCTAGAACTTAGAACTACTTAAACCTAACTAACCTAAGGACATCACACACATCCATGCCCGAGGCAGGATTCGAACCTGCGACCGTAGCAGTCCCGCGGTTCCGGACTGAAGCGCCTAGAACCGCACGGCCACCGCGGCCGGCGAGGTCATCAGTCCCCTAGAACTTAAAACTACTTAAACCTAACTAACCTAGGACATCACACACATCCATGCCCGAGGCAGGATTCGAACCTGCGACGGTAGCGGTCGCGCGGTTCCAGACTGCAGCGCCTAGAACCGCTCGGACACTCAGGCCGGCTCTTACTTTTCTCCGAACACAATCTCGACTACTAATAGCTGTTATCTTAGTACCAATTAAAATTGTTCCTATTGCTTTTATTACTGCTAAGACTGTTGGTGAACAAACACGGAAACGAATTTATAAATCAACAACTTCGACATTAGAATTTCTAAATCAGTGCAGATTGACAGCTGAGCATCAGTAGAGTAATAAATAAATTTTTAATGTGTTTTCCGCTTCTCCAACGTCTCTCTTGCTCTGTATTCGTAATTACGCCACAGACCGTTCTTATAAGCAGGAAACCAATGAAAACACATCAGATACAAGGAAAAATTGTTTTCCCCATGCACTCGCTGTCTATCAGTGATCAAGAAGCATTTAACAGTCGTGCAGTCCTATGTATGTCTTGTGAGTTTTTCTTATGTTGTGATACTAAATGACTGTGTTGCGGTTCTCATAGAATAGCGTGAAATGTCACTACAATAGCAGTAAGATATTTTCAAGATTTCCAGTGGCATGAAATTTTACTGTCGGTGCAGTACACTGAATAATCACAGGGAAACGTTTCACAACAAACCGATCGGAAGCTCCGATAAACAACTCCACGTATTTCGTCTTCTTTCCTACGCATAAATCTTTTATAGTATTCGGATCTGAATTTAAACGAAGTGTTCACTTAAGGAAGCATTAATCTGTTTTCATGGGCGTTGAAATAATGTTAAGAAAACAAGCGATTCTCAGGAAAGTAACAGTTCTTCGAAACGCAATTTGGAGTACGGTTCGGTTCGCCGACGTCAGCCGTAATAGAAAGCCCGTCACGTAGTTCGAGAGCAGGTCGCGCATTTGTCATGTCAGAGCGACACCACCGCAAAAGTGCGCAGCATTAATCAATATTATTCACGACAAACCTGTCGTTAGTAGCAACGCTAATATTTCATTTTACAATTCATAAGCAATTACTTTTCTCGGAATTTCAGTTTGACCTCAGTACGTCTTTTATCTGTTACATAGGAACCTTTCCTTTATCTTCGGAGCGGAACGTAAGCACCAGTCTCCTTGATTTTGTTATGTTTAAGAAGGTCTCTATTGATTTTCATTCGTATTTATACCTTATTCTCTGGAACGCGACTTTCGCCATATACCATGGGCTTTGAAGAGCTTTATGAGTCTTGGAATTTGGAGGGAGACAAAATTTCTACTCCTAGTCTCACTGTATCTGCAGTGTCATGCGCAGTCCTGCTGATAAACATGTTTTTGTTACCGTGTGGATTAATCAAATACGCAATGGACATTAATGCAGAAACTTCGACACGATGATACAGTGAGGATGTTTCGTTACATGTTTAGGACACATCTCCTAAACGGAGTACTCTTTCTATTAGTGATTTCACAAGGGAAATAGGAATATGAAGGACCATCAATCGGGTTAAGACTAAGAGAGACTCACATTAAATAATATGAAGATTTGTTACTAGTGAAATCCTTCACTATCAGAGCACACATCGAACACCTAATCAAAATGGTTACCTAAGAATGTGGGGAGTACTACTAACAATCTTTGTCGTTAATATCAGCTTGGAGATCTCGTGGGGTACCAGGGAGTGTGGACACGATAGGAAATGCATTAAGAGGGTTGTTCAATAAGTAATGAGCTTCATTTCTTTTTCTCATAATATATTTATTGTTAAGAGTCAGAATTTGGTGACAATATACATCAGCATGTCTTGTCCATGTCCTATTTTCTTACGTAGTCTCCATCACGTTCTACGGCCGTATGCCAACCATGTGGAAGAGTATGTGTTCCCTGCTGGTAAAATCTCTTGTCTTGTGTCTTACCCATGTTTTCTATGCATGACTGACACTCTCGTCATCTTCAAAGTGTGTTCCCCGAAGAGAATCTTTAAGCGTCCCAAAGAGATGGAAGTCCGAGGGTGCCAGGCCTTGACAGTATGGTGGATGAGGCAATGATATCTAAACCAATTTGGGTATGTGCACTCTGGTTCTCAGACTCGTGTGTGAGCGTGCAGTATCATGTTGGAGCAAGATTTCAGCTGTATTCTTGTTCGATCGAACACGTCGGAAACGGTTCTTGGCTTTATTCAGAGTCTTCACGTATGCCGCCGGCCGAAGTGGCCGTGCGGTTAAAGGCGCTGCAGTCTGGAACTGCAAGACCGCTACGGTTGCAGGTTCAAATCCTGCCTCGGGCATGGATGTTTGTGATGTCCTTTGGCTAGTTAGGTTTAACTAGTTCTAAGTTCTAGGGGACTAATAACCTCAGCAGTTGAGTCCCATAGTGCTCAGAGCCATTTGAACCATTTTTTCACGTATGCCTCTGAATTGATGGTTGACCCTCTTGGCATCACATCCATGACAATGATAGTCACGCCCAGAAGACTGTCACCATGACTTTTCCGGCAGAGGAGGTTGTCCTGAATTTCTTCTTTTGCGGTGAGCGAGGATGATGCCACTCCATGGACTGCCTTTTAGTTTCCGGTGCAAAGTGGTGCACCCAGCTTTCGTCGCCCGTAACGATACATGACATAAAGGTCACTCCGTCGGTCTCAAAACTCTCCTACAATTCAGATGAAATGGTCTTTCTTTGAATCTTGTAGTCCGTTGTGAGCAGTCGTGGAACCTGAAGTGTTGGCAGAAGAGCCAACACCGTGTTGCTAGAGGAGGCCGAAATGCACGTTTTTAAGCTCACGTAGATTGGCGTGAGGTCTGGAACAGGACAATGTCTTGAGAATTGCAAATAAAGTACGTAGATGATGTAATACTTAACTTTAATCCATAACTGGTGTACATCGCTCTTGACGGTACATGTTTTATAATTTCAATATTATCTGGTAATGGCGCCTTGCTAGGACATAGCAAATGACGTAGCTGAAGGCTATGCTAACTATCGTCTCGGCAAATGAGAGCGTAATTGTCAGTAAACCTTTCCTAGCAAAGTCGGCTGTACAACTGGGGCGAGTGCTAGTAAGTCTCTCTAGACCTGCCGTGTGGCGGCGCTCGGTCTGCGATCACTGACAGTGGCAACACGCTGGTCCGACGTATACTAATGGACCGCGGCCGATTTAAAGGCTACCACCTAGCAAGTGTGGTGTCTGGCGGTGACACCACAGAGCCCATCGTGAGCACCTCTTCGAATATCCGAGAGTCTCGATCATTGTGGACGTACTTCCAATGCTTACCGACAATTGTAGAGCCCATTGTTGAGTTGTATTGCGCCGGTCGGCACGAATAATGGCATCCACCCAATTCAGCATGTCTGGAGCAGTGGCTGTGTCAGGACGTCATGAGCGTGGCTGATCATGGAGCTCTGTTTGTGCAGTTCCTGAGGCTGTAACTTTCTTTACACATGGCCCAAAAGTACTCCTATCAACTGCAGCATTGCCATACACTGCACACAAACGTTTAGGAATGTTCACCAAGATTTTTTTTCTGCACACAATAATTCAATAACAGCGCACTGTTGTAACGCGAGTCGTATGTAGACGCCATTTTGACGCTGTACTACGACTCTGCCATCTGCCGGAACAAACATCAAATGTGAAGCACCAACAAGGATGTTTTTCTATGTATATTAATGGCCTTTTTTAAAAAAATGTGGGGCATTACTTATTCAGCAACCCTCGTAACTTTGAGCCTCGTAACACGCAAGCATTCGCACAGCAGAGAAATATCGGAGAATTTGCATAACATATTGATATCAGCATGCACTACAAACACAGGCAGAGGTTCCAAAGGACAGAAGTCCAAGTCCACAACAAATGATAAAAATGAATAATTTTAACAAATTCCAAACTACTGGAACTGTGCAAGCCAAATAGGTATTCGTCCTGTTCAGCATTTGGCTGTGATGCTCACTGTGAGTGGACAACAGTCAGGGCCAAGCTATAATAATGCAGTGAAATTGGAAAGGTCCGACAATCAGAGATTTGGATACTCGTAGAAGTATTCCTTCTGTTCAGTGTTTGAGAATTATATGATTAACCAAACTTTACTCAAAATATACACTACTGGCCATTAAAATTGCTACACCACGAAGATGACGTGCTACAGACGCGAAATTTAACCGACAGGAAGAAGGTGTTGTGATATGCAAATGATTAGCTTTTCAGAGCGTTCACACAAGGTTGGCACCGGTGGCGACACCTACAACGTGCTGACATGAGGAAAGTTTCCAACCGGTTTCTAATACACAAACAGCAGTTGACCGGCGTTGCCTGGTGAAACGTTGTTGTGATGCCTCGTGTCAGGAGGAGAAATGCGTACCATCACGTTTCCGACTTTGATAAGGGTCGGATTGTAGCCTATCGCGATGGCGGTTTATCGTATCGCGACATTACTGCTCGTGTTGGTCGAGATTCATTGACTGTTAGCAGAATATGGTATCCGTGGGTTCAGGAGGATTATACGGAACGCCGTGCTGGATCCCAACGGCCTCGTATCACTAGCAGTCGAGATGACAGGCATCTTATCCGCATGGCTGTAACGGATCGTGCATCCACGTCTCTATCCCTGAGTCAACAGATGGGGACGTTTGCAAGACAATTACCAACTGCACGAACAGTTCGACGACATTTGCAGCAGCATGGACTATCAGCTCGGAGACCATGGATGCGGTTACCCTTGACGCTTCATCACAGATAGGAGCGCCTGCGATGGTGTACTCAACGACGAACCTGGGTGCACGAATGGCAAAACGTCACTTTTTCGGATGAATCCAGGTTCAGTTTCAAGCATTGTGTTTGGTGACATCGCAGTGAACGCACATTGGAAGCGTGTATTCGTCATCGCCATAGTGGCGTATCACCGGGCGTGATGGTATGGGGTGCCATTGGTTACACGTCTCGGTCACCTCTTCTTCGCATTGACGGCACTTTGAACAGTGGACGTTAGATTTCAGATGTGTTACGACCCCTGTGAAACCCCACATTTCAGCAGGATAATGCACGACCGCATGTTGCAGGTCCTGTACGGGCCTTTCTAGATACAGAAAATGTTCGATTGCTGCCCTGGCCAGCACATTCTCCAGATCTCTCACCAATTGAAAACGTCTGGTCAATGGTGGCCGAGCAACTGGCTCGTCACAATACGCCAGCCACTACTCTTGATGAACTGTGGTATCGTGTTGAAGCTGCATGGGCAGCTGTACCTGTACACGCCATCCAAGCTCTGTTTGACTCAATGCCCAGGCGTATCAAGGTCGTTATTACGGCCGGAGGTGGTTGTCCTGGTACTGATTTCTCAGGATCTATGCACCCAAAATGCGTGAAAATATAATCACATGTCAGTTCTAGTATAATTTATTTGTCCAATGAATATCCGTTTATCATCTGCGTTTCTTCTTGGTGTATCAATTTTAATGGCCAATAGTGTACGTTGTGATCGGTGTGACAAGGATGTGAAAGTTCAACCTGAAAAGTCATACACGACACAGAATCACAGTTAGGATGATAGAAATACAAAAACATAAGTCACAGATAATTCACTGAAGGGGATCAATAAAGTGAACCACTTGAGAACTTTATACAATGGTAACTCGGTACATAGGTCGCTCTCATAGTTTGAGAAAACAAGATAAATTTATTCCAACATTCACTTCATACAATGCAAGAATGAAACATCAAGTAGTAACCGCGGAAGAAATTTCTAAATTCAACTAACGATTATGCTGGAGGTACGGATAAGCATCAGACATTGTACAAAGCATGAGTACTAAAATCCACATTAAATTGAGGTACTTCTCGGAATAATAATAAGCCTTTTCGGAACGAATTTTTTGATCGTTAATTCAAGTGAACATGATAACCGCCTAATTTGCAGAGCGAGAATTTAACTAACTCCTGATAAACGAGTTCCGAGGATAGCCAGGTACTTACTGCGGAGCACCAGAATCATCGTCTAGAAAACATGGTAACTGTCAACCGCTGGCTACCGGGGCCTGCATCTTCTTCCTTTTTGGCCGCTTGGGAAAGTACTGGACCAATAGACACTTTGCTAAGGGAAGTAGACGGTGCTTGATGAGTCGATAGAAGCTAACAAATGTGGGTTGACCGTTGCTGTACATCACACCAGTTTACAGGTCATGTATGAACAGAACTCAATGGGAAATTTCTGCAACTTAATAAAAAAGGGCAAGAAACTACTCTGATTTCTACCCGTAAGTATGCACACTGTCCGCAGCTCGTGGTCGTGCGGTAGCGTTCTCGCTTCCCACGCCCGGGTTCCCGGGTTCGATTCCCGGCGGGGTCAGGGATTTTCTCTGCCTCGTGATGACTGGGTGTTGTGTGATGTCCTTAGGTTAGTTAGGTTTAAGTAGTTCTAAGTCCTAGGGGACTGATGACCATAGATGTTAAGTCCCATAGTGCTCAGAGCCAGCCAGTATGCACAATGAATTACTCACACATTCACATATTACAGAGTTTATTCATGATGTGGATTAAGAAAAGGGAAGAGGTTGCTTATGTAAGATACAAATGAAAACAAATTGGTCCCTATGAATTCCTTCTCCAAACACAGAATAGAAGAATGAAGAAAGACAGGAGATAAATATGCTCTCGAGCAGATTCCAAATCAAACGAAGTACACTGCTCAGCCAGAACATTATAACGATCGACCTACTGCCGATATAAGCCTGTCCAGGCGATAGCAACGTCACCTGAAGAGCAATGACTGCTTGTCAGCACACGCACGGTGCATGTAGTATCAGTGAACGTGCTGTCCGTGTGTAGAAAGGGGAAGGCGCGCGATCTATCTGAATTTGACCGATGGCAGATTGTGAGGACCCTGAGACTCGGAAGGAGCATTTAGGAAATTGTACGACTTGTCGGGTTTTCGGGGAGTGCTGTGGTGGGTGTCTTCAACACGTGACGAAACCAAGGTGAAACTACGTCCAGAAGTTGTGGTGTTAGGTGGTCACTCCTCGTTATAGATGTCGGACGTCGTAGGCTGGGCAGACTGGTGAAACAGAAGAAGCGCCTAACTGTGGCGGATCTAACATCAGACTTTAAAGCTGTGCAGAGTGCAATGGAATGAACACTCCTAACGATGGGCATTCACAGCCGACGCCCCAAGAATGCGCCAATGATGAATCCCGATACCTTCATCATCATACCGATGGATGGGCGCGAATCCGTCATATTTCAGGGGAACAGCTCCTTGATGCTTGTACTACACGACGGAGACAAGCTGGTGGCGACTCCTCTATGCTCTGGGGAACATTCACGTGGGCATCCAAGGGTTCAGTGGAGCTCATACAAGGCACTATGATGTCTAAGGAGTATCGTACACTGGTTGCAGACCACGCACACCCCTTCATGACAATCACGTTTCCCGACGACAGTGGCATATTTCAGCAAGATAATGGGCCATGTCACAAGGTTAGGAGTGTGATGTGATGGAGTGATTTGAAGAAGAGAGTGGCGAGTTCAATTTGATGTCCTAACCCCTCAACTCGCAAGATCTGAATCCATCGAACACATCTGGGTTGTGATTGAATGTGGCGTCAGACCACGTCGTCTCCCTCCCCGGAATTTGCGGTAAGTAGGTGACTTGTGTGTGCAGATGTGGAGTCAGATCCTTCCAGCGACCTAGCAAGGCCTCATTGCTTCCACGCCACCACACATCGCCGCTGTTATCCGTGCCAAAAGTGAACATACCGTCTGTTATGTACACTGCTGGCCACCGTAAATGCAACACCCTGAAGGAAGCATCCGAATCAAGTGAAATTTACACCATGGGTTTGCAGCGATGAGATATGCAACTGATTAGAATTTCAGCGCAGACGCACATCACGCGCGCCTGTGGCGCCACCTCATAGCGCCATTTAAGGCTTGGCGATTTCGACGTGTGTACGTTCGGCACGTCTGTTTACCTTGTGGTTGTTTCACAAGACGATCAGTTATGCCTCGTAGACAACAGCGAACATCTTTTGATCAAGTATCCGAGTTCGATAGAGGAAGGATAGTGGCTTACCGAGATTGTGGATTATCATACAGAGAAATCGCTAGTCGTGTTGGACGAAACCAAACAACTGTAATGCGGATATGTGACCGTTGGATGCAGGAGGGTACGACGGACCGACGTGGTCGATCGCATTCACCTCGGTGCACCACTTCACGTGCTGATAGGCAAATTGTGCGCATGGCAGTGACGGATCGCTCAGTGACATCCCGAACCATAGCACAGCACATTGCGTCTGTAACGCATCATCCAGTGTCTGCGCGTACCATTCGACGCCGTTTACAGCAGAGTGGTCTGTCCGCAAGACGTCCATTGCTTCGTCTACCATTGACGCAGAACCACAGACGTCTCCGTCGCCAATGGTGTGATGACAGATGGATGTGGACGGCAGAATGGAATGACGTTGTCTTTACTGACGAGGCACGCTTCTGTCTGCAGCACCATGATGGTCGGATTCGAGTGTGGAGACACCGTGGAGAGAGGATGCTGGACAGCTGCATTATGCACCGCCACACTGGTCTTGCACCGGGTATTATGGTATGGGGCGGTATTGGATATTACTCTCGCACGCCTCTAGTACGCATTGCCGGTACTTTAAATAGCCGGCGCTACATATCCGAGGTGCTGGAGCCAGTTGTCCTTCCTTTCCTTCAGGGCTCGGCCACAGCCATATTTCAACAGGATAATGCGCGACCACACGTGGCACGCATTGTCCAAAGGTTCTTCGTCAATAACCAGATTGAATTGTTTCCCTGGCCGGCTCGCTCTCCGGGTCTTTCGCCGATAGAAAACGTGTGGTCCATGGTTGCTCAATGAGTGACCCAGATTACATCCCCAGCTGCCACACCAGATGATCTTTGGCAACGTGTAGAAGCTGCTTGGGCTGCTGTACCCCAGGAACACATCCAACGTCTCTTTGACTCAATGCCGAGACGTGTGGCAGCGGTGATCTCCAACAATGGCGGCTACTCTGGCTACTGATTCTGGCAGGAACCACATGTCACAGACGTCTGTAAACGTAATCATTTGATACTTGGTCAACATGTTATCTACAAAATAAATTTTGTTGTGCTACCTCTTGTCTTTCTTGGTGTTGCATTTACGGTGGCCAGCAGTGTAGCTGGTCATAATGTTCTGGCTGATCAATGTATAATATACGACAGCAATATGAAATGGGGCTAAAACTTGTATGAATGGACATCACGCGCTTTCACAATTAACTTGCAGAGTAAATGCTAAATGGATGTGTGTGATGTGCTTAGGTTAGTTAGGTTTAAGTGGTAGTAGTAAGAGCCTACGGAATATCAGACCAGCTGTGTGGCTGGATTGAAGAGATTTTAGCAAACAGAACACAGCATGTTGTTATCAATGGAGAGACGTCTACAGACGTTAAAGTAACCTCTGCTGTGCCACAGGGGAGTATTATGGGACCATTGCTTTTCACAATATAGATAAATGACCTAGTAGATAGTGTCGGAAATTCCATGCGGCTTTTCGCGGATGATACTGTAGTATACAGAGAAGTTTCAGCATTAGAAAATTGTAGCGAAATGCAGGAAGATCTGCAGCGGATAGGCACTTGGTGCAGGGAATGGCAACTGACCCTTAACATAGACAAATGTAATGTATTGCGAATACATAGAAAGAAGGATCCTTTATTGTATGATAGCGGAACAAACACTGGTAGCAGTTACTTCTGTAAAATATCTGGGAGTATGCGTGCGGAACGATTTGAAGTGGAATTATCATACAAAATTAATTGTTGGTAAGGCGGGTACCAGGTTGAGATTCATTGGGAGAGTCCTTAGAAAAAGTAGTCCATCAACAAAGGAGGTGGCTTACAAAACACTCGTTCGACCTATACTTGAGTATTGCTCATCAGTGTGGGATCCGTACCAGATCGGGTTGACGGAGGAGATAGAGAGGATCCAAAGAAGAGCGGCGCGTTTCGTCACAGGGTTATTTGGTAACCGTGATAACGTTACGGAGATGTTTAGCAAACTCAAGTGGCAGACTCTGCAAGAGAGGCGCTCTGCATCGCGGTGTAGCTTGCAGTCCAGGTTTCGAGAGGGTGCGTTTCTGGATGAGATTTCGAATATATTGCTTCCCCCTACTTATACCTCCAGAGATCAGCAATGTAAAATTAGAGAGATTCGAGCGCGCACGGAGGCTATCAGACAGTCGTTCTTCCCGCGAACCATACGCGACTGGAACAGAAAAGGGAGGTAATGACAGTGGCACGCAAAGTGCCCTCCGCCACACACCGTTGGGTGGCTTGCGGAGTATAAATGTAGATGTAGATGTAGAAGTTCTAGGGGACTGGTGACCTAAGATGTTAAGTCCCATAGTGCTCAGAGCCATTTCAACCATTTTTTGCAGAGTAAAAAACTAGATTTCTGTATTGTTAGATGTCGTGTACCAAGACAAAAACACAGAAAAACTTTTATTTCGTGAAGGGTTCAGATATCTGTACGAGGTTTCCGGCATGTGATAGTACCCAGAGGGACAAGTAATTTTGTTTCATATTTCATCCACCTATTTTTTGTATCGGACGATATGCTGAAGCAGC
Source organism: Schistocerca nitens (assembly GCF_023898315.1). Taxonomy (NCBI): domain Eukaryota; kingdom Metazoa; phylum Arthropoda; class Insecta; order Orthoptera; family Acrididae; genus Schistocerca; species Schistocerca nitens. Next base: position 142,874,333 of record NC_064616.1, on the reverse strand, counting down.
TACGGTTTTTCTAAATAGGAAGATATACTTCTTAAAAACTGTTGAAAACAAGAGTACAATGACGTAACGTTTGTTGGTACTGACGCAGAGTTATCCACAAAATCAACTAAAAGTTGGCCAAAAAATCGACTATTCCTTTTTAAACGTTAGGTGCCTTATGAAGTCCCTTAGGCAGATAGTGATACGGGCTGGAAAGAAAACCAATGTGCGCTCTGTATGTCTGCCGTGGGTCCCCATTGGAGATGTGGAGGCGGCCTTGACTGCGGCTATCAAGTGTGCAGGATGCAATGGCCTGCACGTTAGGATTCACGTCTGTACAAATGTAGCCTGTCGCATAGGTTCTGAAGCCATCCTCATTTCATACAGGCGGCTGGCGGAGATCGTGAAGACACTTCGCCTACCGCGCGGGGTGCAAGCAGAGTTTGCAATTTGCAGCATTGTTCCCAGAGTTGGTAGGGGACCTTTGGCTTAGAGACGAGTGGAGGATCCCAACCAAAGGCTTTGTCGACTCTGTGACGGTCTTAGCTGCAGATTTCAGGACCTGCGTTATCGTGTGGGGATTTGTGGGGCTCCTCTTGATAGGTCAGGGATGCTCTACACAAAGGACGCAGCTAATCGGGTAGCAGAGTACTAGTGGAGTGCACAGGATGTTTTTTTTTTTTTTTAGGATAGACGGCAGTTTGAGGTGCTCTCATTAACGTTCCCCAGTAGATACGCAGCAAGGGAAGTCGGACGGCATTCAGAGTAAAGACACTTCGACTGTTAAAATTTTGTCACAAAACAGCCGAAGTATTGGTAATAAAGTTCGCGAATTTACTACCCTCCAGGAAAGTTCTAGCGCTGAAATTATTCTTGGGACCGAGAGCTGGCTGAAACCAGAAGTGGAAAACCTCTGAGTTATTTAGCGAGTCGTGGAACGTACATCGGAAAGACAGATTAGAGGCCGTTGGAGGGGGAGTGTTCATTGCAATTGACAAAAATATTGTCTCCGTTGAGGTCGGAGTTGAGTGTGACAGTGAAGTTATCTGGTCACGTATAACAGATGTACATGAAATCAAATTAATTGTTGGATGTTTTTACCTGCCATCCGACTCAACTGTAACAGTTCTAGTGTCATTGAAAGACAGTATACGATCATTGGCGTGGAAATACCCACATTATGAAATAATAGTTGGGGGCGACTTTAATCTACTGAGTATAGACTGGGATGTCTATGGATTCACTGCCAGGGCTACAGACAGCGGAATACTTTTGAACACGTTTCTGACAACTGTCTTGAGCAGCTAGCTCGGCAGCACACACGCCATGGAAATATCTTAGATCTTGTAGCTACAAATAGGCCATATATTATCGAAAATCTCAGTATAGAAGCGGGGATTAGCGATTATGAAGTCATTATTGTAACTATGGTTACGAAAGTTAATAAATCAGTCAAGAAGGCTCGGATAGAGTTTGTGCTAGATAGAGCAGATGAGCAGTTGTTAGCATCTCACTTACACAGTAAACTGACATCACTTAGTTCTAGTAAGATGGGTGTAGAGGAATTATGTGCAAAGTTTAAGCAGACTGTAAATCGTGGCCTGGAAAGCTATGTACCTAGCAAGTGGATAAAGGATGGAAAAGACCCGCCATGGGTTGATAACGAAATTCGGAAGATGCTGAGGAAGCAGAAACTGTTGCACTCTCGGTTCAAAAGAGAACTCACAAATGATGACAAGCAAAGGTTAGTACAAATTATTGCGTCTGTAAAAAGAGCTAAGCGCCAAGCATACAACTACTACCACCGTCACACTTAAGAAAAAGATGTGGCTGAGGACACGAGAAGCGGGTTCAAATGGCTCTGAGCACTATGCGACTTAACATCTATGGTCATCAGTCCCCTAGAACTAAGAACTACTTAAACCTAACTAACCTAAGGACATCACACAACACCCAGTCATCACGAGGCAGAGAAAATCCATGACCCCGCCGGGAATCGAACCCGGGAACCCGGGCGCGGGAAGCGAGAACGCTACCGCACGACCACGAGCTGCGGACACTAAGCGGCTATAAGGCATCCATTCAGTCCCTTGCTGACTAGTCTGGTATGGCAGTTGAAGATAGGAAGACGAAAGCCGATGTTTTAAAATTCACTTTCAAGAAATCGTTGACACAGGAGAATCGTACAAACATACCGACATTTGAGCATCGGACAGACTGCCGTATAGACGACGCAGTAATAAGCTTCCTTGACGTAGAGAAACAACAGAAAGATTTGAAAGCAGAGAAATCACCAGGTCCGGATGGAATACCAATTTGGTTTTGCAAAGAGTACTCTCCCTCATTGGCCCCTTACCTAACTTTCATTTGCCATGAATCTCTCGCCCAGCACAAAATTCCAAGCGAATGGAAAAAGGTCAGGTGACACCAGTATCTAAGAAGGGTAGAAGAACGGATCTGCAAAATTACAGACCGATATGTGTAACTTCGGTTTGCTGTAGAATCCTTGAACATGTTCTCAGTTCGAATATAATAAACTTTCTTGAGACTGAGAAGAGAAGCTTTTGTCCACGAATTAGCGTAGTTTTAGAAAGCCTCGCTCTCACGAAATGCAGCTCGCCCTTTTCTCACATTATAAACTGCGAACTATGGATGAAGTGCAACAAGCAGATTCCGTATTTCTATATTTCCGGAAAGGATTTGGCACGGTGCCCCATTGCAGGCTGTTAACGAAGTTAGGAGCGTATGGAATAACTTCACAGATATTTGAGTGGCTCGAAGACTTCTTAAGTAGTAGAATCCAGTATGTTGTCCTCGACGGCGAATGTTCATCAGAGATAAAGGTATCATCAGGTGTGCCGTAGGGAAGTTAGATGGGACCGCTGTTGTTCTCTACATACAGAGATGATTTGGATGTGAGGGTGGGCAGCAATATGCGATTGTTTGTTGATGATGCTATGGTGTGTGGTAAGGCGTCGAAGTTGAGTAACTGTAGGAAGACACAAGACTACTTACACAAAATTTCTAGTTAGTGTGATAGGTGACAGCTAGATCTAAATGTGGAAAAATGTTAGTTAATATAAACTATGAAGAACAAACATGTAATATTCAGTTACAGTGTTTCTAGAGACCCGCTTGACATAGTCAAGTCGTTTAAGTACCTGGGCAAGCGATATGAGGTGAAACGAGCATGTGAGGAATGTGGTAGGTAAAGCGAATGATCGACTTCGGTTTATTGGAAGAATGATAGGAAAGAGTGCTTCACCTTTACAGAATACCACATACTGGACACGGTACGACCAGTTCTTGAGTATGCTGTAGTGTTTGGGATCCGCACCCAGTCGGATTGAATGAAGACATAGAACCAGTTCAGGGGCGGGCTGCTAGGTTTCTTACCGGTAGGTTCGAACAACATATTACTGTTACGGCTATGCTTCGGAAACTCAAATGGGAATCCCTGGAGGGAGGGTGACATTGTTTTCGAGAAAAACTATTGAGAAAAGTTAGGGAACCGGCATTTGAAACTGACTGCCGAACGATTCTACTGCCGACAATATACATTGCGCTTAAGGACCACGAAGATAAAATTCGAGAAATCGAGGCTCATACAGAGGCATATAGACAGACGCTTTTCCCTCGCTCTATTTGAGAGTGGAACAGGGAAGTAAATGACTCGTACTGGTACAGGATACACTCCGCCACACAACGTAGCGTTAGGTGCGGATTATCTGTGTAGACGTAGATGTAAAAAGCCGTGAGGGGCTCTCATTTATTCAGCCAGACTGACCGTACTTTCACAGGAGACACCGACGCCTTTCGGGACGCATTGCACTCATCATCAGCTTGTCGATTGTCATTTGGTTATAACGGTAAAATCATTAACAACATACCACGGCTTGTTTTAATCATAAGCGCTAAGTATCGTCAACCTGATGAAAGCATTGTCCCTCGCGACAAGTCGATGTTCTGTGTGAAGTACAGATGAACTAATTGAATGCTAACTGATATTTAACCGCTATCTCACATCTGACAAATGGATAGTATTAAACCACAGATGTCTGTTTGAAATATGGATACCACCAGTACCTCGGTAGTTCCAAGCTTTAAGAGTGTTAACAACATAGCAAAATACTCAATTACCGCGTATCATGATATGCTGAAAGCTTGGGCAACATAAACACTGTGGCAAGGAAATGCTATTTAGCTACCGACATTAAGCAGCGCGATTTTTTTTCCAGTAACTTCATTCGTTGCGAAGATACGAACAGCAGATCGTCTTTTTTAAATGGCACCCTATATTTTTAATTCAGTAATACTCTTCTTTTCCTCCACCGTCCTCTGTTCGTTGGTGTATATTGTATTCCCACAAACCTTTATCTCAAAACAGTTGCCGGCCGGGATGGCCGAGCGGTTCTAGGCGCTACAGCCGGGAACCGTACGACCACTACGGTCGCAGGTTCGAATCCTGCCTCGGGCGTGGATGTGTGTGATGTCCTTATGATAGTTAGGTTTAAGTAGTTCTAAGTTATAGGGGACTGATGGCCTCAGAAGTTAAGTCCCATAGTGCTCAGAACCATTTGAACCATTTGAACCAAAACAGTTGACTGAACGATCAATGTGCATTTTCTTTGTGTTTACATTTGTTTACAGTCAGTTCCAGGAAGCGGAAATGTTACGTTACGCTGGGAATCCGCACTGTGTCCCACTACAGGAAAGTCAAAGTTAATGTTGTATCATGTTTTTAATAATAGCGTGTTTACGTGAAAGGTACTCTACGATTTAAACAGATCTTGAGGAGAGAAAGCCTATTACCGAATAAAAAGTAGGGGGCACTAGTTAAAGAAAGACGTACTCCTGGTCACATCTTCGTAACGAATAAAGGTACAAGTAGTTCTGCCGGCTAATGTAGCCTGACAGCTAAACAACATTCGCTTGATGCATTTTTTATTTTGCTTCTGGACAACAAACTACTTGGGGTGGTCAAGATAAATGGGACATCTAGTATAGTCAAACAGTCATCGGATATTAATAATTACCACTCATTATTTGCCGCAGTTGTTAGTTTTTTTGAACTATTCTCACTTAGCAATGATTGCTATCGATCTCTTTAAGACAGGTAACACTTTTGATTCCGAGAATCGTTGCATAGTGCGGAAATCAGCTGGTTTTTCTTAATACGCCACAGACGCTGCGAGCGTATTAATAGTAAAGGAAAAACACTAACAACACTCAGTAACATTCAAATTATCGTAAAAATTATAACAACTGAAAAGTCAAGAATGATAAAGTGTTTCCAAAAGCCGCATAGCTGTACGAAGATGCCTTATTCGCAATTACCGGTTTCACGTCAATATATACGCATCTTCTGGTTTATTATCGTTATATTTACATTATGTAGATGGAAAATTACGGAGTTTCGGCTTTTGGGAAGTTATTCACGAGAAGATTCAAACCACAATGTTGGGCTGTCATAATAAAATTGAGTGCACCCAAAGATGCTTGTCAAAATGAACAAAGCATGACTGTTAAATGAGCCAGACATATTATAAGATACAGTAGACACCACCTGTTTAAAATCAGTGTAGTAAAGCTTAAAAATCCCATGTAGTGAGGATTCTTCCACCGTATTGCTAACAGGCTGCTGTAGTGTAAGCAACCCCTGCAGGCTAGCAGTGTAATGTGCTGAACGTGGATAACTCCGGAGTTGTCCATCTAAATTATGGAAATACAACCATAGTAAACCTAAAAATGCGTCTATACTCACGATAAACAGATAGCTGCGAATAAAGCATCTTCATACAGCTATGCGGAGTTTGGAAACAGCTCATCATTCTAGACTTTTTAATTGTTACAATTTTTATGATAATTTGAATGTTATTGAATATTTTTATTGTTGTTCCTCCCCATTATGTTGTCTGTAATAATAAAAGTGCTTACTCTCTCCGAAAAACGTACTTCACATTCTCCTGTCTCTGCTTGACATCCACAATTAGCTGTGATGCAGTCGTGCAAGTACGCACTTACTCAAATAAAATATTACGTCGGCTAAGACGTTGCTTTTCTGGCTCTGTGGTTCATTTGAAGATGTCGGTTATCCATTGTGTGAGACACATACATCAGAACTTGTTGAGAGAAAAGTGGTCAGAAAGCTTCTTTTCTGCATGGCATTTAAGATTTAGGTTCGTAGTTCGCCGTGACCGGAAGTTAACCTGGGGGCCGTGGAATGAACTATCAAAGGTAACACGGCAGTAACGATGGTAGTAATGCCCGATATGGGACGGACTTAGTCGTCTCCGGTCTTATTTATCGCCTTGACTGGCATGAAGCGGCTAACAGTACTCGAGGCATTTGAATTTACGTCGTGGGACGTTGTCAGCCTCTCTTATTACCCACGAGAAGCTGGAGGGAGACCGCCAGCCCTCCTTGATTTATAAAACTCTCTAATTCGACCGCCGCTGTCCCCCAACAGGAAGCTGACGGCCCGCTGGACAGGAAACACCCATATATTTCTGTTTCCGTGCGTGGTTTTCGCTCACTGCATTCTTTCACGTTCCATTAATCCGCAACGTTACTTCCTGTCTGGATTCTACTACACAGAACAACCGCCAAGGGGAATTTAACAAGGGCAGGAGTGTAATACTTCACTGCAGATTACACTTGACCGAAAAGGACACACGGTACTACATGTAAATTAGTCATCACCGATTACCAGATGTTCACTCTCTTGTCAAGAGCATAACCTCAAACACATTTCCCAAAGGCAGTGAAAGTCAACCACCCGCCTCCCACCTGAGAAGAAACAATAGCAAATCTTCTATAAGTGTTCGTCATGTATCCAAATACATAAAGGACAAAATTAATGGCCGTTGCTACTAAATTTTGAAAGAAACTGAAAGGCAGAACATTATGGTTCACGGTGTGTGGCGGTGGGTACTTCTGGACCACTGTTTTCTCCCTCCTTCCGTGTTCTATTCGCGAATGGCGCGTGAGAGGAACGATTGTCTGTAAAGCTCCGCATGACGGCTAATTTCTCTCATTTTCTCTTCGAGATCGTTTGGTGAGACATACCTTCGAGGAAGCAATATGTTGCCCGGCTCTTCTTGGAACCTACGCTCTAGAAATTTCAACAGTAAAGCAGCCACAACGCCTCTTTTGCAGTGTCTACCGCTGGAGTTCGGTGAGCGCCTCCTAAAGCTCTCATGCCGAGTAAATAATCCCTTGACGAAACGAGCCGCTCTACGTTGGATTGACTGATAACCACAGCAGTTGAGTCCCATAGTGCTCAGAGCCTCTACGTTGGATCTTTTCTATCTTTTCCTTAATCGACCCTGAGAGGTGTCCCAGACTGATGAACAATACTCAAGAAACGATAGAACAAGTGTTCTGTAAGCCACTTGTTTCACGGATGAATTACATTTTCTTACGATTAGTTGATTGAATCTCAGTTTGGCATTTGATTTTCCTACAATTTGCTTTAAGTGGTCATTCCACTTTAAATCATTCCGGGTGGTTACTCCTAGGTACTTTATATTATCTACTGTCCATGATTTGTCGACAGTACAATAATCGAAGAGCAGTGGCTCTTTTCGGCAGTTTATGCACCATACGCTACATTTATTTACGCTCAGTATCAACTGCCATGTCGTTAGTAATGGGGCACCAGCTCGGTTTGCCGACGGATGAGAAGGGAATTGCATTTGCCTGAAGCGATTTAGGAAAAATGCGGGACACATAAATGTGGCGAAATTTGTACTCCCGTTGTAAAGTATGTATGTAGAAGTGTAAACGGATCCTAGCCAAGGCTCGACATACGTTATGTACCAAGAATAATGGAGATGTAACCCTTGTGAGCAATTTATGGTTAAGCCACCTCACGAAGACAATTATAAATTTAAAAATTACAGACTCGCCACCAGCCCAAGCCCTTTCTAACAATTAAGAAAAGACCGAACCGGAAATTATCAGTATAATTAAATTAAGAATTTAATTATAAGAATGCAGATTTTTTAAAGAAACTAACAAGATGAACAGCATTGTATGTCGTATATCAATGAGCTTGTTTAATTAAATGTGATAATTTCTTAATTTTGAGGCAGTTCACCGTTTACTTTGATTTTTCCTCCCATTTTCGTTCATTGCAAGCAAGCAGATTAACTTAAAAAAACCATGGACTAAAAAATTAATTTGAAAACTAGCATCAATGAGAAAGATAAAGGACGCAGAGTTTATCTTTTACGTAGCACATTTATTTCATTACTGAATTTGAAGCACATCCTACGAATACACATGACTGGTGCCTGAGTTAAAAAAGTTTAACTAAATAATTGTAGAATCGCGCAATAATTCAGTCATTCCATCTACATACCCACGACTGTCCGAAAGGAACAAAGCAACTTCCACACTTTTAATTTCAACCACCATCATCGCCGATTTTTAACAAAATAATTATGCCACATTCCGAAAATACATAACTACACACGCTTCATTTAAGCTAAAGTATATAAATATGCCATGAATTTAACATAGGGAAGTTCTAATTCGACCTACTTCCTATCAGCAGAAACCCTCTCTAGGAGCTACGAAATGTACTCACCAACCGCTAACTGCAGAGTGTCCTTTCTCTACCGAGCTTCACCTAACTAACGGTGCATCGGAAGCTACCAGAGGGGTAGGCTTCGGCCACCAACCTGTCAGACAAACCAACCTCAGACTAAAAGGGGTAAACCTCTCTGTCCAGGTACTAGGATCCTAAGTTGGTCATCCTGTGCTACCCTCCAAACGAGAAGCAAACATCACCTGCTCCTAGCAGACGACAACCAACTCAGCGTCCCCCACAAAAGAAACCCAAAACCACTCATAAAAACACTCATTCAGTCGCTTTCACGCACACGTAGGGTAGGGTAAAGGGAAAAACGAAATAAATACAGGACATGATTTCCTATGGAACACAAAAAAAGCAAACATAATATCTTTTAATAGGCCTTAGTTTGTTTGCTCAGTCTTTCTGGGAGATATAATAAATTATAACGCAATCAGGCGGTGGACAAAATAGGATGCAGAGAATCTAGTGAGACAAGCGTCTTATCAAACGACTCCACAGAGACGCTTCACCGTCCTCTTGGATGCAAGTCAAGAAGTCGAGTGTCTTAAATACTGAGACAGATTCCTCGGTCGTATTGCTTAACATACATCGAAGGGAACACTATCGTTTTGTCACAACATATGATGTAGCCCACACGCTGAGGCTTTCCGAGTGGAAAATTTTCATATTAATTATAAAGCATTCGTTATATAAGAACGTGAAGATGCTTCAGAGGATCCCGAACTCAGGTAATCTTAATATGTCAGTCGTACTGAGCAACTCTGAGGTAATCTTCAGTTGTAAGCCTACGTACACGCTGCTCTGAGTGAGTTGTTGGCGACTGTTGAGAGACTATGGTTCACTGAGTCTCCAACACTCCCGCTGTCTTATGGAGTTTAAGCGAAGACAAATCAAGACAAATCATGGACATAGTCGCGGTGGTAAGAACGATGGGGGGAGGGGGGGAGGACGAGAGAGTGATAGAGTTTATTTAGAGAGGCAAAAAGGAGAAGGGTTAATGTAATGTAACTGTTCATTGCCTCTCAGTGGCAACATTAAGTCGTTCACTTTTTATAGAAGCGCAGCGGTCATCATAAACGAATCAAAAAATAGTTTTATGCAGCTAAAAGGAATCTTTATGCCTTATAAAATATTTCACGTTGTGCAGAGTTGCTCTCTTTCAGTTTCATTCACAAATGAATCGTAGGAAGGCTGACAGCTTATATGCCTCCATGCCAACTTTACTAGCCTCATTTTATTTTCACGTTCCATTGCGGTCGGTTTATACACTGGTGTGCAAAACTTCCGCAAGATGTGTTACTGGCAAGTAACATAGCTCGATGGAACTTGGTCAATAAATAGATAGAACTGATACGGTAAAGTACATAATGTAATAGTAAGAAATTGCGCTATGAGATGAACAGAAATTACTTTTTAATTCAAAGACAATAATTACACTGAGGTCACCGCGATTTATGGCGGTCCCGTGGACATTATAAATGGCGGGACAGCTTTCTTAATAGGGTATTTGACCGACACAGTTGGCATTGTATGCTCTGCAGCATGCTTCAATGCTGGCCACATAGTTGATAAGGAGTTCTTGTGGTACGGCGACCATTCCTTCACCAGCGCGGTTGAAAACTGGTGGATGATTGTTGCGACATGTGCACCTGCTGAAACTGGTCTCCCCAACACATCCACCACGTACTCGTTTGAATTTAAGTCGCGGGAACGAGCAGGCCAGTCCATTCACTGAATAACCTCTGCACAGTTTGATGAGATCGCCTATTGTCATTTAAAAAAATGAAGTCCGCGCCGAATGCACTAATGAAAAGACGCGCGTCACTATAATGTTGACTGATGAGTGTACAGTATTCAAAGGTCTGGAGGATTGTACGCTCATGCCGCATTATGTCTCCCCATATCATATTCGACAATTTTTCTGAGTGCATTACGTACCCTCATATGATGAGAGGTGCGAACACCTATTGCAGCACGTCCACATGCACCAGCAACCATCCACCATTTGCCAACCGCGCTGGTGAAAGTATGGAACGCCTTACCTGGGAGCATGTTGCAGACCATGCACTCGCGTCAGTGAGTGCATGGTCAGCGCAAACGAACAAAAAAAAAGAATAACTAAAGCAATTTATATTCAGCTTGCGAGGAAAAATTACCCAGCGGATTTATCATTCAGGAAACGTATTTAAATGTTGCTCGGACAGTCCACGGGTGTACTGTCGGTCCATAATGTCCAACGGGCACAATATTTCGGCGATCAGACATGTCGCCATCATCAGGTGCGCTGACGATGGCGACATGTCTGATCGCCGAAATATTGTGCCCGTTGGACACTATGGACCGGCAGTACACCCGTGGACTGTTCGAGCAAGAAATACGCCGGGAGAAACTGAAGAATCATATTTTAACGTTCCTTATGGAAATATCGTGCTGCGCTTCGTGTAAGAAGGAGAAACTTCTAGCACCGCCTTTCGGGAGTCGACAGTGGCTGCATCGTAGCCTGGCGAGAATGCGGTCTATCGTTTCGCAGTATTCTGCCCGCGTTCTTCGAGATCCAGTACTCATAAGGGAAGATGGAATCGATAAATTCAGCAGCGGAATGAGTGGAAGGTCATTTTTTGATGGAGAGAACATTAAGGGGTGTATGTCAGAAGTAGCGGATGTTTTGTGTCCAGCAGAAGTGTCAAAGTTCGAGCAAGTCGCAATCTTTCGTCATACAGTGGAATGCCGCATTACTGATATCGCTACAGCGCCAGTAAACTCAAAGCCCATCAAAGTTCATCCCATTTTCCATCGCACTTAAAGATTCCACTGCTGTGTCAGACACATTCCAGTTGGCGATTTCTGTGCCAGTAGTAAAACCCGAAATGGAGGTGGCGTAGGAGTTTCGAGTTTAATTTCCCTTAACAGTCCACCGGCCGCGCCGCTCTATTTTGCACGATATCTGGCTTATTTTAACTGCACGTCAGTTCCGGTCAGCTTCTCGGAATACTGGCGCAAGCTGTTTCTCGCGACATCATTTTTCTTGCCGCCTGCCCCCTCCCCCCTACCATTTCTGGCCCTGAACAATTTAGTCAATACATACCTAGCTGTTGTACTGAATACAACGCGTGACAACTCTCGTTTCTGCAGTCATGGACTGTGTCGCTGATCCCGGCGGTGGTTTGAGTCCTACCTCGGACATGGGTGTGTGTGTTTGTCCTTAGGATAATTTAGGTTAAGTGGTGTGTAAGTTTAGGGACTGACGACCTTAGCAGTTAAGTCCCATAAAATTTCGCACACATTTTTTGAACTCACGTTTATTGTTCATTAAAATATTTTTCGCATAATGTAAGTACAATTCACTTCTGTTTTTCTTAGTTTCAATGTCAGTAGAATGCGAGGGACGTTCAATAAGTAACGCAACGTATATTCTTTCTGAAATGGGATTGGTTTTATTCAGGATTCCAATATATTACGTTATTGTCCACTCTTTTGGGAATAAAACCCTATTTTTCAACATAATCTCCGGCCATACGCCACCTTACTAGAAGGGCCTGTATGCCAGCATGGTACCACTCTACTGGCCGGCGTCGGAGCCAACGTCTTGCTCCTACGTCTTGCGGAGTGCATCTACATATACATCTACATTTATACTCCGCAAGCCACCCAACGGTGTATGGCGGAGGACACTTTACGTGCCACTGCCTTTACCTCCCTTGCCTGTTCCAGTCGCGCACGGTTCGCGGGAAGAACGACTGCCGGAAAGCCTCCGTGCGCGCTCGAATCTCTCTAATTTTACACTCGTGACCTCCTCGGTACGTATAAGTAGGGGGAAGCAATATATTCGATACCTCATCGAGAAACCCATCCTCTCGAAACCTGGACTGCAAGCTACACCGCGATTCAGAGCGCCTCTCTTGCAGAGTCTGCCACTTGAGTTTGCTAAACATCTCCGTAACGCTATCACGCTTACCAAATAACCCTGTGACGAAACGCGCCGCTCTTTTTTGGATCTTCTCTATCTCCTTTGTCAACCCGACCTGGTACGGATCCCACACTTATGAGCAATACACAAGTATAGGTCGAACGAGTGTTTTGTAAGCCACCTCCTTTGTTGATGGACTACATTTTCTAAGGACTCTCCCAATGAATCTCAACCTGGCACCCGCCTTACCAACAATTAATTTTGTATGATCATTCCACTTCAAATCGTTCCGTACGCATACTCTCAGATATTTTACAGAATTAACTGCTACCAGTGTTTGTTCCGCTATCATATAATCGTACAGTAAAGGATCCTTCTTTCTATGTATTCGCAATACATTACATTTGTCTATGTTAAGTGTCAGTTGCCACTCATTGCACCAAATACCATCCGCTGCAGATCTTCCTGTATTTCACTGCAATTTTCTAATGCTGCAACTTCTCTGTATACTACAGCATCATCCGCGAAAAGCCGCATGGGACTTCCGACACTATCTACTAGGTCATTTATATATATTGTGAAATCTCCATTGGACCAAACACAGCCCGCATCTCGTGGTCGTGCGGTAGCGTTCTCGCTTCCCACGCCCGGGTTCCCGGGTTCGATTCCCGGCGGGGTCAGGGATTTTCTCTGCCTCGTGATGGCTGGGTGTTGTGTGCTGTCCTTAGGTTAGTTAGGTTTAAGTAGTTCTAAGTTCTAGGGGACTTATGACCACAGCAGTTGAGTCCCGTAGTGCTCAGAGCCATTTGAACCATTTGAACCAAACAGATGGAAGTCGGAAGACGCGAGATCCGGGCTGTAGGGTGAATGAGGAAGGACAGTCCAATGAAGTTTTGTGAGCTCCTCCCGGGTGCGCAGACGTGAGTGAGGCCTGGCGTTGTCATGGAGAAGGAGAACTTGATTCCCATTTTTGAGGTGACGAACACGCTGAAGTCGTTTCTTCAGTTTCTTGTGTGTGCCACAGTACACTTCAGAGATGATTGTTGCACCTTGAGGGAGCACATCAAACAGAATAGCCCCTTCAGAGTCCCTAAAGTACCGTCGCCATGACTTTACTGTTTCTTCGGAGGAGAGGTGGTGTGGTACCGCTCCATGGATTGCCGTTTTGTTTCGGTTTAAAACTGATAAACACATGTTTCATCGGCTGTGACGGTGTTCGACAAAAATTTATCACAATCAGCCTCCTAACGCGCAAGTAGTTCCGCACATATGGCCCTTCGTTGTTTTTTATGGCCTTCTGTCAGGCGGCGAGGAACCATATGGACACAAATCTTTGATTACCCCGACTGACGGCTACGTATAGCACCTCCACTTGCCGGAACTTCATGAAACTAAAGGGCTCAAGCGGGAATTTTCCACGATGTCCCAAAACAAATCCTGCATTTCTTCAACATAAACTGACCGATAAAAAATGTGTTGCATTACTTACTGAATGCCACTCGTAATACACTTTCAGAATGTTTTTATTAGACAGACCACGGTAAAACTTGAAGACATTCCTGCAATTTTGCAAGAATCAGAAGAAGAGACTGAAAGATAACCTCAAAATCGATCAAATCGATATTTTGAAGAGAATGATTCCATGAGTGAGGAACGAATAATATATGCTGACTACGATTCTGAAACTGAAGTTGAGGGGGCTGATGGAGAGAAAGATGATGCATGGGCTGAAGATTTTTACGTTGCGAAGGATACAGTTACGAAATGATGCAAATTGAAATTTTGAAAAGTTAAGGAAAAAATATATTACAAATTTTATGTGGTCCAAGAACAGTAAGAGATTCTATATCTCCAGATGAAGTATTTTCTAAACTGATTGATCTAAGACACACGAAAATTTATGCTTCATGGTTGCGCGGCCCCGAGACTGAACTGCTCGAACCGTAGAAGGACTATTGGCCACTATTAATATGTTCATTCAAATAGGCTTGAGAAACGAACAAATGGTAAACCTGGAAGAACTGTGGGCAATACACGGGATGGCGATGACACGTTTGAGAGCGGTCATCAGTTTCCGCAATAGCCTACTAATTTTGAGGAGCCAGCAATTTGATGATAGCACAACCCGGCGGGAAAGACGAAAGCTTCATAAACTTGCTGCCACAAGCTATATTTTTGACAGCTTTGTTCAAAACAAAAGAAAAATCTAATAATATTAGTGAACTTATTTCTGTTGATGGAATTTCGCCCATTTAATGGACGATGTTTATGGATTTAGTACACACAATTTAAATGTGCCAGTATGGCATCAAAATGTATGCAGTGTCCGATGCAATATTTTATTGTGGAAATTTGGAGGTACATGTCGGTGAGCAACCACTAGGTCCACACTCTGATTCAAATACGCTGGAAGTTCTAAACCGTCTTGTTGAGGATACAGTCATCACACAAAGAAATTTAAATAACGGTAATGGTGCACCTCTATGCCTGTGTCAGCATACCTTATATCAAAAAGTATTACACTTCAGCCGGCCGGAGTGGCCGTGCGGTTCTAAGCACTTCAGTTTGGAACCGCGTGACCGCTACGATCGCAGGTTCGAATCCTGCCTCGGGCATGGATGTATGTGATGTCCTTAGGTTAGTTAGGTTTAAGTAGTTCTAAGTTCTAGGGGACTGATGACCTCAGAAGTTAAGTCCCATAGTGCTCAGAGCCATTTGAACCATTTTATTACACTTCATGGAACTATGGGATAAAACAGACTGGCATTCCTCCAGAATTTTTGCCTAATAAGACGACAGCTGTTGGTTCTACAATATTCGGTTTTACAAAGAGAGCGAACTCATGAGTCGCGTTAAGCAGAATATAAAAAGTACACCGCTGGCCATTAAAATTGCTACACCACGAAGATGACGTGCTACAGACGCGAAATTTAACCTACAGGAAGAAGATGCTGTGACATGCAAATGATTAGCTTTTCAGAGCATTTACACAAGGCTGGCGCCGGTGGCGACACCTACAACGTGCTGACATGAGGAAAGTTTCCAACCGATTTCTCATACGCAAACAGCAGTTGACCCACGTTGCCTGGTGAAACGTTGTTATGATGCCTCGTCTAAGGAGGAGAAATGCGTACCATCACGTTTCCGACTATGATAAAGGTCGGATTGCAGCCTATCGCGATTGTGGTTCATCGTATCGCGACATTGCTGCTCGCGTTGGTGGAGATCCAATGACTGTTAGCAGAATATGGAATCGGTGGGTTCAGGAGGGTAATACGGAACGCCGTGCTGGATCCCAACCGCTTCGTATCACTAGCAGTCGAGATGACAAGCACCTTGTCCGCATGGCTGTAACGGATCGTGCAGCCATGTCTCGATCCCTGAGTCAGCAGATGGGGACGTTTGCAAGACAACAACCATCTGCATGAACAGTTGGAAGACGTTTGCAGCAGCATGGACTATCAGCTCGGAGACCATGGCTGCGGTTACCCTTGACGCTGCATCACAGACAGGAGCGCCTGCGATGGTGTACTCAACGACGAACCTGGGTGCACGAAAGGCAAAACGTCATTTTTTCGGATGAATCCACGTTCTGTTTACATCATCATGATGGTCGCATCCGTGTTTGGCGACATCGCGGTGAACGCACATTGGAATCGTGTATTCGTCATTGCCATACTGGCGTATACCCGGCGTGATGGTATGGGGTGCCATTGGTTACACGTCTCGGTCACCTCTTGTTCGCATTGACGGAACTTTGAACAGTGGACGTTACATTTCTGATGAGTTACAACTCGCGGCTCTACCCTCCATTCGATCCCTGCGAAACCCTATATTTCCGCAGGATAATGCACGACCGCATGTTGCAGATCATGTACGGGCCTTTCTGGATACAGAAAATGTTCGACTGCTGCCCTGGCCAGCACATTCTCCAGATCTCTCACCAATTGAAAACGTCTCTTCAATAGTGGCCGAGCAATTGGCTCGTCACAATACGCCAGTCACTACTCTTGATGAACTGTGGTATCGTGTTGAAGCTGCATGGGCAACTGTACCTGTACACGCCATCCAAGCTCTGTTTGACTCAATGCCCAGGCGTATCAAGGCCGTCATTACGGCCAGAGGTGGTTGTCCTGGGTACTGATTGCTCAGGATCTATGCACCCAAATTGCGTGAAAATGTAATCACATGTCAGTTCTAGTATAATATATTTGTCCAATGAATACCCGTTTATCATCTGCATTTCTTCTTGGTGTAGCAATTTTAATGGCCAGTAGTGTAGTTATTTTCATGTTTATAATGCACGATAATGGAAACGTAGATCTGTGGAGTGGAAAACAATACATTATTCTGGGTTGTAATAGAACCAAAGGTGGAGAGGATACGGTGGATGGATATATTATTTGCTACCAATAGTGTAGCCAGAACAAGTGGGTGGCCCTTATCGTGTTTTTGCGCCCTTATAAATATAGCTGCAGTGATGCCAGGTGATGCATCTAATGTTGAAAGGAACGCAAATCACGTAAAAATTTTCTTGAAAGTCTTGTTCCCAGAAATAATGAAGGAACATATGTACCAGTAGTAAATTTAGCTGCCTCACAATAGACCTGAAAGCATTTCTACAGTCCCAGTATCCACAATCCTCAGCGCAGCTTCATAGAGTCCTCAAGAGAAAAAGATGCGTGGATATGCACCCTCTGCTGGAACTCGAAAATAATAGTTATTATGTACGTTCACTTTGTATATAAATCTCATTCTTTCAAATAATTGTTTACAATAATTGTCAATAACACGAATTTATAATCATAAATAATTAGATTCTGTTGTAATATAGAGAACAACAAATGATTTTTGTTTTAAAATTTTATTTGTTAGCTTGTTTTATATGTCATAAAAAATTTAATACAATATATACCGAAAATTACATTGTATTTCAAAAATAAAATGATTACATATGTCATTTAATACACTTAATCTATAATAAGAGCGATAATTGAAGCAAAACAACGTATGGTACCTTGAGCAACGTGCGACCGCTCATGTTCATGTTGGCGTGATCGGCGGAAGCTTAAGGAGACTACTACTGGCAAGTTCATTTTTGTTGCTGCGGAGATGCTAGTTAATTCCTTTGGAATGGAGTGGAGACGGCTTGTCAGAATCACGACAGACGGGGCTCTGTCAGTACAGGAAGAGTGATGTGATCATTCTAGCTCGACAAGGGTGAAACTGGGATCTATTGCGGCCTAGTTGAAAGCTGCAGTTCAATTTTCTGATACATTAGGAGGCGCCATGTGTGAAGTCAATTAAAGGAAAAGATATAATGGAGGCCTTTGTCCATACAGTGGGCTATATTCGGTCACACGAATTGAGACATCATATATTTAAGGAATTCAAGGCTGACGATAAAGCGGAATATGCCGGAAAAACTTCTGAAGAATTTCTTCGATTTGCGAGTTGAAATCGCAGCATACCTAGATATGAGTGGAAAAAGAGGAGAAGCGTGTCCTTGATCCTCGTTAGATTGCTGACGTCTCTCTTAGAGTCAACGTAACTAATTACTTGAACTGAATAACTTTCTCAGTGCAAGGGGAGGATCATTTGGTAACTGTTCCGGTGGTCAAGAAGGATACTTTGAAACAAATAGTAAACCTATGGAAAAATAAGTTTCAAGCTTCTGACTTGGCGCATAGCCCGGAAATCAAGGCAGTCAGCTATGAACCGGACATGACTGACTGCGTTTCAGTGACTGAAACACTTCAAAAAAGATTCCAAGGCTTTAGGACAAAAGACCGATTTCTATTTGTTTGTCAGAGCGTTTTCGGTGTTGGCTGCTGGTGTATCTCATTACTTCCAACTTCAGCTGATAGAGCTACAGCAGGCGGTTCAAGGGTCTGTTTGTCCAATATAGGAATTTTCAAGACTTTTATAAAATGTGTACCCCAAGCGGAATATCCACGACTGCATAGATAAGCTGGTAAAGTTATTTGAATGCTTGTTTCAACGTATGGGAGCGAATGTTATCTTCTTCCCATTTTGAAATGTACAAAATCCCACCAACGTCCGGGTTTAACTTAAGTCTGCGTAACTCCATGCGTTGATTTTATAACGAATCATAGTTGCAGATATATTACATTTCGTAAAACTGAAAAAATAGCGTAGGTCATTTTTAAATACTTGTTTTTAAAGAGTTTTGCTTAGTAAAAAGGACGTGCAGTTCTGTTAATCGTATTATCGCAATACAATAAACTTATTTAATTAAGTGACATAGTGACTGCTTTAGCAGGAATATAAAAAGTAGAAAATAAACAGCAGTGGTAGAATCCTGTTTAGAAAAGTACGCTGCAGTATTCGCCACTTGAAGTAGCCTATCTTGCAAACACAGCTTGGTACGTTTCCCGCTAGGACAGCCTTCGACATGTAGCCGCCTCCCACACACACCTGCTCGAAATGGCACAGTGGTGGGGGAAGCCGGAACACAGGGCCGCTGCCGGAGGTTACAGCCCTCTGTTGCTTTCACTCCCCGCTGCATCTGTCATGCCCCACGCGTAAACACATCCAGTACGCGGTGCGGTAGCTCCCCACTGCTGCTTCTATTTTTACGTCCAAAAGCAGCTAAACAATTACAGTCTGCTATCTCGAATCACGTTGTTTTGTCTCGGTATAACCTAACCATGCACTGCACATGGACAGCACAAGACGAATCTCTCTTACTCTATTAAATACCAAAATTATAAGCACGTAAGCTACTAATTAGTTGCTCGCTATTTCCAAAACCTGGACACGAGTTTACGTCATTCTGAGATGGACACGGGGTCACAGCGAGAGACAACTGAAGAAACGTGCACTGTAACATTTTAACATGTCTCTACAGCATCTGTGCACCTAGCATTTCATATACAGGGTCCCTCATATCTATATAGGTACTTCAGAAAGTAAGTTACACATTTCGTACCAGAGTAAGACTACTGCGCAACAAGACATGCAGATTTCCAGAAGTGGGTACATGGTTTGCTGCAGAGATTGTTCTACTGCGGTACGGATAACAGGTGAATCCCAGTGTGGGAGTGAAATAGCATGCCAACTGGAAACGTAATCCAAAGCTGAAGTACAAGAGAACAGTTTGTAACAAATAATGATAATGATACAAACTTTTGAAATGTGGTGATACAGAAGTATGCCGAAGATTAGATGGTTAGATCGGATACCTAATAGAGAGGTACTGTATCTAATTGCAGAAATAATAAATTTTTTGTACAACTTGACAAAAAGAAGAGATCGGTTGGCAAGACACATCCTGACGAGGCGTCAATGGATTGTCAGTTTGATAATGGAGCGGAGTGTGCAAGTCTTCGGACTGAGACAACAGCAACATTTAACTTGTAATTCTAGAGTGGTTTAGGACATTCATGTCCTGTGCAGTTTCTTAATTATTTCACGAACCTTAGTCAGTTATGTTTTTAGTTCTATTTGGCATTTGCTAAGCCCATTTCTTATTTTCTTGCTTGTAGAAGAACATTTTAAGGACAAGTTG
This sequence comes from Schistocerca nitens, assembly GCF_023898315.1. NCBI lineage: Eukaryota > Metazoa > Arthropoda > Insecta > Orthoptera > Acrididae > Schistocerca > Schistocerca nitens. The sequence goes on along the minus strand of NC_064616.1, from coordinate 142,854,314 downwards.
GATATTCCTTCGGCAAATTTTCTTATGTACAAAGACTAACGATTCTGGTATCACATTCAATGTATTCCACTGAAGAGTCGTTCATTATTTTTTGTCCAAATTTTCCATTAAAAACCCATATTATTATATTGTAATGGTATTAGCTGTTATTTATCAACTTCTATAAATTTTGGTACAGGTCTTATTACATGGTCGAGGAGGAGAAAATTAGTGTTTAACGTTCCGTCGACAAGGAGGTCATTAGCGACGGAGCACAAAATCGGATTAGGGAAGGATGGAGAAGGAAAGCGGCCGTGCCTTTTCGAAGGAACCATCCCAGCATTTGCCTTAAGCGATTTAGCGAAATCAAGGAAAACCTGAATCAGGATGGGCGGACGCGGGTTTAAACCGTCGTCCTCTCGAATGCGAGTCCAATGTGCTAACCACTGCCCTACCCCGCTCGGTAAGTCTTATTGTCCCCTCAACACAATGAGAGTATGTTTATGCACAGAATAATATCTTTTTCTTTAAAAAAAATATTGTTTCATATTCTTTCTACACTACTCAAAAATTCGCTTTTGCGAAATCCTGTAACTGTCTCCCACAGCTAAACTTAAGTTTGAAATTTGGCTCAAAGGTGCCTCCACCATTCCTCCGTAATGGTGCAAACGCGTGACGCCCTGCAATCTTACCCTTGGGCTCGGCAACACATCAAACAGCAAGGTGTGGAAAAGTGCGGAATGAAAGTTCATGTGATGCTTAAGGTGGGTTAATGATGTCACACTGGCACCAAATTTCACTGCAGTTCTGTCCAACGCCATCGTGGGCTTGTCACACGACTGGGAAGTCATCACAGCTCCTCCTACTTACAGTTAAGCCCTTCTCTTGACGCAGCTGCGACAGAGGTTAGAACAAGACACCCAGAGTTGCAGTCACGCGATTCCCTTATGGGTGGCCGAAGAAAACATTTGAGACACACCGCCGCTCAGAACTGACACGGAAAGTCATTAGGAGGTGGCATAAAAAGCGTCAATGAAATCACCCCTTTCCTTGAGCGTTTATTCTCACACATGTCGCGGTCTAGAACGACACTTGGCAGTGCGATGAGCAACAGTACTATGTGCTTAACAACGTACGGCATTGCTGGCTCCCCTGGACGATACGACCTTGCTCTAAACAGATTGTGGGGCCACTGGGTGGATCCACTAGGAACCATTCGAAACCATTCGTCGAAATCCTAACGTGATCCAAAACATCAAAGGCAGTTCATGCTCCTTAGCCTCTTGTTTCGCACCCTCCTGCAGCGTGACAACGTGAATCATCCCCTTAGAAAATTTTATGAATTACTGTGCTGATAAATCCCTTACGTTATTTGATTTTCGAACAGCTGAGCAGAACTGAACGTACTCAGACATTTCTCTCTTTACTTATTCTGACCAACACTAAACTGACACACAATATTTTTAGCGCAACGCAGTCTGACTTTCAATAATCCCGACAAAAGAATGGCCCTGACTAACAATAACCTATACCTATCATGAATCACTTACCTCACAAAAAACTTCGTTACTCAAACTACTGCAATACAGCGTGCGCCAATACTGCCAGCTGAATAAAAGATTCTAACTACTGAAGGCACTAACTACTGATCGGCATAGTTAGCAAATGAAAGATTTTGATAGAGAACAAACAATATATTTACCTTAATAATATTCAAAAGTCATCCTATATATAGCAGTTCATGATATCCAGTATTACAAATTTGCTCTTTCTGATGGACAGACGTCCACATCGACCGCTCTCAAAATTCTGCCATCTCTCTCCCCACATCCACCACTGCTGGCGGCTCACCTCCAACTGCGCAACGCTACGCGCTGTTCACATCCAACTGCCCAACACTACAATAGCGAATATTTCAACAACGCCAACCAGCCACAGACTGCACCAGCACAACCAGTGATTTTCATACAGAGCGCTACGTGGCGTTACCAACATAAAAACCTAAACAGCCGACTTACAAACGTAGTGGTGCAACATTGGCACATGTGTGAATAAAACGGCAAAAGGACCCCCCAAATATGCTCGGTGCTACCCGTGGACTGTTCATGAGGATGTTACAAATGTACATGTCAGAAACTTCGACACGAAGTGCATTGCAGCTTCTCTAGCGCACGAGCGCAGGTAACCCCGTCACAGTAGGGCGCGAAACAGGATGGTTAAAAAAGCATAAACTTCATTTGCTGTTTCAGATCTCGTTCACATTTCATAGAATGGTTTGGACCGGTTTCTAGTGGTCTACCCTGTGCATTAGAGCAAACATTGCTGTCGCACTACACTCCAAAGGGGTCAGATCAAGTTCAGTGGAGCTGCAGACCCACAATGTATTTAGAGTAAGGGTATCAGCATTGACAAGCACATCGTACTGTTGCTTATAGCACTGCGAACTGTCGTTTTCAACCGCGAAATGTATGGGAATAAACGCCCCAAAGGAAGGGGTGGATTCATTGACGCCTTTTATGCCATCTCCTAAGGATTTTTCGTCTGTGCGGCGGTGTTTATCAAATGTTTACATCGGCCATCCGTAAGAAAACTGTCGTCTGCAATACTGAGTGTCGTGGTTGTGATTTCCATCGCGGAAACGTTAGAAGAAGGGATGAAATGTGAATAACGGGAGGTGTGACGACCTTCGAGTTGTGTAACACGTCAACGATGACGTTGGGCAGAACTGTAGTGATATCTGGTGCTAATGTGATATCATTAACCCACCCCACACCTCACAACTTTGTGCTGTGACTTTTTTTTCGCGTGTTTTAACACTTTGCTGTTCGGTGTCGCCGAGCCCGAACGTGATTTTGCAGAACGCCTAGCTTTTGCACCATTAAAGAGGAAGGGTGTGGGCACCTTCGAGCCAAATTTCAAACATACATTTAGCAATAGCAGGCAATTACAGGGTTTGACAAAATTTACAACTTTTTTTAGTAGTGTATATTGTTAATATTTTTTATCTTCTTGTGTTACAGTTAGGCCTGAATAGGAATACGCTCCTTGCTCAGTTCTTCTCTTGAGTAATTTTTCAGTCACGGTAACTCTGCTATAGCCACCTACATCTAATTTAATATCTCTTAGAACTCCTCTAGTGTACGCTCGGGTATTACCGATGCACTTTGTGGTCTGCAAGTAAAAAGTGTAGAAGCAATTGGTTTCGTAAACTCAGCGTATTGTCTATTCAGCTAAACCTCACGTAGTGACAGTCGGTTGGAAAAGGAGAAATTCAATAACAGCCACTAATTTTTCTTGAACTGCCATGTGGAAGAGTTTCAGGTAGCCACAAAATAGTGTAGTCAACGTATGTCGTGTGTTTCTGTTGTGCCTTGCTGTTTCCGACTTGTTACATTTATCTAGCTTGTAACAGTTCATACGGGCCCTTAAACGGTCTTCGAAGTTTCTTCCGGTTTGTCCAACGCCCAACAGTGACATGTTATCTCGTATGTGCATAATCTGATCATAGACATTAGTAACTGGTGGTAGAACTGAGGGAAAATAATTTAGCTGCATTAAGACATCCACCTTTTATGTGTTTACAAAAAACACTGAAAAAAAACATTTCGCTGTAGACATTTTTTATTAGTTCTTAAGATATTCGACTTTAAAATTTAAACACTTTTGCATGTGTCTGAAGTAACTGTGGGAATGTTTTCATACAATAATGTTGGCAACACAAAACAAGGTTTTGTAGCTTTTCAACAGCTTCACAAAAGTAGCTTTCCACGCAGTTTTTGTTTGACATAGGGGAACAATAAGGAGGGGTTTTCGGTTAAATCAGGAGATAACTCTGATACTGGCAATGAGACATTAATTTTATATATTCTCCCCCGTGTAATCACCTATTTGACGTATTGTGTGAAAACTGAGTGTGAGGTAGTTTCGGATGATTTTTCCTGATTTCATGGATGTCTTGTAGCAAATAAATTGTTGTATACTCCACCAATATTAACTGTTCTTCGTTCTTCTAAAGCAATAGCCATGACAAGTCCAGTGTAACCAAAGAAGCCACCGACCATTTTTTTCCGAAGTGTTTCGAGAGTGTACCACTTGGAACACCCAAAGAATAGGTTACTGCTTGGATGCCGGAAAGTACGTATATATATAAATATCGTCTCCTGTTACGTGAATTTTGCACTTCCGCTCTAGAATTTTTTAGCTTAAAGCAATTGTCACGAGTTTGATTTTGAGCTTCGGTGAAATTACACGGAATCCATAGCTGACAGGTCTTTTGCAGAGCTAAGTGTTCACGCAGAGTCGAACGTGCGGCAGCCTTCAATATGCCTAACGATGGCGTATGTCATACACGTAATGTATCATAGCGAGCGAGGTGGCGCAGTAGTTAGCACTCTTCACTCGGCATTAGGAGGGCGACTCTTCAAACCCGCGCCCGGTCATCCAAATATAGGTTTTCTTTTATTTTTCTAAATTGCCCCATCCAAATGACAGGGCGGTTCATTTGAAAGGGCACGGTCGATTTCCTTCGCCATTCTTGAAACAGTCGGAGGATGTACTCCTGCTCTATTGACATCAATGTCGAGGGAACGTTAAACCCTCATCTTCCTCCTTCGTTTTTTCTTCAATCATGTTCCCCACAGCATCGATGTTTCTTTAACAACAACCGATTTTTGTCGGCCACCACGAAATTCATCACTGACGGAAAGACGACGACTAATTCTCCAGAATCATTCAGAATAGTCTTTTCAGAAGGCGATTGTTTGCCATAATTTGAACTAGGCGGTTCGGTATATTGTTATTATCTCTCTAATAAAATCGTAAGATATTATCCAAAGAAAACTGTCAACTGAAATTTATATTTTTATTTCTCAACACTGATTCTGTAAACTCCTACTGTAAAAGAACTACGCCATCAGTTTCGGAGTTGACAGTGTTTTTACAATAATATATGCAAATAAACTGGCCACTATGGTATAGCGGGCATAGCACTTGATTCAATTCAGGATAGGAGTGGAGGTTGTTTTTGTTTCAGTCCCAAGAGGACGGCACCAGCTCTACTCAGCCTGCTGTCGAATAGGTACCGGAGGCAAAAGATGACCTGCTACCCTCCCCTCCCAGTGCCTCGGTGAAGACAGGCTGTCCTCTGTCTACAGTGAAACCAGTAGCGCGGCCACGATCTGTGCGCCACAGACTGTGCCTTTGACCATACGACTAATGCTTTTTTGGATAGTGTACCTCTTCTCACTTTCCGTGCTTGCAACAAAAAATGGAGCAGACGTTCCGTCTTCCGAAAACTAAAATTTATTTATTTTTGCTTTCGCCAAACATATTTCAGCATACTTGTGCTATCGCCAGCGGGATACTGTTTTTTGTTCTGTCTCACATAATCTGTCAGCTATTTTATGCTAGTAGTTTTTTATGTATTCTGACTGCCTGCCTTGGTGTATGGTACTATAGCATTGTTTTCCGTTCTCAAAGAAGTTAGAAAACACATATTTTCTTTACTATGTTTGTTTTAGTCTGTTATATTTTATTTCATTTACCCCAAAAACATGAGGTTTCTGCAATCAGTTTACGGCAAGTGAAAGAGAGGTAGAGATAGCGAGAGTGGGCGAGAGGGATTTATGTATATATTAAAAATCCCTTCCCTCGAAAATTTCCGTCCTTCATAGCTCCTCTGCGTTACCACATATGACGTGTCCTTGATCTAATTTGTACTAAGATTGCAGTTCACGTGAGGTGCCCAGGTGCTTTCACCGCTCTGAGTGTAATGCAGTCCGTTATCTTGAGGCTGTGATAGGTGGTTAGCGATGATACTGTATAAAGAACTAAATTTTGAACTGCTTTCTTTAAACGGAATACCACTCACTTTTTTTTGGCAGGATAGTAGAAACTGCACAATTATAGTTCACTTCATGAAGCCCAAATAATTTCCATTCTTCACACTTTCATAAAAAATAAATTGTTCTCAGTTAAACACCCAAATATCAGAAATTGCTAATTAAGTTCTTAACCAATACTGACCAAGGCAGACAACATGTCTATCCTCCGAGACTGCCGAACCAGCTCTGATCTTACAGCCGAACCTCTTCTCCCGCCATCCAAGTTATGCGCGATCCGAAGATCTCCGACGTGTTTCGTCTACCTTTTCGTTTAGCTATTGTTTATTATTCTACTGGTAATGACTGCTTTTGAAATAATGAAATGATAGCTTGCTGTTGAGAGTTGCTTTTATGTGAAATGTAAGTAAATTCACTGTTTAGTTTTTCTAATATTAATAACAGAAGTTTATCATTTTGTCACCCTACTTCCGAATGTAGCAACCAATCGCGGAGGAGGACCATAATTTAGGCGGTCTTTCTCTCGATACCCGTACCGAAGTAACTGTCACGACTATCTCATACCACGTTACGTCATCTTCCCACTGCTGCCTTCTCAACTGCTCTTAGAAGAGCTTTTTGCAGCTGAGTATACTGGCTGCAAAGCCCGAAATATTACAAGTTCACGAGTTACTGTTACGTTATAAATGCTCCGTAAAGGATAAAACAGCGAGATCGAAGAAAATATATGTTTTAAGGCGTCTAACACAACTGGAACCAAAACTTCAGCGTAAGAAAACATGACATAATTTTCCATGTGTGGCGCACACAAAATTACCAGCACAAAACAACTGATATCTCTATGTGAGATAGAGTATTTTACATAATCCACAGAAGATAGCACGGAACGTTTTGATAAATGTTCGTGTAAAGCAAAAATAAACAAACTATGTCTTGGGTAAAGCCGTCGGCACAGGGATCGTGATTTTGAACATTAACGTCGAGCATGTGAGTTGAAAGTGCTGCTGGACGCTCAGAAAAGATGCGACTTGTGTTCACGGTGCGTGGGCCCCAACGTGGTATACGCGATCACAGCGCACTACAGCATCTGTTGTCGGCTGTATCTGGCTCGTAAACCACACTGTGCATGATGTGGGCAGCCGTAAAATTCCTATATCATCTTTATTAAAATGTACATTTCCTGCCTGGTCCATATGCTAGTCAGGTTGTTCTGTTTGTAGTATACACAGGTAAAAATCTGAATATCCACAAAAATATTATCAGGCAAAAAATCAATAAAGACATCGGTCTGTAAAAGTCCCATTACTAATAGTCCGATACAACTTTACAGTAGTTCTCCACATGAGGTAAAAACCGGCCGGGGTGGCCGAGCGGTTCTAGGCGCTACAGTCTGCAACCGCGCGACCGCTACGGTCGCAGGTTCGAATCCTGCCTTAGGTTAGTTAGGTTTAAGTAGTTCTACGTTCTAGGGGACTGATGACCTCAGAAGTTAAGTCCCATAGTGCTCAGAGCCATTTGGACCATTTAAACCAATTCTACTTGATCACTGTTCTTATTCAGTAGCAGAATCTTTACAACATATGGTTCAAATGGTTCAAATGGCTCTGAGCACTATGGGACTCAACTTCCGAGGTCATTAGTCCCCTAGAACTTAGAACTAGTTAAACCTAACTAACCTAAGGACATCACAAATATCCATGCCCGAGGCAGGATTCGAACCTGCGACCGTAGCGGTCTTGCGGTTCCAGACTGCAGCGCCTTTAACCGCACGGCCACTTCGGCCGGCTACAACATATGAAATACAAAACTTAAAAGAAGAAAGGGTAATCAGTGCAAGCGCTGTTGTAGATGAAGCCAATCGAACAAGCTTACTCCTAAAAAATAGCGTACTTAGATTTATATAACATCGAATATTATAGAATAGACTTATATTAAACTAATAAGGAAGTACCAGAACCTATTAAAAGCGAAGTTTTGTTTTGTTCTCCCCTAGGGAGTACAAAGGGAATTAAAAACAGCGAGGAAAATTGTCACCGGAATTTTGGCCCTAAGTACAAAAAAAAAAAAAAACTACCAGTTTAGGCATTGTACCTATCTAATTAGTATTTTTTTAATCACCTTTAGTATCGGGTACTGGGTCCGCCATCACGTCGAAACGTGTCTTGTCGTGGAATGGGCGTACATTCTGTTATCAGGTCTGTACGGTTCGGGTAGGTTCAGACCAGTTGTCAGCTTCTCATGGCTTGAACTTTCCATTGCGAGGCGGATCATTGAAGTTGCTCCCTAAGAAATTGGAGAAGTACTGCTGATAACGTGGGTTGCGTGTTAGGACATAATGACGTTCGTTCAGATAATTCCAAACTCCTAGCACAGAATTATTGCTAGAATCAGAAACATACTGGATCGCTTGGCCACAGATCCAGGTAACAGAGTGAGTTTTGGCGGCGGGGTAAAAAGTCCCCTCCGGAATAAAAGTGTGTGGATGTCGATCTGAGAGGGCGTTTGAGTAAGAAACACCAAAATAAGCGGCAAAAGCGTCCAGACATCGGACGCTGGAACACAGTGGAACCGGTGGTCGTCTGAGTCGTCCATTCTACAGCGGGTGCAGAGGGGCGAATCAGCTAGATGGATGCGCTGCAGTCAATGTCAGTTAACTTGTTTGCCATTCACCGTGATATACCACGCTGATTGGACGTCTTATTCCAGAAAGCGTGCGTGGGCCGCCTTCCATATGTGCCACCACACATACTGGGGATACTAATTTCTATGGGGTTGGGCGCGCGGCACTGTTGTAACACTTTGTAAACTGTGTTCTTCTGGTACATACATGTAAGTGGGAAGGACAGGTAGCTAAAACTGAAGTCCGGGAAAAATCTTCGGATATGATAAAAGGGGAATGTAATGGTCGATACTAAAACTTGGGCGGAAAAAGAGACCGGCGCAAAGTCTTGGAATAGGAGGCCAGTGAGGCTCTGTAGGGAAATAATCCAGAGTCTTAGTTGGGAGCTGACGTACAGCGCCGTGACTCTGGTCGGCACGTGTATTAGTCCCAACCCACCATAGTACCATTGGAGTGCAAGGGAGTCATATTGCACTTTTAATAACATCCCTGAGCTGGCGAAAGAGCCAAATGACATCTACAAACGTTGGGTCAGTAGAGTTGGGACGAGTAGTACCTGAGCTATGTATGGTATATATAGCGCACGTTGAATAACGTCAAGGATTCATAGCAGTTGATCTGCAAGGATTGCTCAGATTGTCTGTAGCAAACATCTACCATTGATAGCCGCTGAGCGACGGTGACCAGCTGTGGATTCAGTGCAAAGACATCGAACGATGGCGGCGACGCAAAGTGGGACGACGTTTCTCTATGGTAGGCCTTCACCATTGAGCGAGACCTTGGATTGGGACACGCTCAGAGAGCTGCCTGATGCTTCGCCATGCACGAACTTCAATCTCAGTGCACAGCTAAAGGACTAGATCGTTTCCACAGGCCATTCAGCAGAATCGGTGCCTGTGCAACGTCATACCTTCAAAACGTTCGTGCAGTCCCTGGAGTAGGGGTTACAAACCGAAACCATATGTAACCGTGGAAAGGGGGAAAACCTTGCCGGACAGATCGTGCTACGACCAGGGAGACTTGTGGCGACCATTGTACATGATTTTTAAAGTCGCGCCGCTCTAAAGGCGCAAAACTACTGAGACAATACCGACAGGGAAACCATATGCTGAAGAACTGTCTACAAATAGGAGTGATCAACATGGCCGAAGGCCTGGCTAAAGTCCAGCGATGCCAGGTAACCAGGGAGACGTTGGCAACGAGCAAATATTGTCATGTCTCGGTAAGAGCAAAGGGCCTCATGGATATTGTTGTCTCCTCCTAGGGAAGTCTGCTCACAGGGTGTGACGTAACGTGCCAGCAACTGCGCAAATATTTGCACAATGCTGTTGAGCAACGTGACTGGTCGAGAATCATGGAACCTTAATCGCTGGTGTGGTTTGTGAACAGGGATAATGATGTCATTGAGAAAGGTATTAAAGATCGCTGTCATCGGGGACACCAGCTTTTGTGCGTGTGGACGCCAACAAGGAGTTAAAACTTTTATTAAATTCGATGGGGATGCCATCAGGTTCAGAGGATCTGTTATCAGATCCTGCCTTGATAGCGCGTCCCCGCTGGCGCGCCGCCAAGGCCAAGCGATAAGAGTGTTTACATAAGAAAACTGTTGCATCCTTGAGCCGCCGGTTCTAGATATACCCTTGACCGGTTAGTGGCTGACGCTACAGATCTTTATTTATGGAAATATACAGTACAATCACCAACAAATTTTACACATTCACATACACCTTTACCTTTTATCCAAATAAATACAGATTCATCAGGATCAAGTTTTCTTTTGCTACGTGTATACAATACAAGTGGAGACGTAGAGTCGTAAGCAGATTTACCAAAGTCTTTATTAGCAGTTTCAAACATATGATACGTGCGAAAAGATATTACATCTCTATCATTAAAACTTTCTAGTCCAGGTACATTTGGAACTTCGCTACCACCTCTTACTATGGCAACTGTCAACCATCCATTCCCATGTGAGTTCTTCCTGGAGTTCATGTTTTACCTCCACCAGGAGACTGTTCATAGTAGGTCGTAAGCCGGCCGAAGTGGCCGCGCGGTTCTGGCGCTGCAGTCTGGAACCGCGAGACCGCTACGGTCGCAGGTTCGAATCCTGCCTCGGACATGGATGTGTGTGATGTCCTTAGGTTAGTTAGGTTTAACTAGTTCTATGTTCTAGGGGACTATTGACCTCAGCAGTTGAGTCCCATAGTGCTCAGAGCCATTTGAACCATTTGAACCATAGTAGGTCGTAAACATCTGCATAGAAACTGATGAAATGATGGTGGAGAGCATTACCGATGGTTTGTTGGATGTCACGTCAGTGGCCTTCCATATCAGCGAGGACGTGGATCAGAGCCCTCTGACTTCGTTGTCTTTGCTGGTACGCTGACGGATATTCTTGAGTTGTACGACTAGAGGTTCGAGATCGGACTACAGTTCCTTTCAGGTGATGGTGCACGATCATAGAGATCTGTGCCTTGGTTCGATGTACCACCGTCTTCTGGGCTGGTGAGAAAGGCATCGTCTCACAATCATGGAGAATGAAGTAAGAGAAGTACGAAGTATTAGTTCGCCATGCCTTGACTTTCTTATCGTAACTCATCAATGTCCTACGGAAGGTTGGCTTTGCACAGGAGAACAACGAAGATAAGGTAGAGTCATACACGTCAGGACGACGTCAGCATCATGCCCACGCATCCTCGAGCATATGGCGACAGTCTGGGGAGGTCAGGTGACCGACACTGAATTTCCACAGACCACGTCTGTGCCACATACTCTGTTGGGCGCGAGTGACGTCGCAAAAGTACGCTTCATGGTCGGAAAAGCCTATGGACCAGACTTCTGCATAGCGGGTGCTATCAGCAATAGGGCGGGAGAGGTAGATGCTACTTATGCATCTTGAAGAGTGAACCGTGTAAAATGTGTAACCTGGTATGGTTCTGTGGAACTTCGTCCAGGTGTGAACGAGTTGCAGGCGATCGGTGATCACCGAGAGAGCCGAACAGGGTGAATGACACAGGAGTTAATCAGAGGCTTGTTGTGTCGCACTGAAGTCCCCACCAAGCACAAAATCGTCTTGTGGGCCTGTGAAGAGCGATATGACTTCCCCAGCGAAGAATGAATGTCGGTAACAATGGTGGCTATAGCCAGATGATGCGTAGATATTAATGATACACACCCCAAACAGGGTGAGGGACACACCTCGTGCTGTGGGAAGGTAAGCGACGTCCTCTGCAGGGAACCCATCGTGTAGGATGGCGACGCCGCTACAGTGTCGAAGGCATGAGAAACATGGGCAGTGTACCGGTGAGCACTCGGACGAACACATCCTGTAGGAGTGCAATATCAGCATCCGCAGAGTAGATGGTGTCTTGGAACAGTTTGTGAGGGGCTCGGATGGTGGCAAGATTCAATGTAGCGACACGATATTGGTGTGTACGGGCACTTGCAGTCGATGCAGCTTGCGTGATGGCAGCATCCAGCAGGTGTAGACCTGCCGGGTCTGCTCCAATGGCCGTGATTACCGGCAGGGCGCTAAATTCTGTTTTTCCAATCAGAATGTGGCCGCCCACCGTTTGCTGCCGTACTCATCTAGATAAAGGCCGAAATCGTCATGAAATCGTTCGAAGCCCGCGGTTCGAACAGGATCTTTCAACAGGGTCCTGAGACTGGATGGTCCTGCTGCAAGCACTGGATGCGACCAGCATGCTGGTCTCGTCGGCGCGTTGAGCTGCGTTGGCATTGACGAGGCTTCCGGCGTATTCTGGAGTGGCGTAGCAGGTTCAAATGGTTCAAATGGCTCTGAGCACTATGGGACTTAACACCCATGGTCATCAGCCCCCTAGAACTTAGAACTACTTAAACCTAACTAACCTAAGGACATCACACAACACCCAGTCATCACGAGGCAGAGAAAATCCCTGACCCCGCCGGGAATCGAACCCGGGAGGCGTAGCAGGTCTCTGTGCTGCCGTCACGTAGGTGACGGGTAGCGACTTGAGCCTCGATGCCGGAGTCACTTCACACAGCGGTTTCTGTATCAAAAGTCGTACATAACGATGGCACGCGCACCGCCAATCAGCATGTACGATCGAATCTGTTTCGTCAGCTCAATTTTGATCTTCCGGGTGCCGTTTAACACGGAGTAGGACGTAATTGTAGTCCATTCCTCCTCCAGGTGACCCAAGACGTTGCCATATGGTTGGAAAGAGGCAATGACCACTTCATGAGGTACTTTGAACGGGAGCTCAAACACACGCCAGGTCCGGAGACCGAATCCCGCATGGTCTCTCGTCACCGCACCTACAAGTCCATCCGAGTTTTTAAATTTTAGTCCCGTGGCATGTCGTTGGAGAACATTAGCGCGCATAGCGCGTCCGGTGACATTTTGATACATACAACACATCCTGTGATAGAAAAATGTATTCCGATTACGCCCGTGAAGGGGGGGGGGGGGGGTTCAAATGCAGATCCTTTCGTATGAACTGTTCAACTTCAAAGGCTCTTGGTTGTGGATGTTCAGCCTGAAACATTACGTTGATCGTCCCACGGCGGTAAGAGTGCATCATGAGATACGTTGTTAGTGAAATCTATGAGCACAAATGCCGGCCGCGGTGGTCTCGCGGTTCTAGGCGCGCAGTCCGGAACCGTGCGACTGCTACGGTCGCAGGTTCGAATCCTGCCTCGGGCATGGAGGTGTGTGATGTCCTTAGGTTAGTTAGGTTTAAGTAGTTCTAAGTTCTAGGGGACTGATAACCACAGCAGTTGAGTCCCATAGTGCTCAGAGCCATTTGAACCATTTTTTTTGTAACACAAATACCGCGACGCGGAAGTAAACAACTCCCGCGCATGGGAACAGTCTCACACGCTATCACGGCTAGGAGCCGACCTCGGAACCTCTGACACTACTCACTACACTAAACTGACCAGACGCATTTGATGACTATATGTAGAATGTTATATCTTCTGAAAGCTTTAATCGTAGCTATGTTCCTAACTGAAATTTAATTGCGACAAATCCTAGCAAGAAAAACGCGGTTTTGATGGATCATCAATTTGCCAAGGCCTTCAGACAGCATACTTGAAAGTTGAACCTTAATACTTCTTTGGAAAGTTGACCTGTGAGTCTGCTGGTGTGCATACACAAACTCTGACTCTGAGATATTATTATCGCGAGTAGTAGCGAGTGAACAGTTGTTGAGAGCAGTCAGAAGCGGTCAGACACAGCCTGCGGTGGAGAAACCGCGCGACATGAGAGTTCGCAGCCTGTCGTGGTCGTGCTAGTAGCAACGGAGGAGACTTTGGTATTAACTGAGGAATTTCGGTAGTTTACCTTTTTGTTGCTCGTAGTTGTTGCTTGCTTACGCACTAGAGGGATTTTTAGATTTGTGTATGCATACATTGAGAGTAATATTCATATCTTTGTTCTGGCCAGAAACGTGTTTATTGAGTATAGACATCGTGGAATAATTAAGGTCTGTGTGAAGTTTGTCGGTGTTTAAATAATGTTTTGAGATTATACTAAATTAAAGTCTTTATTGGTCTCTCTCACTTTTTACGCCATTTGAGGCTAGCTGACCACACCTCTCCTGTTGGTTGTTGCAATTACTACGACCTTGTATTATACTCTGCATGGATCGCAATATCACTTTTGAAATATTTTCAGCATGTTGCTGATAACACAGTTGCAGCGGCAAAACGAGGTAAGTTTTCCGTTGCGTATAGGAGCATTGCAGAACAGTTATTAGGAGTGAAACTTCCCAGCAGATTAAAACTGTGTGCCGGACCGAGACTCGAACTCGGGACCTTTGCCTTTCGCGGGCAAGTGCTCTACCAACTGAGCTACCCCAGCACGACTCACGCCCCGTCCTCACAGCTTTACTTCTGCCAGTACCTCGTCTCCTACATTCCAAACTTACCAGAAGCTCTCCTGCGAACCTCCGCAGGAGAGCTTCTGGTAAGTTTGAAAGGTAGGAGACGAGGTACTGGCAGAAGTCAAGCTGTGAGGACGGGCCGTGAGTCGTGCTTGGGTAGCTCAGTCGGTCAGAGAGCTGGCTGCCCTCTGTAGTAAAAGAACTGAGTGAAACGATCAACAAAGAGCTTCAACTGATATCATGTGACGTCCGCAAAAAAAAAAAAAAAAAAATTGGTAGAGCACTTGCCCGCGAAAGGCAAAGGTCCCGAGTTCGAGTCTCGGTCCGGCAGTTTTAATCTGCCAGGAAGTTTTACTCCTAACAACTGTTCTGCAATGCTCCTATACGCAACGATACGGACAACTTACCTCGTTTTGCCGCTGCAACTGTGTTATCAGCAACACGCTAAAAATATTTCAAAAGCAATATTCCGATCCATGCAGAATATAATACAAGGTCGTAGTAATTGCAACAACCAACAAGAGAGGTGTGGTCAGCTAGCCTGCAGAGTGAAAATCTCATTCTAGTTGTTAGGAGTAGTTAGATAATACACTCCTGGAAATGGAAAAAAGAACACATTGACACCGGTGTGTCAGACCCACCATACTTGCTCCGGACACTGCGAGAGGGCTGTACAAGCAATGATCACACGCACGGCACAGCGGACACACCAGGAACCGCGGTGTTGGCCGTCGAATGGCGCTAGCTGCGCAGCATTTGTGCGCCGCCGCCGTCAGTGTCAGCCAGTTTGCCGTGGCATACGGAGCTCCATCGCAGTCTTTAACACTGGTAGCATGCCGCGACACCGTGGTCGTGAACCGTATGTGCAGTTGACGGACTTTGAGCGAGGGCGTATAGTGGGCATGCGGGAGGCCGGGTGGACGTACCGCCGAATTGCTCAACACGTGGGGCGTGAGGTCTCCACAGTACATCGATGTTGTCGCCAGTGGTCGGCGGAAGGTGCACGTGCCCGTCGACCTGGGACCGGACCGCAGCGACGCACGGATGCACGCCAAGACCGTAGGATCCTACGCAGTGCCGTAGGGGACCGCACCGCCACTTCCCAGCAAATTAGGGACACTGTTGCTCCTGGGGTATCGGCGAGGACCATTCGCAACCGTCTCCATGAAGCTGGGCTACGGTCCCGCACACCGTTAGGCCGTCTTCCGCTCACGCCCCAACATCGTGCAGCCCGCCTCCAGTGGTGTCGCGACAGGCATGAATGGAGGGACGAATGGAGACGTGTCGTCTTCAGCGATGAGAGTCGCTTCTGCCTTGGTGCCAGTGATGGTCGTATGCGTGTTTGGCGCCGTGCAGGTGAGCGCCACAATCAGGACTGCATACGACCGAGGCACACAGGGCCAACACCCGGCATCATGGTGTGGGGAGCGATCTCCTACACTGGCCGCACACCACTGGTGATCGTCGAGGGGACACTGAATAGTGCACGGTACATCCAAACCGTCATCGAACCCATCGTTCTACCATTCCTAGACCGGCAAGGGAACTTGCTGTTCCAACAGGACAATGCACGTCCGCATGTATCCCGTGCCACCCAACGTGCTCTAGAAGGTGTAAGTCAACTACCCTGGCCAGCAAGATCTCCGGATCTGTCCCCCATTGAGCATGTTTGGGACTGGATGAAGCGTCGTCTCACGCGGTCTGCACGTCCAGCACGAACGCTGGTCCAACTGAGGCGCCAGGTGGAAATGGCATGGCAAGCCGTTCCACAGGACTACATCCAGCATCTCTACGATCGTCTCCATGGGAGAATAGCAGCCTGCATTGCTGCGAAAGGTGGATATACACTGTACTAGTGCCGACATTGTGCATGCTCTGTTGCCTGTGTCTATGTGCCTGTGGTTCTGTCAGTGTGATCATGTGATGTATCTGACCCCAGGAATGTGTCAATAAAGTTTCCCCTTCCTGGGACAATGAATTCACGGTGTTCTTATTTCAATTTCCAGGAGTGTATTTTATAACTCACAAAATTGATTTTCTTGCGATTTGTAGAGAGAGTAATTATTTTCTCTTTCTTTTTGTTCTCAATCAGAATTCTATCATCGTCAGAGATGCAACGCCACATGTTTCCGCACTTGTTTAAAAAAATAATTATGAACTGTCTGCCAGGATTTTGTTTCGTTGGAGATGCTTCGTCTTGGTACTGCATTTGCTAAATTTTATGCAGTAATACTTGGTCAGTAGTTGTTGTACACAATTTTTGTTGCTTGCGCGCTGCTTCGCATTAATTCAAAACTTTTTATTTCTGCTATTTTCTAGTTTTGAATTTATTTTGTTGAAGGAAAGTGAATATTTTTGTGTTAAGATATTTGTTTTGAATTTTGTGTTTTTTTCCTTTATTGCTACAACGACAATGAAAACTAGAGCACAGGAAGGAGTGGACAAGAGTGTAGAAGTAGCTCCAAATGAAATTTCGGAAAATTTGAGACCTGGTGTAGAAAATTCTTCTCAGGATAATGAATCAGGGAACATCGGAACAATACTATGAATAAATAGAGTGTAGGTTTTTATTTGCGTATCACGCGTGATGAAGTGCAGGGAACTACACGCATTTCAGGAGTGCAAAATACTGTTACACAGCCTGATTTTGTTATGAGAGATTCGGGTATGGCTTCTATTTCTAGACAGTAAAATATTTTTATCTTCCCCTCTTTCAGTAATAATGATACACATTTAGCTCCACTTGATAAGATTAGAAAATCCAATAATGACATCAGAAAATAATATGACGAACTTCGTGGAGAGATCAAAGAATATAGTAGCAAACAGGAACAAAATTTCAAGCTACAGGAAGAGAACTTCAATTTTTTTTCGTAACGAGATAAATGACAGTTTAAATCGTAAATTCGAGGAAATCGCAGAACGGTTGACAACTCAGGTATGCAAGGAACTCAGATCTGATACTGAGTCAGACTTGATCATGTACAGCCTGTTGATATTGTTGAGTTAAGACAACAGACGTCACAACAAGAATTGCAAAAAGAGGAATTAGCACAAAAGTTCGATTCATAACAGTTGTAGACTAACACTGAAGTTTCAAACATGCAAAATCAGTCGATAACTGTTGCAAAACGTCTCGAAGAATTATCCGAGAGTGTGACGCAAACAAACAATGATTCAGAAAAAAGGTAAGACGACACCCAGCCGGTTCCGTTCGCTGATACCGGAGAATTTCAGTGTCTCCTACGTTTTAAAGAAGGACAGATGACGAACAATCAGCAAAATAACCGTGACGTAAGAAACATGCAGGAACAGCTTGTTGATATGGAAGAAAAGATTGATTCCGATAACAATAGCAACATGTTCAATCATTATCACGTTTGAATTCACAATGGAAGCGCTAATTTTGCTAATGCTAATCGCTACTCTCGTGAGCGTGGTATGTTTGTAGGTCACGATGACTGGAATGCGAGTTACGGTATAAGAGAAAACTTATCAGTTAAAAAAAAATGGTGATTTGATTACACACACTTTCTCGCAGTTAAATTACGGGATTAATATCACTTCAACAATGAGGAAAATGGAATTCGTATTTTCTTGGCAAAATTCTAACTGTGGCAAAAGGCGAAACCAAGTACCGTTACGTACATAACACGAACTTTTCCGGTCATTTCTCTGAAACGAAGAATCAGCTGATTTTGAGAATTTCGCTCCTGTTGCAAGATCTAAACACGATTATTCACTTGTTTTTGTAGCTTTTGAGGTTACCTCTAAATTTTTGTCATTCACACCTTTCCAGACAGCTACTGCAAAATCTGCTTCAATAACATTTGTAAAGAATTTTCTGAAAGGAGTATGGAGTGTTGTCAAAGTAATTTGTCACATGAACTACTGCCAATGTCATGCAGTTATGAGTGCTTACCTGCACAATGATACTTGTATATTTATTTTCTCTCTCTTTGCACTATTTGCAGTTGTACTGTATGTAATATTTGTATCTACACAACTCAAAGACATTTTTATGGTCTCGGAGATCTATAAATAACGTTTTGTTATCCTGTCAAATGAAGTACTAACCATGTCAGGTGGAGATGAGTACTTACATGCACAGGATGATACTTGTCTATTGTTTTTTCATAACTAGAGTGTACATCTTACCAATTTCCTTTTATGTACATAACTTATGTAATCTTACGCTTATGTCTACGTATTCTACCACTTTTGTAAAGTACCTGATACTATTTTTCTCAAATTTGTTATGTAAGAGTAATGCGTTTGCTCCCTGTCAACATTTTAGGCAAGAATCACCCCACAGAATTCTTAAAAGTGAGGGTGGGTGTTACACTTGGCCAATGATTCGTCTGGTGTGCATACACAAACTCTGAGTCCGAGATATTATTATCGCGAGTTGTAGCGAGCGAATAGTTGTTGAGAGAAGTCGGAAGTGGTCGGGCGCAGCTTGCGGCGGAGCGAAGCCGCGCGATATGAAATGCCGTAGCCTGCCGTGTTCGTGCTACTAGCGCCGGAGGAGACTTTGTTATTAATTGAGGATTTTTGGTAATTTGCCTTTTGTTGCACATAGCTGTTGCTTGCTTGCGCACTGGAGGGATTTTGTTACATTTGTGAGTGCATGTATTGAAAGTAATATTCGTATTTTTGTTCTGGCGAGAGACGTGTTTATTTGGTATACACATCGTAGAATAATTAAGGTCTGTTTAAAGTTTGTCAGCGTTTAAATTACCGATTTTGTGAACATAGTAAATTAAAGTATTTATTGGTCTCTTTCATATATTTTTCACCGTTAAGGCTAGCTGACCACACCCCTCCCGATCATTCAGTTTGTGTATATATATAACAAAATATGGCAATAGTTGTAATTGTTATGACCATACATTATACTCGGCATAGGTCGCATTATTGATTTTGAAATATTTTTTAGCTTGTTGCTAATAACACAGCTTCAGCGGCAAGACAAGGTAAGCCATCCGTTGTATACATGAGTATTGCAGAACAGTTTTTAGATGTGGTTAGAGACTACTTTAAAACTCGCAGGCAGATATTTGAGAACTGATTTTTTTATGATTTGGAGGAAGAGTAATTATTTTCTGTTTCTTTTCGTTCTCAGTCAGAATTCTGTTATTTTCAGTGATGTAACAAAACCAAAAAGAGGATAATGGAATGTAGTCGAATTAAGTCGGGAGATGCAGAGGGAATTAGATTAGGAAATGAGACACTTAAATAGTAAAGGAGTTTCGCTATTTGGGGAGCAAAATAACTGATGATGGTCGAAGTAGAGAGGATATAAAATGTAGACTGGCAATGGTATGGAAAGCGTTTCTGAAGAAAAGAAATTTGTTAACATCTAGCGCAGATTTAAGTGTCAGGAAGTCGTTTCTGAAAGTATTTGTATGGAGTGTAGCCATGTATGAAAGTGAAACATGGACGATAAATAGTTTGGACAAGAAGAGAATAGAAGCTTTGGAAATGTGGTGCTACAGAAGAATGCTGAAGATTACATGGGTAGATCACATAACTAATGAGGAGGTATCGAATAGAATTGGGGAGAAGAGGAGTTTGTGGCACAACTTGACTAGAAGAAGGGATCTGTTGGTAGGACATGTTCTGAGGCATCAAGGGATCACCAATTTAGTATTGGAGGGTAAAAATCGTAGAGGGAGACCAAGAGATGAATACGCTAAGCAGATTCAGAAGGATGTAGGTTGCGGTAGGTACTGGGAGATGAAGAAGCTTGCACAGGATAGAGTTGCATGGAGAGCTGCATCAAACCAATCTCAGGACTGAAGACCACAACAAACAAATAACAACGTCACATATTTCCGTATGTCTTGCAGCAAAAGAAATAATAATTACAAATAGACACGAATAATGACAAATACGTTTCATACTCTAATAATACGCAAGTTACAATAATTCTTTAAGGGGCTCTAGAAAATTCCAATGTTAAAATAGTGCTTTTAAAATACATGTTTTCTCAGAAATTATTTAAACTAGGAAGTTGAAATTTTTACAGGTTGTTTATTGGAATGTTGGCTACAACGTACACAGGGATTTTAAAAAACTTGGATTCAATTGTTAGAGATTAATTTTTTATATTGCAATGAAAATTCACTACTTTTTTGTTTATAAATTTAACAGTATACAAGTTTTTGGGAAATGGCTGTGTTAAGTTACGCAGAAGCAGCTGTGTAACATTTCCTGAAAAACTGAAGCAAATTGGTTGGGTAGATCCTGAGAAAACATGTAATTAGTATGAAAAAAATAAAACTTTCGGGAATGGAGTGACAAAATTTGGATTACCTGTTTAGTACATTCCAGGTCCATAGGAATTATCTTCATCTTCTGCAAGCTCCTCATCCAGCTTCCTCTTTGTCCTCCTCCTGTTTAGTGTGGCTTGTATTTCTAGTCTATTTACAGACCTGTCAACAGCCTGAAGACGTTCGTTGCCTAGAGAAAGATTCGTGTTGAAACGTATCTTCATTCCCATATTTCGAAATACTTTCCACCTTACAATGTTGCCGTCATTAAAAGTTGCAACAGCATCATAAACACCAAAGTGAAGTGTTTCTGTTCCAACAAACAGAGTCTTGGGGGTTCTTGACCATATAACACTATTTACTATTTCATTGTGGTTTTGAGTTTTTCCATGAACACACTTTTTCAACATGTGCTGCTAAGTCTCTGAAAGTAGGTTTTATCACCTCCATGTCCGCCTGCTTAGCTGGGTGGTAACGTGCTTGCTCCCCATGCACTTGGCCCAGGGTGAGATTCCCGGCAGCGTTGGAGATTTTCTTCGCTCGTGGACTGGGTGTTGTGTTGTCCTTATCATCATTTCATCCTCATCATCGACCGCAAGTCGCCCGGTGTGGCGCCGACTGAATGGGACCTCCCGGCCAATAATGCCATCCGATCGTTTCATTTCGTTTCATCACCTCCATTACCCCATCAGGCAGAGTAAGTTTATGAATGTACACTTCACCAGTTATCAATCCTTTGTTTTACTTACACCAACTGTTTTCTCCTTTGGGACATAAGTAATGATGGGTCATCGGTTGAAAAAGTATGTAAAAAAAGATCCCAAGCAGCTTTCTTCATTTCATCGACAATGTGTGTGCTTTGCCTAGTAGCCATTCCGTAATAGTCTGTATTTTGTCAATTACACTGTCTAATAACCTTCTCTTCCCATCCAACCCTTTATCATAAGTCAGTATTATTTTTTTTTTTAAACGAAGCTTTCAGTCGCCGAAGTCTTGATCGCATTCGTTTCTATACGTGACCGGTACACTCAAATTTCTGCACTACATCATCACCACAGGGCTTCAGTTCTTGAGTATTTTTGATACTTTTAGAATCACCGTCACCTAGATAATTCACATATCGCCCTTTTTCACACGCAACAGAACGATGAAATATACGAGCAACACCAGATGCTTCCATTCCACTACTACTGCCGCTATAGGTAGCTGTGCAGTTATTGTCAAGGGTACTTTTTTGTGGATACTTACAATATTTAGATGGAAATGCTGTGTGGCTAGAGGCACCCGTCTGGTAAACCGTTCGCCCAGCGCAAGTCTTTCGAGTTGACGCCACTTAGGCGACTTGCGTGGCGAGTCGATGTGGATGAAATGATGATGATAAGGACAACACAACACCCAGTCCCTGGGCGAAGAAAATCTCCGACCCAGCCGGGAATCGTACCCTGGCCGTTAGGTATGACATTCCATCGCGCTGACCAGTCAGCTACCAGGGGTGGACAATATTTAGATACAGGGTGGCGCACGAAATGTGTTACCATTTTTTTTAATATAAACTTTATTGTCAATACAATCTGAAAGGAACATATACTACAATGAAGAGCCGTGCATGGAGATTTGTTCTAACTCAGCACATGCTCAATATGTCCACCATTTCGTTTCCTAACTTCCTTCAAACGAACGCTGAAGTTAGTGATTACCCTACGGCACATGCCTTCCGTAATTACACTGCAAGCTTTAAGATTAAGTCTTCTGAGCTCCATTAAATCACGTGGACTTTTCGGGAAAATTTTTTCCTTTAGGTACCCCGAAAGAAAATAGTCACATGGATTGAGGTCTGGACTATTGGAGGGCCAATTTTGTCCGTCATTGAAGCGACCTGGAAACCTGAGTGAAATGATCCGTATGTCTAAATGCTCGTGTAAAATCTCCAACACAGTGTTTGCAGTATGTGGCCTTGCTCCATCTTGCATGAACCACTGCGTGTTGAAGGGCAAGGCAGTAGCAAGAAGCTGTGGAATGAAGCTATTGCGAATCATGATCAAATAACGCTCGCTGTTAACAGTTTCTTCAAAGAAAAAGGGTTCAATAAGTCCGTGACTGGAAATTGCTGCCCACGCTGTAATCCTCGGAAGCCGGCCGAAGTGGCCGTGCGGTTAAAGGCGCTGCAGTCTGGAACCGCAAGACCGCTACGGTCGCAGGTTCGAATCCTGCCTCGGGCATGGATGTTTGTGATGTCCTTAGGTTAGTTAGGTTTAACTAGTTCTAAGTTCTAGGGGACTAATGACCTCAGCAGTTGAGTCCCATAGTGCTCAGAGCCATTTGAACCATTTTTTTTGTAATCCTCGGAGCATAATGTTGTCGTTCATGAAGCACTTGTGAGTTTTCAGTGGCCCAAAATCGTACATTTTGTTTGTTAACCACACCGTCTAAATGAAAATGCGCCTCGTCTGGAAACCAAACGTTGTTGATAGTTTCTTCCCTATCCTCCACCCACTGAGCAAACAGTAGTCTCTGCTGATTGTGTTCTTCAGTGAGCTTCTGTGCACAGGTCATCTTGTATGGGTACATATGGAGGTCAGTTTTAAGAATGCGTTGAACGAAGCTTCTGGATATTCCCAGTTGCACTGCTGCCTTTCTACACGATTTCCCGGGACTTCTCTGTACTGCAACTCGTACCGCTTCAGTATTCTCCGGCGAACAAACAGGCTTAGGCCGAGGTCCAATGCTGTTCCTTCCTGTACAAATTTATCGTACAACCTGTGGATGGTCTTCTTGCAGCGGACCCATCGCGTGTTAAACTGTTGTCGAAAACGCCTCTGAGGCACAACAAGGCTTTTCGTTTCATGAAAAAGTAACACAATTGCCGATCGTTGCTGTGTCGTCAGTCTTCCATTGTCAGCCATTGCTGCTTACTAGCCTCCTAGCAGCAGTATCGTCAATTACACGTCATTTCGTAACTCATTTGTTTTTCCAAGCTCTGCTGGTACTGCTGTAGAGATCCCAGAGGGATATCTAATGTGCTTCGTAAATTGTGAAAGAAACAATTGGTAACACATTTCGTGCGCCACCCTGTATTACTACTAAATCGAAAACTTTTCCTGCATACATACTGGTGGCAGATACAACACCACGAAGAGATGTGTGTCCCGTTTTACACCAGGTTCCATCGAATGTTGCAGTCAAATCTCTGTTACTACTGTTTTCTATTATTGCCTCTTCCACATCTTTCTTCATAGATTCGATATAGACATCATCTACTTTCGACCCTATAAATCTGTTATAGTTCGTAAACTTGGTTGGGGGATTTGGGAGATTCATCATGCCACAGAAAACTGCACCTGCAATGGCACCATTACCAGTTGTACGCAAGGCATACACAGATCTAATGTTGTGTTCGAAGATTTTGCTACAATTTTCTTCATTTGGAGTTACTGCAACACTGTTCCAGAAGGTGGTCATGTGTGAACACTTACCACACTTAAGTTCCCTTTCACTGGCAAGTACTATGTGATTTTTATAGACAGTTCCAGACCGACTTCACTACACTGAATACATCTTACACAGTTTGCAAAACATCGCCGACCAGGGTGGCCGAACGGTTCTAGGCGCTACAGTCTGGAACCGAGCGACCGCTACGGTCGCAGGTTCGAATCCTGCCTCGGGCATGGATGTGTGTGATGTCCTTAGGTTAGTTAGGTTTAATTAGCTCTAAGTTATAGGGGACTGATGGCCTCAGACGTTAAGTCTGTAACGTCTAGTAATAAACAAAGACAATATATTGTGTAATAATGAGAATATTAGATGTGTCATATTGTGTCATTGTGTAAAATTATGTATTTTTTCTTTATTATTTATTTCTGAGAACGTCTGCGTCGGCGAGTAATAAGACCGACACAGAAGATAAATGTTGTACAGAGATCACAAAATGAATTAGTATATAATGCATGATGTAAAGTAAAGTCTTTGTCTTCTTAATCTGGAAGCTGTGAGAGAAAGATCTCCTGTTGTTGTCGTAGAGAGCGAGAAGGTAGCATTCTTTTGTCGAGATTGGGAATTGTACGCCATTACGTGTGCATTTACACAGGTCTGTAATTGTTGAGATATTTAAATGTTTCAATAGAGTTGTTTAAATGAAAACGTGTATTATTTAATTGTTAAAGCTTGCTTGCCTATTATCCCATCCTGTTAAGATATTTTTCAGTTATATAAAAAAAATTATTATCTGTGGAGCTGAGCTGTGTGGAGAAAGAAGAGCCGCTGCCGCGGCGTATTTAAACGACTTACAATATCGTCGAGTATACCGCAAGGAAGCGGTAAAATAATAGTAGAATAATATTATTTCTTTTAGCTCCCAGACTGGCAGTGAAGATCAGCAGATTTTATGATGTGTTGCAGGTTGACGCGGGCTGCTGATAGGATATAAATTACAGTGCAAATAATTTAATGTACTTACCGAATCTGATAGGAATCTTGCTGTGCTCCGTTCTGATCTGGCTAAATTTTATAGTGATAACGTAATTTTCTTTAATGAGAGTCTCATGTTCTTGGGCTAGTCGTGGTATGAAACAGCATTCTAGTAAGAAATAAAATCCACTGCAAACTTGTGTTTTTGAACGATTGTACGAACTGTAACATCAGTGATCATAAAACAGTAATTTCAACTTTGAATAACTATGAAGTAGGAAAGATATATTGATCCTTAGCATGAGTTGCAGTTACTAAAAATCGTTCTTTAAATTGTAGGCCAGATCCAGAACAATAAGACTTCCATAGAATCATTTTATTTTACTAAAAAGGTAACGATGATAAAGAAATTAAAGGCACAGCATTGTTAAAAGAATTTCTCGTCACTCTTTCCATATACGCGTTGTTACGCTAATAATAATAATTAAAAAATAAATAAATGAACCAAAGAGACTAACAATTTATAAAAACAATTAACGAAAGAGTAGTCAGGACGGGAAACTGGCGCCCAACGTGGGGCTCGAATTTGCAGTGGCCACAATTATAAAATTTTATGTATTTTTCTTTCAGTGTCTATTGTTATGTATGTATAGATATATATGTATTTAGTGTTAAATGTATGTATGTATATCATGATCTATGCTATGTATTAATGAATGTGCAAACACTCTTTCATGACAAAACGCACTACTGCAAGCGAGTCTGAGAAGACGATCCTGATAGTACTGAGAAGCTCTAACGACTACGTAATCCGGGGGGCAGCCGAACCCCGAGATAAGATAAATTAAAGGTAAGACTACAGTGTAGTTGTCCTGTTGGTAGAAGTTGAGCTCCAGTGGAGTAATCTCATATCGCTAGTGGTGTGCATATTGTACGTAGTTTGATGTTAGTATTTGTGACAGGACAAAGTGGTGGTAGATAGTAATTTTTAGTGTGCAGTGTAGTGTATATAAAGTGATGTATTTTGTGTGCAAGGGGAAAAACTGTTAGATTTTGTGTTTTAGTAAGCAATTTAGGAATATGGTTAAGTTGCGTAGTCAACGTCCAAGCAATATGGATACTGAGGAACAACAATTAGCTAGTGAAGGAAATGTGGAACCGGGTGCCTCAAGTAGTACTAGTACTCTCTTTGAGGATATAACAGGCGAAAATGGGGGGGCAGGGGCACAGGAAGTAGTGCCTCCGCCCACTAGTCATCAAGTCGATGTAGATAAAGAAATTGTACCACCACCAGAAAAGCAGGAACCAGAGAGTGGTAATCTGCCTGGTGGGTATTCAATTCAGGCTATATTAGAGCGTGTGCTAAATTACCAGGCAGAATTTGCGCAACAGCAAGCCGAGCGAGATCGCCAGCAAGCTGAGCGAGATCGCAGGCTAGAAGAGCGAGATCGCCAGCAAGCTGAGCGAGACCAGCAACTTGTGCAATCGATAGAAAGTATGAAAAAAGAGATAGCAGATATGAAAAAGAATTATGAGTCGATACCTAGGGCCGTGCAGGAGCTGACTGAACAGGTCAACAACCTGCAAGTAGCAAACACTAACATGGTAGACGAAATAGGTGTATTAGCCAACAGAGTAGAAAAGCTCGAAATAGATTCCACACAGCTTGTAGAGCAGAAGTGGAATGAACAGGCAAATAAAATTGAAACAGAATTTAACTCATGGCTAGAAGTGAAGGAGAGTGAGATTGACACGAATATTAAGTCTAAAGTAGAAGCAGCCATAGCAAATAGAGATTCTGAATCATTCAGTACCGCAGTAAATAGTCAAGTACAGAATGATGTGCAAACAATTAAACAAATACTCAGTGAGGATATTCCGCAGTGGCAAGTGAATGTTAACAAACGGATATCCGAACTGGAGAAAGGTTTAGCACAAAGCAGGAAACATGTGGAACAGGAACCTCTGTCGCCAAAAGCCCATGGTTTTGGCAACGCACAAACTTATATGCGATACAACAATGGGGAATCTGTAGTCGATAATGCGAAGAGCTGTAGCTCCGGTTCGGAGCACACAGCATATGTCCCAGCAGCAAACCCATGTAGTTCAAAAATATTAGTGGAAGAAAGTTTAATTAAAAATAGGCAATTTCAAACATTTACTACTGAAAGGAAATCAGTACACCCAGTAGTATTCATAAAAAGCTTTAAAAATATCTTACCCAGTGTATGGAACGAAACACAGAAAATACAATACGTAATGTCGTACATTCAAGGTGACGCAGCGCTATGGGCTACAGAAGTAGCAGACAGCTGCAAGACATACGAACAGTTTGAAAGGGCATTTTTGTCAAAATATTGGTCGCCTTGTATACAAGAGCGACTAAGAAAAGAGGTATATAATCCCGAACCGTACTCACCCCGTCTTGGGAATTTGAGGCGGTATTTTGAAAAATATATAAACAAAACGCGCTACTGGGACGAGCCTATATCACCAAGAGACATAGTAAGACTACTAAAATCACATTTACCTATTCATATCAAGGAGAAATTAATACATGTACCAGAAAGCGACATGGAAAACTTCCTGTCGGTCCTAGATTCCATAGACTTGATACAGGAAGACGCAAAATCAGCGTGCGATCACTCGCGGAATAATGGGTCAGGATGTAAACACGATAGAAATAGTAGTGCACAGAACCACAACCATGGAAATGGTGGGGGTGGTAGCAAGCGACAAGAACAATCGCAAAATGGTAGTAACGGTAGAGGCCAGAACGGGTATGGACAACCAATTTATAACAAAAAGCGTCGATTTGACGACAGGTACGAATCCGGAATGTCAGGGACCAACCGCTGGAAAAATGCGCGAGGTCAGTGGCAGAGCAATTATAATGATAGTAATCGAAATTGGCAACAGAATCAGCGTAGAAGCCCAGAACGACAGGCTAGTGACCGGTATGACAACAATAGACCACCACCGCAAAACGCGCCTATTGCGCAGCCGTGGCGGCCTACAAATCAGAATGTACATATAGTGGAGGTCGCGGACAATAACCGTCCAAGTACCTCACAAGTAATTAATCCAACAAACTAGAATCGGCCTCGATATGCTCTCCATCGACGGCCGAGGGATGGAGTGAGAGCAACTCGAGTAATAGTAATATACCTGGGATACGCATGCTGCGATACAACGAAGGTGTTAGTATGGATAAAGAGCTACTGAATGAGCCGCACGAATGTAAGAAAGATAATAACGAAAATGGGCAAGCTATTATTGAAGCTAGAATCAATGATGTTGCAGTGAACATAATTATCGACACAGGTGCCTCAGTAAGTGTGATGAGTATGGAGTTATTTAAAGCACTGGGAAAGGGACATAGTATTCCGACCTTCCCGGTTAACAATTGTAAGGTGTCTGGAGCCATTAGTGCACAGAGCCAATCAGTTAAGTACCAGGTGCAGGTGGAGATTCATAAGGAGGGCGAAGCCATAGTGAGCTCGTTCCTCGTGGTTAAAGGATTAAAGGTGGCCTGCATTCTGGGAGTAGATTTTCTCCGAGAGAGGGACGCATTGATCGACCTCTCCGTAGGGAAATTAAGCATAATTAATAGGGGTAGAAGGATTGAGTTATCTATGATAAAATCGAAGGAGGTACTTGTGCCGTGCTGTAATCGAATCAATATCAAAGGTAGGAACCCTTGGGTACTACAACTCGATGATTTTTCACATGCAACAGACCTCTATTACCCAAATTTAGAGGACCAGAATTTTGAGACAAATGTTGAGGCATTTAAAACCAAAGTGCACGAATCTGAAGGTTTAAATGATACACAAAAGCAACAGTTGACGCAGCTGCTATCGGAATATACTACGGTATTTACCGACCGACCAGGAATAGTCAAAGGGTACCACTATCACATAGAGGTGATGCCCCATAAAACATACTGTCGCGCAACCTACTCCATCCCTTGGTCGAGGAGGGAATTAGTAGCCAAAGAGATTCGAAAGATGTTAGAGTGGGATATCATTGAGCCCTCCTTCTCTCCATACAGTAGTCCTCTTGTAGCAGTGGCGAAAGCCAATGGAAAAATCAGGCTAGTGTTAGATGCTAGGGATATTAACAAAATTATTATACCTGTCCGGACTCGTCCAGAGGATTATATCCACGTAAAGACGTGAAGTTATTTATTCAGTGACATATCACATATAAAGAGTAATAGTTGTAAGAAGATGTTAATTGTGTTTTAGAATATAAGGATGTTAGTATTTAAAAAGAAATTTGTGTGTAATGAAGCTGGGAGGAAGTGGAATCAGAAAGTGAGCAATAGCTTACACAGGACAGATTTTGTTTACAGACAATTAGTCATTAAGATATTATGTGCTTATTAAACAATGAACAATCTTCTTGTTGACAAAGTGAGGACTAATTTCTTGAATCATTTTATAAAGAATTAATGTCTTGAACCATTTTCTATGTGTAGTGTGTAAGTGCAATTAATGATGCAATCTTATAGAGTAAGGTAATTGCTGTAATTGTATTAAGATAAGGAACCCTGAGAGAGAGAGTCTTTACTAGCCAAACATTGACTTTGCAATATGCAACAATTATGTGATGTGATGTTTGCTGCCAGTAGTGATTTGAGAACGACACTGGAGCAGAAGCTAATTAAAAACAACCCGTTCCGTGGAAACTCCGTTCTGTATGTAGCAATGCTTCAATTGAAGCCTGTGTACTGGGTACACGCCCTTGAATATTCATTACGCGATACGGGAGTTAAGTCAGACAATGCAGAACCTACACTGTAGTCATATAGGAGAAATCATTAAAAATAATGTTAGTGATGAATGAAGTATTTATTGAGCAATATGCCCAAGTCAAGCTGTCATGCACATGGTAAAATCTGTATGATAGATGGGTGATAACCAGGCAAGCTACACTAAGGAGGAAAGAAAAACTATGTACAAAAAATCCACACACCTTTAAAAAATTTTACAAAAGGGCTATATACGCCTAGTAACAATATGAAAAGTGTGTTGTGATAAGGTAAAAACAAATAAATGCTATGTAAATGAGAGTGACTATGCAAAGAACAGTTAAAAGGTGTTAAAAAATAAACTGTGTGCATAAACAATTAAGTACAGGACGGAATATTGTGTGTAGTAGGGACAGAAAATGACTGTTGTATCTGCACCAATATATACGTCGATAACTCTAGTGTTGAGTGATAGACTGTCCTAGTGCAGTGCTCAACGAACAATAGACAATGTATAAAAACAGTAGTTATTGGTCCGTTCGGAGTCGATTTAAACAAACATCGCTCGGCGGAGACATGTAGTATGAGTGTAACGAACCATTTTCGCGTGTTGAAAGACGCTCTGGCAGTGCATCAACCGTGAAAGTGAATGAAAACGTGTAGTACAATGTGCGTGTGACGAACTCTGAATACCAGTGTCACAATGCCACAAGAAACCTGTTATCACGCCAAAACATCCTGTGCATACCAGTGAAGCGACGGCTTACTGAACAATAAACGCTTTTGACAAATTGCCTCTTCTTCCACAGCTAGTAATCTGTGTCCTTAAAGACAGTACACCGTTGTGGAATATTTGTTTCATGCGCTACGACGGGGAGCCATGCGGAGAAGCAGAGACGAGTGCCGTGCCGCCATCCAGCCGGTCGCGGTAAACCACTGCCACTCGCCGATACCAGCGAATGGTTCAGCGCGGTTTGCGACTGCGTGGGCGCCACGCCAGCACGACGTCGATGTTATTGAGAGCCGGTCGTCGAACCCAGCGACCGTCGGTACGCGGCGTTCCAGACGACGCTACTCAACAATTGCTTCGCGCCGCCAGCTCCATACCACATTGTTGTCACTCAAAGGAACTATGAACTATGTGTTTAATGTACTAACATGAGAAGTGTTTAATGGACACGAAAAGACGTGATAAACATTTTTTTGTTGTTATCCAACACAAACTCAAAATATTCATGGATTTAGTGATGTATCGATCTAATATGTTTTCGTCATGTTGATGAAGGATACTCGCACGAATGCTAGACATTTTAAACCAACTGTCGCGAGTAAATGCAAGGACGATTCATTATACTATTGTAAAAATGTGTAATAAGTGACTTACATTACAATCCAGAACACAAGTATTATGTTGATAACAAAGAGACTAAAAGTGTAGCATACTATCACAAATAGCCTTTGTTATATGTGAACATTGAATAGAGTTTGAACTTTTGGTGAGATGACCATGGCTCCGGCGCAGTTTTCCCAGGTTTTCTGATCGCACGTAGCCCGAATGGGGGAGCCAAATAAATGTAATGACCCTGGGACTAGGTTGACGGTCACCTCGCAAAGTGTAAGAACAGTATACAAAGTGTAATTAAACCTACAGTGTAAAAGAACTGAGTAGTGTAAAGTGAATGTTCCAACAAAAGTAACAGACAATAGCTAAACAGACGTTAGTGGCAGCATATTGCCGAACATTTTCAACGTTAGTCAATTGCTGCCAGGGGGCATTGTAACGTCTAGTAATAAACAAAGACAATATATTGTGTAATAATGAGAATATTAGATGTGTCATATTGTGTCATTGTGTAAAATTATGTATTTTTTCTTTATTATTTATTTCTGAGAACGTCTGCGTCGGCGAGTAATAAGACCGACACAGAAGATAAATGTTGTACAGAGATCACAAAATGAATTAGTATATAATGCATGATGTAAAGTAAAGTCTTTGTCTTCTTAATCTGGAAGCTGTGAGAGAAAGATCTCCTGTTGTTGTCGTAGAGAGCGAGAAGGTAGCATTCTTTTGTCGAGATTGGGAATTGTACGCCATTACGTGTGCATTTACACAGGTCTGTAATTGTTGAGATATTTAAATGTTTCAATAGAGTTGTTTAAATGAAAACGTGTATTATTTAATTGTTAAAGCTTGCTTGCCTATTATCCCATCCTGTTAAGATATTTTTCAGTTATATAAAAAAAATTATTATCTGTGGAGCTGAGCTGTGTGGAGAAAGAAGAGCCGCTGCCGCGGCGTATTTAAACGACTTACAATATCGTCGAGTATACCGCAAGGAAGCGGTAAAATAATAGTAGAATAATATTATTTCTTTTAGCTCCCAGACTGGCAGTGAAGATCAGCAGATTTTATGATGTGTTGCAGGTTGACGCGGGCTGCTGATAGGATATAAATTACAGTGCAAATAATTTAATGTACTTACCGAATCTGATAGGAATCTTGCTGTGCTCCGTTCTGATCTGGCTAAATTTTATAGTGATAACGTAATTTTCTTTAATGAGAGTCTCATGTTCTTGGGCTAGTCGTGGTATGAAACAGCATTCTAGTAAGAAATAAAATCCACTGCAAACTTGTGTTTTTGAACGATTGTACGAACTGTAACATCAGTGATCATAAAACAGTAATTTCAACTTTGAATAACTATGAAGTAGGAAAGATATATTGATCCTTAGCATGAGTTGCAGTTACTAAAAATCGTTCTTTAAATTGTAGGCCAGATCCAGAACAATAAGACTTCCATAGAATCATTTTATTTTACTAAAAAGGTAACGATGATAAAGAAATTAAAGGCACAGCATTGTTAAAAGAATTTCTCGTCACTCTTTCCATATACGCGTTGTTACGCTAATAATAATAATTAAAAAATAAATAAATGAACCAAAGAGACTAACAATTTATAAAAACAATTAACGAAAGAGTAGTCAGGACGGGAAAAGTCCCATAGTGCTCAGAGCCATTTGAACCATTTGAACAAAAGAGTAAATAATCATGAAACACACGACAATCAAGCGAGTGATATATATCGAACTATCACAGGTTAGACGCTACACTTATTTTGCAACACTTATTTTCTCTCACATCCCAAAATGTACATGATGAGCATGTAGATTCATGAGTATCAACATTTGACAGCAGTTTAAGTGCGCCACAGCGGGTCACGCCCAAGCAGAACATATTTTAAAAACATTTTAAAAATAGTTGTAGTCTTCTGAACTGAATAACTTATATATAATTGAAAGGGGAAAGTCTGTATATTTTTAAAATGCAAATAAGTAAAAACTGAACATTTCGTGATTTTGAACTTTTACAGAGCCCCTTAACCATAAATATGATGTTTCTTGTCATTTTATTACTTCGAATCATACAGTTAACGACGGGTTTTCGAGAGATACTCAATTTTCAGGCGCTCACAAACGACGTATATACGTACGGGCTTCAACTGAAACCCAATATGGCTCCTCGAGAGTCTTACGCTAAGGGGAGGTGGCGTGCATGTGACACTAGGTGACGTTCTGTCTGCCTCGTGATGACTGGGTGTTGTGTGATGTCCTTAGGTTAGTTAGATTTAAGTAGTTCTAAGTTCTAGGGGACTGATGACCATAGATGTTAAGTCACGTAGTGCTCAGAGCCATTTGGCCAACTTTCGACGCACGTTCTGAATATCTGACATGCTAGATATTGCTTCCCACGTTTAGAAGACTTCCCAACGCGCTGTTCCACGTTATGACATCAGAAACTCGGCACGCTCAACGCTCAACATTCGAATGCACGGCCCGTGTGTCGATGCCTTAAGTTTCTCCCTGGTTTTCAGCATATGACAAATTTTAATACATTAGTATTCTCACATCTGAAAAGCGTTTGCAAAAACTTAAGAAAGTGAATATCGTTGCCTTCGAACGAGTGTGACAGAGAGGTTGGGAGCGGTGGTATAATAGCCGGTGGCCGGGGGCCGGGGGCGGTGGGCGGGCCCAACTGGGACCCATCGGACAGGGAGCAGGTAGCTGCAGGACCAGACAAAGAGCGTGAATCACAGCCTGCTGCGTCATCGCGCTGCTGCTTCTGGAAACCACTTTCAAGAAAACAGCGGCAAAGCGGCACGCTTATTCGGTTTTAAAGGCACAGCTTGCGGTGACTAATCCTAAGCTGGAGAGGTGCACGTGTTATATGAGATGCCCTTTAACGTACCTTCAATAGCAATCACTGTAAAATACTTGTAGCTCTGATAACTGGTGTAAGTCTTCCTGTTTCTAGAGCTTTGATATTTCCTGGACATCATCGCTAATAACTAACTTCCGGGTAAAAGCTTGAGCAAATGTTGATGTTCGCAATACTAATTATCTTGTGATTAAAAGATTAATGTTGTCAGTAGTACGATATTCATCTCTTAGGTTTATATACGATCGATAACAGTAAATTTTATTATTTTAAGTCGGTATTGTTACCCATTTTTGGACATCGTGCTAACCAACACTACTGGCTTGAAATATTAACGTAAACGATACGGTTTATTTGGCGCTCTAGAGGATGATTTCATATCCAGTTCTTTGCCAATTCAGAGTGTCAGTTTTTATGTTAGATCATGGTCTATCAAAACGTTTGTAGCTAGTTGGACAAAAAAAAATCATTGTTGAAAGATATACCTCACTTTATTCCTATCCTGCTCCAACGGGAAGACGCTGAGCGACATTCTGGGCTCTTTACGTCACTGTCCCGAGACAGAAACTACTCCCCTCCAAAATGACTATTTTTTACACGTTTCACACATTCTGGCATTTTGACACGAATTCCAATGGTATTAAATATTAACTTTAATTGTTCTTAATAAAATATAATTTTTTCTATTTCTACTCAATGGGGAAAATTCCCCACAATGCACGAAGCACGGATAAGAACAAGATCACAATGCCTGCTCAAGAGTTTCGGAGGAAACAAATGACATGCGCAGTTAATATCTCTGAGATCATCAGAGTGTCTGGGAGGCTGTCATATAAGTTAAAGATAATGTTGTAAGCTTGTAGGACGCAATGCCTCTGCACTGGCTTCAGAGTCATGGAAAGAGTAGAAGGTTTGTTAAGATCTGCTGGGGATAAAGATACCGGCATGCGTTTCATTCTAGTTTTACGCACAGTTATACATACGTATCTTGTTTCCATCGTACCAGAAGGTGCCTTACGCCTCCGCCATTCCTGTTTCGTTTGCGGTAACACAGATGACTTACGCTATTAATATAAGGCACAAGCTTTCTAAGGGTTCTTTTGTGATACTCCGTCTATCGGAATCTTCACTCTACGTACTCATTCTAGTTTGTCTGTCACATACGATAAAATAATTTTCTATAAAAATCCAATGATACGGTTAACGTTTCTTTTTAATATCTTTACAAGTAAAACTCTTGATACACCGAAAACTGAAGCACGTTAACAGGATTCAACAATACCGCTGCTGTGAATTAAAGAACATTTTGTAAATTAACTATATGACTACATGACGAGCTACATTGTGTTACATCATGATCGCCTCTTACATTCTTAGTCAATGGAATGTAATTTACGAGTCCAACTTCAGCAGACGAATATTTAAGCCAGGGTAAATCCTACCATCAGAGCTCCAGCCTGCAGAAAGAATTAAAATTGCTTACAGTATTTTGACATCCGCTTGTAAGCGACTTGTGGGTTCAGTATCCATTTTTCTTATACTTCCGGGTGCAGAATCCATTTTTCTTATACTTGCGGCAGCAGAATCCATTTTTCTTATCCACACAGACCTCTGCCTCTTTGTTTCTTGAAAATTTTATTTTCGCAGTATTATTATTATTGGTAATAATCATATTTGATACTGAACATCGAGATTTTAGGCAAAGAAAATTATACGTCAAACTTGTTTTGCTTCGGATGCCCACTATAATGTGTGACATTTAAGTCTTAAACAAAGCAGCTTTTATCGAACATGGCCTGAAAGAAAGTAATCTGCAAATTCGCTGTGTAATACAGAGTGATCTGGCTTGTAATCAAAGTTTCACTACTTGAGCCAGTGTAACCGGGAGACGGTCACCACACGCCTGTACGAGCTGAGCAGGGTTGTTTTATCAAAACACCGGCTCTTCGAGAGTATCATGCATTAAAGGAATACGGAGAGGTCCTCTTTCCGCACCGGGGTTGAAGTTAGAATTAACTGGCGACTTGGGAACTACTCCTAGGAGAGGGCTACGGCCAATTGCGCCATAGACTGTTGACGATGTTGCCATGGCTGAGAATCCTGGACGCACGACTTTCGAGCAATGCTCGAGCTTTGTCACGACAGGTGAACATTCAACGGCCCACCCGTTGTTTCTGGCAGTGCAGATATCTATAATGCTGTTCGAGGCTGTCGTGGATGCCGATGGACGTCGGATTGGACGGTTCGCAGTTAACAACTGTTACCTTCTCATGTGGAAAATAAAATATGTTTCTTTTAATGGTTTATTCGTCATTTCTCTTCCACATGTCAGCAATGTTGTCATTGGGGCCTCTCAAGTAGCGAAAATTTAATTATAATCCTACAGTAACGTTTCTAAGGTATCATCATCATTTTGTGTGCCCCAGTGGCGTGGTGTAAGTCATTAAGCTGCACGTCGATTCAGTGGCTTGCGTGTCCCTAACCTACCCAAGTTATCCAACCGGGGAAAGGGAAAATACAGTTTAACATGGTATCCGAACAATGTGTCGTTTCCGGTGACACCTCACATTCCTGAGAGGTGAAAGTTACGTTAAAACGGAGACTGAAAAATACCAAGTCCGACAGGCAATCGATTCCAAGACACTTAAACAGGAACACCCCGCAACTCGTTTCTTCCACTTATTAAACCGCGCTAACGTCCAGTCTTCTTCGATTTTTGAATGCATGATTTGACTAAGTAGACCTCAGACACAGTTACCCGATTCTACTGATATTTGGCAGGTCGCTTGTGCGCAAACTAAATTAAAAAGATTTTAGGTTATTTTGGCTCAACTCCCTATGCCCCACCTGACTCTTCCCTCCCCCCTTACACCACCCTCTTTTTGACAGAATTATCCGTAAGGTTCCGGACGCGTAATCGAGTAAAAATTTAAGGAATCGATAGCTAATTTGACATTGAACGTTTCTCCTCATAATACCAGTGTATGACTGCCGCAAATGCATATTTTCCTAGAAATCGAGGAAACTGTTACGCATTTCCGGTTATGTACCCATAAGGTAGATGCTACTCGGGGAAAGCTATGTTGGACTACTGACCAAACCACGCGGGGTAGCCGTGCGGTCTAGGGCGCCTTGTCACGGTCCGTGCGGCTCCCCACGTCGGAGGTTCGAGTCCTCCCTCGGGCATGGGTATGTGTGTTGTCCATAGCGTAAGTTAGTTTAAGTTAGATTAAGTAGTGTGTAGGCTTAGGGACCGATGACCTCAGCAGTTTGGTCCCATAAGACCTTACCACAAATTTCCAATTTCCTACTGACCAAGGCAAAAGTCTGCCGCTGGCTGCTGGCCAGTGCATATGGTACGGAGCGGAGCAGACGCGCAGGCAAGAGTTTACGTCACCGCTCCCTCTTGCGAAGAGAGGCGAGTAGCGTCTGTGGCCGAGGTTTACGTTGTGCGCTGTAATTCAATGTAAGTAAGAGGGTGACAATCAGCAGAGAAAACAGTGTTCAATGTGTATTTGATTGCAATGTCTTGCAGCAGACGGCTTACGAAATTCATGAATGGATATTTGAGGATTTAAAATTGCTCGATGAAACTGTAGAGACTTTTCGGTTGGATTTCGTACAGCACCAGTTATATGCGAAACTCATTTCAAGCGAAATCTGCCAGAAAATTTATCTAGGACTGTGGTGGCATACGGAAATTTCATCATATTGACGGTAATGTGAGGGACGTTCAAATTGTGCCATCCTGTTATGGAGTCAGAGATAGTTTGGTTTTTAATGTACCATCTGAGAGCCCCTATGAGTTAATTCCTCGAGCCATCTCACAGTACCGAGCGAGGTGGCGTAGTGGTTAGCACACTGGACTTGCATTGGGGAGGACGATGGTTCAAACCCCTGTCGGGCCATCGTAACTTAGGTTTTCGGTGATTTCCTTAAATCGCTTCATGCAAATGCCGGGCTGGTTCCTTTGCAAGGGCACGGCCGATTTCCTTCCCTCTCCTTCCCTGATCCGAGCTTGTGCACCGTATATAATAATCTCGTTGTCGACGGGACGTTAAACACTAATCTCTCCCTTCTACTCCTACTCTTCTCGCAGTACGGTGTGGTTTCTTCAGTCCTTAATAAGAAATGGTGGACTGCTTATTGCCGACAAGTCCGCAGTGGAGTGCGAAGTGTTCATCTAAATCTCTAGATGATCATATCTTACGTTGTCATTGGCGGTTGTCGCGCTCTGATTACCTATGCTAGGCACCCAGAAACCTGCTCAATTTGGTACTCCACTGAAGATTTAGGGATAAACTGCACCCGTAAATGCCCGATGCTGCTTCCTCGTAAGAGTTCTATCACTGCTGATGGGTGTTTTGTTCGATTAAAATTGTGTGCCGGACCGAGACTCGAACTCGGGACCTTTGCCATTCGCGGGAAAGTGCTCTACCCCCTGAGCTACCCAAGCACTCAGCGGGTATAGCACTTGCCCACGAAAGGCAAAGGTCCCGAGTTCGAGTCTCGGTCCGGCACACAGTTTTAATCTTCCAGGAAGTTTCATATCAGCGCAGACTCTGCTGCAGAGTGAATATCTCATTCCGGGTGTTTTGTTCCTTTATTGAGTTAGGTAGTTGGGAGAACTGCGCCACATCCCATCACGAGGCTCGAGTCCAAGTTGTGGAAGGGCAAGCTTCGGTACAAAATCGGTTTCAGTGACAGCCAGGAACAGATCGCGGACAGAACAGATTACCTCTGAAATCGAAGATCCATCACTTCCTTCCGAAAATATTCCATAAGAAATGCAGCAGCAGATGGAGGTCACTTTAGCTCCACCATTCCCACTGCTCCATCTGAGAGCAAAAAAGCGCGTGAAAAAGAAAACAAACGTCACAATGGTAAAGATCAGAACACGCATACTTCGGCGAATCTATCCGAGTCAGACACTGGCAGAGAAACTCCCAGTCCTCGTGTGCTATGCACAGCGGAACCTATACAGGGTGTTACAAAAAGGGACGGCCAAACTTTCAGGAAACATTCCTCACACACAAATAAAGAAAAGATGTCATGTGGACATGTGTCCGGAAACGCTTAATTTCCATGTTGGAGCTCATTTTAGTTTGTTCTTCCACCTACGCTCAATGGAGCACGTTATCATGATTTCATACGGGATACTCTACCTGTGCTGCTAGAACATGTATACGACACAACATGTGGTTCATGCAGGATGGAGGTCCTGCACATTTCAGTCGAAGTGTTCGTACGCTTCTCAACAACAGATCCAGTGACCGATGGATTGGTAGAGGCGGACCAATTCCATAGCCTCCACGCTCTCCTGACCTCAACCCTCTTCACTTTTATTTATGGGGGCATTTGAAAGCTCTTGTCTACGCAACCCCGGTACCAAATGTAGAGACTCTTCGTGCTCGTATTGTGGACGGCTGTGATACAATACGTCATTCTCCAGGGATTCCATGCGACGGAGGGTGGATGCATGTATCCTCGCTAACGGAGGACACTTTGAACATTTCGTGTAACAAAGTATTTGAAGTCACGCTGGTACGTTCTGTTGCTGTGTGTTTCCATTCCATGATTAATGCGATTTGAAGAGAAGTAATAAAATGAGCTCTAACATGGAAAGTAAGCGTTTCCGGACACATATCCACATAACATATTTTCTTTCTTTGTGTGTGAGGAATGTTTCCTGAAAGTTTGGCCGTACCTTTTTGTAACACCCTGTATACGCGGGCAAACAGAACACGTAAAGGTATTGCTGAGTGCTGATGAAAGCAGGCTGCGGTGGTTGCACAGCTTAAAATCAACGAGCAGGCAGCGAGCATCCGCCACAGCACTCCCGTGGCCCTCGCTGACTACAGCCACAGCCCGGCGTCGTAGCAGCCAAGCCTGCTGGTTGCGGGAAGGGAGCGACAGACGGCAAGACACACCGACACACACGGCGTTGCTGGCAGCAGGGAGAAGACGACCAGCAACAGTTGCCCCGTCGTCGTCTGTCGAGACAAAAAAGGTGCTGTAGTCTTACATTGACAGCATTCAAATTGAGATATCTTTAAAGTTGTTGTAAGTGCAATGACTTTTTTGTCCGTTACGAAATAATATCTTTTATGTGCGTTATACATTGTAGAAAACTTAAACAGTATCCCTCCTTAAAGAGAATGACAGGCGCCGATTTGCCATCGTTTTATCGTACAATAAGAAGTCATTGAAAATGCTCAAAGAGGGCAGGTGATCCACATCTGCTAACAAAATATTTAAATGTAGAGGGAATGGCAACGAACGCCCATACACCAGTTGCTCGGTCAACGATTTGTCTTGGCTTCACGGTGGTACGGAGGCGGTCGGAGGCTCTGACAGCTAATGAGTGATACTAGAACTTGCAATGTCACTACGATCAACATGAACAGAATCCGCTATGACGTCAAGCTGTGCGCGCTTACAGACTTCCTCTATACTACCAATGTAAAAATGGTTCAAATGGCTCTGAGCACTATGGGACTCAACATCTGAGGTCCTCAGTCCCCTATAACTTAGAACTACTTAAACCTAACTAACCTAAGGACATCACACACATCCATGCCCGAGGCAGGATTCGAACCTGTGATCGTAGCAGTCGCTCAGTTCCAAACTGAAGCGCCTAGAACCGCTCGGCCACACCGACCGGCTCCATTAACTAATAGAGGTATCTAGCAGAGTTAACGGCGTGCTAATAGTTAACATGTACGCCCCTTCTGGTAGCATCTTTAGGCGCGATTGCTCCTCAGAAATGAGCCGGCAACGGTGGCCGAGCGGTTCTACGGGCTGCAGTCGGGAAATTCGCGACTGCTTCGGTCGCAGGTTCGAATCCTGCCTCGGGCATGGATGTGTGTGATGTCCTTAGGTTGGTTAGGTTTAAGTAGTTCTAAGTTCCAGGGGACTGATGACCTTAGATGTTAAGTCCCATAGTGCTCAGAGCCATTTGAACCATTTTTTCCCTCAGAAATTAGATACCAGTACTCCCTGATAACCCTCACGGAAATCTAATCATTGGCGGCGATTCCAACTGCTTACTGAGCGCTAAAGAGCAGTCACCGAATTTCATCATATGTTCAGAATTACAAAGGTTTTTCAATGTTTACAATTCACAGAAACGTAGGAAAAGCAATTTACTGATCGCGTTGCGTTCACTTAAGCAAACGACCAGTCGGCCAGCCGAACAGAGCGGATATATGTTTCGGAAACTCTCCAACCGTGTGTAATGAGCTGCGACGTATCGTCAGTTCATTTCTCTGATAACTGCGCTTACCAGTGTTACGTCGCTCTCCAACGCGCCGAAGGATATTGCAAATTGAACATCAGTTTACAAGTAGACTCTGCACTTGAAGACGAAATTCACGATACCTGTGGCCCGGTCGCTACGGTAGTGTCACCAGTGGCGGATACATTGCGTCAAACCTAAGTTAAGGTCTGCTCTTATCAGATACGTGCTGCGGATACTATTTTGGCACAAAGAAACCCTTAATTTTAATTTCAGTGCCTGCGAGAGCTGTACCATAGCTACTGCTATGTACCGCAATATTAATAGGTGTATGTCAAGAATTATTGCCCGTTTTCGAAAGGAATTGGAGGGTACCATTGTCCGATGGCTACCAAATACCTTTGCAGAGGATGAAACACTATCCCTTTTTCACATTCTCAGGTCGAAAAGACGCTGCGACGTCTTAGATGAAACAGGGCATAAAATCACTGCACAGGGCAGCACAATATCGCATGTTCAAGACTACTACTGCAACCTACATCTACATCTAAATCTACTTAGATACTACGCAAGCCACCGAACGGCAACGTGACGAGGGGTACACTTTTCCACCGCTAGTCGTTTCCTTTCCTATCCCACTCGCAAACAGATAGAGGCATAAACGACTATGCCTCCGTATGACTTCTAATTTCTCGCACCTTCTCTGCGTGGTCCTGATCGTTCGGCAGTCAGTTATATAGTAGGTTGGAGATACTGTACATGGACCCCTTTTTGATACCGTGCTCGAGAAAGTAAGCCGCTGTATATCTGTGAGGAACTTGGGCTACTATTCACTAGTGTTGAAATTGAGACTACCGTGAAGAGTGCAGCTAAGCGAAAATCTCCTGTGCCTGACGGCATTGGTGGTGAGTTTTACCAGCATTACTGAGTCATCTTCGGACCTGCCCTAGTCAAAATGGTGAATGAATTGCTGAGCAACGCTAACATCCCATTTGAAGAGTGTTGCAGTATCCCCATACCTAACAAGGGATCCTCCCCATCGCACCCCCCTCGGATTTAGTTATAAGTTAGCGCAGTGGATAGGCCTTGAAAAACTGAACACAGATCAATCGAGAAAACAGGAAGAAGTTGTGTGGAACTATGAAAAAATAAGCAAATTATACAAACTGAGTAGTCCAAGTGCAAGATATGCAACATCAAGGACTGTGTAAGCTGAGGAGCGCCGTGGTCCCGTGGTTTGAGTGAGTAACTGCGGAACGAGAGGTCCTTCGTTCGAGTCCTCCCTCGAGTAAAAACTTTACTTACTTTATTTTCGCAAAGTTACGATCTGACCGTGCGATTAGTAGACGAAAGGACGTGCCTCTCCAATAGGAACCGAAAACATTTGATCGCAAATTCATAGGTCAACCGATTCCTCCACAGGAAAACACGTCTGAAATATCAAATAACTTCCGGGAATTCAGCCAGGTAACACTTTCAGCGACCGCCGATATTTCGGCGGGAGAACACCCCGCCATTTTCAAGGCAAACTGCAACGGACAGGCGGCGTGCATGCAAATTTAATACCTCGGTTCTGCGACAGAAGCAGGAAAGATAACACACACACTGAACACTAGTGCCACCAAAGATGACCAAAGTCAGAGCTATCGATAGTGAGACTATGAATTCACAGGTGAGGCAGCATTGACTCTGTTCCTCTGTTTTTTGACAAGGGAGAGAGCCGGATTCCAAACAGAGTTTAAACAGAAACCTCCATCCCTGTTAACGAGGTTGCTCGCTAGTTTAATCTCAACTGCCTCCTTAATGACACTGTCCCAATAGCTGGACGTGCATGCCAATATCTCGGTGTTATTATATAACATGGGGTGACCAGTATCCAAGCAATGTTCGGCAATAGCAGATCTATTTGGCTGCTGTAATCGTGTGTGCCGTTTATGCTCAGTACATCTGTCCTCCACGGTCCTGATAGTTTGACCAATATATGCCATACCGCAGCTACAGGGAATACGATACACACCTGCCTTACGCAATCCAAGATCATCCTTAACGGAACTCAA
The DNA here is from genome assembly GCF_023898315.1 of Schistocerca nitens. Taxonomy (NCBI): domain Eukaryota; kingdom Metazoa; phylum Arthropoda; class Insecta; order Orthoptera; family Acrididae; genus Schistocerca; species Schistocerca nitens. The sequence goes on along the minus strand of NC_064616.1, from coordinate 142,811,060 downwards.
AAGTGCTCTAATTTTAGATGGAGGTCGGAAAACACATTTCACATCGTATTTCCGTAAAATACGACCGATCTTATTGGACGTGTTTCCTACGTAAGGCAAAAAGGCAGTAGACTTAGGTGTTGACCCAGAATTATCATCAATCACCCGATGTACAGTTGGTCGATAGCGCAACGCACGTTCAATCTGTCTATCACTATAACCATTTTGACGAAATGTAACTTCAAGATGGGACAGCTCAGCTGGCAAAGTCTCAGCGTCAGAAACGACATGTGCCCTGTGTACCAAGGTACGAAGTACCCCTTCACGCTGAGCCGAATGGTGACAACTATTAGCTTGTAAGTACAGATCGGTGTGAGTACGTTTCCTGTAGACTGCATGTCCCAATGATCCATCATCCTTCCTCCTAACCAACACGTCGAGAAAGGGTTTCTTTAGATACGTTGACGATACCTTCGTTGTTTGGCCTCACGGTAGGGAGAATTTGAATGTCTTTCTAGAACATCTGAACTCGATCCACCCGAACATTCGTTTTACGATGGAGGTGGAGGAGGATGGTTGCCTTCCCTTTCTCGACGTGTTGGTTAGGAGGAAGGATGATGGATCATTGGGACATGCAGTCTACAGGAAACGTACTCACACCGATCTGTACTTACAAGCTAATAGTTGTCACCATTCGGCTCAGCGTGAAGGGGTACTTCGTACCTTGGTACACAGGGCACATGTCGTTTCTGACGCTGAGACTTTGCCAGCTGAGCTGTCCCATCTTGAAGTTACATTTCGTCAAAATGGTTATAGTGATAGACAGATTGAACGTGCGTTGCGCTATCGACCAACTGTACATCGGGTGATTGATGATAATTCTGGGTCAACACCTAAGTCTACTGCCTTTTTGCCTTACGTAGGAAACACGTCCAATAAGATCGGTCGTATTTTACGGAAATACGATGTGAAATGTGTTTTCCGACCTCCATCTAAAATTAGAGCACTTTTGAGTTCCGTTAAGGATGATCTTGGATTGCGTAAGGCAGGTGTGTATCGTATTCCCTGTAGCTGCGGTATGGCATATATTGGTCAAACTATCAGGACCGTGGAGGACAGATGTACTGAGCATAAACGGCACACACGATTACAGCAGCCAAATAGATCTGCTATTGCCGAACATTGCTTGGATACTGGTCACCCCATGTTATATAATAACACCGAGATATTGGCATGCACGTCCAGCTATTGGGACAGTGTCATTAAGGAGGCAGTTGAGATTAAACTAGCGAGCAACCTCGTTAACAGGGATGGAGGTTTCTGTTTAAACTCTGTTTGGAATCCGGCTCTCTCCCTTGTCAAAAAACAGAGGAACAGAGTCAATGCTGCCTCACCTGTGAATTCATAGTCTCACTATCGATAGCTCTGACTTTGGTCATCTTTGGTGGCACTAGTGTTCAGTGTGTGTGTTATCTTTCCTGCTTCTGTCGCAGAACCGAGGTATTAAATTTGCATGCACGCCGCCTGTCCGTTGCAGTTTGCCTTGAAAATGGCGGGGTGTTCTCCCGCCGAAATATCGGCGGTCGCTGAAAGTGTTACCTGGCTGAATTCCCGGAAGTTATTTGAAAGTTGTATACGCCAGGAGAAACTCAGGTCTCACGTCTGAAATATTCTATACGACACTGGTGACGGCATGTGCTTCACATTACAGGAATATGTTGTCGACCCACCTAACTTGCACACTTGGCGATTGGGTAAAAAGTTTCTTCTACCTTGCCCGATTTAGGTTTTCTTGTGGATGTGATAATCACTCCCAAAAAAGTGATGAAAACATAAGAGTTTGTCACATAAACGGCAACAAATGAATGCAAGTTTCACAGTCGCACAGTTTTCCCTGTGCTCTGTCAAAACATACGTTTTTAACGTTTTCAAGTTTTTCCGTGTGTAGACCGTCAAATCCTGCATGTGTCCAAGCAAATCTGAACATGTCCTGGAATTTTGGAGAGCGAAGTTACTTTGATAATTGTCTGAAAATAAAAAATTAAAACTTCTCACTCGAGGGAGGATTGAACCAGGAACCTTCCGTTCCGTAGCTGCTCGCGGTAACCACGGGACCACGGTGCTCCTCAGTGTACACCTCCCTTGATGTGGCTTATCTTGGACACAGACTACTCAGTTTGTATATTTTGCTTATTTTTTTCATAGTTCCATACAACTTCTTCCTGTTTTCTCGATTGATCTGTGCTCAGTTTTTCATGGCCTATACCTGTGCCAACTTATAACTAAATCTGAGGGGGGTGCGATGGGGAGGTTCCCTTGTAAGAAAGTCAATGCAACAGAATAGATTAAATGTCACGTTATATACCTTATTATTAATTAAAAAACATACCTCCACCATCATCCCAGCCAAAATTGACTCTACTACAGTTGGGAACAGGGTGAAAATTGTGTAGAGTGCACAGCCTTTGTATATAAAAGCTGTGCATGTCTCAAATGACATTAGTGTTGCTGAAGATGAGTGCTATTAAAGAGGTGAAGTTTAAGATGGGAGATAACAAAATATATAGAATAGTTACGTGGAATTACGCCTATCGTGCAGCACGAATTGGGTTATGGGAGCAGGATGCACGTGACCATGTCCGCTTCCAAAGATATATAGGAGACACGGCTAAAATTATGCTTGAAGAAAACCACAGGCATAGCATGTGGTTAAAAAACTGTACACTGCCACAGTGGGAACAGGGCTGAGAAAGAAGAACACAGAGGGGGTATATTGTGGTAAAGGCCGATAAAGGAAATACCCTTGTTATTATTAAAGAAGACGATTATATATTTAAAACACTCTCATTTTTTAATGAAAATGGGATCATTGAAGTAACTAAAGACCCCACTCCAAAGTTCCAGTTAAAGATCAAGAAATTAGTCGATGAAAATAATCACCTCTTGACCCGTGAAGAAAAGAATATGATGAAAAATATGAATCCCCAAATACCTAAATTAAGATTACAGATTAAACTGCATAAAAAAGAGAAATCTATACGACCTATTGTCAACTACAAAAGTAGTCCTTCATATAAACTAAATATGAAACTTAATAAAATTTTGAAAGCATTCTATACATATGACAGCAATTTCAGTATCAAAAACAGTTATGAACTAGCACAACAAATCCACAATATAGACATTCCAACTAATGCAAGTTTCGCCTCATTAGATATTAAAAATTTATATACAAATATACCCATTAATGAGACGATTAATATAATTAGGGATAACTTAATACAATACAAAAATATGACTAAAGACGAAATAATCGAATTTATAGAACTGCTTGAATGCACTTTAGATTACAATTATTTCTCTTTTAATACTAAAATCTATTGTCAGAAAGATGGCTTAGCAATGGGAAATTCTTTAGCTGGGACAGTTGCAGACATTTTCGTGAACCACATTGAGACGCAATTCCTGAAAAATAACCCTGATATCGCAAATAAAATCATATATTACAAGCGATATGTAGACGATACATTATTGCTTTATAATGGTTCAAAAGATGAAATTGAGAAACTTGCTATAAAATTAAACTCTATGCAACCAAAGTTACAATTTACAGTTGAGCATGAAAATCGAAAATCTATTAACTACCTAGATCTTACTATAACTAATAACAATGGGAAACATTTATTCACCATATACAGGAAACCTACAACCACTGATGTTATTATTAATGCCACATCATGTCATTCTGACAAGTATAAAAAAAGCATTTTTTAAGTCTATGATACACCGAATACTAAAATTACCGCTAGAAGCTAATGAGATCAAAAAGGAAATGGCCATCTTAAAACAAATTGCAAAAACCAACTCTTTCGACACACGACAGGTAGATATCATTTTTAATAAAGTACAACAATCACAAAGTACTCCACTAATAGGTAATCCAAAATATATGAAGATGACATATATGGGAAACATATCAGATAGAATTACTAATTTATTCAAAAATTCTGGAATAACAATAGCATTTACAACTGACAATACTTTACAACAAAAATTAAGACATACCGTAAGTAAAGATAATGGAAAATCTACCAGATCAGGAGTGTACAAGATCTAATGTAGAGACTGTGAGAAAATATATATCGGCCAAACCGGTCGAAATTTTGCAGTAAGGTACAAAGAACATACATCGGGTACCTCACGAACAAAGTCCGTATTTGGTCATCATATAGCATTCAATAATCATGCTGATGGGACAGTACAACAGAATTTACAAGTTCTTCATTATGCAAATAAAGGCTTACTTATGAATATCCTAGAAGAAATCGAGATATATGCTCATTTGAAAACCAAATCATCAATGCTGCTCAATGAACAACTAGATTTTCGCGAAAAATATTATTACGACCTTTTTGACGAAATTTTATAATAAAAGCATCTACTCTTTTGTTTTTTAAAAAATATAAGACTAGTTATACCCATGGCAAAAGCAATGTATGTAAAATATGCTGCACAAAAAAAAATTTAATCAGTAGTCTCATCAGTTATTCAGATATACATAATGTGGAACGTACTCTTGGCTGCTACCCTACTGCTATAAAGAATATTGCTATAAAAACTACAGTTAAAATAAGACGATTCTGCAGCATCCAACAAAGATGCAATTGTGATGTAGGCGACTCGGTATAATCGATATATACCACAACGCCAAGGACTTTCACATCTTTGATGTAACTGGCACTGTAATAGTATTAAGGTTGCCCATAGAGGGCACAACTGTTACAAATCGTAGTTCACTGTTTTTATCCAAAATATAAATAAGCTGTAGACATACTAACTATCTGTTAATCAGACATTTAAATGAATCAATTTTATGTTATTAGTGTATTTCCTACTTTTATACTTTGACGATGGCGTCATATTATGAACGCTGATTGGCAGTTGTGAAGTAGTGTGACAGGAAGTAGGCGGAGCCTCTGCATATTTAAGCTCATGCTCAGCACTCATAACCATCAGTTGACTGCGTAGCAGCGAGGAGAGTTCCGCCTACCATCGTAAGGAGCCATAGGTATAATTAATTTTATTTTATCTTGTTAAATTTTGACATTATTAGACACTTTCATCTTATTTAAAGATTGGTATCTAGTATTTCTTAAAATTTATCCACAGGTCTGATGATGGTTTTATAGGAAGAACCGAAACCAGTTACCTGTATCATTAAAACATACATGACATGATCAAGACTGAACTTTAGTCAAAATTGTGTGTATGGTCGATCTCAGACGCATTGAGTTCATAGCGTATCTCTTGGTGCAGGAATGCTAAAGCCTTACGTGTGAGATTGGATCCCACTGTATCGCAGAGGTCTGTTTTCTTGAATGATCGCTCTAAATATATGAAACTCTTACATGGAAGCGTGAGTGCGTCTTGGTGCTGGACGGCAATCCTAATTTCATTGTTCTTGTTAAAAGTGGTTGAAGCGTAAAGTTTATAAGAAAAGTATTCCTGACGCATAATTCTCTCACATACTCTACTGGACTGGTTATATTGAGTGAGGACGTCATTGCACAGTTTCAAGTCAACAGATTTAAAAACTCATAGTTGGAATGTGTTATCACTTTGCTGTTCAGTAGCGAACTGACATGCTCTGGATATCGTGCACTTGATTTATACCGTACGCCCATCTTGCCTTAGATGTAATGGTACAATGATTTCCTCATCATGAAAGTCAACAACATGGTTATTCTGGTCCACAATACGCATCTCCAAATTGTACAATATCTGAGGTGTCACTGTCTCAGCAACCTTATACCCCGTTGCAACTGAGGGGAAGAATCCGTAGTGTGAATCAGACTGTCGTTGAGATAGGAGTTTGTTGCAATGTTACACTTGACTCGGATTGTGCTGACGGGAAGTATGTCCACAGTCTGATCTGACTTGTAAACTTTACTTGGATCCTTCTTCATAACCCGCCCTTTCGTGAAACCCAGCAGGCGCCCTATTGAACCTTTCTGATTAAAGTCAGTCGTTGCATTTACAGTCCTTATTTCAGATTTACGTGTGTGATGTTTGCATGCAGTTCAATACCTTTTCCAGACTGCTTTAGGACTTGTTTAAATCATCGATATCGTATGCACCCGGTTCTATTTCCGCAATATCTGTTTCACCATTAATATCCAGATGCAGTTAGTTGTTCTTCTTCTACTGCTGCTGCAAACTGACTGAGAAACACTGAGGTCCCAGAGCTGTTGAGCCAGCCCTATATCCTCTCTAATGATGTTACCAAATACTGCCATCCTACTGGCTGAAGTCATAACACGTGACTGGATTAAGGGTTCCTATTGTTTCCCGCCATTTCCCCCACCCTTGGCCGTCACAGAAAGGATAACAGCGGCTCTGGTGGCTGTACTGTGTACTAGGCCCAGACCTCGTCGCCAACACACTATTTCCCACCATTTCCCCCCCGCCCCAGACCGCCATCTTGGATTACATCACAAAATGGAAGACAGCGCCCTCTGGTGGCAGTACTGTGTACTAGGTCAGGTGGACTCTGGACCTCTTGGCTAACACACTTGATAGTGGTACTGCCTCTAATTGTTTAAATAAAGACTGCATGCAAAATAAAGACTTATGTCCAGCACAGGCTGAGTCCTTTTCTCGCCAATCCCTAGGAAGAGGTGGCGGTAGGATGACTTAGGTTAGTGGAGGTAGCCCAAGTGACCAATCTTCCAGCCATTTTCTTAGGTTAGTGGAGGTGTGTTGCAGAGTTCTAATGGAATTTGAACTTCTCACCATTTTCTGGGGGAGGGGAGGAGGGGTTAGGTTAGTGAAGGTAGCCCAATTGACCTATCTTCCCGCCAAAATTCAAACTTGCCGACAAAAGCCGCCATCTTGGATAACGTCATCAGATGACACCACGGCCGCAATCTTGGAAGAAGACATCACCACCATGTTGGATAATGGTAATTTGGGGCAACGCCCCCCTAGTCCCGCTACTCATGTACACTAATGGAAAAAATGCGGATATGGTGTTAGTTTACGCCTTTCACGATGGTAGTGTTGCTGCTGTAGTCGAAGAATACCGCCAGCGATTTCCGACACATCGAATTCCTGACCATAAAGTGTTTACCACAATTTTCAACACAGTGCGTGAAACAGGTATTCTTCCAAGCTCCCATTTTTCTTCTGTACTTGTTGTTCAACGATGTGGGAAGGATCAGCAACACATTGCTGAAATGTTGCCACGAAGTCCTACTGTCAGCACATAGCGACTTTCTGCACGTAGCAATGTCCCACGAACACATGTACAGCGAGTATTAGATGTTGAAATCTTTTACTAACTTTACATACCTTCGATGCCGCTATTGTTATAAATAAAGCCACACTCCAGTTGAATTCCTCATGTGGTTCTCCTAAGAAAGCCCTTTCTTACAGGCACTGTAACTTTCACGGAAAATCCTAACTCAGATAATTTTCATACCTTCCATATATACCTATATGAGAAACATAGAACTGAAAGTACCAACGCCATCAGTATTCAGAGTGGAGGGGGAGAGGGGGTTGGTGACTGAGCTTGGGAAGTGAGAACAGTGAGAACAATACGTGGATCAGTTTCAGAGTGTTTTAGGACGCTTCGGTCAGTATCTAGTAGGGAGTCAGCCGCACATACCTTGCGCAATTAAGTGACACGTATCTGTGACTCGTAGGCTTGCTGTCGTCGCATGTGGTGAACTCTTCCTCGTCCGTTTGTAGCCAAGTCGTGCTTGGCGCAGCCGCGGAAGTGCTTGACACGCTGCAACAGAGACGTTAAGGAAATCACAGTGACGGAAGCACGTTCTAAGCAGCGTCGGCATCGGTTTCGATTAGCTGTGCGTGATGACGATGGTTGATACTCCACCGAACCCATGCCTCACTATTTTAGCTGAAAACGTGAAACGCTTTGTAGCGTAAGAGCCCTTTACTTGGAGTTGTCAGTGTTTCTTATAGCGCGTTTAAGCATGTAGACCATTAAAAAAATGAAGGTTTCTTATCTATGCTGGAAATTTGAAATTCGGTTTCCACGTAAGTCTTTGTCAAAAAAAATAGTAATGAAAAATTCGAAAGCGGGTTTGAAGGTAACGGTGCTTACATAGTCTAGGAATGAACACTTTAGAAGTGGTATGCCATTGCTTTCTTTCGGCGTTGGACCCCGCCTCAACTATGGGAGTAGTAGAACAAAGTTATTTTGGGCACAATTTTAATATCAGACTCATATCAAATTAATTGGCTAATAAATTGAATTGACCAATTAAGCCAGCCTCCCCCACCCGTCTGCAAAATCCCTAGTCCTTCCCCCTCCTCATGGAAAAATCCCTAGCCCTCCCTACCCCTCCACTCTGCCCCTTACCTCTGCCCTCCCTATCTGGAAATTGATCAGAAATACTCAGCCTGCGCTGAGATGCTGGTGTGGAAATTCAAATAAATGTCAATTATATTGCAGAGGACATAATAATATGCTTTTTATTTATAAAATTCAGTTGGGATATTCTTTATTTAATCAGTCTGTGGGAGACAGAGCTCCTCCCTTCCCCTCCCCTGCTTGTGAATTGGTGGGAAAAAAGGCTGGAAAGGGAGGTACTGTCTTTATTTAGGCAGGAAATGTGTTCATTTCACGAGATGCTAGTGTTGGACAGAGAGGAGTTTAATAAGTGTATTGTGTGTTACTGTACAGCTGAGGATTGCGTTTATAGTCTCCTACATGCGGAGTGGAAGGAGGTGATAATGGATGAGCGTAGGGGGAGTACTTTTCAGCAAATAATGGCGATGCAGCAGGATAGACTGAGGATTCATTTGCTAACTCGTAGAGACTATTGCCCCTGCTGGAGCTTTTTGTGTTCCTTGAAATGGCCGAACAGTCCACAGTGCAGGAGACAACTACATCCCATTCCGTTATCCCAGACTGAATGAACCAGAGGTGCTCGTCTGTGTGTGTGGGTCTCAATTGAGGACGCTTGAAACAGGATTTGTTCCCCTTTCCAGTCACCTTGTATGTCCTACATTCGATGCTGGAAGAAATGCCTCCTACCGATCTGCAATTGTATAGCTGATGATGAAGCTGTACATATTTGTACATGGTAAGATGGATAGGACAGAAAACTATCACTGAAATGTTGCAAGAGTAGCCTTATACTTATCTACAAGTTAATTAGCAGCTGAGAAAGTTGTAGACACACATACGTTCATGGTAAGAAGGAACAATCCAGTAGACTATCACTGAAGTACAGGAAGAGTTGCCCTCTACCGATCTACAAGAGAAATAGATGCTGAGGAACTGGTACACAGATACATGGTAATAAGGGATATGACAACAAACAATCACTGAAGTTGTAAGTAGGCTGTTTAGGTTTTTTTATTGGTAACGCCACCTCAGTATGAAAAACACCGGCTGTGCCGTGTGCAGTCTGTGGCTGCTTTGCATTGTTGTAATACTCAACCATTGTAGTGTTAGGCAGCTGGCTGTGAACAGCGCGTAACGTTGCGCAGTTGGAGGTGAGCCGCCAGCAGTGGTGGATGTGGGGAGAGAGATGGCGGAGTTTTGTAATTTGTCATGATATCAAGGTAAATACATTGTTGGTTCTCTATTAATATCTTTTATTTGCTAACTATCCCTATCAGTAGTTAGTGCCTTCCATAGTTCGAATCTTTTATTTAGCTGGCAGTAGTGGCGCTTGCTGTATTGCAGTAGTGGGAGTAACCAAGATTTTTGTGAGGTAAGTGATTTCTGAAAAGTACAGGTTAATGTTAGTCAGGGCCATTCTCTTGTAGAGAATTTTGAAAGTCAGATTGCGTTGCGTTAACAAAATATTGTGTGTGGAAAGTCAGATTGCGTTGCGCTAAAAAAAAATATTGTGCGTCAGTTTAAGGACAGTCGTGTATATTGTTCAAAAGGGGACGTTTCATATGTCGACCCTTAGCCGAGGATACCTCACTGGAATCTTCTGATTTTTTCCTTGTAGTTTGTGTAATTAGTGTAGATTTTGTTTATTGCTAGCGCGTAATTATAGAGAGAATTTCCTTTGTAGTTGTAGTTTTTCATTGTTGTACAGTAAAACAGTTGTGGCATGCATGTAGATTTGCAGCAAGTATTTCGCAGCTGCGCTTGCAATTAACTAGATATTATTTTCAGTGTTATGTTAATGTGTTTTCTTATTTTTGCTCTTCAAATTGTGTTTTTCTGTGTTGTCGTGTGAAATATTGTGACAATAATGGCGTGAGAAAAACGTAATACTAGGCTCCAAACTAAATTGAGAAATGACAGTGAAGACGAAAGCAGTATGTTAGCGCCGCAGAATAATGAATTAACTAATGTTAACAGTAGTAATTTGGTAATTGCGCATAGGGAAATGGAGCGGGTTGCAAACAATGGCGTAGACAATGAAACAATCAGTGAGCAGGAAAGCATTATCGATCGGTCGGTCGGCAACAGCTCGCCTCAGGAATCCGAAATGACAGGACACAATTTTTCAAATATTGTAGACTCAGGTTCTGGGTCATCACCGTTTTCTCAAATGAGTCAAGACACATTTTCTGCTTGTCAAAATGTGAATGTTGCCGGTGAAAATGCACTGACAAAAAGCATAGAGAAACAGATTCCAGACACTAATACATTATTATTGCAATTAATGCAACAAATGGAACAAAATCAGAGACAAATGGGACAAAATCTTCAAAAGTTAGACATAATGGAACAAAATCTTCAAAAGTTAGACACAATGGAACAAAATCAGAGACAAATGGGACAAAATCTTCAAAAGTTAGACATAATGGAACAACACCAGAGACAAACACAGCAACAGTTAGACGCAATGGAACAAAATCTTCAAAAGTTAGACACCACACTTGAACAAACACGTGAGGATTTAACTAATGAGTTACATCACATTGAATCGAAATGTCAAAAAGTCTGTAACGACGTAAAAACACAAATTTGTGAGCATTTCCAACCTATTTTTTCGCGTCATGAAAATGTACTACAGAATCACGAAGCAGCCATAAAAGAACTGCAAACTACTGTTCATGAAAATCATGAGACCTTTCAAGCTAAATTTGACTCAGTTGCATCTACCGATTCGGTTACGCAACTTGCAAAAACTCAGGAAAACTTAAAGGACACAGTAGATACTCTGAAACTTGGTTCAGAAAAACACACTGAGGAAATAAGTACACTATCGGATAAAGTAGCCGAACTTTCAGATCAGTTCACTAACTTATCTACAAAGGTAGATGATGATCTGAATGACACAACACCTGTAGCCTTCACTGACACTGAAGAGTATGAACAAATTAGAAAATTCAAACAAAATCAAAATCAAATCAATACACAGTACAAAAGAGAAATCCGGGAAGTGCAAGATCAGTTGGCACAAGTAGTACAAGAATTACGTATTTCAGAGGACACTCGCGCCCCAATACGGGAAGAGGGACTTAGAAATATGGAACAGCCACAAAATAATAACACAGGACACTTCGGAAATTATGACAGAAATTGGCAAGGCACACCGAATTTTGAGATGGAACCGCCGAAACGACGTAATAATGACCGACATGCGACTCGCCGACATGATGATTTTGACTATAAGCTGTTCATTACTACACGTAAATTCAAAACATTTAAGAATTCTGCCAATGACATTCATCCACAAGCGTGGCTCCATCAATTCTCTCATTGTTTTCCTCCCAACTGGTCATTGGAGCACAGGTTAGAATTTATGTGTGGCTATTTAGAGAATGAACCAGCTGTAAGAATGCGTTCGGTCATTCACGATTGTCATAGTGAAGGAGAATTTTACCATGCCTTCCTCTCAGCATATTGGTCTCAAGCCACACAAGACCGAGTAAAACATGGCATCATAATGATGAAACATTTCGAACAATCTGAATTCTCCAGTCTTGTGAAATATTTTGAAGACATGTTGCACAAGAATCAGTACCTGTCAAACCCATACAGCCCCTCAGAACTCATCCGAATTTGCTTAATCAAACTGCCTGAACATTTAAGACATATTATTTTAGCAGGACGTTGCAAAGACGACATTGAAGCATTTCAGGGACTCTTACAAGAATTAGAAATTGACACTCACAATAGCGGAACGCGAAACCAGGAACACAACAATTACAGGTCACATCCGTCGCAATTCCGCGATGAAAGAAGTAATAACTGGACACGACAAGGCTATTCTTTCAACGTAAATCGAGACCGAAACAGACACCACCCGTATGACAACCGTTGGCAGAGTAGTAACAATTACAGGGAAAGATCACCTCTCCGCGGTAATGACCATCACAGAGACAATCAGAGAAACAGACAATATGGGAACCAAAATAATTATTATTACGGGAGACAGAATAGCTTTAGACGCAACGGTCCAGCGCGCAGTTACGATTCAGGGAGAAATTCTCCACCACTTAACCGACAAGAAAGAAACTACAGAAACTACCGACATGACGACAGACGATGTGATCGTAACGACAGACCTGAATTGCATCAGAACTGGCGGGATTCAAACAGAGCTGGGCCCTCTCGGCAAGGCGAATTTGTGGAGGTTCGGTCTCCGAATCCCATTAGCGACGCGCGCCAGTGGAGAGACAGACAATGACCCGCACCGCAGGCAGACACCTGCGCCGGCTGGCTCCGAGAAAAATAACATAGCGCTAACCTTGAGAAAAAAATTCCAGTATTCTTTACCGACGTATACTACTTGACAATTGCGTTAAAGTTGAAACTCTGCATACTAGGAAGAGCAAAGGTTTACACCACATTTCACACGTAAAACCGTTTATTGAGAGATAATGTGCTTTTTTAACTTGAGATTTTAATGCAACATTTTGGTTTATTTGAAAATACATTCTGAAATTAAAGTGCTTTCTGTGAGATACCAGATGACACAGAGGTTAGTTTATGTGACAGCTACACGATGTTATCACGACGCTACTAATGAGTGACAATTTACAATGTTGCTTTTGCGGTGTATGTGTTTTATATTTGCACAGTTTTCTGAATTCTTCTTGAAAGTAAAACATGTTTTAGTAGTAACTTTTGTGGTATAGCAACAATGAGGCAGCCTTTCCCGTAGCACAACAATACGTTACAGCACAGTACTTTCTTCATCACAACAATAAGCGTAATAACTATGATATCTATGCGCAAAGCATTTCACTTTTGTTTATCATGAGGTAAGTACATTGACTTCTGCAGAACTTAGCTTTCGGAGGACGATAACTACGAGACTTCCACAGAGACTATCTTACAACATGATGCACAGTTTAGCGCTACAGGACACGTATTTGAGTGATTAATTTTGTACTTAAAACATTTATTTTTAAAGATTTTTGAATTACAAAGAAAGTTTTCCGAGATACATTTCATTCCATTGATGTAATTTGTAACACCTGAGGGTATAATTACATTTATCCTCAGGGGGGTACACGCTTACTTTGTGTACCATGTGTGTGGCAACCACAAGGAACCCTAGCTAATATGGTATTTGCTTATACAACTTTACACATCGGTACCATATTTCTCTAACACACAAATTACACAGCTATCTGATTATTTGACAGAGAAACAAACATTCTTTTTACTACATCAGTGACAGATGTTTACGTAATTACACAGTTGGATACCTTCACACTTACGAAATTGTATTTTGTCTATACTTTGTGAACTGTTCATATTTTTTTGGACCCATTGTGATACTATGAGAGCTTTGAATGATATATTTGGTAAGGGAGCATGATTTTAAAGTACGTTTGAGGTAGATGACACTACTGAAATGAGCAGAGAATTTTTCTAGGTTTTGAAATTATTGGAGGAAGCTACGACGATTTTGAGATTTGACTGAGGTGTTATGATGTTATTTTTACGACGACGATGTGTATTATGCTGCTGAGGTATGTTTATGGTCAAGAAGCTGATGCTATATGAGTTATTTGATTATGCTACGTATTTATTAACAGGAAATATTGAAGAAGCGTCGACGAATTTGTATATTTGTAATAAGGTAAGGAGTAATGAATAGTGATTAGGGCACTCTGATTTGTGGAAAAGGATGTTGGAAACCAAGAATCGTACTTTAAGAGTTATGAAATGTGTGTAAATGCGTGAATGTATCACAATGCCGACGAAAATTTTTTGGACACTTTTATATTCATGGGATTTTGTTTTTACAGGTTTGCAACGCTAATTCTTGACCTGTGAAATATTTTTATTTAAGACTGCCATTGTAGCGGAAACTGCTGTCGTAAATATTTCCGTACGAAAGTTAAGTGACCACCTGCACGTAATACGTCGTGGGCACACAGCTGTGTCAGACACCTGGGCGACAGCCGCCCGAACAAAAAAAAAGCCATTAGCCTTCCAGCGGCACAGGTAGAAGAAAAAAGAGGCCATTATAATCGCTATTGACGTTCCTTTGTAGAAAGCATCGCAACATTTCACGGCTATTGTCGTGCTAGTTGAGAGAAATGCCATATGGCGACAGAAATGCCTAATGAAATGATGAGAAATATTTTTACATCTGCACACCTGATTACGACAAGCGTCTTTCTACGAGAGTTAACTTATGAAATGTCACATGACTATTGAATGATATTTTTATGCTTTGCCTTTCATAGTTGCTTATTTCATTTGATATTTAGTTTCCAGCTGTTTTGCAGCATGGGTTTTATAAAAAAAAAATTATTTGCTAATGTGAACACTTTCTGTCAACAGATCTATTAAATAATTATTTTATGACCCATATTCTTCGAAATAGGAGCTCTTGGAATGGAAAGAACAATAAGAAGGGACTAATAACAGGAACTGCATACATAATTTTCTTTTCTAGTACTTAGGAATCTTTTGTAGAATTAGTTTTTGTGGTGCACCACTTTAATTACTTAGACATTAAGATGTGATTATACATTTCCCTTATCTGCATTGTTATCTTTAGTGTACTATTTTCTTTTGCTTGAGCTATGTCATGTTTAGGTATAAGTTGCTGCTGTTTGCCAGGCATAATGTTACTGAATTTGATTTTGTATTACGCTGTTAAGCCAGTTTTACTAATGATTTCTTGTTATTGTTTGCTGCACAGTGCCTTAGATTAGTTGTAATATTACAATTACTTTGCTAATTTCTTAATGCTGCTTGCTTCGCAAATCTGCGTTTTTTTTTTCATTGCTGTTTATATTAATTGTTTTATGTGATGCTGCATTGCCTCGTCCCTTAGTTTAGCATCTGAGCTCAGTAGATTTAAGTTAGCTTAAGAGGGGGTAGACTATATAAGAAACTAACTATGATGAATTGGAAGCAATGCATTAACAAGGTATATAAAAAAAGATTTGGGCCAAATGAGTATTGTACAATGAGAAATAATTATTTTGAGAGAAATATGAATAGAATACAGGAAGGAGGTTTAGATAGGACTTTTTGGGAATAATGATGAACACAGGGAGATCTCCAAGAACAAAAAAGGTTTTGTTCGCACAATACTGCAGTACCAAAAGTTACACTGAAAACGAACCCTATCCATTCCTTTTGTGTCATCCCTCTATGTGTTTGTGTACCCTTGTGTATTTGTGTTTTTCCTGTGTTTAGCTGATTAGAGCTATGTTGTAGAATTTTTCTAATACTATGTTATTTACTTGGTAAATTCTGTTTTGTTGCTCATATGTGGAGGTGATGTTTCAAAAGTTATTCTGATCTTTATGTAAGTACTTATGTCATTATTTTTGTAACACTGATGTATATGTTTATTTCTATTCTTTTGTAAAGCCCCTATTACTACGAATGTTATCTCTACTATTATGTTTTTAATGATGTTTTCTGTATCTTTGTAATTGTATTCTTATGTTATAAAATTGTAATTGACACCAGTTCATCAAATTAAGTAACTTCTAAGTTACATTTCACTGCACACGTTTCTGTTGGTCATAGTATATGGACAATATGTGAGAAGTAGGGACTGATAGTGTTTGCACGTGTGTTAATAATTCAGCAAGGGACTGGATAACAGCATTGCTGGTTCTAAGGACAATTCCAAAAACTTTGTGAGTGCACAAGTGGTGGTTTATGGACTTGCTCTATTCTCCGCAAGACTCTTCGATGGTGATTGTGTACCTGCACAGTCACAACAGATGGCTGCTGGCCATCTCTACAAGGACTACAGTGGGTCTACATCTTTGATGACTCACCAGTACCATTATTTCTACAAGGACTACAGTGGGTCTACATCTTTGATGACCCACCAGTACCATCGTCTCTACAAGGACTACAGTGGGTCTGCGTCTTTGCTGACTCACCAGTACCATTATTTCTGCAAGGACTGCAGTGGGTCTGCGCCTCTGGTGGCCCACCAATACCGTAATCTCTACCAGGACTATAGTGGGTCTGCTCTGTGATGACCTACCCACCAATACTCTTCAAAACTTCGACTGACTCCGCTGTGGGTTTGCTCTGTTGTGGCCCATTACCTGTCAGCATGTCAAGAGTCAGCACTGTCTTTCCGTTGGAAGGGCAACACTACTTCTTCAAGACTGCATGGAAATCCACTACTTACGTGTGCATTTTCTTTTACTGCTCAGACTTTGAGAAAAACACTGCAATGTGATGAATGATCAGGACTGTCTTTATGGACTGTGAGAAAATTTTAGCTTTTGACCAACATTGTATCAATAAGTGTGTGCATTTGATTTCTTTGTTATTGTAATTGTGAAAAAAAAATTTTAACAAATATGTATTGGCCAGTGCCCAACAAAATTTGTAAAATTTTTTGTGGGGAGCATGGGGGCTATGTAAGTAGGCTGTTTAGGTTTTTTTATTGGTAACGCCACCTCAGTATGAAAAACACCGGCTGTGCCGTGTGCAGTCTGTGGCTGCTTTGCATTGTTGTAATACTCAACCATTGTAGTGTTAGGCAGCTGGCTGTGAACAGCGCGTAACGTTGCGCAGTTGGAGGTGAGCCGCCAGCAGTGGTGGATGTGGGGAGAGAGATGGCGGAGTTTTGTAATTTGTCATGATATCAAGGTAAATACATTGTTGGTTCTCTATTAATATCTTTTATTTGCTAACTATCCCTATCAGTAGTTAGTGCCTTCCATAGTTCGAATCTTTTATTTAGCTGGCAGTAGTGGCGCTTGCTGTATTGCAGTAGTGGGAGTAACCAAGATTTTTGTGAGGTAAGTGATTTCTGAAAAGTACAGGTTAATGTTAGTCAGGGCCATTCTCTTGTACAGAATTTTGAAAGTCAGATTGCGTTGCGTTAACAAAATATTGTGTGTGGAAAGTCAGATTGCGTTGCGCTAAAAAAAAATATTGTGCGTCAGTTTAAGGACAGTCGTGTATATTGTTCAAAAGGGGACGTTTCAAAGTCTAAGAAGAGTTGCCTCTTACCAATCTACAAGTGTATACCCGCTGAGGCTGCGCGGAGTGGCCGCGCGGTTGGAGGCGCCATTTCACGAATCGCGCGGTCCTTCCCTCGGGCATAGGTGAGTGTGTTGTTCCTAGCGTAAGTTAGTTTAAGTAATGTGTTAGTCTAGGGACCGATGATCTCAGCAGTTTGGTCCCTTAGGAATTCACACACATACACACACACACACACACACACACACACACACACACACTCACAAGGGGTTAGACACTGGACTCGCATTCGGGAGGACGACGGTTCAATCCCGCGTCCGGCCATCCTGATTTAGGTTTTCATGATTTCCCTAAATCACTCCAGGCAAATGCCGGAATGGTTCCTCTGAAAGGGCACGGCCGACTTGCTTCCCCATCCTTCCCTAATCCGATGAGACCGATGACCACGCTGTCTGGTCTCCTTCCCCAAACCAACCAACCAACCAACACACACACACACACACACACACACACACACACACACACACCTAAAATCGTGTAGGGCCCCAGTGAGCACACATAAGTGCCGCAATACGACATGGCATGGACTACACTAACGTCTGAAGTGGTACTGGTGGTGACACCATGAATCCTGCAGGGACGTCCATAAATCCGTAAGAGTACCTGGAGGTAGAGAACAGCACGCTGCAAGGCATCCCAGATATGCTCAATAACGTTCATGTCTGGGGAGTTTGGCGGCCAGCGGAAGCGTTTAAACTCAGAAGAGTGTTCCTAGAGCTACTCTGTAGCAGTTTTGGACGTGTGAGGTGTCGCATTGTCCTGCTGGAGTTGCCCACGATCGTCGGAATACAGAATGGACATGAATGGATGCAGGTGTTCAGACAGGATGCTTACGTAAGTATCACCTGTCAGAGTCGTATCTAGACGTATAAGGGGTCCCATATCACTCCAACTGCACATGCCCCACACCATCACAGAGCCTCTGCCATCTTCAACAGGGTCAATAGATTCATGAGGTCGTACCCATACCCGTACACGTCCATCCGCTCGATAACAATCTGACTCGTCCGACCAGGCAGCATGTTTCCAGTAATCAATAGTCCAATGTCGGTGTTGACGGGCCTAGGCGAGGCGTAAAGCTTTGTGTCGTGCAGTCATAAAGGGTACACGAGTGGACCTTCGGTTCCGAAAGCCCATATCGATGATGTTTTGTTGGATGTTTCGCACGGTGACATGAAATCTGCAGCAATTTACGGGAGGGTTGCACTTCTGTAGTGTTGAACGATTCTCTTCAGTCGTCGTTGGTCCCGTTCTTGCAGGAAAGCTGTGTATCGGTCTCTGTTTTATTTACTGATTTATAATGTCTTTTAATATTGTTTCATTTTGCAAATGTTTATCGGAACACCGTTTTCTCCACATCTACACAACAAATGAATGCAGCGTAATTACCTCATATTTTGTCTTTCTTGTGTAGTTATTTAATGAACAGTTTACTATTTTGCTAGTAACTTTATTTAAATGTTGATTACAAGCGCTATTAATAACTGTGCTGGCTTTTGTATTTGTGATACAACTATTACTGATATTTATTGTAAACGTCTGATTGTTACCAAATGTCTGTGACATTTGTTTCTCTAAATATTGTTGCATAATATATTAGTTTAGTCCTGGAAGTGGTCAACTTGAATCAAATCATGTCTGTAGAGTTTAAGGAAGATGTATCTTTCGTTGGGATGGCCTTCAGCCATTGGAAAAGCAGATGGTAGCCGAACACTACTGGAGTTAAATGAAGACCAGACATTCTCGAGTGGAGGGCTCATAGGAGCAATTTGAGATACTTTTATGCGAGTTCTAGAAGAAGGGAGTCCTGTTTGCAATAACGTGCGTGATTCGATCGTCTAGGTGATTGATTCTGGTTTGCGAGCAGCGGCTCCCGTACTTTAATTTCTGAACGGACTTATATTTCGAAAGGTTTGAATATGCTCCAGAGTAGGACTCTTAACTTTTTCCGCTTGAAATACGGAACTGCTCATAGGCAGAGTATTCACATCAATTATTATTCTGTGCATTGTGTGTGTTAATTATTACTCATCATGTTGAACTTTGAATTGTTATGAGATTGTGAATATTACGTGTATTTTGATTATGAAATGGATTTAATTTTCACTTATATTTGATGAATATTTAATTTGGGGATTTTGCTGCTATTCTCGTGATGCTCCCAATGTAACTTTACTGCAATTTGAGAAAAAAAATGGCTCTGAGCACTATGGGACTTAACTTCTGAGGCCATCAGTCCCCTAGAACTTAGAACTACTTAAACCTAACCAACCTAAGAACATCACACACACCCATGCCCGTGGCAGAATTCGAACCTGCGACCGTAGCGGTCGCGCGGTTCGGCCACCTCGGTCGGCGCAATTGGAGAGAGTAGTTTCTATCTACATTTGGTAAGAGTACTTTCTATATGTATTTTAACTGAATATCATAGGATCACGTCCTGTTTATTTGAGATGTCCTTTCTTGAATAAACATTATTCAACATAATTCTCTGCCGTGTGCCGCCCGGAGTGGCCGAGCGTTTCTAGGCGCTACAGTCTGGAACCGTGCGACCGCTACGGTCGCAGGTTCGAATCCTGCCTCGGGCGTGGATGTGTGTGATGTCCTTAGGTTAGTTAGGTTTAAGTAGTTCTAAGTTCTAGGGGACTGATGACCTCAGATGTTAAGTCCCATAGTGGTCAGAGCCATTGTTTTCTCTGTCGTGTACGTCAAGCACACGTTACAGTAGACCCTTTGTTATTAAGTTATCCATTTAATATATATTTTGCATTTTTGTGTATTTTATTGATTCTCTATTTTTGAACATGTATGGACATCTGAAAAAAGAATGGTTCAAATGGCTCTGAGCACTATGGGACTTAATTTCTGAGGTCATTAGTCCCCTAGAACTTAGAACTACTTAAACCTAACTAACCTAAGGACATCACACACATCCATGCCCGAGGCAGGATTCGAACCTGCGACCGTAGCGGTCGCGCGGTTCCAGACTGTAGCGCCTAGAACCACTCGGCCACCTCGGCCGGTATGGACATCTGACTCCATGATCACAGCTACAGGTTATTATGTGCAATGAATTAGCTGTGGGGCATGAAAGCAGATGTGTGCCGCTCGATCTTATGACTAAATTAAGCTACTCTTTTTAAAAACAGCCTGCATGGTCCAAGGACCTACAGTACGAGCAACTGCAGGTGAAGATGCAACTGATTTCCTCTTATGGGATGCTGTCTGAACTCTACAATGGGATACTGGGTACAGAGATAGGTTCAATAAAAACAGAGATAGGTTCAGTAGAGACAAGTGAGGGAGAAAGAGTAAAAAACTGAGGCGACGAAAATTAAATCCGATATACTGGGTGATCAAAAAGTCAGTATAAATTTGAAAACTGAATAAATCACGGAATAATGTACATATAGAGGTACAAATTGACACACATGCTTGGGATGACATGGGGTTTTATTAGCACAGTCAGCACAATGAAAAATGATTTCGGGGACAAGATGGAAAAGATACACTGCGAGGTGGGTGGCGATGTGAAGAACCATGTGCTGAGGCAAAATGCACGAAAGTAAATGACCACTAAGTCTATCAACAATTTTTCTGGTAAAGTGGAAGAGTGTGAAAAAGAGGTGGTGAAAAATAGGCATCAGTTGGAAGCAGAGATTAATAACTGGCATCCAAGATGTACAGGCAGAATTGAATGCTTTAGCGGCTAATCGGACTACTGCTGTGGTGAGTGTTCCACGGGGTACTTCAGGAATGACAAAGTGTTTTACAAACGATGGAAATACTATCCAGTTGATTTTCTTGTTGCATGTAAAGGTGGTTTTGTGGGACTAACGTCGGAAGAGGCAACGGTTAATTTCGCTAAAAGACTTCTTTAAGGCAATGCACAATCGTATGCAAATTAGTGATTCATTTACTACCTCTTAAGTGTTTGAGAGTTACTTCCCGACCAAATTCTGGAGTGAAGCGAAACAAACGCGTCCTCAGAATGAGTTCCTAAACGGACGAAGTTTCAGATACGGCAATGGATCGATACGAGAATTCTGTGTGCATGAACTGGGTAAGTTGACGCATGTAAATCGTCCGCTGGGAGTGTTGAGAGAGATTACAACGCTCACAAGATGACTACTGTAATTTTTACAATAGGATCTTGTCTACAGTCGCACAAATTCTATAGAATAGTTTTTAGATTAAGTTGAGACACTTGAATGAACGTTGAAATTCAAGCCACAAAATAAGAACAATAGACAGGGAAATGTGTACCAGACACGGAATTATAATAATCACCAAAATAACCATCACTGTAATAATAATTTTGCAGAAACAGACATAATGTCTTATGGGATAACAGCAATCAGTGATTTTATAATGTTACTTAATTTGCAATCAAGACGGATTTTAAGTAACGTAATAATAATTTTCAAAGGGAAATGGAAGCAGGAAATTTCATAACAAAATCAAAATCGGCAACGATGATTTCAGGTGCAGGAGCTTCACGAAATGGAACGTCAGAATACGAGGTCGGGAAATCAGAGATCGTCGCATCTCAGGTTTGGAGATGACGAAATAAACCGGCGTTGAAAGGGACATGTTACTTTAAGAATTCTGTGGGTGTCGAAAATTCGGCGAACACGCCAGCAATGTTGAAGATGGTGGTTATAAATAGTTAGAATAAAATGGGAAATAATTTTAAGCAGCATAACTGTAGAGACGGCGCAAGAAAGGCTGTAAAATGTGTTGAGAAGTTTTATGATGAGGATATGGGGCTAAAACATTTATCTGTGATAGGGAAGTGAATGCTGGATTAAATGTATGTTTGTAGAAAAATTCTGTGATCAGAAGAGAGGCTGAGCTGGATCTGAATGTGGTGGAGGTGAAAGTGTGACGAATTCTAATGAGGCAATAGTCAGTTAATACAATTATATTAATGTTGGTACAAGTAATGTAGATGATTTTGTATCGGAGGAAACATATGAAGCTATGTGTGAAGGCGGCAAAGCTGTAGTCCCGTTAGCTGGAGATGAATTTTGTGGTGTTGTAAGTTTTTCTACCCTTGTTACGAACCTTCAGCTCACAATCATTTACTATAATTCAAATCGTCAGGATGACTAGGGTCTTTTCAGACTTAGTTTACTACAGATCTCATATGTGCAGCCCGCATCTCGTGGTCGTGCGGTAGCGTTCTCGCTTCCCACGCCCGGGTTCCCGAGTTCGATTCCCGGCGGGGTCAGGGATTTTCTCTGCCTCGTGATGGCTGGGTGTTGTGTGCTGTCCTTAGGTTAGTTAGGTTTAAGTAGTTCTAAGTTCTAGGGGACTTATGACCACGGCAGTTGAGTCCCATAGTGCTCAGAGCCATTTATCATATGTGCATTCCCAGAATTAGCATACATATCAAAGTACAAAACAACAAACACAAAGCAAAACACACAGTGACAGATGATGTCAATGGCTGGAAAAGTTATTAAAGGGAAGAGCCGTCAAGCTAAAACGATGGTTCCCCCAGGGTAGTAACAACAACGCTTCCTGACTATATGTGAGGTACTCAGCGAGATTATGAACAGCTAGCTAAACGTGAATATGACCTAGGTTGCTTGAAGTACAGGGCTACAGGTCAGATGGACTTGCGGCACTGAAGACTAAGTACTTAGACAAAGATTGCTAATAGTCCAGACTGCCGATGTGCTCACCACCGACATGCATAGCGGGTGAAGACTGGCCGTAAGTGCGTAATTCCGAAGCCCGCGGCCGTGGTACAGTCGCGCCGAGCTGTGCAGAGAATCACGACTGGCGCGCCGAGAGAACCAAGACTATCCTCTGTGGCGGCCAATTTGCCGAATGTACGACGTTCCTCGCCCGAACTGCCCAGACCGTCTTCTACGGAGAAAATGCACCGAATATCTCGTAAACCTCTTCTATCATCCCTCCTCGACATCAAATCCTTGAGGAGTTACTAAAAATTGTCCGCTCCAATGGCCAAGCTGTTCGCACAAATTGCGCCGATTGCCTACTTATAAACTACGCCAGAACTCCTGCCTAGACACGGCATAGAGGTATTATTCCTACAATGAGAAAGTTTGCCGCCAGAATCTGTGCTCTGACCCTCTAAACGTGGGGCCAGAGAAACGCACGTGCATTCCACCCCAGATCACATCATAAAACTCTGTCGGTCGCACACCCAAAGCTGACATATCTGGAATGCAGGACGCTAACCATTTCCTTGGTGAAGACTGGGCCGCCGTTGTGGGTCGTCTTTATGGCGAGATACCACCACCTGTGCTCACAAGCAAAGCACAGCACACACTCTGTCTTCAGGCCACAAGTGGCCCACTGGCACCATCCGACCGTCGTGTCATCCTCAGCTGAGGATGCGGAGAGGAGGGGCGCGTGGTCAGCACACCGCTCTCCTAGTCGTTGTGATAGTTTTCTTTGACCGGAGCCGCTACATTTCGGTCGAGTAGCTCCTCAATTGGTATCTCGAGGCTGAGTGCACCCCGAAACATGGCAACAGCGCATAGCGGCCCGGATGGTCACCCACCCAAGTGCAGGCCACGCCCGACAGCGGTTAACTTCTGTGATCTGACGGGAACCGGTGTTACCACTACGGCAAGACCGTGTATAACGAATACGAGGTGTGGCTAGAAAAAAACCGGACTAGTACTGGTGAAACAATAAAACGAATGCAATAAGGCTGAAAGTCGCGTGGCCTGTCACGTGACTCTCGCTCCGCCTACTGCTCGAGTTTCATCTGCCTCCTGCACTCAGTCTGCCCGTGGCGTCTGTTTTAAGTAGTTGACGTTTTGTCTGTGCGTCGGAAAATGTTGAGTGTACAGAAAGAACAGCGTGTTAACATCAAATTTTGTTTCAAACTAGGAAAATCTGCAAGTGAAACGTTTGTAATGTTACAACAAGTGTACGGCGATGATTGTTTATCGCGAACACAAGTGTTTGAGTGGTTTAAACGATTTAAAGATGGCCGCGAAGACACCAGTGATGACAGTCGCACTGGCAGACCATTGTCAGCAAAAACTGATGCAAACAGTTCGACAAGATCGCCGTTTAACAATCATAGCAGTGTCTGAGTTAACAGGAGTTGGCAAGGAAAGTGTTAGGCAGATTCTTCATGAAAGTTTCAACATGAACAAAGTGTGTTCAAAAATGGTTCCAAAGTGTCTCACAATTGAACAGAAGGAACGCCGAAGAATGATTTGTTCTGACATCCTGGAAAACATTGAAAGTGATCCCACCTTCTTACAAAATGTTATTACTTGCGATGAATCGTGGTTCTTTACTTACGATCCCGAAACTAAACGCCAATCGATGCATTGGAAAACTCCTGGTTCTCCACGACAAAAAAAAGCACGAATGTCAAAATCGAAATTCAAGGCAATGATGATTGTTTTTTTTTTTTGACATCAAAGGGATTGTGCACATTGATTGGGTACCAGAGGGACAAACAGTGAATCAGCATTACTACATTAGCGTCCTGGCTACCCTACGTGAGCGAGTACGGAGAAAACGGAACGATTTGTGGAGAAAAACGTCATGGATCCTTCACCAAGACAATGCCCCAGCTCACAGTGCGTTGTCATTGAAGACTTTTTTGGCAAAACACAACATTCCCATCTTAGATCATCCACCCTACTCACCTGATTTGGCCCCCTGTGACTTTTTTCTTTTCCCTAAAGTCAAGTCAGCTTTGAAAGGAACTAGATTTGAGACTGTTGAAGCAGTAAAAGAAAAAGCGACGGAAGTAATGTATGGACTTACCGAAAATGATCTGCAGCATTGCTATGACAGTGGAAAATTCGTATGGAGCGGTGTAGAGACCGAGGAGGAGAGTACATTGAAGGAGATAACATGAAATTGTAAATAATTGTAAATAAATGTTTTTTCCAGCATCAGTCCGGTTTTTTTCTAGCCGCACCTCGTATGCACTGCGGCAAGGCCGTTGCGTCACAAGCAAAGCGGTCACGCCTTTTTAGAAACCCAGATGCTTTCCTTGGAAAAGCCTACGGCTGTTTCTTTCCCTTCTGCCATTCTGGGTTCGCAGCTCGTGGTCGTGCGGTAGCGTTCTCGCTT
Source organism: Schistocerca nitens (assembly GCF_023898315.1). NCBI lineage: Eukaryota > Metazoa > Arthropoda > Insecta > Orthoptera > Acrididae > Schistocerca > Schistocerca nitens. Next base: position 142,785,559 of record NC_064616.1, on the reverse strand, counting down.
CCCCCGCCCGGGTTCCCGGGTTCGATTCCCGGCGGGGTCAGGGATTTTCTCTGCTTCGTGATGACTGGGTGTTGTGTGCTGTCCTTAGGTTAGTTAGGTTTAAGTAGTTCTAAGTGCTAGGGGACTGATGACCAATGATGTTAAGTCCCATAGTGCTCAGAGCCATTTGACCTTTTTTGCCATTCTGGCCACGTCTCCCTGCCGACCTCACTGACACAGGAAAAACCAATGCCGCAACTATCATTGGTAGCGGCAAACAAACTCTGTCGTTCTGTCATACCTATAATTGCTCGTCCTGATGGCCCGCCACGTAACTTAGGTGGTTGCAGTGCCTCTGCGAGGACTACGTAATTAATAACGGGTGAAATATGGCGTGCCCAAAATGTCGCCACCTTTCGCTACCCCCCCCCCCCCCCCGTTGCTGAAATGTTTTTCGCTTGGAAAGTGTCACACTTAGATTACAGTATTCAGACACGGAAAAAAGAAAAAAATTAAATTGCATAAACTATCCTTGTTCGCTTTAACGAAAAAAGGGGAAAATGTTGGAAAATTCTGTGCCAGTCATCTGATTCTACGAATACGTAAATATCACCCAACACAGATACATACGCAAGATCAATTCACTCGTCACTTTTACACGTCTTTATTTCTATTTTTTTTAATACTTGGGCTGAAGGACACGTAGGAATCTGCAGTGAGTTAATTCATGGGCCTTCTAGTCACGGTAAGTACATCTAACAAACATTTATTTTGACAATCAAAATTAACATGGGAACACAAACGTCTCCAGGAAGGCATCTCTCACTCACTTATTGACGTCAGTGTTTTAATATTCCAGGACAATCGGACGTATTATATTTACAAGGGTTGAACCCCTTTGCCAAAGATCTCCCTGAAAATTCCAAATCAACGCAAAATTCTCTTCGACTGAAGGTCCTTTCATTACAAATACTTTACACAAAGGCACTATCGTAGTTCATTCACCCCAGATTCACACACCTACAAATATCCTGTAATAAAATAACGACGAATAGTGAGAGGTGGCAGAGGCCCCCTCTCATATTTCTATCTTACTCTGAGTAATTCGATTTTCCTCTCTAATTGCATGCGGTGAAAAGTTGCTATTCCTTCACACGTGGACTTCCCACGCAACGTCTCTCGTCACACGGGTGGTCCGGTGACAGGCGAGTTCCACTGAGCTTGAAAGGGTTAAGCCGACGGGTGTGAGGGAGTCGGGTGGATGCTTTCCAGAAGCCGACATTGTCATAAGAGCGGGAGCGACACACCCAGATGCGCCGGAAGGGGCGGCTGGGCTAGAGATTCCGTTACTTCGCAGAAACTTAGTGAAAACCGTTTCTGGCGGGCTACCAGCGAGGCGTGGGAATGACTTGTGTTCCCAGGCAGTCTGGGTGGGCAAATTCTAGCGTTTTCTGCAAAATCGTAACTGTGACTGGCTTGCTCAGGGCATAGCTCCGTGACGTAGCAAAATCGGCGCAGAAATTGGCGCCAAGAATCTCCATTGGTGGAATGGTAGTGCTTCGGCGATAGAGTGGAATTTTCCTCCGGTTTTCGGTACGGGTGCTCTTGAGAGGGTAGGTTCTCGCCTTTCGGTCGGAGTAGGTTACAAGACTGAGCTCTCGCTGCTCTGGACAGCCTGCCTTCCGTAGGCTGTCTAATATACTTTTATTTAATTGTAACTGTTTGACGAAGTTGCTGAAGTTTCGATTCAACGTATCTTTCCAGTACAGTTGGCAATTGAACGTTCTGCGTACAAGCGGCCTATGTTGTCTGTCTTGAGCAGTTTTGGCTAAAGTTGACTGTATCGGAGTTACTGTGTGACTTCGCTTGTTAAAATCAATCACTGTACCGTCAGTGATTGTGTGGAGAGCCTTCTTCGTCTCCCTCAGAGGCGCATTTGTATTGCTAGAAAGTCTTTAGTCTGGAACAACCAGACCTGGATAATTTGGCAGCCGGCCGAAGTGGCCGTCTGCAGTCTGGAACCGCAAGACCGCTACGGTCGCAGGTTCGAATCCTGCCTCGGGCATGGATGTTTGTGATGTCCTTAGGTTAGTTAGGTTTAACTAGTTCTAAGTTCTAGGGACTAATGACCTCAGAAGTTGAGTCCCATAGTGCTCAGAGCCATTTGAACCATTTTTTTGGATAATTTGTTTCGGGCTATACTCGCGACATTATCATCACCACGACGGGACGTCGAAGCAACCAGCCATCGCCTCCGGTACGCCAGATCGTGTTCTTGCAGTTAAGAAGACAGCTTGGTAATGTATGTCCGCAGCACTGGCAGATTAGGGATTTTCCTAGGTGATAATCAGAGCTCAGCAGAGCGCGCCTGTTCGTCTTATTTCTAACTTTATTCTGTCTTGGGTGTTCATTGTCAGAGTTCTCACTACTGTAGCAGCAATTAATGTTGCGTTGGCTGTGTGTTTCTCTTAAGATTTGAGCTGCAAGGAATTGGCTCCACATACCACTTCGTCATAAATGTCACAATCTAGTTTAGGGACAACTTCACCTTCACAGCATTTGTTTGAGTATCCAATTTGAGCCAATTTGATGTATTGTAAATGTTTCATGTGTTTTGTTTATTATTTTGAGTTTAGTCATAATAAATCATATTGTTATTTTGGACAGAACTTTCATTCCGTTAATCGGTAGAGCAACCCTTTCATTTCTCACTACGTTAATGAAACTTTCCTTTATTTAACTTATTTATGAAATTAAATTATTGCAGGTGTCCAAACTCTTTTCTACTCCACTTGCAGGGTCGATTACAGTCAGTTCGCGTTCCTTTTTAATCCATGTGGAACAGCAAAAATGGTTCAAATGGCTCTTAGCACTATGGGACTCAACTGCTGAGGTCGTTAGTCCCCTAGAACTTAGAACTAGTTAAACCTAACTAACCTAAGGACATCACAAACATCCATGCCCGAGGCAGGATTCGAACCTGCGACCGTAGCGGTCTTGCGGTTCCAGACTGCAGCGCCTTTAACCGCACGGCCACTTCGGCCGGCTGGAACAGCAAAAGTCGGAGTTAGAATAGGGGGTGGGGGGCTTCGAGCATCATTTATATATGAAGATTTTAGTGTTAAATGCACTACTAGCCCCGGCATCACGCAATAGGTTACCAAACGGTCCAAGTAATAGTGAATATTACGTGTGAACTGCACCTGTCATTGTGTCGTATGTCGGAAGGAAAGCATAGACATGACAGGTAAAGAACAAGATTTACATAAGAGACAACATGTTTACATCGTAATTAATATAGGCTATTCAAAGAAATTGACAATCGACACTCGCTTTCACATCAACGCCGTAGGCATGGAGCTAAATGTTACGGAAACGTGAGGTTTTCGTCACTCATTCACGCCACCCTTTTTTTGTATCTCACTTAATTCCAGATGTCGAAGAAAGTAGGGTCCAAATGCGTTGTCTAAGGGAGAAATGGTTCAAATGGCTCTGAGCACGATGGGACTTAACATCTGTGTTCATCAGTCCCCTAGAACTTAGAACTACTTAAACCTAACTAACCTAAGGACATCACACACATCCATGTCCGAAGCAGGATTCGAACCTGCGACCATAGCGGTCATGGGGTTACAAACTGAAGCGCCTAGAACCGCACGGCCACACCGACCGGCTCGAAGGGAGAATACACATCTCACGGGCAGAGGCAGGATTATCTGCGGTTGTACCACAGAGTGTGGTACATTCATAAACGGTGCTGGACGTCCTTCTTTCAGTCGTGGGACTAGGCTCGACGTGTGGCTCCCGGCGGTGGCGGGGCTGCCCAGGGCATCAGGAAACAGCGAGGCCGACGGTTTGTGAAGCAGTACGGAAGGCTATGCGTTAGGGGCTCTTTGACAACGGTATGACTGAGGGCTTGTTATTCAATGATGGCGTCACTGGTCTTGTCTGGAAGACTAGTGCTACTTTCAACTGTCTGATGATAGTGAGAAGGAATGTCTCTCGTACGAGCAATGGTGGCTGGAATAGTTATTGAGGTGTCGCGGTACTACCACACAATTTGGTAGAGGTGTTTATAGTAGTGATCAAAAAGAACATAACCATGGCCGATAGTAAGGCATTGTTATTCCAAGCAGAAAATTGGATACAATGAAAATTCTATTCCTAGCAAAGATCTGTTTAAAGGGGGTAGGACGCCAAACGGGACGATATGGAGCAGGAGAGACTCCACAGGAATTTTTAATCTCCACTGTCTATAATTTTAAATGTAAATTCGTAAATCTTTGTCAGAATGACTATAACGGATTCAGGCTTTACACTTATAGTGGTGGAAGTTCAAAAATATAAGAAAATAATTTATTTTTTTACATTTGTGTTTCACCTCTTTTTCACTTACCATTGGCTGCATTTGTTGCTATAGGTACACTTTTCTTCATAAGTAAGGGAGATTCTTCGGTGAATTTTGCACAGCATAAAAACCATACTTACAGGTGTATGAAACTCTAGAATTTTCCAAATCTGTTAAAAACTATGGTAAAATTGAGATAATTAACTATAAAATTTGAGTTTTTTCTAAACACTAAGTTTAAAATGTAACAGCACATTCATTTTTTCATAAATTAAATGATTTCTAGAGTTTCATACACCTGTAAGTATGGTTTGTATGCTGTGCAAAATTCATCGAAGATTCTCTCTTACTTATGAAGAAACGTGTACCTATAGCAACAAACGCAGCAAATAGAAGTGAAAAAAATGACGAACTTTCACATGTAAAAAAAATATTTTGTTATTTTTTTGAACTTCCACTGCTATGATTGTGAATTCTGAATTCTTCCTGGTCATGCTGACAAAGTTTTATGAATTTATTTGTAAAAGTATAGACAGTGGAAATTAAAATGTCCTGTGGTGTCTCTCCTGCTCCAAGACGGACCGTCTGACGTCTTACCCCCCTTAACAATCACAGACTGGCGAAATGATCATTTGGATACACTCTCGGTGTAAGGATGTAATTCTGTGTCTCTCTTCACCTCAGTCTAGCTGGTGCTCCTACAGTGCCTTTAGTGGAGAAAACCACCCTCACACACATCAGTCCATGTCTTGTCGTCTCAGCCGCAGATACGGATCCGCCAGAGAGCCAGTTCGGCACGTGGCTGCGGACGTCCTTCGATAGGCCGGCCAGATAGAACCATGGCCATCCGCCCTCCAGGAGGGCCGCTTCTTGCGGAGGCCTCTGCGTGTAAGTCGACCACACCCGGGGGGATGCTTGCCTCACTCCTCTCTCCAGGAAACTGGTCGCGTGTTGATCACTCGTGTCACCAACCTACTTGGCGCCGCCTGGACAAATCTTTTGCATGCTACATAAGCAATCGGTCTCCTGTAACTCGTATACCTAACAAAGATGAATACACGTCGAATGGTGACAAATTCCTTAAGGGAGATTCAAATACATACTTCCATGATTTTACTTAGTGCTAGTTATGAATTATAGTAATAAACTGGTGCACAAGCAAAAGCTTATAATAGTACTAAAAGTAAAAAAGTTATGTGGGAGTAACTGTGTGAGGTGTCAGAGTACGATAATCCGTTGGTCCTAACTACGCTACCTGCTAGCCCAATACAGGTCAAAATGACCCCAATCTCACAGGTCAATAGCGTAACCCTCACCTTTGAAATATTGGTGCCCCCACTATGAATAAAAAAAAAAATACAGTATCTCTGACCATTACGCATGGAAACTTAGTCTAACATGCACAAAATCAACCAAATGTAATACTAGCTGGGATCCCAATTACGCTCGTTTCCCCTCTGTTCACCATTTCATCGTTGTCTTCCTTGGGCAAGCCTTGATGATTGCTTAGGTCCCTCTGCGAACAAGGCGTCTGGTCTGCACTCTACTCCTACCTCTTATCCTTCAGTGCGTGGTCACTGACTAAGATGAATATATCATGTGCCTTGTGTTGACTGTTCTGTGGTTACGTCACTTAAGTGCCGATCTGTACGTAAGTTGACGATTTTCTCGTCATGGCTTCATGTCCTTCCTTTTGTGGAGTCATAATTAATGGCGCCTTGCACTCAGTTTGCGGTAAACATATTCCCTCAACAAAGGGCAACAAATTCCCTCATGTAATACGCAATTTACGTAGAATGTAATGGTACAGCTCACTTTCCTGAATCATCTCTCCAGATAAGTAACAACAATGACGTCTGATTCTGATTGTTGTAACCTAACATTTTCTTTTCTCTATATACAAAGGACAATCTAACAAGTCCCAATTCACAATTACTGTGCGGAATTTAGTGCAATCGACAAATATCCAATTTATTAACGACACAAGTACACACTGTAATCAATAAAACTCTAAGGAGAAACGTCAGATTTTTTGATCCCATACAAGCATGTTGAACAATAGTCTACGCTACATTATACCTCAGAGCTATTCAGTCCACCTTAATGGCAAAAGATCCCATCTTTCACCTTCTCCCTTATTCTATGAAATGTTTCATGTGCCTGACGAGGTGGACGCCTATCGACTTCCTAGATTTTGATGTTTCAAGTTCAGTAGCATTGCAGTGGGTAATTCTTTTGATGCGGATTGGTCCACTGTAGATAATAAAGAATTTGTAACACAGCTGCTTCTGTTGGTTGGAGAGACGAAACGCTTTAAGCGAAGCTCTTCGCCCAATGAGAAGTTCTCGCTCTCGGGCCTTCATGTCAGAGCGTTCCTTCCTTATCCTTCCTCAATCTGTATCTTGCAGAGAACATCCTCTACTATCTTCTTGTGCTGTTCTCGGGTCCTTGGGGTATTCAACGATTTCTAGTATCAGGTCCTTAGGCTGAAGATTCTTACTTGCAGTAACAGGGGGCACCATCGTTATTCCATTTTTTTGTGGAGATATCCCACATCATGTGCTGTTTTTCGCAATATATCCGACATAGATTGCCCAATTCCTTCATCACGTGTTACGTCGAATGTGAGCTCGGATGATGTGATGACATAGAGATTGGCTAGATCCGATGTCTCTCAAGCATCTCCTACCAGGTGTTGGAGCAATATGCGGACCGTTGTCGGAAATTACGCTGCCCACATGCCTCAACTGTGGCAGAAAATCTTTTCTTGAACCCTAGCCACCGTTAGTGCCGTTCCCCTTTTTAGAGGAGTTAATGTGACATACCATAATGTAGCAGAATCCCCGTCGGGTCTTAGGGAGGGGTCCCATCAAACCCCATGTTGCTAACTGATTCAATTTTTTTGGCACTATCGAAAACAAAGCGGTTGCAACCTCACCGTGGTGGGCTTTGCCTTCCGGCAACACTTACTTCTTGACAATACCTTTCTTATCCTTCGTTCCATGTTATGAAACAGCACACAGTACACAGCTTTCAGTAACACTTTCTAAGTCCAAAATGGCCAAAACTGAAATGCGTATGCCAAATAACTTTGTTTATCAGCTCCTCTGGTATTCATAGTCGCTCAGCGTTGCTCCGCTGGAGCAAAATCCCTCCCTCAAAAGGTAAACCTGCCAGATGGCGACTTGAGTATTGTCCTTCCACTTTCGTTTCAACGCGAGTAGCGTAGGATCTCAGTCCTACGCCTTCTTAATATTCTTCATGCTGTTGACCATATAGTTCTCAAATGCACCTTTCTGCAAATACACACATCAATAAAAGTTTTGCATCACTCCGGTTCCCAGAACTCCTCAATATAGACGTCGACTGTGGATATTGTATCACAGACAAACTCCCTTTGACTGTTAGACCGGGGAGGGGGGGGGGGGGGGCAACAGCCGATCAGTTCCAGTCATTCCAGCAGGAAGGAGGTACACAGCTTGTGTTGTCTGTAGTTCAACCATGCGTAGACGTTCAGTACCACGATTCGATCGCGTCCACATTGTTACTTTGTACCAGGAAGGGCTCTCAATAAGGGAAGTGTCCAGGTGTCTCGGATTGAACCAAAGCGATGTTGTGCAGACATGGAGGACATACAGAGAGACAGGAACTGTCGATGACATGCCTCGCTCAGGCCGCCCAAGGGCTACTACTGCAGTGGAAGACTGTTACCTACGGATTATTGCTCGGAGGAACCCTGACAGCACCGTCACCATGTTGAATATGTTTTTCGTGCAGTCACAGGACGTCGTGATACGACTCACACTGTGCGCAATAGGCTGCATGATGCGCAACTTCACTCCCGACGCCAATGGCCAGATCCATCTTTGCAACCACGACACCATGCAGCGCGGTACAGATGGGCCCAACAACATGCCGAATGCACCGCTCAGGATTGGCATCACGTTCTCTTCACCAATGAATGTCGCATATGCCTCCAACCAGACACTCGTCGGAGACGTGTTTGGAGGCAACCCGGTCAGGCTGAACGCCTTAGGCACACTGTCCAGCGAGTGCAGCAAGGTGGAGGTTCCCTGCTGTTTTGGGGTGGAATTATTTGGGGCCGACGTACGCCGCTGGTAGTCATGGAAGGCGCCATAACGGCTGTACAATACGTGAATGCCATCGTCCGACCTATAGTGCAACAATATCGGCAGCATAATGGCGTGCATTGGTCTTCATGGACGAAAATTCGCGCCCGCATCGTGCACATCTTGTGAATGACTTCCTTCAGGATAACGACATCGCTCGACTAGAGTGAAGTCGAATTCCTGAAGGACAGCCGGCCGGAGTGGCCGAGCGGCTCTAGGCGTTACAGTCTGGAACCTCGCGACCGCTACGTCGCAGGTCCGAATCCTGACTCGGGTATGGGTGTGTAGTTATCCTTAGTGCTCAGAGCCATTTCAACCATTTTAAACCTGAAGGACAAGGATCCACGTGGCCAACTTTTCATGGGTTAATCTCGCAGTGTGAAGAAATTCCAAAGCCTCGTGATCGGCATATACTTTTGTTTTTCTCCTGAATAAAAAGAATAGAAATTTCTGAAACCCCCACATGATTGCCAGCGCTTCCAGTTCCGTTACTGAGTAGTTCTTCCCTGCTTTCGTCAAAACTATGCTACTGAATGCATCGTTTTCAGTACGACGGTCCCTTCTTGTTCATATTCTTTGAATAACCTAATTCCAAGTTCCGAATAGGAACCATTCGAAGCCGTACAATATTCTCGGGAAAGGTCCACGTGAGCAAGAATTCGTGTATTAACTAGTGCAGTTTTGAGAGACTGAAACTGTCACTATCTCAGATGCAAGAGGCTTTCTTTCCTTTGAGTTGACATAGGTGGGGGCTAACGTGTCCATATTGACGAATTTTTTTAAGAAATTTGTAATTCCAAGGAATCCTCTTATCTGCTTCTTGGTAGAGGGCCGTGCAAATTGTGCAATGGCCTCAGGTTTTCCTGGTTTGGTGCTATACCTTCAGTGGAAAGATGTGCCCCAGGACCTGTACCATCCTGGACCCGAAACGTGAATTCTCTATGTCAGCCGTCACACCACATTTTTAGAATGTTCGCACAACATCCCTCAAGACTCTGTGGCGTTCCTCTCAATTCCTTCTGGCTATTAACACATCGTCCACGTAACAGGCGACTCTGTTTCAGTGGTTCACTTAGAATACTGCCTAAACCATGAATGAATACAGATGAAGACACATTTAACCGAAACGGCGAATGTACAAAGTTGTAACAACGTATGAATGCTAGAAAGACGGCGTATTGTCTGCACTCAAAGTGAAGTTTTATCTTCCAAAAATGGAGCGTAAGCCTATAGATGGGAAAAGTGACACCCCGTGGAAATTCTGCAGTAACTCCTCTAATTTCTCGGGTCTATCGGTCTCTGGGTCAGTAATTGTATTGATTTGGCGGGCATCCAACACCATTCGAATGGAACCGTCCTTCTTTTCTTCTGCATGTAGAGGGCTGTTTATGTCGACCTTGCAGGCCCAATAACCCCATCTTCCAGCATTCTCCGTATTTCTAAAAATACTTGATGTCTCTATTCATGTGGGACATTGCACGGAGCCACGAAAAATCGACAGTGTTCCCTCAGTCGAAAGTGGAACTTAAAATTCTTTACTGTTCCAGGCTTTAATAAGAATATCTTAACGTTCTCGGATAAAATATCACGCAGTTCGTCTCTCTCGTCCTCTTCCATGTTTTCAACAGACTCAATTTTGTGCTCTATTGCAACGTTAACTTCTCGTCTCAACAATTCGGTGCCTCCTAGATGGACGTCCTTATCATCTCATGTCCGTCTCGGTTTCTCTTCTTCTACTCTGTTGGAAAAACTAATATTCAAGCAATTCTCTGGAATTTGTGCCATGATTGCTTGCTCCTCAAACCAAATTCGAATTAAGGGTCCCTTCTGTAGAACGTCCTCACTTCTACCAGTGTCTAGTATAGTCTACTGTTTATTAAGGACATCCATTCCGATCGTCAAATGTGGCACCACCAAGAAATTGCCTTCTAGTGTGAGTCCTCGACATACACATTCGAGTTGCGATTGCCGAGTGACTTCATTGTGTTTACCCACTTAAGGCCCCTTAAGTCTCGTTTTCTTGAGAGACTGAGTGGGCTATGGTTGATTACGACAGCAGCTTTCAAATGTTGAGTGCGATATGGCGGTAACGCGGCTTCCGCTGCCACAATGTCTTTTAAGAATAAGCCTCCTACTGTAACTTCGATTAGGGGATATACATCGCTCGGTACAACCTTTTCCTTTTTCTTCGAACAACCATCTTCCAAAATCTTCATACTCTAACAAGTTAACCTGGCTTTTTTGCAGGTGAATTTCTAGCCAAACCCGCTCGATTATCTAGTCAGCTGCGTCGTGGATGGTGGCTACGATCCCCATTCCTTGGTTTTGGGGGTCTGATCTCAACTATTACTTCTGGTGGGTTGCTCCTCTTCAGCTCACGCCAGTTTCTATCATCACGTCGGTTATTGTTATTACGCCCACTGTCAGAATCGTTCCAGTTTCCTCGTCTTTCAGTCGTGGTCCGAAGTGACGCTGTTGAGCTGATGGCCCATTCCGACTGTCTCTTCGATCACTGTGTCTCCTAGACGGTGGACGGTTATTATTATCCAGACGCGCCTTTCCTCGTTTGCATTTTGGGATTTATAGTCGTACTCCAGATCTTGGAGAATACCTTTAAACGCTTCTATGTCGTCTCCACATCTACCTACTAGACTTGCTGGTACTGGATGGGGAATTTCATATAACAGAATCGTACAATGTCACTTAAGGTGCATTGTGAATCTAGAGATTATTTCTTCTTTACCACTGACTCAAAAAGTTTTATTGGGCTTAAGAATCCTGATGACTCCATGTCCCTGCACATCGTTATATGCTGCTTGATCTTATCCTGCATCTGATTCGAATAGGATATTCTGAGGAACGACCCTCTGAATTCTTCTTATGATCGACAATTGACCGCGGTATCTTCGTAATAACAACCACCGAATCCTCCATGTGTTCGCAAATAAATTCAAGCTTGTAGCGTAATGGCCAAGCAGGAGGCAAAGATTTGTCATATTGAACTATCCAGGCTTTGGGATGAAGTGTGTTTCCACTATCCTGATTGTTTTGAAAATTTTTCACAGATATAAAATTGATTTGGCCGAAGCCCAAGTCTTCAGTTGCGTGTGTGCATATTCCCATCTTTGTGACTCTCATACGTTCGACATTCTGTGAACCACCGTCCTGTCGACTATTATGACCACGCACTACACTGCTCCCATCGTAGAACTGCGCATCGAATCTTCTAATCGGTAAGGAATTATGCGACTGCTCCACTACTGTGGCAAGGCCCGCCACTTGCGTTGCTCACGATCGTGGGGGGCAAACATAAGTAGATTTCCGCTGGGGGAATTGAACGATATATACCAGTTCAGTAATAACGGTGCGGGTGCCAATCCTACTCATCTGCGGTTCAGGTTGTTTCTGATGTTGCTCATCCCCCTTCTGTCTATTAGCGCCCTGCATTTGCAACTGTTTTATATGGCCGCGTGTGTCCGTAATATCTTTCATGATCTACACCTGTCGCTCGATGACACGGTTATTGTGTTGCTCCATCTGTGACAATTTTGTCTGCTGGTCTTCCAGTGACTTAATTTTCTTAAGTGTTGTGAAACCAGTTCCTAAGCTTCCCAAATTAGCTCGGATCCCTGTTACTGCATCATGATAAGAATTGTCCAAGTTTGATGAGCGACACTCTTGGCTGTCCTAGCATACTGTCTCACCTCCAGAACGTCTTTCCGTGCACCAGTTGCCTCCAATCTAGTTACCCGAGCGTCCCTTTTTGCTTCACCCGCTTGCCTCTTGCACATAGGTACCTCTCCTACCACATCCTACATTCGAATTCCGCAACCGCTCTTTCTGTTTCTTCTGTTTCTCTGCTCCTTTCTACTGCTTCTCTTCTCAAAAAATCGAGGATGTTTTTCGTTACATTGTTACTTTTGGTATTTGCTCTCAGAGATGGGACTACCCTTCTACCGTGAGCGACAGACAAGTTCTACTGTGAACAACTACATCGACATGACATGTGTCTTCCAGATCTTCACCCTTGCTTACTTTACTGTCGGCTTCAGAGTCCTCTAAACGTGACGCTGGATCGTGCCTATTATCCACCTCTGAATTTGACTGTTCCATGGAAGAAACAGCTGTCCCCCCTCCTGATTCATAGCGATCTATAGATGTTAAGAGGGGCAGCTACTTTGCGCTTGGCATCAACGACTCTCATCCTGCTGCTAGCTCTCATTGAAACATCAGACAAGCATCTCAAAACACGAGCCTGCTGTGAACACAATTCCTCTAAACAGCTTTACTATTCTAAATGCACAGACGCATCACGAAAATAACCCTCCAAAAATGCACAACGCCATTGTGAAATCCAATAACAAAGAACACACATAGTACAGAAACCACAAAACAGAAACATACAAAACCAACACTAAATTAAACACCTTAAAAGAGAGTACATATATTAGTACATATAGAGCCAGCAACTTCAGATTATCATGAGTCTCATTGGTTCACAGTTTCTATCTGGCATGAAATATTAAAAAGCAAACGCTACCTATCTGACGGCATATCATTAGAATCTACCAGTAAGATCCTGGCAGGGACGCCAATTTGTAAGTTTTCCTACCCTTTTTGTATACCTTTAGCTCACAAAAATTTATTCAGATAATCAGGATGCATGTGGTGCTGAAATGAAATACTTTTCTCTTCAGGCTTAGTTTATTACGCATCCCACACCTGCATTCCCAGAATTAGCATACAGATCAAATTACAGAAGTCAAACACAATACAAAACACACAGTGACAGATGGTGTCAATAGGTGGCAAAGTTATTAAAGAGAAAGGTGCATCAAGATGAAATGATGGCTCCCTCAGGGTAATAACAACGCTTCCTGACTATATGTGAGGTATTGAGTGAGATTGTGAACTGCTATCTGAACGTCAATACGACACAGACTGGTTGAAATAAGTACTGCAGTTCAGATGGACTCGCTCCAGTGAAGACTAAGTCCTTAGAGAAAGATCTCTAATAGCCCCAGGTTGCCGATATCCTCGCCACAGAACTGCCCAATGGGTGATGTAGAGACTGGCCATCTGTAAAGGCCACAGCCAGCATACCCTTGCGCTGAGATGTGCAGACAATCATGCCTGGTGCGCCAAAAGAACCAAAGCTGTCCTATGTGGTAGCTATCGACCAATTTGTTGAATGTGCACATACCCTTGCCAAAATGCCCAGACTGTCCTCTCTGGTGGACATCAATCGAATGCCTAAAATCCTCTCCTATCTTCCCTCCTTGTCACCAAATCCTCGTGGAGTCACCAAAAATCGTTCCCTCCAATGGCCAAGTCGCTCACGCAAATTGTGCCAGTGGCGTTCTTATAGTACCATACCAGAACTCCTCCCTACATATGGCATTAGCGGTATTCTTCCAATGAGAATGTTTTCTGCCAGAATCAATGCTCTCCACCGCTAAATTTGATGCCAGAGAAACGCTCGTGCACTCCACACATGCAGCATACGATGCTCTCCTCTTAAGAGCAAATAATAAAACTCAGTCGGTTGCACACCTGAGGTGGACAATACGCCTCCAAAACGCAGGCTGCTGGCCATTGTCCTGCTGAAGACTGGGCCACCGTTGTGGGCCAACTTTATAGCGAGATGCACCGCCTGTGCTCACAAGTAAAGCCGTCACGCTTTTGTAGAAGCCCGGATGCTTTCCTGGAAGAGCATACGGCTCTTTATTTCACTTCTGCCGCCCTGACCAAGTCTCCCTGCCGTCCTCGCTGATGCAGAAAGATTCTAATGCTATATGTATTATTGATAGCGACAAACAAACTCTGTCATTCCCTTTCATACCTATAATTACTCGTCCTGATGGCTCGCCACGTATCTGATATGGCTGCAGTGTCTTTGCAGGGACTACGTAATTAAGAAGGGGAGAAAGATGATGCGCCCAAATGGTCGCCACCTTTCAGTGTATCGACGGAAGTATTTGTGAAGATGGCGTAGCAATAGTCTCCTCAGCTGGTGATTATTTTTATTATGTATCAGAGGACGTGGGTGATTAATTGTTAAAGCGAGGTAGAGGTGATGTTTTAGGTGCTGAAGTTGCGAAGGTTGAAGCTACTGATTTTGATATCTTGTAGGAAGGAATTTGTGCATTTATTTCTGTTGATGAAAATGAACCGATGGCTCTTGATGAAAACATGTTAGGCTGTGTGTTGAAGCATAAGGTGATGGAGGTGTTTGATATGCGAGAAAATGTGAAGGGGAAAGGGCTATATCCGCGTTTGGCGGAATTCAGATGTACTCGTACTGTGAGTTCTAATGTTGAGCGATGTAATAGCAGCAATTTATATCGTGTATCTGTGAAAGTTGACAGAGTTATTGGTGGTGATTTGTATAATGTTTCAATGGATATAATACATGTTTTAAGTAATGAATCTTATGAGTGTTTGGCGGGTGTTAATTGAGTTAATTGTGATAAAGTTTGTAGTGATTTGGCGGAAATAAATGAGAATTTGTTTAAAAGTAACGAAGTTTTATGTTGTGTGGTTAGTTGTGAAAATGTTGCAGCTACTGGCGACATTTATTTGGTGGAAGTGAACACTATATTTGATGCTTAGGAGAATGGTGAAACGACGGGATATGAGCGTGATATAAATCCTACGGATGAGTTAGAGGGACATCATAAGAGCCTAAGAATATATAATGAGAATGAGAGTTATTCTGAAGTTGTAATGTGTACCACAAATATGGATGAAAAAGAAAGGTGCGTTGAAACTCATCATTTGAGAGCGCAATGTTTGGAAAGGGATGAAATTAAAATTTTCAACCTGTGACTGAAATTAACGATGTTGATGAAGAAAGAAAATGTGCGTTTCTCGAATCTAAAAATGGTGTTTCACGTGTGATCACAAATTTTGTCTGTATACATGAGAGTCCATTGGTGGACGAGGAAAGAGAGCGCGAATTAGAGCTGGTGAAAAAGAGGATAAAAGTGAGATTCAGAACATACAAACACGCTGGCGAGAAAAATATTATAAGAGGCAACGGTTGCAGAGTTTCACCTTATGAATGAAAGGCGTGGCTTGTATTGATATAAGTGTGTAAATAGGTGCAGTTTCATGCCTAGTATGTAAGAATTTTGGAGGGTTACTTGTGTAAAGGGTAGACATGGTAAATCTAAGATGTGTGTGAGATGTATGAAGGTACATCTTAGTACAATGAGAGTGTCGACATTGGCCACATTGTTCCTGGTGCGCGAAGGTCGACAGAATATAATTAATTTCATTACTTACAAAAGAGCGAAAAATGAATCGTACTGTATGTAGGATTTCGGAGGAAACTGCAAAGGGTCATTTAAATGTGTCACTTGTAGCATTTTCTATGGGAGTCTCGTGTAATATGTATAGTTTATTTGCAATTATTGCTCGCACTAAAATTGGTACGTGGAGGTCACCAGACATTTTTAAAATTTTAGTAGCTTGTGGGCGTAGAGCATGTGCTTGAGTGCAAAATAAAGGCAAAGTTTTTGGGGTATATTTCGCTGAGTAATTCTGTGATGTATGTTATTTTGGAAGGATTTTGAATAGATTTGTATATGAAATTTTGGGGACAGCTTGATAATACGTTTAAGAAAATAATTTTAGAGAGAAGCGTTTTGTCACGGAAATAGGATTGTGGTGTCACCGCCAGACACCACACTTGCTATGTGGTAGCTTAAATCGGCCGCGGTCCATTAGTACATGTCGGACCCGCGTGTCGCCACTGTCAGGATCGCAGACCGAGCGCCACCACAAGGCAGGTCTCGAGAGACGTACTAGCACTCGCCCCAGTTGTACGGACGACATTGCTAGCGACTACACGTACGAAGCCTTTCTCTCAATTGCCGAGAGACAGTTAGAATAGCCTTCAGCTAAGTCCATGGCTACGACCTAGCAAGGCGCATTAACCATATCTGGAGAGAGTCTCACTTGTATTATCAAGAGAAATGTACCACAATGAATTAAAGTTAAGTATACGAGAAGCTCCGTTCTTTTCTTTATAGCTTTCATCACGTATCCTGTTTCAGACTTAACGCCAGTCGGCGTGTGTGTACGCGTGCCTTTCGGTTACCCGTCACTGTGGACTGGCTGCCTTGTCAGTCCACTACAAGGATAGTGATGAATTTAGAATGCAGCTACCTTTGGGGTTGAAAGGAAAGTTAAGTGGGCGATGTCTGCATAGGGTAGCCGTCAGTCTCTCCTGGCGAGATCTTTTGGAGTTGGTTTTTGTGGTACTTGTGTTGTTGCAATGATTTTTCTCTACTCTCAGTGTGTGTATTGCATTATGATCTATTGTTTGTAAGTGATGGTTTCTTCACGACAGTTTCGATGTGAAATTAGAGGAGCAAATCATATTCCGTCAGTTGTGGTAGCGTGTATTGGCCCTCCTACACTTCAGTGATAGTCTTCTGCCCTATTCCCTCTTACCCTGTGTGTGCAGGAAGACAATTACTGAACTATATGACAAAGCGTAAATCATTTGCAAACTAAGGCGTGCATATACTTTATTAAACAAGTAAACGTCAGTACAGATATTCGCATTTAGTTTATGACATGTCTGATATGCCTGCCATCATTGGCGATGATGTGGCGAAGACAACGGCGAAATTCTGCATCAACCGCTGAAGTGTCAGAACATCGATGCTGTAGATGCCCTCCTGAATGGCTGTTTTCAGATCAGCAATGGTATTGTGGTCACTGCTGTACATCTTGTCTTTAATACAGCTCCACAAAAAGGACTCGCATGTCCGGAAAATATGGCGGCCAATCGAGGCCCATGCCAGTGGCCTCTGGGTACTTCAGAGCCAGAATACGGTCCCCAGAGTGCTCCTTCAGGACATCAGACACTCCTGCTTCGATGGGGTCGAGCTCCGTCTAGCACGAACCACATCATGTCGAAATCAGAGTCACTTTGGATAATGGGGATTAAGTCATCTTGCAAAACCTTCACTTACCGTTCGGTAGTCAGCGTGACATCAAGGAATATCGCACAGATTATTCCGTGACTGGAGATTGCGCACCACACAGTCACCCGTCGAGGGTGAAAAGACTTCTCGACCGCGAAATGCGGATTCCCAGTCCACCAATTTCACCAAGTTTGCTTACTGACGAACCCATCTAAATGAAAGTGGGCTTCGCCGCTAAACCGTGCATGCATGCTCATACTAATCCCCATTATGCCCCAGCCAACCGTGCAGCTTGAAAGTCCTAACGAAAACCCTTCAGAAGTTATGGCGATTTTATTTCATATAGTTCAATAATTGTCACCCTGTATGTATGTACAACTTCCTCAGCAGCTGTACACTTAAAGATGGTTAGGAGCTAAGTGTTCCTACACTTCGGTGATAGTTTGCTGTCGTATCCCTTCTTACCGTGTATCTGTACACAAATTCTTTATTAGCTATTTCACTTGTAGATCGGTAGGGGCAGTTCTTCAGACAGCGACTGCAGGCCATTTCCCCCGGCGATTTCGAGTCGTATTGTGAACTAGGGCACACAGCAAGGTGAACATAAACACGCACGCGTTCGGAAATTGTAACAAACCACTTTCGAGCGTCCTCAGGTGAGGCCCATACACCAAGGCACCTCAGGATCATTCAGTCTGCGGTAGTGGAATAGGACGAAGTTGTCTCGTGCGCTCTGGATTGACTGGCCGTTTAAGAAAACATGAACAGCTGCAGCACAGGCAATAGTCTCTATGAGTGGCGAAATGCATCCTCAGTCCATCCCGCTGCAGCACCATTATTTGCTGAAAACTATTTCCCCCTACACTCACCCATTGTTACCTCCTTCCATTCGCCTTGTAAGAGGCTATGGACTCTGTCCTCGGCCGTATGCTTATAGGAAATACACTTACTAAACTCCTCCCGGTCCAACGCCAGCATCTCGTCAAATGAACACTTTTCTCGCAGAAAATAAAGATAGTACATATCCCCGAAACCTTTTTACCCGCCAATTCACAAGTGGCGGAAGGTAAGCGGCTGGTGGGACAATCCACATATGAATACAGACAGTACCTTACATCCTTCCTCTCCAGCAGCTCAGGACAGATTGTGTCTTTTTCCCGTCGATTTACAAGTGGGGTAGGGGTGCAGGGGCCTGTCTCCTGTAAACTGATTAAATAAAAAATATGCAAATAGAATTTTATAAATAAACGATATGTTATTATGTCCTCTGCAGTGTGATTGCCACTAATTTGAATTTCGTGTCCTGAGACCCTTCCACAACAACAACTGAGCATAAACTGGGCGTTTCCCGTCAATTTCTAAATGGGGGTGGAGAAATAGGAGAAATAGTCTGAGGCGGGGAGGGGTGAAAGGGGAACGGTTGGGGAGGACTGAGGATTTTCCAGGAGGAGGGGGCTGGGGATTTCCCAGAGGGTGTGTGGGAGGGGGAAGGGTAGTTTAATTGATCAGTGTATTTAATAAGTCAATTAATTTGATATCAAAAGTATGCTAGCTCGAAATTTATTCCACTACTCATGAACACCTACATTTCACCGTTGAATTTAGACCATGGTCAGACTTCCTTTTGTCGTATGCAGAAAGCGCTATAGAGGGTCTTTGTATGTGCAGCTTGACATAAGCATGCGTAGCAACCATGTCTAACTCAAGAGAAAAGTAGAAACAGTTCGTCGGATCATTATTTGACCTCGTTTTTATTGTTTTTCACACAATTCTAGTTTGTATTCGTGACTTACATGTACTAGACGAAACGAGTTTTTTGCGATTTGGTAAAGTCCATCAACATCAATCGTGAAATGAGTCGCTGGTATGACTGAAGAAACTTAAGAGAACAGATTTCCAAAACTTTGCTGCACTTTTTAAAAAGGTAATTCAAAAACCATAAGTAGTCAGATTAGCTTAACGACATTGTTTCGCGTCCTTGCCTGAAGTCTATAATGGAGATGTTGCACATGTTTCTCTAACTGGATACTGCTTCTGTTATCACAAATTCATCTTCAATCTACGAAGGATAATTTTACTTATGGTATGAGTCTATGAATGACTTAAACTCTACGCTGGGTATTTAAACTTTTTTGTGTTCTTCGGCCGGGATGTCTCGACGAAACACTTCAATCACTTGTTTTTGTGAATTTCGTTTGTTTGTGAAATGAGGGTCTCATTTATTCATATTTTAAATAAAATTACCATTTATGATAACAGTAGTTGTATTGTCAAGATAAGCTCTATGGAAATCACATGTTATTTGTTGTTATTGTGGTCTTTAGTACAAAGAATTACCTGATACATCTCTCTGCGCTAGTCTATTCTGTGTAAATCTCTTCAGCTCTGCATTATTGCCACAACACTTTAAATGCTGAAACTTCCTGGCAGATTAAAACTGTGTGCCCGACCGAGACTCGAACTCGGGACCTTTGCCGTTCGCGGGCAAGTTCTCTACCATCTGAGCTACCGAAGCGCGACTCACGCCCGGCACTCACAGCTTTACTTCTGCCAGTATCTCGTCTCCTACCTTCCAAACTTTCGCAGGAGAGCTTCTGTAAAGTTTGGAAGGTAGGAGACGAGATACTGGCAGAAGTAAAGCTGTGAGTACTGGGCGTGAGTCGTGCTTCGGTAGCTCAGATGGTAGAGCACTTGCCCGCGAAAGGCAAAGGTCCCGAGTTCGAGTCTCGGTCGGGCACACAGTTTTAATCTGCCAGGAAGTTTCATATCAGCGCACACTCCGCTGCAGAGTGAAAATCTCATTCTGGACTTTAAATTCTAGTCGATAATTCGAACTCCATGAAGTGCGTTTTTGCTTACTTTTTCTCTCATTCTGTTTTTGATTCTGCTTATTTGCAATTAAAAAAGGAAGCGCAGCTTTACCTAAATCAAAGGAAAAATTGAAGTACTTGCTTCAACAGACGTTAGCAGCTATTTAGAATACCAAAGTAAGTTGGATGAACTGTAGAAAAAGAAATTCTCTTACTACGTCAGATTGTTTCAACGGAAGACTGAATCCAACTAAGAGATAGACATGCTGGATCTTTCGCACTCTCAATATCGGAGTTAATTTAGTCTCTGCTCGAACGCAGATAACAGTGTTTACACGATTTGTGCTTTATATCAAGAATAGCTCAGGAACTTTATCAAGGGCGAAACCATGGATACTGATGTATGTAGCAATTACATTTTGGAAATGTACTTTTTCTACGTCTTGGAAGCTTCTAGTTAAACAACAGTCATCAACGATATACTTTTCTCATACTCAATCAATTCTCTTTTTAGGTATCAATATTGTTTATTCATTCAAGATGTAGCAATGTTTCACTCAACACAGCTTCATTACCGTACTTTTTTTAACAGGGCTTCTTGTGTCTACGTGGCCACAATTCTTAGAACAATATAAACCACTCCATCTCTCAGAGGAATGTTCACTTTCAACATATGAATCCGGTTCTCTGGGTACTGGGAGAACACTGCTTCTACGTTTTTGTTTGCGTCGTAATCAAAATAAGATTTCTTGACGGTTATCTTGTTTTTGCTATGGTGAGTACCGGATTCCCCAACGAAGATCGGTTTTTTACGTTCTGTAAGTAGCTTCTTTTAAGAAAAGAAGAGTCCCTCTGCGTTTAAACACTGAGCGCCATTTTCTGGTAAATTAATTTTTGGTATACGGCCGACTTTCGTCGTGGGCCAGTGGCAAGCGCAATCA